>NC_138125.1:25923659-27288664 GCF_964188305.1 Podarcis bocagei
TGTTGTTAAGGTAATTTATATACTGCTTCACACGTCAAAGAGTTCTCTAAGTGGTTTATAACATTATAAAACTATAATATGTAAATACAACCCCCTAATAAAACCTCACATTTTAAAGCAGCATAGAACAATGAGATAAGATCATGTTAAACTCCAATATAAACTTAAACAGCTAGCATATGGCAACCATAATAACTGCTAGCAGTCAGGAATATAACAGAGAAAAGCTATTCCACCCACCAAATACACAACCACATATTTATGCAGTAGGTAGCACCACTCTCATTTCTGTTGCTATCTCCCACAGTGCCTCCAAGTATCCCGATTTAAGCAGGACATCCCTGATTGACATTCTGATCCCAAGCCTGGACGTCCGATTTTGGGTCCTGCGCTCTGGCCGTATTTTGGTTCTACACAATAGTGCAAGAAGATATCTCCTGACACCATGTGGCCCAGAGGAGGAAGAGACAAGTGGACAATGGAAGGAAGGGGGAGGGGAATGGGAGGGAGTGGACAGATGATGGGGTACCTCGATTTCCCTATTAGAAATGTGTGGGATGGTATGCTTCCTCCTTGAAGCAAAAGGTGGGGAAGATTTACACACACACACACGCCCCAGAGCACCCTGCTTTTACCAAGGAGCACCCAAAATTATCCCTCCTCCTCATAATACCCATGAAATGAAGTTGGAAACTGTTTCTAGTGCCTCCTGCCCCAGCCTAGGAGTGGGTCAGTAACCCATTTGAGTCTCCGTGACCAGTTCCAGAGCCTGAGAATACTCTACTGCCAGGAACATTTCCCAAGCTGCATAATTATAACTCTTCACAGTGAGCAGCCCCTTATGGAACTCACATTTCCTAGTTCCAACCCTGGAATGGCTTGGCAACCACTCATAATTAATATATAAGAAATGGCGGAGGAGTTTCTGGCACTGTTTGGGTTTTATTTTGCCTTGGCAGATCTTAACTTGATGTGTAGGAGTATAAGAGGCCACACAATTTGGAGACCACAACAAGCAGCACATATGAACTGGCCAACATCTCTGTGTGAACTTCCATGCAGCCAGAATCAACTGATTTATTCACTCATCACATGACATGGGCCATGAAAAGAAAAATATATATATGCAAATCTAAGAATAAAATTAAGCCCCTCCAGATCAATGCTCATAAAAGCAATCAAACACATCTGAGGCTCGGGTGGTGGGTGGAAAAAGCTGAAATGTTTCTTCAGGGATGAAAAAGGAGACCATGCTTCGAATCTCATATAACTTTCTGCACAATAATAGCATTTTAAAGTTATATTGATTGTATTTGCAATTTCCCCCAGGAAGGTTTTCTCCCATGCATTTTGGTCTTAAATCTCTGTAAAATGCAGACAACAAGTAAGGTTCTCCACAAGATCCTCACTGCACATTCGGTGTCTCAAGTTAAAAAGAGTTTATCCACGCTATAATGACTGCCTAGAACAAGATTACCAGATGTCCCTGATTCCCGGGGTCAGTCCCTGGATTTACAAATCAGTCCCCATACAAAAGCCATTGAAGTTGAAAAGTGTCCCCAGATTCATTGAAAAAAATCTGGTAACCTTAGCCTAGAATTACCATAAACACCACCTGGAACCAAAGAATGTGGGTGCTTTCATTATCAGCAACCCATTAACTTGCCATTAATAATAGAGTTTCATCCTCTCTGCATTTATTCAACACAGTATATCATGGCAATTTGGTTGATATGATTCATATGTATGTTGAAGAGAAGGTTGATTCCCATCCTTAGCAAATCATAATTCAATATGGTTCTCCATTGGATTTATTATGGGGTGGGGACAGGGTACAACAATGGTTCCAATGTCCTCCTAGTCAACCAAATTCAAGGGCTTTATACTGTCTTTATGCAAATTCTTTACACTGTCTGTCTAGAACTGGAAAAAGTCAGGAGGTACCAGGAACTTAAAGTTAAAGGTAAAGGTACCCCTGACAGTTAAGTCCAGTCACGAATGACTCTGGGGTTGTGGTGCTCATCTTGTTTTACAGGCCGAGGGAGCCGGCATTTGTTTGCTTCCGGAGACAGTTTTTCTGGGTCATGTGGCCAGCATGACTAAACCGCTTCTGGCAAAGCCAGAGCAGCTCATGGAAATGCTGTTTACCTTCCCGCTGGAGCGGTACCTATTTATCTACTTGCACTGCATGCTTTTGAACTGCTAGGTTGGCAGGAGAAGGGGCCAAACAAAGGGAGCTCACCCCATCGTGGGGCCTCGAACCGCTGACCTTCTGATTAGCAGGCCATAATTCACAACTTGCAGACTGTACCTAGTTTAGTGGGCCACCAACTATGTAGACCTGACATGTACTGTCCTCTTATCCAGTAAGATAAGGGACTCTAATGTTCACCTGAAATTGGAAATGTTCTACTGACTATCAGAAAGAACTGCTAATTTTTCTTTTCAGAGAAGAGAATGGGAAACCCCATGGAAGATGGAGCTGGGGTAGCAGAGAACTACAAGTATTGTCTAGTTCTGAGACGTTAGTTTTGCTGCTACTCATCCCCTTGCCTCCAATATGTGGATATTACTACTTGCAAAACCCTATGCCGATGTATTGGCAGCCTGTAATAATAATGACTGCAAAGTGCTGAGAGCGTGATGGGAGCCACACAATAAATTGCTAGAAGAGACCAAGATTATTGGCAGGTCCTCCCTTATGCAGAGCTCACTGTTGCCTCAGCTTTTAGAGTGAAATTACATTGCAGAGCTGATGTGTCACCATCTTTTTGGTGACAAAGAAAGCATTTATGAAGCCTTTTATTAAATCTTTAATAAATTGACTTCCCACACATAGAAAATATTTCTTGGGAATTAGTATCATTTAAGAACTAATTACAGAAAGTGGAGACTGCACATTTCTCATTTCACTGGCTCACACTTGCTGAACAACAAGAACCAGTATATGTACAATCAGCAAGGCAAAGGATTATGGATAACATTGGTGGAAAAGGCGTGAAATGTCAAAGTGCTTCAATGTGAGACTTGCAAATCCAGCCCGATTGCTATAGAGGCAGTTTCTTTGAATACAGAAGTCACAGGTAAGGTAAGGTAAGGTAAGGTAAGGTAAAGGTAAAGGATGGTTAAGCCCAGTTGAATTTGACTATGTGGTGCAGTGCTCATTTCTGCTTTCAGGCTGAGGGAGCTGGCATTTGTCCGCAGACAGCTTTCCGGGTCATGTGGCCAGCAGGACTAAACCGCTTATGGAGCAACTAAACACCATGACGAGTGCCAGAGTGCACGAAAATGCCTTGAAGAAGAAGAAGAAGAAGAAGAAGAAGAAGAAGAAGAAGAAGAAGAAGAGTTTGGATTTGATATCCCACCTTTCACTCCCTTTTAAGGAGTCTCAAAGCGGCTAACATTCTCGTTACCCTTCCTCCCCCACAACAAACACTCTGTGAGGTGAGTGGGGCTGAGAGACTTCAGAGAAGTGGGACTGGCCCAAGGTCACCCAGCAGCTGCATGTGGAGGAGCGGGGAATCGAACCCGGTTCCCCAGAAGAAGAGGAGGAGTTTGGATTTGATATCCTGCTTTATCACTACCCTAAGGAGTCTCAAAGTGGCTAACATTCTCCTTTCCCTTCCTCTCCCACAACAAACACTCTGTGAGGTGAGTGGGGCTGAGAGACTTCAGAGAAGTGTGACTAGCCCAAGGTCACCCAGCAGCTGCATGTGGAGGTGCGGGGACACGAACCCGGTTCCCCAGATTGCAAGACTACTGCTCTTAACCACTACACCACACTGGCTCTTTTACCTTCCTGCCACAGCGGTACTTACTTGCACCTTTATTTATTTATCTTTATCTACTTGCCCTGGTGTGCTTTTGAACTGCTAGGATGGCAGAAGCTAGTATAGAGCAACGGAAGCTTACCCTGTCATGTGGATTCAAACTGCCGACCTTGTGCTGTACTTTTGTACTGTTTTATTGTTGTTAGCTGCCCTGAGCCCGGCTTTGGCTGGGGAGGGCGGGATATAAATAAAATTTATTATTATTATTATTAATTGGCAAGCCCAAGATGCTCAGTGGGTTAGACCACAGCACCACCCGTGTCCTAGAAATTACACTAACATAAGCACATAAGAAGAGCCTTTCAGATCAGGCCAATGTCCCATCTAGTCCAGCATGCTGTTTTCACAGCGGCCGACTAGATGCCTGTGGGAAACCTGTAAGGAAGATTTGAGCGCAAAAGCACTCTTCCCTCCTGTGGTTTCCAGCAACTGGGATTCAGAAACATTGCTACCTCCAGTAGGGTTGCTTTTCTGGGGAACAAACACAAATTGTTGAGCTTTTTTTGGGAAACCTAACCCAAAATATAGTGATTTTAAGCTTTGGAGCTGTTTCCCACAGTCACCATTTTTAAACCCCAAGACCAGGACGTGTCAGGAATTTTCCTGCCGTATGGCAAGCCTAGCCCCTAGCTGTGGAGACAGAGCATAGTCATCATGGCTAGTAACAGATGGGTAGCCGTGTTGGTCTGCCATAGTCCAAATAAAAAAATTCCTTCCTGTAGCACCTTAAAGACCAACTAAGTTAGTTCTTGGTATAAGCTTTCGTGTGCATGCACACTTCTTCAGGTATCTGAAGAAGTGTGCATGCACACGAAAGCTTATACCAAGAACTAACTTAGTTGGTCTTTAAGGTGCTACAGGAAGGAATTTTTTTATTTGGATCATGGCTAGTAGTTATTGATAAGCCCCCCCCCCTCCATGAATATGTCTAATTCTCTTTTAACACCATCTAGGTTGGTGGCCACCACACATTCCTGTGGAAGCGAGTTTCATAATTTAACCATGTGCTGCATAGTTGACTCCAGCACAAAATAAGTTTGCTATCGGAATCCTTAACTTGTACGTAACAGAGATCATTTGTGATATGTGGTCGGGAGCTCAGGTCTTCAGTTGCCTGTCCCTTCCCAGTCCATAACAATTTGGAATGGCATTTTGATTTCCGAATTGTCTTCCAGACTCCACTTTATAGTGTGGAATGATATACCTGCTGCTAGTGTGTGTGTGTACGTGTGGCAGCCTGTTGACAATGGCATTTTAAACAACTTCTTAACTAGAGCACTGACCACTTTTATGTGTTACAACACATGCCATTTTTCTCCCTTGCTCCTACAAGATGTTTCATTGATCTGTAAAGATATTTCTTTTGCGGCATTCTTCACTGTCTACTTTTATGCAAAGACTTCATTGTTGGGCAGACCCTTTATTGATACTGAGAAGACTTGCAGGCAATTTGTGCTCCATTAATGGCTCTGCCGGGGACAATTTGCACGCTTGCAGAGGTGCGCATCAAGGCACTAATGTCAAATATGGAGATAAGATATCATCTGATGCTTATAGCTGAACATTCCTTTGGAAAATGGATGCTCTTGACTCCATCATGCTATTTGCTTGAACTAGGTGAGCGGTGATTGCAGCTGATCTTGTATTGTATGCTGGAATGCGTTCCACACACTTTGCCAGCCGTCTTTGCAAATGAAGCCAAATTGATGAATGAATTATCTAAAAGAACAAGGGGGAGCTGTATTCAGAAAACACACATTTTAATATTGTCCACCCTTTAAGGTAGCAGAAGCAAACACCGCTCTTTATCCATAGGTCTTAGGGTGGCTCACAACATAAAAATACGATATAAAAACACGAAATACTTAAGAACAACAACAAAACCACACTCACAAACCAACAGGGGATGAAACTCTATTTTTCTACAATGGCAGCACCCACCACAAATAATAGACATGGGCAAACCAATCAGAATCAGGACCACAGCAGGGGATATTGGGTTAAAGCCCTCCTGACCTAGGATCCTTATCCAGATATGGGACCTCATAACCAGCCGCTTCTGAAAGAAAAATCCTGAACAACCACATGATTTCTGTAGCATGCAGTTTGGCTCCTATTCCCTTCATAGAGCTACAATTACCAGTGTTCCCTGGGATGAGGGATTGATTGCCAAACAACTTTGAGATCTGTAGCTATGGGAGGGGACTAGGCAGTCTCCTAACAACTCTTAGCCTGCTTAACAAACTACAGCTCCCATAATTTTTTTGGGGGGGGCGGGGGGAGAAGCCATAACTGTTTAAAGTAGCATCAGGGTGTTTCAAAGGTATGGTGTGAATGTGGCCTTCCTCTACCGCTTACATGGGGTAAGCCACTCTTTCTCCATCCCTCTGCAGCCCCTGCACGTCTCAGAAAATATTCTCTGGAAAGTTGGGAGTAGATTGGGTCCTCCCAAGGGCATGTGTTGCAGTGAGACCTGGCAACCAAACCCTGTGTTGTGGGTGGGTTTGATTGAATAGCTACAACACCCAATCGGTAGGTCCCTTGATGCTGGGTTTAATCAAGCCAATGGGACACAAGCTAAATGGATCATATATACCTATGCACATGACCCAGAGCTTCCTCTTTCGGTGCGTGCATCAGAACACCCGCCCACCTCTCCCTATATTTAGGGCTGTGTGCTTGATCTTGCTATGCCGCCGTGTGTCGTCTGTCATTGGGACAGGGGCACGGCAGGAATTTTCCCCACTTGGCTGATTGGATGGTGCCATTTGGGCTTCGCCTGCCATGTAGCAAATCATCACAACTTGTAAGGTTGCGGATAGGCTCTGGTTCAGGTGGTAGGGATGGGAGAACGCTCTCGCCATCCCTATGTGAAGGGTATTCCATTAAAGGAATCCAGGGACTCGATGGTCAACCCCTGAGAGGGGGTTGTGCCCATGCCTGAGTCCAGGGGGGCATTTGGGTGGCGGAGATAGCCTGTTCCCGGCTTTACGCTTATCCAGGTGCTGGTGCCCTGGGTCAGCGCTACCTGCGACGGTGCAGGGAGCTAGTCGAACCAGAGCCTATGCAGCCACTCACTTGCTGTAATCAATAAAGTTGTGGCCTAAATTCTGCCAAAAACCAAACCAAAATTTGAGACTTGTCTGAATTTATTTAAAGGGGAGGTTTAAAGGTCTGAACACACAACCTCTGGAACAGTGTGGGAGGCAGACTGTTGGGGAAGGGGGAAATGACAGAAACTGGCTGCCCACCTTTGTCCTCCAGTGGGAGCCTCTGATGGATTCCGCTCTTTCCACAAATGGAGGGAGCCTTTCCATTCTCAGAGGATCCAACCCACAGTCACCAGGTGCAGCGAAATCAAGTTATGTATATCCATGTGTAAATCAAGTCTCTGTTCCTTCCCTTTGTTTTGTTCTGGGTGTGTGAGCTAATTCCTAGTTGCCTGACCACTATTCCTCCCCCTCCCCTTTTTGGTTACCTCTAGTTAGGGAGATAATATATCAGTTGCTCTCCCTCGTGGTGTTTAAGTTTCACTAGGAAACTTTTCCTGAAGCTAAATGCAGGAATCAATTAGTGGGGAGTTAATTTCCCCACTTTCAGTGACTGATCCTAAAAGCGCATGCCCTTTATGCAGGCAAACAGCACATAACCCACACAGATATATATATATATATACACACACACACACACACACTTTTTAAATGGCCAGGCTCCATTTGCAATGTTTCGAAACACCATCTGTCATGATTTTTGTGTGCGCGCTTGCTATCTCATTAATTCTGTGCTTTGCTGAACCTCCTTGCATTTTCATGGACACAAATGGTGGGCGAAACATATGGAGGTCTTTTATTTCCCCCTGCCCGGTGATAGGTGCTGTGAACTTCTGGCTAATTGATAAATATAAATTATCAATTGCCTCTCAAAGTGTAGGCAAAAATGTATGCCTGCTCTGAGATCTGTGAAAGCTTGGGGGCTCTTTGTCTAACCTGTGATTTATTTTATTTTTATGAAATTTCCCACATTGTGGAAGGGCTGTAGTTCAGAGGTAGAACATCTGCTTTCCACACAGAAGGCCTTAGGTTCATCCCCCAGCATCACCAAATAAGGCTAGGAATGTCCCTTGTTTGAAACCTTGGAGAGACTCCACCAGTACAATACTGGCCAGTTCATAAGACAGCATAAAAATACTCAATACAAACCTGTTGATCTTAAAGGTGCCACAGGAATTATTAATTTTTTTCCATCTTGTTATTTATTAATACAAACCTGGACAGTGATACATATTTTCTGATGCTTGAGCTAAACATCAGAAAACATCCCTGACCACTGAAACCTACTAGCTAGGGATCATGGGAGTTGTAGTCTAAAAACATATGGAGTATGGGAAACCCTGACCTAGACAAAGACCCCCTTCTAAAGACTCTATTTTTGTAGAAGCATCATGTGGCGTCCTTGATAGTTTCACTACAGCTGAACATAAGGATTGGGTACGCAAATATGGAACGAAGAGGTTCCTTGAGTAAGCTGCTCACAAGCTCTTCAGGGCTTAATATATGAGCAGAGAAATCCAAACTATAGGATGCTAATTTAATTTATACTGGGGTAATTTACCACTGTGTAATTTACCCCAATTTCAAACTCCATTCAGGAGCAGGGCTTCTGATAGCTGAGCTTGAGCCTGTCAGAAGGCAAACAAGCCTTTAAAATAGAGTTTGGCTTACACTACTTTTTTGTGGTGGTGGTGGTGGTGGGGGGTCAGTTTAATTTCTGCTAGGCTGCTGGGTCTCGTTACCAAGCTGAATGGAGTTTGGAATAAGGGTAGGTCTCCCTTGTCCTATCCTGCCCCTTCCCTACAACAGCCCCTTTTCAATACTTAAGCCTGGTCTTGGCTGAGCCCGAGCTTGGCTGGATCAACTACAGATTGACCTATTTCTTCCCCACACACTTCTAATCTTGGCAGATCTAGGGTTTGAACAGTATGTGTGTCTATGTGTATATGTTTCTACCATAGATAAATAAAATAATGATCGTATATTTTCATTAGTTATACAATCATCATCATTCTAGTTCCAAAAGCTTCAGATTATTCTAAACTTTCAGATAACAGGGAATAACTAAGTACCTTGCAATGACGGCCTAATCAAAGCTCATTTCATCTCACTAAATCAACAAGGCTAAGCTGGCCTTTGTCTGAATAGGTTATTAAAACAAAGAGAGTAATGAAGCATCGAAAGTAGGAGATTACCTTTGTGGCTCACGTTAATCTGCACTGACATTTTTTATTTATTAAAAAAAGTGTCCATTATCTAACGCTGAACTAATTTTCAGAACGGAGAAATGATTTTCATATATACACGCATACACCCTCACCCGTCCTCTCCCTTCCAACATTTCAGCAGCTTGCATCAGCTATTCAGGTCCCCAGATGGAAGGCTAAGATATAGAATTCAAATAATAGCTGGGAAGAGTAAAGAACTAAGCAGGATAATGATGTGTTAGATACTGTACACAGTATTTCTAGGCCATTAGCAAATAAATGGAATGTAAACAAATCAATAACAAAAGCCTATGAAAAGCGTTAAAAAGGCAAAACATTCCTTTTAAAAAGAATACTCTTTTCAATGTGTAACTGGAATGGTGAACCAATATTAGCCCTGGGGAGCTGTCAGTTGACTTTTATTGCTATTTGTTTGGGCTGTCTTCCTCATGCTAATGATACGAGCCACAGTCTGAGCTCTATCTCCTCCATACTGCCAAGTGTAATTTTAGTAGAGGAATTGGATCCACATGTATGCATGTGTGTAGGAATAACTACCAATGCTGCATGTGTTGACACCATGCTAAGTAAAGGTAAAGGGAACCCTGACATGCTTTCAAACTGCTAGGTTGGCAGGAGCAGGGACCGAGCAACGGGAGCTCACTCCGTCGCGGGGATTCAAACCACCAACCTTCTGATCGGCAAGTCCTAGGCTCAGTGGTTTAACCCACAGCGACACCATGCTATTCCCCTCAGAATTGGGATGCAGGTGGCGCTGTGGTCTAAACCACTGAGCCACTTGAGTTTGCCGATCAGAAGGTTGGCTATTCGAATCCTCATGACGGTGGTAAGCTGCCGTTGCTCTGTCCCAGCTCCTGCCAACCTAGCAGTTTGAAAGCACGCCAGTGCAAGTAGATAAATAGGTACCGCTGTGGCGGGAAGGTAAACGGTGTTTCCGTGTGATCTGGTTTCTGTCTCAGTGTCCGATTGTGCCAGAGGTGGTTTAGTCATGCTGGCCACATGACCCAAAAAGCTGACTGTGGACAAACGCCAACTCCCTCGGCCTGAAAGCGAGATGAGCGCTGCAACTCCATAGTTGCCTTTGACTGGACTTAACTGTCCAGGGGTCCTTTAGCTTTAGTTCCCCCCCCAAAAAATAAAATAAAATAAAATTGTATCCACTACATTTTTTCCAAGGAAATTTGGGGTGCTTCAGGAATCTGATCTTCATGAATTCTGATCTTCATGAACTCTTGACCCACTCTTCCTGGTGCCCATTGGGACTGGTAGAGTAGGAGGCAGGAAGCCAACAGAAGGTGCTACCAATGACAAGCAGAACCAGCTAATTCTAAGTTTCTCCTATCTTCCCTGCTACATATTGCTGGGGCAGATCTGAGGCTTGGCACCCTAAGTATTCCCCTTAGCATCTACATGCGGCGGGGGGGGGGGAGTCATAAATTAAATTGTTATAACAAAAGAAAAAAACCACTATGTAATAATCATATAGAAAATTATTTTGCTCTCTGGAACCATCTAGTGTTCCATGTTTATAATGAATTCAAAACGTTTTTTTGACTAATGTCGCCGAGTCCTAGGTGGCCTATTTTCCCCAATGGACAAATCTCCACTGTGAACTGGACTGATGTGCAGCTTCGAATTTCTCAAGTGTTACAACACAGTTCATAGTTCAAAACTCACCAAAACCCAACTGAATGTGTATTTTCTGAAAGAAAATGCATGTTGAGAAAGCATATTTAAATATAGGTGCTTAAATGGCATTTTCCAAATCAGTTCAGAATTAAATAATTCTCAGGTGAATACAGACATGGGATGAAACGTGCTTTGTGAGTGAACATGTGCCAATGTTGCACACACTTGAAATAGACTAATTTGGTCATCTCTTCTTAAAATACTGTTCCCTCTCTTCCACTGTCACCTGAGGGGAATATTAAGTTGAAGTTTCGGGGCTGATTCACACATGCATTTATATCTATTGTTGTTTCTCTCTCTCTGCTTGATTAGTATACTTTGATGACTGACAGCTGAATGGGTGAACTGCCTCTGTTGAAAAGTATTGTCCAGGAGGTGATATGAAAGTTCTATTTATAATGGTTATTATCATGATTGCCCATCCACACATTTATGTCATCACTCGATGCTGCAATCATCTTGAACAGCCCACAGGTGTGAACTAGACCTACGGTGTTGTAGTCATCAAGTGCTAAACATTCATATATTAACCAGCTCAATTTATTTTTTCTGGCATGCACGCTGAAACTCCATTTTAATTCGTTCTTCACCCACACACTAAACTGTGGTTGTCCAGATTCTGTCCCGTCTCTCTGGATAACATTTCAGACATCTCACATTTCATTGAGAACCTTCCCTTCAGAGTGGGGTGTGCAAAACATCTGGATGAATCCTGAATCCTGAACATTTTGGGACAGATTTCAGGCTTGTCTGAGCCAAAGTGGGATTTCTGCAAAGCATAACTATGGCTGTTGACAACTGACAGCAGGTCATAAGTCCAAGAAGCCTGAGAAGGGTCACCTAATCTCTCCACAGTCTCAGACAGGTAAATTTAACTCCATGCTCTGATGTGGCAGGTCACAGCCATTTTAGGGACTTGAAATGTCATACCAAGTTTTTCTCTAAGAAAGTGAAATGAGGGCTTCTGAGAGATTTCTGCCTCTGAAGCTCCAATGAAGAAATCCTATGGTTGTTTAAAATGGGATGAAAACAGGCTTTGTAAGAGATACCTCATATAACAAACCAGAGAGGCTCCTTGTATATTAAACCAGAGAGATTTCTCATATAATAAAGCAGAAGGTAGCAAATATATAAGCATGTGATATGGAAACTCTTCATTGTCTTTCAAAATAGGGTATACCACGAGTGTCAAACACAAGGCCCGTGGGCCGAATCTGGCCCGCCAGACCTCGTCATGTGGCCCGTGTAGCCGACGACGACCGCCAGCCTTCACCTTTTATTCTCGCTCTTTTTTTTTTGACACAAGAAAGCCGCCTCTTCAGCGCATGCGCGGCAGCCTACAAGCCAGAGAACGTCTGCCCTCTAGCGGCGCTGGCCGTTCTACACAGGAAACCTCCACTTTAAAGAGTGGACACATAGTCCTACAGATACAACCGGCCCTTTGAGGGTGACCAAACTGCTGATGCGGCCCCCGATGAATTTGAGTTTGACACCCCTGGGGTATACGGTTTATGCATACTTTGTGTGACTTTTGCTGCTGCTGCTATTTCGCTTGCCAGTTCATTAAACTACATTGTTGTTTACTTTTCCTTACTGCCATGATGGAAGAGGCATATTTGCCTGGAACTGAAAAGCAACATATGGATAAATGCATGCTAATACGAAAAGAGCCGTGATAACTGCAGCACAGGAACCAGAATTCAGTTGAATTCGGTGCTAACCAGCAACAAGGCACTGCTCAGCAAACAGTTCCATGCCCTGTGGTATTTCACTTCAAAAGTTGACACTCTGAAGCTGAGAGCACTCAGTGAAGTGCTGCTCAGTGCCACTGAGAGAGGTAGAACCTCAATCTCTAAACCTGTTTTTCTAATGTTTGAATGATTACAGCAGATGGCCTGGTTCTTGCTCTTTCTCAATCTGCATCGCTACCCTGGTGACTTGTTGCTGCTCCAGTATATAATGCATTAGCAATTTTCACTTGTAAAAACAAATAAAATCAAGAACAAGAAAATATAGAGCATATATATATATGCTCTCATTTTCTTGTCAATATGTGTCAGTTATTTCACTGGGCAGCTGATGCCACAGGTAGACATTTTCTTTTCCAGCCCTCTATAATTTTCACCTTTTTCGCTTAATTTTCTGTTCAGTTTGATAGCACTGTACATAAACTTTGAAGAGCTTTGATGCTAAAGTTATTTCTGCCACCACCTGCAAGCTGTTGGCGTTGATGGAACTACAGCTGGTGTTGATGGCGTCTGCGAGAATGCTTGTTTACTGCCTGACTGGCTGTTTGCTATTTGTCTTTTCAGCCCTTCGAACATTTTTACTTCTTTCCGTCTGATCATAAACGGAGATTGCTCCAAACGGAAGCGCTGGAGCCAATCAGCCTTGGTCTTGTGTTTGAAATCTGTAGCAAGAGCAACGTGCCACAGATGGCCAAAACTGAGTGATGTGCAGGGTGGGCTGGTGCAAAGGAAAGGAGGGAAAGGCCCTATGACATACTTCCATAGTTGTGCAAAAGAGGGAATATGAGTAGTGGCAGTTTGCCATAGTGGGGAAGATGAGGGTAAGCCTGGCTGGCTGATGTTGCTTATGATTCACATGGGATTAGGAAGGATGGGTAGAAGGATCCTCGTGGATATGCAGTGACCAAAAGTTGCAAATGCCAGGAAGGGTGTATAGTAGAGAGGAAGTAAAGTCGAGGTTGTGAGATTAATCTCTTGAGTTTTATGTCCAGATGATTTCTTCTTTAGTCCATAATTCAGAAAGTTATCCAAACTCTTCCTTAGCTTGGTGGGCCTTTGCAGAGCAGTAGGAATTGAAACATCCATAGCCCTGTTGTGTACGGTGGCTTGGGCAGGAGGTGTGAGGTGGAATAGACAATAAGGCTCAGATCAGGCCTGATGCCATCACATCCTGATGGCAGTGGGGCCACCTCAGCACCAGCCCTGGAAAGCCTTGTCCTGCAGACAGAAGGAGGGATTTGTGTCAGCAGAGTGGTGGTGGCATCACTCCACAGGTGACTTTTGGGTAGGAGGTCTACAGAGGCTATTGAGACTGGGAGAAGAACACCACTGACCCAAACAACATGCACCTTGATCGCTATGTAACTCAAGACTTTCAAAATCTGCTATAACTGCCACAGGTTGCAGCAAAATGGCCACTATCTTCACTGATAGTTAATTTTGGCAATTACCTGAATCTCCTCTTCCAAATGAGTGTACTTTCAGGCAGTTCCATTAGAAATGCTATGGATATGGTGTTTTGCTATGGTGCTAGCACTGGGCCCAGCCACTGATCATTCTTTGATAATGAAGTGCTTGTTCTGAATTATGAAGCAATTTAAGGATGCCTTTTGACTTCAGTCGATGATATTGACTATTTAATTGCTAACATTATTTCAGATGATCTATGATTTAACAGCTCCAGGACTGAATATTAGCATGGAAGACTTCCTAAAGCTATGTCCAGAAACATCAAATTTTCTCCCCAAATCCATTTTGTGTTAAAGGTGCCACTAACATTTCATCCAGAGTGAAATTTGAATGTAATTTGAGAGTCATTCTTCAAGAGAAACCCCTATGAAAGAACAAGACGTTCAATAAATGCTTTAAAATTATAATTTTTTAAATTACATTTCTATCCTCCCTTTCTTCCAAGAAACTTCAGGTTGTGTAAATGGTTCTCCCACTTTCCATTTTATCTTCAAAACAACACTGTTAGGTAAGTTCACTTGAGAGATTGTGATTGGCCCAAGGTCACTGATGACCTTCATAGCTGCGTAGGGATTTGAACCCTGGTTTTCTAGCTCCTGGCTCAACGTTCTAATGGCTACACAACTCTGGTGCATTTATTTACCATCAATATGCATTGTATATTTATTTATTATCAATTTATTTGCATGCACTTATTGCAGTACTGAGATTGCTGCATCCTATTTGCCCTCCAAAGCCATCAATATGCGTTCATCAATGCAAAAGCCACCCGTCAGCTGTGGACTTCCGGGGTGGTGCCATCGGTAACGGCGGATTCCCTCTGATCCGGAGGGACTGGCTCCACGGAAAACGGGTCTGTTCCGCTACGGCGAAGTGGGGACCCTTTAAAAAATCACAGGCGGATGAAGCCTGTGACCATGGGACTCGGCGGGCACCTTTTGCGCCCCCCCCAATTACGGGCTCTGGAGCGAAGAGGGGCTAGTGGCACGGTGCTGAGAGTCAACTGCTTCTTCCGTGGAGCGAAGCTGCACAGCCGTTGCCGGAGAGTGCTACCTTTTTCCTGGGACAATTTGGCTACAAAAATAACTACCCGTGAGCAGATCAAATTTGGACAATTGGACTTTAAACAACAATCTGTGAGTACAACGGAAAATTGGATTAAGAAATTCCTCTTAATTTGGCACTGAAGCGGGAAGGTCTAAACAGGAAGTCAGCCTTCTGTTTCTTGTAGATAGATTAAACCAAAGACATGGCAAACTAGAGTTTAGAAAATCGTTTCTAAAGGATCAACTTTCATCATCTAAAACTACTGAACCCCCTTCGGAAGCAGGAGAAGAGGGGGGATTTTTTCCGGACTGTTTAAACCTGCAGAAGAGAGTGTAAAGAAAAGTAATTTTCCACCGTCTTGAACCTGGGAGCGGGGTGTCAGGACAGACGTTTTTGGGAAGTTCATTGACTATAGACAAATGTTTTTGACAGACAGTTAAAAGAAGAGAAACATAGTGATTCCATTGTTCTCTTTCGCATTTTAAAGGAACAAATATTGACAAAATATCTGAAAAAGGAAAGTTTGTTGTTAGATCTGCTGTTAAAAAAAAAGAAAAAAAAGAGATTGATACAAATAGAAGTTCTTCCCCTAGAGCAGGGGTCTGCAACCCGCGGCTCCGGAGCCGCATGTGGCTCTTTTACACCTTTGCCGCGGCTCCGGGGCGGATACTAGCGAGGGGAGGAGGCGCATTGTGCGCCCCGACACTCCCCACTGTGGCGGGCGCTGTACTGGCTGTGACGTCGCATGGGGGCGGTGCATGCGTTAGTCACGCACCGTCCCGACGTCACCTTCCCGCCCGCTGTCAGATCGCGGCTCCGGAGATATATTTGTTTTAAATGTTGCAGTGGTTTTGCGGCTCCCAGTTTTTTCCCCCTTCGGAAACGGGTCCAAGTGGCTCTTTTTGTCTTAAAGGTTGCAGACCCCTGCCCTAGAGGGACCTTGTGAAACTGTTATTAAATTTGAACTGGGGAGCTTCGCAGCTGCAAACAGATTAAGATCGTGGGAACAGACTTCTGACCTTGCATAACAATGTATTCAGAGGCTCTGGTGCGTGCTTTCTGCAAGACAAGTGCTTTATTGGAACAGTTACATGACAAGACGGATTTGATGACTGTTGCGATTAGAAATTTTGGACAGGTAGTGGGTATCTATATAGAGCCCACCCAGGTATCAACTCAGGAGTGTGCTGTGACAGATCAGATGAGGGAGGAGGTTGTTGCTGGACCTCGGGTGGCAGAGATGGAGGGAGCTGTGGCCCAGCAGGAACATGAGTTGTTGGATCTGACAAATGAACTTGGAAAAAGCCAGATTTGGAGAGATAGAGTTTTGTTTGGCTTGGAGATGGGGGGCTGGATAGACCCCCCTATGCAGGGATGTCTTGACTTTTCAAGTCTGGCAATGGGCCGTGATGAGTTTGGGGTTGTGGGGGTCCTCAACTCTGGAGGGACCTTGAAACATGCTTTTAAATACCACATGGAGTTCAGTGTGGACTATGGAAAAGGGGCTGATCTGTCGAGAAGGGACAAAAATACTGTCAAGTTGGAGTTTCCACGAGTGAAAGGACCAGGAGACAAAGTAAAGTACAGGTATAAATATGAAGAAGATCTGCGGAAGGGACATGGAAGAGACTTAAGGGCCTTGGACATAAGATTACCAGGTTAATGAACTAGATGGATGGGATAGAAAGGACTGACAAAACCCGGGACCAGGAGGAAGAGACGTTGGATGAAGATTGGAAGAAAGTTTTTTTTTAAAAAAATTATTTAGGATTGTTTTGTAAAATTAATGAGTATTAGAAAAATGTTGGAACGAAATTATTTGGCTTTAGCAGAAATGTTAAAAAGAACTATGCAAGAATATGTTATGGTTATGAGAAATTGGTATAAATAAGATTTAAGTTTTAAGTTTTAGGGTTTTTTATAGTAAGATAAGGTTAAAATAGATTAAGGTAATTTAATGACAGAATATTATGAAAAATGGGAAGGATTAGCTGTAATAATTAATAACTAGAATACAAAAAAAGGGAGGTGTGAGGAGGTCGATGAAATAAGGTAATGACAGTTAAGGATTTGAGAATATTGGATCTGTTTTTAAATTTTTGTGGTTTACTTTTGTTTTTTGATTTTGATGTGTTATGTGTTTTGGTTTTGCTTTTTGCTTTTGATTTTTATCGATTTGTATTGTTTGATTGCTGTTTGTTTTCCCCTTGTTTTCTTCTTCTTCTTTGTCTTCTTGTTTTTTCTGTAATTTTAAAATGCTTAATAAATATCATTAAAAAAAGAAAAGAAAAGCCACCCTTCAGCTGTAGGACTTTCAATGAGGCATACAGATACTGATAAAAACCACAAAGATAAAACCACTGAGTGACAGAATATATTTATTAATCTGCTTTAAAGATTGATAGATGGGGCTATTGCCCTATTTTCACGGTGGCTTACAGCAATTCTTTAAACTTTTAAAAATGCATTTAAAGCATATAACAACAGTATATTAAAAACCTCCTAAAGCCTTTCAAAAATGAATGTAAAGCCAGGAGCAGATCACAAGGCCTGGGCAATAGAAAGGGTCTTCAGATAGTGCCAAAATTCCATCAGGACATGTTTCAGGCAAGCCAATCAAGAGAGGGCATTCCATATCTGGGGTGGAATACTGTGAAGGCTCCTTCTGCAGGCAGAAGCTTCAGATCTATTCTAGATCCATTCCAGTCTTTTTATTCTACCTACGTCTCTGCCTCTGTCTGCTTTCCTTCTCCCTTCTGCCTTTGTCGCTTCTACGCTGCCACTTTCCCATGAGTTGTAGGGAGCTGGGTTGCTGTTACAATACTCTCTACTCTCCTCCATTATCCTTTTTTTGTTGTTGAAACATTAGGGTGTGCCTGGGCACAGCAGCTACACTTTGTGTGCACACCTATGAATAATACATAACATTTCCAGTGTTATTTGTGTCCAAAGATATGGGGAAAGGTATTATGCGAAGAAAACCTAGTTACAGTGGTACCTCTGGTTAATTCATTCCGGAGGTCTGTTCTTAACCTGAAACTGTTCTTAACCTGAGGGACCACTTTAGCTAATGGGTCCTCCCACTGCCTCCCACTGCCTCCCACTGGTACTACTTCCAGGTTAGCGGAGTCTGTAACCTGAAGCGTTTGTAACCCGAGGTACCACTGTACTGGGCATTTGCAGTCTCTCTCTCTAGTATGCAGAATATTCTAAATGGGTCATACTGACTGGCCCCTGAGAGTGCTGCAGGAGCAGTTTGCAAATAGGAGGTGCTTGTGGGGGTGTACATGTGACTGCTCTGATTTCCAGCAGTTCTTTTTCGAACTTCTGCCATGACACATTATCACTGCTGTTGCATTTTCAGCCCCCACCTGCAAGTGTTGGTCTACACAAATGGTGCCTCCCCCCTTTGAGCAGCTTCTAGCTGTGAGCTCAGCAATGACCCCACACAACCCACATGGGGCCATTGGCTGATGCCAACCAGTCCTCCCAAAATAATGTTCTTTCAAGAGCTTTATTTATTTAAAAGCTCGTTAGGCAGGATTCCGGAAAACTTATACCTTTGTAAGCAATTGTCCAACATGAGAAAAAATGATGTTTTCTGAGCTAATTTGAATTATTAAATCAAGTTTTATCCCTGCCTAGAAACCCAGGAACCTTTAAACCATGGAGCCATGAATATATCACCATTGACAAACGCGTCAATTCTGGTTTCAAAACCAGAAGCTTTTGAAAAAGGTTTTCAAAACCAAAAGGTTTAAATACTAAAACAGATTAAAAAACCCACAAAATTTATAATCTTAAATGCAGTTTTTCACCTTTCTGCAGCAATTTGTGGTTGTTTTTCTAAAATTACTTTTGAAATTTTGGCAGTTTGCAGTTTTGACTAAAATGTGTATTTGTGAAAGCATTTTTGCTAAAATAACGCAATTGTAAATATGTTCATTAATATGTGCATTTTTTGCACGCTATTGTAATATATGTTTCGGTTCACATATTGGCTCAAGAAGTGCATATTAGGTAGTCTCTCATTAAAATGCAAATATAATCTAATTTCTCTCCAATCCCTACCTATAACCTACCTGTTTATGCCCCTGCTATTGCTAGTTTGGTGGAATCTCTATTCCTCCCTCCCGTCTCCCCCTTTTCTGGTTCATGGAGAGCTGGGAATTTTTCATTTTTTATCACTTCCTGTCCCGTGACTTAGTTGTTTCTGCCTGTCGTCACAGCTGCTGCTGTAGGTCTGAGGGAGAGATGATATGGGTGGCTACATGGGAGCAGGCGGTGATATGGCTGTGAACAGATATGTTGATGGGAGGCAGAAATGAGACTTACGGATATGGGGAGGCAGGGATTGGACCCAGTTCAACCAGTGCTTTTTTCAGGATTGGACCCAGTTTAACCAGTGCTTTTTCCTGGATTGGACCCAGTTCAACCAGTGCTTTTTCTGGATTGGACCCAGTTTAATAAGTGCTTTTTTCTGGATTGAACCCAGTTCAACCAGTGCTTTTTTCTGGATTGGACCCAGTTTAACCAGTGCTTTTTCCTGGATTGGAACCAGTTCAACCAGTGCTTTTTTCTTAATTGGACCCAGTTTAACCAGTGCTTTTAAACATATGGATATGTTAAAAGTATGGTACTTACTGTAACAACTTTATGGTGAGCACTGGCAGCTTTTTTTCTAGAAAGAAACCCACTGAGTTTAACTCAAAACTGACTCCAAATAAGCCACACCATTTCCCTGTTTAAAAATAGCACTGTTTCTTTCCATCCCAGCTTGAGGAGGCAGTCTGCCCATCGCTACTTTAGTTACACTGAAATGCTTCAAACGAAAGGTAACCTTACAACACCAGCCCAGCTATGCTGGGCAATTTTTATTTTTATTTTTAACGAAGATGTCCAAATAAAGTTCAGTTTCAACAGTGAGTGCAAACAAAGGAAGATCTAACACTAAAAAAAAAAAAGAAGCACTTCACAAAGATGTCAGTTTAGACCAGGTGGTCATTGTGACATGCTGTAGCAATTGACATTGCAAACACAATGGGTTTTTCAATTGCATGAGCAAACAATGCTGTCTGAAAGGTTGGCTATTTATCTGGCAGTAGAAGCAAATCATACCAGGGCCTGTAAAGCCTGTGAAACTATCAATAAGGCCTGCCTCTCTCTTGGTACTTTATACAGAGAACCACATAGACCATGTGGAGCCAACATGATACCCTCCAGATGCTGGGAACTATTACACTGTCTGGGCCTGATGGGAGTTGCAGTCCAATGACAGCTGGAGGGTGCTGGGTTGGGGAAGGCTGATATAATTCAGTATAAAGGTAAAGTCCAGTCGCAGACAACTCTGGGCTTGTGGCGCTCATCTCGCTTTACTGGCTGAAGGAGCCAGTGTTTGTCTGCTGACAGCTTCTGGGTCATGTGGCCAGCATGACTAAGCCGCTTCTGTTGAACCAGAGCAGTGCACGGAAACACTGTTTACCTTCCCGCCGGAGCGGTACCTATTTATCTACTTGCACTTTGACGTGCTTTCGAACTGCTAGGATGGCAGGAGCAGGGTCCGAACAACGGGAGTTCACCCCGTCATGAGGATTCGAACCGCCAACCTTCCAATCGGCAAGCCCTAGGCTCAGTGGTTTAGACCACAGCGCCACCCACATCCCACACAATTCATTATATTTGGCCACAATAATATTTTTTCCTCTATTTAGAAATTCTCTTCCATGTTTAGGGCTGAAAGCACAGAGAGGGAAGCACAAACACACCTCCTGGCCCCGCCATGATGTTGCCATTCCACTGTCCCCACTTTTGTCATCCATATGTTGATCTGTGGGTGTCACCAACCCAATGCCTATGGGAAGCCCAAAGGCAGGACCTGAATGCAGCAGCTTGTACTCTCACAGACAGCCAATGGAATAATACAAAGGTGGAGACATTTACATGCCTATAGGCATCACCTCTGCTCTGACTGGAACAATGTCATTCAAGACTTCCAAGGGGTGCTTCATGAAGCAGTTGCCCGGACTGGCTTGCCCTTTGCTCTCTAACCCTCTGTGTCAGGCCCCTCCCTCTGTCTACGGTGAGCCCCAAGGGACCCTCTCTGTTTCTCCTTGGCTGTCTGCTCTGTGACATGCAATAGACACCTTGTTCTGGGATGATCAGGGGTGGGGGGTTGCAAACTGTCCACAGAGAAGTTGTCAGGGTGGCTCTGTGGTGGAGCTGCCAAGTCTGATTCCTGTGGGCTGGGGCACCTGCCTGTTTCCTCCTCTTCACCCTCCTTCAAGCTTTCAGCAGCCAGTACTTCCCAGCTTTCCTCCTCCTCTGGGCTGTGGCTGGTTTCCCACCAACAGGAGCCAGGGTCCAAATCCTCTCTGTTTGCTTTCCTGGGGGGTGGAGTGGGATGGCTCTTGGTCAGGCGGCTTCCACCATTTGCCCTCATCCAGCCAGTCCCTGACAGCAGCATAGGACATTTACCCCATTATTACAAGTCACAGCTCTATGATAACAAAACACAGGGCACGCGAGCATCACTTTTCAATTCGAATGAATTCTTTTTATAGCTACTCAGCTTAAAACAAGAAATACGTTGCTGTTTGTAAGGGGGGAGGAATTATTTTCCTCATGGGAAAAAGAAAAACCCTCAAAACAGGAATTTAACCACACACCACAGCTAGCCTGGAGAAGTGAGTCTCTCGCCTGTGAAATGCAGGAGTGCCTTTGCTGTTGATTGAGAAGGCAGAGTTAGCCTTCTATCAAGAAGCACCTGCCATGTGTTTTGCTCTTGGAATGCCTGCCTATAATATTTGTTCTGCTTCACAGTCTGTTACGACAATACACTGGGATGATGCCTTTACTGTTTGTTTGGGAAGGCAATGAGGGGTGGAAGCTTTTCAATTACATTATTCTCAGTGAAATTAGAACAATGTGTGAGGTTTTCCCTTAAAATGTGTGAGGTTTTAAGGGGAAGCAGAAGAAAGCAAGGCAAAGAAAGTGAAGGTGGATGGTCACACACGCAACCGTGGTCAGTGATAGGGGTATGATGAGCAACCAAGGTCATGAGCATCTATAATCCATATGGTTCCCAGCATAACTTGTGCAAGCACAATAAATTGCTGCCCTATTGCCCATGGCAAGCCCCCAAACCTGACTAATTTCTTCACAGTTTGTTGGATTTCCCACTGCAATGTTAATTGGCTATGGCAGCCTCCTTTGCTTCTTAAATTAGGTGCTCTTGCATATGTTTTGTGATCCGTTCCCCAGATGGCAGAAGCAAAGGTCATAACAGCATTTGTATTGTGGAGAGAGAATGCAGCGCAGCATTACAACTCAGAGAGATCTAACATTTGTTCCTGGTAGGGAACGATGCTTTCAAATCATCCATTGGAAAAAGCGCCCCAATGAATCAGTGATCAGAAATGCCTAGCAAACTTCCTGCCATTTGCCCCCTGACCACCAAAAGGTAGGCCCCATAAGGTTTGTTGGTTTGTTTGTTTGTTTGCAAACCATAGCTACATCAACAAAAGCTGGGATTAGGATAAAAATAGCCTCAGAAATAGGGATAGGGGACAAATTTGGTGTGGTTACATTTTAATGCAAATCTACATTATTTGCATCAGCCCTCCCTTTCCAAATCAGATAATATTTGATTAATATTGGTTATGAAACTGTCAGAAAAATCACTGCCAGCTCTTCTTTGGCACAGAGAAATGAAAGAAAAAGAAAAACATCAGAGGAATAGCTTAGAGACATGAACCATACTGTCTTCCAGGTGGGAATAGGCTTGTCAATTTCTTTCTGGAAGTGGTCCTCTGTGTCTTTAACAGCTTCAAAATAGCTAAATATTCAACCAGTGCCACTTTTTCCTTTGTTACATGCTGGATAAACCTACATCTTTTGAATTTCAGACTGTGATGGCATGAGTAGCCCATTTTCAGTAATGATAGCATACTATCCGCATAAGTTATTGGCACAAAAAATGTGAACAGAAAGAGTTTGAGAGTTTCAAGTTTGGTTATATACCACACAGTGTCACAGTTTTTTATATAATATATTTTAATTTTGGATATATAATCAAAACAGTTAATGGGGAGCTTGAACTGCACCATGACAACAGCCTGCACTTCTGAGGGAGGCTGTTTTCATAATATGAGAACAACTGTTCTAAAAGGTTGCTGTTTGTGTGGGTGTTGCTTGCTGGAGTCTCAGATACCAAAGGAAGCACTGGAGGTTGGTATTCAGTGTACTAAACCAGTGGTGGAGAAACTCTAGCCTGCATACCTATTTAGGACTGCCAGGTCTCTGGATTCGGCCTGTGAAGCCAGTTTGGGTGAACAGCTTTCACTTTTCCTGCACCTAATGTGATTTGGTATCAGTCACAGGGAAGTTCAAGTGTGGCTGCAAAGGAAGAAGAGGGAGAGAGGTCTAAGTTTGCATTCAGCATCTTTTCCTGTTGTCCAGCTTAAAGACCAAAAGAAGAAAGAAAAAGAAAAGAAAGACATTGATGCACTCCCAATTCTTCTGCAGTCATGGATCAAAGTTTCCTGCACATGACAGGAAACACCTGACATATGTTGTACCTGTCAGGTGGGCGATCATGTCCACTTGGCAAAGTGGCCTATGGAAGATTGCTCACTGTTGGATCAATTCCTTCAGCCAACAGTGGTTTCTCATCCCTGCCCTACACAGATCAATGACTGCCTTGTAGTATAAACACTGACAACTGGGAAACACTGACCTGCGAGCGCTCCAGCTGGAGAACAGCCTTTAACAAAGGTGTTATGGGTTTTGAAGACACTCAAACTCAGGACGAAAGGGAGAAACATGCTAAGAGGAAAGCACGTTTGGCAAACCCTCACCATGATCAACTCCTGCCCGGAAACCTATGTCCCCACTGTGGAAGGACGTGTGGATTCAGAATTGGTCCCACTGTTAAAACCGTGTTTATGGAAGACACCCTTACTCGGCTACGAGTGATCTCCAAAGAAGAAGACCCTACTACTTGCAGATGTGAATTTCAATTTGGTCACACTGCATCATGAATATTGTATTCTTTAGCACTGTACAAACACTTTGCTGTTTCCAAAATCCAGCTCCTACTATGAACGCTGGGGAGATTACATGATTGTTCAGTATGGAAGAGTGAAAAATATTACAAGAATACAGATGGTATGGAAAAGTCACAATATTGTGAGAATCTGGATATTGTGAAAATGCTTGCCAATATAAGCATTATTACAGCGAAAACGCTTTGGTTGAGTGATGCAGAGTAATTGAAAACATTATGAACATTTTCAGAGCATGATTTGGGAATGCTAATAATAATAATAATAATAATAATAATAATAATAATAATAATAATAGTTTATTATTTATACCCCGCCCATCTGGCTGGGCTTCCCCAGCCACTCTGGGCGGCTTCCAAAAGAATATTAAAATACTATAATACATCAAACATTAAAAGCTTCCCGAAACAGGGCTGCCTTCAGATGTCTTCTAAAAGCCTGATAGTTGTTGTTCTCTTTGACATCTGGTGGGAAGGTGTTCCACAGGGAAGGCGCCACTACCGAGAAGGCCCTCTGCCTGGTTCCCTGTAACTTGGCTTCTCGCAGTGAGGGAACTGCCAGAAGGCCCTCGGTGCTGGACCTCAGTGTCCGGGTACAACGATGGGGGTGGAGACGCTCCTTCAGATATACTGGACCAAGACCATTTAGGGCTTTAAAGGTCAGCACCAACACTTTGAATTGTGCTCGGAAATGCTAGAACTGCAGGGCTTGCTTCAAATCCTATCTGTTTTATTTTTAATGAATATTAGGGGCAGGTCTAATCATACTACCACACTGGAGGTCAGTGGAAAAGATGTTCCATCCTTGGTTTACTCAGAAGCCTAGAGCTTTGGGTAAACAATACACTATGGTATATTCATTTAACTTCTACTTTTGCTTTCAAAGTGAAATTTTAATTGATTAGTTTTCTTTCTTTCTTAGCTCCTGGGGCTCTCACATGCTCTTTGTTCCCTGTCTTAAATACAAAGAATAAATATATTTACAGAAAGGAAAATAGAATGGTGTTTGGCCGTCAAAAACAATTAAAGGAAGGAAATCATCTTGCAAACAGAGTAAAATTGCTTTACAAATGACTGGGACATGGCAACAAATAAAGAAGGAACCCTACAGTGCCATTTATTCACTTTTCAGTGGAAAATTACACTCTGAAGCATTTAAGATGACTGGAGCAACATTCATTTCAATGGACCGCTAATTGTAATCATGACAATTATCCTGCACAACTGCATTATTATAGTGAAGCACTGTAAGAGGATTGAGGCATATTCCAAAGTGTGCAACAGCTGGTATTAGGGAATGCTTTCAAATGGCTATCTCACAGGAAGAGATACAGATTTCAAACTGTGAATGCATTTAATGGCAAAAAGAAGGTCATTATGGTAGGCCTTTCGCGATGCCTTCCATTTTCTGCTTGACTTCCCTTATCAAAGGTCAGATACCCAAGGCTGCAAAACTGAAATCACTTTCCCCCGTAGTAGCCCTGCTGCTTTCCAGAGCAAGTTTCTCGGATAAAAGTCAAATCATGGACTGAACAATCTTATACACTTATAAACTCGGCCCTCCAGGTGTTTTGGGACTACAACTCCCATCATCCCTGACCACTGGACCTGTTAGCTAGGGGTGATGGGAGTTGTAGTCCCAAAACATCTGGAGGGCCGAGTTTGCCTATGCCTGACTTAGTTTGTTTCAGCTTGAAATAGAGCAGAAATTTACTCAATTTGCCTTTAAAGGCTTTAATGTACCTAATTCACACTTTCCAAACCAGCATATGAACCAAACCACACCAATCCTATAGAATTCACATTTCTCTGAATTTTACAATTCAGACATAAAATGTACACAAAATTACAGGGGTAGAGAGTGCATAGAAATGCATATGGGAGTGAAAATAATGGACCAAAGTGCATTGTGTTAGGGAAAATTGCACACAAAAATGTTCAGACTAGCGGAAATTTGTACTAAAATGCTAGTGAATTTTTTATTAGGACTTTTTTTTTTAAGTCACAAACTGATGTGGACATGTGGAGAATTTAAGACTGGAAAAAATGAGAAAGTGAAATTGTCCTATTTGTCCATGCCTAGCTCAGCTCATTCCACTATTTCAATGAGGCACTAACTTAGCACAGGGCTGGGCAACCTGTGCCCTCCAGATGTTGCTCCACCCATCATGGCCAATGACCAGGGAATTCCAAGAGCTGTAATCTACAACAGCTGAAGGATCTCAGATCCCCCAGCCTGACACTAACTAATTGCACAGAATGCAGTAAAACCTGGATTCGGATGAATTCTTATTATCTTTACACTGGGGGAAAATGGAAGAAACTCTTTTTTCCCCTCTTTCCCCAGCATTTCATATTTCATAGCTTTCTGTTTTGACACATGTCCATGGTGATTAATGTTAAATAGGAAACTTTGCTGCTCCAAGCCCATCTTTGACAAGCACAACAAACTGGGAAACTCACCAAGAGGAACCTTCCTGTGAGGCATCCATTTTCTTACCTACAGCTGAGTCAGAAATGCCCATGTTTTGTCATGTTTTTTTTATTATTTCTTGCGGACACAGAAGCAAACAGGAAATACAAAGCATGGTAGGAACTAACTAGGAAATAACAAGAAAAGGGGTTACTTTAACTTGTCCAGTCTTCTTATTTGTGGTGTTTGCAAGTACTTTTTGGCTGGGAGTTTGGTTAAGTTGCTCCAGATGCTCTGCTAAGGTGCCAAGACACAGCCTATTCCTCCCTCTCTAGTTGCTACTGTCTATTAATGGGCCTCCCTCTCTAGGAAGATGACAAGATGTGCAATGTGCTCTCTCTTCTGTCTGCCTTTCCTGCTTACCTGCATGGAGAATGCAGGTCAGCAGTTCATGGAGAAAGGATAGGAGGCTTCTGGCATAGGGTGCCCCTACTAAGGTGTAGGTCTCAGCAGGTTCCTGATGAAACTGACCCCTGATGCCCTTCCCATTACTTGTGACAAATGGAGATCACAGCAGTCTACTTTGTACTGCAAAGGGTTTTCCTCCAAGTTCTGTTGGAGCACACTGACAGGGACCAGTGTTTCATTCACTCTTCAGACTGGTGGTATAATTCCTAACAGAAGCATGACTTTATTACCAGTTTGATGATTGTTTGAGCTAGAATATGAGGAATTACCAAAAGAGTGGAAGAAGTTGTTTATGTATGCTACAATGGTGGCCCAGATTGTCTTAGCCCCAAAATGGAAGGACAATAAGATACTAACAAAAAAAAAGAATGGCAAGTCAAACTTATGGAATTATGCAGAAATGGCGAAACTCACAGAAAGAATCAGAGACAATGTTAATGAAGATTTTTAAAAAGACTGGGAACCTTTTATGTTGTATTTACAGAAATACTGTAAAGAAATGGACTCACTAGCAGGGTTTGATTAAACACTTACAAGCAAGAAAATAAGATAAAAGATTAAGTAAGGAGAACATGGAATGAAATTGATTGTAAGATGTAATCATGAAAGAAAATTTGGTATAAAATTGATAAGAACTTAAGAACATTAAGGTATAAGAACATAAAAATAAGATAATAATTAAGCAGAAGTAGTAAATATTTAAAGAACCAGAAGGGGAAGTTGAGGGAAGACATGGGGAGGGGAGGCCTCTTTTTTCTTTTGTATGATAAATGTTGTCTAACTGAATATAAAACTGTAAAAATCCAATAAAATGTCATGTTTGTTTTTTTTAAAAAAGAATATGAGTGTGGAACCTGTGGCCCTCCAGACATTAGAATCAAAATAATAGAATTGGAAGACCCAACCCCCTGCAATGCAGTAATCTCAACTAAAGTATCCAAGACAGATGGCTTTCCAACCTCTGCTTGAAAACCTCCAGTGAATGAGGTTTGCTGAATGACAACTTCCATCAGCTCTGACCACAGACCATGTGAAGGGTCAAACATTCCTTACCCCTGCTCTAGATCTACAGACACACCTCACTGAGGGCTCAGGGATGCAGAATTAGACACATATCTCTTTCAAAAACTTGTAATGAGCTGAAAAAGGTATTCAGATATACCTTTTCTAAGAAACCAGAGGCCTTTCTTCTGGGCATGGTGGACCGGAAGGTGCCAAAGAAGGATAGAACCTTGTTTATGTATGCAACCACAGCAGCTAGGATTCTTATCGCAAAGTTCTGGAAGACACCAGATTTACCCACACTGGAGGACTGGCAGACGCAGCTGATGGACTACATGGAGTTGGCAGAAATGACTGGCAGAATTCGAGATCTGAGCGAAGAAACAATGGAGGAGGACTGGAAAAAATTTAAGGACTATTTGCAAAAACATTATAAGTTGTTTGAATGTTAAGATTGCGCACGATTAAGAAACGTTATGCTTCTGCAATTTATTTTAAGTAAATGATAAAGTAAGTATTGATGGAAAAAAACGAGACAAATTAGAAACAAAATATTATGTTTATTAAGAGTGTTAAAACTAAATTACAAATTTTCGAAATTGGTAACATAATAAATTTAAAGGTATAATAAGATGGGAAACAAGATAACAAATTGCTGAACTGGCTAGAATAATGAATGCAATGCTGAGAGGATGCGAGGAGGTCCAAAAATGAGCTGTCGAAGGACGTTATGAAAGTATCTTAACTTTTTCTTCTTTTTCTTTACCTTTCTTCATATATAAAAAAAATGTTTCTTGCATGTTGCTGTGTAAACAAATCTGTTAACCTATGGAAAGAAACGCAATAAAAAATTTCATTAAAAAAAAAAACAAAAACTTGAAAGCAGCATCCAGGACCGTTCCACCATCACCTTTGATGTATTGTTGTATTGAACACAGGAACATAGGAATCAGAATACTCCCTGGGTAGGCAAACTAAGGCCCGGGGGTCGGATCCTACCCAATCACCTTCTAAATCCAGTCCGGGAATCAGCGTGTTTTTACATGAGTAGAATGTGGTGTTTTATTTAAAATGCATCTCTGGGTTATTTGTGGGGCCTGCCTGGTGTTTTCACATGAGTAGAATGTGTGTTTTTATTTAAAATGCATCTCTGGGTTATTTGTGGGGCATAGGAATTCATTCACCCCCCCAAAAAAAGTATAGTCCTGCCCCCCCCCCCACAAGCTCTGAGGGACAGTGGACCAGCCCCCTGCTGAAAAAGTTTGCTGACCCCTGGACTACTGAGCCATCTGACTGGCAGCAGCTCTTGGGGGTTTCAGAGATGGGACATTTCCAGCTGCATTTAATCCCCAAAACAACCTCATGAGAGGTTAGGGTGAAAGGCCGTAACTGGCCCAAGGTCACCCAGTGAGCTTCACGGCTGAGTGGGGATTTGAACTCAGCTCTCCCAGATCCTAGTCCAATACTCTAACCCCTGCACCACACTGGTTCTTCAGTGGCAATGAGGAGGAGGGTGGAGTTGGTGCTCATGCATGCTCCCCACCTCTGCCACACATGTTATTTTAAGTCTCAGAATGGAACTCTGAATAGAGCTAAGCTTGAGCTCTAAGGTTATATATCTGATTACAAAGTTTAAAGAGAGAAATGCTACCCCACTCCGACTGTAATTTGGTGGCCCCCACACCCTTTTTAACAACATGAAGGGGATGTTTAAACATCTTGAATAATTTGTTTTTAAAAAGTTTCACTCCAGTTTGAAATGTCCTCCCTCCCTCCCTTCTCTCTTCTAAAGTGCAAATAAGTTTAAATAGTACCACAAACAATTCTTGACAATTGATCACATTGCATTAGGGTCTCCCCTACCCTCCCGTAGGCACTTACACAATTTTGTTTCAAAGCATAAAGCTTTGTGGTGTTCAAATAATATAAAGAACTCTGTTGAAAGCATCTTGACTCACAAACATTGGTTACTTAAACTCTTTATATGCCACTTTTCAAGTGAACTTCCGACTGCAGTTGGCTTTGACATGCTGAAACAATAAACATCAATTAGAACAATATAATAAAGCAGGAAAGACTCAGGGCAATATGGCTCCAAGGAAGACTTGTGGTGGCTTTTGGGAAGTGGGCAGGAAGTCACTGAATAAAAAAGTCAAAAACATGAAGGCAACTTGACAGTAGGGTTGGGTGGGTTATAATATCCTTACACTGTCCCTACCGGTTGCTAAGCAGCACAGTTTTGACAAGCTACTTCTACTTTTTTGGTTTTGTGAAGCTACAATACTTATAATAGGCAGGTGATGACTATTAGCAACTAAAGCAGGTTGTATGGATCACTGTGATCACTGAAAAGGATGGAGAGAATCAGACTAGGGAGAAACATGTCAGTGTGACCCTTTTCTCTCTGCATCTTCACAATTTTGTGCAGGTACGCTAATCAAAAGCCAACTCTTGGTGATGAGCAAGTGTGTGAACTGAAGTTTTTCAGAGAGTTTCATTAGCTATTTATAATGGTGCTAATGGATTTTGCCGAAAGTGCTAAAAATTAGATTGGCACTAATTGAGTTTGGATGATGATAAGCAGCAGCAGCAGTAGCTGTATGATTGATATAATCCACATTATATGAATAAGTGAAGCTGCTTTTTTACTGTAACAAATTTCAGACAGTTGGTTCATGCCTACCCCAAATAGCAGTGGCTGTTCAAGGTGTCAAGCAGAGTTCTTCCCAGCTCTGCTGCTTAAGAGTGAGTCCTGAGCTGAATGTTCTCAAATGACTCTTGGGGTGTGGGGAACGCCATAATGGCTATGATCTACCTCCAACGTTGAAGGTAGTAAGCCTTTATGTCAGGAGAATGCTGTTGCACTCAGGACTTGCTTTTTGGTTTCTGGTTGGCCACTGTGAGAACTGGCTGCTGGATCAGTCCAATGGGTGATCTGGTCCAGCATCCTCTTCTCACAGTGGAAGGGACGTGGGTGGTGCTGTGGTCTAAACCACTAAGCCTCTTGGGCTTGCCAATCAGAAGGTCAGTAGTTCAAATCCCCACGATGGGGTGAGCTCCCGTTGCTCTGTCCCAGCTCCTGCCAACGTAGCAGTTCGAAAGCATGCCAGTGCAAGTAGATAAATAGGTACCACTGCGATGGGAAGGTAAACAGTGTTTCTGTGCACTTTATCTTCTGTCACAGTGTTCTGTTGCGCCAGAAGCGGCTTAGTCATGCTGGCCACATGACCTAGAAAGCTGTCTGCGGACAAACACCGGCCCCCTCAGCCTGAAAGCAAGATGAGTGCCGCACCCCATAGTCGCTTTTGACTGGACTTAACCATCTAGGGGTCCTTTACTTTTACCAGTGACCAACCAGATGCCTATGTGAAGCCCACATGAAGGACCCAAGAGAATGCTCCTCTCCTACAGTTTTCAGCAACTGGTATTCAGAAGCGTTACTAGCCCCAACCATGGAGGCAGACCATTGTCATCATGTCTAGTAGCCACTGAGATAACACGAGGCTATAGTTATTTAAATAACTAGACAACATAAGAAGAAAGTGTACCTGTTTGAGCTTTACTGTGGGTTCCTGTAGGTGTTACACTGACAAAAAAGACTAGGTTAGAAATTACAGCACCAGTCGAGAGTAGATGAATATACTGGAATCAAAATGACGTCATCTTATATTCTCATTTTTCTATGAGATAATAGGCAACAATCTAATCATGAAAGAAATGTACTAAGCAAGGTGTTCTGGCAGCAATATTTAAAAGGCTTATTGAAGCTAAGTGAAAAGATGCATTTAACACTAGAGGGGAAAAACTGGGATTGCAAATTTAATCTGGTTTCCTCCAATATCTAGGACAGCCCGAGTGTCTTCTATGTTCATGTTTTGGACTCTCTGTTGAACCCAACTTGTCTTTCTTCTCTCTGTGTCCCTCCTACACTTGGTTTGGGTATGCATGCATGCATGCCTATATGTGTGGGTAAGAGAGGAGGAATAATACAAGCTACATGTCAATGGTTTCTGTGATTTCTAATGCAAGGAACAAAACAGCAATGGGCTCTTTTTCTCCCCTTGTCATTAAAAATAAATCCTTCCAATTCTGCTGCATTCTGGTGCCCCCTGATATTCTTGTAAAGAAGCTGGTAAAATGCAGTCTTGACTATGCTACCACTCAGTGGATTTGTAACTGGCTGACTGACCGAACCCAAAGGGTGCTCATCAATGGTTCCTCTTCATCCTGGAGAAGAGTGACTAGTGGGGTGCCACAGGGTTCTGTCTTGGGCCCAGTCTTATTCAACATCTTTATCAACGACTTGGATGATGGACTCAAGGGCATCCTGATCAAATTTGCAGATGACACCAAACTGGGAGGGGTGGCTAACACCCCAGAGGACAGGATCACACTTCAAAACGACCTTGACAGATTAGAGAACTGGGCCAAAACAAACAAGATGAATTTTAACAGGGAGAAATGTAAAGTATTGCACTTGGGCAAAAAAAAAAATAAATGAGAGGCACAAATACAAGATGGGTGACACCTGGCTTGAGAGCAGTACATGTGAAAAGGATCTAGGAGTCTTGGTTGACCACAAACTTGACATGAGCCAACTGTGTGACGCGGCAGCTAAAAAAGCCAATGCAATTCTGGACTGCATCAATAAGAGTATAGCATCTAGATCAAGGGAAGTAATAGTGCCACTGTATTCTGCTCTGGTCAGACTTCACCTGGAGTACTGTGTCCAGTTCTGGGCACCACAGTTCAAGAAGGACACTGACAAACTGGAACGTGTCCAGAGGAGGGCAACCAAAATGGTCAAAGGCCTGGAAACGATGCCTTATGAGGAACGGCTAAGGGAGCTGGGCATGTTTAGCCTGGAGAAGAGGAGGTTAAGGGGTGATATGATAGCCATGTTCAAATATATAAAAGGATGTCATATAGAGGAGGGAGAAAGGTTGTTTTCTGCTGCTCCAGAGAAGCGGACACGGAGCAATGGATCCAAACTACAAGAAAGAAGATTCTACCTAAACATTAGGAAGAACTTCCTGACAGTAAGAGCTGTTTGACAGTGGAATTTGCTGCCGAGGAGTGTGGTGGAGTCTCCTACTTTGGAGGTCTTTAAGCAGAGGCTTGACAACCATATGTCAGGAGTGCTCTGATGGTGTTTCCTGCTTGGCAGGGGGTTGGACTTGATGGCCCTTGTGGTCTCTTCCAACTCTATGATTCTATGATTCTATTCTATGATTCTATGATCTTTTAAACAATGGGCTCCAATTTCAAATCTGAATTCATGGACTTGGGTACCAGTAGGGAAGGACATTGGGAAAGTGGGGAGATTGCGGAATATTGTTCACTTGATTTTCCTCTTTGGATAAAAAAGAGAAGAAAATCACTTTCTCTCTGTGTGCCCACACAACTCTCCCTCTTGTCTTTCCTGCCTCTCTCTGTTCTGCAAGTCTAACTGATGTATAGTGCTCTCTCTTCAGCAAATCTGCCATTATGTCCCTTTGCATGTCCAAAAACATTCCCTCTCGCTCAGAAAACCCTCCCCTCTCCCCCTCTTCCTCTGCTCTGCAAGTCTGGCATGCAAGTATCTTATTCCAGCTCTATATTCAGCTTAAGATAAGAACTTGGGCTCTGTAGCTTAAGATAAGCTTTGCTAGAGGTTGGCTCTGTTGAAAACAAATTAAAATTTAGAATTCACCAGCGGAACAAGTTTATAAGTCTGGTGTTCTGATAATGCCCACGAATAGGGCTTGAACCTGGTGCTTGGCAGTAGTCTTTTGATTAAAATAGTCTTTTGCAACTTGCGACTGACCAAGTCAAATGCAGCCACCAGCCAAGTATAGAGGTGTGCCACAAGCTGGACATCACTGTTTGTCAACCCCCTTCCCACTCTGCCAGTCTTAGGAAGGCAACAGAAACAATGGGCCCTGAAAGACTGCAGGAAAAAGCATGGCTGTTGTGCTTGTTTGCCTCTGCCGACATATATTAAAACATAGGTTGTCCCTTAAAAGGAGTGGACAGTCCTTCATTTGCTGTCTGATTCAAGACCAGTCTAGAGATTGAAGATCCCTAAGAAGTCTTGATGTGCACCAGCAGTTAGTATCTGGAGAGCAGATTTTGATTGTAATATTGTAGGAGCTTAAGGCTCTTGTAGTTTACAAAGCAAGGAACATCTAGCAACTTTCTCATTCATTGTTTGCTTTCCTCTACAGTATGCAGGAATGAACTGATTTTTCAAATGTAATCAAATGATACAATTTATTCGGAATCATAAGCACATTTTTAATTACGAAGAAATATTTTTGTGCATAAAAAGTCTAGAAAGAGGACTCCTATTTGGTTGGGGGATAGGTTTTTTTTAATTATATAAAAAAATCCCCTTTATGTGTCAATTCACACTTGGATGCTTATTGGATCAACATTTGATTTGTATCAATTCACTAATTTTATAACTTGTGAATGATTGATTTTAATATGTTTATCATTTGCATGGAAGAATACCTCCTATGAAGTTGAAACTCGTGACTGAACAGTTTGTTTAGCTGTTTAATGGGTTGATCAAGGGATCACACTAATTGAAACTGAACTTTGGTTTGATTTGAAATTGAACTAACCAACCATCATAACTTGAAGTTCTTGTGTCTGTAGATTCATGAATGGATGTAGTACATCTTCCTCTCCCTCTGCTGCAGTATTTTGCTATAAAGAACACAGGGCACATAGAATGGTCAGCACTAGCAGCAATGATTGCTATTTGGCACTTGGCTGGGGCATGGAGGCAGAGGTCCCTGGGCAAGAGGCATACTCAGAGTGCATCTGGGAGCAGAGTCAGCTCAAAGTTTTTTGAGACTCAAAGTGTATAGACACACAGGGAGATGAATAGAACTTAAATGCAAAGCCCAAAAATGGTTGTCGATGCCTTTTTCAATGAACCTCAGTTCAGATACCTCAGATACCTGAAGGAGCTTCTCCACTCCCATCATTCAGCCTGGACACAGAGGTCCACTTCTGAAGGTCTTCTGGCGGTTCCCCACTGCAGGGGTGAAGTTACAGGCAACCAGACAGAGGGCCTTCTTGGCAGCGGTGCCCTCCCTGTGGAATGCCCTCCCATCAGATGTCAAGGAGATAAAGAACTACACAACTTTTAGAAGACATCTGAAGGCAGCCCTGTATTGGGAAGTTTTTAATGCCTGACATATTATTATTTTTAATATTTTGCTGGAAGCTGCCCAGAGTTGGAGAAACCCAGCCAGATGGGTGGATATAAATGATTAATAATAATAATAATAATAATAATAATAATAATTTGGTTGCCTTGAACTTAAACTAAATTCTTAAACCCAAATCTGGCCAACAGATTGAAAAGCAGTGGTTCAATAAAGGCCACTATTTGCAAATGGCAGCTGTGAGAGGGCCTGATCCAGACTGGGACCATAGCATGACCCTTGTGAGGAGGTTAGAAGAAGGTGTAACACCTTATGTCTTGTGGCTGGGGAATGATGATGATGATGATGATGATGATGATGATGATGGCAAGATCAGCTGAAGACAATATATTATTTAACAGAAACAGGAAGCCAAAAAGATTCTCTTCAATTTACTGAGCACTGACAATCCTCATTCCCTTGGTTATTTAAATTTGGTTGCCAACTGGCTGAATGGTTTCTTCCATTAGCATCTCACATTTGCCCTTTCCCATTGCAGTCAATTGATGGACTGGGTGGCAATGAAGTGAACTTGATGAAACAAATGGGAAAGAGGAGCATTCAAAATGTTCCTGCCAACATGCAGGCGAAAATAATTTCTGCTAATCTGGTAAAGAAAACATCGAACAGTTAAACTATAAACAAATTAAATGCATTACATTCTCTATTATGGTTCTAAAGTCATCTAGGCTTGAAATTAAGATTGGCAATCCATGACTGCATTTGGCAAAGGGATATTAACTATTAATTGTTCAATTTTCCAATATCCAGTCAGAAGTTGGCATTGTTAATAACTCTCTTTGCACATTCTCTGAAAGCTACACTGTGCAGCTGCTTAGAAACTTTCTCTAAACATGAATGGAGTTTTCAGATATGCAGCCTTCATTGACTTTCTTGCTTTGACTCCTTTGTCTTCTTTCAAGCTTGTCAATTCAAGCTAGATGCAGCGGCAGGCTGTCGCTCTAAGGGCCAATCAACTGTAGCTCTACCCTGTGAGTAGATAGTTCTGTCTCTGGGAATTGGGATAGTTGTCTGTCCTGAACAACAGTTAGTATTTTTGGAAAGCCATGAAAGCTTTATCCATTTAGCTGCCTTAGGAAGATTGGAATCTGCCTTATACTGAGTCAAACCATTGGTCCACCTAGCTGAGTATTGTCTACAACAGGCATCCTCAAACTCGGCCCTCAAGATGTTTTGGGTCTACAATTCCCATCATCCCTGACCACTGGTCCTGTTACCTAGGGATGATGGGAGTTGTAGTCCCAAAACAACTGAAGGGCCGAGTTTGGGGGTGCCTGGTCTACAATGATTGGAATCCTGGGGTTCACACAAGGAACATTCACATCTCTGTCTGGAGATGCCATGGATTGAATCTGGGACCTTGTGCATGCAAATCAGATGCTCTACCATTGATCTATAGCCCTTAGAGAGGTGGTATCTCTTACTGCTCATTTTTCATAGAATAGAATAATATAATTGGATGGGACCACTGGGTCATCTAGTCCCTGCAATGGAGGAATCTTTTCCCCAACTTGGAACTCAGACTCATGATCCTGAGATTAAAAGTCTCATGCTCTACCAACTGAGCTATCCCAGAGCATTTTCTTACCTATGCTTTATATAATTTGTTATTTGAATGTTTTGCAAGGTTAGGTTACTTTGTTCTTTTACAGTTGATGTACTCATTTGAATATGCAGGTTGTCCTGGATGTACTGTTATTTGGAAATGTGGCATATTAAGTTTTTAAAATAATAAATAAATATTCATTGTATGCATCGAGAAAGGTCTAGAATTAGCAATGGGGTGGGTTAAGGGAATTAAAAAACAACTGGATGAAGGAATAGAAAAGTTAATAGGAGAAGGACGTAATAAACTCTAGCCAGGTTTACTCTTAAGTAAGCTTGCTGCATCTAATGCAGCCTATTCTCACTGTGTGCATAGGAGAGGCTGCCAGAATGATTAAGGGGGTGGATCAACTCCCCTATGAGGAAAGAATGCCGTGTTTGGGACTTACTAGGTTAGAGAAAAGGCAAGTAAGAGACAGCGTGGTTGAAATTTTTAGTATTAAACATGGCATGGAGAAGGTGGATAAAGACAAGTTTCCCACCCCATTGCCTCATAGCACCAGAATTTGTGGGCATCCAATGAAGATGAGTGTTGGAAGGTTCAGGAGAGATAATGGATGGCACATTCAAACTCACTCCCACAGGAGCTGGTGACAAATTCATGGAGGAGAACACAATAGCTATTTTCTACCAACATTATAGCTATATATGTTCTACCAACACTATAGGGACGCGGGTGGCACTGTGATCTAAACCACAGAGCCTAGGGCTTGCCGATCAGAAGGCCGGTGGTTCGAATCCCAGCGACATGGTGAGCTCCCGTGTAGGGATATCGCGGAGTGGGGTCCGGAGGGAGCACACTTCCCCACCAGCAGGCAGCCACGTCTGCCTGCACACGTGACCCTGGGGTGCAGGGCACACCCCCCCCCCTCAGACAAGCCACAAGCTGTCTAGAACATCGTCCCCTGTGTCTGACCTTTTGCGGTCTCAGAGTCAGCGGTGTCCTGTCTGTAAGTTTTTCCCTGAGACCTTTTGTCTCCTCCTAATACACTGTGCAAGGGGAAAATGACGCTGTGGAACAGGTGCCAAAATAGCTTTGTACCACCCCACGATTTCGGGACGGAAGATGTGTAAAGGTCACAGCCCAAAAATGTATTTGCCTGGCTTGCATGTTTGTCTCAATAAAAAGAGGCTCCACAGGAATGGAGCTAGCTCGCTCACTTCAGACCACCTGTGTGCAGCTCACATGATGATCAACACCTGTCTTGGGCCTTCACTTCATCCCGTTGCTTGGTCCCAGCTCCTGTCAACCTAGCAGTTCGAAAGCACGTCAAAGTGCATGTCGATAAATAGGTACTGCTCCAGCGGGAAGGTAAACGATGTTTCCATACCCTGCTCTGGTTCGCCATGCTTAATCATGCTGGCCACTTGACTGGGAAGCTGTCTGTGGACAAACGCCGGCTCCCTTGGCCAGTAAAGCAAGATGAGAGTTGCAACCCCAGAGTCGTCCACAACTAGACCTAACGGTCAGGGGTCCTTTTACCTTTTAACAGGTTAATTGTAGAATCATAAGAGTTGGAGGAGACTTGTAGGCCATATGCTGAATCCAGCTTCTCATTCCTAGAAATCCAGAATTAGGACATTCCCATCAGATAACTGTCCAGACTCTGGGCCCCTCCACAGTCATGCTTTATTGTACTCAAGCACCTAAATAAATGGGACTTTTCAGCTGTTTAGAAATTAGTGCCTGACTTTCGATTTTCATTTTCCTCTTCCCTCCATGCTGTCTTGTGTGTCTTGGATTCTTTGTTTATTTGTCTCCTTGTTCACGATTGGACTTAACTGTCAGGGGTCCCTTTACCTTTTACCTTTGCCAATAATAATAATAATAATAATAATAATAATAATAATAATAATAATAATAATTTATTATTTATACCCCGCCCATCTGGCTGGGCTTCCCCAGCCACTCTGGGCGGCTTCCAAAAAAAATATTAAAATACTGTAATACATCAAACATTAAAAGCTTCCCTAAACAGGGCTGTCGTCAGATGTCTTCTAAAAGCCTGGTAGTTGTTGTTCTCTTTGACATCTACCAACACTATAACAGGTACTATGTCTCTGAATGTCAGTCGCTGGGAACTGCAAGTGGACAGAGTGCTTCAGTGCACATGTCCTGTTTGCCAGCTTCCCACAGGCATCCCACTGTAAGAACAGGATGCTGGACTAGACGGGTCATTGGGCTGATCTAGCAGGCTCTTCTTGTGCTCTTAAGACAGTAGTCCTAGATCTTCAGCTGGAGGCAGCCCTGTTCCACATATCTTTCATCTGAGCAATAAGGCTGATGTATACAATGAACAGAACCTCTTGCTTTGAACACATACTGCCAGTGGTGGGATTATTGGAGGTTTTTTTTATTTTTACTTTTAGAAAGAGCTCTGATCATGTCCTTCTTTCAGTCTTGGCAGAATTGTTCAGAGTTCTGAAGGAGACCTGTATTAACTGCATAGGAACATACTGAATATTTGACCATATTTGACATTTGGCACCCCATATTTGGTAATTGACAGCATTTGCTATTTGACATGCAATGATATTTGACCTTTGATATTTGACAACCTGTATTTTATTCATAGTAGCACTTAATAGCCCACATATAATCTACAAGTAGCTATTTTTGTCATTCATATTTGCCATTTCACATATTCATTATGCCGTAATCAGAACGGAATATCAGAAGCAGGCAGCCTATATTTGATTTTAATATTTTAAATCAACATTGGTTTGATGTACTCATACATCCCAGACAATTCTTTGCCCTCTCTGGAGATTCATTTTTATCAGTGATTGACAAGTATTTTACCGAGATACATAGGCGTTACTTTTTCTTTAACTGGATGTTGAAACCTGTGGTTTGAACATGGTTGAAATGTGGTTGAAATGTGGTTTTTTGGGGTGGGGGTGAGGAATCCTGCCTAAGATGGCCACTGTGAGAACAAGATGCTGGGCTGGGTGGGACATTGACCTTATCCAGAATACTCTTCTGATGTTCTTAATGGCTTTATATAATATAAACAACAGAGCTTGTGCTTCTCCAGTGTCTTTACAATAGAGAAATTCGTACTAGCCTAATCTTACCCATTATCAGTGTGGTGTAGTGGTTAAGAGTGGCGGACTCGTAATCTGGTGAACCAGGTTCGTGTCTCCGCTCCTCCACATGCAGCTGCTGGGTGACCTTGGGCTAGTCACACTTCTCTGAAGTCTCTCAGCCCCACTCACCTCACAGAGTGTTTGTTGTGGGGGAGGAAGGGAAAGGAGAATGTTAGCCGCTTTGAGACTCCTTTGGGTAGTGATAAAGTGGGATATCAAATCCAAATTACTCCTCCTCCTCCTCCTCTTCTTCTTCTTCTTCTACTGCATAAGTACTCAGAGTGCACAGGACAATTCTATACCTCCCTGCTGCTTTCAGATACTAACCCTGCTACAACATACAATGTTGCCAGGTTCTGCATAGCAGCGCTCAAAATCTGTGGGATGATGACCTGTGCCACAAACTAGATTTAATGAACACCCATATCAGAGTGCTTTGTACATCGATAGCCATAGCCTTTTATATACTAACCTTTTATGCTCTTCCACATTTGTTTAATGCTCCTAACCCTTCATTTAGCTCCTTTTAGCTCCTGTTAGATTCTTATAGTCTTTTATATATACAGTGGTACCTAGGTTTGCAAACAGTCTGGTTTGCATACGTTTTGGATTACAAACATGTCACACCTGGAAGTGCGTGTCCCAGTTTGCAAACTTTTTTTTGGATTACAATCCATTTTGGGAGGGATTACAAACAAATTTTTTTTTGGAGGCCCCATTGGCGAAAGTGCACCTTGGGTTACAACCTGTTTTGGTTTACAAACGGACCTCTGGAATGGATTATGGTTGTAAACCAAAACTGTATCTTCTGTTTTAATAATTTTAGCTTTCCAAAACGTTTTGCAGATTTTAAATGATTGTTCCCCACCCTATTTATGCTGGTCTATGACTGTAATAAAGATTTGATTGAATGGCTTTATTTTAATATGTCCAAGATGGCATGGACTAGGTCCAGATCTACTTAGTGTGATGGCCTGGGACTTGGACTCAGACTCGGAACCAGAGGAGTCTCAGTCCACACCAGATCCTCTGCTTCAGGCGGCATCTGAACCTAGTCTGGGGCCTGATTCTGAAGAGCCCCAGTCTGCACAGGTTCCCCTGCAACAAGCACCAATTGGGCCGAGTCAGGGACCTGAGGCTGCCCTGGCTCCAGATGTGGCGATTACCTCATTGCTCTCTGCTGGGCAATTACGTACAGCTGCTTCACTACCAGTTGGGTCAGGAGAGGCTGAGGCGGCCTCTGGGTCTAGTAACCCACCGACATCTCCCGAGCTGCAGAGGCTTAGGTCTGAGAGAAGAAGAGACCTGAATACTCACAGGAGGAGTGCTCGCCTTCAGGTGAGACAGGGAGGTGACTCTCCGGGGGATCAGGACCGGCCGTTACCCTGACAGAGATAAAAGGCTGTCAGACCCCGCCCCAGGTTGCGGGAGCAACATTGCTGTTTGCTAGAACCTACCTGTGACCCTGTGCCTGACCTAGCCTGGTTTCCTGCCTTGACCCTGTTGGACTGACTCTTCGCGGAACCCTTGGATTCGGGACCAAACCTGGACCACGTTGCTTGGGTTCACCCCTGGGCCCAGTACACTTAGCTTCAGCAAGGCAGTGGTCTCGTTTGTCCTCTGCCTCACTGCATGCCAGATATTAACACACTCTGAGAGAGGAGACCTGAGTTAGGGGCAGAGAGATATCCAGAACTGAGCTAAAGGTTCACTGAAAGCCATTAAAATGCCCCGAATGATATTTCAGCGGAGGAAGAAAAACAGAGCTTTCCAGCCACAATCCTTCTATTGGCACTCTGAGCCTGTTGATGAATGTTGGCTTACCTTGCAAATTGGCCTTAATGGGACAATGGCAGGGATAATTCGCAATCCAAAATGTGCCTGTCTCCCCACCATCTCCCCAGCATTATTAAAAGCCTACATCACAAAAAGTATTGCAGGTAGGATGACAGTGAAAGTTTAGGTCAAAATCAAGCTAAGTGACAACTCAAAATCCCATAGGCTCGTGCATTGAGAGACAAGGCACTTGCCATTCAAAACGGGTCCTGTTTTCTTCCCTGACATTCCACTTTGGGTTTGTAGTGGCTGCAAACAGCATTCCAATTAAGCCGAACCTGTCAGGGCTTCTATGCAGCCAAATGAGCACACAAGTGCTCAGAAGATGGCGGTAATTATCCTAATGAATTTGAGGGAGGCTGGGAGGTTAAAAAGGCAGCGCTTTGTCTGTGCCGCACAGCCACAAAAAGGGGCAAGGCAATTGTATGTCTGGGCAGTGACATTTCTCTTGTTTCGATTCTGTTCTCATTAGGGTTGATGCTAAAGTGCATTGTGGGAGGGAGGGAATCTACAGTAAACAGGCAGGTGCTGTTCTGCTTTTAAGTCCTACTTCCCCTGAGGGCAACACCTGCATGTGGCAAGGAAACTTTTGACAAAGTTCAGAGGCTAGAGAAACATATATAAGTGCTGATCTATTTTCCTCCTTCCACATCCTGCCAGTATAATGGAGGCTGTCATCTAGTGCATTCATTACATGATTAGAAGCCCCCTTCAGCAGAGAAGGCTTGAACTGTACAACTAATGATGGATTTATAGGGCTGATCCAGTATAGGAATTTTGAAAAAACATATTCAATGCACATTAGAGCATGTGACTATTGCAGATATTAAGATATGAACGCAGCCCTGCAGTTTTTAATGTTTGACATTATTTTCTGTGTTTTGCTGGAGGCCGCCCAAAGTGGCTGGGGAAGCCCAGCCAGATGGGCAGGGTATAAATAAGATTATTATTATTATTGCACAGCATGAAGCTACTGGATGCATAAAAACTGACTCCTTCTGGAATTATACGCTGTCCAGACCCACAAGGTTGATTCAAAACTTTAGTTGCAGACTTTTCTTCAAAACAGAACAAAAAGCAATAGTGATACATACAAAATAGTTGCATTCAGTATCTTGTGCATGTCCAGCATAGGCTCAGCACCTTCTAAGAAAGAACTTTTTCCAGAAATCAAAACTTTCTCTCTTATCCCATTCCAGCCTGCATCCTGCCTAAAGCGATCCAGCTCCTGGAGAGCCATTTACACATCTTTTGTCTCCACTGTGACGTCCAGAGAAAGACCAACTCACACAAAATGGAGACCCACAAATTAGCATATGCATAGAGCGTAATCCTATCTCTTTCATGTGATCCAAGTCAGGCATGTGACAGTCAATTATTAAACCATCCAGATGCTTAGAGAGCTCTTTTTGCTCTTTATAATAGAAATTTCCAGAGAAACCCTTAGCAGGACACATTCTCCATTTCAGTGTCAATTAAACAATTATACTTAACAGTGACTCAGAGAATCATGGGAACTGTGAACCAGAGAATCATGGGAACTGTAGTTTACCTCTCATAGGGCTACAGACCCCAGCATACAGGCTACTTTGAGGAAAGCATGTGTTTTAAATGTGTGTTGCATGTGCTTTAAATGTGCTCCTCACCCCCAGTCTCCCAGAACAAGTAGAGAAATGAAGAGGGCAGAGTTATGATTGACAAGATGACAGAGCCTTAGGCTGCTAGGGAAGGAACAGGAGGAGGAGCCTTAGAGAGTGGTTGGAAGGCAAAGACTTCGCAACCGCTTCCTTGGGGCAAGACCTACAGGGAAGGGTGGCTGCAAGCACTGGGACCGAGCTGTTCATTTAACTTCTAAAGAGTTAACTTCACTCACATCAGGTGTTCTGTTGTTTTATTGCTGACCTACTCCTGACTGCAGCTCCTGGCAACACCCCTCTCTGGTACTCCTCTCTCCCTCCAAGGAGTGCCCTGAACATGAACAAGGCTCAAGAAGCCGACAGACTGTAGGGGTGGTGGTGATTTAAGTTAGTTCTCATTCAGTGAAATCCAGCTTGTGTCATCATTAATGATATTATTGACAGGCAGCTGTCAGTCAGGAAACTGTTTAAGGAGAACAGTGAACACAGGTCTCTGAACTGAGGAGCATTGACACAGATTGATTTTGGAGAAAATACATCTTGTACAATTTAACCTCCACTAGAAGCTTAAAAGAAATATTCCGAGTACCTTGCTTCCCGACGCTGCATGCGTACTGTATTACAAAATGCACACATTGGATTTTCTTGAGACTTGCAAATTTTGTTGCCGGTTTTATAGAAGTCCTTGCCTGATTTTACTGCTGCCAGTTCAGTGCTATAAAAAATAAAAGTAAGAAAGCATGACACACAAGAAGCCAATTAACATGAGTGAAATAAAACAGAAGAATGGTTGATACCCAACATTTAACTTGCAGGTTTCCAAGACAGAGGCTAGTTTCCCATCCAATGGCCTTTTTACTGCCACTAACTTATCACAATTGGTTTTCCATCTTCCTACACCAATCGTTCTCTGACTTTTTTCTCTGGACTACACTATCAGAATAAAAATTTGCTCATGCCACTCTGATTTTTAAATTGATAAGAAATACATAGGAAAACAAAAATAAACAATTCCTGGCAGTACTTTAGTTGTAACAGAGAACATAATATAATCATGGGACATCCAGCATGTATAAAGCAACACAGCTACATAAGAACATGAATCATACCCAAAATATAATATTGATTGTCCTTGAATCTTCCCACCACGCTTGCCATCCTCTCCTGACACACCAGTGTGGCACACCCCATTTTTGAGAACCACAATGGAGAGTTTATCTCCAGAGGGGACATCTATCAAACAACTTTGTGGATTGTACCTCTGCAATCCCGGACCAACATTCTTTGTTTCTGATTTTGGTAGTCTAGGGTAGTGACTCATTTTGGGTAAAGAAGCTGTCGTTGTTGTTGAAATTTATTTTTATGTAGATCCTGAAAATACATATAACAAACAATCCTTATATACCCTCAGCCCTCAAGGAACGTTCCATGCATATACAATGTAAAAAATACAGTCAAACATTAAGCAGGTTTGTATAATAGATTTGAATTTATTCCATCAGTTAAGTGTCCTCTACCTTCCATTTTAGATTGTCCTAGAATAAGCTGTGGGCTTCTGGTGATGAGGGGACAACATTGTACATTCCGGTGTACTGAATAAACCATACAATTTCAAAATTGTCTTTGATTTTTGTGTTCCTTAGTGCCCCAAGATACTTTGTTCCACCATGCCTCTAGAGTTAAGGTAGTAGTTGATTTCCAGTATTGTGATAATATATTTCTAGCTTCATACATGAAAGTGATTACTTGGTCCTTATATTCTTACGGTCTCCTATAAACAGATTTAATAAAGCTAGCCCTGGATCAGGTAAAGTTGTTAGGATATTCTTCCTCCTCAGAGAATCTTCCACTGCCCCACTCCTTCCAGGTTTCTCTTACGCACAGCAACCCAGGTCATGTGGGCGGGGAGGGGGGGTTGCAGTGATTTTTAGGAAGTCATTAGTTTGCACCAGGCGTCCTATTGGGAAGACCCAGTTTTCTGAGTGCATGTTCTGGAAGTTGGGCAATAGGGGCAGTACAGGATTCCTTTTGGTGTACCGACCTCCCCGCTGCACCAAGGATTCCCTGCCCGAGCTGCTTCAGGTCGTGGCGGATGTTCTCCTGGAGACACCTAGCTTGGTCGTCCTAGGGGATTTTAACATCCATGCCGACACGACCTTACAAGGGGCCACTCGGGACTTCGTGGAAAGCATGGCCTCCATGGGGCTGTCCCTGAATAAGTCTGGCCCAACCCATAGCCGTGGACATGCCTTGGACCTGGTGTTTACCTCTATGGATGTTGGTGATCTGACACTAAGTAAAAGCGAAACGAAAGAAGTGCCATGGTCAGATCACTTCCTGGTGCAACTGGACTTCTCTGCGACCCATCCCCTCTGCAGGGAGGTGGGACCAATTTGGATGGTCCGCCCCCGCCACTTAATGGATCCAAATGGTTTCCAGAGAGTGGTAGGGGATGCTTTATCCCATGTTGATGGCCTTTCAGCTGATTCCCTGGTGGCCCGCTGGAATGTGGAGTTAACCAGGGCTATTGACTGTTTGGCTCCGAAGCGCCCTCTCCGATTGCATGGAGCCCGGACAGCCCCGTGGTTTTCCACGGATCTGAGGGCAATGAAACAATCGTTGAGACGGCTAGAGTGCCGGTGGCGGATAACTCATTCCGAATCTGACCGGACACAGGTTAGAGCTCAACGTCGAGCCTACCAAGTGGCGATAGCGACGGCGAAGAAGAATTTCTTCACCGCCTCTATTGCATCTGCAGAAAACAGCAGCAGGAGACTTTTTCAGGTGGTTCACAATTTAGCAGAACCACCTGCAACATCGGGGCCCAGTATGGGCCACATGTTCTCCTGCAATGATTTTGCAAAGTTTTTTGCAGATAAAATCGCTCAGATTCGGGAAGAAGTAGACTCCACCGTGGGAGCAGGGCCGGGGCGGGAGAGTGCTAGAGCTCTGTCTAGTCAAGTTGAGTGGGATCAATTCCAATCTGTTACCTCCGAGGATGTGGACAGGCTGCTTGGACGAGTGAAACCAACCACCTGTCTCCTGGATCCTTGCCCATCCTGGCTTATAAAAGCTAGCCAGGAAGGACTGGGCGATGGGCTTCGTGGGGTGGTGAATGCTTCCCTCCGTGAGGGAGCCTTCCCAGACCCGCTGAAAGAGGCGGTTATTAAACCGCTTCTTAAAAAACCATCTTTAGATGCGGCCACGATGGCCAACTATCGCCCAGTCTCAAATCTTCCATTCCTGGGCAAGGTGATTGAGCGAGCGGTTGCCGAACAACTCCAGGCACGCCTGGAAGAAGCGGACCATTTGGATCCCTTCCAGTCGGGATTCAGGCCTCATCATGGGACTGAAACTGCCTTGGTCGCACTGGTTGATGATCTCCGGCGGGCTAGGGACAAAGGTGAGAGCTGTTTCCTAGTTCTGCTGGATCTCTCAGCGGCGTTTGATACCATCGACCATAGCATCCTTCTGGACCGTCTTAGGGGGCTGGGAGCTGGGGGCACTGTTATACAGTGGTTCCGCTCCTTCCTCCTGGGCCATGTTCAGAAAGTGGTGGTGGGGGATGAGTGTTCAGACCCCTGGGCTCTCACTTGTGGGGTGCCTCAGGGTTCTGTCCTCTCCCCCATGCTTTTCAACATTTACATGCGGCCGCTGGGAGAGATCATCAGGAGGTTTGGGCTGGGTGTTCATCAGTATGCGGATGATACCCAGCTCTACCTCTCTTTTAAATCAGAACCAGTGAAGGCAGTGAAGGTCCTGTGTGAGTGTCTGGATGCGGTTGGAGGATGGATGGCGGCTAACAGATTGAGGTTGAATCCTGACAAGACAGAAGTACTGTTTTTGGGGGACAGGAGGCGGGCAGGTGTGGAGGATTCCCTGGTCCTGAATGGGGTAACTGTGCCCCTGAAGGACCAGGTGCGCAGCCTGGGAGTCATTTTGGACTCACAGCTGTCCATGGAGCCACAGGTCAAATCTGTGTCCAGGGCAGCTGTTTACCAGCTCCATCTGGTACGTAGGCTGAGACCCTATCTGCCTGCGGACTGTCTCGCCAGAGTGGTGCATGCTCTGGTTATCTCCCGCTTGGACTACTGCAATGCATTCTACGTGGGGCTACCTTTGAAGGTGACTCGGAAACTACAACTAATCCAGAATGCGGCAGCTAGACTGGTGACTGGGAGCGGCCGCCGAGACCATATAACACCGGTCTTGAAAGACCTGCATTGGCTCCCAGTACGTTTCCGAGCACAATTCAAAGTGTTGGTGCTGACCTTTAAAGCCCTAAACGGCCTCGGTCCAGTATACCTGAAGGAGCGTCTCCACCCCCATCATTCTGCCCGGACGCTGAGGTCCAGCGCCGAGGGCCTTCTGGCAGTTCCCTCATTGCGAGAAGTAAAGCTACAGGGAACCAGGCAGAGGGCCTTCTCGGTAGTGGCGCCCGCCCTGTGGAACGCCCTTCCAGCAGATGTCAAAGCGATAAACAACTACCTGACATTCAGGAGACATCTTAAGGCAGCCCTGTTCAGGGAAGTTTTTAACGTGTGATATTTTATTGTATTTTTGGTTTTTATGGAAGCTGCCCAGAGTGGCTGGGGAGGCCCAGCCAGATGGGCGGGGTATAAATAATAAATTATTATTATTATTATTATTATTATTATTATTATTATTATTATTATTCATGCCCCATTGTGGAACCTCAGCTAGTGAGCCACACATTTGTTCCAAAAGGGGAAGATCAGGTCACTACCACCAGTGCCATTTCTGCAGCTGCATCAGTGTTCTCTGTGGGGGCTGAGCCTCCCTGTCAGAAGCTGAGGAAGCCAAAGGATGGGGATGTGTACTCCATCCTAACCTTCTCCAGCTGCACAGAGGGGGCCTTAGGACTAGAGCCTAAAGGTATCAAAATGTGCATTTAAATTATCGTCTTGAGGGAAAATACACCTTTAAATGTGAAGATATGTGTTTAAAATATGCTTTTAAATCCACATTTATGGATTTTGTGGGTATTCCCCCCCCCCTAAAATTGCAGATTTATGAAGAAGTGGAATGGAGTGGAATTATGAGGGGAAAGCACACAAACATGACATTCATTAGAAATAGACTGGTTTGCCCATTCCTAGTGAAGTGGCCCTTCATTCCTGCTTGCTTCATTCCTGCGCGGTTCATTTACTCACACTTTATGTGCACTTTCCTACTTATCTTTTATTATAGCTACTTCTTCATAGCTGTCAGTTCTGAAGTGTTTTCCTAATTTTTTTTTAATGCCGCCTCTTTAAACCCATTTTCAGCCTTGCCACCTGAGTCACGTTGAACCATAACCACTTTATCTCTCTGCTTAAGATCCTGGAGGGAAAAGCCAACCTATTATTTACAAGGATCTTAAGTCGCATTAATGCCTTTTTCCATTTTTTAAAATAAATATATCTATATATATTGCCCTGCGTGATTTTGATTCCCATTAAAGGAACAACGCTGGCTAACTCAGACTTAAAGAGAAGAATAGCAATAAAGAACATGTCCCAACTATGATGCAAACAATAAAAGATCCGTGTGTTTATGCACTCTTTTAATCGAAAGGACGTCTACACTGGCTTCAGGATGATTTGGGGCAAAATAAAAAAGAATCAAACATTTTAAGATAGGAATAGAGTTCTAGGGCTAAAGGAAGATTGGAAGCTTCGTGGAAAAATGAAGACTAACTGATTTATTACATAGCTGCAGTAGTGTAGCGTTGGTTGCTGGTGTCCAGGGTGGGAGCACATGGGCCTGGTGGCGGGTGCCAGCCTAGCCCTCATTGCAGGAGTGACCCCATACCCACCAGAGCAAAGCAGGATCATGCTGAGCCACCTGTCTGCCTGCAGAGTATTGTTTACACTAACTGGCAACAGCTCTCTGTGGTTTCAGACAGTGGTCTCACCCAGTCCTACCTGGAGATAGGGATTGAATGTTGGAACCTTCTGCATGCAAAGCAGATGCTCTCCTACATAGCTGCAGTCCTTCAGTAAGGTAAAGGTAAAGGGACCCCTGACCATTAGGTCCACTCGTTAGCAACTCTGGGGTTGCGATGCTCATCTCGCTTTATTGGCTGAGGGAGCTGGTGTACAGCTTCTGGGTCATGTGACCAGCATGACTAAGCCACTTCTGGTGAATCAGAGCAGCACACGGAAACATCATTTACCTTCCCACCAGAGCGGTACCTATTTATATACTTGGACTTTGATGTGCTTTCAAACTGCTAGGTTGGCAGGAGCAGGGATCGAGCAACGGGAGCTCACCCCATCACGGGGATTCAAACCGCTGACCTTCTGATTGGCAAGTCCTAGGCTCTGTGGTTTAACCCACAGCGCCACCCGTATCCCTTGCAGTCCTTCAGTAGAAGAAGCTTATTCTCCCAACCATTTCTCCTCTCCCAAACATCTGTCCCCACTTTAGGTATTCCACGAATATAGCATTGCAATTTTCCCAGTAGTGATGTATGGAAGTGAGAGCTGGACCATAAAGAAGGCTGATCGCCGAAGAATGGATGCTTTTGAATTATGGTGCTGGAGGAGACTCTTGAGAGTCCCATGGACTGCAAGAAGATCAAACCTCTCCATTCTGAAGGAAATCAGCCCTGAGCGCTCACTGGAAGGACAGATCGTGAAGCTGAGGCTCCAATACTTTGGCCACCTCATGAGAAGAGAAGACTCCCTGGAAAAGACCCTGATGTTGGGAAAGATGGAGGGCACAAGGAGAAGGGGACGACAGAGAATGAGATGGTTGGATGGTGTTCTTGAAGCTACCAGCATGAGTTTGATCAAACTGCGGGAGGCAGTGGAGGACAGAAGTGCCTGGCGTGCTCTGGTCCATGGGGTCACAAAGAGTCGGACACGACTAAACGACTAAACAACAACAAGCATTGCAAATATACTGGCCAATGTTGAGATCCCAGTTTTAAATTGGGGCTCAGAACAAACTGCATGCAAGAAATTTTCTGTGCTTGTCTCACCCCCCCCTTTCCAATACATCATCCTTGTAAGTTTTGAAAGTCTTCTTTTCACTGCTCAAGCTGGCTTTGTTCACTTTCTCTTTGCTTAATTCAATAATAAGATGTTCCCCTGACATTTAGAAATGCACAACCCACTAGTCCATATGATTTTGCTTTGCTCCTCAGTGCATTTTATTACATATCCCTGTAATATCCTTGTCTACACTTTCTGTGAACACTTCCAGATATCTTCCTTTTTCAAAAAATAATCCCTTATGCGTTTAAATATCAGGGATTTCCAAGAGGTTATAGCCTGTTGCAACCCGTACAGCCCCTCAGGTCTCAAATTACAATTGTGGCATGGAAAGTGACTATGTGAAAATTACACCTTGCACATGTCTCTTTCCTGTGTCTCTTTGAGTTCTCTTCAGTGTCAGAAATAACTACTCATTAGCACTGAAAGATTCTGAAGCTGCCATGCAGCCAAGATGTCTTGTGTTAACAGCTGTGTGATGAAAACACACCATTCTTCACCCGCGGCCTAATTCTGAGGATCGCAGAGGGGTGGGGAGGAGAGCTGTAGTGGAAAAAACTTAAAAGAAGTTTGGAGGTCTTTGATTACTAAGAGTTGGATGGAAAGTGTAGCCTATTTCAGTAAAGAGCATCACTATGTAAAGCTGCAGAGAGAGAAAATGCTCTAAGCAGTAGATAATGGTAATAAGCTATGAAGAATGTAAGAAGAATTTGCTGGATCAGGCCAATGGCCCATCTAGTCCAGCATCCTGTTCTCACAGTTGCCAGCCACATGCTTTTATTGTAAGAAACCCAAGATGCGTCACTGTGAAGGAGCCTGATCTGCACCTTGCGTGAAGTTGCAACATAAGCTTAATTGTAATTTTTAAAATGTGGAATGTTGCTTGCATTTTCTATTGACAAAAGAGCAGAGAGCAAAAGGGGCTATCTATCAGAATACAGTGGTGCCTCGCAAGACGAAAAGAATCCGTTCTGTGATTCTCTTCGTCTAGCGGTTTTTTCGTCTTGCGAAGCAAGCCCATTGACGGATTAGCGGATTAGCGCTATTAGCGGCTTTTAGCGGCTTTTAGCGGCTTATCAGCTTATCGGATCAGCTGATAAGCGGCTTAGCGGCTTAGAAAAAGGGGGGAAGGGGAAAAAAACAGCAGGAACTCGCAAGACATTGTCGTCTTGCGAAGCAAGCCCATAGGAAATTCGTTTTGCGAAGCACCTCCAAAACGGAAAACTCTTTCGTCTAGCGAGTTTTCCGTCTTGCGAGGCATTCGTCTTGCGGGGCACCACTGTACAAATTTGCAGTTGCCACCTGTTGACTGAAGCAGAGGTGGATTTGAGGGAGCATGACTTATTCACTTGCACTGGGCACTGAGCTGAGAGGGAGCTGCAGTACCCTCTTAGATCAGAAGGTGAGAGGCAGAGGGGGGGGGCACCGAATTTTGGTGCCTCACAGGGTGCCACTGAAATTCGAAAATTTCGAAAGTCCAAAGTCAGCCATTAGTTAGTTGTTAGTTAGTCATTCATTCTTTTAACAAAATAATAATAATAATAATAATAATAATAATAATAATAATAATAATAATAATAAATGTGCACCCCATCCCCGAGACCATTCCATTGTAGCCATCTAACCTCCCAAAATTTTAACACCTCTTGCGAAGGTTTGACCCCTTTCTGTTTTAAGAGTACAAATTCTACAAATACCTTCCATATCTCCTCAAAATCATTTCTTCTGTATATCCCCCACCTTCCCTTAATAGCACATGTTAATTTATCTTTAATAGCTATATCCAGTGCTCCCCCCCAAAAAAAAAATGTTTAGGGGTACTCTCATTTTGACTCAAGAAAATCACCATTTTATAGTTCAAATCGGGGGAAAATAAATACAGTAAATGGGGCAAAAGTACAAAGATTCACAAAATGTTTAGGCATATGTGCACCCCTACGTACCCCCAGCACTGGCTATATCCCACACCGCTTTATACCATTCTTCCATTTTATATTCACCTTGCCCCTTCCACTTCCCAGCTATAATAACTTGTGCAGCTGTCAATAAATTTGTGAGCAAGTCCTTCATAGCCTGTGAACCTCCCACCCCATCGTAAATGGATAACAATGCTACCTCTAGACTGAGCCACTGGCTTGAAGTGGCAAAACACCAAAATTTGTTGCTGCCACCTGCTGGAACAGTTTATATCACAACACTCTCTACTTTTTGCATCTTGGTGGAATGTGCAATGAACCCCACCTCACTAAACTGCATTTTTTAATTAAACACAAGTAAGGCCAAAGATGATAGAATTTTTGTAAGCGTTTCTTTTATCTGTTACTGGACTCTTGTTGATGCAACTCTTGTTTGCTAACTGGAATAAATACTGTGGTACCTCGGGTTACATACGCTTCAGGTTACATTCGCTTCAGGTTACAGACTCCGCTAACCCAGAAATATTACCTCAGATTAAGAACTTTGCTTCAGGATGAGAACAGAAATTGTGCTCTGGCGGCACAGCGGCAGTGGGAGGCCCCATTAGCTAAAGTGGTGCTTCAGTTTAAGAACAGTTTCAGGTTAAGAACAGACCTCCAGAACGAATTAAGTTCTTAACCCGAGGTACCACTGTACTGTTGTTTGGCCATATCTCAGGTGTATGTGGGTGAGTGGAAGAACGTTGCTGTCCAGATATCCAAACTGTAGTGCCAGGGGGTGGGAGCTCAAGCCAAAACAGAAGAAAAGAGAAGAAGAATATAACCTCTAAACACTGAACCGAGCCCTAGGGACTGACAAAAGTGGGGGCTTGTTCAGGATCTAATTTGCACAGTCCAAGTCTAACCCATTGTGGAGACTAGAAGGCTGGGGGGGGGGTTGAAAACTGGTGGGAAGCTGGAAATAAGGGGAGAGAAGGGAAAAAAGAGTGTTATTTAATCACCCATTTCTATTTCTACTTCAAGTCTTTGGTGTTTGAGTTGCCTCTGAGACGCCCCCAAGCAGAACATGAACACAACAGCAGTCTTCTATTACTGTTTCCCAGAAGCATGCTACCTCTGATCCAGTACTACTAGCAACCATTGCTAGTCTTATCCTCTGTGAGCATTTATCAAATACTCATTTAAAGCCACTTGAATTTATGGCCGCCACCACACCTTGCAGTAGGGAATGCCACTGTTTAATTATGTGCTCAAAGAATGAGCACATAATAGTTGCAGATGATCAAACCAGTAAGACAAGCGATTACATGATACGTCCCTGCCATGCAGTATGTGGCTTGCTTAAGTGCTTTTTATCATTTGGGGCCATTTACTCACATATGCTGGTCATTTATTGCTGTGTTTCTTCTATGCCTCAGCTGAGCTGTAAAATGGGATACATGCAACTTTGTTGTTTAGTTGATTAGTCGTGCCCCACTATATGTACATATGCCTGTTGTTATTGTCCATGGAGTTTTCTTGGCAGGGATACTGGAGTGGATTGCTGGTTTCTTCTCCAGGTGGATCACATTTAGTCTAGGGTTACCACACATCCCCAGTTCCCAGGGACAGTCCCCAGATTTGCAAATCTGTCCCTGGACAAATTCTGTCCCCAGATTTGCAAATCTGTCCCTGGGAAATGTGACAGCGGCAGCCTCAGCAGCCCGGAGCCAGCCTGGCAGTGCAGTTGGCTCTGGCTGGCTTCAGGAGCTGCTCGCTGCCATGGTGCCTGCCATTTTCCCTCACTGAAAGTCCCCATATGATGTGTCTTGTGCACAACACATCATATGGGGACTTCCGGCAAGGACAAATGGCAGGCACCACGGCAGCGAGCAGCTCCTGAAGCCAGCCAGAGCCAACTGCGCTACCAAGCTGGCTCCAGGCTGCTGACTGCAGCTGCCACCGCCATTGCCAAAGGGGAACTGGGGATGTCCAGCAGTACAGATCTCCTGCCCCCTTCGTCCTTTGTTTTGACCAATGGGGGGAGGCTCAGGAGTCGCGGCTGGCCGGCCGTTGCCCCGTTTTTTAAAACATCTGCGCATTTATGTTTCACAGGGTGCGAAAGAAGGGCTTTGCAGCTTGCCTGGCAGAGAAACCGTGCGCCTTGCACCCCTCCTGGGCAACGCCTGCCTGCAACTCCTGAGCCTCCCCCGATCTGTCAAAACAAAGGGGGAAGGGGGCAGATCATTGGGGAAGGCTCGGGATATGCATGTGTGCTTGGGCCCAGGGTCTTTTGCCTCTCCATCCTCACTACTGACTCCCTGTTGCTACTCAGCTTAAAAAAAAAAAAAGTATCCCCAGATTCAGGTCCCCAGTCTGGTAACCATAATTTAGTCTAAACTCTTGGCTATGACCTGTCTGTCTTGGGTGGCTCTGCACGGCATAGCTCATAGCTTCTCTGAGTTATTTGAGCCCCTTCACCACAACAAGGCAGTGATCCATGAAAGGGACATGTACCGTATTTTTCGCTCTATAACACGCACCCGACCATAACACGCACATAGTTTTTAGAGGAGGAAAACAAGAAAAAAAATATTCTAAATGAAACAGTGGGTGTATGATTTTTGTGGTTCATGCTGTGGCCACAGACATGTGATCTGACGGTGAGTTTGGGGTAGCCCAGTGCAAAAATCCTGAGGATCCATGTGGATCCATGCTTTGTAACCACGTTTTAAGTGGGGAGGGAAGGAAAAGCACTCAAGGGACAAGGAACGCGTGTGGGTAGGGTGGAGAAGGATGCTATTCATAATGCAGAAGAGGGGTACAAGAGGAGAAGGCTCCTCTCCTCTCCCGCTTTGCTGTCTCAAAGCGGGCCATGGAGGAGGGAAGGAAGGGGAACCATGGATCCTCTGCTCATGACTGCAGCAGATCCCCCGCCATCCGTAGGCATTCGCTCCATAACACGCACAGACATTTCCGCTTACTTTCTAGGAGGAAAAAAGTGAGTGTTATGGTGCAAAAAATAAGTAACTTAGTGGATATTTTGTTGTTGTTGAGGATGTAATACACATGACAGACACATTCTGTATGCATGACATAATATGCATGTTTAGAAAACATCACAGAGCTGCAGTATACTGAAGTACAACAGTATGACTAGCCCAAGATCAGGCAGTGAACCGCATGGCACAAAATTATTAAGCAGAAATAATGGTACAGGGATGCTACATGACGCCTTCCATGTAATGAATGCTTGGAGAGGATTGTAGATATACACCTGCTAGATGCACACCTTGGCTGGATCTAGACACGCCAAAGAAGCGATTCAGTTGTAAACTCATACAGGGAAATTCGGTAGGGAAAGACAGGACTCCACAGCGCCATGTTGGTGTCACAGTGTTATATTGCATATACAACGCATATAAAACCCTTTTTCTTTACCAGTCCCCTGCTGCCACCATGCACCCTTGATAAAAGACTCTGATACGTAAGCATGGAGAATTCCTTCATGCAAAGTCTCCATGTGCACATCTTTCTGTGTGGAGACCATTTTCCAATGAACGCCAAGTGGGCATTTGTCAGGCAAGGGTGGTGGTGGTGAATATCACTGGCAGTAGTGGAGCAACTACTTTGCAAACAAAAGGTTTCCGGTTCAAATCCTTGCTTCTCTGGGAAATACTCCTGCCTGAATATCTGGAGAGTTGCTGCCAGAGTGTCAAAATCACTGAGCTAGATGGACCAAAAGACAACTTCCTGTGTTCCCTATGTCCCTGGCCCGTGTGGCCTCCACAATCCACTCTGTATTTTCATTCAATGCATGAAGGTGTACCTCATTTTAATCAGCACAGACTATTGCTACTCGACCAAGTGGAGAGCTTTATGTTCACTTTCTGCTGTATTTCAAATGAATATAGAATTTGTTTAGCATTCCATCGCTATGATACTATATCTTCTGCCCTATATTATAGTTACACATCAGTATTGTAGACTGCGAATTTGCATTGAGCACAAAGAAAATGCAATGTATAAATGGACTATGACCATGACTTCTTTGGGGCTCCATATGGAGTTGGAGAAGAGAAGGAGAGAACTATCGGGAAGGAAGAGAGAACTAGAAATCAGGTTAACTTGACCATCCGTCCCTCCACATCGCCCAGCCAAATTTCACAGACGGACTCAATTTCATCATGTCCCATTCCTCTTTCACTTTTGTATTAAGGATATTTGCCTGGGCAAGAGCCTCATCAGATTTGGCTGCGGAGATGGTAACTTGCATTGATTTGGGTGTTTACAAAGAGAAACACAATTCATGTGTTATATGGCAGGTTTTTGCCCTGGCATAATGCCTGCCTCTCCCTGGAGAAGGAGGATTTATACAGAACGGAAACACAACTCCACCCTGCGCTGTCACACAGTGAATGGCAGTGCCATAATCACCTCTGCACTCTCCATTGGAATTGGATGGCTTAGTGCTCAGCAACAGCTGCTTTATTATTGTATTTAATGTCCATAAAGCAGGAAATATTGCATAATGCAGAGGAAACATTCTGACAGTTCTGCCTGCCTGCGAGCATGTCACTTTTATGGCACAGTTTGCCTTCTGAGGGGTTTCTTGACTAACAGGTGCGGCATTATACACATCAACAATTCACCGCCTAAGTAGAACAATAATGCAGCAGACGTCACAACGCTATAACTGACATAAGGAAATGAATGCACTAAAGAAGCAGAATGGATTGTCACTTCACCGGCTATGAATGCTGTATGAGCTGCTCATTGTCACAAGGCCTTGGGATTTTTGCTGTGTGTTGCTTTGATGACTCGTTTGCTTTGACAATGAGCTTCATGTAAGAAAGAGCTGTAGCATCTAAATAATAAGATTCTAATTAGGCAAGGAACAGGCTGGGGGATCTTTTCCATCCTGTGGCCCATATTCTCTGATAGGCCTTATGTATTGCAGATATTAACACTGTGCAGTTTGAAGTGACTGGAAGTATAAGAACTGACTCCTTTTAGAAGAAATAATTGTCCAGGCACATAAGAATATTATGCTAACTTTTACTTGTAGAACTCTTTAAAAAGAGAACATCAGCTTCAAAGACATACCATAAAATATCCATACAATGTCTTGTGCTATCCATCACAGCTCAGCATCTTAGAAAATATGAAATAATACAAACAATACAATAAGCAAAGGTTTCTTTCTCTGCAACAGCATCCATTTCCCTTGAGCTGTTTTTCTTGAGAGCTTCATTTTTATCTTCTGTTCCCTATGGCGTTTAGAGAAAGAACTAACAGCTACCAACCTTTCAAGATGGTGAATTTGCAACTCAATACCTTCATCACATGATCAAAGGTTCACTCTCAGCACAGAGTAGAGAGACAATCGGCAGCTAATCATTAACTAGTTACAGCTTAGGGTCCTTTAGAAACCTTCTGTGAAAAAGAACCCCAATTTTAGCAATACATATTTAGTCATTATCCATTTTTTAACTTCTTACATACGCATACATTTTTCATTTCTGTGTGAATTAAATCAGTTATGCCAATAGTGGGTGGGGCCAGAAGCAAAAACTGGGTGGAGCAATGGATGTAACGCTTACTTTTGTACAAAAGACTGCATTCATCCACACCATGCACGCAGGCCACATACATTATCATAGCTCAAGGACACATTCTAATCAGGCAAAAGCAAGGGAAGATTGTGGGGTAAGGGCTGTGCCCTGTGGAGGAGATGTGGCCTAGGGAGAATGTTGGGAATGCATAGATTCAACAACAGGCCTCCTTGTATGCAATTACACAGAAACTACCTGGTTTGGCTTCTAGGCAGCGGCGTAGCGTGGGTTATCAGCACCCGGGGCAAGGCAAGTAATTTGCACCCCCTAACCCGGGGCAAGGCAATTAATTTGCGCCCCCTAACCCGGGGCAAGGCAAGTACAGTAATTTACTCTCCCAAGCAGCAGCAGCAGCGAGGCTTCTCTTTCCCCCGCGCTCTCCTGGAGCTGCCTCTTTTCTTTCCTTTTTTCCCTTTCTCCAAGGCTTTTCGCTTTCTCTCCTTAATTGATTCCTCCTCCACACCGCAGCGTTTCCTGGCTGCTTCCCCCCCTTCCCCTCTCTCTCCTCCTCGCTCTGCTTGCCTTGCCCTGCCCTGCCTGAGGGCGCCCTGAGGAGACTCCGCTCTCCTTTTTGACCAGGCGAGGTGGAAAAGTCTCTTCCCGCCCCCTCGCCAGACTCCCTGCTCGGCTCGGCTCACTACCCAGGCGGCCAGTGGAGAGAGAGCCGCAATTACCATAAAGCTCCTCTCCCTCCGCTTCGCCAAGCTGTCAAAGCCCCGCAGCAGCGGCAACGGCAGCAGCAGGCTCAGCCAGACCCCCACCAGCCAGCCAGCCCGCCCGCCCGGCTTCCTCTCCTTTTTTTGCCCGCGGCAGAAGGCTTCGCTCTCCCCCTTCCGCGACCTCCTCGCCAAGCCGAGCGAGCGCGGGCTCCCTAACCCATGGATTTTAGTAGGGGCAGAGAGCTGCTAGTGCGAGCACGCCCCCCGCCCATGTTGCGCCCGGTGCGGCCGGCCCCCCTGGCACCCCCCACGCTACGCCACTGCTTCTAGGCAATATGCTACTGAGGGATTTTTCCTTTGCAGAGTTTCAGTGCTCTTATCTTAAGTATCTTGATTCGCTGAGTCTATGGGCCATGTTAGCTATTCATTGGGCTGAACGTGATGACCCATTTCTGCATCTCTAACTCACAATTGGGCCATGCATTATAAAATGTCACAAAATAGCGTCAAGGAAGCTTTCTGAAGTTCTCTAGAACTCTTCAGCATGGAAGATTTTACACAAAGGACAAGTAGGATGGGGATGAAGATAAATGAGGGGGTTAAAAAACCAGACTGGATACACAGCATCACAATAGATCGGGACAGGGAGAATGAAAATGAACACTTATTTCATTGACATTTGCTAATGGTGGCATTTGCTTCCTAAGAAATGGACACTGAATGGAAGGGACCACTTTTGGCTCAATTTTTCATTCATTACAAAATGAATGCATTTATACCCCCAATTAGATATATGAAGCTGGTCTGATGAGCTTCATGATATGGTACAAGTGATTGGCAGAAGTTTGATCTTCCTGCTCCAAGCAAAATCCCTGCTCCAAAATCCCTGGCACCATGTACAGATGCTTTCACTATCCTGGTGCCCTCCAGATGCTAAGGACTACAACTCCCATCAGCACCAGCCAGCATGGCTCTGGCAAAGGCAGATATACAGTCTTCTCTGGAGCACTGCTGTAGGAGCATCAGCAGCTACATGACCTCAACATAGGACTAAAGGGACAGGTGCCAGCACTGAATCAAGCAGAAGAATATATCAAAACATTGGCCAGGATTTTCACTACATTTCTTATATTATAAGAATATTAATTTTTATTAGATTTTTTTTCAAAGTTTTTTTTAAAATATTGATTTGGTTCTCATTGCATTTTTGAAGGGCTAAGAGAGAATGGGAGTCTATAAACACACAGAACACTAGGCATAGCTCTTTAGTTCTTGACTGCAGGACACCATGGTCTCATGATGAACCTTTGTAGATACATGAATAGATATAGAGGATTTGAGCCTACCAATTAAATTTTTATCCATGTGTTCACTTCAGAGTACTGGCCATGGCTGGGGCTTTGTCTACATATACATATCTTAATAATTTCGAAGCCAGCTACATAGCTAGAAGGGTTTCAGGATTGTTTCAAGTCATTAATATTATGTTTTCATTTCACTTTTGAATCTTTTCTCATGCTTTATGCCTTGGACTATTCAGATGTGCTACTCATCCCATCATTAGAGCCATCTAAGATATCCCAAAATAGCCCCCTCCCCTTTAAAAAAAAACAATATCCCATTACTACTTTACAACTTCTTATTTTGTTTTATGCGAGGGAACAGACAAAGTATATGCGGGCAGGGGGAGTGTTTAGCTTTAAGGAAATTCGTAAATTGTGTGGCATGTGCAGTGAATGTTAAATTACTGAACGTTAAAGTTTTTCTAACAGGTTTTTGTGTTGAGTGTGAAGATTTTGCTATGAAACATAATTGCAAGTTGTCAAGGCCCTAAACATTTCAAATTGGTGAAGGTGTGCCTTGGTGCATAACAACAATCTGATGAAATTACAGGAGAGGTAATGGGGGGGGGAGGAGTAAAAGGGCTGCAGGTAGCGCTGTGGGTTAAACCACAGAGCCTAGGACTTGCCAATCAGAAGGTTGGCGGTTCTAATCCCTGTGATGGGGTGAGCTCCTGTTGCTCGGTCCCTGATCCTGCCAACCTAGCAGTTCGAAAGCATGTCAAAGTGCAAGTAGATAAATAGGTACCGCTCCGGTAGGAAGGTAAACGGCATTTCTGTGCGTTGCTCTGGTTCACCAGAAGCGGCTTAGTCATGCTGGCCACATGACCCAGAAGCTGTACGCCGGCTCCCTCAGCCAATAAAGGGAGATGAACGCTGCAACCCCAGAGTCAGTCACGACCGTGCCATTAGATCAGGGGTCCCTTTACCTCTAATGGGGGGGAGTAGTTAAAATATTATGAAAATTGAAAATATTAGTTCATTGTCAGAACATCTCAATGTGCAGCTCAATGCAAAAGTAATATTTCATTGGTTCAAAGATAGTTCAATAGGATAGGGGATTTCCTTGCTATAAATATGATTGCTTCATAATAATTAACAGGCAAGCCTTGGCCAACATGGAGTTGTTTTCCTTGCACTCTAGCTGGCTTTGTTGGCTTTGCTTCCTTTAATTGTTGCAGAACTGAATTTCTGTAAAACTGAAAATGGATTGAAATAAAAAAGTCCCAGCCCAGAGAAACTTAGTTCTGTTTAAGTGCCATCAATAGAACAAGTTAGCTGCAATTAACTTAAATCAATCTCATTGATTTCCCATTGATTTCAGAAGGGCCTAAGTGTATTCTGCTTTCTTTGGATTCATGCCAAAGAGGCTTTTTTATTTGTTAAGGAGAATACAGAATGTTCATTACTGTAGTCATACTTTTTGGATAGGTGTGCAGTAGATTTGGTGCTGTGTACTGCAGCACAATTAGCCCAGCTAAATGTAGACACAGTCCAATGCAGGTTTTTTTGTTTTTTGTTTTGTTTTTTTGCGTGTGAAGACCCCCAAAACCACCCTAAAAGAAATCACAAAGGACACAGAATATTAGTTTAAGGTTTTTGGCATTAATTTGACCACACCTTTATTGATTACAACATATGAGTGGTTGCTTAGGCAATTGGTTCGGACTACCTGGAAGACAGAAGTGCCTGGTGTGCTCTGGTCCATGGGGTCACGAAGAGTCGGACACGACTAAACGACTAAACAACAGCAACGTGAACCTGCACTCAGGTAGGAACAGGAAATCAGTAAAAGAAAACATACTGGGGGAGCACAGAGGTGGATTTCTGCCTCTTAGTTCACCCCAGATGCTCCAACGGAGTCAGGCATGGCCCTGCCCTGCCCCTGATAGGGGATCGGAAAGAGCAAATCAAGCCCCTGCAGCAGCAAAAGGAGGGGCAGGCACAGCCAACCAAATCCCCTCCACGAAACAATGAACCAATGCCTAACCACCAACCTTACAAAGTTGTGACGATTTGCTGCATGGTAGGCAAAAACCAAATGGCACTAGCCAATCAGCCAAGTGGCAAAATTCCTACCAGGCCCGCAGTCCAAAAGCAGATGACCCCTAGACAGGCATAGCAAGGTCAAAAACACTGCCCTAAAATAAAGGGAGGGAGGGAGATCCGCTGCAAGATGCGAAATAGAAAGCTCCTCACACCGTGCAGTCCTTTAAATAGCCACTCTGTACCAATCAAAGCCCAAAGAGCCAAACTTTCTTCCCCAGCAACAGTGAGGCAAACAATGGGGTGCAGAGACCATCAAACAGGCCTGCCACAGCAACAAGGAGGCAGGTTAAGTGATCTCACTGCAACACGTGGCTCTCCATGCTGGAGGACATGATAAATCACAAATGGAACAGACATATGTGTGCTGGTTGGCTCGGTAAGGTAGGTGAGCAGTCACAGGTCTGTGTCAGCTGTGGCAGGCTGGCAGGAGAGTTTTCAAAGGAGGAAGACAACTAGGGATGGGACAGAAATCCAATTCAGTTCACATGTAAAGGTGATATCAAATTTGCACTTCTAAAACAATGTGACAGCCATTACTCAGCCATCCTTTGCACTTATTTGAATTTTGTGACGCAGTTCCGCTACCAAACAGTGTTTACAAAAAATGCACACATCAGGCAAACATGTGCATAAAAATGAATATATTAGTGAAAACATACACAAATGCAACGTATGAGGATAAAAATGTGTACGTTAGTCAAAACTGCATACAGAAATGTGCTTTTAAAGGAAAAATTCACATTAAAACTCCAAAGGAAATGAGCTGAATTTAAGACTGGAGGAATGAGAAACCGAGAGAACTGCAATCGACAAATCCTTCAATCCCCAGTGGCAACAAAGTCACAGTGAGCCCCATAAGGAAAGGGTTAGTCACATGGTATCTACAAGTTGCTTACTCCAGACACACCATTTGGAAGGCCTACTGTAAGTAGGAGAGTGGATACACACAGCATACATAGAAGCATTAATTAGTGAGAGGAGCTCAACCCTATTCTGGAGGATTATGGAGGCATGCAGGCGCTCCCTACTTATACCAAACAAGATTGTGGGCAGCACCCTCTGTCCTCATGGAAATAATTGTACTGTATCATGTTACTTATAATTGCAGCCCACTCTGGTGGAATAGCAACTTTACCCAAAGTTCCATTTTAATGAATGTTCATAGTAACCATCTTGGTCACCATCCAACAATTCATCTTCTGAAGTTCTAGGGAGCAAAAAATGTTAAATACCTCTGTTTTTAAAGTCTAAGTAAAATAAGAATATAAGACAAACAGGTTTGCTCGGAATTCATATGCCCTGGAGGCAAATGAGCCAATTACTTTTATTTATTCTCTAGTCACATGGATCCTGTAAACTTTGCATATGATATAAAATGTTAAAATGGTTTCTGCTTGACTACTAATGTCCATTAATTCCTTGCTAATGTAACTTTTTATACCCCCCCTTTCTGTTTTATGATATCGAAGAGCAAATGAATTTTTTAAAAGCAACTCCTGTAAATCACAACCTGTTTATGGTCCTGCGGTGAACCCTCTTTTTTTATATATAAAAAAACTAATTAGCATTCTGCTGTTTCCTAGTTCAGTTAAAGGAAGACAGGCACTTATATATAGAGAGAGAGAGAAATATATGTGGTGAAAGAGAGATAAACAAAAGATGAAGAATTCTTAAATGCTTGTGTTGTCCTGGGGCAGCATCAGCCAATTTCTTCGGTCTGAGGAGGGAAGCAGCAGGTTTTTCTAACCAAACAGTTCAAGGGACAGAGCAATCTGCTCAGCATAATATCACAATCTATTGCCTGGGAGCAATCCTCATATGCCATTGTTGTAGAAACATCTGGGGTATCCTCTCATTTCCTGATGGAAGGAGTATGCAGTATTGACTAATGTGGAGGTGTCTGCAATATCAAAGGACAAATGGAGACCTTGAAGTACAAAGGGAAGAACCTTAGCTCGGTGTTAGAGCATATCTTTTCCATGCAGAAGTTCTAAGCTTCAGTTCCTAGCATCTCTGGTTGAATGGCCAGGTAGCAGGTGAGAGAAATTACCTCTCTCAGAAAAATCATACGTTCAGTAGAGCGGGCTTCCTCAAACTCGGCCCTCCAGATGTTTTTGGCCTACAACTCCCATGGTCCCAAGCTAGCAGGACCCAGTGGTCAGGGATGTTGGGAATTGTAGTCTCAAAACATCTGAAGGGCCGAATTTGAGGAAGCCTGCAGTAGAGAGTAGGAAGAAATAGAGAGTTCTCCCAGTGGAAGCATGTTGGAAGTGGAGTCCACCAGGGATCAGTATTCGGACTTCTGCTTCTGTTTGTTCATAAATGACCTGAAGTTAGGGGTAAGCAGTGAGCTAAGTTGGATGAGTATAGTAAATTGTCCATGGTATTGAAAACAAAACAGGGATTGTGAGGAGCTGCAAAAAAGATCTCTCCAAGCTGCACAAATAGGCATTAAAGCTGCAAATGTGGTGCAATATAAGGAAACACATGAAGATTTTGGGCACTGCATGGCAGGACAGAGTCTCAAATGAAGACTTGCTCTCCCAAGCCCACATTCTTAGGCATGTTTGCGAACCTGTCTCAGTGATGTCCACTCTGGCTTGAAGATTTTCACAGAATGGAAAATGGCAGTAACCTCCCACAGAGATTACTGTGGCAGCCACATATACCCTATCCAAGGGAAAGTTCCTCTTCATGTGGTCTCTGCTAAGCAACAAGTTTAATATCGATGTTGCATGATCCTTTGGGAAAGGTATGGAGATCAAGTCAAGATTCACATGAATTGGCCCTTAGTTTCATAGACATCCCTATCAGCCTTGGCTATTATTTTAATCATAGCTACTAAACAACATAGTGTTTGCTTAACTATTGGTATGTTTTTATACATCAATGATGGCAAGCATCAGTGAAAGACAGAAACCCTTTGGGAGAAAAGCATCTGACCATTTTAAATTAAAATGTGACTTTTGTAGAATTTCAGTAATATCGTGAGCCTCCAGGGAGTGTTTATTGATTTTTTTTTTGTCATTTCATGATCTTCATTGGCTTTTACTGAGGATCTGTCCCTAGAAATCAATGCAAACAGGTTCCATTCATCTACTTGAATCTTACAGTACCTAATCTCGGAAAGTGCATTTGACTCACAAATGCCCAAATGGCATTTCCGTATGTACCAAGGGACACAGCAAAATGATGCTGTAACTGCACTATGGAGGTTGCAACCTACTGAAGAAAATAGGGATGAAAATGAGAGAAATGCTCTGTCATAGCTTGTCAAACATAGGTATTTTTTGTTTTTGTTTTTAATTCAAGAGGCACATTTCTGCTCACTAAACCCTGTTACTCCTTTGGCATCTGACACCTCTTCCTCCTAGTCTGCTCCCTCTTCTCCCTCTGGCCGCTCATCGTCATCCCACCATCATTCCCCTGGTTTTGAGCCTTCTTCTCTTGGGGATTCCCCAGCTGGTGCCTCCTACCTGCGTCCAGCCAGTCATTGGCATTCAAGGGTTGTAAGTGTGTAAATTTGCCTCACATCTTTTTAGCATGAGTTTCTGTCGGGGGACAGTGGCAAAAATTAGAGTGGGGCTGGTTGTCTCTGCCGTATTTGGGTATTCTGGTAGTCATTATGGTCCCCATATGCTAGTTGTTTTAATTTATATCAATGTTTAATTGTTCTGCACTTCTTTCAAATATGGAATTGTTATAACTTTTCGTATTTATTTTTGATATTTTTAGGATGTTTTAAACCTCTTAGAGACATCTTTGAAGTAAGAAATAAAATGTCGAAAGCTCCCCAAAGGCAGAGGTTGCACATTTCAAAGTTTTGGCTGCCTCCTAGCAGCTGTTTTATTTTCAGAGAATGACTATTACATCATTCCAGGAATTTCTGTGAGAAGAAATGCTGGCAGCCAGTGGGGGCTGCTTTTTTATTTTATTTTTTATGGCAGTAACCATACTCCTTCCAAGAATGCCCAGAACACATACATTTATATAACTGAATGATGCTCCAAAAACATTGAATGAAAATTATTATTTGGTGAACAGTTATTTCTCAAGGAGACTGATAAACACATTTGGCACAACATTAATAGATGTGCAGGAGCTGAATAAAACTAATTTTCTAATGTAAGTTCCATTCAAACATTAATGCCTTAGTTTTCCTGGTTATAATCTATCACTTCTGTCCCAATTTCTAATTCTCTTTTTAAACTGCAGTACCTGCTGCAACATGGAACTGTGGCTTTTTTATTTTCATTTTTATTGATATGGCACCATGTCACTAAATCTGAAACAGTGGGAAAGAGCTGTATGCTAGGATACCACCCCAAATTTCATCATGTGAAATTACAATGCAAAACTACCGTGATTTTCTGAGTTAACCTGGTTGAAAATGAACATTACTGAGTAAAAACAAAAAAATTCCTACCTGTAGCACCTTAAAGACCAACTAAGTTAGTTCTTGGTATAAGCTTTCGTGTGCATGCACACTTCTTCTTGAGTAAAAACAGTGTCTAATTTGAGGAGAAAGGAACAAACATATTTTGTCTTTCTTAGTTCAAGCCTTGTAGATAAGAAGGGAGGCATTCAACCAAACATACAAAACTCCCTCATAAATACACAGCCAATCAGAGCACATGCTCCCTCAGTGAAGTTCATGCTGCTCTGCCTGGTTACAAAGCATTGCCTTCGACTGCCTTGACTAGTGATATTAGCAGAGCTGACCTCTCAGATCTACACTGAATGATCCCTGCCACATCCTTGGCCACCTCACAATAAGGCATGATCAATCCTACATCCACAACAATTCCAAAGGAAATCTGAAGTGCCCTTTGAATGAGGAGTAGAAGCGGAAGCCTTCTTTCTTTGGGGTGGAAGCAGAACTTTCAGGAAATTGGAGGGCAGCTTTCAGCACTACTTCAAATAGTGTTTGAACAAAAAGTTGCTAACTCTACTCTTTTTACTATGAAGTCACAATTAAGACAAGGAGGTTGGGGGGACTCTGACAAAGAAAGCACCTTGAGCCTGAGGGCTTGCATTCATTGTCTCTTTGAAATGATTTCAGGAAGGTCTGCAGAGCTTATTCTTTCCTGATTCATTCCCAAATGCCCCAAAGCATAATTTCTCTAGCATTCCCAGTGTGAAACTCTCCTTCAAATTCTCTTTCATCTTGTACTGATCTAGAGGAATACAATATTATTTGAACTGACTGATTTGAGTACATTTTTTTCAGCACCTTGGCTAGTAACAGTCTTTAAAACAATACTGCACATAACATAACAGAAGTAAAAGGGACTCACTCAGATGGGTAATATATCACAAGATCTTAGGATGGATATTCTCTGTAAACTCCGAGACACAAAGGGATGGAGTTAAAGACCTTTCCATATATATATACACACACACACACACACACACACACACACACACACACACTCAGAATGGAAAGGTCTTTAACATGCACATGCACTTCTCTTCCTCTGTAATTACCCCATGAAAATGGCAGAAAAGAATTACATGCTGGTATTATTATTATTTATTGAATTTATATACAATCCCATATCCGCAGGTCTCAGGGCAGTATAACACCCCAAATTTCATCACTTTACTTCTGCAATTTTCCAGGTTAAGTTGGCTGCAAACAGACATTTTCTGGAATCAAATAACATTGAAATGAGTGCTAAATATATGCTATCGTGCATTGCTTTTCTTGAAGTTGCTTTTGTGCTAAATATAATGTGGAAATTAATAGATATGGAAGCTTTGGGAAACGGAAAAAAAATGCTGTGTGAATTCAGCTTTTGTTCTGAGCAAAAAAGAAAAAGAAAAAAAGGAAGTTAAGAAACAACACAGTTCCAACTGCTGTTGCTGCTGTTACTTCACTCCTGGCCTGAGCACAGTTCAGAGGGCAGGGGCCTTCTCCCCTGGCTAGATGACTTTCAGATAGCTCCCTCATCTCTCCTCCAGAGGAGGCTGAAAAGGGAACTGCTGGGGAGGGCAATAGTGGTCAGTCCTCTTCTCCAACCTCTAATTCCAACTGCTGGTTCTGGTTTAATTGCACTCCAAGGAGCCTCAGCAGCTTGGCTGAAACACAGTTCAGAGGGGAGGGGGTCTCCTGACTCCAGCCCCACCCACTGCTACCATGAAGCTTCCTGGCAGATTACCCCTTAGGGAATGCAGCCCCCATCATTAAAAAAAAAGTCTATCTCGGCTTGAAGGGAAGCCCTGATAATTAGCTGAACTTAGTGGTTCTGAGTCTACATGAAGCATCAGAAGCTACTCTTGCTGCTACTTAAAACAGATTATATTTGCTAGTATCAAGGCAACAGCTAGAAATGATATAGGATCACACACACACCCAACTTCCATTATAAACATTTTTCGTGGCTTGGCTGCTCAAACAAGCATTACTCTTTTGCTCTCAGGCCAATAAGAGCAGTCTCATAAGGTCAAACCTACTGTAAATGGAAATCTTTATCCTGGAGCGCTGAGACAAGGTGTTTCATTTCTTTATATTTTCCACTTCTTCTCGTTTTATTTCCCCCCACAGCCCTCGATGCTCTTTATTAGAAGGCCTCATACTGTTGGGGTTATCATCCTGGCGGAAGACCACAAAGTCGCTACAGGCTCCCTGTTCTTCACAAACCCCCGCTGTGTGGTTGTTTAGTTGTGAATACAAGGTTAGTAGTTGCCCTTTCCTTTAGCTGGATGATTTCTCCACGAGGGCAAGTCTTCTGGTAATAACTTAACCTCCTCCCCACTGAAACATCTTGGAATGGAACACTCTTTTGTGTCTTGGCCTTGAAGAGCATAATGGTTCCTGTTATCCGTGTGTTTACTCTGCTGCCTCTGTCCCAGGCCACGCATTATTTGAAGCAAGGTCAAAAAAGAAAAGGGAAAAAAGAACAGTCCCCAAAACAGATTGTATCACAGAGTCACAAGGCCAATCTTGAGAGGATATGAACTGAAAGAATGTCAGCACCGGTAAAGATTGTGCTCTATTAGTACAAACCTGCTTGCTGCAGGAGCTATAAGATAGGAAAAAAACAAAACATTTTAGTAGGTCACGAAGACTGTTCTGTACATGCTTGTAATGGGACTCTGGACTCCAAGTCGCTGTTTTTATGGTGCCAGGCCTTCATCCGTGAGCCGGCTTTGTAGACTGGTACCTCATAGTGGTCATGGTGCCACTGTCCTCAGGGAATTCTGGAAGCCAAATGCAAGTACCCAAGGAGGAAGATGAATCTGCTCTCCATTCCCCAGTAATGTTTTTGGAAAGGCTGCATGAGAGCCAGTGTGGTGTAGTGGTTAAGAGCGGTAGTCTTGTAATCTGGGGAACCGGGTTCGCGTCCCCGCTCCTCCACATGCAGCTGCTGGGTGACCTTGGGCTAGTCACACTTCTTTGAAGTCTCTCAGCCCCACTCACCTCACAGAGTGTTTGTTGTGGGGGAGGTAGGGAAAGGAGAATGTTAGCTGCTTTGAGACTCCTTCGGGTAGTGATAAAGCGGGATATCAAATCCAAACTCTTCTTAAATAAGCAGATGAGCAGACCCCTGGACTATCAACGTTTGAGTGAAATGTTGATTTTTGAGGGAAGCCTTTAAATTTTCTAGGCACAGAGGAGTCTCACAAGATGTTGTTAGACAAGGGAGGGGGAATTTATATAGCAAGTGGGGAACACTGAAATAATGACCTTTTTTCTTTTTTAATTAATTAATTAATTAACTACATTTCCAAAATGCCCTTCATCCTAAGATCCCAAGGTGCTTCACAGCAGAAAGGATCCTTCTTTGGCTGTTACTCACATGAAAAGGTGCTCATGTGATCAAAGGGCAGTGGACTCCTTGTAGTTTTGTTTCTTCCAAATATTCACTCTGAACTCACCAGCAGCACTATTTACGTATCTTTTACCACAGGGACCAAATCACAAAGACTCAAGGCTCACAGGGGATGTTGTACAAAGTAAAGGCACAGAGGAACTCACTTCCGTAAAAGTAATGATTGGTCAGGGGTGTTGCAGTGGCCCTCCTTCTCTCTCTCTCTCCTCCAATCAGAGGTTCTGCAAATCTCTCTCCTTCTCCCGGCTTGGCCTGAGTCCAGGGACGCGGACTTATAAAAAATATTGGGGGGGGGGCCCGGGAAAGCTCATGAATAATAAATAAGCTCATGAATATGCAAATAAAGTGGCGCCGCCTCCTCGTGAGCGAATAGGGGAGAGCGTGCTGCGCCTATTAATCAGCTCCGAAGGAAATTGGGTGGAGCTTTTGCTCGGGAGGGAGGGCAGGAGGCATGCAGCCCGACCCTGTGCATTTTGGGCTGGGGGAGGGGCGGCGATGGCGCTCTGCTGGAGGGGCGCCGGAGATTATTGGGGGGGCGGAGCCCCCCCAAACGAATTTTTGAGGGGGCTCGGGCCCCCTCAAGCCCCATGGAGTCGGCGCCTATGCCTGAGTCCTTCTGCTGCTGCTGTTTTCTGCCTTTCGACTATACCAGAGATTCCTTTTCCTTCTCCTCCCTCCCTCTTTCCCCTCCACTCTCAGTTTTGAAAAGTGCCGTTCCAAGACATGCCCTTCCTTGTGTTCATTGTCCTGCCGCCTTGGGCTTGCCCCTTCCCCCACTGGACCTTGGGCTAGTTGCTGCCTCACAGGCTTCTTGTGAGGAAAAAATGTGGAAGGTGGAGTGCCAAATATGTATTATTACGTAAATGTGTTTAACAGTTCCCTAATCATGGGATATCATGAGATGTAAATATAAATAACAATTTATTGTGGATGTATGTTTCGAACTATGGAATAGAGGTAGGTGTTGTTTTTGTATTTTGGATAGTTCTGTGAAGATGTGATAGTCTACTGAGATCCGTAAGAATTCACATGCAGTTTTTCTGCATGACAGTGATTTTTTGGGGGGGGTTGTTTTACAGAAACCTGGAAAAATAGGAATTTGCTATGGAATGTAATAATAAACATGTGTGTATGTCTGTGTGCAAACCGTTTTCAGCTTCTTTATTTTGTCTTTTCAGAAGTTTACACCAAGTCATCATCTCCAACAAACTGTGCTGGACTACTGCATTATTAATTGTTTGGATACAGACAGCAATTAAATATAATTAGCTGGCTGATTATCATTTGCCAGTAGATTTTGCTAAGAATGCAGATGCTCCTTTGGGGAGTTGCTTTCTATTTCCTGCACCACTGATCTGATGCTGTTTAGAGAGAGCTCTTTTCCCCCCTATTTGCTGCTCCAGTGATCTGGGGCAGGAAGAAAGTAAGTGTATGAAAAAAAATGCATGCAGTAGCCTGTGAATAACTCTATCACACAGAGTGAAAGGCTGAAGCTTCAGATTGCCTTTGTTGCCAAGCAAAGATGCACAAGCACCAATGTGCTCATTAGGGGGTACATGAAAGGAAGGTCATGAAGGGGGGGAAGAAAAAATATGCAAACATTTTCAGAGCCAGAATGATACTGGCAGATATCCATCAAGAGATATTTGAGGAAAGGTACTACGTTGTTCTTGAGTGGACATCTTTGTTTTTTATTTGTTTCTCCCCCCAACATTTTTATTAATTTTCCAAATTTATAACAAACATATCAACAAACATAAAAAGAAAACATCAGAAAACAAACAAACAAACATACATACATCCTAACTGTAATAATTCCACTTTTGTTGACATTGTTGGGTGACTTCCTCAAATCCCCCTGGCTGAGTTTCCATATATATCATTGTAACAGTTTTACAAAACTATTTTCACATATAATTTACTTAGTCCATTAACATCTTTCTTTCATTTCACTTTAGCTTTTAACATAGTATTCTACAGTATCACATGTAGGCCTATCTGATACTCGCAAGTAATTCTATTTAAGTTATCTTAACATATTTAGCTAAATAGTCTTTAAATTTCTTCCATTCCTCTTGGTGTTCCTCCTCCTTCTGGTCGCGGACTCTTCCGGTCAGGTTGGCTAGCTCCCAAAAGTCCATCATCTTCATCTGCCATTCCTCCACTGTTGGTACTTCTTGTAGTTTCCAATTTTTGGCCAACAAAATTCTAGCTGCAGTTGTGGCATACAAAAATAATCTAACATCTTTCTTGGGCAATTCCAAACCTATTATTCCAAGTAGAAAGGCCTCTGGTTTCTTAATAAACGTATATTTCAACATTTTTTTCAATTCATTATAAACCTTTTCCCAGAAGTCTTTCACCTTGGGACAGGTCCACCACATATGATAAAAGGTACCTTCTTTATCTTTGCATTTTCAACATAAATTGTCACTCTTTGGTAGATCTTTGCTAATTTTACAGGGGTTAAGTACCATCTATACATCATTTTCATAACATTTTCCTTTAACACCATACATGTAGTGAACTTGACCCCTTTCCTCTACAACCTTTCCCAGTCCTCAAACATTATGTTGTGTCCAATATCTCTTGCCCAATCTATCACCACAGATTTAACTTGTTCATCCTTTGTATTCCTCTCCAGCAATAAATTATACATTTTAGACAAATTTTTAACTTTAGAATCTAGCAACTCCGTTTCCAATTTGGTTTTTTCCGACACAAAACCTTTTTTCTTATCTAATTTATACAATTCATTAATCTGGTGATAATGTAACCAACTTACTTTATCCTTGATCAAATGGTATTAGTTTAAATTCTTCTTTATCTTCCAGTAATAAATCTGAATATTTCAACCAATTTGTCTCCATATTTGACTTTTTCTGGGCCTTTGCCTCCATTGGCAAAAGCCATCTGGGTGTTTTCCTTTCTAAGCGATGTTTGTATTTTATCCAAACATTATATAAAGATTTTCTAATAACATGATTTTTGAAACCATTATGAGCCTTTATCTTATCATACCATAGATAAGCATGCCATCCAAACACATTGTCAAATCCCTCCAAATCTAAAACATCAGCATTATCTAGTTGTATCCATATACCCAACAACTTCAGTGGACATCTTTGAACAAGCAGATGTCCAGAACAATCAGGTGGTTTATATATTGATGCTTTCCAAAGCCCTATTGAATTGACCTATTGATGGTGTTTTGTCTTTCTAAACCAGGGGTCTGCAACCCGCGGCTCCGGAGCCGCATGTGGCTCTTTTACACCTTTGCCGCGGCTCTGGGGCGGATACTAGCGAGGGGAGGAGGCGCATTGTGCGCCCCAACACTCCCCACTGTGGCGGGCGCTGTACTGGCTGTGACGTCGCATGGGGGCGGTGCGTGCGTTATGATCCTGTATATATAGCATTAAGGTAAGAAACAATATATGCAGTGTTATATTTGTTTTAAATGTCGCAATGGTTTTGCGGCTCCCAGTTTTTTTTTCTTCGGAAACGGGTCCAAGTGGCTCTTTTTGTCTTAAAGGTTGCAGACTCCTGTTCTAAACTAAGTAAACTAACCCATTTCCTGATTCAGAGTTCATGAGCAACAGAATGAGATAGGATTACTTTATGCTAAAACTATATGTAGCTATTAAGCCGAGGAACTGCATTATACTCTGGAATTCCTGTCAGTAAAAGAACTGCCCCTACCCAAACTGTCTGGCATTTTTCTTTGACAACAACATCCTGCCCCCCCCCCCATTTGCATGATCTGCTAGTGTGTTGTGTACTCTGCACATAGAATCTTAGAATCATAGAGTTGGAAGAGACCACAAGGGCCATCGAGTCCAACCCCCATGCCCCAACAGACAAGGTAACAGTGAATCTATTGGAAGAACAGTGAGTTGGTTGCTGTCATGCACAGACCTTTCTGCCCACCTCACTTTTGCCTCTACATTGCAACTGTAGGCTAGTTTCTTGGGGCGGGTGGGCAGGCAGGTAGGATGTGGCTTAGGTCTTCTGGTTGCCAACTTCTATATTATGAAATCTATAAACAAAGGAAACAACTACAGCAAATGCTTTTAGAATGCACTCCCCCCCCTCTTTTAATATAAAATTTAATATACAGAAGTGCAGGCCTTTGAACCTTGTTATGAATCTGCCCTTCCCACTGAAATCCGAAATGGTGCCCTAGTACTCTCACTGCCTTGCAAAAGCAAAATAATAAAGATGCTCAAGGAGCTTGGTCTGTTGCTGCCCGTCTTGCCCACTCAAAGCAGCAGCAAAAGAATCAGAGAGAGGAGTGAATGCAAGCAGCCTGAGGGTGAAGAAGAGGGCTCTTGGTGTCCGGTAGCAAGCTCCCTAAAGGCCAGTGTCTTCTTGGAACTAGGAGTGCTCTCTGGGGTGTGAGGGTCAGTGAAAGCATTACAATTCTTGCATAGGGTATTTTTTTTTGGGGGGGGAGGGGAAACAGTCCATTGGTGCTGGCCTAGTAGGCATGTTGGGAAATTCCAACAAAAATAGGAACAAGTCCAGAAATTGCTGATGTTCCCTTATTCGTCCTGGGTCCAGAACAGAAATCAGCCCAGTGAATGCAATTGGTTTTTGCTTTTGTTGTTGCTTTCAGTCCATAAACGATACGCAACTGATTATGCCCCCATGCCAAGAATAAAATGTGTTGCCACCATTGAAATGAATGGAATGGAATAACGTAATGGCAGCATAATTCACACAATTAATACCCTTCACTGTGTAGTTTTGCCACATTGGGATGAATAGCATAGATTTGGGTGGAAGATGAACTGCAGTGGAATGGAAACAGTGCTGAGGAATATAGGGTGAGACAGAAAACGATGCCTTCTTAGATCCCAACCACAGTGAGGTGGTTCAAACTGCTGGATGGTAATGGAGGGGGTGAGAGAAATTGTTGTCAGGGTCAGAGAGAAGGGCCACAGGCAACATCATCCAAGGTGTTTGGGGGCAGTCCCCCCCAACTCCAAGCTGTAAGTTTTTTAAAATAAAAAGATAAGTTTCAAACATTTGTAGGACCTGAGATCGGAGGCAAAATTTACAGGCACTATTCTTCATCTGTGAGAGAGAAACCTGCCTGCTTCCACTTTCCCCTGTTTTTATTTGCACCCCCCCAAAAAAAATTTCCTGTGGGAGCCCATGCAAGCACATTGTTGCTGAGTAGATAGCTGCCCCACCACAGACACAGGTAGTTCACCTTAGCACAGGCACTATCCATTCAGAGACCATCATGTCCTTGGATAATGGTAGCTGTGGCCTTCTCTGCATCAATATCTTCTGGTGCTGGAAGTTACAGGATGTGAATTCCCCCATCCCACTGCTATACAGTGGCCATCGGTGGTTTTACCAAGTGAATTGCTGCACCAGCAAAGCTGATTAAAAATGTATATTAATTGGTTAAGTAATATGGCTGAGTAACAGTTAATTGCCCTCATTTTTGGTAGTACAGTAGTAGTAGTTGTTTTTAATAGCCTTTTAAGGCCATGTGATAGATTCAGTATGCAGTCTGTCCATTTTTTGAATATGCTACTCATTTGGACTTCTTTGGATTTAAAAATGTATATAAAATAAGATTATATCTTAGGACAATGTGGCTACAACTTCACACAAATTTCCAGAGTAAAGCTGTATTGTTTGTTCTGGCTTTTGCAAAATATTTATTAGTAGCATTCTCTTTAATCACGACCTGTTCAATATTGCATTGCTATCTCTCTTTTTTTGTGTTTGGGGGGTGGGGTGTTCCATTGTAAATATGTTGCATTTCTGTTTTCTTTGGGATTTATTATTCTATTAAGTTATCTCTCTCTATTCCTAGATATGCTGTAAGGACAGTATATAACAATACCAAGCATTAATTAAGCGTGCTGCTTCTAAGGAGAGTTTTGGGTGTTCTGATGAGCTATGGACCCTCACTAATTTAATATGCTTCACATATATTACTCCAGTAATCAGTGCAATGATCCTTTGTGGTAGGCAAATGACATTGGTTCCATATTTCAGATGAACAACTGGCGAGGGAAGAAGTGAGCTGGTAGCTTGCTTGCTCATCGACAATGAGAAGGTTTAAAGTACTGTGGGGAATTATAGCTTCTGCTTCTGTTTTTTGTTTATTTATTACATTTTATATCCCACCTTTATTCCATCATAAACTCCAAGAAGCATAGCCGTCAACTTTTCCCTTTTCTTGTGAGGAATCCTATTCGGAATAAGGGAATTTCCCTTTAAAAAAGGGAAATGTTGACAGCTATGAAGAAGTGGTCATCCATCAAGGCTCTGATCAGCAAACACCAGCTGTTCATTGATGGGAAATTGAACCCTCAAAGATAAACTGATTGCTGGAGCTCAAAGTGCTACACAGGGCTCTATGCAAGTCCCAATGGTAAACTGATTATTGGGCCTTCAAAGTATCATGTGCAGCATGTTTGCACCCACCAAACAAACAAAAATGGGATAGCTGATGTTATTGTGATATCAAGTGACTGACACCTCTACTTACCTGTCAGACTTGGCTTGCAGGAATCCAGTTCCCCACCCCCGCACATATAAATGGCTTGTGCCACATTCTTGTCACAGTGCTGTTGCTTTTCGCTGACTCTAGTGTTGCATGGGATAGGCAGAGTCCATCTATTTGACAAACTATGCAGCATCCTTTTTATACAGCTCCCATAGTGCTGTGCAGCTAGGGCCTCCCATATTGAAGCCGACTGACTAGCAGTTGAATCTTACAGCATCTTCCACTGCTCCTGAAAGTAGCAGACTAGCATGAGGCAGGCCATGTGGCTCCCACACTCTGCCCTCCAGCACCTCGCTGCCATTCCCCACCCAGCTGCATATGCCGCCTGAGGCAGGTGTCTCACTTTGTCTAATGGCAGGGCTGGGCCTGTGTGTATCGTGCTGTGACTCACTAATCCACAATAGCCAAATCTGGGTTAACGAGGATACTTTAATAGGATGCATAAAGTTTGCTCAGATTTCCATGCCAAAGGGGTCATCACATAAATCCTAGGAGTCATTGCAGAAAGAACATGACCTTTTCCGACCGTCTAGCCACAGAATGTGGTATTTTATTTTATTTTTTGTTATTTTTCTCCTGGTAGATACTTTCTTCTTTCAATATTAGCCTTGGGACACGTGTTCATACCTTATAATTATGAAAGTCCTTTCAATCTTTGAACATGAGAGGGGTAGACAGCTCACATTACACCAGGGAATTAATTAAACGAGAGATTGACCATCAGAATTGGACACATTTTGTTAGATACATATCCAAGATTAATTTGCCTGAAAACCTGTGAGGGTTTTCCCCCCACTTCAAATTGCAAATAAGGGTTTTTTGTTTTGTTTTAATGAGAGGCTCACACAACCTGTTTCACACTCAAAGCTGTTTACAGCTGTGACTAGTAGGCTAATAGAAGAATCCCATAAGGGGTTACAGAGGAATGATGCGGTATCCCAACAATAAAAATTTATTTATACCCCACCCGTCTGGCTAGGTTGCTCCAGCCACTATGGGCAGTTTCCAGCACATATAAGCCCTAGCCCTGCTGATTCATACTGGACATGGCTGAAGGTGGGATGGGGCAAGTTCTTTTTTTTGGTACATCATATCCAGGCTGGTGTAGCTGACAGGCTTGAAGACTAGAGTTCTCAGGTGATTTACAGGGTTTTAAATCCAGCAGACCCAAAGCTATTGCCCTCCCACACTCACTTGAAATGCCTCATTTTGGGGCTAACTCTTTGCTACCACGCAATGGGAGAATTACTGGCAGTAGTTTTCCAGTTGCTAGGGTGAAGCTGGGACCGCTATAGAGGAGCAAGGGACAAGAATGGAAGATTCTCAGACTTCCAGTGAGAATTCCCCATGCCAAATCAATGGGAAGGGAAGAAAGTGGCAGAACCTTGTTATGGGGGGAGTGAATGGGGAGAAGGGAGAAGCATTTGCTCCCCATAATTTTCCTACTGTTGTCATTAGGGGTATGCTGATGTTCTAATATTGGATTTGGATATTTTTTTTAATGATCATGGTGTTTTTTTTAAAAAAGTGGCTCAGTTTGCACAGCCTAATACCCGATTAAGCCAAAGTTAGCCCGTTCATCTCTCCTGAAACAAAAGTGCTTGGGAGCTGCTGCTCTGCAATAGTGAGACACTTCTTAGTTGACCTGAAATATTTCTCCATCACTATGCTCTATGCCTTCCAGTGCAACTTCCCAAATGTTCCACTTTCACAACGGACAGGGATTCCTGAAAACAACATTAAGCAGGATAATTGGCGAAAACAGCACTAAGGCCCATTCTAAACTCCATTGTGTGCCTCGGGGACCTGGCCTCTGTATATGATAAATGGCCCCTGCACTTCCCCGAGCCTAATAGGATGGGTTGTGTGTGTTTTTTAATTCACTGAGCAACATGATTTTTGGTGTTACAGAACCACAAAGTCCCTTAAAAGATCCAGAGCAGGGACTGTTGCCTGAAAACATGACTGACATATGTGGCTGGCAAGTTGCATCGGCATTTTTCTTCTCATTTCCACTGGTAATAGGCAAAGTCATAAAAAATACATAATGGTTTGAATTCACTTTAGGGAGGCTTCCAGAGAGCAAAACACCATATACTAACAAACACACATCTGCCAGTTTATTTAAGCTCATGGTGCTGAAATGTGCACAGGGAGCTTGTGAGAAAAAAATGGAGGAGAAAAGGCCAGGATAAACCATATATTTTTTATTTTATGATGCTTATGTAATCTCCACTGGGCTATATAATACATGTATAATTTTCATGACTGAGAATTGGTGCTGTGCAGATGGGCCATATTCAATTCCCTACTCAACTATGGGTAGCTGTGAGTAAGTCACTAGGTGACGTCACATGAGATGCAGAGGCAGGTATGGGAGGAAAAGGCTGGGGTCGCGAAGCATGAGCCATGATGCCCCCTGTTTCATACTTCTGTGTTGTATGCAAAAGCAGAGGAGATGCATGCATTTATCTCCAAAGGTGAGGTGTGCATTCTCCCTTGTGTACACAACCAACACGCCCGGGAAGGCTGCCAACTTCCCAAGACACCGGGGCGTCTCTCTGGCTATAAATCTCCCTCAGTCCAGAGTTAATATGTGACCCCTCCCTCCTGAGAGGAGCACACTTGTCTTCTGGCATATCACAGCAGAAGAAAGAGTCAATCAGTAGCTCTAAACTACTTTATTTACAGTCTATTTACACAGAGAATCCATCCGCATGTATGTGCTCTCTGAGCACCAGTACAGAACAACATCACACACAGAAGTGAAACTTACTTCCAACTAACTTCCAACAGTACTGAGACTTCCTGTCTCACGCTCTCTCAGACACTCACATGATATACACAACATAGTGGAGCAGCACGGGTGGATAAAAATCCTAACAGACACATCTTGCTCTGATCAATATAAATCTCTCCCCAACTTGCCATGAGAACTGGAAGTTTGATGAAGGAAGCTCCTTCCCACTGCTGATTCAGCATCCCATGTGACGCCACCAGTGACCTTTTAGCCTTATCTATCGCACAAAGTTGTTGTGAAAATAAAATATTGCTCTGAGCTTTGAGGAAAGGTGTGTGTGTGTGTGAGAGAGGTGGATGGGTGAGACGTAAGTAACAAGGTAGCAGAGGATTGATATTTCTGAGCATTAGGCAAACTGTAAAGTCTGCAAAACTGTTACGGAAATGCCAAGTGGCAAGTGGATCCTAAACATGTTATAAGAAAATAACCTCAGTGGGTTTCACTGATCTAAAATCAGCAACAAAGCTCCATGGATGTTCCAGTGAATGAGTACATGTGTAAGTGGATTTGCACAGAGGAGGAAGAAGAAGACTCCATGCAATTGACTGCATATATAGATCTTCCCTTCTCAATCCATTTAAAGTGAAGCCATTGTTTATGTGGGAACATCATATGCACATGGATGCTCCTGCAAAAAAAATGAGGTCATTGACTTTAATGTAGCCGAACTGGTTTTATCTGCTTAATTGGATTGTGGACTAAGCTTCCTAGGGAGTGACTATCAATATATGATCAGAACAGAATGATAACTTTTTTATATATAATAGCCATTTACAGTATATATTAATGTACAAGAACCATAATGAGATTTCATTAGTATGCAGGCAGTCATGAGAAGCATATGGAAATACGTCTTACGGAAGATTATCATGCAATAAATTTCTCTAAAGGCATAAAAAATCTTTAGGATGAATGATCTCCTTGGGAGTAATGCACACTCAAACTGTAGGAGTGGTATTCGCTCATTAATTGTATGAAGCTATTAACTGTGTAAAAATCATTCTTTTCTGCATATTCATTTGTCGTATAAAATCATTATCCCCTTCATAAACTTGTTAGAAATGTGAAATGATTCTTTTTTTAAAAAAACAAAAATCGTTAGTTACAGAAAGTAACATTATAAAACTAGTAGGAATGTTACTTCATCATTTTTGCAAAATAATGTGTCGGTTATGCAGAATCACTTCAGTTGATAAATAACGTTTTAAATAGCTTTATTGTCCAAATAGTCAGGCTGTTCGCTATTCATCCTCAATAGCACTTATTATGGCTCAGACATTCATTCGTTATATATAAAAATAAAAGGCTCTAAAATGAACTAGAACAAATATTACTTTCACATCAAGCTGAAAATGACACTCCTAGTTTCCATTAAGAGTGGTATTCAGAATTCAAATGGTGGCAGCTGTTCCTATTTACCTGTCTTGTCACCGTTTTGTTGCCACAACTTCAAGTATGCTCACTAAAAAACTTCTTGCTGGTGCTTTGCATCTGTTTCCATCAGGTAACATTCTTGGAGAATAATGTTTACAAGATTATACTTTGTCCACAATCACAGGAGCTCCTTATGCAGAGAGGTATACATGGAAGTCCCACATATGCAAAGTCTTTCCCATTCACTTTGGAAGAAATGTAAGGAGAGTCCCATTGGATCTGAACTATCCTGTTCTCTTAGGGCTGTATCTAACCAGAGATATAGTCTGTCTATGTCTGTCTCTTTCTGTGTGTTTGTGTTGAAGACCAGTTACTAATCTCACAGCAGGGTCTTCAATCTCTAGCATTTTAGAGCCTCCCAAGTGGCATAAAAGTTGAGTTTTTTTAGCCACTGAAAAAAGTCTTCTCACCCTTAGTGCTAACTGCAGTTAATCAGAGTGAAAAGAAGCAGGTCAGCCACTGAGGACTGGCTCCTCCGAGAAGGTGCATGAGAAGAAAACAGAGGAAAAGTTGATGTGCGTGCTCCGAAGCTAAGCATTTAGGAATACTGAAAGACCAAGGCACTTCAGTTTCAAGAGAATGGTAGGAAAGTGCCGCTTGGAGGTTTCATTCCTATCTTCTGAATGCAAAGCATAGCCTCTACTACAAAGCTATGGACCCTCTGCATCAATGCAAGATATCTGGAGCTACTATATCCCCACAAGATGGGTGTCTGGCCCCTTCTTGAAAAGCCCACACTCCAATCCCATGGGTTCTACTGAGTTGTAGCTGCTCTGCAGGCTTTTAGAAATGGAAAGTTCCCAGATGTACTTGGGGGTGCTGGGGATTGAGCCTGCAAACCTTCTGCACGCAAAGCAGATGTTCTGCCACTGGCTTTTGGCCCTGCCCTAGGAAGCACAACCCCCAACTCATGCCAGCCTACATACACATACAGCATACCGTATATGCTTTTGAGGGTGAGCCCTATGGCTTTTATTTCAGTGACATAATCTGCTTTGCAAGGATGACACCAGCCTAGGTTGATAAGCAAAAGCACCCTTCTAACCAAGAGACTAATTCCATTTCCTGTTGGATATGAGTGGCTGTAAAGCACTGTGTCTCAACAGGCCCAAAGTATTGTATGTATACACAAGTGCCAGCTTTCAGCTCTTTGCAAATGGCTCTCCTGTGCAGAGGAGGCTGAGCTATGGCTTCCCAGAGTCTCCTCTCACAGCAGACAAACAGAGAAATCAATATGTCTTGTCCAAGTTATTAAAAAGTGCTGCAGTTGCCTAGATCATTACGTAGCAAACCGAAACCATATTTCCCACGGAGGCATGTACTAGAGAACAGCACAGCACCTCATTTCAAGTGACTGCAGAGCTCTCCAACTCATTTCCTTAGTGTGGCTTGTTTATAAGTGTGCAATGGTCCTGCTATTGATATATCTGGATGAGAACTCTTCAAGCTGTCTGAGGGGTATTTTATATACGGTATATGGATGAGAGAGGGAGATAGATGGATAGTTCTCCTTGGCCTGTGTTTATATCCTAAGATGGAAGATAGCAATGTCTGAAGTTGAATATTGCAGGACTGAATCTGAAAGCGCAGAACATGAGCCTTCTGAAATATTATGAAATGGTGGCAGGGAATAAGGAGTCAACATTTATGTGATAGATCATGTGACCCTAATTATGGACCACAAGCAGTGCTGAGGTTCCACTTGTACAAGAGGCTTCAGTGCATGAAAAAGAACTTCCTCTACCTCTCTTGCCCCTTTGCCTTCAAAATCAATTCTGGAGGGTCGTCCCAGTTCCTACTCTTAGACACAGTACTCGTACTTTCAACTCATGGATTGCCAAAGGCTTTATTCCACAATATGTACAAGGCTTAAACATATAGGTTACACATTTCAATAGTTGAGAAGCAGGCTTCTAAGGTAGATAAGTAAGCACAAGCTAAGACGTTGTCTAAATACTTGATGTGCCTACCCCATTCTGCTTTTGAAGGACGGAGTGGGCTCGGTCATTGTGAAGTTCTTGTCTCAAGCAATGGGACTGGGGACACAAGTGCACTAAGGCATCTGACAGCACATTCTTGGAGATGGGACCTGAGTTTGCTCAGACAGCTCACTGTTCAACTCAGATTCATGCACCTTCCCAGTTCCCACAGCCACCTCAATCTCAGGAAGTGGGGCGATGGCTGGCTGGCTTGATTCTCCCTCTTTTCCTGGGATGCTTGACACAGGCTGAGTGGGGATGTCTCATACTTGAACCCCCCCCCCTGCCAAGAGACACAGTATTCGCCTCTCATTCCTCAAGGACTTCTTGTTGTTGTTTAGTCATTTAGTCGTGCCCGACTCTTCGTGACCCCATGGACCAGAGCATGCCAGGCACTCCGGTCTTCTACTGCCTCCCGCACTTTGGTCAAACTCATGCTAGTAGCTTTGAGAACACTGTCCAATCATCTCGTCCTCTGTCGTCCCCTTCTCCTTGTGCCCTCCATCTTTCCCAACATCAGGGTCTTTTACAGGGAGTCTTTTCTTCTCATGAGGTGGCCAAAGTATTAGAGCCTCAGCTTCAGGATCTGTCCTTCCAGTGAGCACTCAGGGCTGATTTCCTTAAGAACGGATAGATTTGATCTTCTTGCAGTCCATGGGACTCTCAAGAGTCTCCTCCAGCACCATAATTCAAAAGCATCAATTCTTCGGCAATCAGCCTTCTTGATGGTCCAGCTCTCACTTTCATACATCACTACTGGGAAATCCATGGCTTTAACTATACGGACCTTTGTTGGCAAGGTGATGTGCCTCTCCCCAAATGAAACAACCCCAGACCCTGCAATCATCACTGAGGCTCTCTTTGTGTGCCTCCTCCATGAGAGGTCCAGAGGGTGGCAACATGAGAGCAGGCCTTTTTTGTGGTGGCTTCCAACTTGTGGAATGCTCTCTCCAGGGAGGCTTGCCTGGCGCCTTCATTACATATCTTTAGGCTTCGGGCAAAACATTTGTCTTCTCCAAGGTCTTTGGCTAATTAAACAATCTATGGCCTTTTAAACTCTGTGTAGAGGGTATTGCTGTGTGTGTGTGTGTGTGTGTGTGTGTGTGTGTGTGTGTGTATTTGTGTGTGTATTTGTGTGTGTGTGTTACTGCATTATGTATTTTGGGGTTTTTAGTATTACAAACCACCCTGTGATTCCTTGAATGAAGGGTGGCATAGCAATTTAATAAATAATAATAATAATTCCTCCTCTCTCTGACAGATCCTGCCAGGACCACACTTCTTTTCTTGTCACCACAGAGCTCATGACAGCCTCCAGAGAAGTTTTTGGAGACATCAGGTGGGAGGAGAAGCAGGAGTCCCATTGGATAGAACACTTAACTCTGAAGTGAGTCTCAGCAATTACAATGGGAATTGATTTCATGAGCCAGTAGACTGAGGATTGCAACCTGAGGTTTTTTTAAATGAATGAACATGCAAAAAACGGCAATAGCACTTGCTCTACTTATATATGGAGCCAAGCATATTTTGCTTACTGTTTTCCCCTTGGCTGCATTAGTTTACACTTATTTTACTTAAGCCATTTTGTCATTGCCAGAGATTGCCTGCCTAACCATGGCATCATGTTGATAGGCTAGGTCTCCCCTCTTGTGAACTCCTACTCGGGACTGGCAGGTCAGTCGATTTCAGGTCCAGCTCAGTTTTGCATGTGTTCATTTATAACCTGTAAGCTGCTCTAGAAACTGTTTTAGCTAAAGAGTGGCTAAACATGCTTTCAGTGAATAAATTAATAAGAAAGTCCATCCCATCCCATTTCTGCATTAATCTGTGATTATTATTTTTTAAAAGAAAAGTCCGCATGACAATTTTCATCCAGAAAATTGCATATTTAAATACAGATTTTATCTCAATGTATGAAATTGTAAATGTAAACACACATTTTAATGCACTGTGATTTTTTATAATGGACATTTAACAGGATTGTTTTATTATATATTTTAATTATGGATGTTTATATGTTAAGGTTTGTGTAGCTTATTTTCATACTTTGTAAACTGTTCCACATAGCTGTCACCACTGGGCTGTGACTTTATATTTTGGCCTGATCTAAATTTGTTTCCTGATCACGTCTGGCACATTCAGTGCTGACATATGATAAGGGTAAATTAATATTTTACCACTTTTCCTTGCTGAGGGGTGCTATTAAGCTCTGAAAGAATTGTTCCTTCCAAAGTTGCTCAGCTTGGCTGGGGATTGGATGTTGTAAGAGGCCTCCTCAGAAAGGCACAAAGGTTGATTAGAAATATCAACAGGTTCCTTGAGTCATGGTGGGGTTGTTCATTTAAGGAGAGGACAACTAGGGGTGCAGCTTCCTGGCTCTCACCTTAAGTTGTAGATGCTCACACAGTTGTGCTGAGTTTTTGGATCACAAGTAGCTGTTCATTGCAGATCCTTGTTATTAATAAAAAGGTGCCCCTTTATTACCATACTTCCATAACTCTTTCTTGTTGTCATTCTGGAGTGTACAGCCAATTAGGTATTGTACCTTTATATACCATCTCAAACCCAACAATTAGGTATTGTACCTTTTTATACCATTCTCAAACCCAACAGCAAAAAAAATAATTTCTATATAAGCATCCCCCCCGCCCCGAAATTATGTAACGTGAAGCAAACAAAGGCAAGCAGGATAACACCATTTTATGCAAGCACCAAATCTTCAACTCCTGTTTTTCCTGAAGCAAGAGAGTAGTTACTTAGTACTTATCAGAATCCACCTCTCTGTAGCTAAGAGCACTAAACATTAAGACAAGAATTATAACCTGTGTGAAAGCTACAAAAATATCATTGTATTGTACTAATTCATTTCAAATAGATCTGCAAAGTTGTGCTTAGCTTTGGGGACACAAAGGATGTGTAATGGTTCTGTCTCCTTCATGAAAAGTCACTTGTCTTCTGCTTATGAACTTCTCAGGATAACAAAAGTAGAAAAATACTTTCCTATGAAGACTTCCACTCCATTTAGCACAGTCTGTTGTTGTTCGATCCAGAATAGGCTGAAAGAAGGAAAAGTTCTGAAATTGCTAGGCACATATCTCTCTCTCTCTCTCTCTCTCTCTCTCTCTCTCTCTCTCTCTCTCTCTCATACATATATTATAGTGTTTGTGTGTATAGCAGTACATGGCACCCCCACCACACCCTATGTTTCTAGAAAAAGAGGTGCCAAAACTGACCATGAACGCCTCCCTTGTTCTCTTGCAATGGCAATGGCATCCACCTGAGAGGTGCTGGAACTAAGTTCTGGTGAGTTCCGACTAGGGGAAAAAAACCTTTAAAGGACTCGTATAAATAAAATAGTTGTTTGAGGTGATTAGGCGGCTCATGCTGCCTAATCGTAGAGCTGTCCCTGATATTGGGGTAGTCCCATTGGACATGTTGCTCATGTGGTGCAGGGGAAATGAGGTCAATCCTGCTAAATTCTGCCCTCTTGTGTCACTTTTGCTGTTTCTGTCCATAAGATGGGGAGAGGTGAAATCTGAAGTGGGAAATCTCTGCTACTCATGGATTTAAAAACCTGCAAAGTTGTGGTTCATCATCACCATCATATATTATTTATACCCTGCCCATCTGGCTGGTTTTCCCCATCCAACAGAATATTAAAAACACAATAAAACACCAAACATTAAAAACTTCCCTAAACAGGGCTGCCTTCAGATGTCTTCTAAAAGTAAAATAGTTGTTTATTTCCTTGTCATCTGATGGGAGGGCGTGCCACAGGGTGGGTGCCACTACCGAGAAGGCCCTCTTGTCTGGTTCCCTGTAACCTCACTTCTCGCAGTGAGGGAGCCGCCAGAAGGCCCTCGGTGCTAGACCTCTGTCTGGGCTGAATGATGGGAGTGGAGACGCTCCTTCGGGTATACTGGGCAGAGGCTGTTTAGGGCTTTAAAGGTCAGCACCAACACTTTGAATTGTGCTCAGAAAGCATGCTACCCCACAGGTAGAGAAGGCATTCTGTTTCAGACTTTGGCCTTGAACTTGTGGAGGGTGTCAGGGCCAGAGATGTGGGAGGCACAGCTTAGCACACTCACCCTGATCATGTGTAGAATTCACATATGAGCAGAATATCTGAACAGGGCTTGCCACATTTTCAGCTTGTCAAAAGAATGAGTGTGTGATGGGTCAGCATCATCAAGACATTGTTTTCCTTTCCAAACCCTACTTTCTCTCCAGAGGATGATGACTGTGTATGTGCATATATGACTAAATTTACTAAAGGTTTATGAATGACGAACACTCCCTATTTCCCCTCAGGATGGGTAGAGCACAAGTTTTACAAGTAAAAAGATCCCGGGATCAATTCCTAACATCTCCAGAGATGGTTGAGAAATATTCCTTGTGAATAATCAGATAAAACCCCAAGAGAAAAATGTTTTGAATGTTTTCTGTAATATAGAATCATTTTATACAGCTACCATTCTGAGGGTAAGATTCAATTTTCAAAGGATCAGCTCTGGGTATGACTCAGGCCGCATTCCTACAACACTTTGTTCCAATTTCACAACATTTCCACACCACGCTTTATGTGATGTTTCGCACAGCATAAAAGCCCCTTCTGGAAAACTAGTGGAATCTAGTAGAACTTGTGTGCTCATTTCCATGTGAATTGCTTTCAGGGGAGGAAGTCTATTCGCAAAACCACTAATTGAGAAAATCACTTGAATTCTGTGTTATTTCACAGGATGAAATTGCATGTGGTATTCCTACGTACAGTTCTTTCTCACCAATTAAAATTCAGAATGACATGGTGGCTTGTTGATAAAATGACACAGTTCTGTATTATAACAGATAATGCAATGTAAAAGGAGCAACAGAATTCAGGATAGAAACATAACTATTACAATCAGGAGGTAAGGATCCCTGGATGGTTAAGTCCAATCAAAATCAAATATGGGGTGTGGCGCTCTTCTCTGCTTTCAGGCCGAGGGAGCTGGCATTTGTCTGCAGATAGCTCTCCTGTGGCCAGCATGACTAAACCATTTCTGGTTGATGGGACTCCGTGACAGAAGTCAGAGCGCACAGAAACAACCAGGCACACTAATGCAAGAGTCTGGGTTCAACCTTATTTGGATATATATCACCTAAAGCTTAAATGTTAGCAATTTGCCTCCAATGGAGATGGACAGATCCAATGTTATATTGTAGCCTTTGGTTAGTAGCCTGCTAAGCAGAAGAGCTGTTACAATTGCTGTGAACAAGGCAAAGGCTATCACCTGAGATGGTTATATTTACATCCAAGGGATGCCTCTGTGTTTATTTAGCATGGGGGTGTCAAAAGGATGGCAAAAGACCAGACACTGATCTCCCAAGGAATGAACCTTCCATTTCCAATCATGGATCTTTCATTAGACCAGTGAATTATGAGTCTGGCAGGGTGCAACTTTTGATTGGATGCAGGGAGCAGAGGTGGTGTGGTAGGCTTCTGGCTGAAAGGTATCAAAGGCAGGCAGAGTCAGAGAAAGAGGGTGTCAAAAGAAAGTGTCAAGAAGATGAGAGAGAAGAATTGAGAGTTGGGAAACTGCTCAGAGAAGTCAGAAGGGACAGCAGAGTGCCACCAGCCAGACACTGTCAGCAGGGACTTCTGATCAGGAAGAAGAAAGAGACCTGAAATCCTAAAGCAAGAAGCCAAAAGGAAAAGAAAGCTTCTGAAGCAGCCTTGTAAGAAGGCTAAAACTAGTTATGTCAGCTGTAAGACGTTGACCTTTAGAAGCTGTAGTGTCCTCAAGGGTAAGCTTCTTCATTACCAACTCTTCATCAATGGGGATCTGACTAGCAGGAAGGCTTCTGACCAAAAACATCTGAATGAATCTGTGTTTTAAACTGGGGAGGGATTAGGACAAGGGAATTGGACTATTCTTATTGCATAGGGAAGTGACCTTGCTGTTATGCTAACAATTAAGCAAGCACTGTACAAAAACTATTTGGGCAATACACAACTCGTTAAGACACCATTTATCCTATATTATAAATAAGTTTAAGAAAAATTTTATTATATTTGATTCAGTTTAAATAATCTCTCTCTCATTACTAAATATTATCCTAGCTACTACATGATGGGGAGTATTTGTGATTTCACTAGAAAAGTTTGATGGCAACAGAAGATAAGAAATGAGATAAGGAGTGAATCAAATGTCCTTGAAGGTCTTGGGTGGAAGTAGTGAAACCCATCAGTTATGGATCAGGAGCCTAGAAACCTCAGACTTTCAAAATGAGTTGGAAGAATGCCTCTGGAAACAACTTCACATGCTCCTTGGACAACCTTGTAATATTCAATAAGCATTTAACAAACAAACAAACAATTTAAGAAAAGCACTGCTGGGTCAGGCCAAAGACCCATCTAGTCTGTTGTCCTGTTCCCACAGCATGCCAATCAAAAGCCAACCAGATACCTATGGAAAGACTGTAAGCATGGTCTGAGCGCAACAAGCGCTCTCCCTTCGTAGTTTTCATCAACTGGTATTCAGAAGCATATCGTTTCCAACACTGGAGGTAGAATATCCATCAGGTTTAGTAACTGTTGATAGTTTTTACCTCCATGAAATTGTCTAATCCTTATTTAAAATCATCCAAGTTAGTGGCCACCACTGTCTGCTATAGGACCAAATTCCATAATTTATCTATACGCTGTGTGAAGCACTTTCTTTTAGCTGCCCTGAACCTTCCCAGCAACTGGTATTTGGAGTCATACTGCTTCTGTTAGGTAGAACAAGCCAGAACATAAGCCCCACTGTGTAGAATGCAACCAACTCTCTAGTAAGTGTGTTTAGGATGGCAGCCTTGGTATTTGAAATGTAATTTACTCTGCCTGCTTTGAAGTAATCATCCAAGTTCTCTCTTCTTTGGATGAGCCTCAGTAAAAATAAATGTCTTGGCAATGCTGGTACGGCTGAATGCCCCAGTGTCATATCTATGCATACTGTGGAAGCAGTGATAAACATGATGTCAGAGCTGCTTGAAGATCCTAGCTCACAGAGGATCACGCTAGCCAGCGATCATTAAGTAAAAGTCTTTATTGAATTACAGTTTCCATTCTCACGCTGCTGCGCGCAAACTCTACGTCTAGTAGCTAGATCGGCGAAGCTCCGTCTGAGTCTCCGCCCCGTGTGCACCAACTTAATATCCTAGCCTTGCTCCACCTTTTCCGCCTGACTGTCCTCCTCTGGGTCCCTCTACCCCCCGGGGCTTCTTCCTTCCGGGATTCTTCTGACGCTGACCCGGACCCTCCTGCCTCCTTGCGCCGGGCTTTAGGACCTGGTTCCCTTTCGGGGCTGCTTACTGCGCCGCCTTCCTCTGCATTTGAACTTGGCGCGCGCGCCCAACCTTCCACTTTCCTCTTAACCGTTTCTTCGCTCCCCGATGGAGGCGTGGCCACTCCTGACTCATGCCCTCCCTCCTGTGGTGAGCTGCCAGCGCTTCCCCCCTGGCTCCCTTTCTCTTCCCTGCTTCCTGGCGGTGACGCTGGTCCCGATTTCCAGCTGCTCCCCCCTGAGTCCCCCCTTGCCCTGGCCACTGGTGCTCCTTTCTGTGAATCCTCTGATTCACTGGAAAGACTGGGAGATCTCGGGTCGTCGTCATCACTCATCTTTTCTTCTGCCTCCTCCCCTTCGCTCTCTGTCTCCTCCCTTGCCCGTGCCTCTGCTCCTAAACCCCTGACATCCATCCCCCCCTCGAAGCCCCCCAGTCCCCCCTCCCCTCCTTCCGGTGCTGGAGCTGGGGGCTGCTGTTGCAAAGGGACGAACGTCGGATATCGGTCGCTTCCCGTGGCGGGCCTCCATCTGAACTCTTCCGGGACTTCCTCCCTGCTCTCGTCGACGACGGTCACCTCCGCTTCCATCTCTGTGCCGCCGTGCTCGAAACCAGGGTCGTCCCCGAAAATGTCCATGTCCGTCTCTCCCTCACTTCCTCCTGGCGGCGTTGCTCGTCCTGAGCAGTCCAGCCACTTTCTGCGGAACTGCTCCTCTGGCCTATCGTCCCACCAATACGAGGGTTCTGAGACAGATCCCGAGGGTGACCCCTCCGGGGAACGGACGTCTCGCGTTGGTTCCTCGTCCGAGTCGAACCCCCGGAACGTGCTGGCCGAAAGCGTGGGTGTGAAAAGCCAGTCGTCGAAAAAGTCTGCTGGCATAGGTCTATGTGGGAAGAGGGCATGAAACTCGTCTTTGAGCAGCGGTTCGTCTAAGGCGTATCCCGGCACCCAGCTGTTCGCACTGGCCGGGGTGCCCTCCTTGGCGAGAAAGTATTCTACCCCCTCTTCCCCCCATCTGGAGTCCAAAATCTCCGTGACTTCGTTGATGCGTTCCTTCTGTGCCGCTCCCGCGTGGCCTGTTCTGTCTCCGGCCGGACTCGGCGCCGTTCCGGGTTCCTGGAACCTGTGCGGTGCCTTGTAGGGAGTGAGCACCGATCTGTGGAATACCGGATGCATTCTGGAACCCTCCGGAAGTGCCAGTCTGAAAGCTACCGGGTTGACCTGCTCTTCGACTTGGTAGGGCCCCAGTTGTTTATGCCCTAGTTTCTTCTTGGCCAACGACCTGGCCGGCACTGCGTGGGCCGCTAACCAAACCCAGTCTCCCACGTGGAGCTCTTCTCCAACCCTTCTGTGCTTGTCTGCTTGTACCTTGTATGCGTGCTTGGCCAGCTCCAGGTGGCGCCTCAGCTGATCGTGGACTTCCTGCAGCTCCGACGCGAACGCATCTGCTGTCTGCGGCTCCCCCTCCCCCATTCTTTCCAGTCCCGGGAAGGTTCTGGGGTGCCTCCCGTTGTTGGCGAAGAACGGCGTGACCCCCGTGGATACGTGCTTCGTGTTGTTGTAGGCGAACTCTGCAAGCGGCAGGTAATCCACCCACGTCGCAGGCTGTTGATTTGCATAACATCTCAGGTACTGCTGCATGATGGCATTGACCCGCTCCGCTTGCCCGTTGGTCTGCGGGTGTCTCGCCGACGCCAGGTTGATCTTGACGTTCAGGAAGCCCATCAGCTTCTGCCAGAAGTTCGAGATGAACTGCCGCCCGCGGTCGGACAGAATAGACCGTGGCAGACCGTGAACCTTGAACACGTGGTCTATGAACAGTTTGGCGGTTTGCTCCGCCGTGGCCACCTTAGCACACGGAATGAAATGCGCCATCTTGGAAAACAGGTCCACCACCACCAGCACTGCCGTCTTGCCCCTTGAGCTGGGCAGATCCGTGACAAAGTCCAGGGCCACCCTTTCCCAAGGTTCTACCGGAGTTTGCAGCGGCTCCAACAGTCCGGCCGGCGGTTTGTGCACTGGTTTGGCCCTCTGGCAGGTGTCACACCTCGCCACGTAGTCTGCGACCTCCCCTCTCATTCCAGGCCACCAGAAATCCCTGGCTACTAATTCCACCGTCTTCTCCTTGCCAAAGTGCCCGGCCGTGGGCGCGTCGTGCAGCTGCTGCAGCACCTTGGCTCGAAGTTCGTCTCCCGGCACGTAGATGGCCCCTTTACGGATGAGCAATCCATCTCTTAGCTGGAAACCGTCGGCCGCTGCCTTGCCCCTTTGCACCTCTGCCATCTTTGCTTGTGCGAAGGAGTCCCCCTGCAACGCTCGCCGTACCGCCTCTAGGTCCACGGTCGCCGCGGCGCACGCCCACACTGTCGGTGCGAAGATGTGCATGGCGGCCGCTGGTGTTGCGTCCTCCAGATACTGTGGCTTACGGGAGAGAGCGTCTGCCATGATGTTGGTGTCCCCCGGGACATACTCTATTCGGAAGTCGAAGTTCGCAAAGAACTCAGCCCAACGTATCTGCCTCTGGTTCAGGAACTGTGCCGTGCGCCAGTGCTCTAGATTCTTGTGGTCCGTGCAAACCTGCACCGTGTGCTTGGCGCCGATCAGAAAGTGCCTCCACGCCTTGAACGCTGCATGAATTGCCAGCAACTCCCTGTCCCATATGGTGTAGTTCTGCTCGGACTTGCTGAGCTTCCTGGAGTAAAACGCTCCCGGTCGCCACACCCCCTGCGGGTCTTTCTGCAGCAGGACCGCCCCCACGGCTCTGTCCGAAGCGTCTGTCTCCACCCTCATCGGCTTGCTGGGGTTGACATGAAGCAGCTGCTCTTCCGACGCGAAGAGACGCTTGAGTGCCTGAAAGGACTGCTCCGCCTGCTCTGTCCAAATGAACTTCTTTTTCTTGGAGCTAAGCGTGTCAGTGATGGCCGCCGTCTGCATCGCGAAGCCCTTGATAAACTTGCGATAGAAGTTCGCAAAGCCGACAAACCGTTGGACCTCCTTCCGGTTGCGCGGGCTCTTCCAATCCAACACCGCTCGAACCTTGGCGCTGTCCATGGCGAGCCCCTTGTCAGACAGCTTGTAGCCCAGAAAATCCACCTCCGTCACGTCAAATTGGCACTTCTCCAGCTTGGCGTAGAGCCTATGTTGCTTTAGCCTGCTCAGCACTTCCTTGACGTGCTTGTCATGCTCCTGCTGCGACTCCGAAAAGATCAGGATGTCATCTAAGAAACAGACGCACGTCTTGTAGAGCAGTCCCGCCAACACGTGATGCATAAATGCTTGAAAAACGTGGGAGCCATTTTGCAATCCAAAAGGCATAACTCTATATTCGTAGGTCCCCAGGGGCGTGAACATGGCTGTCTTCCACTCATCACCCTCCCGCATGCGAATGAGGTTGTACGCCCCCCGCAGGTCCAACTTGGTGAACACTCTGCCCTTCCGTACCTTCGCGAGGAGGTCGTCAATTCGGGGCATGGGGAAGTCCGATGGCCTAGTCACACTGTTCAAAATCCTGTAATCCACTACGAGTCTCTTCTGGGGCGTGTCCCGCTTCTTAACAAAGAATACGGGACTGCCCCCCACTGCCTTGGACTCCCGGATGAAGCCGCGCTGCAAATTATGATCAATGAACTCCTTGAGTTCTTGCAGTTCGTCCTCTGACATGGAATACAGTTTCCCTTTAGGCAGCGCCGCCCCCGGCAGCAGGTCAATTTTGCAGTCATATGGTCTGTGAGGGGGTAGCCTGTCTGCCTCCTTCTCGCAGAAAACTTCCAAAAATTCAGCGTACTTGTGGGGAATCGCTTGCAGCGTGCCTAGCAGCAGCTGTGACTCCTCTTCCTCTCCTTCCTGCCTGGGCACTATGCAGTGTTCAGCACAAAAGGAAGAGCCGAAGGTCAGCTGCCTCTGGTACCAAGCCATCGTTGGGCTGTGCTTGTCCAGCCAACTCATGCCCAATACAACGGGCGTGTCAGATAGTTGAGTGACGTTGAAGCTGATGATTTCTCTGTGATTCCCAAGTCGCATCACCATTGGTGGCGTCTGCTTCACCACTTGCCCCCCGAGCAGCTCCCTGCCATCCACCGTGACAACCTGCAGGGGCAGTGTGGCCGGCAGCAACTGCACAGCGTGCCTGTCGACAAAGTCCTGTCCTATAAAGTCCGCATTGCTGCCTGAGTCGATGGTGATTGGCACGTCTATGGTGATTCCATTGGGCAGCTGGAGAGATGCTGTGAGCCTCACTACTGGTTTGGGCGGGAGGGGGTTCACGGGCTGTAAAATCTCTGGGGACTGCGGCACTAACACGTCTGGCTGGGCCCCAGAGCCTCTTCCTCCAGCCAGACTGCGTCGTTTCCCTGCTGTGGTCCTGCTTGCTGCGTTGCTGCAGTCACCATTGCCGAGGCTGCAGTGAGCTTGTGGGGCCTCTGGGGACACTCTTTTGCCATATGCCCTGGTTCCTCACAGACGTAACACTTCCTGTTCCCTCTAGGAGGCTTCGCTTTCACTGCTGCCGGTGCTAGGGCTCTGGTTGCTGACTGAGCCCTTGCACCTCCAACCTCCATAGGTTCGGCTCCTCCTCCTGGCGGAGGCGTGGATTGCGCCCGCGCTGCTTCTCTGGGAAGGAAGGAGGGGCCCCCGGCTGGTTCGCGCCCTCCACGCCCTTCTTCCCTGCTCCACGGACGTCCTTCCAGCCTCACCCCCACTGCCAGTGCCCTCTGAACGACCTCCTGGGTGGTTCGGGGTCTCTCCCCCCTCGCGATCTCATCTTTAATCGAGTTGTGCAGCCCCTCCCAAAAGAGGTCTCTTACCGGAGCCGAATCTCTGTCCCATTCCAGGGCACTGACCAAGGCGAAAAAGCGGGCATGATACTGCCTGACGCTGGCCCTCCCTTGTCTCAGCCCATGCACCTCCTTCCGTGCAAGATCCACGTCAATACTTGATAAAAAGCACCCATCCATCGCTTTAATAAAGGCATCCGCATTCTGGAGCGCCGGATCCTTATCTCTCCATAAATTGCGTAGCCATGCTTTCGCATCCCCATGCAGATGGGACATGATGAACCCCACTCTCTCTTGTTCATCTCTAAAGTCTTTATGCAGCAGTTGCAGTGCGCACAGTACGTCGGCTCTAAAGTTGGGATACTGTTGCAGGTTCCCATCGAAGTGAGAGACTAGCCCGCCTGTCCGTCTCGCCAACCCAATTCCCTCCTGCCGGGGTGTCTGCTTTGTCAGCACGTCTAACCTGACCTGGAGATCCCTGCAGGCGGCAGCTGCCTCCTCCTCTCTCTTCCTGGATGCGAGAACCTCGGCGTTCAGTTGTGCCACTGCTTTTCTGAGGTCCTCTATCTGCTGCTCAGCCGTCATGTCGTCTGCCGTTCGTGAGCTCGCTAGTAGGCACCTGTTTCTCTCCCCTCCTCGAGGCTGTAGATGCCCACAATGATGAGACGGAGCTTACTGTCAGAGCTGCTTGAAGATCCTAGCTCACAGAGGATCACGCTAGCCAGCGATCATTAAGTAAAAGTCTTTATTGAATTACAGTTTCCATTCTCACGCTGCTGCGCGCAAACTCTACGTCTAGTAGCTAGATCGGCGAAGCTCCGTCTGAGTCTCCGCCCCGTGTGCACCAACTTAATATCCTAGCCTTGCTCCACCTTTTCCGCCTGACTGTCCTCCTCTGGGTCCCTCTACCCCCCGGGGCTTCTTCCTTCCGGGATTCTTCTGACGCTGACCCGGACCCTCCTGCCTCCTTGCGCCGGGCTTTAGGACCTGGTTCCCTTTCGGGGCTGCTTACTGCGCCGCCTTCCTCTGCATTTGAACTTGGCGCGCGCGCCCAACCTTCCACTTTCCTCTTAACCGTTTCTTCGCTCCCCGATGGAGGCGTGGCCACTCCTGACTCATGCCCTCCCTCCTGTGGTGAGCTGCCAGCGCTTCCCCCCTGGCTCCCTTTCTCTTCCCTGCTTCCTGGCGGTGACGCTGGTCCCGATTTCCAGCTGCTCCCCCCTGAGTCCCCCCTTGCCCTGGCCACTGGTGCTCCTTTCTGTGAATCCTCTGATTCACTGGAAAGACTGGGAGATCTCGGGTCGTCGTCATCACTCATCTTTTCTTCTGCCTCCTCCCCTTCGCTCTCTGTCTCCTCCCTTGCCCGTGCCTCTGCTCCTAAACCCCTGACACATGATATATTTTTATTACTCTGAATGTTCTACATGTTAATAAGGTATTTGTTAAACTAGAAGGGGACTGAGAAGCAAGACTGTTCTCAAAAATAGGAAAGACAGGCTGTGAGAACTTCCTATCAAGTTGGGTTTCAAAAACATCCATCATTTCTGACACAAGGAAGTATGCAGTAAAATGATGTGGCGTACCTGCCGTCATATTGGTGTCAACTGTCTAAAATTTCCCATACAATATGAAGGGCTATAGTCTACCAAGTTGCCCTATTAGGGCCACAGAACTTCCTCTCTGCACACCCTAAGTCTATTCTGGGTTTATCTCCGACCTGTTGAAGCAGATTTTGGGGGGATGTAGGGGTACATGGGGAGGTGAAAGGAAGTTCTACTGCACAGGTGGGGCATCTTTGCTTTATTGGGCCAACTTCAGTAGCTACAACCCAAAATTGGCAATTCTTCATATTTTCAGGAGTGGCTTTCAATTCTTTTCGCTTTTAACAACCTAGCTTCACTTGAAATTCTTCTCTCAAGACTGATAGAGTTTGATATGTGCAATCGTCCGTGGAATTTGCAGGCTGTTTTGCTTGCTCCCCACAAGAAAGCAGCCAAACAAATGAATCAGAAAATGATGTGATGGGGCAGGAAGCATGGATGAAATGAAGTCCAGAAAACCAAACTCCAAACATTCAGCCCACTCAATCCATGGCTCCCAGAGTTTAAAGCAAAGGCAGCTAACACAGTATTCTTCAAATGTTGATGCACTCCATGTCCCATCAGTCCCAGCCAATGGTCAGGGATGATGGGAGTTGCAGTCCAACAATGTCTGGAGGCTATCCCTGGTTTAAGGGATAGAGTGGTATCTAATGAAGCCATTTCAGTAGCACAAGGACCTGTAGCTGCACAATAGTGCTTCTCTTGTCTCTTTTCTGACCACACCTCCTGAAATCTCTTCTAGGTTTTTTTCCAACCCTCTGGAGCAAATTTGGTGAGATTGAACATGGCGCATGGGGACACAAGAGTGAGGAAGTTCCATTGCACAAGCAGAAATCCATAATATTGGGCTTTACACAAAGACTGTGTTGGGTTCCCTATGCCTGTTCACTACTTGATGCACTGGAACAAACATAATTTTCATATCGTTGCACACATTAATGGCTTTCAACCCGTGCCCGCACACAATCTAAATATGAGAATATTCAGCATGTATGCAGCGGAAACGTATGGAGAGCAATGTTAGCATATCAAAGGAAAAACAAACTAAGATGTAAACAGCTGTGACAAAGTCATTCTGGTACAACCTACCCTTCAGAGGAATGCTAATGAGTGACACCAGTTCACTTTGACGCTTTACCTTCCTGTGGAACAAAATTAGCTCAGCTGCTGAAGCAAAGACAAAAAGCAAACAAACAAAACCACCCACATGCACCCATTTCCTGCTGAAGATGAAGACACTCTGACACCAAATCGTGTCGCTCTCCCTTGAATTGCTCAGCTTTAAATAATGATCCTACATACATTAAGCTATTTAAGGTCACTGCTCTAACTCCACTAATGTATCCAGCACTTTGGCGAGTGTCAAATGCAAATATTTTAGAGCAGATTTTAATTCAATTACAGTTCATTTCTTGAGAGGGACAGGGAAGAGTCTGTGCTTCTTTTGAAGGTCAAACTGGCCAAATAGCAAATGAGCATTTTTTTTTTTTTTAAATGTACTGTGTATGTGGGTGGCTTTATAATAAGACTCAGCTACATTTCTTTTCAAACACATTTTGAAAAGCATTTACTTTTTTCTTTTTCTTTACAAGGATGGCATGAATTTAGATTGTACCTGTGGGGAAACTTTTGGATGAGGGTCAGTCCAATACGCTTCCCTCTGTAGTGGAACATATTAAGATTATTCATGCTTTTATGGAACGTGTGTGTGTGTGTGTGTGTCTGTCTGTCTGTCTGTCTGTCTGTCTGTCTGTTGGTCTGCCTGTCCAGGGCTATTACCATTCTGGGAGCTAAACCATAGGTGACAGCAGCGCTGGAGCTTGAAGCTGAAATTCAGGGCCCCACAACCCTGCAGACTACCAAATGACTCCTGAGAGCTGCAGATGATTGGGGCAAGGAAATATAGGCTGGGCTGCCATGGGCATATTTGGATGCACACGGGCTGACACACTGGTCATGGCAGCACCCTTTCTTTAATGAGATGAGTCATATTCCCTTCCCACACTGGGAATTGTAACTCTGGGGAGGGAATAGGAGTCTCCTCACCACTCTCGTTACCTTCAAAAGGCTACACCTCTCAAAATTCTTTGGGAGAAGCCAGGACTGTTTAAAGTCACTGGTGGAGGAAGAGGAGTGCAGGGGGAGTGCACCGCCCCTGGCGATCCTGTTGGAGTGCCATCGCAGCTGCCCCTGCCCGTGCTGGATGCCACGCCCCCGCAGGCGACGTGCCACGCCACACCCCCAGGATACGTGCCATGCCCCTGCGGGTGGCGTGCCACGCCCCCAGGACACACACTAGCCCTGCCCCCACCAGCTTTTCTTTCCCCTACCGGTGCTGGAGCATGAAGCTTCGCCACTGTTTAAAGTGGTCTGATACTACTTACACTGTATAGCGCCAGTGAAAGTAGTATCAGACCACTTTAGGGGCCAGAGGGGGGGGTGATAATACTTACTCTTCCAGCATTCCTTGAAAGGAAGAAATGGACTGTCTTGGCAACTTGATTGATTTGAAAGTCTCATGGTGATAGGGTAGCAAATGGATGGGAAAGATGTGGCCCTCAAGATGGATTCCAACTCGCATATACTCCAGGCAGCATGAACAATGGTCAGAAACTATGGGAGCTGTAGTCCACCAACATCTGGAGGACCACAGGCTCCCCATCATTTCCTAAATCATTTCAGGTTTCATTGGGAGGTTCTGATTTGCAGTATTTATAATGATTTTGGAACTGTGGATGTTAGCTATCTGGTTTGTTACCTTGTGCATATGTCAGAATGATGGAGACATTTATTTTCCATTGCTTCAAAAATGGGACATGAACTAGGAGCTTCAAGTTACACACAAGTAGGTTTCAATGAAACATCACAGTAGGTAAGTTTATAAGGCTATAACCTTTGGGTGCCTTCCAACTCTATGATTCTAATACTCGGGAGTAACTCAAACTTAACACAACAGAGCTTACTTTTGAACAGCCCCCCTCCCCTCTTCTTCTGCATCAAAATAGCTAGCTTTCACTTCCTAACTTAATGTAGAGACATTGTGGCACAGCCTGGCATGAAATAAAATAAAAGTATCTGAAGGCAGAAATGTTGATATTCACTTGCCCCTGTCTCTTCCAATTGACCAACCTTCGTTTTAAAAAATCATTTCTAATTCCTTGCATTTGTTTGTCTTTCTTTGTCCCTCCCCTCCATGAATTAGCTTACTAATAAATTTTGTCTCTGCTCATGCTGACTTCAGTTATCACAAATAAAATCTTTCCTCCACATTTCCCCCAACAATGAATTTTTAAATGCAGTGAATTTTTATTCATTGTAAGATGGCATCTCAGCTTGTCATAAACATGTGTAGACCATTCTGAAATTTACTGACTAAATATAATCACTGTGGCATGACATTAAAAAAGAAAACAGTAAACCATGGAAATACAGTGCAATAAATGAATCTTAAGGACAAGTTATAAAACGGAGCTTGGTTAATTAGAATGGTTTTGTTCTCTGTTCTCCGAGTGAAAGCTTTCAAATGCCCTGAAGCCTGAGATGATTGCCATAGCCGCTGCTCCTGTGAAGAATTTATACTCATGCAGACAGAAATTATAAGATGAACAAAGAATCATACAACTGAGTCTGTACCAATTTCTAAAGAGAGAAAGCAAATGACATACCCCTAGCGACTTCAGTTTCGCTTAGCTCAAGTTCAGGAGGCAGAAATCCACGTAGAACCCAAAAATTATGGTGTCAAGTGGATGCAGCTTCCAACCATACCCTCTCCATCATTCATCAAACCTGGCCGTCCAATCTAGACATAAAGACAGTTGGGTCAGATGTGTTGGGAGTGTAGCCTTATTAGACTTTACCGACTGGTGGGGTCTGCGTTGCTCCCGGGAGGGAGGAAGGAAGTCAAATGACACCGAGGTTGATTCAGAGAAAGAGTTTATTCTGCTCTCCGGATAGCAGAAGGCACTTGTGTGGTCAGTCCACAGCAAGTCCAAAGAAATGAGAGATTTCATGCAGTATATATTCCTTCAGGAGGACTTCCAAACTTGACCACAGGTGCCAGAGAAGAAATGAGGGAAATGAGGAAAAGCAAGATGTGGATGTGCTTCTCTTAGCCTAGAAGATTGGCTACCAAATAAAAATATTATAATAATATATTATTTATATCCCACCTATCTGGCTGGGTTTCCCCAGCCGCTCTGGGCGGCTTCCAACAAAATATTAAAATACAGTGGTCTGTTAAACATTAAAAGCTTCCCTAAAGAGGGCTGCCTTCAGATGTCTTCTAAAAGTCTGGCAGTTGTTTATCTCTTTGACATCTGATGGGAGGGCATTCCGCAGGGTGGGTGCCACTACCAGGAAGGCCCTCTGCCTGGTTCCCTGTAACTTGGCTTCTCGCAGTGATGGAACCAGCAGAAGGCCCTCGGAGCTGGACCTCAGTGTCTGGGCAGAACGATGGGGTGGAGACGCTCCTTCAGGTATACTGGACCGAGGCCGTTTAGGGCTTTAAAGGTCAGCACCAACATTTTGAATTCTGCTCGGAAACGTACCAAAGTGGATGCAAGGGTAGGCAGCATAGAAACAATTGCGCAGTGATGTGATGGAGCTACCATTTGCTCAGCCTGTTACTCAGGGGGGGGGGGAGGGAGGGAGTATAGTTCAGTGGTAGAGCATCTACTTTGCATGCAGAAAATTCAATCCCAGCATCTCTAGTAGGGCTGTGGTCTTTTAGGTCTTTTAATGACCTACAAGCAGATGTTAGTAAGTGCAGTGAGATTCACCGGTAAAGATTCCTGATTAATATGTGTTATCCATAGAAAAGGATTTATTTCAACCTGGATGTTTCATAACTGAAATCTCATGTCTATCGTGCGTGTGTATGTTGTTATTGTTCAATAAGGGGGGAAGATGCAATGACAGAATTTGTAATTTATAGATATTCTCTTAGTATGAAGAATTTGGTAAACTGACATCTTGCCCTAAATTTCTATGACCAAGGCAGTTCTAAAGGCCTAGAGTCTTAGCAATGGCTTGAAACAACTCAAGATGCCACTCTCTGCCCCAAGCAATGAATTACAAAACCTATCTAAGTCAAATAATTCAAATTAGGCAAAGTCAGCAAATCAAAGTACAATGAAATGATGCAATCAAATACAAAAATAATAGTAACAAAATTAAATCGCTAGCTTTGCTGGTGCCTTCTAAAGTTGGTAAGTCCTTTGTGGGGGCACCCACTCAGAACTTTCTTTGCTTCCTGAGTCAGCTGGTTGTACCTTATTCTCATGTTGAGGAAAAAGTGAACTAAAAATTTCACCCAGTGCTGACTTTTCCATCATGAAAGATGAAACCATCAATTTGGGTGGCAGGTTCTACCAAGGGGCAATTTTATTGTCTCCAATCTCTATTTTTGTGAGTCACTCGAACAAAAAAAATGAGTGAAAAGGGCAATGTCATCTTGACTTTTCATTTTAGGTGGTTAAAGTCTTCATGCTTATTCTGAAAGTATTATTTATGGAGCTTAGTTCTGGAGGAATGGCCTTTGGGGATTAAAATGTGAGGTTGGTGGTTGGGTTGAGCCATGTGTGCAATGTGGGTTTTAGCCTATTCTGTGTATTTGTCTTATTGTTAATGAATTCAATTGTTTTACTGCTGCATTTTAATTATTACAGATGATGTGTTTTTGTTCTGAAAAGTTGTATATATGCACCTTTAAAATAAATAAGATAAGTAAGTATCACTGTGTGGATATGTATCTTCTCAATTTTATGAGCAAGATTGATTTTTTTCATTTTTTCATATTTTTTTTTTTGCAGGCGTGATTGATTTAGGGGCACTACTTGCCACAGAAATCCCAAGCATTTCCAAGATGGAGCAAAAACAGAATATCATTTTACTTGCCTAGCAACACAGGGGATGGTTCCAGAACTATCTAGAGATGCTCAGGATTGAACGTGGGATCTTCTGTATGCAAAACATTGAGCTACATCTCTTCTCCAAAGGATGGACAAAATCTAGAAGAGATTCAAAAAAGTGACAACACAAAATGAATTTGAACCTGTTTTAAACTGATGCACACATGTGAAATTAATGCAGCCATGCACTATGACCTTTAAAATATTTCCTTCACAATGCTACATTTCAAAATCAAAAGAACCAACACAATAATATATATAAACAAAAGGAAAAACAGCAAATAAATCCTTAAAAACAGAACTAGGTCATCAACAAGCTTAAAATGGCTAGGATTCCTGCCCCCGCCCCTGTAACTTACCGTATTTTTCGCCCCATAGGACCCACCGCCCCATAGGATGCACCTAGTTTTTTGGGGGGGAAATAAAGGGGGGAAATTATCCCCCCCCAGGTGCGCTGCGCTAATCCTGAAGCTTGGGGCGTGCGGAGCTCAGCGCGCCCCAAGCTTCTGGGTGCCGGCAAGGTCTCCGCTAGCCGTGGGAGAGCCGCGCGGCTCTCCCAGGGCTAGCGGAGCACTGCGCTAATCCCAAAGCTTGGGGCGTGCAGAGCTCAGGCCGCCCCAAGCTTCTGGGTGCTGGCAAGGTCTCCGCTAGCCCTGGGAGAGCCGCGCGATTTCTTGCGGCTCTCCCACAGCTAGCGGACTGCTGCGTTAATCCCGAAGCTTGGGGCGTGTGGAGCTCAGCGCGCCCCAAGCTTCTGGGTGCAGGCAAGCTCTCCACTAGCCCTGGGAGAGCTGGGTCTCCCACAGCTAGCGGATAGCTTCCTGAAGCCTGGAGAGCGAGAGGGGTCGGTACGCACCGACCCCCTCGCTCTCCAGGCTTCAGCGAAAGCCTGCATTCGCCCCATAGGATGCACACATTTCCCCTTTATTTTTGAAGGGGGAAAAGTGCGTCTTATAGGGTGAAAAATACGGTAAATGATAGCAATGCTGGTACCAGCTTCACCTCTTTGGGGAGAACGTTCTGTAGGTGGGACACAACTACAGATACACCCCCCCTTCCCTTGCTGTGGCTAATCTTACCTTGCATGGAAGAGGTACATAAAGAAAGGCTTTGGAAGATGAACTTTAAGTACAGACAGATTGATATGGGAGTCGGCATTCAGTCAGGTACGTTAAGGAATTAGCACTCAGGAATTAGAGTAACAAGGATGGTTATGCATTATGAGCATGAAGGGACCAAGAGACAGATACCTCTGAAATAGCCTTAGTTAAGCTACAGCTGTTACATTGAAATTTGACTAATTGCAGCCAACCGACTCAGTTTCAAGTGAAATTACCTCAAGTGGTTTCTATGACGGATGGAGCCTTTTTCATGGACAAATGCCACTTCACAGCAAGAAAATAAACAGGGCACTTAGTACATCACTTTTCATATTCTAATTCCAAGGGTACCACTCGTAGCAGGAAGATGTTTACAGCATGCATTCGTCTCCCAGATTAGAGGCTGCATATTTGGGGAATGTTGCTTAGCATTGTGATGGTTTTAAAGGTGCCCTTTCAAAGAACGGTAATTTTGGAGAGGCTCTATTTTGAAGCAAAGGTGAAGCAATCCAAGATATTTAGCAAATATCTCGTTAGAATAAATAAATAAATCACACACGTGCTTTGTTGTGACTCTTCCTTATCCTCTATTTTTAACAGGGACTACTTTCTTGAAGTGGACACTGATGCCGTATGCAGTGAAAATAGGACCAAAGGATTCTGGAAGCAACAGCACATGATGGTAGCCCTTACTTTCCAGAGACTTTGTACGGAAGAAAAAGATGGCTGTTTCATGGGCAGCACATCAATTTTTTGTTCTGTCGGGTGTACTCCTGAACTTACATCAGTGCACTAGCAGAACACAATGGATGTTGCTGCTTCAGAGTATCTGTTTGTTTCTTCAGCAACGCCATCAGATTTGTTGGCATACACATGTAAGGTGTGCAATCTGGGCACTTCTAATCAAGTACTTAATGAGCCTCCCCCCTCTCCAATCCACTTCTTCTGACATGCTTCCCCTGAATTTAACTTGATGACTGTCACTTCGTATTGGCTTCCCAGACTTTAAATTAAACACTTCGCCTTGTTTTTGGTACACAGTAGATGCCTCGGTTCACCATCTGTACATTCATTAATCAACATTTCAACTAAGAACGCATCGCTCTGACATTCTTCTGCTATGGTCTCTTAGCAACAGAACCTCTCCAGGCAACTTAATGAGAAGAACCATGGTGCAGGTGAGTGATGCTTACACCAGGTGTATCTCCTGTGATCTCTATACTATAGGTTTGAGGAAGAAAAGCCCTGATGCCTTTGAGCTCATGCTCTGCCTAAGAATTTGCTCTTCCTTTTCTTGGGTGCAGAAGCTACAACATGCATAATTTCACCTTTTATGCACCCTTGCTTACCTTTCCCCCCAAATGTTATCATCTTTCCCGATAGGGAAGTTGTTCCACCCCATGGTTGCCTTTTCACGAGCCTGTTCCAGCTCTACAATACTAAATTGCTCTTAACACCTGAGGGACACAGGTTAGAGGAGGTGCAGGATAGGCTGCATGGCATCCACACACAGAGAGATCTGACAACTTACGCCATGCCCCAAGCACCTGCCACCTGAGGCAGCCACTTCACTCAAAGCCAGACTTCAGGGGTCCTTTGGCACAGTGCTGAAGTTGTTTCTCTCCCGCCAATACATATCAGGAGGAGGAGGATGGATGGATGGATGGATGGATGGATGGATATTGGGCAGGAAAAGGGCACTTCTAAACCGCTGAGGTCCTCACCCAATGCCCAACCTGGTCAACTGCTGGGGTTGGGCCAGGTCTCACTCTGCCTTATGGTAGGGCTGGTCCAGCTGGTTGGGTACAGTTGAGCCATCAACCATATGGGAGGAATCCATGCTGCGACTCCTCTAGCATGATCCACAATCATTACCTCTGTAGATCAGGAACCAGTCACCTTGCTGCAGTTATCTGCAAAAGTAAGGAGAAAAGAGGCCCTAAGTCTTCGAAAACGAGGCCTCCAGTTATGCTGACATCCCAGAGTAGAATCGTAACTAAAGCAAGGCTCTCAGATTGACGATGAAGCATTTAAGAAATCCATCCTTTTCCTAAAGGTCTTTTAAAAGTGCATTTGTCTTATTTGTTTTATTTAAGGATGCAGGGATGAATCAATGCTCCCATCACAGAGAAACGGCCTTTTAAGTGCTGGGCATTTGTCAGATGCTCCTAATGCTGATGATGTCATGAAAAGAGAGATTGTTTAACTACAGGAGATCATTAGGAATTCTCAGCACTTAAAAAGCTATTCATCTCCAACCCGCCACAGTTTAGCAAAATATCCTTAAAGCATGTCAATTTGAATGGATTGTTGAGAGACTGGTCATAAGAAAGTGGCAATTGCCTAGATTAAGGTTCTGCAAATGGCTGGCAAAAAAGGAACAAACTTCCCTTCTCCAAGCCCCTTTTCAATGGCCTTTTACTTTTGGCACTTCATCTGATAGCACTCTTGATCCGATGTGGAGCTATATATTCACTTGGGTTGTATCTTCTCTAGCCAACATAACATTTTTGCAGCAAGCCTTTGGTTCAGATGTCATGTTATGGATTAGCAAATCGTCACCATTTAAAAAACCTTTCGCTCCAATTCTGCAGGGAGACAGGGGCAAACATGGGAGCAATGACATACACCCTCCCTCCAATGTAAAAGTCTTGTTAAACATTCCTTTTAGATGAGTGAAGCTGCTGACTGTTTTGGCCATGATTTAATATAGCTCCCTACATCACTCACTGTGATCCCTGAGATTGATCCAGACAAGTTCTTCCTAAATTTATCATTCAGGTGTCAAATGAGACCAGCAAAGATAGATTCCTCTCAGCTGTGGAATACCCCTATTTTGGAAACTTGCCACAGTCAGATGTTGGATCATTTTACAGAAGCAGTACAATACTTGTTTTTAACAATAATACAAAAATAGCATTTATGTAGAGTAGGGGTAGCCAGTGTGTTGCCCTGCTGATGTTTTGGACTGCAACTCCCATGATCCCTGGCTATTAGCACTGCTAGCTGGGGATGACAGGAGTTGTAGTCCACAAAGCATCTAGAGGGCACCATGATGGCCTCCTCTGATGTACAGTCTTCAGTGTTCGAGGTGCTTCAGCTACAGCTTAGCCAAAATATATGCCCCTCATTTCATCACTAGCAGTGAAAAGTAGAGGTGGGGGAGCATATTAGCAATTTTGGGGGAAGGGGGACATACCAGTGACAGTCATTTTGCTTGTTTTAGCACCTGGGAGCCATTACTCTCCCCAGATCCTCTTGGCATTTGGCTACATCTCACATAGCATCTTTCTAAGGGGAGCTGGAGGGTGCAACCAAGGACCTACCAGGTGATCTGTCCCATGAGAAACAGCAAAAACAAACAAAGAAACTGGATGGTTAATGAAGATGGTCAGCATGTGGAAAACTGAGGAAAGACTTAAGCAACTGGGTCTCCTTAGCTTGAAAGAGAGAGGACTGAAGAGGAGCCTGGGATACCTGTAGGGCTGCCACATATGAGAGAGAAGAAAAGGCTTGTTCTCTGCCTCTCCAGAAGGCAGAACCAGATCTAATGAACTTGAGTGACAGGAGGCTAGATTTTGGGTTAAATAATGGAGCCAATTTCCTGGTGTGGGGGTTATCTCCCTTACCAGAGGTCATCAAGCAGAGGTTGACCCATAGGGAAGGCAGGGTGGGGAATTCAATTCTGTTCAGATTTAAAGGAAAACCGTCCCAGTTCACACTTTCTGAAACGATACAAGAACCAAAGCACAGCCACCCCTTGAAATTCGCAGTTCTTTGAACTTTGCAATGCAATTCTCCAGCCAGATAATGTGTACAAATATGTGTATACCAAGCTAAAGTCTGTATTTTAAAAATGCAAAAAATAAAATGAAAATAGTGCAAATATCATATGAAATGCATTATATTAGGGGGAGGTTGCTTTGCAAAAATATTAGGCAAAATTACATACCCACTGTGTATATTGGGATAGATTTGAGCTAAAATGCTGATGAGGTCTTTAAAAAGAAAATAATAATAATAATAATAACAATAATAATAATAATAATAACAATAATAATAATAATAATAATAATAATAATAATAATAATAATAATAATTTTTATTTATACCCCACCCTCCCCAGCCAAGGGAGGGCTCAGGGCGGCTAACAACCAATAATAAAAATGAGTTGAATAAATACAGCTTAAAAACAAGATTAAAATACAACATTAAAACAATTAAAATTAAAATGCAGCCTCATCACAGGAGGAGAAAGGAAAAAGAAAGAGGAGGAGGGAACAAAAAAAACACACTTGCAGATGAGTAAATATGGAGAACTGCACTTAAGACTGGAAAAGTAAGAACCAGAGACAACAAAACTGACAATATTCCCCATCCCTGCTGGCCTGCTATTGATTAGGGATGCTATATTTGGATTAGGAACATAGGATGCTGGCTCAGACTAATGGCCATCTTGCTGAGTATCTTCTATGCTCACCAGCAGTGGCTCTCCAGAGTTTCAGACAGGAGTCTCCTCCAATCCTACCTGGACCAGGGATTGAATGTGTCAAAAAAGTAGTTGGACTAGACAGCCCACTCAATATCCCTTCCAAACTCTATGGTTTGGTATAATTAATCTTTAATGGTCTGTAACCTAGGCCTGTAAGCAAACCAGTATTATTATCTCCATTTTGCAGATGGCTTGCTGAATCTGAGAGAAAGTGCCTTGCCTCAGGCCATGGAGGGAGTTTGCGGCTGATAAAAGATTGCAATGGTGACCTCTTGGATCACAGCTCATTCTGTTTAGTTAGCTTTTCCACCTCTTTTTCATTCTATTCTATTCAGATTAGCTCTTGGTTATGCCTTTTACTTATTCCATTTATTTGTTACACCACTTTCCTATACAAATACACACATCAATTCATTCACTCATCAAACTTCTATGGTACTGTTTCATAAAAATGCAAGCACAGCACTGCACGGGCATGAAAACAATCAGCAATCAAATAAAAATCACAGCAATAAAATGCAAGCTTAAAAACACTATGATCTTTCACAATAGCAACCACTGCCAAATCAACAGCAAGCAGAGGAATGCAAGCAGGCTAGGGGAACAGCCATGGATTCGAAATCCTAGCCTTTCTGAAAGAACAGTAACAAAAGAATGTTTTTCACAAGCCATTTAAAATTGTTTTTTTAAAAGACAAGTAGTAAGCCCTGGAGAGAACTTACAGCATCAAATAAAATACACATTCAAACACTCATCTTATCAAATAATGCAGCAGCAGTGCAGTTGAAACAAGGGCATAATTATTGGAAAACTATCAAAACTATAAAAAGAAAACCACCTAAATGACACACTGGAAAGCATGGGCAAGTGAAAAGGTATTCACAACACTGAAAAGACATCAGAATTGGTGCCGACCTAGCCTTTCTTTGGGAGGAAGGGAATAATAATAATAATAATAATAATAATAATAATAATAATAATAATAATAATAGGTTGATGAGATTGCATTATTATTTGGTTCAATGATGCTCACCAGTAGACAACATACCGTATGTGCTTTCAGAACAGTACTCAGACTGTCAGAATGAGTTAGAAGGTAGTGAAGTCCAAAGACCAAATGAACAAACTTTCACAAAACAGCTCCTATCCTATGCAGCTCCTATCCTATGCAGGGCAGTGTGATACCCCTAGCAAATACAAAATTTCCTAAATTTTTAAATTTCCTAAATTAAAAACTCAGTGGCTTGAGAATGGATTTCACATTCAGGATACATAACCAGATTCCCATGTGGAAAAGAAAGACCATGGCCACAATCCGCCTACAAATTGACTCCTGCTGATTTCGAATGATGGCCAGATTTCGGATCCTTGACAACCGCAGCATCTTTACCTATTCTGTCACCAAAAAGAACCTCAGACTCACAAGAAGCCATCCACCCAAAGGAAAGAAGGACACTTGGCAAACTGCTTGGGAATGCGAACAAAGATTGGGAATGCAATTAGCTTTTTCAAAAGAAACAGCTTACATCCTCAGCAAACAAGTTTTCTTTACAAATCGCAACAATCTTACTTTGAAAAACATGTTTTCTGGGAAGATGGGAAAGAATAATCTTTCACAAGCTAATTATCACTTCAAAACCGATGTGACGCTGTCTCATGGCAAATGCTAAAAAAAAAAAAGTTGATCTGTTCTTTCATTGCAGGCTAACTGGTGGGTTATCTACAAAACTCTGCGAGAGTTTTAGTGGGCTCCACTCTGTCCGTAGAATCTTAGAGAGACAGGCTTTGTTACCACATCACATCCATCATGTGTACTCCTCATTGGGCTTTGCTTGGTGCTGCAGCTGGGATTTTATTTTATTTTACTGACAAATGCTCCTCTGCTGAGAGAAAGTTTGTGCTGTGTGATGGGTAAAGCACTAAATGAAAGTGAGTAGTGATCTGAATCTTCATCCTTTGCCTGCTAGTTCATTTTCACCGCTAACCCAATTCTCTCTCTGTGTGTGTCTCTCTTTTATACCCCCCTCCCAGCTGTTGTGTTTCCATTCTAGTCAGTTGGGAAGCTTATATCAATGCAGGTGATGTGTTAAAAAAGGGGGGCAGCTTGTGAGCCTTCAAATGTTGCTAGGCTACTGTTCCCACCAACCTTATTCATAGACCATGGTGACTGGAACAATGTTTGGAGCGTCACAGATAAGCTACTCCTGTCCTTGCAAATTCTGAGCTGCAATGATCTGATTGTCACCTCCCCACAGCTTCTCACCCAGGGGTCAGCAAACTTTTTCAGCAGGGGGCTGGTCCACTGTCCCTCAGACCTTGTGGGGGGCTGGACTATATGGGGGGGGGAATGAATGAATTCCTATGCCCCACAAATAACCCAGAGATGCATTTTAAATAAAAGGACACATTCTACTCATGTAAAAACACCAGGCAGGCCCCACAAATAACCCAGCAATATATTTTAAATAAAAGCACACATTCTACTCATGTAAAAACACGCTGATTCCTGGACCGTCTGTGGGCCAGCTTTAGAACGTGATTGGGTCAGATCTGGCCCCCGGGCTTTAGTTTGCCTACCCATGCTTCACCCACCAGTCTGCAAACTGGGATTTTATGGTCCACTGCTTTTTGCTCTTTGCCAAATGCAGTAACACTGTTTTTAACTCTCTTACATGTATGTTAGAAATACACACACACCCCCTGTGCACAATGGCAGAGCTTCATGCTCCAGCACGGGGGGTAGAGAGAAGGCATGGGCGTGTCTGGTGTGCGTCCCAGGGGCATGGTGCATGTCCCAGGGGAGTGGCATGTCCCAGGGGTGTGGCGCCCAGTGTGTGTGTGTGTGGGGGAAAGCCATGATGGCACCCCACCGGGATCGTGGTGCTGGGGGCGATGCACTCCCTCCCCTCTTCCTCCGCCAGTGCCTGTGCAGATGTAAAAATATATGGTGCTTCCATTTTGCATGTGTTTTTTTTTAAAAAAGGAAATCTAACAATTAACACCAGAAGAAAATGGGACAGCATCATGGGTACAACAAAAAAGAAAATTAACTAGAACAAAGCAGGCTGGTTCTTTCATCCGTATCTCCATGTCAGGAAAAGGTTCATGCACTAAATGGGTCCCTGCCACACTGCACGGTGTCATTGTTTTTTTCTGAAGGGTGGCGACCGGTGTAACATTTTACAGGGAGTTGAAGTGTAAATAAAAAGCCAGGTCTAAGAATGTTCATATTTAATTAAGGCTACACATAATTAAGTATGGCAATCTGGTGATAAAACCTTTAAGTAATGACTCATAAAGAGATAAAAATGGAGCATGTGTTTAATCAGTCTGTAGCTCTTTGGAGAAACTGGCACTGCTCAGGTGCTAATGAGACATCTGTTGCTTAGGTCACTAGAGAAAGCAGGCAACTCATTTATGGGAGGGGAAATGCTGGTAAGTTAGACAAAACAGATGCACTCCCCAAGATGTGTAGCCTTCATCTTAAACTCCCAACACTCGGGACTAGCAATATCCATCCTGTTTATACGCCTTTATGTTCTCGTTGGGTAGTCTAGGTAGGAAACAATATTGCAAGATGGTGCAATTTTCTTCAGTCGATTGAGCTGCCCACAAACAAGAGTTGAAAATCTGCCCCATCAGGCCTTCCTGTTTCTTGAATTTGTGAAACCAGTAGAGGATCTTAGCATGAAGGTGATGACAGAAGCTGAATGCATGTGTCCATCCCCCCCCCCCCCGGTTTGGCCATCACAGTTGCTGAATGGAGGCAGTTTGTTGTTCAGAGAATAACTCCAAGGAAATAGGCTATAAAGAAGGTTGTCCTTTCCAATAGGAAACTAATTAGATAACAAGGGGAAAGATTTCTTTTTCCTCTCCCTGCAAAAGCATCCAATTGTAGCACATAACATAGGTTTCACTGTGTAGTGGGCTGGTGAGGCCAAAGCATTTTTTCCATATTACAAATGTGTCCACAGGCTCAGAAAGATTGGTTGTTGTTGTTGTTGTTGTTGTTGTTGTTGTTGTTGTTGTTGTTGTTGTTGTTGTTAGAGTTTATATACTGCCCTATATCCAGAGGTCTCAAGGCAATTCACAGAAAAAAATCACAACTTACATAATCAGAATAAAAACAACAACCCAATAACAAAACTCTTGAGTTGTGGCCACCCATTGAAACTGTTTGGTACCAGCAGTGGATTCAGAACAGACAAGCAATAGTTAATGATGGAATTTACTGCCATAGGCTGTGGCAAAATCAGTAGCTTAGGTCAGGGTGGCAGAAGATAGCTCAGGATCTACTCATATACCTCTGGGTGACTTGCAGTACATCAGCATAATAAATTATTACACTCGGTTGTTTAACAATAGCAATAGAAAAAATCCCGTTTACACCTAAATTTGACTGCTGAAATGAAAACCAGCCTAGGTATAGAGTTTTGTGCAAAAGGACTGTGAGCTCAGTTCAGGTCTGGTACCAAAAATGAATTCTTGGGTTCAGAGTGCATTCAGAGGTATCCTTTTGCTTTAATTCTAACAATATTTTTGGACCTGGTTGGTAGCTCTTGAGTAAATCTGACAAGCCTGCCCTCCCCATTTCATGTGGTATGAGGGATGAGTCTGCCAACAGCCATTTCATGTGATAGCTAACTGGAACATGTTGTCACGCACTACCTATATCACTGGTGGGAAATTACAATGGGAACAGACTGCTGCCTTTACACCCTGCGTGTGAGATTCCTAAGGGCATCTGGTTGGCCACTCTGTGGAACAGGACGCTGAAACAGAGGGATCTTTGCTCCAAGCCATCAGGATTCTTATGTTCTTAAGCAAAGTAGTGGCAGGATATAAGCAAAGAGCTGGGTTCTTTAGATAAGTAGTGCCTAGACTGTTTCATCACTTAGTCATTAATTACTCTCTTGAAGTCCATCCATGAAATTAGAATTAAGCACTCACATGCTATTATTTTTTTTGCCAGGCTGGTGGCTTAATACATTTAATGGGCCTTTGGCTAACCCAGTGAGTTGCTCGATTTGCCATTTGTGTGTGATTAAGAAGTCACTATCACAATAATGGACAGTTAGGTTAGCTTATAATACAATTTCCTCTGTGGCTTTTAATTATGCTGTTGAATCATGGCAGGTACTTTTTCTTAATCTTCCCGAGTTCATGTCAAACATTCCTTCTTGCTCTATTTTATTTTTTTATTAATGGACTGTAAATGAGAAGCATTGTTCAGCAATGTAGCGCTGATATGATTAAGCTTCCCTTCTTCCAGACATTTGTTTCACAAATCTTAAGTGCTCAAATCAACTAATGTTTTGACTATGTTATGCTGGAGCCTGAGGATGAAGATTTGATTTATAATTGAAATTGGCATTTGAATGGGTATCCTTTCTCTGAACTGTGAAAGACAATCATCTTTCTTAATGATCATTATACTGAGGAATGGTTAACATGCCATCCTTCCCCATCTCCCTAGCAAATTTATTAGATTCATTTCCATCTCCTCTTTAACCATACCAACGTGACATTTATATATTTATACAAAATGGTTGTATTGCATTGTCCTAATTTGAAAGCGCTTTCTTCCATTGGATTTTTGCTAATGAAGCTTATTGCACTTAGGGAGGAATGTTGCCCTTCTGTTTCAAGTGTTAACATATTTTTCACAAGACTACATTTTGGTCAATTTTCTGCAGCTTGTCAAAAACCCATTCTTCTCTCATCTCTTCCTGTAGCAACCTGCCTCTGCCCTGTGAGATCGTCAGCTGAGGCCCTGTGCCAACTACCTCTCTCAGAGGTGGAAGAAGAAGAAGAAGAAGAAGAAGGAGGAGGAGGAGGAGGAGGAGGAGGAGGAGGAGGAGGAGGAGGAGGAGGAGGATGTGGTCGTTCCCAGAAGCACTTTCAGGCCCTAGGCTGCCCGCCAAGGTTAGTCATTGGTTCTTCCTGAACAGGAAGAAATATGAGAGGACTTCCTGTTCCAGTTGCACTTTGGCTTTATGCTGTGGGTTAATGTGTGTGTATGTGTGCAGTTGGATAGCTAAAGGTAAAGGTACCCCGACCGTTAGGTCCAACCATGGATGACTCTGGGGTTGCAGTGCTCATCTCGCTCTATAGGCCAAGGGAGCCGGCGTTTGTCTGCAGACAGCTTCCGGGTCATGTGGCCAGCATGACTAAACCGCTTCTGGCGAACCAGAGCAGTGCATGGAAATGCCGTTTACCTTCCCGCCGGAGTGGTACCTATTTATCTACAGTGGTACCTCGGGTTAAGTACTTAATTCATTCCAGAGGTCTGTTCTTAACCTGAAACTGTTCTTAACCTGAAGCACCACTTTAGCTAATGGGGCCTCCTGCTGCTGCCGCGCCGCTGGAGCACGATTTCTGTTCTCATCCTGAAGCAAAGTTCTTAACCTGAAGCACTATTTCTGGGTTAGCAGAGTGTGTAACCTGAAGCGTATGTAACCTGAAGCATATGTAACCCGAGGTACCACTGTACTTACACTTTGACGTGCTTTTGAACTGCTAGGTGGGCAGGAGCTGGGACCAAACAACGGGAGCTCACCCTGTCGCGGGGATTCGAACAACTGACCTTCTGATTGGAAAGCCCTAGGCTGGTTTAGACCGCAGCACCACCCGTGTCCCCATTTGGATAGCTATCCTTCAATAAACATTGCCCTGAATATCTTACAACAAAGCTACATTGTGTTTGTTTATTCTTGGTTATTCTGCCTCCTGATCTGAACTCTGCTTCCAACTGCTGCTCACTGCTATCTGGTCTCATATCTCCTGGTTGCTGTCTCACATCAAACTGCTCCCCTTATCCCAACCCTGACAGCACCAGGTAAAACCATTTTTATTCAACTAGGCATTGCAAATATGGACGTGAAATTGTACAGTATGGGAATTTCTTACACAAACAAACAAACAAACATGGAAAGTGTGTGTATTCAGTTCGGCATCAAGATAGGAAATATATATATATTCTGAATCTGAAAAACTGGGGGGGGGGTAGTCCCTGGAGTGAATTTTGTCCCCATTATAACTTTTCACAGATTGGCAGAACAATCCAATACCCTCTTGCACCAGGCTGTCTTCCTCTACCCAGCTCTGCTGGCTAAACTAGCCTCTCATTTGGCCACCTCCCACTGGAGCTTCTCCTTCCACCCACCAAATGGAATATTGGAAGTTGACTTATAATGACTCAAATATTGGTCCACCCAGCTCAATATCATCTACACTTATTGGCCATGGCTCTCCAGAGCTTCAGGCAGGGTCCTCTCCCAGCCCTACCAAGAGATGATGGGGATTAAACCCACAGATGTCTGCATGTGAAGCAAGTATTCTATAACTGAGCTATGGCCCTTTCCCAAACTTACTAGGAAGTCTGAACTTACTCCAAGAGTGCAAATGTGGATTGCAAGGGTCTGAGTACCTATGAAAATGAGGAGAGCTAAGATTGTTAAAAATGCTTATATTATATACATCCCACCTCTCTCTCTCTCTCTCTCTCTCTCTCTCTCTCTCTCTCTCTCTCTCTCTCTCCCTCTCCCTCTCCCTCTCCCTCTCTCCCTCTCCTCTCTCACACACACTCACCCTCATTCTCACACATACTCAAATACATTTACTGAAGTTTATTTAATTGTTCAAACGAAAGTTGATATGTTGGATCATCTGTCCACATAGGGTTCCATTATTTCTGTACTTTTGTTGTTGTTGTTTAGTCGTTTAGTCGTGTCCGACTTTTTGTGACCCCATGGACCAGAGCACGCCAGGCCCTCCTGTCTTTCACTGCCTGCCGCAGTTTGGTCAAACTCATTTTTGCATCTTCGAGAACACTGCCCAACCATCTCGTCCTTTGTCATCCCCTTCTCCTTGTGCCCTCCATCTTTCCCAACATCAGGGTCTTTTCCAGGGAGGCTTCTCTTCTCATGAGGTGGCCAAAGTAATGGAGCCTCAGCTTCACGATCTGTCCTTCCAGTGAGCACTCAGGGCTGATTTCCTTAAGAATGGATAGGTTTGATCTTCTTGCAGTCCATGGGACTCTCATTTCTGTACTTAGGTTTTTCAAAAGCACCTTTCCTTCAATTGTGCTTCAGTACAGTTAACATGATATATTTTACAACAACAACCCCCACGCATGAAAAGCTCTGGAGAGGTTACTTCACATTTAAAATTCAGGTTGTTGGTGGTGTCTATGTGGTTACTATGTCAAAAGCAGTCTGATCAAATGGCAACTGAAGTTTTCCACAGTTTATTTGAGAGCAAAATCCTGAGACATCCATCAGCTTCCAAGGCACAACACGCAAACTGTGTAAATGATAAATCCTTAGGGAAGTTTGCCTTACGCTTTGCAAACAACAGAGCATAATCAGGAACTATTAGATTTCTTTTAATCTGCTATGAAAAAAAGAAGCATACAAGCATACAAAACAAGAGAATCTACCCGTTTTCCTGTATAGGAAGTAAGCAGTTGTTGGCTATAACATTTCTCTAAGCAATTTACTACTGTGAAAAACAAGTGCATTTATGGGCATTTTTGCTTGGACAGTTAGGGACTGTAAGGACCAAATAAGATTAATAATGTTCAACCAAAAATGTTGGCCAAATGCAGAATTGTAGTTGAGAAGATGTGTGAACAGGTGTGAATAGTAAACCTATTCATACCAATGTAGACTGAATAAATGGAAAGGGGAGCAGGATTATGCCTGCCAGCTCTACACTAAACACCACATATCCAACCAAGTCTCTGAACAAAGTCTATCTCTGTTGCAAGTTTCCTAGCCAGATATGCAGAATCTATTTGTGTACATGTGTGTAGGTTCCCTTCAGAAGTCTGGCTGAATACAGAGATCAGCAGGAACAATTCCTCCATTGCATATGGACATGTGATGAGAATTGGCATATCTGTCTTTATTAAGGCAGCCAAGTTTCATCCTGGAGATTAAGGACAGACAAAAAGAATATACTTCTTCACTCAGCGCATTGTCAAACTTTGGAATTTGCTGTCACAAGATATAATGATGGGCACCAATTTGAATTATTTTCAGAAGGGCAAGGATATCTGTGGCTATTACAGTAGTCATATATATATATTACCTAAGGGAGCAGGTGGCACTGTGGTCTAAACCACTGAGCCTCTTGGGCTTCCTGATCATAAGGTCAGTGGTTCAAATCTGTGTGAGGGGGTGAGCTCCCATTGCTCTGTCCCAGCTTCTGGCAACCTAGCAGTTCAAAAGCATACCAGTGCAATAGATAAATAGGTACCACTGCAGTGGGAAGGTAAACGGCGTTCCCATGCACTCTGACACTCATTATGGTGTTCTGTTGCACCAGAAGCAGTTTAGTCATGCTGGCCACATGACTCAGAAAGTTTACGGACAAACACGGACTCCTTCAGCCTGAAGCAAGATGAACGCTGCACCCCATAGTCACCTTTGACTGGACTTAACAGTCCAGGGGTCCTTTACCTTTACCTACCTTTATATATTACCTACAATATCAGATCTAGCATGCCTCAGAGTACGATAACAGCAGGAGAAGGCTAATGTGTCCATGTTCTGTTTATGACCTTCCATAAGGTTGTGGTTGGTCACTGTCAAAACAGGGTTCTGGACTAGATAGGCATTTGGTCTGATCTGTCTAATGTTATTCAGTTCCCTGACAGTGTGGGTGATGAATATATTTCCTTGATCCCATTGCATGTTCCTCTCTGCTGCAATGCTATACAGCACATCTAGATCCCTGCTCATTATAGTAGAAAGGGAGGAGGCACAGGGCATCAGCATGACCAGAGAGGGTAGCTCCCTTGCCTGGTACTGCAATGGGAAATATAAAGACCCGGTGCAGATCCCTAGGTTGCAGCCTGGCAGACCTAGCCTTTATCGCTAGCTTGGGGAAACTCCACTAATACTTTCTAAATGGAGAGAATGACTTTGCAAATCATACATCACCCTTTAATTAGCACCTTTTGTTGCAAGATGCTTAACACAGCCCAACCTAACTGCCGATGGAACTAGCAGGCATGATTTAAATCAATACAAACTATTTGATCCTTTATTTCTTAAGTGTGAGTAGTGCTTAGCTAGCTTTTCCTGTGCTCATTTCCTAGAACATGAGAAAGAAGAAAATGATGTGTTACTCCATAGAGATTTTCCTCATTCCTTTCCTTTGCTGTTCTGTGGCTTTGCTGTGCTTTGCATGCTACCTTTCCTGGATTTCAGTTTAATTTAGGAAAATTATTCAAATTCATTCCAGAGTTTGTCATTTCATTTCATTCAGCTGTATCTTTCATCCCCTTCATGCTATCAGTGTGCATGTGGACACTGATTAAAACACTGCAAAAAAGCAATCTTGACATAGTCCTACATACGGCAGGGTCTAGATCCTTTTTGTGCAGTGTTTTAGTAATGTCCACATGCACTCTTGCATATTGATAAAATGGCATGCAGAACTTTGTACCTATAAGTATCATCACATCAAGATTTTTCTTCCAATGAATGCACATAAGCAATCTAATGTGGGTGGTGGTGAAGCACAAATAAACTGAAACCTACACGATAACAGCAGGAGAAGGCTAATGTGTCCATGTTAAAACAGTTAGTTAAAACAGTACAACGCATCATCAGAGATCTACAACCTCTCCTGGACAATGACAGTTCTCTTTCTCAAGCTCTGGGAGGAAGACCTTTCATTGCCTACAGACAGCCACCCAATCTTAAACAACTCCTAACCCACAATAATACTACAACCAGACTTAACACGGACACTGGCACCAGAGCCTGCAATAAACCCAGATGCCAACTTTGCTGCCACATACACCCGGACAACACCATTACTGGCCCCAACAACATCACACATACCATCTCGGGACTATTTAATTGCTCATCGTCTAACATTGTGTATGCCATCAAATGCCAACAGTGTCCTTCAGCTCTCTATATTGGACAAACAGGCCAAACCTTACGCCAAAGAATAAACGGACATAAATCTGACATCAAGAATCACAAAACAGAGAAACCAGTAGGAGAACACTTCAATCTCCCAGGACATTCTATACAAGATCTCAAAGTAGCTGTTTTACTACAAAGGAATTTCAGAAATAGACTGGAAAGAGAAGCTGCTGAATTGCAACTCATTACCAAACTTAAAACAATGGAGAGACCTGATCTGAACAGAGACATTGGATTCTTATCTCATTATACATGACTAAGCCATTTCTCACCTTCTCACCCCTTGCCTTTTCCTGTAAGACCTATTACAGTCGTTAAGAGTCGTCAACAGGCTCATCTCAGCTATCTGCCAATCTCCCATTCCCACCACCCTTCTGAGTAATACCCCTCCCCACCTTCTCACTATATAGAAGGATCTGGCAACTTCTGTTTCAGTGTATCTGAACAAGTGTGCATGCACACGAAAGCTTATACCAAGAACTAACTTAGTTGGTCTTTAAGGTGCTACAGGAAGGATTTTTTTTGGGGGGGGGGGAAACCTACGGAAATCTGTGCATGACATGCACATGTAAAACACTTGAAAATAAGAACAATGGAGGACAGCTAATCAATCAGTTTACAATTCAAAGCAGCTTTTTCCAACTTGGTGCCTTCCAGATGTTGGTGGACTACAATTCCCATTAGCCCCAGAGAGCATGATCAACAAGCAAGATCAAGCTTGAAGACAGCCTACCCCTTCAAGCTTGGTCTTGCTTGTTTTTCTTTTATTTTCCATATTTGTCAGCCAAGTCACTTTCTTGCAGCTTTTGAGCTACACTTTGTAAAGGTGTTCCCTGATGCTTCTTGAAAATATGGAAGGTCCATATTTAGCAAGATGCATTAAAAATGGATTTCTTTCCATGAGCTCCATATGTTGCAGGATGCATTAGAATGTGCAGCCACTCCTTGCATGCTCTGTTGGTAGACAATGGAGTCAGGGGTTGTATTGAATGGAGCCCTATGTGGATGTTTCAACAGCCCAAGAATTTCTGCTTGTGCAACGCAACATTCTCCCCATCTACTCTCCTGTGCACTCCCTAAATCTGTTCTAGGGGTTCCCCCAAACCTCTGGAGCAGACCTAGGGAGTGTGCGGGGCATAAATGGGGAAAGGAGAGGGGAGAAGGACCCACTGCACAAAGAAGATGTGTAGATCTCTAGGTTGCAGTCTTTGCCACTAGCTTGGGGAAACTCCACTGAAACAACGATGAAACACAATAGTTGACCTCTGCCCAGGATGATTACAGTTGATGGTATTCCACCAGTGGATGACATGTCAAGATCTCTATATATTTCTGAAATTCCTGGCTGGCTTCAGAGGTGATCATTGTGAAGGCAATAGGATTCATCCCTTGCCATGCTTATGGAAAGCCTGAGATTTGCAAGTATCACACTTTTAAAAATATCTAATGAAAGAAGTGCAATCACATTTTACCTTCATCATTTTCTATGATGCTTAATGGCCAGTACAACATTAACAAATGAGAACAGAAATCCAGGCATGTGAACTGGAACTGTTTTAAAGCCCCATTTGGCTGGGCTCTATTCTCCATTATACCAACTACCACATTAATTGTTCTCATTATTGCAGACCACATGACAGCTAATCTGTTTGTTTTAATTTGCCTGAGTGGTCCTAAATTTTATCAAGAAAACCAGCTGTGTTCTCATTAAACTTTCCACAAGTACAGACAGATGCAAATTTTAATTTTAAACTCTTTCATCCATTGCAAAAGTGTCCTGCTTAGTAGACATATCCCCTCCTGCCCGACCTGTGGCTGTCAAGAACTGAAATATCATTTAGTGGTGTCAGAAGCAGACAGCAGTTTTACTAGAGATGATGGTTCTAGGGCAAACAGCTTGAGATAACTCATGCAGTTAACCAGTTTTTACAAGACAGAAGGGGATAAATATTTACTTCATTAGGGAAGGAAGAACACTAGGTTTAAATCCTTAATTTTATAGAGATCAGATTGGAGGGTAGGAAAAGACAAAGCAAAACTGGAAAACAGGTCACTACTAATATGACCTAGGAGTAGGAGGTTGTTAGTTAATGAAGCCGCCCTACACTGAGTCAGACAATAGAAGAATGTGCTGGATCAGGCAAATGGCATATCTAGTCCACCTTTCTGTCCTCACAGTGGTGAACCAGGGAAGCTTTCAAACAGGACCTGAGTGCAAGAGCACCCTCTTCTCCTGTGGTTTCTAGAAACTGGTATTCAGAAGCACACAGGTTCAGTCCTTAGAGTCTGAACAAAACTCCATAAGTCAAAGTAAACTTAAATGGGAACATCTCCATGGTGCAAACATCATGTTTCAGGTTTTAATAACTTCTAATGCCTTCCTTTAAAAAGATAGATGAATATTGTATATTGACTGTACATGCAACTTATTACTGGAAAGGTTATTACTCTCCAGATTTTAAGACATACTTGCGATTTATACTTTCTAAAAAATACAGAGTAAGGGCAATACAACTATTACATTGTTTGATGCAAATCAATAGGAAGAATCTGTAGGGGGCGAAGAGAGGAATATGCTCTAAATATAGTAAACATGCATTGCTGCATTTGCTTTTAGGGCAGAGATTGTGCATTCAAAACTAGTGAAGTCACTGAAGTTCGCCATTTCCTGGGTTGGTATACGAGTTTGTCGAGCTAAGAATGATCCAGCTCACAATGTTCAGAAGTATTATGGATCAAGCAGCTTTCCTCCGAAAGGCTCTTCATCAGTTTGGAAGGCCAATGGAGATTCTGCACATGTATGAGCAATATTCAGACTAACTAGGCACATGTGCAAATGTCCTTCAATACATTTCCTTCACTCTCAGTGAATCTATGAATCAAAACCCCAAATCCAACAACCTTTTGTTTGGTGAGCATTTCTCCCAAATTCTATCGAGATCAATTCTCTGGATTGTTCCTTGCAAACATCTATGTGGTTGTTGCTCCCCTACATCCCCACTCTCATAAGCATTGTTGCTTTGGTTGGCCGGTGTATCTTTCTGTGTATCTCCTGGCAACTATCTACCATGACTGATACTTGAAATTCCAGTGATGACTCCAATCAGGAGCATGTGTGCACAGCACTCTCAGTGTGCATGCTCTAATCATTTTGAGCCAGGAGTCAACAATAGGAAACATGCCTACCCACCACACATTTAGCATTAATGACATGCCCATAAAGTTTTTCCTTTTGGTTGGAGGGTACAGTGGTACCTTGGGTTACAGACACCTCAGGTTACAGACACTTCAGGTTACAGACTCCGCTAACCTGGAAGTATTACCTTGGGTTAAGAACTTTACCTCAGGATGAGAACAGAAATCGCACGGCAGCGGCATGGTGGCAGCAGCGGGAGGCCCCATTAGCTAAAGTGGTACCTCAGGTTAAGAACAGTTTCAGGTTAAGAACGGACCTCTGGAAAGAATTAAGTTCTTAATCAGAGGTACCACTGTATTGTTTTGGTTTGTTACTGCGTAAGGTACTTCTGTGCTTTTATATTGCAAACTGCCCCGTGATTCTTGGTTAAGAGCAGTATAGAAATTGAATAAATAAAATAACTAAAATAAACCCTAGCTAGCCCAGTATTCTCAGTCATGAAGGAGAGGTGATCACAAGAAAGAATTGTATGTGGCACTGTTGAGCCCTTTTTACTAACACCAAACATGTAGCTAAACTAGTGGGAGCAAGGCTATTATGTCATTGTCTGTAAGCCCTGCCCACGTTTGGCAAAAGTGTGAGGTGTGCATAGATCTCCAGACAATGTCAGAAAGGACTCATTGGTTGAAGTGTGTATGACAATGGACTGCTTTGCTAACAACACAGCATAGGAAGCTGCCCTATGCTGAATCGGGCCATCTAGATCAGCATTGTCTACAGCACCGATCTTCAACTGGTGGGACCCAGTACAAGGTCACTGCCAGATCTAAGCTGCTTTGCAGTAAATCACACTCCTGCCATAAGCAAATGGAGATGTGGGTCCCCAAATGCATGTTTGGGTTAGTGTTGGGTACCAGGTCTGAAAAGGTTGAAGACCACTGGACTTCACAGATGGGCATCAGCTCTTCAGAGTTTCAGATGGCAGTCTTTCCCAGTTCTCCCTAGATTTGTTGGTGACCATGTGAAAACATGTGCTTTAGCATGTGAACATGTGCTCTGCCGATGAGCTATGGCCAACTAAGCTTGCAGTTTGTTACTATTTTTGTGTCCTTGTTCTATACGTAGCCCTTCATCTCCTCCTAAAGCTTCTGTCATAAACAAAAAAGAACGAGTCGCTTCATTCGAGCCCATTCACCTTCTCCCAAATGAGCAGTGAAAATTCATGAATGTGGAGTTCACACCTCTTATTATTCTGCATGGCACTGTGTTGGAGGCCACTTTGCTTGCCCAAGCTGGTAAACATCTCCACAGTGTCATTTGCAAAATTAAATGGCCAGTAGTTTTCACCTTTTTCTGATTTGCTGATAGAGAACTCATAGGAAGGCCGATAAAAATAGCCATTCTACCTTCACCTCTATGATCCAGGGGGAACTAAAATAAGAGGCAGGCATGTTAATGGGGTAGGTAGCCAGGATTCATTTCCCCTCATGAATGAGGTGTTAGCTTGCACTTCGTTTATGAGGTGCTGATTTCAACCCCATTAATGAGGTGTTAATTTGTATCTCATTAATGAGGTGCAAATTGCAAGGGATTTGGCATCAATTATCTCCCCATGAACACACTTCAGCTGTGAATGGGTGGCAGACCTGTTGCTGAAACCTAACTAGAAGTATGAGCTAATACTCAGCAAAGACTTTTTTTTACTACGCTAAACAGTAGCTCTGTGTCCTTTTTTCAATTTACACTTATACATTCAGAGCTGCCAGTTATTTTTGCTCTCTCGCTTTGTTTTCTCCACAACAATCAGCATCCACAGCATATATTTATAGAAGGGGAATGTAAAGAATGTTTTGCATCCACCCAGCTTTCCTTGGAAATGGTACTGGAGTTAACAAGAGCATACACTATCCATAAGTTTAAAGTAATTACTTCCACTCTTTTCTCCCACTCAGATTTTACTTTGATTGAAAACAGCTTTAGTCACATTTGCTTTCTTTCATATAAAAACAAAGCAGTGTGACTTCACATACTCAGCTGCTGGTATCAATTGCCATGTGCCAGGTCGCAATAGATATACTTCTTCATTTTGCGGGAATTGCCAAAGAGGTCATGATATATTGAATGAGTCATCACATGGCAACTTGCTCCTACTTGATGACTGATGCTGGCAGTTTCAAGATCTCAAGTAATCAGTGCATTTAGCATCTGAACAACATATGGTGTTGTGAATTCATCTACTGATTGTTGGAAATTAGTTGCAATGTACCAACTCCAATGGTCATAAAGTCAGCAGTACAGTTAGATTGAGAAAGCAAAGAAGCTACATTTACTGGTTTTAAGATTCGAGGGGGCGATCAATGGTGCTACATTCTGCACCTAATTTGGAAATCAATTAATTTTCCAGCACTTCTAGCCAGATATTTAGGTGGTAAAGCTCTTATTTCCCAACAGGACAAGCTCATACAACTGCCAGCAAACAACAGCAACATTACCCAGCTACCTGTAATCCTTACAGCAATGCTTTAAGGTGAGTTTATATTATTATTTATTGCATTGCAAGTGGGTGGGGCTATTGAGGCTATGTTAAATATGGGAGTGTTTCGATAGGATACATGCCTGTTTCCTTTCAAGTCTCTCTTCTTCTTCTTGTTGAGTGCCCCACAGAATCCATCTAAGAATGTGAGATGCTTCTCTGATATTAGGTGGCATGAAACAGCAACTCCATGTGAAGGATGGGTGATACAGCCAGTGCATTAATGCAATTGCCATACATGCACATATTCGCACAACTGGTGCCTCCATGCGGTTTTGCTGTAATTACTAGTGGGGACCCCCTTTGAATATTAAAGGTATCTTAGCTGAGCTTTAATCAATAGAGATTCAATGGGAAATTGTAGTTTTGAAGACTTCATGCTCACTGTAGTCTGAGCAAATATGTCTTAGGTTGTAATTCTATACTTTGCTGAAATCCTCCTTTAGTTTGGAGCAAACTTTGTTGAACCTATTTCTGGTCATGCATAGGAATGGGCTTTGCACTTGTGTTTTTTTTAAAAAAAAACTTGTCCAAGGGTATGATTTGAAGGCCCGTGAGGCAGCAATGTCACTGAACCTAAGAATATCTGGGTCTGGTCAAGTCATTACCTGGGTGGCAGATGACATGGGAATAAACACACACACACTGCTTTGTGGTCTGCCTAGGAAATAAAACATGGGATATACATGCAAGAGATAAATAAATATAACCAAATCCCAGTTCTATCTCCTCCTGCTCTGTGTTGGAGGTGCCATATCATACTGAGGACTTGTTAGATACTTTGTTAGGCTCTTTTTTCTTATAATGATACATAACAACAAATAAGACTGGTTACTCAATCAAGGTAACAAGATCAATATGACTGAATCAAACAAGACATTTATCATCACCCAAATTCATTATTCAGTTATCAATGTTTCTTCACAAATTTTACAAACATTTTTCATTCCTCTATTGAATATCTGATATGGTAAAATATCAGTAGTTTTATCTAATTAGGTTCAGCAAGTAGACCTGCTGAAATTAATGGACCTATTCAACTGCCCTCAAATAACAGCAACATGTCCCAACATGACAAAGGGAATTACAATGATCACAATTTGACCTCCCTACAGTTCTCTCTACAAGGTACAGCCACCAAATACAGTAGTACCTCGGGTTACATATGTTTCAGGTTACATACGCTTCAGGTTACAGACTCCGCTAACCCAGAAATAGTGCTTCAGGTTAAGAACTTTGCTTCAGGTTGAGAACAGAAATCATGCTCCAGCGGCACAGCAGTAGCAGGAGGCCCCATTAGCTAAAGTGGTGCTTCAGGTTAAGAACAGTTTCAGGTTAAGTATGGACCTCCAAAATGAATGAAGTACTTAACCCGAGGTACCACTGTACTGAATAAAGCCACCCTTCTCTCAGTTTGCCATCTCAGCTTACACTGATTGATTTTTGTGGTCCTTTCTGACTTTTCTAAGTTCACATTTACACAATTGCCTCTCTGGGAGCAGGCTTGTCCTCACACGTCCCCCTGGTTGCTACAGTATTAGAACAGCTCCAAATGTCTGTATCTCTTCTTATCCAAACACTACATTACAGAATATGATCTCTGAAAGTAGAAGTCAGCAACCAATCAATAACAAGCAGTATATTTCATATGAGCTGTCACATGTTCACAAATGAAAAGTGACTCTGCTATAATAGTGGTGCATGTTCAACTTTTAAAGTCACTCGTAAGCCCTTGGAATTGCAAAATTAAGCCTCCCCCCCATTTGTGTGCAGAACCCTTGAGGCTCTATAAGAGTGCGGTGAATCAGAAACACCATGGAAGCAACTGGTGTAGGAAATGTCACTGCCTCCCGAAGATCAGATGAGAGATATAATGACAGGCAGTTTGTGGAAGTATGAGTGATCAAGGGAAGTAATAGTGCCACTGTATTCTGCTCTGGTCAGACCACACCTGGAGTACTGTGTCCAGTTCTGGGCACCACAATTCAAGAAGGACACTGACAAACTGGAACGTGTCCAGAGGAGGGCAACCAAAATGGTCAAAGGCCTGGAAACGATGCCTTATGAGGAACGGCTAAGGGAGCTGGGCATGTTTAGCCTGGAGAAGAGGAGGTTAAGGGGTGATATGATAGCCATGTTCAAATATATAAAAGGATGTCACATAGAGGAGGGAGAAAGGTTGTTTTCTGCTGCTCCAGAGAAGCGGACACGGAGCAATGGATCCAAACTACAAGAAAGAAGATTCCACCTAAACATTAGGAAGAACTTCCTGACAGTAAGAGCTGTTCGACAGTGGAATTTGCTGCCAAGGAGTGTGGTGGAGTCTCCTACTTTGGAGGTCTTTAAGCAGAGGCTTGACAACCATATGTCAGGAGTGCTCTGATGGTGTTTCCTGCTTGGCAGGGGGTTGGACTCGATGGCCCTTGTGGTCTCTTCCAACTCTAGGATTCTATGATTCTATGATTCTATGATTCTATGAGTGCAATGGCTGGCCTTCAGGGGATAACTTGCTGAAGCAATCTAATCATTACTTATATCAGAAGTTTCACTAGAATGAGTTGCGTATGAAACTTTAAGGAGACAGTTCTGTAAAGAGATGTTCTTTGTGCATCAGGCAATACCTCTCTCTGGATCCATCCCATTTACAGGATGTGGGGGATCTCTTGTTTATTGATTGCCATTATATCCCACCTTTTTCTCCAAGGAGTTCAAGGTGGTATACATCTTTAACAGGGAAGCATGGAGTAGCTTCTCTCACCTGTGTATGTCTGCTGAAATTCACGATAGCAATTAAAAGTAAAGCAATATTGGACTTCTGGTTTGGCTTGCCATGGTGGAGGCTGTTGATTACATCTGAGCCACTTCGCACAGGGTATTTTGAGGATGAGATGGGAGTAATCATCCTCCCCCCGCAGGGCCGGGGGGGCCAGCTTCACCTGCAGATTGCCAAACACCTGCCACCAGTCCAGTAGGAATGAGGGGGCAGGGGGTGCTGAGTGGAAAACACCATGCCCACTAGGGGCGCATTGGAAGATGGCCAACAATACCATCTCTCCGGCCCACAAGAGGTAATTAAGAGGCTGTTATGGGAGTAGGCAGCCTCCCTTGTTGCCCCAAGGGAATGGGGAACACTGCCCTTGCCTGCTGTGCCCATAAATCAACCCCGGATTCGAAAGAAGGGGGTGAGGGCCCTAGGCAGAATGCCCTCGTGTGGACTCCGGCTCTCCTGGACACTGTCTCTGATCGCACACTAGCTGCAGCAATTTGAAATATTACAATTAGAAAGAAGCAAATGCACATATTTCAAGTGAAGAAGGGGAGTGAAGACTGCTAATTGAAGGGACCTCTGTGAAAGAAGACGACGGGTTGGAGCAACAGGAATATTTCATGGAGAAGATACATCAAAGGCTGGGTATGTCGGCAGTGGGACTGGATGCGGGGACGGGACTTTTTTTTCTTTTCTTCTATGTGATTAACCAAAAACCCCTCCTCATGCTGGAATCCGTCGGTTAACTGACCTAAGCAGGATGTTTAAGGACTGTGTGGAAATGAACTTTAACCAAAAGTATGTTTTATGGAGATCGAGTAAGAGCAGGAGCTTTTGGAATGACACAGCAATAAAAACAGTCGCCATGTTGGCAGGCTCGAAGGATTTACAACCGGGAGGAGGAATGGATTTGTTTTCGGACTGCATTCCTGGCGAACCTCCTCAGAGGTTGGAGAAAGGCGACAGACCTGTGAAGATTAACGGCGGTAAGACTGTTTTTATTTATAGAAGTGATGATATACGGAAACTGTCTGAATATGGTTCTTGGATGAATAAAAATATCCACACAGGATTACAATTTGCCTTAACCCACTTTGGAGAGCATCAGAGGTCACAAAGAGAAAGGAAAAATATATGAGAATAACAAGAAGAGATGTGGAAAACAATAAGAAAGGACAGGACAGCATTGTGAACATCATAAGGATAGATTTGTGGACATTAAAGCAGCAGCAAGAAGATGATTGGATCCCCTTTGGAACTTGAAATATGGGTACGCCCAACAAAAATTTAAAATTCGGCTTTGTAATTTGGAATTTATGTAATTTGGTTTGATTTGATGCGATCGGTCGGTTACTAAAAATATATATTTTAAAAAAAACAAAAACCATGCATCTCTTTGGCAACTTTCCAAAGTCGCCGCCATGAGCAAATGAACTGCTTTTTAAAATGATAATTCGGACTTAATTAATGGGCATGCTCTGAGTTAGGGGAGATATACTACTCTGCCAACTGATTCAGCCACTGAGGAGCTAAAGGATTCGAGTGGAAGAGAGACTATCTGTATTTTGGAACTGGTATGTCGGAACGGAAAGGAGAGCCTCCTTTGTTTCCTTTTGATATATTGCGTATTTGCTATTTTACTTGGCAAATCCCCCTGGAAAGTCTGAATACCAATTGATTATGTACGCAAGTGAGACTGTACTGTACTGTAATATTGATATATATTTGATCTAATTATTAACTGTGTGGAAAAGATTTATGAATTTGCAATTAATTATGATGGACTGTTAAGAGTAGAATATGGGAATTGAGGTTTCTAGCCAAAGTACAGGCATATCTGTTCTGGTTTGAGATGAGATGTAGAGGTTTGGACATATGCCTGGAACAATTGGCAGAAAGCCAGGTTTCCTCCATTTTGGGACGTGTCGTATTGGATTTACAGGCATGAAGAAGTGAAAGTGAAAGACAAGAACAAAAATAAACACCCACACAGAGAGATACTGTTTGATCTAACTAGCTTGTTGGATGAACAAGCAACAGCAACAGTTGCCACAGAGCATAGGACCACAATCAAAGATTTATGATTTGGCTTAATATTTGGACTGTTTGATTATTTTATAATTCGGAATGTCTTTAATGTGGCCTTTACTGGATTGTTAAATTGGAAAACTTAATAATTTTTTTTTAAAAAGTGTAGCAATATTCACATTTTTGTATGCAACTTTTCTGAACAAACAGCTTTTTTGCATGCAATTCCCTGAATAGTTGCTTTTCTGTCCCCATTTGTTGGTTTGAGAACTGAGCTGCTAAATTCTAAGTGCAAATTTTGCAGGACATTTGCATTTTAGTTCACATATTATTTTGGGAAGTGCAGCTTATTCCATGCATGCCCCAGACCCTGGTCTCCTACATTTGACTATTCTAGTGGGAACGTAAGATATTTAAAGCCTTGGCTTGGGTGAAATTATCCCCTACTGCCCGCCACACAACAGTTCTATGACTTTCCTTGTGTGGTGCCCTGGATTATTATTTTTTTACTTCAACAGAAAACAAGAGTGATGAAGTAAAGGTAGGGGGGGAGGCATTCTACCCCGAGTCACCTCATTTTGCGCACTCGGTCAGATGCTGATGATAGTGTAACACTACATAGTCCCCAGATTCAGAAAGCATAGACAGATATGAGAAGAAACAAACATTTATTTTTCACCATTCAGCTCACGAGATGTACAACTAAACTTCAGAAGCATCGGCAGCTAATTGTTGATTCTTTTGGCTTGCAAACAAATTACCCCGCCATATATACTCTTGCAGAAATTCTCTATAGCTTTATACTGACAGATCTGCGAAGGCCTCACTACAATTATGTTTAGAAACTAGTCTCGGCTTTGGCAGGTGATACAATAAATGGAAGTAAGAAGAATAAACATGTTTAAATATTTAGCCAAGGATGTCAAAACCAGGTATACGCATCCGAGTAGGGATGCCAGAAGGATTTTCTAGGCCCAGCATGCTCTTGATTTTTGACCCCCTCTCCCCAAGCCCAAACAGGTTGAATACAAATGTAGGGGATGCATTATGCTGCCAAAGACAAACCTTGAGGATCTTGGGGAATGGGGTGTTTCTGCAGGGAAAGGGAGGTTTGGAAAAGCTGTAGGAGACAGAAGCTTCCATAAAGTGCAGGGAGAAGTGGAAAACAGAACAAAGAGAATTAACTGCAATGGTAATTTCCAGCTGCTGAAGTTCTGCCAAGCAAGAACTATAGGGTCTATTGAATATCTATCCCCAATCAAAGGTGAGGTTTTAAAGTTCCTAAATTCAATGGTGGCTGGTGACCACTACACTTGGTGGAGCAGCTAGGTCATGGGTGTGTGGCCTAGTTGTTCTGGTTGCAGTTTGTGCAGTCATGCAGTCTTGCAGATACTTGCAGTCTTACTAATAGTTAGCACCCAACTGAACTTAAAGTATCTTACTTTGGTTCAGAGGGGGGTCCCTGCTGGGATAAATGTTTTGTAACTGCCACCTGTTCCAGTTCACTGACCTCTCTTTTGCAAATAAACCCTCATTTTGGTTCACAAAGTGTGTTTTTCAGATTTTTTGTTGTTGTAGGGGAGGGGGACACTCAGAGTTAGTCTGAAAAGAGAGTTAGAAAGCTTGCCCATCTATAGTTTATTAAAAGAAACACAAGGCACATCTTGCAGTAAGATGGGTAGGGTGGATGGTAAACTAATGAGCTCATCAAAAGCACTACGTTAAATTTATATAATACAGCTATCTTCCATAAACTCCAGCAATACATAATCCTACAGTTAACAGTACAGCCAAATCTTTTCATCTACCCCAAATGTCCAACTGGAAGAAATCCATTTGTTATTATTATTATTATTATTATTATTATTATTATTATTATTATTATTATATTTATACCCCACCCATCTGGCTGGGTTTCCCCAGCCACTCTGGGCGGCTTCCAACAAAGTATTAAAATACAGTAGTCTGTTAAACATTAAAAGCTGCCCTAAACAGGGCTGCCTTCAGATGTCTTCTAAAAGTCTGGTAATTGTTCTTCTTTTTGACATCTGGTGGGAGGGCTGCTGATGTCAGAAAGGTGTCAGTGAGGGGGACAATTACAGCTCCAATGGAAGGAAGTTCCAAGGTGTTGTAACCAGTCCCTTTTTGTGTTGGTACTCACTGGTATGGAGTACTGGTAACTCCCCCCCCCCATGGCAGCCATTATGTGTTGGTACCCACAACACTTTCATCAAGATATGAAGCGCTGGCTATAACAGAGAAGGTTCTGCATCATGTTGCCATGGAACTGGTCATACCTGTAGTTGGAACCACACTCTGGGATTTCCCTGCAGATCACAGGACATGACTTGGCAGATAATGGGACTGTCACTCCTCCAAGTACGTGGTCCCAAGCCATGTACAGTCAGCACCTTGACTTGACTCCTGTGGCAAACACACAGGCACTACAGATCTTTCAGGATTGGTGTAATTGGATTCCATTGAGCTACATCACTCAATAACCTGGTGGCTGCATTCTACAGCAGCTGAAGCTACTTGAGTATCTTCAAGGGAAGCCCAATGTGCAGTGTATTGGGACTTCTGGGTTAGCGCCTCCGGCAATGGCGGATTTCCTCTGACCGGGAGGAATCCGCGGAGACCCATTAAAAACCACAGGCAGGAGAAGCCTGTGGACGTGGGATTCGGCCGGCACCTTTTGCGCCTCCCCTACTCGCGGGGAAACCCGGTTTCGGGGATCCGGAGCAACGTGGGGTGAGCGGTGCGGTGCTTCAAATCGACTGCTCTTTTCACGGAGTGAAGCCGCATTGCTGTTGCTGGAGAGCACTGACTTTTTCCTGTGGACAATTGGACTCTAAACAAGTACCCGTGAGTAGAACAGAAAATTGGATTATGAAACATCTTAATTTGGCACCGAAGCGGGAATGTCTAAACAGGAAGTCCGCCTTCCACTTTTGTAAATAGATTGAAGCAAAGACATTGCAAGCTAAAGTCTGGAAAGTCGTTTGTAAAGGACTAAATTTCCATCATTTAAAACTACCAAACCCCCCTTGGAAGCAGGAGAAGAGGGGGGAAATCTTAGACTGTTTAAACCTGCAGGAGAGAGAGTAAAGAAAGATAAATTTCCACCGTCTTGAACCTGGGAACGGGGTGTCAGAGACAGAAATTTATGGGGAAGTTCATTGACTGTGAATAAAAGGTTTCTTGACAGATAGTTAAAAAAGAGAAACATATTGATTCCAATGTTTCCTTTTGCACTTAAAAGGAACAAAATATCTGAAAAACGAAAGGAATTTTGTTGCTGGATCTGCTTTTAAAAAGACGGATACAAACAGAAATTGTTTCCTCTAGAGGGAGCTTGTGAAACTGTTGCTGGAGTCAATCTGGGGAATTCTACAGCTGTGGAGATTAAAGATCGTTAGAACCAGACATTTGACCTTGAATAAGAATGTGCCCAGAAGTTTTAGTGCTTGCTTTTTGCAAGACAAGTGCTTTACTGGAACAGCTACATGAGAAGATGGATTTGATGACTGTTGCAGTTAGCAATTTTGGACAAACAGTGAATACCTATATAGAAACCACGCAGGAACCAATCCAGGAATTTGATTTGACAGGGCAAGTTGTGCAGGAGACAAAGGAGGAGGTTGTTGCTGAACATCAAGTAACAGAAATGGAGTAAATTGTGCAGAAGACAAAGGAGGAGGTTGTGGCTGAACTTCAAGTAACAGAAATGGAGAGAGTTGCGGCCTTGCAGGAACATAAGTTGTTGTCTCTGACGACTGAACCTGGAGAAAATCAGATTTGGAGAGATGGAGTACTGTTTGGTTTGGAGATGGGAAGCTGGATAGATCCGCCTATGCAGGGATGTTTTGACTTTTGGGATCTGGTTTTGGGCCAGGGGGAGTTTGGAGTTGTGGGGGCCCTTAACCTTGGAGGGACTTTGAAATATGCCTTCAAATATCTTTTGGATTTCAGTGCTGACTATGGAGAATGGGCTGACCTGTCGAGAAGGGATAAAGATACTGTCAAGTTGGAGTCTCCCTGAGATCTACCCCTCAGTGAGAAAGGAAGGAAATTAAGAATAAGATCAGCAGAAGACAAAGTAAAGTGCAGGTATAAATATGAAGAAGACCTGCAGAAGGGACATGGAAAAGACTTAAGAGCCTCAGATAGAAGGTCACCAGGTTGATGGACTAGATGGAAGGGATAGAAAGGACTGACAAAACCCGAGACCAGGAAGAAGAGACGATGGATGAAGATTAGAAGAAAGTTTAAAAATTCATTTAGAGAATTTTTGTAAAATTAATGAGTGTTAGAAAAAATGTTGGAATGAAACTATTTGGCTTTAGTAGAAATGCTTTAAGGAATTATGTATAAATAAGTTTTAAGTTTTAAGCTTTAGGGCTTTTTATGGTAAGATAAGGTTAAAATAAATTAAGGTAATTTAATGACAGAATATAGTGAAAGATGGAAAGGATTTGCTGAGATAATTAATAACTAGAATACAAAAAAGGGAGGCGTGAGGAGGTCGATGAAACAAGTTAATGAAAGATAAAGATTTGGGAATATTGGATTTGGTTTTTTAAATTTTTTGTCTGCTTTTGTTTTTGGTTTTGATGTATTCTGTGTTTTGTTTTTTCCCTTTTTTCTTTTTATTGACTTGTATTGTTGAATTCCTTTTTTTATTCTGTTTATTGTCTCTTTCCCCCCGCTTTTTTGTAATTGTTAAACTTTTAATAAATATCATTTAAAAAACAACAACAATGTGCAGTGTATTGCTGTAGTAAAAATTGGAGCTTACCAGAGCATGCACAATTGTTGCTGGGCTGTCCCAGTCTCACGCAGCTGGTGAAGCAGCTGGAGCTGCAAACAGGCTCTCCTTGTTAACAGTGCCACCAGGGTCTTAAGTGACCGTGTTAGTTCAAGGTGCACACCCAGACTGTGAACTTGCTTACTCAGGAGGTGTGAAACTCCATCCTGAATAGGCTGACTACCAAACTCCTGCACCTCACAAATGCACACAATTTGTGCCACTGCTCAGTTGGGATTCAGCCTGTGTTTTGAAAATGTGAATGCAGGAATCAAATTAGAGACCTCTTTTAAAAAGGGTGTGCGCAAGACACAAGATTTGCCCACTCTGGAAGAATGGCAGATGCAACTGATAGACTACATGGAATTGGCAGAAATGACTGGCAGAATCCGAGACCTGGGAGAAGAGATAGTGGAAGAGGACTGGAAGAAATTTAAGGACTATTTGCAAAAATATTGTAAATTGTATGAATGTTAAAATGATGCAGGATATAAAGATAATATGGCATTGGTGACATAGCTGAAAGGACTGTGAAAAAAATTAGTTTATAAGTACAAAGGTGAAATTTGAATAATATTATGTCAAACTTAAACATTTGATAATAAAGGGAAAAAGTGGAGACATAATAGCTGAAACGTATAAATTTAAAATAAGTTTTGAGAGAAGGTGAAGTATTGCTGAATAAGATTTTGAAATGAGAACACAGAGAAGGGAGATGTGAGGAGGTCGATGAAACAAGTAAAAGAAAGATAAAGATATGGAACATTGGATGTGTGTTTTAATGTTATTGTGTATTTTCATGTTGTATTGTTGTATTGTTTTCTATGCTTTTTATTGTATTGTAATTTCTTTGTTGTTTTTCTTTTTTCTTTTTTCTGAAATTTTTAAACTTCTAATAAATATTTAAAAATAAATAAATAAAAAGGGTGTGCGCAACACTTTTTCTTTATGCATGCAATGATGCCAACTAACTGCTTATAATAGTCAGTGCTGGCCCTTGCCTTCGCCAAGATGACTGCCAAGGCCTCAGCCGCCTCTCCTCCTCTGATCCTGGCAGTCCCTCTGCCTCACCCCCTTTCTCTGCCTCACTGCAGCTAGAAATTTTCTTTTAAATTTAGACCACACCTGCACTATACATTTAATTTTTTTTTTTAATAAAATTTTTATTGGTTTTACAAGATTTTTTGAAAGACAAACAAACACTTAAAAAGACAAACATACACGTATAATATCATAACATATTTTCATAAACCTCTTTTCTAGGACTTCCCCATACCCCCCCTTTCTGCATCCCAATGTCCAAAATTTTTAGCAACTCCCAATTGTTACTTTCAACCTCTGTCATACTAATCCTCTCTATATTCTGATCTTATATCGCTGTATCCCTTTGTTTCTAGGAACCACAACACTTTAACATTCATTAAGTTTATGATAGTCCTTAAGATAACTTTTAAATTTTCGCCATTCTTCTTCCACCGTCTCTTTGCGTTGGTCGCAGATTCTGCCTGTCATCTCGGCCAATGTCATATAGTCCATCACTTTCATCTGCCATTCTTCCAGAGTGGGTAGATCTTGTGTCTTCCAATACTTTGCGATGAGTATTCTTGCTGCTGTCGTAGCATACATAAAAAAAGTTCTATCCCTCTTTGTCACCAATTGGCCGACAATGCCCAAGAGAAAGGCCTCTGGTTTTTTAGGGAACGTACATTTAAGTACCTTTTTCATTTCATTATAGATCATTTCCCAAAAAGCCTTAATCTTCGGGCACGTCCACCAAAGGTGATAGAAGGTACCTTCAGTCTCTTTACATTTCCAACATTTGTTGTCGGGCAAATGATAAATTTTTGCCAGCTTGACTGGGGTCATGTACCACCTATAGACCATTTTCATAATGTTTTCCTTTAAGGCATTACATGCCGTAAATTTGATACCGGTGTTCCATAACCATTCCCAGTCAGCAGACATAATGTTATGACCAATATCTTGTGCCCACTTAATCATAACCGATTTGACTGTTTCGTCCTGTGTATTCCATTTCAGCAACAAGTTGTACATTCTAGATAGATTCTTAGTATTGGGTTCTAGCAATTCAGTTTCTAGTTTTGATTTTTCCACCTGGAAGCCAATTTTCCTGTCCTGTTTGAAAAATTCCATTATTTGGTGATATTGAAACCAATTTTGTACTTTATGTTTCAATTTCTCATGACTTTGTAATTTGAACTTATCTCCATCCTGTTCCAGAATTTCCCAATACTTCGGCCATCCGACCTCCATATTGAGTTTCTTCACTGCCTTGGCCTCCACTGGTGACACCCATCTAGGGGTTTTGTTTTCCAACAGATCTTTATATCTTATCCAAACATTAAACAATGCTTTCCTAACAATGTGATTTTTGAAGGCACTATTCAGCTTGATTTTGTCATACCATAGATATGCATGCCAACCAAAAGCATTATTAAAACCTTCCAGATCTAAAATGTCTGTGTTCTCGAGGAGCATCCATTCTTTCAGCCAGCAAAATGCTGCTGCCTCAGAATACAGTTTTAAGTCCGGCAGGGCAAACCCCCCTCTTTTGCACTATACATTTAAAGTCACTTTAACCAGCCGTTACTTCCCCAAAATAATCCTGGGAGCTGTAGTTGTGTGCTGAAAGGAGACCAATATGCCCCTCACAAAGCTCTAACTCTCAACAAACAAGCAACAGTTCCCAGGATTCTTATGAAGAAGCCATGACTGCTACAGTGGTGTAAAAGTGCTTTAAATGCCTGATGTAGATGTGCTCCAATCTGTTTGGCTCCAAAAAGGTGTGTTATTTGCCATTCAGAAAGACCCTAATCTGCAATAGAGTATAGCCATTGGCATGGGGTAAAACCATGAAATACAAAGAACTGTTATTGTATACTGCTCTTTCAGCCTAACCTTTGACACAGATAAAAACAATGGATAACCTTGAATAGTGGCTGTAAGCTATTTTCTTGTGGGTTAGCCGACAGTTCTGCATCTATTTTGTGTTGTTTTAGCTTTGTTTTGAATGTATCTGCTGTTTGGTGTGTTTTAAAGTGCTTTTATTGTACATCTCCTAGAGACTATTGTGTAGAAAGTGATTAATTAGTTAACAATACAAAAAAATAAGAATGCCGTTGGAAAGATTATGTGACCGTAAGATCATGAAAAGAGCCTACTGGATTAGACCAATAACCCATTTAATCAACATCCTGTTCCCACAATGGATGTGGGAAGCCCGCAACCAAGAATTGGACGCAACAACACTCTGCTGATCTGTAATTCCCAGTAAGAGTTATTCAGAAGCGTAATGCCTCTGACAGTGGAGGTAGAACATAGTCACCGTGGCTAGTAGCTGTTGTTGAGGAGCTTTTGCCTCAGTTGCTACCTTGTGCAGAGTACCAAGGGGTGGGGAGGCACCATGGAAACTACATATTTCCAAATGTCCAGAGGTTAGTGGGACTTCAAATGATTTTGAATTTGCACACTGAGTGAATAGAAAAACAGCCTCCTGTACCTGGGACCCAGTTAATGTGACAAGAATGATATCCTCCCTCTCTCTCTCCACTCCCAACTATACATTTCTTGCTGTCAAGCTACTGTGCAGGATCAAGAAAAGGAGACCCCATAGAGATGAGCCCAAGCAGCATTACCCTACCCATGTCGATCTCAAGGTCACATTCTGGGGAGGGAAAGGCAGCAGTGATAACCCACATGCATCAGAAATTTAAGTGCCATCATCACTAATGCCTCCAATACCTGCTTCCTAAAGGCATCTGCTTCATGAATAAGCAATGCGGGAGCTGCGAATAAGCAGATGGAGTGTAGCTGATGAGTTCCCTCTGGGCAGACAGAACACAGTTAGCAGTTATGTATAACAAGGATCACATAATACCAGGCTTCCGTGTCTACATGGGCCTACCAGTCAAAGATAGCAAATCACAATAAAAAAATTCCTTCCAGTAGCACCTTAAAGACCAACTAAGTTAGTTCTTGGTATGAGCTTTCGTGTGCATGCACACGAAAGCTCATACCAAGAACTAACTTAGTTGGTCTTTAAGGTGCTACTGGAAGGAATTTTTTTATTTTGACTATGGCAGACCAACACGGCTACCTATCTACTATAGCAAATCACGTTGAGGATGCGCAGATCAGGGGTTGGTTGGAAGAGGAGTGTGGGTGAAGAAATTTAGAGAAATGCAGAACTGCAAGTCAGCAAACCTGATGCAAGCATGCATCAGTTTCAGAAAGCACACACAACTTTTGCACTAGTGCTATAGAAATAATATAGGAAGATATATTGACAGACCACCTTATACACCCAGTAGATCTCTGCAGTCCACAGAAGAATTTCTCCGGCAAGTTCCAAAGATCTCAGAAGCAGTGGCGTTGTGTGGGGGGTGCAGGGGGGCCCGGCCGCACCGGGCACAACATCTGGGGGGTAGGGTTAGGGGGCGCAAATCCACGGGTTAGGGGGCGCAAATCCATGGGTTAGGGGGCGCAAATTACTTGCCTTGCCCCGGGTGCTGACAACCCACGCTACGCCACTGCTCAGAAGGCTCCCTCCACAGTAACTTGGAGCAAGGCTTTTAGTGTGGCAGTCCCTGTTCGGCAGAACAGCATTCCTGTGGAGCTATGACAGACAACTGCCACTGAAATGAGGGTCTGGCACCAGTGAGTGCCCCAGGAGATGCCTAGTTCTGAATTCCTTGCTAGAGTCTGGAATTTTGATTCAGTTGGTCTTGTTTGTAAGTACTCCACTTTTCCCTGTAAAAGATGTATACAGTGGTACCTCGGGTTAAGTACTTAATTCGTTCCAGAGGTCCATTCTTAACCTGAAACTGTTCTTAACCTGAAGCACCACTTTAGCTAATGGGGCCTCCTGCTGCCACTGCGCCGCCAGAGCACGATTTCTGTTCTCATCCTGAAGCAAAGTTCTTAACCCGAGGTACTATTTCTGGGTTAGCGGAGTCCGTAACCTGATGCGTATGTAACCTGAAGCGTATGTAAACTGAGGTACCACTGTAGAAGAGGTGCATTAGAATGCCTCCTCAGATATATTTATTAGGTAGAATGTTGTTTACCCACATTTTACCACAGCTTTTCAGTTCCTTCAGTTTCCCTATGCCTTTCCTCTTCTACATTACCAAAGTGCACATGGACATTGAAACTCTTGAGGAGACTAAAGCACTACAACATTTGCCCTCCAGTGATGATCCAATAGTCTGTCACATGCTATATAATAAAAATTTAGTTAGGAAAAAATGGCAATAAGTTACATTGTTTTCTTTTATTATTTATTTCATTTGATTTGATTTATGAACCATTCCCCACTAAGCACAAGAGAAATATAATAAAAACATGATAAGACCATTTTAAATCCTATACAGATACAGAATTGGGATGCTTCGCTTCAAATGCTCATTGAAAAAGGAAGGTCTTCAATAGGTACCAAAAAGGCAGTAGAGTTGATGTTTGTCTGATATGTAATGGAAGGGGGTTCCAAAGGGTATGTATCATTGCATTAAAAGCCTGATTCCTCACATCATGCAGAATGGACCTCTGACATAATGGATTCTGCAGCAGGCCCTCTCAGTTGGGTTTATAAGGGGTGGAATAACCTTTTACTTAAATCGCATACGGAAGCTGCACAGGAAGCAGGGCCCGGGTGACATATAAGTTCCTTCTTGTGGAAGTCACAAACAGATGCTTGTGTGTGGGACTGATGAGATGGGTCTTACAGGAGCCCCTTTTCAGCAGAGCACAGAGATTGGCTGGGTGTATAACGGGGGAGAGAATCTTTCAGGTATCCTGTCCCAAGCTGTATAGAGCTCCAGCACCAGCACTTTAGATTTAGTCCTGTGGCTACTCGGTAACTCTTGGTGTGAATTGCACAATGTTTCATTGTATCTCTTGTTCCTTGTACAGTCATACCTCGGGTTACAGATGCTTCAGGTTGCGTTTTTTCGGGTTACGGAGCCGCTGAAACCCAGAAGTACCGGAACGGGTTACTTCTGGGTTTCGGCGGTTGCGCATGCCCAGAAGCACTAAATCGTGCTTTGCGCATGTGCAGAAGCGCCGAATCGCAACCCACTCATGTGCAGATGCGCAGCTGTGGGTTGCAAATGCTGCAGGTTGCAAACGTGCATTCTGCCCAGATCACGTTCGCAACCCAAGCGTCCACTGTATAACATGTTACCATTGCACGCCACATAAAAGGAGTCATGATGAGATCATATGGCAGTGACATCACTTCCCCATGAATTGGCAACAACAGCAAGGATGGGCGGCAGGAAGCGCAGGAGGTTCCGAGGGTTAGCAGAGGACGCTTGGAGGTCTGTGGGCCCCAGCAACTGCCCAGCGATGTCAACCTTAAAACCAACTCGGAACAGCAGCAATTTATTTTAGAGGTCTGTCAGAAAACATATTGTGGTGGCCCAAGCCCTACTTTGTGACTGAAGAATTTGCTGGAGGACATGTGGCTCAGCTCTATTCAAATTAGATTCAGACTATGGGAGCACTTGAGAATGAGTGGCATTTCAATTGGGAGGTGTAACTGTGTATTAAAATGTTATCTTTGGGACTGTCCAGAAGCCTGCCGCATCCACGACATAATCATCCAGAAACAATGAATTTAACAATAGCTGAGATGCGTTTAAAAATGTAGAGATTAAACCGGCAGACAAGGGTGACAAAACACGGTCTATAAAAGCATCCTCTGAGCTGGTTAATAATTAATGTGTCTGCTATCTTGCATGCTGTTATTTATTGGAGAAAATGCTACCTGGGAGATAATGCAATAGTAAGGGCAATCTGAATGTTTTCAGCAGATAGTTTAAATACTACCTGACATGTCCCTGTTTACTAGAAATCGATGCGGGCCGCTGCAGTCATCCTTTTCATTTTCAAATTATCAGATTGTCGCCACTCCCCCTGCATTTTCTAATTAAATTGTGCATAGTCTACCAACGACAGAAGCACTGCTTGATCCCCTATTGAATATTTCGCTGTTGGCCCAAGCAATAGCTATACATCAAGTGGGTTCCTCTCCCCACTTCCCTCCGCCTCATGTTGACCACAGCAGCCGCTTGATTTATTTTCTTATCAAAACCATGATCTCTGCTCACAAAGCTGGCGTGCTACTTGTACATCACTTCCACAAAGGGAAACAAAACTGCTTTATGTCCTGACTGCAGGCGCTTCTGTGAAGCTGGAATATTTTAACATCTGTTAATTAGAGATCACAAACTCATAGCGTCGTGAACCAGTTGCAAGAGAGTGGATCAGAAACGCACCTTCCACTCCTCTGCACAGACCATTGCTTTCACCTAGCCTATTAAAATGCTGTCTTTTAATAGATTGAATTAATCCTCTATATAAAAGAGGAAATTAGACTGTTGGTTTAATCACTCGCACTTTCATCTTGGCTTCTCCTTTGCAATACAAGGGTAGCTTATGACCCGTTTCATTAAGGAATTACATACCATTTGCATGGATTCCACACAGGAAATGTACCATTCAAAGAAGTTGAAAAGGGAGCAGTTTGCCACGCGCTTCTAGATAATCGCAGTCTTTATTATCAAAAATTAGTGTAGTTACGCGGGGGGGGGGGGCTTTGTGTCTTTGAAAGTGGGATACCATGGGAAGGTTTCATAGTGGCGCACTGCACACACCCTGGGTCCAATGGAGGCTGGCTCCCACCGAGACTGCTAGACCAATGGTAGGTGGAGCAAGAAGCAATGGAGGCCGAATCAACTGGTTGCCATTTTACGCCCATCTTCCTGCTTGCTGAGTTCCACAAGGTCAAAACGGAGGCAAAGGAGGAGGAAGCTGAGGGCCAGGGTCACCTCCTGGTCTGATTCTAAGGAAGGAAGGAAGGAAGGAAGGAAGGAAGGAAGGAAGGAAGGAAGGAAGGAAGGAAGGAAGGAATAATAATAATAATAATAATAATAATAAATTTTATTTATATCCCGCCCTCCCCAGCCAAAGCCGGGCTCAGGGCGGCTAACAACAATAAAATAATCAAATAATCACATAATCTAAAAATTTCATTATAAAAATTAATTAAATCAAATTGATGGCAACCAATTAAGTAGAATTATGTGCAGGTTGCCAGAGGAGGGAGTCAGGCTGCGCCCTGACCAAAGGCCTGGCGGAACAACTCTGTCTTGCAGGCCCTGCGGAAAGATGTCAGGTCCCGCAGGGCCCTAGTCTCTTTTGACAGAGCATTCCACCAGTTTGGAGCTGCAGCCGAGAAGGCCCTGGCTCTAGTTGAGGCCAGCCTAACCTCTCTGAGGCCTGGGACCTTGAGGATGTTATTATTTGCAGACCGTAGGTTTCTCTGTGGGGCATACCAGGAGAGGCGGTCCCGTAGGTACGAGGGTCCTAGGCCGTATAGGGCTTTAAAGGTTAAGACCAGCACCTTAAACCTGATCCTGTACTCCACCGGGAGCCAGTGCAGCTGGTATAATACCGGATGAATGTGCTCTCGCAGCGAAGACCCCATAAGGAGTCTCGCCGCGGCATTCTGCACCCGCTGGAGTTTCTGGGTCAGTCTCAAGGGCAGCCCCACGTAGAGCGAGTTACAATAATCCAGTCTGGAGGTGACCGTCGCATGGATCACAGTGGCTAGGTCAGGACGAGAGAGATAAGGGGCCAACTGCTTAGCTTGGCGGAGATGAAAAAATGCCGCCTTTGTTATAGCTGTAATCTGCGACTCCATAGAGAGGGAGGTATCGAAGATTACACCCAAACTCTTAACGGACGGTGCTGGCACTAATTGCACCCCCGCAAGAGATGGGAGTTGCCCCCTCGATCCCATATCGTCCCGCCCCAGCCAGAGGACCTCTGTCTTCGAAGGATTTAACTTCAACCGGCTCCCACGTAACCATCCAGCCACAGCTTCCAGACATCTGGTCAGTGTGTCTGGGGCCGAGTCAGGATGGCCATCCATCAACAGATAGAGTTGGGTGTCATCAGCATACTGATGGCAACCCAGCCCAAAACTCCGGACAAGCTGGGCGAGGGGAAGGAAGGAAACAGGTTGGAACTGGCTGAGGGGCAGACTGAGGTTGGTAGGGCAATGTCCTATATTCCTTAATGAACCAGCCGCCACTGCTTGGGTCCAAGTCAATGTCAACAGCATCTCTTCTCACGTGGTTTATGCTGCTAAACTTGGCAAACTGCACATTCTGTGTCTCAGCTCATGGCCTGTTCATTTTTCAAGGCTTCAACACAAAATTGTAGTTTTTCACTTTTTGCAGAAACCCTGTTATCCATCCCTACAGTGGCCTACAGTCCTGTACCAGAGTGAGAGACCAGTTCTCCTCTGATACTACTGGCTTCTTTTTTTTTAGTTATAATAGTTATAATATAATAGTTTAGTTATAATAGTGCACCTCACATCTATTTGTTTTTCCCTACAGATGCACATCTAGCTATCTTGATATTACAGGATCATGGGAGTTTCTTCTGATGTAATTGTTTTTTATCCAGAAAAAAATGCTGGCTGTGTGAGGCCTGACGCTCCTGGCATAGGCAGTGCTGCTGCTTGCCAGGGTGGGGTGAGGTGGCAATGAGGTCAGGGGAGCTCTGGGTTGGCAGACTTGGCATTCTGATGGTGCTCAAACCTGTGGGAGACTGACCTTGCCAACCTGTCGCTCCCCTGGTTTTGCTACCACCACACACTGCTCAAAAGAAACCAACATTTTTTTGTCTTTGGTTGGAATACTCTGGTGTTGTTGTTTTTTGTTTGTTTTAAGAAAACTAGAAAAAAAACATGTTTTGGATAATGAAAAGTTAAATTGATTGGTTGGCAGGAAAACCGCTTGCAGCTGAAAGCCAACTTTTTTCCACGTTTTAAAAGTTTTTGTGTGTTTTGGAAAAAGTTTAAGGACTACTTACAAAAACATTGTAAACTGTATGAATGTTAACAAGATGCAAGACAGAAAACAACATGGCATCAGCAATTTAGTTGAAAGAAGTGTGAGAATAAGTGATGTATAAGAACAAAGATGAAATTTGGATTAATATTATGTCAAATTTAAATATCTAAGTATTTGATAAAATTATTTAAAGTTGGGGACATAATATTTGAAAACTACAAAATAAGAGCTGAAAGAAGGTGATGAATTGCTGTTTATAATTTTATAACTGGGAACGCAGGAAAGGGAGATGTGAGGAAGTCCGAAAGGTTATGGAAATATGGTTTTTCGACACTTGATTTTGTTGTATTTTATTCATTCTGTGTTAATTTTTTTTGTTTTCTTTCTTTCTTTTCTTTGTTCTATCTTGGTGAGGGTATTTTATGTGTTTGGTGATTTATTGTTTAAAACCTTTAATAAATATCTTTTTTAAAAAAGTTTTTGTGTGTTTAGGTTTTTTTTTGCAACTGATCTGTAGGTGTAAACTTATTTTGTAATACTTTGAAAATCTTAATAAATATCTTATTAAAAAAAATACATGAATTCAGAAACCCATGGCATGTGGTATGGCTTAATTTCTAAATAAGAGGTATGAAAAACATATGAATCCTTTTACATGGAAACTCTATCCCTGTGAGGAGACAGTGGCAGCCTGCACAGGTGTAATGGCACATTTTCCCAAATAACAAGTCCTGTTGTGAGGAAAACAGGGAGGTTAAAAATTGTAGTTCCATCAAGTCAAAATGTTACTTGCCACCACTGACAATATCCAGATTATTGTTGTTGGGATTTAAAAAAATAATGTATCTCTCAAGGTCTCGGTTCTTCATTAATTCTCACAAACACCCTTTCGGCTCACCTGTGTTTGATACTGAATGTAATTTTACTTGCTGCCATCCAACAAATGTAATCAAAGAACAAGAATGCGCCAAGGTCCAAGCTCTGTCCTTGAAAAAGTAGACACCACCATCAATAGACATGCTTAATGGCTGACTTTAAATGCTAGGAGTTTTTTAAAGGTTCAGTTGGCAGGTAAAGTAATAGATTTATGAGATAGCCGTTGAGTGTCTTAGAGAGAAGTATATTCCACTGCCAACATAGAATAGGTCAGCCAAAATATTCTAGATGCTTTCATTATGAATTATCCCAAGATGGAACAGCTGTGGCATTGTCCACATGGAACAAAAAGCAGCAATCAACTTAACAGGCATTGAGTGAAAAATAGCCACTGACTCCTTTATGGAATTAAGGAGCACCACAGGGGAGCGTATCCCTTTCCCCCCTTCCAATATTATTTATTTTAGTTATGTTAATTCCAAAGGCAACCTACAGCAGAAGAGAAATAAAACTACAAGAAGAGCCCATGCTTGATCAGGCCAAAGGCTCATCTAATCCATCATTCTGTTCTCACAGCGGCCAAACAAATGGCTATGGGAATCCTGCAAGCAGCACCCAAGCAATTCCCAGAAACTGTTATCCAGAGGCATACTGCCTCTGACAATGGAGGTAGAACACACCCATCATGGCTAGCGAACCCTGATAGCCACATTCTCTGTGAATCCTTAAAACATAACAATCACGTCTGTAAACTTTATATTATAGAAAGTAGTCGGATATAATTCTAATTGTTGTTGTTGTTTAGTCATTTAGTTGTGTCCAACTCTTCGTGACCCCATGGACCAGAGCACACCAGGCACTCCTGTCTTCCACTGGCTCCCCCAGTTTGGTCAAACTCATGCTGGTAGCTTCAAGAACACTGTCCAACCATCTTGTCCTCTGTCATCCCCTTCTCCTTGTGCCCTCCATCTTTCCCAACATCAGGGTCTTTTCCAGGGAGTCTTCACTTCTCATGAGGTGGCCAAAGTATTGGAGCCTCAGCTTCAGGATCTGTCCTTCCAGTGAGCACTCAGGGCTGATTTCCTTAAGAATGGATAGGTTTGATCTCCTTGCAGTCACTGCCTTGTCATGGCGAAGGGGCTTGAATAACTCGGAGAAGCTATGAGCTATGCCGTGCAGGGCCACCCAAGATGGACAGGTCATAGTGGAGAGTTTTGACCTAACATGATTCACCTGGAGCAGGAACCAGAAAGCCACTCCAGTGTCCCTGCCAAGAAAACTCCATGGACAAAGACATAATTCTAATACAAATGAATATTTTGCACTTTTTAAAACCAAAACAAATCAAAACTGAGAGGCTATTACTGTCCTACTATTGTTTTGCCATAACATCAATAGGCTTTTGATTTATTCCTTGTTTAACCTGCCTGGCTGGAATCAGGTCACTATCAGTCATATTTACCAGACCATTTGGTTTTAATAACTGTTCCAGTTAGTTATTAGGTTCGTAGTTAGTCCTTTCATCCAGTAGAACTCTCTTTTCAGACACCTTGCAAAGTAGGTCCACCAGAATTCCCCATTCGGCTCGCAAGACCATTTTGGGGGCAAGCCATAACCTTCTGCCTTACATCTGACATAAGAATGTGGCTTAGTCAAAAGGCCCTTTGTGGGACACGAGGAGGGAAGAGACGGGAAGAAACACTGTTGTGCAAGCAGGAGGCCTTGCCCAGGAATACTGCTGAGGGGATTCATTTGTTGAATCCCAATTTATGTTGTCTGTGGGCTATTACTTCTGATGTATCTCTCACCTTTCTGTGGCAAACTTGCTGGAGAGCATGCATGCATATCTCAAAGACCCTTCCCAGTTAGCTCTGCCTAGCCACGTGCAGGAAGATGCAGTTTGTATACCTGCCACAACAAGGGGTTAACTTCATTAGGCATAGATTATAGCAAGCCTATAACTATGTGAGTACAAGGAAGCTGCAGAGCACAAAACCATTGGTCCCTTGACTTTCTATTAAGTTCTATTACATCAGCAAGGGTGAAATCCCCCCCACCTATATCCTTCAGTCATCTTTAAAACAATTAAGCTAAATACATGCCCAAGAGAAGAGTGACTATGATAGTTTGTTCAATGTCTGGAGAGCCTCTAATCCTACAGGAATATAAAATATCTTACAAAGGATAGATTATGGTACTTTCCCCATGTTGAAAGATTGAATTTAGAAGGATTTAAAGAGCACCTACAGAAAACTCTCGACAGATGCAATGGCTCCAGAGAACCAAACCGACTAAATGTCTGAAAGTTAGAGCTTTAGTGTAAGGTGAAAACCTCTAGCTATATCCTCTGAAACTGGCTAAATAATCAAAATTCTTTGCTCCTGGCTTCACATGCAGGTATATTAGTGAATGACTGGGCAAGATGAGAAATTGCTCAATAGAGCAGAGTGAACTGTCTTGGAGCAGTGATGCAGGTGAGATGCCTCTGTGACGAAGGAAGATTGCACATTGCAGGAGACAAACCCCTGGAAGAATGTGACCCACAGAAGCAAGACTGACAGGGCCAAAATTTATTACATGCCCTCTCATTGGACAGCAGTTGCAGACCTCAGAATACACTGAGGTGACGTGTGGCGAGTGACTCTTTATTGAGGAGGATAGGGGCAGCTGTGTGTGGAGGTAACAGGATGTTCTGGGAAGTGTGCTGTTTTCCAGGTGCAAAGATTCAAGAGATGACAGAGAAGTTGCCAAGTCTCATAAAGTTCACTGACCACAGCCCCTTCCTTCTGATCCATGTGGGTACAAGCAATACTGCCGGACACGGCCTTGGACATATAGCAAGGGAAGTGAGACTCTGGGCAGGAAACTGAAGGGCCTGGGGGCTCAGGTGCTTTCCCCCCCCCCATCATGCCTTCCTATTGAAGGTCATGGCCCAGGAAGAGAGAGCAAAATATTGAAAGCAAGCCAATGATTTTGCAGATGGTGTCCTCAAGAAAGGTTTGGCAACTTGGACCATGGTGTCTGCTTCCTTTTGATATGTGTGTGTGTGTTACACAACCTGTGTCTAAAAGCAATCCATTTATATGCTGCAAGAGCTGCTTTATTTTCTATCTATTGATCAAAGAGGGCAATAATATTATCTTTCCAATGAATCAATATCAGTGACAGCACTATTTTGAATGGCATATTCTTGACCCTCTGCTTTCTGCAGTGTTATGCTATTGTGTTCAATTGCATAGTATACACCTTAGAATCAAACTGTAAGGAAGTTTTGTAGTTACTTTGCAGGAAGAAATGCACAGATTGTTAGGAATAAACCTTTCCAAAAAGAACTGAGAAAATCCACTCCCTGGTGCAAATTAAATGAGGTCACAAAGTTGATTCATCTGAATAGAGAACAATGTGTCGCTGTCCGCTTCATTTACAAATGTGAGTAGAGAAATGTGAATTGGACATGGCATGATAATATTATTTATGAAAGATTATGGCCTGTCCAGGGAAGTCCAGAGCTTTCAAACTGCACTTTGCAGATAATGACTTTCCTCATTATAATCAGAAACACGCTGGTATTAATGTCACTATATTACTTTGTACCCTGGTCAGTTTCATTCTGTACAGACAGAGCTCAATAATAGGGGATACGCACTGGCACCAGATTCAACTTCTGTCTGTAACTGCAGCTTTGAGAAGCAGCCTAATCTATTTCAAAGCTGCTTTGTGTCTTTCCAACTTTACTCTTTATTCAGAACCAAATTAAATTTGTAAAAACAAAGCTCTCTCCCCATTCACTATAATGGGAAATCTTTTTTTAAAAATGGCTATGTATTCCTTTCTACAGAAGTGGGTGAAATTTGCAGGCATGCTTACTCCTTCTGAGAGGCAAAGCTCCCAAATTTTAGAAAGGTAGCTACAATGGTTCTTCAGCAAGGGGAAAGTTTTGGGTGGGTGCAACAGGAATCATAGGGGAAGAGGTGGTGGAAGAAAAAAATGGTTTAGGGGGGGAAAGCACTTTCTTGCCTTATTCTGTCAGGGCAGGTATTTCGGCTTGCCATATGGAACAATCCAAGTCTTCTCTCCTCATAAGAGGTTCTAGGAGTTTCCCTGACCCTCTGAACCAATATCAGGGGTCAGGAGTGTGGAGTGCGCAAGGAGGAAGGAGTGGGCGAAAGCACTCTTGTGCAAGTGAAAGCCCTTGCCTGAACCTTCACTGATAAGTCTCATTAATTGATTACCGCTCCATGGATCACAGGGAAAGACTAGGATGGGAAAAATGTCACTCTCCCAGCAAAGACTCTTTAACTCTAATAGGTACTGGCAGAGGTAGACTTTTGGCCTCCGATGTGGATTTTTGAGGATACAGCCTCCTTTCCCCAGGAGAGAGATATCTGTCCATTGACTTTCATAGCAGGAAGAGTGTTGGTGGGATTCATGCAGAAAACAAACACAATTTTTAATCCAGCCCACAGATCACTGCATCGATAACAACAACAACAACAACAACAATTTATTTATTTATACATACATACATACATACATACATACCCTGTCCATCTGGCTGGGTTTCCCCACTGTGATTGGCATGTGCTGGGGAAATCATTCACCGTGATGAAAACCTAAGGTGCATTCAGATGTGGGGAATATTGTGTGAGTTTTCCTGACAATAATAATACTAATACTAACACTTCTGTGTTGTAATGTTTCTTTCACACTGAAGTGCATGTTGTATGACAGGGAAGATCCAAAACCAGGAAGGATCAACTATTTGAAAAAGACTGACTGGGACTTCCAGGTTAGCGCCATCGGCAATGGCAGAGTTCCTCTGACCGAGAGGAACCCGCTCCGTGAAAATCAGGTCTTGCCACCGCGGCGAAGGCGGAGACCCTTTAAAAATCCCAGGCGGAGGAAGCCTGGGAACGTGGGATTCGGCTGACACCAGGAGCGCCTCCCCTACTTGCAGGGAAACCCTTTTTTGGGGATCCGAAGCGATGCGGGGTGAGTGGCGTGGTGTTTTGAATCAACCGCTACTTTTACGGAGTGAAGCTGCACAGCCGTTGCCGGAGAGCGCTGACTTTTTCCTGTGGACAATTGGACTCTAAACAAGTACCCGTGAGTAGAACGGAAAATTAAGAAACATTTTAATTTGGCACTGAAGCGGGAAGGTTCTAAACAGGAAGTCCGCCTCCCGTTTTTGTAAATAGATTGAAGCAAAAACTTTGCAAGCTAAAGTCTGGAAAGTCGTATATAAAGGTCTAAGTTTCCTTCAGTTATTACCACCAAAACCCCTCTTGGAAGCAGGAGAAAAGGGGGGGGGGGATTTTTGACTGTTCAAGCCTGCAGGAGAGAGAGTAAAGAAAGATAAATTTCCACCGTCTCAAACCTGGGAACGGGGTGTCAGAGACAGAAATTTATGGGGAAGTTCATTGACTGTGAATGGAACGTCTTTTGACAGATAGTTAAAAAAGAGAAACAAATTGATTCCAATGTTGCCTTTTGCATTCAAAAGAAACAAAATATTTGAAAAATGAAAGTAATTTTCTTTTGTTGGTCCTGCTTTCAAAAGATGGATACAAATAGAAATTGTCTCCTCTAGAGGGAGCTTGTTAAATTGTTGCTGGAGTCGATCTGGGGATTTCACAGCTGTGAAGATTAGGATCGTGAGACCAGACTCTGACCTTGAATAAAAATTTGACCTTGAATAAAAATGTGTTTAGAAGAAGTTTTGGTACTTGCTTTTTGCAAGACAAGCGCTTTGCTGGAGCAGATGCATGAGAAGATGGACTTGATGACGGTTGCAGTTAAAAAACTTTGGACAAACGGCGAACACCCATATAGAAACCATTCAGGAACCAACCCGGGAACCTGTTTTGACAGGGCAAGTGCAAGTGCAGAAGATAATGGAGGAGGTTGCTGTTGAACCTCAAGTAACACAAATGGAGAGACTCGAGGCCTTGCAGGAGCATAAGCCGCTGTTCTTGAAGTTTGAATCTGGAGTGGACCAGGGGGGGTCTGGAGTTGTGAGGGCTCTTAATTTTGGAAGGACTTTGAAACATGCTTTTAAATACTTTCTGGATTACAGTGTTGACTGTGGGGAATGGGACTGTGGGGAATGGGCTGATCTGCTATGGGGAGATGGAGATTGGATTGGAGTCCTCCCGAGACCTACCCCCCAATGAGAAAGGAAAGAAATTAAGAAAAAGATCAACAAAAGACAAAGTAAAGTGCAGGTATAAACAAGAAGAAGATCTGCAGAAGGGACATGGAAAAGACTTAAGAGCCTCGGACATAAGATCACCAGGTTGATGGACTAGATGGAATGGACAAGAAGGACTGACAAAACCTGAGACCAGGAAGAAGAGATGTTGGATGAAGATTGGAAGAAAGTTTTTAAAAATTTATTTTGAGAATTAGTGTAAAATTAACGAGTATTAGGAAAAATGTTGGAATGAAACTATTTGGCTTTAGTAGAAATGATATAAGGAGTCATGTACAAATAAGTATTAAGTTTTAAGTTTTAAGGGTTTTTTATGGTAAGATAAGGTTAAATAAATTAAGGTAAATTGAATGACAGAATATAGTGAAAGATGGAAAGGATTTGCTGAGTTAATTAATAGGTTAGATCATTAAGATAAATTATATAACAAAAATTGAGAAAGATGGAAAGAATTTGCTGAAACAATGAATTAAATTAGAATACAAAAAGGGAGGTGTGAGGAGGTCGATGAAACAAGTAAATGAAAGATAAAGATATGGAACATTGGATGTGTGTTTTAATGTTATTGGTTTTTTTTGCTGTATTGTTGTATTGTTTTTTATGCTTTTCCTTTTATGTATTGTAATGTATGTCTTGTCAATTTTTTTTTGTTTTTCTTTCTTCTTTTTTCTGTAATTCTTAAACTTCTAATAAATATCATTTAAAAAAAATATTTGAAAAAGAGTGGAATAAATTTTTACATGACTTAAAGGACCACTGTAAACATCTAAATTCACTAGCAGAAATGTGAAGATGCTTGTAATGTGAAATTCTTATCATATGGGTTTTTTAAAAATGGAAAAATTAGTAATTGGATAATTTAAAAGGATGCAGATAACTTTGTATTATAGAAAGGACCCATGGAGGGAGGGAGGGAAATCTGATGGTTCTACGAAACCTTTTATTTTTTTGGATGTGTGAAATGGTTAATGTAAAGATATACTAAAATGTGAAAACGAATAATATATATATATGAGAAGTACTTGTTGTATTATGCAATACTTATGAGGAGTCCACAAGCACAGCAACACACTCTCTCACTAGCTTGAACATGTGTGAGTGTTGGGTTGTGTGGCAGCTGCTACCTGAATCTGAGGAGGAGCATGCAGCAAATATTTTCATTCCCTCTCGATTTCTAGAAACAACAGAAGGGAAGATGCCTTACACAGAGGGGAAAATGTTTTCAAAATATGCTACTATTGTAAGGATGAATGGCAGCCATTCAGATATGCAAGAGAAAGCAAAAACGATGCACTAGGGATATCTCCGAGATGGGAGCTGAAAGCGCTGTCTACTCCACATGGCAGACAACAACCTGTACTGATCTACCTCATAGTCTTGGTCAGGCTAGAGCTGTGTTCCCCAACATTGTGCCCTCCCGCTGCTTTAGACTACAACTCCCATCAGCCCCAGTTGCCACAGCTGGAGTGCTCCAGATTGACAAATGCTGCCTTGAATTAAAGCAAAACCTTTACTTATACAGATATGAATTCTGAAGTCACTTCTGTGACTACCTCTTTCTCCCGCTTTCAAGCTTTCTGCTTCTAGAAGAGTTGCAAGCTGGTGGCAAATTAGATCTTTTTCAAAGTAACTTACTTCTTTGGAGATGCCCGTTCAGGTTGTTGTGATACATGCATTGAAGAGAGCATGTAACTAAAACTCAATGCGTACTGTGCAGTTTTGGAAAGCTTCCACAGGAATTCATGAAGGGTTTGTTTGCTTCCTTTCAGTTCTTGGCTGTCAGATAAATATTTCATTTATTTCAGCACGGAATATCAGTTAACAGCTTGTTAGGAAGAAAATGCATATTAAAGGAATCACTTCCATGTTCAATAGGGAAAATGTGAAGGTTTACTTCCCACCGACTTTGCATTGATTAAGTAACCCACAGGGGTGGGGAAGAGGGGGTATTGAAGTGATTAATATTGCACATAGGGAAGCAAATGGGATGAATAAAAACTGACTCTTCTTGAAATAAAAAAATAAAAAATTCCTTCCAGTAGCACCTTAAAGACCAACTAAGTTAGTTCTTGGTATGAGCTTTCGTGTGCATGCACACTTCTTCAGATACACAGTGTGCATGCACACGAAAGCTCATACCAAGAACTAACTTAGTTGGTCTTTAAGGTGCTACTGGAAGGAACTTTTTTATTTTGACTATGGCAGACCAACACGGCTACCTATCTGTAACTGAAATAAAAATTGTTCAGTCCAAAAAATGGTTCAAAAGCTTTACTAACAGAACTTTACTCTAAAACAACTAAAAAGAATGAAGTTACATACAGATAGTTGCATAATATCATATGCTGATCCCAGGATAGGCAAAATAGATTATGAAATATCTTCCATCCAGAGCTAAAAACCAAAGCTCTTACTTTCTTCCAAGCAGCCTCCATTAGCCGGAGGCTGCTTCCCTGGACAGAGGCTTCAGAACAAAGACTCACTCCACCAAGATAGAGACCTACAGATGAACATATACACAGATTTGTAATAGTATACTTTTCAAGTGACTGAGCCATCAGAGATCCAGTCCCATGATACAGCCCTACTAATCACTAATGTGTTAGGCTCTCTGCAGCTCTTGCTTAGCTTCAGTGGAAGTTTCCATGCCATGCTGCACAATGTAGCTACAGACATATTATAGAGTTGTTATTTCCCCCCCATTTCAATGTACATTAAACAATTACAGTGGTACCTCGGGTTACAGATGCTTCAGGTTACAGACGCTTCAGGTTACAGACTCCGCTAACCCAGAAATAGTACCACAGGTTAAGAACTTTGCTTCAGGATGACAACAGAAATTGCGCAGCAGCGGTGTGGCAGCAGCGGGAGGCCCCCCTTAGCTAAAGTGGTGCTTCAGGTTAAGAACAATTTCAGGTTAAGAACGGACCTCCAGAACGAATTAAGTACTTAACCCGAGGTACCACTGTATACTTAACAGGGCAGTTCATTCTGAGAAACCCAAATGCTTGCCCTGATGGAACATTCACCTTAGCGCAACACAATTCCTCTCTCTGTGTGGTGCTTAACTAAACTTTACTCAAGAGTAGACCCGGTGAAATTAATGAACCCAACTTAGTCATGTTCTTACATTGTAATGGCTCTACTGTGAGTAAAATTTCATTAAATGTCACCCCTTAATTAAAAATAACATAAACTTTCAGGAGCAGCAAAGCAAGTATTAAAACCACATGTGTTACCTTACCTTACCTTACCTTACCTTACCTTACCTTACCTTAAGGGCAGTCAACCTGGTGTACTCCAGAAGTTTCAGGACCGCAGCTACCATCAGCCCTAGTCAGCACAGCCAGTGATTAAGGATTATAGGAATTGTAATCCACCAATACCTGGAGGGCACTATGTTGGCTACCTCTGGGTTACTCCTTTAAGCATTTTAAGAGCCATTGATTCCAATGGCAGAGCAAAGCAAGCATTGAAATCTCCCACTGGAATCTACAGGACAGTAAAAGAGGCCAAATTTGGCTGGATTGTAGCCAAGATTCAATTCTTTAATGGGATAGTACCCTGTCATGTAATGTCTACTCTTCAGGAAAACTTTCACTGAGCTAATAATTAGATTAAAATTACATTGCCAAAGCTCGTTTTCACCTATTAATATGCGCACTGTGATTTTTTTTTTTCCTGCTTGAAATCCATCAGTTCCAGAACACAGCTCTTCTATACCATTGTGACAGTAAAATCAAAGACATGGAAAATTGCTGCAACTTTACTTCTGACTATGTGAAATACTACTATAATTCACCGAAGATACAGCCTTACAATCTATTTATAGCAAGCTACATTATTAATGGGCTGTAGGTTTGTTGTTGTGTTTTTTTTAGAATGCTGACCAATAGGAAAAGATACCATCCCCCTTTCTCCATTTTATGTGTCAAGAGAGACAAATAAGACATTTATTTTTATTTTGTATCCATACACCCCACTTAGCTTGATATTTGAAATTTAGCATGTTGTGAAACAAAATCACATCATTTCCCAGAGAACATGCTTTAAGGCTCTTCATTGCACCAAGGGGACGTTTCAAAGTGCGTTGAATGTCTAAGCAAAAGAACACCAGTTATTTTACCAAACACATTGCTGGGTATTTCTGCATATGTTCCATTTAAGGTTTAATCTCTGTTTAAAGAAATGTGTCTAACTTTCAGTGTATCTGAAGAAGTGTGCATGCACACGAAAGCTCATACCAAGAACTAACTTAGTTGGTCTTTAAGGTGCTACTGGAAGGAATTTTTTTATTTTTACATAATAGAGGCATATCACCTTGGCCTTGTGTGGTATGTTGTTGTTGTTGTTTAGTCGTTTAGTCGTGTCCGACTCTTCGTGACCCCATGGACCAGAGCACGCGAGGCACTCCTGTCTTCCACTGCCTCCCGCAGTTTGGTCAAACTTGTGTGGTATAAGGGAAGGTTAGCAGCACTTCTTAACAAATAAAAGCTTCCAAATTATATCTAAAATGGCATTCCTCCATGGAGACTGTTGCACTCACATCAGGAAAAATGCAAAAATAATCTCAGGGCCTGCCAAGGGCAGCTGATTGTCCACTGTGAGAACTGGATGTAGAATAGATGGGCCATTGGCCTGATCAAGCAGACTCTTCAAATATCCTTATTCCAGTTTTATGGAAACATAAAACTTATAGGGGTAATCATAGTGTCAGAATGAACCCCAAGGGTCATCCAGTCCAACCCCTACACACACACAGACACACACACACACGAGCTGGTTGTGACCAAATGCTCAGTTGAGTCTATACTAGAAATGATCAGGACCAGCCCTTTGCAAATGAACAACTCCTACCATGCACTCTTCCTTGCTCTTAGATGTAAATCATTTGGTTTGATCCTGTGTGGTAGAGTTTTAAAAAAGCCCATAGCCAGCATGACCTAACCTGGGGAGAAAACAGCAAAGACCTGATGAAGAGAGCACAGCAGAGGTTAGATTTTCTGAGAATCCTCCGGAAAAACAATCTCTCAAAGGACCTGTTGATGGCATTTTACCATTGTACTGTTGAGAGTGTATTAACTTATGGTCTGTGTGTGTGGTTTGGGAGCTGCACAGTCAGGGGGGAAAAAATGCTGTCCAAGGTTGTGAAGACTGTGGCGAGAATAATTGCAGTGGCGTAGCGTGGGTTGTCAGCACCCGGGACAAGACAAGTAATTTGTGCCCCCTAACCCGTGGATTTGTGCCCCCTAACCCGTGGATTTGCGCCCCCTAACCCTAACCCCCAGGTGTTGCGCCCGGTGCGGCCGGCCCCCCCTGCACCCCCCACGCTACGCCACTGAATAATTGGGTGCATTCTTCCCACCATGGATCAAATCTATGCTTCCGGGTGCCATAAGAAAGCTGCAGAGATAGCGCGGGATAGTGCACACTCCGGAAATGATTTCTTTTAGCTTCTGCCTTCTGGAAGAAGGTACAGGGTTATAAAGACTAGGACTAGCACCTGAGAAACAGTTTCTATCCAAATGCGATTTTGGTTTTAAATGCAGTGTAAGGAGTCTCTATGGGAGTATATTGTATTTAAAAATGGGGTATCAGAGTTTTTAGGGGGCTAACCAGGTTGGGATAGCTGGGATAGCAGGCTTGTTGGTTTTTGAATGTTTTATGTAGATTTTTCAATTTCGTCGTTCTGTATGGGACAATGACAACAAAGATTATTGTATCGGAAGGATCTTTCCTTCCATTGCGAATAGCAGTTGTGTCTCCTCAGCTAATGCTGATCCTGATCAACATCATCATCATCATTTATTGAATTTATATACCGCCCTATAGCCAGGGGTCTCAGGGCAGTTCACAGAATAAAATCAAGATATAAAACCACAAAATACATAATAAAAATAAAAGCAACAACTCCCCAACAACCCAATAGCCCCCTGACTGCTGCAGGGGGAGAAAACTAAACCTCTCTCACTCCCCACTATATATGTTTCAAGACCCTCTGCACCACCTATTTGTCAGGCAGCATCACCACAGTGTCTGGAGGCTCAGACTAGGACCTGAGAGACCCAGGTTCAAATCCTTACTCAGTCATGAAGCTCACTCAGTGACCTTGAGCCAGTCACAAGGCACGCCAGGTTCAGCCCAACACTGGGTAGACTGATGTGTGTGATGTCACACGGTGTGGGGGTGACCCATCAAGGCCCATTGTGCCCTCCTAAAGGCCCAAGGGGACTAGTCACAGCTGCGGGAGGACCTGGCAGAGCTCTCCCAGCTGTGGAATATTGAGTAGAAATTTTGGGGGGACTTCAGCCCCCACAGCCCCACATAGATGACATGCCTGCTAGTCACTGACTGTCAGCCTAACCTACCTCACCAGGTTGTTATGAGGATAAAATGGGGGATTGTGTAGGCTACCTTGAGCTCCTTGGAGGAAAAGCAGGGTATAAATTTATTTATTTTTTTAAAAAAATCCACCCCCCTCAAGGCCAAGCCAAATCACATGCTGCTGTTCTCCATCAATGTTACCTAAAGGGTAAAGGGACCCCTGACCATTAGTTCCAGTCGTGACTGACTCTGGCTCATCTCGCTTTATTGGCCAAGGGAGCCGGCGTACAGAAACCAGAGCAGCGCACAGAAACGCCGTTTACCTTTCCACCGAAGCGGTACCTATTTATCTACTTGCACTTTGACGTGCTTTCGAACTGCTAGGTTGGCAGGAGCAGGGACCGAGCAACGGGAGCTCACCCCGTCATGGGGATTCAAACCGCTGACCTTCTGATTGGCAAGTCCTAGGCTCTGTGGTTTAACCCACAGCGCCACCCACGTCCCTTATCAATGTTACCTACCGTCTCCCAATTCCTAAGGTTCATTTATTGACTCCAGTTTAAAGCCATGCCTCCCAAAACTAAACAAAGGGAACTGTCCACTTCATAGAACCACTGTAGTTTTCAAATAATCTTTGGTTATTTACAGTCTCCTCCTCATGTACTGTTTGAGAGCTCTGGCTGTGGAGAATTATACAGGAAGTATTTTAAGCTTGTCTCATATTTCATCCATCCATCTACCCTGTGAAACAGAAAAGAAGGGGGGGGAGGGAGAGAGAGGAAGAATGTTAAAAATATTAATAAGTGAATTTGGTTGCCATGGGAACTCATTGTCTCAGGTGCTCTGTTCCCATACACTATTAACCCCCAAGCTCTTATTTATTATTCAAGGGAAGTAATTGACGGGGGGTGGGGGGAGTTTGTCACAGGGAGGACAAGTCACTCAGCTGAATATGATTCATTTGCATGCAATGAAAATGAATTTAGGAAGGTGGATCACAAGCATCCCTAAACTGATCTGCATTTGGGTGACTGCAGTTTTTGTTTGCTGTCAATATTGAAGATATCTGTAAAAGTGGATGGAAGAGGCAGCAAACTCAAACCACAGCCCTACAGCCACGACACATGGGTTTAAAATATTTGTGAAGGGATTCAGATGAGCCTTTCGTGCATGTCTAAATATATATTTTGTTCTAAAAGGGGGGGGGCTGGGATTGGAAGAGAGGGAGAAACAATTAACAAGATATACTGATTGGGCTGTTGGAACCGTTGGGGAAATTGCAGCAGATTTTGCCCTGGGCATCAAATCATGGAATGTTCTAGGCAGTGGCGTAGCGTGGGTTGTCAGCACCCGGGGCAAGGCAAGTAATTTACGCCCCCTAATCCGTGGATTTGCGCCCCCTAACCCTAACCCCCAGATGTTGCGCCCGGTGCGGCCGGGCCCCCCTGCACCCCCCACGCTACGCCACTGGTTCTAGGTGATGTTAAAAGGCCACATAGATGGGACCTGTCTCATAGTACGTAAGGGTAAGGGGGAAATTCAAACTTCAGCCACCATCAGACTTGGCTGGACAATCCAGGCAAGAGGATAATTGCTAAGCCAGTCTTGAAGCTGGCACAGTGTCTAGGCTCATTGCCATCACAGCAGAGGGACTGGCTTGCCATCCAGCAGATCCCAAGCTGGGTCATCTGCTCCCCATCTCTGGAACAACCCATTTTGAGGTCTCCAGCTGACTGCCAGCAGCAAACATCCCACCAGTGGAACTTCCACATGCACTTTCAATGGGCAGAAGGAGAACTTCCATCACTGTTTGCTGGTGGGAGGCCAGCTTAGCCAGAAGAGCTCAGCAAAGGAACACTTACCCGAAGCCACCTCACCCCACCAAGTAACCACAAGGGAGGAGGGGAGGATTACTCTGTAAAGGAAGGAAGACAACTGAACAGTTTGTTTTTCATGTATGGGAGTTAACAGAATCCATGGGAATGTCCATAGGTATATTTTCTTCAAGATACTGATAGTTTCCTTTATGCTTCTGAATGCCAGTTGCTGGGAACCTCAGGTGGGCAGAGTGCTCTCGAACTCAGGTCCTTCTTGCAGATTTCCCACAGGGATCTAGTTCTTCTGCTCTTAAAATTAAAAATAAAACAAGAAGAACGTCAGCAGACCACAGTCATGAGTTGTGACAGTTCTTTGCCCTTACTGGGAAAGTATTGTCCTCTGGTAGAATGTAGGGACAATTTTTGACCTAACGAGCTATTTTTCTACACATCTACAAAGTGTGCGGTTTCATTTAGGCCCTGGACCAAATTAGAATGATCCTCATTAGTTTTTCACACAACCTGGGAAGTTCAGAAGATACTGCTGTGCTGCATATAACATGGATCTTTGAAACACCGCTCAGCATTCAGCAAGGTTATCTGTTTTCTAAACAGCCACGGCTTCCGAGAAATCAGCTTCTCCCCAACTAGGAAATGATGTGCACTGATTTTGTGTAACCTGAAGCAGAAGTTCTTTGGTAAACATTCAGCCGTGTGCCAGCCCTAAACATTTAATCTAATTCAGAGATATATCCAAGGTTGGACTGAACAGCTGATACATATTTTCAAGGAGCAAAGATTAGCCACTGCTAGCACAAACTACAAAACCTATTTGCAGTTTGCATGGGATAGTTTAGCTTGACCTTAGCATGTGCCCTCTGAAAGTCTTTCCTTTAGTTTCCTTTAGCGATTTGTCCATTGCCTTATAGTAGACAGATCCAGCTTGCAAGCAAGAAAATCTACCTATAGGTGGCAGCAAACTACTCTGCAAGGTGAAAGCCAGGCTTTTCAATTACCTTCAATTACTGGTTCATAATCACTTTACTTGGGTAAAGAGAAGTAGTGTGGAGAGATGATCATGCAGTGGAGGAGTGGGGGAATGGGAGGCCAAAGATATTGTTGAACTAGATCATCATTCTAGTTGCGGAGCTTGAGACTGACGGGCAAAACGGGCCTGAAAGCTAAAGAATGGACAGCAGCTGCACATCACCTGAGTCTTGCCTTCAGACCATTTACTGATCCCTACCTTTAAATCTACCCATTGGGAATTAAGTGGCCTGCCCTAAATGCCAACACACTGCACTGCTCAAGGCGAGAAGTGATGCTGTTTCAAATGTATTTGCTTTATGATTTTAGCATTTGTTTTCCTGGTTTCAAGCACAAATATCTTACCCAGGCCTCTTCTTAATCTAGAGACGAGTGAACTAGTCTATGGATATTTATGGCACAAATTTCTAATCACGCACCAGATATTAGGTGGGCATGCTTCAAGGCGCCAATTAGCCAGTGCATTAGGTTTCAATGCCTGAAAGTGATCACAGTATGTTCTATTGCCGTGATCCCATTATCTTCTGGTCCTTTTAAAGAATCATTGCAGTATTTAAAAAAGATTAAATTCAATTTATTGAAAGGCAGGCCATTAAACCCTTGATATGCTCTGCATTCTGCCCATCTGATTTCACAGCCAAAACCTGATTTCTTACATAGATAATAGAAGCTAATGAAGGTAGATGCTATTAGAGAAAACCAGGGTTCAGTGATCATCAGAACCATCAATATTTGCATATTAGCCCCCAAGGAGTTATTTGCATAGGACATTTGGTTTGTTAAGGAGGCTACAGCAGTCATGAAAGATTTTTCATAGGATTATTCACATTTGGGGGAAACTGTAATGCCCCCCTTGCCATGTTTAACAATAAAAAAGAGAACTCACTGAATAAGATTCACCTTACATTTCTGGAAGTAGGGTATCGTTACTGCATGATCAAACAGATGGCAAAGAAGATAAGACTCTTGCTCCTCTAATGGTTGAGGAAAAGGTGGGGTCAACAGGCGATGCTTGTGCTGAAAATCCATCTTTTGTACACCAGGGGATGTGCAGACTTTGGCTTGCAGGATCTACTTGGGCTTTCCCTAGATCACCGAGATCCACCAACCAGAAGCAGCAGGTGCAAAATAGTGGCTTAGGAAGGTGACAGGGAATAGCAGCAAGTCAGAACTCTGGCTGATCTGCTTCAAATCAGGAGAGAGTAGCTGGCATTCACCTCTACTGACCACGAAATACTGAAGTGTCTAACGTCTGTCCAAAGTCAGAACCATTAGCAATATTCAAAGCTAGGAGATGGAGATAGTGCTTAATGTGACCGTTTTCCAGACTGCTGTCCACACTACTTTACAGGAGCCCTGGTTTCTTTTGGATAAACACTACTTTGGATCGCTATTCATTATGTCTGAGTTTTGTAGGGTTCAGGGAGAAACATGGCCTGGATAGCTCAGTTGGTTATAGCATGGTGTTGATAACACCAAGGTTGCCGGTTCAGTCCCCGGATGGGGCAGCTGTATATTCCTTCATTGCAGGGTGTTAGACTAGATGAACCTCAGGGTTCCTTCCAACTCTATAATTCTATAGGGTGGAATTCAACACTGCACTAATCAAATTGTTTTTCTTTGCAGGCATTTCACCTTGCCCAATGGATTGATCCTCTCTCTGGAGATTTTCAGGGTCTTTTCATTAGAATCTAAATAAGACTGTGTTATGTTAGGGCCACAGAATACCCATACGCTAACCAAAATAGTATTTCTTATGTTGTTTATATTGATGCAGCAATGTGGGCCTCAGATGTATAAAGGTCCCCAGAAAAACAAATTCTTTTTTCTTTCTTTCTTTGGTCAGTTCAAAGAAGCATATATGAAATGTGCAGCTCTGGGCCATGAAAAGTCAGCATGTAGAGTTCTGCTTGATGCATTAGAGATCACAATCTGCCCTGCTCTGTAGACTATTTTGTTTAGTAATCCAGACATGCCAGCAGTAATCCAAATGATTCCAGAATTTATAGATGCAATCTTGTGCTGGATAGCCTGGAATTCTTTCTTATTAGTGGAGGAGGGTTGCTACGCTTTAGCCATCAAGACTGCTTGATCCTCATCCATAGACTAGTATAGCAAAAAGGATCTTTTCTCCTGGAAGTTACTGGTACACAGCAACATTGTGGTACAGCGGGAGGCTCAAGATGCAGAAATTAACTTCTTTGGGGTGTCAGTGTAGCCATGATGGTCCCTTTTTCATGTTTTTCTTCTCCTGCTGCTGCTGACATTTCCTATACTTCCAGAAGCACTTAATGATGGAAGTGGCACACTTGTAGGTAACAAAGATTTTCAGTGCTTACTTAGTCCTTTCCAGAGCCACCTCCTTGTGTCCATGGAATTGGTTGCTGGTTTATCCTCATTCTCTAGGACAGGGGTGGGTAATCTCTAGCCTTCAGACCTCACCTGGGCACCACAGTTCAAGAAGGACACTGACAAACTGGAACGTGTCCAGAGGAGGGCAACCAAAATGGTCAAAGGCCTGGAAACGATGCCTTATGAGGAACGGCTAAGGGAGCTGGGCATGTTTAGCCTGGAGAAGAGGAGGTTAAGGGGTGATATGATAGCCATGTTCAAATATATAAAAGGATGTCACATAGAGGAGGGAGAAAGGTTGTTTTCTGCTGCTCAAGAGAAGCGGACACGGAGCAATGGATTCAAACTACAAGAAAGAAGATTCCACCTAAACATTCGGAAGAACTTCCTGACAGTAAGAGCTGTTCGACAGTGGAATTTGCTGCCAAGGAGTGTGGTGGAGTCTCCTACTTTGGAGGTCTTTAAGCAGAGGCTTGACAACCATATGTCAGGAATGCTCTGATGGTGTTTCCTGCTTGGCAGGGGGTTGGACTCGATGGCCCTTGTGGTCTCTTCCAACTCTATGATTCTATGATTCTATGATTCCAGATGTGGATTGGACTCCAATCCCCATCAGCTTCAGCCAGTATGGTTGGTGATCAAGGATTGATGGGAGATGTAGTCCAACAACATTTGGAGGACCACATGTCTGCCAGCCTTGCTCTAGGCAAAAGATGGGCAGCCAGTTGTTAGGATTAAAGTGTGCCCTCTTATATTTGCCCTATCAATATGCGATAGTCTACCTTGATATTATCATTCCAGAATATAATGAAGTTTGGATATCTTCATTCTAGAGAAAAGTGGGAATGGACCCAAAGGTACTCTGCCCTTCATGGAAGGAATCCTTCCATGGAAGAGTAGTCTTTAGTCCAGTGAAGGGTCCCTTGGTTAGGAAGAAGGAGATGAATTTTCCACCAATTCCTTCTCCCATTGTGTTCAACAAGGTTTTCCAGTCCTCTGGAGCAGACCGTTTTTATGGTGAAGGGTACTTGAGTGAGAAGTGAATACTGAAAATTACTCTCCCCTTCCATTTGTCAGAGTCTCTACTAGATCAAAGATAGCCCCATGAACAGAATATCACTTTGGGATCTAATCCATTGAACTTAAATTGCCACATAATTGCTTGTTATTCCTATGCATTGCTAGTAACAGGAGCATGATCTGAAAGTATTCAGGCCTCAATTTTGATACTTCTTACTTGAGTTTTCTTTGAAGGCTTTCTTTGAAATGAGAATCAATGCAAAAACATGAGCAATGTGGTAGAGAGTAAAATCTCAAATCTCTTATAGTCCCATTCCCTGACTTTAAACATCAATAACAGTGTTTTTAAGCCACTTTGTTCATAATGGGTGAAGTTTTCATGATGGCCCCAAATTGAGACCTCTATTTCCATTACCCCATTCAGATTTCTTCCCATAATCAACGTGCCTTTAAAAGAAACTTTCCCCATAATAGACTTCCCAACAAAACCTTTCTGAGATCCATTTGGTACATAAACTGACATCAAGGTATATTTCCCTCCTACAAAATTAGCTTTTGACCAAAACATATCTTCCTGCTGAGCCCTATCTGGTTTCACAAATTGTAAAATTTAAGTTCTTATTTATCCCAATCAATGTCCCTCTCCTTTACACTGCTGCTGTTCCTACATATATATTGCCCTTAAAATCTTATCCATTAATCTTGTGCCTACAATTCTTGTATGTCTCTCTTGAATAAATAGGATGTGTGCCCTTGTTTTCTTGATATAGTTGGCTGGAGAAGAAAAAGCTAAAGGGAGACATGATAACTGCCTTCAAATACCTAAAGAGCTCAGATTTCAGCTAAACATTAGGAGAAATATCATCATGGCAAGAGGAACAGCTCTTAACCATTAGGATATTTTTGTGGAATGGAAATATCAGTGTGAAACGTGGATCTCACTGCCCCAGATGGTGGGGTGGGGCAGCAGGGCTTATTTGACCTTCTGGCAATTTAGTCGTTGCTGTTACTGGAAGGGAGAGTGGGAGGGGTAAGGCAGCAGGGTGGTTAGTACTGTGCAAATGCACCACTAGTGGCTACATAGCCAGAGCTGTAGTTTCATCCACCTTTGCAGATCCTGCATTGTAGCTGCTGGGTTGAGGAGGGAGTTGGACTAGATGACCCCCAAAGACTTTCCCAGCTCAGTAATTGCACTTTCTGCCTTTTATTGAACTTATTAAAAATGGAAATATGGAAAGCTGTTCCTCAATCATCAAATGTAACAACAGTAAGAACCATAGAATCGTAGAATTTTGGGGTTGGAAGGGACTTCCAAGGGTCATCTAGTTCAACCCCCTGCAATGCAGGAATCTCAGCTAAAACATCCATGACAGATGGCCATCCAACCTCTGCTTTAAAACCTCCAAGGAAGGAGAGTCCACCACGTCTTGTGGGAGTCTGTTCCACTGCCAAACAGCTTACTGTCAGAAAGTTTTTCCAAATGTTCAGTCAGAATCGCCTTTCTTGTTACTTGAAGCCATTGCCTCGAGTCCTACCCTCAAGAGCAGGAGAAAACAAGCATGCTCCCTCTTCCACGTGACAGCCCTTAAGATATTTGAAGATGATGATTAGATCTCCTCTCAGTCTCCTCTTTTCCAGGCTAAACATACCCAGCTCCTTCAAGTGTTCCTCATAAGACTTAGTTTCCAGACCCTTGATCATCTTGGTTGCCCTCCTCTGCACACCTTCCAGCTTGTCAACATCCTTCTTAAATTGTGGTGCCCAGAATTGGACACAGTGGAGAGATATAGAGATATAGAATAACACAAAAATAATCAGGACTCATCCCAAGAGAAAGAATTAATTAGCAAGATACTATAATTCATAATCAATTGGGGGGGGGGGGGAAATCAAGCACAGGAACAAAGACTTCATGAACAGCATATAAGAGCTATTGAATAACCTGAATTCGACATTACCAGGAATTCCTAAAAGTTTAGGGTGAGGGTGGGGAAATCCGGAATCAAAATTTTGAAGCTACATTTTAAAAAATAAATATTTGAACCGAGAAAAGAAATATCCTTCAGTTGACAGAATTAACTAAAGTGTGGTGTGCAGATTTCATAACCAACAATTATACTTGCTAAGTTGATATGTTCAGCAAGCTCTCATTTATAATGAGTCTATTACCAGAAAAATGAAATGAAATTATCATATTGAACTTCATACGAATAATTATATTGATCTTTATACTGAGATTTTGAGACATAGAAAAGAAATCAGGATTTTTACAAAAAGAAAAAGAAGAAAATAGGGAACAGAACAACACAATATATACATGAGGTCCGGCAGCAAGATAATTAGTTCTCATTAAAATGAATGTGTTGTAGTAAAGGATTATGTTCCATATTTCAACCAAATGGCACTCAGTATGACTTTGTTAACAAGCGAAGATATCACCCTAAGATCTAATTACCTCTGTATTATTCACCATTTATACATGAGAGTACCATCATATCCCTTTATCTCTATAGAATAACAATGTAAGAACGTCATTGCACATTGGAGGATTTGTAGTGTCTTATCACAATCCTGGATTTACAGGAAGTCAGGGTGGAATAGGGGGGGAAACATGAAGACAGGATGCACAACAGCAGCTGCCCTGGGATCCAACTCCTAAGGGTTATGGGGACTTTAGCCCCCACAATAAAATGTTTGAGGGGTCCAGGCCCCCACAAAGTTTATAGGCATTTCCATTCAAATAGTGTGAGTGCATTGCATCATGTGATCAGTTATGTGGGGCAGGGCTTATCTGGGCCCCCACAATATTTTATTCAAGTTGGCACCTCTGGCAGTTGCCATGGCATTGGACTCAGCAGGGAGAAACACCGAAAGGGAGAAAATGGTGGTTTAAAACAGCAGCAGAGGTTTGACTAAAGTACACAGAACATCTATGGGCTCTGTATTCTTTATCTCTCTTGTGAGGCAGTTGAAGGGGGAGACGTTTGAGTACAGCAGAAAGGGAGAGAAACTGAAAGGGGAAAAAGTGATTATTTTGTATCATCATCATCATCATCAGCAGCAGCAGCATCTATTTATATCCCACCCATCTGGCTGAGTTTCCCCAGCCACTCTGGGCGGCTTCCAATCGAGTGTTAAAAACAATACAGTGGTACCTCAAGTTAAGTACTTAATTCGTTCCGGAGGTCTGTTCTTAACCTGAAACTGTTCTTAACCTGAAGCACCACTTTAGCTAATGGGGCCTCCCACTGCCGCTGTGCCGCCGGAGCATGATTTCTGTGCTCATCCTGAAGCAAAGTTCTTAACCCGAGGTACTATTTCTGGGTTAGCAGAGTCTGTAACCTGAAGCGTATGTAACCCGAAGTACCACTGTACAGCATTAAATATTAAAAACTTTTAAACAATGGCAGAGGTTTCAGTAGAGCAAACAGGAGGGGATGTTGAAGGAAGGATGTGACAGTTTAAAACAGGCTTCCTCAACCTCAGCCCTCCAGATGTTTTTGGCCTACAACTCCCATGATCCCTAGCTAGCAGGATCAGTGGTCAGGGATGCTGGGAATTGTAGTCTCAAAACGTCAGGAGGGCCGAGGTTGAGGAAGCCTGGTTTAAACAAGGTTTGAGTATAGTGGAAAGGAAGTTTGGGAAGGTGCTGCTGTGTTAGTCTTTTGATGTTAGCGTCTGTGTTATACTCCACTATTTCTCCTTGTTAAAACTGGTTTGTTGTTTTCTCTTTGAGCATGCACACACATACCCTTCAATGTTCTTCCACACCAGCTTTACTCAAACACCTGTTGTTTAAAACCACCATTTTCTTCTCAGTATCCATTCACCCCATTTTACTCAAGCTTCTGATGCTGTTTAAGGCAATCACCCGTTTGCTTTTCTAAGGAAAAGGACAAACAGCTCCAAGAAAGTAGTGGTTTCAGAAACAGGTTTGAGAAGCTGAAGAGCAAGCTTAGCAGTTGTGTTGGGTGGGTAGGGTAAGCTCTAGGGAGCTAATATATGGTGATTGTGAGGAGCTGGCAAGCAGAGAAAGATGAACCTGATCAGTGAAACTGTGTGAGGATAATCTCCAGTTTTGTCTATTTTCTGGAAACATGGACTGACTAAAGTTAGGAACAGTGAAGAAATAGGAGTAAGCGCTCCAGATGTTGTTGGACCATCAAGCATGGTCAATGAGAAGATGGGAAGCTACCTTATACGGAGACAGAAGATTTGTCCATCAAGTGTTGCTACATTGAGTGACAGCAGTTCTCCAGGGTTTCTGTCTTTCCTAGCCTTACCTGGAAGTGCCAGGGGTGGGATGGTGCTCTATCACAGAGCCATGGCACAGTGGAGGATTATGGGAGGTGTAGTTCAGTAGCATCCAGAGGGCCTTAGGTGTCCCAACCATGCTTTAATAATAATAATAATTATTTATTATTTATACCCCACCCATCTGGCTGGGTTTCCCCAGCCACACTGGGCGGCTTCCAACTGAATATTAAAAGCAGTACAGCTTCAAACATTAAAAACTTCCCTAAAGAGGGCTGCCTTCAGATGATTTTTAAAAGTAAAATAGTTGTTTATTGCTTTGACATCTGCTGGGAGGGCGTTCCACAGGGCAGGCGCCACTACCTTCTGCTCTGTTCTTACATCATTTGCACAGATATCAAGGAACATTAATAGTTCATTAAACTGAACGACATGTACACATGCATAGAGTGAGCATGGACAGCTGCTACCGTGCATGAATTTATTTATCTTTTAATGTTGATTTATAAATTTCATTTATAACAAATAAGCATTTCAACAAAAAAATTAAAACAATTCTCACATATTGAACTTCAACTACCCCCTTTTCCCCCTTCTGCCTATCCCAATTAACTCTGTTTATTCTGTTTCATATATATTGTAGAAACTGAAAGTTTTTACAGTAATCCTGCTAATGTCTTAATTTGTTTACAATTTGTTTGTAAATATTCAATAAATGATTTCCAGTCCTTGATAAAAAGTCTGTTGTCTTGATTTCTTATTTTTCCAGTAAGTTTTGCCATTTCTGTGTAGTCCATTAATTTCTGTATCCATTCTTCTTTCATCAGGACTTCTCCCCCCCCCCCAATATTTGGGTGAATAGCTTTCTTGCGGCAGTGGTTGCATACATAAATAAATTTCTATATTGTTTAGGTAACTCTGATGTCAGGGAACTGCCATTAGTGTCTGAGGGAGAGAGCAAGCTCCAAAGAGATCCCAGAGAGCGTCCCGGGAGTGGGGAAGGGAATCAGCGTAGCTCCAGTGGAGAAGGGGGGCAGATGGGGGAATCGGTGAGGCGGTCCCGTGACTCCTTGCCGGGGACCAGCGGGGAGAGGAAGAGTCCTCCGCTGCCTACGCCCTCCTTGCACAGAAGGCTTCCGTGCAGGGAAAGTAGGAGGAGACTGGGCGTCAAAGAGCTTCTTTGCTGGAAGAAGTTTAAGAAACGCCCACTGACGGATTCTGCCAGCGATTGAGGCAGCCACGGGTGAGTGGCTGCTCGGACAGGAAAGGTTCACTCAGGCAACCCAGCCAGGTGTTGGGACAAGCTTACGCACGAGCAACCCCTAGAACCATTACATCTGATCCTATAATTCCCAAGAGAAATCTTCTGTTTTTTGTTTTTTACAAATGTTACCTTGAACATCTTTTTCAGTTCATTATATATCATTTCCCAGTAAGCTTTAACCTTATTACAAGACCACCACTTATGGAAAAAGGTACCTTCTTTCCCTTTGCATTTCCAGCACATATTCAATTTTGATTTATACATTTTTGCCAATCTACATGGTGTTAGATACCATCTGTATAACATTTTCATATAGTTTTCTCTTAAACCATAACATGCTGTAAATGTTATGTCCATGTTCCACAGTCTTTCCCATGTCTCCATTTCTATGTTATGACCAATATCTATTGCCCAATGTATCACTGAAGATTTCACTTGTTCGTCTTTTGTCTCCCATTCCAATAATTTCTTATACATTTTAGACATCACTTTAACATTACAGTCTAGCAGGTCTCTCTCTAGTTGAGATACTTGTTCCCCATTTCCCATTCAAATGAGAATATTATATCCACATTGTTAACATTCCTGATAAATCCTTAAACTCTTTTAATTTGAATTCTCCACCTTCCTCTTTTAACAAATTTCTATAAGTTACCCAGTGTTCTGGCATATTTTTCTTCTTCACCGCTATGACATGAATTTATTTATCTGAACCACCATTGATGTGTACATGGGGCATCACAGTGTGGCCTATATGACCACATGACTGAAGTTCTCACTCCCTGAAGGTCCAGCCCAATTTCCAGTGAAGTCAAAGGAAGCTTAATTAGTAAGCACCGCAGAGGTAATGTCATTCATCGAAACACCATCCTCACCCATTAACTTCAGCAACAGCCACCTCACCTAACTGAAGTGGCCTGATAGCAACAGAACACTTGGATAATTGGAGCTGAGATCCCTTTTACTTTGAATATGTAAAGCCATTTCCCCCTCCTAGATTCTGTGCTGAAGTAGCTAATGTCTAAACACCCAATTAACTCACTTGGCACTATCTTACAAAAACAACTTGTTGCCTCAGTGCCAGATGTAATGTCTCCATATGTTATTTCCATATATTCTTGTCAAAAGCAGCTACAGGTGACTGAGCATAAAGTGTATGTGTATGCAAGCAGGGAGCTACTGATTTCTATAAATTATTCCCTGGAATACACAGCTTATACAAGGAAATCAAACAAAGGGTAATGCTGGAAGAGAGAGTTGCATTTGCTCACTGAGTGTGCAAAGCTAATTATGCGTATTCTCCCAGACACACCAGTGCCTCCTAAAAGGCAGTCGATAAGCTTTCATTTGCTTTTTATCTGGCTCTTTGTTTTTGCCATCTGTAACAACCCGCCAATGTGGTTTTGTTTTGCAATTTACAACAGCTATGCATAGTCAAGGACTATGGACAACTTGGAGCGATGGAATTCAGAGGAATGAATGCCATGCAGAGCTGAAAGGAACCTGAGACAGAATGTCCTTAGAAAATTCTACCAATTCAAAACAGCTTGCAAAGATCAGGGATTGCTGGTAAGATCAGGGGTGAGCAACTTTTTCAATTGTGGCTTCACACAGTTTTTTATTTTCCCAATCTCAAGTTCAGTTCATCACATTTCCATATCGGTGTATGATTTTTAAATATATATTTTTTAATTTGTTATAATCATGAACACCCACCAACAGTGTATGCAATTTCCCCAATACACAGATTCCTGCAAAATAATTTTTCCTAATATTTAATGTTATTGTCACTAATATATAGTACAATTATACACAAACTTCACCACTGTATATCCATGTATATATGTATATGTATATATGTATATCCGTATATATGTATATCCGTATATCCATGTTTGTTCACATTCCTTAGCTGGCGAAGTGGGTTGATGAAACATGAATGGTTTTGCAAAGTACAGTTGTTTGGAAATCACAAATTGTGCCATGTTCACTCTCAAAGGCTGTGCAAATTTGCCAAGTGCCCAGATCTCATGCTACCTGTGGGTGCTGTTAATCACAAACCAGTCTAGAAGTGTTGGAAGAAGTGATATGACCTCATTAGAGCAGCAAAGAAGGGATGGCAATGGATGTCCAGCTCCTGGAAGGGGCATGCATAGAAGAGAAGAGGATTCATTTCCCCCAATTTGAACTATAAAATGGTGATTTTTCTTGAGTCAAAATGACAGTACCCCTAAACTTTTTTATTTTATTTTATTTTATTTTTTTAGAAAAAAGCAGTGTTCAGATTCCTCATCAGAAGTTTTAATAAGATTCTCATTTGCAGTTGACACATACACGTAAAAAGAACTGGATCTACTGTGTTCCAGAAATGGAGCAAAATAATGTGCCGATGAGATGTGTGTGTGTGACTCCTAAGTGGTGTCTGCAAGCAACAAACAGAGCTTGATTTCTCGTTCCTGCCTTGTTCATCTGAAGCATGGTATGCATGGAAATGCTTCTCCTGAAAAGTTTCATGTTTTCTCAACTTGAAGTGGGTGAACAGCATAACTAAATTTATTGGCCCTAACTGCATCACTTTTATGTGTGTTAACAAGCTTTGTGGGACCGGTTTCCCAGAGAAAAGCATCTAATCTTATTGCCCATAGATATTATTAAACACTAAGAAAAATCTTTTAGCTATAAGGGAAATGTAAACTTTTGTTTAATAATCACATCTCAGACCATTTATTGAACCACTTCCCTCAATGTTAACACTTACATTTGATACTTTTCAATAACTCGCTTGAAGCCATTTCTTAGTTTTGGAAAGCACATTAAGAAAGGAATTCATCTATTTGTGCAATTCATAAAATTAAATCAAAATATAAAGCAAACCACCCAGAGCTGTTAGAGAGAGGTTACAGCCTCAGTGTGTGTGTGTTATCTTTGGAATCTCCACTTTGAATCACAGTTAAATCTCTGAATTGCCACAAATCTTTTAAAAAATTGACATATGTTTTTCATGAAAAATATTTCAGAGCGTCTACTTAAAACACACACACACACAACTGCCAAATACATCTGAATGTTATTAGAACAAAATGTTATTTTACTTTCTTTTGGTGTCCCCCCCCCCACCTTCTTTTTCCTTTAGACAAAAGAATGGTTTGGACAAGATTTCCAAACTGCCGCAGTGTTAGTAAAGAGAGAAAATACAAATACAAAGTAGGCTTTGCATATTACACATTTTGATGAAGATGACCGTGAGCTTCCCCTCCAAGTGTTGTGGTCACAATTATATTGCGGGCAATTATAGTTTGTCCTGGGATGACTTCGTTGATGAACTTTGCTTCAGCTTGATGCTTGGGCAGAAATGTATGGTACATTAGCACCCCACTCCTGGCATGTTTAGGTGAGAAAACCATGGCCAACATCAGCTGCTGGCAATTTTGAGCAGATGCCTGGGCCCCAGCACCCTTGCAGGGCCCACCACTAATGCCTGCCTGCTCCCCCTTAAAGTTTTGTTCCTTGGTCAGGTGTTTCGAGCATCTCTGGGGAGCTGAGTGCTTGTGGCATGGCATAGCTCTAGAACAAGGGTGTGCAACCTCAGAAACATCCAAATGTGGCTATCCATACATTTCTTTGATGAAAATAGGGACATACTATTCTATTACTACTACTACTACTACTACTACTACTACTACTACTACTACTACTACCCCACCCATCTGACTGGGTTGCCCCAGCCACTCTAGGAAGCCTCCAACATATATAAAAACATAATAAAACATTTAAAAAGCCTTCCTTATACAGGGCTTCCTTCAGATGTCTTTTAAAGGTTGCATCATTACTTATCTCCTTGGTTCAGGGGTCGCAGAACTCCATACCTTATAACAACAACAACAACAACAACAACAACAACAACAACAACAACAACAACAACAACAACAACAATTTATTTATACCCCGCCCATCTGGCTGGGTTTCCCCAGCCACTCTGGGCGGCTTCCAACAAAACACTAAAATACAATAACCTATTAAACATTAAAAGCTTCCCTAAACAGGGCTGCCTTTAGATGTCTTCTAAAAGTTTGGTAGTTATTTTTCTCTTTGACATCTGGTGGGAGGGCATTCCACAGGGCAGGCACCACTACCGAGAAGGCCCTCTGCCTGGTTCCCTGGAACTTGGATTCTCACAGTGAGGGAACCGCCAGAAGGCCCTCGGAGCTGGACCTCAGTATCCGGGCAGAACGATGGAGGTGGAGACGCTCCTTCAGGTATACTGGACCGAGGCCGTTTAGGGCTTTAAAGGTCAGCACCAACACTTTGAATTGTGCTCAGAAACGTACTGGGAGGCAGTGTAGGTCTTTCAAGACAGTTTTATATGGTCTTGGTGGCCGCTCCCAGTCACCAGTCTAGCTGCCACATTCTGGATTAATTGTAGTTTCCGGGTCACCTTCAAAGGTAGCCCCACATAGAGCGCATTGCAGTAGTCCAAGCGAGAGATAACCAGAGCATGCACCCCTCTGGCGAGACAGTCCACAGGCAGGTAGGGTCTTAGCCTGCGTACCAGATGGAGCTGATAAACAGCTGCCCTGGACACAGAATTGACCTGTGCCTCCATGGACACCTGTGAGTCCAAAATGACTCCCAGGCTGCGCACCTTCAGGGGCATTTCTTCCAACATTTCTCTGATAAAAGTGGGGCACTCCAGGATCAAATCAGAAACCAGGATGGCTTCTGTAAATCTGGGTCTGTCCCTGGAAAATAGGGACACTTGGAGGATCTGCTCTCCAGGCCTCTCTACATTCCACCTAGTAACTAGGACTCTTTCCCAGGCCCCAGGCTTATCTGACATTTCTTCAGTGGCATTGCAAGGGGGGGCAGTGTGCCCTGGGTTCCATATCTGGGAGGGTGACAAGAAGGCACCCCGCGGGGTGCCTGTCCTGCCGCCCCGGCCCGGTGGTGCGAGCAGTCATCGCACCGCCACAGCCGCATGTGGAAGATCCCTCCGCTGCCGCTGCAGCTGCGAGCAGAGGATCCCACCACCGTCCGTATGGCTCTCGGGAAGGACTGGCGGCAAACCACTACGTACAACACATGTGCGGTGTCCCATGCATGCGCTGTGAGTAGTGACGCTGCACATGCACTGTACATAGCGGTTTGCCTTGGTGCCGCTGGAGCGCTGTAGGGACGGTAGTGGGATCCCTCCTCCCCGGCTTGCTGTAAGCAGCTTCTGCTTTGCTGCTTTACAGTGAGCCAGAGAGGGGCAGACAGGAGCCATGGCTCCCCCTCCCTGGCTCACTGTAAGCAGCTCTCACTTTGCCACTTTACAGCGAGCTGGGGAGGGAGGGAGGAGGATGGATGGGAGGTGTGGCTCCCGAGAGGATGAGCTACGCATCTTTGCCAGTGCCCCGGCAAAGTGGCATAGCTCCCTCCCTTTCCCTGACGGCTCACGGTACTTGGGAGTTGCGGGGATGGGGGTGCAGAGGCATAGGAAGGGGGCGGACATTCGGTGCCTGCCTGTGACTCCCAAGCCTACCCCGAGCTGTCAATGTGGGGGGATGGGGGTTACAAAAAATATTCCACACCAGGTACCACCTGGGCTTGCTACTTCTCTGCATTTATTCACTCCCTTTTTGGGTGATTTTGCTAGACTGGAATGCCCTCCATTGCATCTCTGGTTGTGGCTAGAAAGGACACACTAACTGAAACCATGGAGATCTGCAGGTAATCAGTATAAACAAAACTGAGCAGAATGGACCAACGGTCTGCATAAGGCAGGTTCCTGTGTCCATTTTTTCTCCATTAGAAGAGAATCATTGTGTGTGAATGGTATATCAGGTAATATTTATTTCTGCCAAGAAACAAATGGTGCAAATCAACAGGAGAGAGGGAGGGAGTCTATCAATGGAGCTCCATGAATTGAATGGTTTTGCTCTTTTCCCAGTCTTCGATCATAATAACTGACGTGCTTGTTCACAAAAAGTCACGTGAAATGGTTTTCATATGGAAATGTGGTGGGGGTTTTTAGCAATCCAGTGTCCCTGTAAAAAAAATTAAACATAGTGTTTAAATATATTATCATAAATAGTTCATAATACATTTGGAAAGCAAACTACCAACTTGTGCCCTTTTATTTTTTTCGTGATTATGAGGCTATTCATAATATTTCAAAAATAACAGCAAAAATATAGTGCCAAGGTTTATAATTATCTTACAATCATTGTAAGTAATACAGAAAGATTTACATATAGATTGAGGAAAGAAAATGGTGGCCACCGTATGAATGGCTTGCGGAATTGCCATCTAAGCTTTTGTTATGTTAGATTATTTTTAAAATGCAGATCCGTATTTTTAGTAATTGCCATTATACGTAATTTGACAGTGGGAGGGTGTGCATGATGGAACAGGCAAGGAATATATTAAGGTTGCAAAACTTTAAAAAGGAAGATGAAGTTTTTGCGGTGCTTGCCTCCAAAGGGAATTAGGCTATTATGATCATTTGATGGAGAAGCGAGATCATAACTGGCAAAGCTAAGCAACTGTGCCTTACTTATTAGTAAGAACTGATAGGGTTTTTATTTTTTATTTTAAAAAAGACCAGCCTCCTGAAGCATAAATTTTCATGAATTTGCAGAAGTCAAAATGAAGAAATTTTTGCTACAGTGAGTATAAATATGAGCTGGCCATTAAAATAACTGGGGCAGAGAATTTAATCAAGAAACCCCTTATTAGTACAGCCTTGATCTCGAAATAAAATGCACATTATTTGACAGTTGTTTGATTCTACATTTCTTTCTGCTTCTGTTCCTGGATGTGATGCAGCCTCTGCTCATGCCAGCGAGACTTCTCCTATTGAATAGTCATATTAGGCACCTCTTTTGGCTAAACACACAGCTATGGTACTTCCTGAAATTGTCATATTGCAGCAAACTATCATGTCAATGCACACTGGGATTCATTCATATCTGGGGCATGACCCTTCTCCTACACAGGGGCAATGCCTTGGACACGGAGCAAGACCCACAGATTATAACAGGGGCCTCTGCAGGAGACTGCCAGTCATTCAGAATATGGATGATGACTCTGAACAAATTCATGGAGGAGGAGGAGGCTACTAGCCATTGGTGGCTATGCTCTTCCTTCATAGTCAGAGGCAGCAACAGTTATGAATACCAGTTACTGGAACCGGAGGAGGAAAAAGGGACATTCAGTTCAGGTCTTGCTTGAGAGCATCCTATAGGCATCTGTATGGCCACTGTGAGAACGGGGCATAGCTGTCAACCGTCCCTTATTTGGCGGGAAGCTCCCTTATCCCAGCGCCGTGCCCCGCTGCTCTCCCTTATTGATGATGTCCCTTAAATTTCCTGGGTTTCATGCTCGCCCGGCTCAGAAGGGAAGCAGCGGTTTGGGGTCCACCGCCGCGAGAGAGAGAGGGCGCGCTGGCACCGTCATCCTGGCACGAGGAGTTCCATCGACCTTTGATGGGAAGTTTTCTTTCTGTACATTCTTTTCTCACCACCCTGGAATGTTCAGTTCACATTGAGTTCATGAAACATCATATCCTGACCTGTTCTTAAAGCATGGTTGACCACATCTACTATCAATCATTAGTTATAGTTTAAGTCTTGCTATATCAATCATTAGTAATTGTTTAATTACGAGGTCTTCACGCCTGTCCAACTCTGTGTTCCTTTTCCCAACCTTTAATCTATTGATGATTAATGTCTTATATGCAACCCTTGCAATGTATTTGTGTTAACCAATCAGCAACAAGCACATGCGTGGAAATGCTGTAATAGTCAATAAAAGGGACTCCCCGAGACATGCTCGGGAGATGCCTCCCATATGACACTTGTCATTAGTCTGTCGTTTATTTCAACCCAACATCTGGTGACCCTCGACGTGCCAGATCCCTTGACGCAGCCTCCGTGCTTCACTCGACTTGAAAAGTCTCGGCGCGCTACATCGTGAGTATGGGGGGGGGGCTGACAAAGTTCCAACAGGAGCATGCCAAGGAGCTGCTTCGTCTCGTTAGACAGCGGGTGGCGGGTGCTCATATTTCTTTGAAAGAAATTGAACAATTGTTATGTGAGATTGCTTGCCAGTGCCCCTGGTACCCAGAACCGGGCTCTCTGGGTTCAGAAGCTTGGCAAAAGATCGGAAAAACCCTCTTCACAGAACCGAGGGCTCCGATTCATTGTCTGCTCACTTGGCAGAAATGTGCAGATGCCGTCGCTAAATTAGGACCACGGGCATCTCCGTCGGCCCCTGCTCTTTTAGCCGCAGCAGACAATCCCCCACCTTACCCTAAGCTTCTGCCTCCATCGCAGCCTTGCCAACCCCTCCCTATGCTTCAGCCCACATCCACCCCCCCATCCCTCCTTTGTCTGCCTCAGCCCCTGCGCGCTCTCCCACAGGAGCTGTGCACGCTGCGCTTTCTCAAGCTAGGCAGCAAGGGCTCCTCTCCTTAGAGGAAGAGGCAGGATGGGCTGGTGAGATGCCATCTGCTTTCCCTATCTCCTATGTGAACCCCGGCACTGCACAACAGCAGGTTATGTATGAGGCGCTTCCTTACTCTGTTCTGAGAGAATTAAGGAAAGCCATTACTGATTCTGGCCTAAAATCTTCTTATGTGCTAGGGATACTGGAGGGGATAGCAAATGGTTACACAATGCTACCTCAAGATTGGAAAGATTTGATGCGCATGCTTTTATCTCTGGCTCACTATGTGGTTTTTGAAAGTGAATTTAAGCATAGCGCAGCAGCCCTGGCTGATCCACAACATTCAGCTAATCAACTTTTTGGCGCTGGTCCGTGTGATAATATACCAGCCCAGGTGCAATTGACCCCTTTACATTTCAGTCGCACCGCGACCTGTGTACAACGCGCCTTTCGGAAAGTCCCTGTCCCAGGGCAACCTCTGAGCTCCTTTGATAATATTAAGCAACAACATTCGGAGCCTTACCATCAATTTATAGATAGATTGAAAGAATCAGTCACTAGGCAGATTGATGACCCTACAGCACAAAATGAATTGATGAAAAAATTGGCCTTTGAAGAGAGAAGTGGGGAGGGAGAGAGACTCTTGCCCACGCCGCCCGCGAGCCCGGAGGCGGCAGCGGTGGTGGCAGCTGAGGAGGCAGCCTGAGGGAAGAGGAAGAGGATGGGGAGGGATGCAGAAGGGCGGCGCCCCACGGCCGCGGTGGTGCCGCAACCGCCTCATGCCGGATTGACAGCATCTGTCAATCCTACCAATGTATGTAACTCTTTACAATAGCAAAATCCCTTATTTTGGCTGCTGATCCCTTATTTTCGGGGCTGCTGGTCCCTTATTTTCAAATCTGTAAGTTGACAGCTATGGAGCGGGGTGCTGAACTGAGTGGACCATTCGCCTGATTCAACAGGCTCATTGTATGTTCTATATGTCTCATGACCTAACCACAAAAGGGATTTGCCATATCAGCATCCTCAACTCACCCAAACAAACAAGCAAATACCACTCTTGCAGAAGGTGCCAACCAACTTTTGCATTTCTGCGCAACTACAACACTGGAAACCAGGGTTTCTCAAATGTGGATCTCCAGCTGTTTTTGGACTAAAATTCCCATTACTGATCCTTCTAGCTAGGGATGGTGCGAGTTGTTGTCCAAAAACAGCTGGAGACCCAAGTTTGGGAAACTGTGCTGGAAGCAACAGTTCTTTCAAAGAGTTGGACAGGGAGATACTTGAAATGGCTATCAACGTCCTTTAAGGGTTCATCTGTAAAAGTTCTTGCCCAGATTTTAGTACGCAGAATGTCATTTCGTTTAAATATGTGTGAAGCCACATTTTGATTTTTCTGTCAAACACTCCTGCCTCTTTCCTCATAAAATTCCATGTGGCACTGAAGCATCACACAATTTTTATGTACCTAGGCAGCTACAGAGATTTGCTCATTCTTACTGAAGTGATGAGAAGATTTAAAATAATAATAATAATAATAATAATAATAATAATAATAATAATAATAATGTAGAATTCCTCCTCAGTTTGGATGAAGAGAAATGGTCATTTCTGCTGTTTTAGAGAGATTTCTGCATTTATTCACAAAGGTTTGCCTCTGGAATTATGTAGGCATTATGGAAGTGTGAGCAGGCAGCATGGGAATTTCCCCGTCAAAGTCCCACCAGTCCTAAGCCTAAAACAATCTAAGATGGTGCCTTTCCCTCTTTTAAGGCAAGAACACAAACTCTGTATTTCATCAGGACAGCCCCATGCTTTCTGTCTTTAGCTAATGATCCATTAATCAGCCTCAGTTGTCCTTCTGGGTAGCCAGAACTCCAAAGAGACAGCTGTGCCAGCCAGTTATTATTACCCAGTAGGGAGCCATTTGTGATGGCCATTGTCCCATTTATGTTCCAGATTGCATCAATTTATCATTCCCATACTTAATATGTAGCCTGCCTTTCAGTCTAGACAGTACCGCAAGGTGGCTTACCATAAGGAAAACATAAAAATGATAAAAGTATGAAAACCACAATGCTAAACATTAATAAAGTAGCATCAAAATCAATATTAAAAGGTTAGCAGCATTTTTTCCAACAATACTATTAGCCTTTCCAAATGAATAGGTTTTTAATGTCAGCAGTGAAGGAGCCTTGTAGACCTTCATTGTGAGGGAGTTGCAAGAATGGGTGTCACCATGAAGCAAATTCCGTTCTTTAATCCACCAGCCTGGTTTCTGGTGGCTATGGTACTCAGAGCAGCTTGTCATGAGGTCATCTAAGCCAGCCTTCCTCAAGCTGATGTCCTCCAGAAGTTTGAGACTTCAGTTTCCATCATCCCTGACCATGAGCCTTGTTGGCTGGGAGTGATGGGAGTTGTAATCCAAAACGTCTGGGCTGTACCAGATTGGGGAAGCGCAATCTCAGCACATGGAAGGTCAGAAACATCTGTGTTTCCATAGATCTCATTGGAGTGTAGGGCTATTGTTGCAGGCCCTGGGCCTATCACCAGCTCTTTGCCTAACATACCTCACAGGGTTGTTGTGAGAGTGAAATGGGGAGGAGGAGAACCATGTACTCCACGGAAGAAAAAGGTGGTTTGGCAATGTAATAAATAAAATAAATAAATAAATAATAAGAATTCAACCTGTAGCTGTTTATCTAGTAGTTGTTGTTGTTTAGTCGTTTAGTTGTGTCCGACTCTTCGTGGCCCCAGGGACTAGAGCACACCAGGCACTCCTGTCTTCCCCTGCCTCCCGCAGTTTGGTCAGACACATGTTTGTAGCTTCGAGAACACTATCCAACCATCTCGTCCTCTGTCGTGCCCTTCTCCTTGTGCCCTCCATCTTTACCAACATCAGGGTCTTTTCCAGGGAGTCTTCTCTTCTCATGAGGTGGCCAAAGTATTGGAGCCTCAGCTTCACGATCTGTCCTTCCAGTGAGCACTCAGGGCTGATTTCCTTAAGAATGGAGAGGTTTGATCTTCTTGCAGTCCATGGGACTCTCAAGAGTCTCCTCCAGCACCATAATTCAAAAGCACCAATTCTTCGGCGATCACCCTTCTTTATGGTCCAGCTCTCACTTCCATACATCACTACTGGGAAAACCATGGCTTTAACTATATGGACCTTTGTTGGTAAGGTGATGTCTCTGCTTTTTAAGATGGTATCACTGAATTCATTGGGGCTCATGGGTGTAGCCAGGGGGTGCAGGGGGAGCTGCCCCCCCAAATCAAGTAAATATATAAAAATACTTAACTAACTGACCAATTGCATCACAGATAATTCAGTTCTGCCCCCCCCCCATCATAATGCCTTCCGTCCCTATAATAAATCCTGGCTACACCCATATTGGGCCTTGCTTCTGAGTAGACACTGCAGTGTTAAATGTGCCTGGGCACAATTCCCTTAGCTGCAAATAATAACAGCAACAAGAAAAGTTGACTGTTTCACCTGACATCATCACTTATTGATTGTTTCTGTGGTGTAAAAATTGACCAAAACAAGTGATCTTAAACGTCACAGAATTTTTCTTTTTATACACTGTAATATCGAGTGTATGGTATCTGAAGAAGTGTCCATGCACATGAAAGCTTATACGAGAACAAACTTAGTTGGTCTATAAGGTGCTACTGGAGAATTTTTTTATTGTAATATCGAGTGTAATCTTTTAAACCTTGGTGAGAATTGTGCTTCCCCAGCCTCCACTGAAATCAGCAATGGTGCCCTTGTAATCCTAGCCTTTAGAGAACTATAACAGCTACAGCACTAGGTTCTCATCATTTGCTAATTGGCTTGTCCCCATTGACATCAAGGAAGCTCTGCTCATTTACTGTAGCCATCTGTCTGGTCTGAGAGTTGTTCTGATTTATGATCACACAAGAACAATCTGCGAGATTTTAAAACTCCCTTTACAAATGTGCAATGATTCATTTTCATGGGATACCTGACCACTTTCCTCTGTGCCCTTCGTTTATTCCAAGCATATGTGATCCCCAAATTAGGGTTTCCACTGCTGAGAGTTTTTATTTATAACTTATTTGTTTATAAAAAAAATGTATATACTGCTAGTCATAAAAAAATATCAGAATGGTTTACAACAGTTATACATAAAACCATGCAATGAAAGCAAAGATGAAATCAGAAATCAGCTATTATGGAAATATGTGTTCTTATTGGCTTGCATAAGCTTAAGTGATTAAAAAAATTTCAACAGGCACTTGAAAGCTGTAACAGAAGGTGCCTGCTGAATCCATATTGACAGAGTATTCCATAACAATGGGCAGATGACACTGAAGGCTCGTTTTCGTCTTGTTGTCAAATCAAAGAGTTGGAAGGGACCACAATGGTCATCTAGTCCAACCTCCTGCATTGCAGGAATCTTTTGCCCAAGGTTGGGCTTCTACCCATGACCCTGAGATGTAGAGTCTCATACTCTACTGGCTGAGCTATCCCGGCTAGCCAACTCAGGGAATGGCTGATGATGCTCCTGCAGATGATCTTAGTGATTGAGCTGGGGTATTCAGGTGATCACTGATATATCCTGGACCTCAGTTGCTTAGGGCTCTGTAACTTAATACACAGTAACCTTGAACCTGGCTTGGTGGTAGATGGGCAGCCAATGCAGATGCTTTAATAATGATGGTACTGTTGGGATGTAGCCAAGGAAATGGGGGCAATTTGCAAGCCCCAGCTGGCACCAGCCCACCGGCCGATGTGCCGGGTGACCTCCAGTCCTTGGTTCAGCATCAGCGACCCCAGCTTTAGAAGCTGGAGCACGCTCTAATCAGCAGAGTAAACTCTACACAACGGAAGTGGCAGGGAGAAGCTGTGATGAGCATATTTACAAGCAGTTTATTCAGCATACATCAGGACAAAAGGAAAAACATGTCTTCTCCCCTTCATGTCCAAGCAAGCAGCCTGAACAATAGCTATACACAAAACAGAAGTTCCCAGCAAGCTGTGCTGGAGTGTAAACAGGCATGTGACACACAACAGTCATGCCTGTACTTAAGGTGGAACGGAATATCCTAACAGGTACATGTTTTCAGCCAGATGCTTCCATCAGCAGTCGGACCACCACATTCTACACCAGCTACAGCTCCCAAACCAGGCCCAAGGGCATGGCCTACAATGGTCAGGTTTACACTCCAAAGTATATCTCCAGTCAGCAAACACAATTTGTTTGAAAAGCAGAATATTGCTTTGTTAAAAGATGGAGGCATGCACTGAAGTTTTTAGGAATAAATGCTGCTTTCCTCTATTGCTGTCCCTTGGAAGTGCAGTAAAGTATCCAGCATCCCTGGCCATTTATAAAATCTGTTTGAAAGGGACATAATGACAGGCACGGTCAGCTTCATTGCCTTAAAAGAAGAAGAAGCAACAATGCTCACAAGAATGTTTGAGAATATTACAACAGTTTCCTGTGCTCGAGACACTAACTGCTGAGTGAACACTGATGATAATGACAATTTACCCAGTGGGCTCAAAGCCTCTCACTAAAATTTCATTGAAAGCCCCTTAATATACTACCATGTGTAGCAAGTCCCTTCATTACTTCTTGGCTGCTAAGTGGATCTGGCAAGTCTTCCTAAAAATACTTCTCATGTTCCCACTTACAGAATAATAGTAAAAAAATACCCCTCTCCTACTTCTCCTGCACTGCAGGTGGTAGGACTAAATGATCCTTGGGATCCCTTCCAACTCTACAATTCTATGATTCTGCCTCTTTGGACCCAAGATATCTTACTTCATACATATTAAAGAAAGAAACCTTTTGAAGGCATAGGCTGGTTTTTTTTTTCTTTTTTAAAAAAACCAACGCTTACAGCCTGATCCTAGGCATATTATCTCAAAATTAATACTCACTGTATCCAATCCTCTTTACTCCCAAGAAAGTGTGTGGATAGGATTGCAGCCTTAATCTTCATTCGCTAGCTCAGTGATTGCCAAACTTGGCCATCTGGCTGTTTTGGGACTACAACTCCCATCATCCCTAGCTAACAGGACCAGTGGTCAGGGATGGTGGGAATTGTAGTCCCGAAACAGCTGGAGGGCCAAGTTTGGCTATCACTGCTTTAGCTGTTACTGGGGTCAAGTATGCATGAAAAAGAGAAATCTGACAACAAAGAGTTAGTGTATTGATGACAGTGCTAGACCTAGACTGGGGGACTCTGTGTTCAAATACCTCTGCAGCCGTCGTAGTCATTGGTTGATTTGGGGCCAGCCATTTTTTTTCACCCTCACCCACCTCCCAAGGTTGGTGTGAGGCTAAAATGCAGGTGGGAGTTGCACATTCTTCCAGGAACAGAAGATACTTTCAGCAAGTGGAAAGGATATGGTAGGATTCAACCCATATTGTTTAACTGACATGTTTGGTAGAGTGTGGGTAATAGATGATATAAGGTCCATATTTGGCTCGTTCTACTCAAATCTCCACCTATCCCTTATATGTCTTCCCAAAATGATATAAAGCTATGTCTGGTGACCTGAGCCAACATGGGTAAACCAAATCTGAATCAGATCTGCTGAAGCCAGAAGTAGCGGTTATGCAGTTCTGTGGCTGCTATAGTTGTAGCAGTCTTGTGTCTCAGCACAGAATGTAAGTGAAGTGTAGGTGGGTTCCCAAGAGGTAAGACACAGTGATAACAGCAAGAACCTTTATTGAACTAACAGAACTGGACAACAGGGGCAAAGCAACTGCTTATATACATTTCTGAAGGCCTGGGCCAATCCCACTCCCAACGTGATTGGCTGTCTAAACTTCCAAGCTGTGAATCATGACTCAGAGTTTATGGGCCAATGGCAGAGGCCCAAATCCTGAAGTGTTCTGTGACTGGATATCATGTATTGAATCAGAACACAGGGGCTCAGAATCCTTAGTCCATACTCAAGCTCGGGTAAACACTGACTACTGAATACATAACAGTAGGAATGCCAAAAGCTACCTTATACTGAGTAAGACCTCTGAACCATCTGGCAACAGATCTCTAGAATTAGCCATGGGGACATTCCCAGCCCTGCATGGAGATAATGTTTATTGAACCCGGGACCCAGGTGCGAAAGTGTGCTCTGCCACTGAGCCACAACCCCCTCCACCTTCTTTCCCATCATATCTATTCAAACAAAACATATGGTGAAGACTGGTGATGTTGTGACTTCTCCCATCTCTATAAGTGGCAGTTCATAAAGAGAAACAGAAGCTGTGACAATGGTATCTGAAGAAGTATGAATGCACATGAAAGCTCATACCAATAACAAACTTAGTTGGTCTCTAAGGTGCTACTGGAAGGATTTTTTTTTTATTTTGTTTTGACTATGGCAGGCCAACACGGCTACCTACCTGTAACTAGAACAATGGTGACACATGAGGCTGTTTTTTCCAGGGGCAGCTACACATACTCTGTAATGTCTAGTTTATGCCTGAGTTCTGTGAACTGTAACTTGATACCCTGCGCTCAGCTGGAAAAAGAGCAAAGGAACTTAGTGTTAATAGAGCCATTTTCAGGGAAGGTTTTGAGGATTGCTTCTTGAACAAATTACTCACCTGGAGGAGTCCAGATGGAACCCTAGGGGAATTGCACTATTCAGGCTGGTGGTTACACTGAAAGATTCCTTATTGTAAACCATTAAATACTTAAATAAAAGAAAAACCAGCCCTGGCTGAGATGCCTTTGATGTCTGGTTGGAAAATAACTGACCAGCTGGGGTTGGGCTGCAAATGCATTTCTATTTAAAAGAAACATCGTCTTCAGCTGACACCAGAGAAGCCAATTGTGATAAAAAGCTAAATCTTGCTTCGGCTTTAGGAACCAGTAACATCCCTGGAAACAGAGGCAATGGTGAAGGGTAGTCACATAGTTTCACAGCCATTTTATTCCTTGGCTTTTCTGCACGGAGCACTGGAGAGATGGCTTTTGCTCTCCTTTCTTTTTAAACTGGGGCCCTTAAAGCTACAGACAACATTCATTGGACCCTCACACAGATGAAGGATTGGCCAATAAATAGTTGCCTTCAGTAGCGACAAACAGAAAACCAGATGTTGTTTGACTCATCATCAATAGTTTTTGGTTAGGACACATGTGGAAATGAGACTCCCTGAGGAGTCTGCTAGGAAAACACTAAATTTTTTATCTTCTCCTATAATTTACATCTAGGTAAGCCAATATCATCCCAGCTGTAAAATTCCAGTTGAGATTCATATTTTACTGGAGAAGGGTCTAATGTTCATGTATTGCGTGTTGAGGTCCACCAAAACCCCCCCTTCCCAATAACTCACACATCACACATAATTTTTGGTTTAGGTTTTTGGCATAATTTTGGCCACAACTTTATTTAAATACAAATTGAGAGTGGTTGCTTAGGCATTGGTTATGACTATCTGTCACCCCCCGCCATGGGGGACAGCACTGACTCCCTATTTAGTCCCGGAAGAACAAGGGACAGAGTCAGCTGGAGCTGTGTCACAGGCCCTCAGCTACTCCGCGCTTGCTCCTTGAAGCTTACGCGGCCCGCACCCTGCTCCAAGGGTTTGGACGAAGGGGATGGTAAGCTTCAGAATTCCTTTAACGGAATACCCGTCTGCAGCAGCATTGGAGGGGCAGGCACAGCCAATCCATACCCCTCCACCAACCAATTTTAAACCAATGCCTAACCGCCAACCTTACAAGTTGTGACGATTTGCTAAGCAGTAGGCAAAACCCAAAAGGCACGCACTAATCAGCCAATTGGAAAAATTCCTACTGGGCCCCCGCACCAAGGCGAACGACCCCATGACAGGCAAAGCAAGGTCAAGGCGCAAGCCCAAGCAAGGGAGGGCGGGCGGGAGATCCGGTGTCCACAGCAAAAGAGAAAGAGAAAGCTGTGGACCCTGCTTATAAAGCCATTGATCCCACCCCTAAATTGGCAACATCCAAATTGACCCAGTAACAACAACCTCCAATCTGCTCCCAGGCCACTAGCCATCTATGGCCTGGTCACTAACATGGGGTTTTGTTCGGCCCCAACCGCAACACGTGCTCTCTTTTGATGTGAACACGCTTTGCGTGTTGAGGTCCACCAAAACCCCCCCTTCCCAATAACTCACACATCACACATAATTTTTGGTTTAGGTTTTTGGCATAATTTTGGCCACAACTTTATTTAAATACAAATTGAGAGTGGTTGCTTAGGCATTGGTTATGACTATCTGTCACCCCCCGCCATGGGGGACAGCACTGACTCCCTAGTCAGTCCCGGAAGAACAAGGGACAGAGTCAGCTGGAGCTGCGTCACAGGCCCTCAGCTACTCCGCGCTTGCTCCTTGAAGCTTACGCGGCCCGCACCCTGCTCCAAGGGTTTGGACGAAGGGGATGGTAAGCTTCAGAATTCCTTTAACGGAATACCCGTCTGCAGCAGCATTGGAGGGGCAGGCACAGCCAATCCATACCCCTCCACCAACCAATTTTAAACCAATGCCTAACCGCCATTCGAGCCCTTACGCTCGCCGCCAACCACTCACAAATTAAGCCACACCCTCAACCTGGACGCCAAAGCATCCAACCACGCATCATTCCCCACTGGCGAGAGATGAACCCCATCATCCCTATAAAATTCAATCGCCTTGAATGAGATAAGAGGGTGAGGGATAACAAACCCGCCCAGGTTCACCACCAGCTTACTTGCTGCGGAATTAATCCGCTTCCTTGCGCGTTCGGTGGCAGCAGGGCAAGGGCTACCACGCCAAATGCGGCGTTGAAGAAGCTGTGACCAAATTAACTTGGAAGTCGGCACGAGTGCCGCCAGCTCCCCCAGGTCCAGTAAAATGGCCGCACGCAGCCCGAAGCAGGAAGAAGAAACCAAATCGTTCTCCCCGAGCTGCACCACGATCGCCGAAGGAGGGCCGAATTGGAGGACACGCCTTCGCATGAGAGGTAAAAATTCACTCCACAGCATCCCCCTTCTGGAGATCCAGGACACATGTACGTGCTGCGGGAATCCCAGGCCTTCACCCAGTCCGGACTGGCGAGCTCTGTCCGCAGCCCAGTGCACAATACTGTGCCCTACTACCCAGATGTGGATAGCAGCCTGACCTAGGGTTAAAACACACACATGTAAGTACAACAACAAATCATTTCCGCACATAGCCCTTGAATGCGTCCGATCTCCATCGGCCCAGGTCCTTAATCCTTTTTACCGACAAACCCCAGTGGGCAGCGGTTGTGGCAGCTCCAATCCTAAATGAGTGAGGGGCAAACTCCTGAGCCGGGAGGCCGCAAGCCGCCACCGCTTTTCGCAACACACTGGCAAACTGGTGTCTCGCCAGCGGGCGGCCATTTTCGTGAACGAAAAGGGGGCCTTCGCCACCAGGACGCAAGGCTAGGTACTTGGTAAGGTCTTTCACTGGGCAAGGGCCACTTCCACCAGTTGCAGGGAGCGTAATAAAGGCGCCCCTGCCTAATTGGTCTGTCTTTGAATTCCTGACATTAACCTGCAGGTCACGTGCAGACACACTAACGTCCTGTAACAGCAAACCCCTTGAGCCTCCGTCCTGCTTAGGCTCCAGCACCACCTCACCGACCCTTAGGGCCCCAAAGAAGGCTAATGAAAAGGCTGCTGAAAATAGCCGAGCCTCGAATCTGGACCAACAGATGCTCCGCAGTTTGGAGCGCATTTTCGCCAGCAATTCAAATGTAATGGGGCGTCTGGGAATGGGCCTGGAAGGAGCGAGACGCCCCCAACCCTCCAAGGCCCTACGGACCACAAACTTCTGACATGGGTCCCTGTTAAAATAAGCCTTATTAAAAAAGGAAATTGCTGCTGAGTGCAGACGAAGGGTCCTAGCCGCCCGACGCATCTGGAACAAATGCGCCAGATACCGGAGCACCTGAGAGGTGGAATGGGAGGTGGTAACTTCCCCAGTAGATTGCCCATTAAACAATAAGAAGTCAGCCCAGGCCTTCTCATAGGACCTCAAGGTAGAGGGTGCGACAGATGCAGCTACTCCCTGTAGAACTAAGTTCTGCCAAGGTTCCAGAGATGATCCGGGAAAATTTCCGGACGGTCTCGAGCCACTGGCACCAGGGACCTGAATCGCTGCATCTGAAAACGGGACAGAGCATCAGCAATTTCGTTAGAAATTCCTGGGACAAAACGAGCAGAAAACACAATATTAAAACGCAAGCAATGCAGCACGAATGCCCGTAGGAGGGCCGACACCCTAGGGGAGCGTGAAGACTGCTTGGCCAGTACATTCACCACCGCCTGGTTATCAGTCCAGAAACAAACACGATGATCCCTGAAATGCTCGACCCACAAGTGCACTGCCACTACAATGGGGAAAAACTCGAGAAACGTTAGGTCCCTAGTAATAGCCTGCCCCTGCCAAGCGGGCGGCCAGCGCTCAGCACACCACCTGCCGTCCCAATACAAGCCAAACCCCAAAGACCCGGCAGCGTCAGAATGTACCTGGAAGTCGTTGTGCAGGTTCAAAGTGTCCTGCCACAAGGACACCCCGTTGAAGTCCTCCAGAAACTCCAACCAAATATCAAGGTCAGCCCGTACCTGACTAGGAAGGCGTATCTTGTGATGCGGGGCTCGTAGCCCCGAGGTAAGTTTGGCCAATCGGGAGCAAAATGGTCGTCCGGGGGAGACCACCCTACATGCAAAATTTAGATGGCCCAGCAACGACTGAAGCTGCCGCAAGGTAACCTTTTTTAAGGGCCGAAGATCCTTAATAACCTTTTTCAAGTTGGTTATCTTTTCAGGTGGTAAGCTAGAAGTTTGGGCCACGGTATCTAACAAGATACCCAAATAAGTCAACTGTGTAGAAGGACCCTCAGTCTTTCCAGCCGCTAAAGGGACGCCCAGATCTTCCATCAAGGAAGCAAAGGCCTGCAATAACGCCACACAGTCCCCTGTATTACCTGCCGAGGCGACCAAAAAATCATCAAGATAATGCGTGACTCCGCCCAGTCCGGTCTTCTCACGCAAGGCCCACTCTAAAAATGAACTGAAACACTCAAAAGCCGCACAGGCCACCGAGCAGCCCATGGGCATAGCCTTATCAAAATAGAATCCCCCTTCGAACTGAAATCCCAGCAACCAAAAATCGTCGGGATGAATTGGAAGTAGCCGAAAAGCCGATTCGATGTCGCATTTTGCCAGTAAAGCGCCCGTCCCAAATTTCCGAATCATCTTGATCGCTTGATCAAGAGAGGCATATTTCACAGAACAGAGCTCCGGGGGAATCACGTCATTTACTGACGTGCCTGTAGGATGAGAGAGGTTATGAATTAGGCGGAATTCCCCCGGAGCTTTTTTGGGAACTATACCCAAAGGTGAAATGTGGAAATTGGGAAAAGGAGGGGCGGCAAAAGGACCGGCCATGCGACGTAACGCCAATTCTTTTTCGATTTTCCTGCGTGCTACTTCTGGCATGTCCCTGATCGATTTCTGATTTGCTGGGTTCCTGGCTACTGGGGTGGAAACTATCGGGATTCTGAAACCTGCGGAAAAGCCCTCGCGCAAATAGGACGCCGATTTGGTGTCGGGGTAGGATTCTAACAATGATAACAGCGGTAGTAACCTTACTGGGGTGTAAGCTAATGAGGATAAGACGCTACTTTCCTGCTCCGGCAGCAGGGGCCTGGGCTGCTGTTTTTGGAGGCTGCTGAGAGCCCCCCCTTTTCGAAAGGGCCGGCGACCCCCTGCGCACGAGGATGCTGGATGGTTCCCAGAGCACTTGTCGCACGCATGCGCGAATTTGCAAGGCTGCCTCGAGCAAGCACCCTTATTAAAATCCCAGCAGAACAGCTTGCGGCCCGACCTAGCCGGGGCGGGCCTGAACTTCTGCGGGTCGGGCAGCTTCTTGTCAATACGGGGGGCCACATAAGTGGTCCAGACATCCAAATCTTTCCGATCCCAGCGGGCTGAGGGGATCTTGGCTGCTCTACGTCTGAAGTTCTGATCGTAGGCCAGCGCAGCAGTCTCCCCGGCCATCGTAAAGGCCGAACGGACAATGGACAGGTAAACCCACAGATGCAGGGATCTCCTGGGATAAGCTGCGGACACAACTCCAGCAAAAACCTGGAAGCTATCTAACCACCTTTCAAAAGTCCTATCCGCTCTTGACAAGACCGACCGCTTCTTTGATACCTGCAGACCCTTGTCTAAGGGCTCCTGACCTTCGAGCGGGGGGGCCAGGCAGAAAATATCAACATAGCGGCCATCCAGGATCCTGGACCGCAGTTTGGCAGACAGGTGGGCCCCCGGGATAATATCCCTGGCCGAATTGGTGGAGACTTTTACATCAGGCACCAATGCCCCATCGAGGCAATCCTGAACTGCCCCATACTTGGCCCTATGGGAGTTGGCCCTCCGCTCCCACACCCATTTTGGGAGCCCCGAGGTCTCCCCAAACCCCCAGTAGAGCTTAAGCGACGCTTCCTCGTCGCTACTGGAACTCTGTGAGGAGGTACCTGAAGAAGAAGACGAGGTGCCTCTACGTCTCTTCCTGGCACGCCTCTTGGAGCTTCTCTTGCGGCGACGGATCCCGCCAGAAGATGACCTAGGAGGTAGGGGAAGGCTATCCTCCACTGAAGATTCCGATAAATCAGCCTGCTGCACCGCACCTGGGATTGACTGACAAGAAATTGACTGTGAGTGGCCAGACGCCTGAAGCCCTGCTGCCGAAAACCGCGGAGGAGAACCCCCGATGCGGTCCCGTGCTGACCTCCTCCTGTTGGCCCCCACCCTGGTACGGCCACGACCCCTCGCCGCAGTAACCTGCGACGCAGGTAAGGCCGGGGTGCGTGCTGTTTGACTATCACGCAACAACCCCCCGGCTAACGATGTTCCTCCCTCATCTTCGCTAGATGACGCCGCCGGAGACGAGGCGCCTAAGGAAGGACTCAATATTGCAGAGGATGGCGACGGGGTAGAGGAGCGGCGGAGCAGACCATCCAACTCGGACTCCACCCTTGTCAAGGCCACTGGGTCACCCGCCAGGCTGTTGACCATCGACCGGATGCGTTGTAGAGAGTGGGCAGGTTGCGGAGAGCGCAGAGCCTGCGATGGGCCTTTTATGGGCCGCTTTGCAGTAGTAGCAGGACCAGACTTCCTTGCTGCCTTCTTTGGCGCCATTCCTGCTAAAGCTTAAACAGAAAATCAAATCACAGGAAGGGGTTAAATTCCGGACCAGATAATTATATTAAATGAAGTTAAAGAAGAAAAGAATATATATATAAATATATATATATATCTATATATAAAAAGTAATAATAATAAAATCAACAATGGTTAAAATAACAACTAAACGATAAAATTAAGGAGAATCAGCCGGTACGGGAATAGCCCCAACACCGCCGGCGCAACCGTAGGCTAATGCAACCAAAATTAGACACAGGGATTAAAAGAACTCTTAAACAGCAGGTGAAACAGCACCCTGCAATACCAAAACGGCCACTAGAGGCCACTGCAGAGTTGAATTCACGATTTACAGGCAGGCCCTGCAATTACACCGTCCGGCCACCAGATGCCACTGTTGAGCTAGCAAGCTCAAAGGAACAAGAAGTTCGGAAAGAAGATGGCGTTCGCGCCAATTTTAAGGCCGAAATGGAGGGCCTCCTGCCCACCGGGGGAACCCGAGGCAGGCAACCAGGGCCCAGACCTCTCTGGGCCCCCCTAAAGGCCTCCACCACCCCCCTCCGCGCCCCAAACCGCTTAGCTGTATGGGGGGGGCGCACCGGCTCACCGGCCGAAGCGGAAGCCCGGGGAAGGCAGCAGAGGCCGCGCAGGCCCGATCTAGGCCGCAGCAGGCCACCGGACCCCGCGCCGCCGAAAGGACGCGGCGCGGAGCCGCAGGCCCAGCCGGGCCCAAAGGTAAGGCGGGGGCGGCGGGGCGGTTACCAGCCGCAGCCGGGCCGAACCCGGCCGCGGAGCGCGGGCCTCCCGGAGCCGCCGCCAGATGCGGCAGCAGCCGGAGCGGGCCCCGGGAAGCGGCAGCCCGCGGATCGGGGCCGCAACCGGCCGGCGCCCGCAGGCCCAAGGCCAGAAAAGGCGGCCTAGGCCCACAGGCCCCGACCAGGCCGCAGCGGGCCGCGGGCGACCCCGCGCCGCCGAAGGCGGCAGCGACGCGGCGCGGTAGGCCCGGAGAGGCCCGCGGGCGGTAAGCGGCGCAACGAGGGGCGATCAGAAGCCCCAGCCGGCCGAATCCAGCCCAGAACAGGGGCCCTCCTAGCCCCGCCGCCGGCGCAGGCCGCGGATCAGGGCCGGGAGCCCTGCCCGAGGGAAGAAAAGGCCAGAAATGACCGGGCCCTATCTGAGCCGGACCCGGCGGGGAGACTCAGGGCCAATCACCCCCCCGTTCAGACCAGCGGCTCGGCCGAGAGCGGGCCGTAGGCCACCCGGGACCGGGAGGTCCTGCACCCCCCCCCCACCGGCGTCCCAAGCCACAAGGAAAAGGTAGGAGAGTATAATGAAGAGGAAGAATAAATCAATTACCCTGGGGTAGCTAAAGGATAAATCAAAGAGGGGAAGGAAAGAGAAAAGAGGGAAAAAATTGGATTTATACGACCAAAGTCTCTTGCTGATTCGCTCCGGTGCTAGAGATAGATCCGGTGTCCACAGCAAAAGAGAAAGAGAAAGCTGTGGACCCTGCTTATAAAGCCATTGATCCCACCCCTAAATTGGCAACATCCAAATTGACCCAGTAACAACAACCTCCAATCTGCTCCCAGGCCACTAGCCATCTATGGCCTGGTCACTAACATGGGGTTTTGTTCGGCCCCAACCGCAACACGTGCTCTCTTTTGATGTGAACACGCTATGTTGTGTTGTTGTTTTTTCAGTGGAACTTGATATCTTGAAAGCTCCACCTTTCCAGTCAGTCCTGTACATTCTATAGCACATCTCATAAATGCCACAAAACACAGTATTGTACTTCTTCAGGGAATGGGTATATTGGCATTGTCCTACAGCTGGCTGCTGAGAGCGACAGATTCATGCCATGTGGTTGGTGATCCCTGGGTTAGGGTAACTGCTTCGCTCAGTCATAGAAACATTGCCTTAGGATGCATTAAAAAAGGGTCCTTTTCTAAGCTTTGCCTTCCTTTTAACTTGGTTACATCTGTCATCACACTCAGAGGGAAAATGGAAACAAAGCAGAACCTCAGGGATGCAGCTGTGAAGAAAACAATACGAACAAGGTAGTTTGTGTGTCAAGGTGTGTGTGTGTGGGGGGGGAATCTCAACCTCCTTCAAGTATAATGTTCACCCCAAAATTCCCAGCCCCAATTACATGTTATATTCCAATGGAATTGAAAGAATGGGAAAAGCTATTATCGTGGATAATCCAATGTATGATTTATTTAAGAAGTACAGTGGAACCTCAGTTTTTGAGCATCTTGGAAGCCAAAAGATTTGGAACCTGAACGTCGAAAACCCGGAAGTGAATGCTTCCATTTTCAAATGCACCTTGGAAGTCAAATGGCTTCAGAGGTGTGTTTCTCCATTTTCTCCATCGCGCCTTGGTTGTCAAACGTTTCAGAAGTTGAATGGTCTTCCAGAACGGATTATGCTCAACAACTGAGGTTCCACTGTAAGGAAACTTGCCCTACCGGGTGCATGTGTGTCTGTCTGTCAGGGAGCCAACAAGGAGAACAGGTCATTTGCAGATCAGAGAAAGAGAATGAAACACTTGGCTAACTTACAGTTAGTTTCCTTATTAAAGAAGCAGATCAGAAGAATGGCAGATGAAGGTGATTGACTACATGGAAATGGCCGAGATGACTGGCAGAATCCGAGACCAGGGAGATGAGTTGGTGGAAGAAGATTGGAAAAAGTTTAAAGAATATCTACAGAAATATTGTAAAATTTATGAATGGACGTTGGATGGAAAATAAGTGGTGTTGGTAAAAAGATTAATAAGAATATGTTAATATAGATTGACAATGAGGGAAAATGTATTTTTAATATAGGTTAAGATCTTGAGTAAAGTTAAGGATTGAGGGTAAGGATTTGCTGAAGTAAATATCTGAACTGGAATACAAAAAGGGAGGTGTGAGGAGGTCAAGAAATTAGTGATGAAGTATAGGATATGAAAATCCTAATCTTTTTTCTGTTTTGTTTGTTGGTATTCTTTGTTCTTCTTTTTCTTTTTTATTATTCTGTTAAATGTTTCTTTTTTTCTTTATTCTGTACCTTTATTAATTGTTCAATAAATATTATTTTAAAAAAAATTAAAGAAGCAGATCAAAGAACACACAGAGACTTCTAAGGGTTGCACCTTTCTAGATGAAGCAGTTGCTCAAACTGGCTTGGACTTCGCCCTTCACTCCCTAGCCCTCTGTTTCAGGACTTTCCCTCTGTATACAGTAGAGGTCAGCAAACTAAGGCCCAGGGGCCAGATGCAGCCCACCGGGCTCGTTAATCCAGTCTGCGAACCTTGCAAACCCTGCCGCCCGCTTAGTCAGTCCCCGCGCTAAACCGGTGTGGCGCCGACGCCTTGCCGTGCAGGGACTGACTTCCATGACACTGGCACGGTTTTGGATTGGCTGCAAGAAGCTCCTGCAGCTAATCCAAAGCCACTGATGTCTCCTTCCAGCTGAAGTGGCTGCACATGGCCAAGAGCCAAGCAGGAGGCTGCCTCCGCCGCCTAGGCCAGCGGCATGGGCTCTGCACCCTGCGGACCCCTGGCCGAGGCAGACAACGAGGACGATGCTGCCAAAAATGAGGTGGCAGCGACAACGTGAGTGGTGGCAGGGGGTTCCTTTCAGGAGAGGGGGTATGCTTTTGGGAGAGGGTGGGTCCGGCCCCACACAAGGTCTGAGGGACAGTGGACCGACCCTTTCCTGAAAAAGTTTGCTGACCCCTGGTATACAGCGAGTTCCAAGGGACGCTCTCTGTGTCTGCCTAGCTCTTTGCTCAGCAACATGCAATAAACACCTCATTCTGGGAGGTGGGATGGGTCTTGCATGCTATCAGCAGAGAAGCTGTCAAAGGGGCTTTGTGGTAGAACTGCCAAGTCTGATGCCTGTCCTTGCCCTGTGCTGGGGCACCTGCCTGTTAGCTCCTCTTCATCTTCTTCCAAGCTCCCAGCCTCCAGTACTTCCCAGCTCATCCCCTCCTCTGGGGTGTGACCAGTTTCCCACTACCAGGATCCAGTATCCAAATCCTCTCCCACTGTGTTTTCCCTGGGGGGGGGGCTTTTGGTCAGGCAGCTTCCACCCCTCCTCCTCATCCAGCCAGTCCCTGACACTCTCCTATCAATGACACTTCCCTGTGAAAGCTAATAATGGTTGGGAGTTCTGGGCAGCCTTTTATTAACTATGCAGAGGTCTGCTAACCTGTTAACAATATTCAGCATCATATTCTCTCAGCTGTGCTGTGTCTCAGGTCTGAATTTGCCTCAAGAAGCTCCAAGTGGGTGCGTGCCTTTGCCACGTGGTAATGGCAAATATCTCATCATAGCTCATTTTTAGCTCATCCCTAAGATTAGGGATGGAGGAGAAATCTGATCCACTTTGCAGCTAAATGCAAACTTACCTAATTCACATTTTCTGGAACGAGCTGCGAACCGAAATACTACCATCCTTCAAAATTCCCACTTTTTCAGATTTATTTTACTAGTGTAAAGAAGGCATATGAGATTCATGTATTAGTGAAAATAACATACAAAACTGCATTGTTATGGAAAATTGTTTTTCAGAAATGTGTATGTTAGTCAAAACTGCATGAAAATGTGTTAGGGAAAAATGCTGGTGGATTTACATGAGGATTAAAAAATATATAATCGCTGGATTGTAGGAGAAAAGTGGAAAACTGAATTTAGGATTTGAGGAATGAGACATGCAGAGGACCAGAATTGGCAGTTTCTTCCATCCCTAGCTGAGATGCTGAATATTAGGATCAATGTTGTGTGATGGATCCAGATTTAGTGCAGCATGGGTGGTCCATAATGAGCCCACTCCCATTGCTGCTCTTGAATCATAGCCTTGCTCAGTGCTATTTTTCTAGAAAGAGAGGTGCCAGAACGTACTATGAACACCTTCCTTGTTCTCTTATAATGGCAATGGCACCCACCTGAGAAGTGCTGGAACTGAGTTCTAGTGAGTTTCGGCTGGAAAAAAGCCCCTGGTATTGCTGATCCAGTGATCAGGAAAACAGCCCACAGAGCTTATTCCTGCTCACTCTCTTTCATTCGTCAGGATAAGTAAACTAGTCCTCTAGAGTCAGTGAAGCTAATTCTGCTGCTGCCAGTAAGCTACACTTGACCTGCTGCCTCTGTGATGTTCTCGGAGAAAGAAAGTCAGGATTACCATGTGGCAGGCAGGTCAAGGAGCTGCTAATCTGCTCTGTCTGCCTGCTGTTCCTCTGCATCCATTAAAGGAAGGGATTCAGCTCCTGCCTGCCTCTCCCCTGTTTTTACTCAGCTCTCTGTGTGAGGCAATGCACACAGGGTATGATCCAGCTGAAGTTTTTGTTTGTTTAGAGCATTTGTACTCCGCTATTCAGCCAAGAAGGCTCTCAGAGCAGTTCACATACACTTGTGGTAAGAATTCTTGCCACACACACAAAACAAGACAATCCCTACCCACAAGTTTACAGTCTAAAAAACAAGGAGACAAATAAACAAAGAATCCAAGACACACAAGACAGCATGGAGGGAAGAGGAAAATGAAAATCTAAAGTCAGGCACTAATTTCTAAACAGCTGAAATTAAGCACTAAGTCCTATTTATTTAGGTGCTTGGGTACAATAAAGCATGAATGTGAAGGGGCCCAGAGTCTGGACAGTTATCTGATGGGAATGTTCTAATTCTGGATTTCTAGGAATGAGAAGTTGGATTCAGCATATGGCCTACAGGACTCCTCCAACTCTTCTATGATTAACCTGTTAAAAGGTAAATGGACCCCTGACCATTAGTTCCAGTTGTGGACGACTCTGGGGTTGTGGTGCTCATCTTGCTTTACTGGTTGAGGGAGCCTACATATAGCTTCCGGGTCATGTGGCCAGCATGACTAAGCTGCTTCTGGTGAACCAGAGCAGCGCACGGAAACTCCGTTTACCTTCCCACTGGAGCGGTACCTATTTATCTACTTGCACTTTGATGTACTTTCGAACTGCTAAGTTGGCAGGAGCAGGGACCGAGCAACAGGAGCTCACCCCGGCGCAGGGATTTGAACCACTGACCTTCTGATTGACAAGCCCTAGGCTCTGTGGTTTAGACCACAGCGCCACCTGCTTCCCATAACCTGTTAAAGCGCTGAATAATTGGTTGAAGATGCAGTTAACAGGATAAGATTTGCTCCCAAAGTGTCTCTCTGAAAATATGCATAGACCTCTAACTTTGATGTGCAGGTTTCGTTTTAAGAGCTGTTTATTTTAACTGAAGTACTTGCTTAGTGACTGGAGTAATATTTAACTGAGGAAATTAATCTTAGAATAATGGGCTTTGCAGATGTTTGTATTGACCTGAATCAATGAAGTCTTTGGGGGTCTTCCCCATTGTTATCATAGCATTGACCACAAAATAAATATGCTGAAAACACATTTTTAAATAGGTAAAATGGCTTCGAATTAGTGAAACAAAATAGGGAATTTAGAAGGTGCTATCTGGAGCAGGAGATATATAACATTTACTGGGCCCACAGATCTGAGATTTGGAGATCATTCCAAAGAATCAAAGAATCACAGAATTGTAGTGTTGGAAGAGACTGTGAGGGTCATTTGGTCCAGCCACCTACAATGCATGACAGACGGCTATCCATCCTCCAAGGAAGGAGAATCCACCACCTTTCAAGGGAATCTGGTCCACCATTGAATAGAGTTTACCACCAGAAAGTTCTTTCTGATGTTTAGTCAGAATCTCCTTTCTTGTAACTTGAAGCCATTGGTTCAAGTCATACCCACCGAAGCAGGAGAAAACAAACTTCATCCTTCATGTGACAGCTCTTTATATATTTGAAGATGGCTGTTATGTCTCCTCTCAGTCTCCTATTTTCCAAGCTAAACATACCCAATTCCCCCAACTGTTCCTTATAAGGCTTGGTTTCCAGACCCTTGATCATCTTGTTCACACTCCTCTTCACATGTTCCAGCTTTTCAACATCCTTCTTAGATTGTGGCACCCAGAACTAGACACTGTACTTCAGGTGTTGTCTGACCAAGGCAGGTCAGAGTGATACTACGACTTCTCTTGATTGGGACACTAGACTACTGTTGATGCAGCCTAGAAGAGCATTAGCTTTTTTTGCTGCTGTTGACTCATGTTAAGCTTGTGGATCCCTAGATCACTTTCACATGTACTACTGGCAAGCCAGTTGTTCTCCATGTTATATTTGTGTAGCTGGTTCTTCCTGCCTAAGTGCAGAACCTTACATTTATGCCTATTGAAATTCAGTTTGTTAGTTTGGGCCCAGCTCTCCAATCTGTTACAGTCATCTTGTGCTTGTGTTTATTTATCTGTTCTAGTACCTTTCCTGGTATCAGCATCAGTAGTTACCCAGGTCTTCTTTTACTCCTTTTTGAAGATGGAGACATTTGCCTGTCTCCAGTCTACAGGGACTTCTACTGTTCTCCAAGAATTTTCAAATATTACTCTGAGATTACACCTTTAGTACTCTTGGGTACAGCTCATTAGGCCCTGTAGATTCAAATTCATTTAAGGTAGCTAGGTGTCATTCATCTCCATGGATGGTTCAGGCTTAGCACACCTGTACCAAACAAGTCCATTGAGACCATCAGTTCTTTTCTGTAGAAAGTGACTTTAAAAATCATTCATTTCTTACTTATAACATGGTTCTCAGGTGCTTCCGTACTTAAAAAAAATATTTTGAGTATGCAAAAGGGAGAGAAGAATCCACATACGGAACAGACAAGATAGTAATCATGGGTTTCTGCTTCCCACATCCAAGAGTGGCCGGTCCTCAATAATTTTCTGGGTAAAGTTCAGCACAGTGGTCTTACTAGCAATGCCCATGCAGCACATCCCCAGCATGCCAAAAAATTCCCATGATGATACTGGCAGTGTGGGCTTCCCATCAACAGCATGCAACACTTCTGCTTAGGAAGATCTGCATATGTTAATGGCCAAATGGTTACACAGATCTGCATGTGTTAATGGCCAAATTCAAGGTCCATTATTTTATACAGCTTGCAGACAGGGGCAGTGCCTGGAGATGGGCAGTCAAGTCATGCATCCACAGTAACCAGAAGAGGAATGACTTCTGGGAGGAGCAAACAGGTTTGATCAGCTGTAGCAAGCACTGGATTAAAACAAATAAAATCTGGTTTACAAAATCTTTTCTAGAGAACTGGGTGGTAAAAAAACCTGTATAGCATTGTCCTACTGTCCTCATAGAGGATGCCAATATAGTTTATGCCGCAGCATAAATCTGTGTGCCAAATCAAAGTGTTATTCATACTTAGCATGGCTGTTAAAATGGGAGAAAAACTGCATTCTGTTGCATCAAACATTTAGCCTTCATTAGTATGAAAGAGGGGGGGGGGGAAACCTGTTTAAGAGATGCCAACATTCCTGAGTTTTATGGGAACTATATTTTGCATTGTTTTGATGAAAACTATTATGCCTATTTGCTGCTCTGCATCAAACCTTAGACGAGCTAATAAATTCATGCATATTTATGGGCTTTCTGGAACATTGCGATTAAACAGTGATTCAATATCTTATCATGCAAACATGGAAAGCGCTTGTCAAAAGGATCAAGCCGCGGCAGCCCTTTTCATTGTGTTCACCTGCATGGCACATTTCAAAAGTGACAATCGCAGATTGCGACAGTTCACACATGTATCAAATGATTCCACTGCTGATTAGACTGAGACAGCAATGTAAATATCAAGGCCGGGACCTGCTGTATAGTTTGCAGAGAGAAATTACATTCCAGATCTTTTTTCATTGCGATGAATTGTGTGTAAGAGTTCCTCCCCTGCCCTGCTACATCCGCAATGGCATGCTGAGAGAATTCAATTTGGAACGGTTCTCTTTAATCCCATCTTCTTCCTCACACCATATTGCTGGGCCTTGTAAACCAGGGGAATGCTCAAAACCTGGCTCCATCTGCTCTCTGCTTAAAAGGTAAAGGTAAAGGGCCCCCTGACCATTAGGTCCAGTCGTGACCGACTCTGGGGTTGCGGCGCTCATGTCGCTTTACTGGCCGAGGGAGCCGGTGTACAGCTTCCGGGTCATGTGGCCAGCATGACTAAGCCGCTTCTGGCGAACCAGAGCAGCACACGGAAATGCCGTTTACCTTCCCGCCGTTTACCTTACCTATTTATCTACTTGCACTTTGACATGCTTTCGAACTGCTAGGTTGGCAGAAGCTGGGACTGAGCAACGGGAGCTCACCCTGTCACGGGGATTCGAACCGCCAACCTTCTGATCGGCAAGTCCTAGGCTCTGTGGTTTAACCCACAGCGCTGTCTTCAAATCTATGCCTTATTAGAGGCAGCAAGGCTTCACTTCAAGTGCTCCCCTTCAAATATGGCTCAGAATTTATTCCCAAGAAACTCTTTTTTGGGGAGTGATGGCGGGAGGAATATCCAGCTAGTTCAAAGTTAATTGATTTAACCAGAGGGTCTTTTTCATTTTTTTTTTTTTGCTATGTTAATTGTCTCAGCAACGAAGCCTACTTCTGTTTAGATAAAAAGTGAAACTTTGTTTCCTTTTGCAGAAAGATCTTTTGTTTTACACTGATTTTTTTTAAAAAAATGTTTTATGTTTTCCCTTCCTACATGCAAATCTCATTAATGTAGATTTCTGCCCCACTGAGTGGATTTTTTTAAAAAAATGTTTATATAGTCAATGCACTATGATCCAATATTTTAAATGAAAATCAGATTATTGTGCATGACGATCCTAGTGTAGAATAAGCAAAGTTGCCATTGATTTTGACATTGCAGGAGTACGGACCACTTCATATCCTCTTAATATATTAGCTGCTGCAACCCTGCACTTTTCACAAGTTATCAGCATGTTATCAACACACACCTTTTCAAGAAGTATGGAGCAAGCTTCCTTTATCCAATGCACACTGCAGGCAAATATAGCTGGTGAGCTGCTTTTCAGCAGACAGTTTTACTCCTTTGATTTCAGGAAGGAGAGATCAGCCTGCAAGACAAAGGAAAGCATCAGCATGCCCACCTGCTTTGAGGTCGGATCCATTCAATATAAGGAGTGTTCACAGCTCTAGTCTACCCATGTCCCTGGTAAGATACACTTCTACCTCTGTGCTTGCATTTTCCCACTGAAGAGGCATGCCATTAAAACAGTTCAATGAAAGAAACACAAATCTTTTTAGTAACCTAGTGCAAATCACAATAGTTTAAAAGCATTTGACTGTCCCCCCCACCCCCAGTATAACTTTCCATCAGGCAGAAAGCTCTTTATTTACCGGTAATTGCTATTTCAAGATGAGGATAGATGTAGCCTCATTAGTTTACAACCATGGTACAAGACAGATGCAAATTTGCAGGGGGCACTTTGAAAATGTCCAGATACATGCTCAGTTTCTTTTATTTCCTCTGATGCTTAAAGAAATCGGCTCTGAGCTACAAAAGAGTGACAGAGGGTTAAATGGTTGTATCAGAAGGCTCTGAGATTGGTGGTGTTGGGATGGGGATGGTGAATCCAGAAGCACTCGTGAAAGGCTGGGTGTTTGAAAGAGTCTGGAAATCAAGAGTGTGTGCTTGGCTAATGTGGCCACATTCAGATGTAATTATATTGGACTGAGAAACCAAGTTCAAACTGAGAATGCTTACCCCTCTTCCTTTTCTCATGCACCACAACACTTCATAGGTTTGTTAAACCAGTTTCCAGTTGCGTCCAAACAAGGAAACTGACGAATGCTTGGACTGTAGGAGTGCAAACCACCTACAGCATGGGGCCACCTCAAATGGGTTTTGCATGACATCTTCCAGATTATACAGGTGGTGAACATTTTGTGCACAGTCAATTGACATGTGACTGCCAATGTGTACATCATTTTTGGCCCTAGACAAGGGTGGAATGGGCTTACATGCAACCGACGACATGTACAATGATCCAGAATGCAAGCTCCATGCAAAGCCCATACAGTAGAAGAAGTTAGTGTAGCTGCTTATCTAAAAAGAAGTGTATCTTCTCCCCCCTCTCCACTGTATTGGTGCCCTTTGTTTTTTTGCAGGTGGAGCTACAGAAGAGTGATAATCTGGACATAGCAATGTCATTGGACCATACCGTGAGGCATTCATTCACAATAGATGATAGGTTGTGGCTCAGTGGCAGAGCATCCTGGGTCCAATCTCCCTGTAAGAGATCCCTGTAAGAAACCCCAGTGAGCCATTGTCAGTCGCTGCACTGTAGATAATGCTGAGCTAGATGAACAAAAGTTGCTAACAGAAGCACATTCCTAAAATGTCCTTATACTCAAGGACATTTTTGGTGTGGGGTGGCTAAGTGCAGAATGACAGTTTGTGAAAGAGACATAGCCCCATCAAACTCTCTCTCTGTGTGTGTGTGTGTGTGTGTGTGTGTGTGTGTGTGTGTGTGCTATGCATCTAGATGACATTCACAAATGTATTTTTAGATGTTAAAAGCATACTTCTGAGTGCATTAATCAGTTCTCTCAATGTAATTTCATCTTGATTGTAGCTTTTTACTACATAACCAAAAATGCTTTATATTGTACCCAAAGTGTTCCATCAATATTTTCAAGAAGAACTAAGGTGAAACCAGACTGTTGTTATTCACATACTCCTACTGTTCTTGAATTGTGATTTCCCCCTTTGTTTCATACTAGCAAATTTGTGCATAATCCAGGATGTTTCACAAATCTAAGCATGATTAAATTCAAAATTATGCTCCCAGTGGCAGTGCAAACATGCAGTAATTTCTTCCCAGAGCTGTAGAGATACAACTGTATTTTTGCCAGCTTAATATTTTTTTATGAAACTGCTTAGGAATCAAATCAATAAGGTGCATTTCAGGTAACCGCTGTGAATTCTGAACACATCAAAGTTACTGTTTTGTGCATGTGTGCAAATCAATGAGGAAGGGCTACATTATCTGAATGCAATTTTAGAGTTTTGAGAGGAGTTCCAGCGGAATGGAGAGATGGGACACAGAACTGCAGTCTTATACCCATTTATTTTGGCACAAGCCTTGTTGCAATCAATGAAACTTGCTTCAGACTGTGCTGCATAAAAAAGGTATGTGCTGAAAGGGAGAGGAAGACATTTGTTCTGAGCAGATCAAGGGACTAGATGACATTAACAAAGGTATAGCTAGTCCGCATGATTGGAGTGCCATAATCCTTGCTGGTCATGCAAAATGCAGGAAAGAAATAGCAGTGGTGAGTGGTACCCATTCATAGCTGTCAACTTTTTCCTTTTCTTTTTTTATATATATATTTATTAACTTTTCAAAAATTATACAAAAAAGACAAAAAACAAAAATACAAAAATTAACAACACGTATAATTTCATTCACTTATTTTCTTTTAACTTATTTCTCGGACCTCCTCATACCTCCCCTTTTTGTATTCCAATTCAAATTATTCATTCAGCAAATCCTCACCCTTAATTTTCACTTAATTTTACACCTTTCTTTCTCCCCCCCCCCCAATTATCTTAATCATTACAGCTGATAACCACTGAAATTCTATCCAACATCAATTTAACATTCACTAATTTTGTGGTATTTCCCGAGATAGTCCTTAAATTTCTTCCAATCTTCTTCCGCCGTCTCTCTTCCCTGGTTTCGGATTCTGCCGGTCATTTCTGCCAGTCCCATGTAGTCTATCACCTTCATCTGCCATTCTTCCAAGGTGGGTAGATCTTGTGTCTTAACTTTTTCCTTTTCTTGTGAGGAATCCTATTCGGAATAAGAAAATTTCCCTTAAAAAAAAGGGAAATGTTGACAGCTATGTACCCATTGGGTGACCAGAACCTCACCTGCCTGTACTTCTTTGAATTTGGTTTATTGGTTTAATAGTGGTTTTTCATTGCTCCAATCTTTGAATAAATATAACCTTTATTCCAGTTCTATCTCATGAGCCTTCTTTCCAATGTGGAGGAAATCAGTATTGTGTCATATGCCCTGCAGATGCTGCACTATCTTACGCAACTTATTTAGAGTGGGTGGTGTGAGAGAAGAGGTTCTCATGGGCTGTTCTTAGGCACCTTCTCCCCCCCTCTCATGTTGATTTATATACACAAGGCTGACCCACCCATGAGGTGGACTCAACCAGATGCTTCAGGTAGCAGAATCCCTCGGGTACCTACCCACCCCTGCTGGGATTGTGTGCCAGAAGCAGCTTCCAGCAAGATCTTCTGAAAGCTCCATGAGATCCCACAAAAATTCCACCAGATCTTGCTGGAAGTTGCCACTGTACAAGCCTTGGGAGTGGCTGGAACAGGACTTCCCCATTTCACTTCAGGTGGTGGAAGGGATGGGCCACCCCTGTGTGTGTGTGTGTGTGTGTGTGTGTGTGTGTGTGTGTCTCTCAATAGATGGGTCCTTGCAAAGAGAATTTTGTTGGGGCTGCCACTGAAGTTTCTTCTTTCTTTTCTCCCCATAAGAGGGTGCAAGCACTTTTCCTCTTAGGAATTACTTCCTTTTAATGCTTGATTTTATTCTGCACTGTTCTTTATCTGTTGCAAGCCACTTAGAGGGCTTTGTGTTCAGAAGGTGGGTAGAAATTCCTAAATGAATCAATATAAACAAAACGGTTCAAAAGCAGCAAGGACCACAGCTCAGCCGCTAGAGCACCTGCTTTGCATGCAGAAGCTTCCAGGTTCATTTCCGGGCATCTCCAGATAGACTAGGGAGAGACCCTGCCAATCAGAGTAGGCAGCACTGAGCCAGATGGATGAGTAGTGGGACTTGGTGTAAGGCTGTCTCCTACATTCCTAATGGCAATCAAGCTAGGAACTGAGGAACAACAGGCAAAGAAACTAAGGCTGCAATCCTTAAGCCCAGTTACCTGGGAATGAGCCCTGTTGAATGAAATGGGACTTACTTTGGAGTAGACAGGGTTAGGAATGCATCCTTAAATAACTCATCAAAGGCAGGCTGAACAAGAAGATGCTATTTAGCCCAATGAGCTGTGTTTCGGCTGCCAAGAATTTTAAAGGGACTTATTGGAGCACCTTGAGTTGCACAAAAAAACATAGAGCATCCTTTCTACATGGTACATTCCTCCATCCTCACCTACCTGCAGTCTTTGAACTTCAGCAGTCTCTTGAGTCCCTTCGTTCTGCTCTCCATCCCAGCATAACTCCTTTGCATTCAATCTTTCATGACCAACTTGCCCTTTTGCGAGTGATCTATAAAACTGATCTTTTATTCACTGTCTTTCCTAATTTCTAGACAACAATCTTTCATGTACGCCTTTGAGTTTTTGCTCTCTCTTCTTCTCTCTTAGTTGTAAGGACTCTTCTTGGATTTCATTGTATCTCCATTACATCGTTACAAATCTTGCTTGGATCACTTTGAAGCCCCCTCCCCATCCTGTCGCAATATATTCAGCTATTCCAGTCTCCTTTTTCATAATACAGATCTTTGAAGCCTGGTATCATTTTGATCGCAGTAGGATGTACCAAATCAAAAGAAATTATGCTGTTTCCACAGCATGCTGCCTAGTATTGGGCATAGTACTGCAGGCAAGGACTAACCAGTCACTTAGGCCAGACAACCGCACCTTCACTGATTTCCATTGTGCAGGTGTAATTTTACTTGGCATTACAGTCTTTCACAAACCTTTCCAGAACTATGGCTTTAAATGGAAAGCAATGAAGTCAGCTTAAGAAACACCCACAACCCATACTTGTGCATGGATGGAAACAGACAAAAATTTCAAAGGCAACAAAATAAGATATACTCTGCTGGTTTTATTGCTTTTGACTTCTCTGTTGACTTTTACTGTAACATCTCGCTTTTCAGCCAAGCCCTACTATAGTAGCCTACAGCGATTATAATAGAATGCAATGAAAATTGCTATGAAATGTGGAAAATGGCCCATATGCATGCTTAATGATGCAGGTGATGGGGGACCTTTTTCAGACTGGGGGCCACATTCCATTCTGGGAAATATTCCAGGGGCTGTGTGCCAGTGTTGTGGCTGGGCAGAGGCAAAAGTGGGCAGCACTTTACCTTTGTAAGGTAAGTTACTTTTCCTACTCACATTTGCACCCTCCTCTCTGGCTTGCATTCAAGCAACTAATGAGTGAACTAATGAGTCACATGAGTCACATTAGTGGAAGGACATCTACCTGCACAATGGGGTTTTCTCCCTTCTCCTCCCCTTGCACCCACAGCCCTAAAATTGACCCCCAGAGGGAGGAGAGGGGAATCTTTTTGCATGGCAATGGAAAATTCTCTTTAGAGCATGGTCCCCAAAACTGGAATGTCCCTATTTAATTGGGGCAGTTGAAGGGGCATGAAGCTCTGGTTTTCAGTTGCCTTGAATTGTTGCAGACAAACCATAGTCTTCAGAAAGCCAAATTGACAGTTTTTATGATATTTTGTACGTTGTGGCGTGTGGCGAGAGGAAGACCCCAGCAGCTATGGAATATTCTAATTGACTAAAATTGATGGAAACTTAAAATTGGATACCACAGAGGCTGAAAAGTCTGGAGAAGGCACAAGTAGCTTCATCAACAAGGAAGATACAACTGGCTTAAGAGCCTCATTGTATGATTTTGTTGCCCAAGATTTATATCAGGATTCCAAGCATACTTCCACAGAAATACATAAAAATCAAATCAAATCAAGGTAGGTGCGTTTAGGATTGAGGTATTAATTTAATCTTATTGGACACAATCCTGCACACTCCATTAAAATGTGTGAATCATGTTGACTGTTGATCGGGTTTCATCAAGCTGTCTGTGTGCAGGATTGCAGCTCACCCCCACCTGCAAAGGAATGCCTGGCCTTGAGGTATATTGTGCTGTCAGCATTGTGGCTTTAATTATTGTTTTAGGGTTTCATTTTTTATTACACGTTTCCAAAGCATGAACACTTTGATCCTGCTCCCAGACCTCTTAAAGTTATTTATGATTTTAAAGCATCAAATATAGTTTCTTGGCCCCAAAGGAGCCGGTGTTAAGTTGGACAACAGACAGCGAGGAACAATGCTGCATTAAACAGGAGACGCTGGAGGTTAATACACGGATGTTGAAAAGCAGCTTCTTTATTTTGTTAAGATGTTATTACGTAATCGGGAGATGACTTTCATATCTAACTGCCCGCGCCTGAATTATTGCTCCGACTCCAAAGACTTTGGGGCTTCTTACTTTACTGATTCTGCCATTGATCCTTCCTGGACCCTTTCCAGCCACACTGTATTTGTTTCAGGATAAGGTAATGCCAGAAAAGCAAAGAAACAATCCTAGAAGCTGATCTTAGAGCTCAGAACTGAAGGAAGGAAATTCTGGAGAGGGATTTCTGTGACATTTGGGGCTTTATGATGCTGAGATGAACAAAACACCCTTCAAGCGAGTGACATTGCTTCTGGTTTCTAAAAGCTTTATCTGTTCTCTTTCTGTCAATGTTAATCATTCAAATGGTCAGCAAGGTCAGCCCTGCTGCCTGATCTTAGGGCCAGGGGCTATCACTTCTTCCAGGCACCAAAGGTTTCCAGACGCCAGCAGCAGCCCGTTTCAAGCTGATGTATTATTCCCTGATAATACAGACCCTCCAAGTGTCCATATTTTCCAGTGACAGTCCTGGATTTACTGAAGCCGTCCCAGTTTCTGATTTGATCCTGGAATGATCCCTGACATATCCAGAATACTGCGAATTTGCCAAAAAATGCTCACCAACAACTTCAGGGGATACATTAAAACTCATCAACTTTTCTGTCTGGATTTTCACCGTTTGAAATATGGCAACCCTAGTTATGCAACCCCTGAGTCAAGGAGATAACTAACTATACAACCTTCAGAAAACACCTGAATGCAGACCTGCATAGGGAAGTTTTTTAACGTTTAATGTTATATATATTGGAAGCTGCCCAGAGTGGCTGAGCCAACCCAGTCAGATGGGTAGGGTATAAATAATAAAGTTATTATTATTATTATTATTATTATTATTATTATTATTATTATTATTATTATCATGGAATAGGGCATTCCTATTTTCATTGGGGAAATGTTGGAGAGCACGATGATATTGCACAGGCTCAATGGACCCAATGCTGTTTGTTTAATTTATTTAGCAAGATTTGTATATCACTTAATCACAAACAATAATAAGGATTTCTAAGTGGTTTACATAATAGTATAAAATATTCATTAAAAATAACAATAGTAATAGACTATTAAAACAGCAGACAATTGTCTGCGTATAGTGGTACCTCGGGTTAAGAACTTAATTCGTTCTGGAGGTCCGTTCTTAACCTGAAACTGTTCTTAACCTGAGGTACCACTTTAGCTAATGGAGCCTCCTGCTGCTGCCGTGCCACCGCCGCACAAATTTTGTTCTCATCCTGAAGCAAAGTTCTTAACCCAAGGTACTATTTCTGGGTTAGCGGAGTTTGTAACCTGAAGCGTATGTAACCCGAGGTACCACTGTATTGGTTTTATTGTGAACAGGTCCTTTGCCCCTGCCTGTTTTTTGTGACCCTTGTACACACTTTTTTCATTTCTATGTGTTCATGCATCTTCTTTCGTGACAGTTTTTGTATACTTGTCAAAACAAAATAAACAGTTCTTTAAAAAAAAATCAGGCCATAAATTTATAAAAATGTAGATAACATCAACAGTTTTAGAAGCATGTGAATGCAATAAAATTGCATGTCTGGGTAGGCTTCCCTGAACAAACACTTTTTTTTCAAGCATCAGAAAATGCTCCAGTGAAGATACCTGCTTAATATTAATAGGCCGGGACTTCCAGAACATGGGTGCTGTCACACTGAAAAATCAGTTTCCTGCAAATGTAGAACATCACAAGGCACTTGCAAAAATGCCAGTTCCACAGATCGAAGCAGTGGAATGGGCACACGTGGGCACATTTCAAGCAGATGCATTATTCCCTGGTGATCGTGCCCAAGCCAGATGGGCCTGATGCAGCTTATGGAGAAAGGGGCTTAAGCTTTAGAATGTGGGGATCACATCCAGGCTTTCCATGAACATTTGGAAGACAGTGCTGCAGCTAAGGTTGGACCTCAGAGCAGTGGTGGAGCAAGCCGATTGGGTGCTTGTGGTGCCCTGAGCCCAGAAGAAAAAGAAGAAGAAGAGTTTGGATTTGATATTCTGCTTTATCACTACCCGAAGGAGTCTCAAAGCGGCTAACATTCTCCTTTCCCTTCCTTCCCCACAACAAACACTATGTGAGGTGAGTGGGGCTGAGAGACTTCAGAGAAGTGTGACTGGCCCAAGGTCACCCAGCAGCTGCATGTGGAGGAGCGGAGACGCGAACCCAGTTCCCCAGATTACGAGTCTACTGCTCTTAACCACTACACCACACTGGGACGAGGCCAGCCAGGACAGGATGCTCTGCAGGGCCTCTCAGGAGTCTGCCTGCCTCCTCCCACTCAGCCGCCCTGCTGCTTAGGGGGAGGCATCGGGTGGACTGTTTGGGGCAGCAAGGAGCCTGCAGGTGCTCAAGCCACCATGTCACTACTAGGAGAGATGCGTTGCTTGGGCATGCTGCAGGTCCCACGGTGAGTGCCTCGTATCATTTTGTCACACCCCACCCCGAGCTGTTTTAAGCATATGTGGCACTGGGGTGCAAAGATCCACCCCACCCAGGTTGCCCAGTCCCAGGCGCGCAGGAGGGTGGAGCCAGCCGTCCGCCTCAACATCTCGCTGGCTTGTTCGCCCCTGAACTTGCCGCCCGCAGCAGAAGAGCCCGCCGCGGCACTATGACTGATGGGCGGGCTCTTCCCCGGACTCAACTCTTGGGCCCCGGACTCTCGGCCTGGCACCCCTGAGAGCCTGGTGCCCCACACCACTAGTGCCTAAGACAGCCCTGCACCCCCCTCAGTGGGGACCACCAGGGCAGACCGCACCTACCACGCGCCCCTTGCTATGCCCCTGTGTAGGAACCACACCCAAGCTTTCCATGAATATTTGAAGACTGTGCCGCAGCTAAAGTTGAACCTCAGAGCCCAAATCCAGGGTCCCCCTGTCTCCTCCAGGAGCTGCAGGGGAAAAGAGGCCTGGCATCAACACCGGGAGGAAGCCAGACCTGTCAAGGCTTATGCTGGCCACAATATCCTTATTATCCTTTTATGATTGTGGCCAGGCACAGTCATGGTTACAGATGCTCAAATTACTTTTTTTTTTTTAATTTCACAGAAGCAAAAGTAATATTCTGAGCATCATTTATGACAATGAAATAGTGCTTATTCCCAGGTAAATGTATTCAGCTTAATGAGCATCCTTTTTACTTCCTGTAGTCATGGTGGTGCTGTAGGCATTTGCTTGGTAATTGTGGAAACAAGGTGCTGGACTCAGTGGGCCACTGGCCTGATCCTGCAGGACTCTTCTCATGTTCTTATGGGTCCCCACCCAGAGCCACCTTCTCCTTCAGTTTTTCTCCCCTCGATTTGAATTGTAAATTGAGTTTGAATAGAAGCAGCGTCCGGCTTGGTTGCCTTTGAGCCTCGTGTCGAGATAGCAGCGTGCAATGTATATTTAGCAAATCCAATAACACTTTACTACTTGTGCTCTGAACACTTAAAAAATGTATAAATGTGTGAAGATAAAACCCCTTAGAGACCCTCGTCGCTCCTGTGCTGTGGTGTCATTTGCTGTCGCAAGCAGCATGGCCCTCGCTTTTTGCAGATCAATTTGTCTAATGAAACTCAATCAATAAGTCAGCGACTAAAACTACCACAGTGTTAAAGGTTGAAAATCCCACGATCATTGTCAGCCTGTTTCCCCATACCTTTTGTCTCTACTTCATGAAGAGTATTTATCTCCTTTTTTTTCCTGGCTCCTGCAGTCTTTGCAGAAACTTCGGAGCAGTCTGTCTTGCTCAGGGAATATGATTAAAAAGAGCGCTGTCGCTGGATCACACCAAAGGCCCATCTCATCCAGCCCTCTCACAATAGCCAAACAATGTCCCATGGCTAACCTGCAAGCGATGCCAAAACACTGTTATTCAAAGGCATACTGCTTCTGATGGTGGAATATGGCCGAAGGGACATTTTTTCACATGTGGTGGGATTGTAAAATCATAAAGAAATATTGGGAAATGATTTATAATGAAATGAAGAATATATTTAAATTAACCTTTATTTTTAAAAAACCCCAGAAGCTTTTCTATTAGGTATCACAGTATAGGAGTGGATCTACCAATATCACAAAAGAATTTATTTATGTATGCAACTACGGCTACACGGATGTTATTAGCACAATTTTACAAAGAAGAAGGTGTCTGAGCTAAAGAAGGTTGGCAAGTTAAATTAATGGAATATGCTGAAATGGCCAAACTGACAATGAAACTAAGAGGAAGAGACGGCAATGAAGTTAAGGAAGAATGGAAGATGTTTATTGCATATATACAGAAGCATTTTGCACAGGTCAATACATTAGCAGGGTTCAAGTAGATAAATAGGTACCGCTCCGGCGGGAAGGTAAACGGCATTTCCGTGCGCTGCTCTGGTTCGCTAGAAGCGGCTTAGTCATGCTGGCCACATGACCCGGAAGCTGTACGCCGGCTCCCTCAGCCAGTAAAGCGAGATGAGTGCCGCAACCCCAGAGTCGTCCGCAACTAGACCTAATGGTCAGGGGTCCCTTTACCTTTACCTAGAAGTACTTGTAATTTTGTTATGATTGGATAACAAGTAATTTAAATAAGATGTTAAACTGTGCAATGGACATGCAGTACATTGATAAATAATGGAACCAAAGAAGGGACTAGAGGGAAGCCAATTTGTTTTGTTTTTGTTTGTTTGTTATTGTTTGTTATCTTTGGAGAATTAATAAAGGAATATGGCAAACCTGGCTTGCACCTCATTCTCCAGTGTTGCTCTTCTTTAGCTTCAATTGAACTTTCCAGTTGAACTCTTTCAGTAATATGCACAGGCATTTTCCATTTCAATGTGAATTGAACAATTATACTTAACTGCTTAGATCTCCCCTATTGTGACATCTGAAGAGGGCTAGAGTTGTCCAGTGCTAGTTGGCATTGAGCAGCAGTGGATCATAAACATACAAAATTCTATAAGAAGCAGCTCATCACATCCCAGTGTGGTGTAGTGGTTAAGAGCGGTAGTCACGTAATCTGGTGAACTGGGTTCGCGTCTCCGCTCCTCCACATGCAGCTGCTGGGTGACCTTGGGCCAGTCACACTTCTTTGAAGTCTCTCAGCCCCACTCACCTCACAGAGTGTTTGTTGTGGGGGAGGAAGGGAAAGGAGATTGTTAGCCGCTTTGAGACTCCTGAAGGGGAGTGAAAGGCGGGATATCAAATCCAAACTCTTCTTCTTCTTCTTCAGCTAAATTTATGCATACATAGAAGGCCTACCATTGCCTGCAAGGTGAATCACTCAGCCAAATAGATATTGCATGAATACACTATCACTACTAATGTTTTGACTGAACTTAGTGGTGAGTCAGACCACTGGTCCTGCTAGCTTAGCACTGTCAAGCCTGACTAGCAGAGTATATACATCCCAAGGGACCCAGGTTCAATTTTTGTCATCTTGGGAGGGGGAGGAATCAAACAGCAGGTGATGGGAAAGACCTCTGCCTGGAAGAGCTATTAGGAGCCACTACCAGAGGACGCAATACTGACCTAGATGGACAAATGTGTTAGGCAGCCTCCTGTGTTTCACTAAGATCAGGCAGAGATATTCTCCTGTTCTGCTAGTGGAGAACTTTTAACGTGGAGATATTGGGGGCTGAATCAGTGACCTTCTACATGCAACGCATATGCTCTATCACTGACCTATGACTCCTCCTAATTGTGCATCCCACTGCACTGTGTGTATTGGATTGGGATCCCATTACTTCTGTTTGAACACTTCTCATTCCTGAGCTACAAAGTAAATCTAACTTTTTAAATATGTATCTCGGTTTATTCACATATAAGAAAAGAGGCCAGTAGATGGCTCCATCATTCCTGGATTGCCTGAGATGCAACACAGTGAGGCTTTGCGAGCTCTTGACTTTTGGTGAATGGATTTAATTTGATTGCACCAATGACAGGAATAAACTTTATGCAGACGTGCTGAAATAGGACACTTCAATTTGTTGTGCCATTCTTGGTAGGGGCTGTCTGTCCCTCACGCTGACCTTGATGGCTTCCTGATAAATATATCAAGGAACCATCAATCCGGTCTCCTGCACATAAACCTCCTGGGCTATTTCTTTCTGCAGAACTGCCCTGGAATCCATGAAAACCAGCATTTCATTCTCATCCCCCTGTCCCAGCACCTCCTCGCTGGTTGTTTGTCAGGAGGTTCTGTGCTGCAGGGTACCAAGCTAAACACGAAACATCAAGAGCTGTTACAGATGTTGCAATACTAGTGTAGTATCTTGGGAAATCTGAATAAGCCTAAACTTGGAAATGGAACATGGAGCATATGCTTGCATTGAAATTAACAAACAAAACAACGCTTAGGCAGCGTTGTTTTCTAAATCTGTGAATGTGTCTGTGTGGCAGAGCAGCACATAGGAAAATGCACTGCAGACCAAGCACTAATTTCAGTGGCGTACTGGGACTTGTTCACTAACATCCCTAATTGGATTCTGATTTAAATTATATTACAATACAGACTCTACTCCTGACTGCAGTTCTAGGGTTATTTGGGGGGGGGGTTATTATTTCATGGGGGGTGGAGCTAGGCATTTATAAATATACCACCCCATGTTATGACTCGGACAAAGTTCCAACACATTTCCATAACTGCCTTTGCCTAGAAATGGCCCCAGTGATCTGTAAGCAAATTCATGGGTCTCCCCACCACCACCGAAAGCTGATTCTCCAAGTGTTCCTATTTTCCTGGGACAGTCCTGGATTTACAGAAGCCAACCGTGCTGTTGTTTAGTCGTTTAGTCGTATCCGACTCTTCATGACCCCATGGACCAGAGCACGCCAGGCACTCCTGTCTTCCACTGCCTCCCACAGTTTGGTCAGACTCATGCTGGTAGCTTTGAGAACACTGTCCAACCATCTTGTCCTCTGTTGTCCCCTTCTCCTTGCACCCTCCATCTTTCCCAACATCAGGGTCTTTTCCAGGGAGTCTTCTCTTCTCATGAGGTGGCCAAAGTATTGGAGCCTCAGCTTCACAATCTGTCCTTCCAGTGAGCTCTCAGGGCTGATTTCCTTAAGAATGGAGAGGTTTGATCGTCTTGCAATCCATGGGACTCTCGAGAGTCTCCTCCAGCACCATAATTCAAAAGAATCAATTCTTCGGCGATCAGCCTTCTTTATGGTCCAGCTCTCACTTCCATACATCACTACTGGAAAAACCACAGCTTTAACTAGTTTCTGATTTGATGTCCTGCTTTTCTTTAGGGTGTCCCTATTTTCATCAGAAAAACGTTGGAGGATATGGATTCTGTCCAGGTCCTTTATGCAAACTATCAGCTTGTGAACTGTAACCCCGGGCTCCTATGAACTGGAGAAGGTGGTGCTCAGAGGTGCAGCACATGCCTTACATTCAGAAGGACCCAGTTTCAACTCCCAGCAACCTGAGATAGGCCTAGAGAGATGTTGCATAGTAGTAGTAGTAGTAGTAGTAATATTTATACCCCACCCATCTGGTTGGGTTTCCCCAGTCACTCTGGGCGGCTCCCAACAAAAGATTAAGAACACAATAAAACATCAAACATTAAAAACTTCCGTAAACAGGGCTGCCTTCAGATGTCTTCTAAAGGCCAGATAGTTCTTTATTTCCTTGTCACCTGATGAGAGGGTGTTCCACGGGGCGGGCGCCACTACCAAGAAGGCCCTCTGCCTGGTTCCCTGAAACCTCACTTCTCACAGTGAGGGAACCACCAGAAGGCCCTCGGAGCTGGACCTCAGTGTCCTGGCAGAACAACAGGGGTGGAGACACTCCTTCAGGCATACTGGGCCAAGGCCATTTAGGGCTTTAAAGGTCATTACCAACACTTTGAATTGTACTTGGAAACGTACTGGGAGCCAATGTAGGTCTTACAGGACCGGTGTAATATGGTCTTGGATGCCACTCCTAGTCATCAGTCTAGGTGCCGCATTCTGAATTAGTTGTAGTTTCCGGGTTACCTTCAAAGGTAGCCCCACGTAGAGAACATTGCAGTAGACCAAGCGGAAGATAACCAGAGCATGCAGCACTGGCAAGACAGGCAGGTAGGATCTCAGCCTGCGTACCAGATGGAGCTGGTGGACAGCTGCCCTGGACACAGAATTGACCTGTGCCTCCATGGACAGCTGTGAGTCCAAAATAACTCCCAGGCTGCACACCTGGTCCTTCAGGGGCACAGTTACCCCATTCAGGACCAGGGTAGGCAATACTGAGCTATGAAAACCAATGGTTTGACTCAATGGTATAAGGCGGCTTCCTTATGCTCCTATGATTGGCCACATAATTTTGCTACTCCTTCCCCTGCCCTCTGCCATTACATTTTCTCTGTGTCTTCCTGATGTATGCAAAATATTAATAAACAAAGAGGCGGCTGCCTAACTCATGCATCAGTTTCAAGTCCTCCTGCCGTAATTATTCTCACCCCTTCAAAATGTGCCAGTTTACTACATCTGTTGGCCTAAATCCTGTCCATAATCCAAGGTTTGAAAAGGCATGGCGTGGCTACTCAGTTAGGACAGAAAGGCCCTCACCCACTGACTTATTTACTACTTTGTATGTCCCAGGGTTTTACCCTAACACTGAAAATAGTTTTCTGGGCTGTCTTGTGCTCTTTGGCTCAAGTCATGGATACTTCCTACATTGCAGGGGGGTTAATTTCTAGAATTCCAGAGGATTTTTCCTGCAGTGGACTGTGGGATGTGCCCATCAGAATTGATAGGATGATTGCAAGAACTAGTTGTGCTAGATGTCAATAGTTGTGACATCACATACAATATGTATTTATTTATTTGCAAGGGGTGGGAAGAAAAACATTACCACCAACATTAATAAAAATATATACCATGGCAGTAAACAACATAAAATGAACAATAACATTGCATTCATACAACAAATGTAAAACATGCTATACAGCTGGTGATGTGCTGTTTTTATTGCAATCATTTGTATGGTTTTAATAGATCATATATATATATATAGAGAGAGAGAGAGAGAGAGAGAGAGAGAGAGAGAGAAAGGGAGAGAGAGTGTTTTAATCAACGTTTAATTGTTTTTAAATGATTGTCCCACCGCCACCTATGTTTTGAGTTGTTCTTATTTTTTATCTCTAAGTCACCTTGATACCCTGTCAGGGGGAAAAGGTGAGGTACAAGTAAATACGAAATAATAATAATAACAACTGTGGGTTACTGCATTCAACTCAGTGTTGGACAAATAGTAGGTCTCAGACATTCTTGCCTCAGGAAGACAGGTAGTTTTAGGAACACTTCTGAGAGAATATCTGTTGTGAACAAACTAATGAAATGAAATCTGGATCTGGTCTTTATACAGTTTGCATACCAATTAGAATTAGTCTTACTTGCAGGCATGTTTAAGCTCTTATAGTTAACGAAAGCTATTCCATATGGGAGTGGAAGTAGAGTCCCATCGAATCAGATGGAAACCACAGTCCGTATTCAGGCCTGCCAATTCTCAACAGCATTATAATTTGGGTGCAGCATCTAGTAATCTTTTGCCCCCCCCTTCCTTTTGCGACAAATGCATCAGTTCTAGTTATCAGATTGATCCTCCTAATGCAGAGAACTGTGAAACATGAGAACAACGCACTGTAAATCAATAATTTCCACATAAATGAAAACATCAACTTTCCAAGCCTTTCTTTAATGATTCCCTTGGTAAGAGAATAAACTCCCTGGCAATCCATTATGTGTTTGCCGCGTCACCTTTTCTCCAGATGCTCCCAACGACAAGGTCATTGGAGGGGAAGAGATCAAAGGGATGGCGAGCTCCCAACCTGTGTGTCCTGTCATTAATGTTAAATCTTCATCACCTGTTTCTTTTAGACAGTGAAGGACGCAACACCGTCCACCCCATACTGCTTATGGTGATGTTGTTGGAAGAGAATTAGGTTAAGGAATTTTCCGTGCATTTCTGGCACGGCAGAAATAAGGATCAGTGTAATGATTTTGACTGTATTTAACGTACAGTGGTGCCTCGCAAGACGAAATTAATTCGTTCCGCAAGTCTCTTCGTCTTGCGGTTTTTTCGTCTTGCGATGCATGGTTTCCCATAGGAATGCATTGAAAATCAATTAATGCGTTCCTAGGGAAACCGCCTTCAGACCAGGTCCGGGGACAGTCTGTCCCCGGACCTCTTCTGAAGGCTGGGGGGGGGACAAGGGCTTTTCTTCCCACCCCCAGCATTTTAAAAAACCCTGGGACAGCGGAGGACTTCTCCGCTGTGCGGGGCTATCTTAAAATGCTGGCGGGCGGCATTTTAAAATCGCCCCGGACAGCGGAGGACTTCTCCGCTGTCCGGGGCGATTTAAAAGCCCCTGGGAAGGCAGGCAGGGGGGACAAAGACTTTCGCCCCCTGCCCGCCTTCAGAAGGTGTCCCCGCCCCCCGCCCCACTTCGGAACAGCTTTCCGAAGTGGGGCGGATGGGACAGGTGTCCCCGCCCCCCGCCCCACTTCGGAAAGCTGTTCCGAAGTGGGGCGGCGGCGGCAGGTGTCCCCGCCCCCACGCCCCACTTCTGAAAGCTGTTCCGAAGTGGGGCGGCGGCGGCAGGTGTCCCCGCCCCCCCCGCCCCACTTCGGAACAGCTTTCCGAAGTGGGGCGGATGGGACAGGTGTCCCCGCCCCCCGCCCCACTTCGGAAAGCTGTTCCGAAGTGGGGCGGCGGCGGCAGGTGTCCCCGCCCCCCCGCCCCACTTCGGAACAGCTTTCCGAAGTGGGGCGGATGGGACAGGTGTCCCCGCCCCCCCGCCCCACTTCGGAAAGCTGTTCCGAAGTGGGGCGGCGGCGGCAGATGTCCCCGCCCCCACGCCCCACTTCGGAAAGCTGTTCCGAAGTGGGGCGGCGGCGGCAGGTGTCCCCGCCCCCACGCCCCACTTCGGAACAGCTTTCCGAAGTGGGGCGGATGGGACAGGTGTCCCCGCCCCCCCGCCCCACTTCAGAAAGCTGTTCCGAAGTGGGGCGGCGGCGGCAGGTGTCCCCGCCCCCCCGCCCCACTTCGGAAAGCTGTTCCGAAGTGGGGCGGCGGCGGCAGGTGTCCCCGCCCCCACGCCCCACTTCTGAAAGCTGTTCCGAAGTGGGGCGGCGGCGGCAGGTGTCCCCGCCCCCACGCCCCACTTCTGAAAGCTGTTCCGAAGTGGGGCGGCGGCGGCAGGTGTCCCCGCCCCCCCGCCCCACTTCGGAACAGCGTTCCGAAGTGGGGCGGCTGGGGCAGGTGTTCCCCCGAGCGCTTCTAAAGGCGGGCGGCGGTGAGGGAATCCCTTGGACCCCCGCCGGACTTCAAAAGTGCTTCGGGAAGTCCCGCGGGGGGCCAAGGGATTCCCTCCCAGCCGCCCGCATTTAAAAGCACTCTGGGCAAAGCAGCGAAGTGCGCTGCTTTGCCCAGAGTGCTTTTAAAAGCGGGCGGCTGGGAAGGAATCCCTTGGCCCCCCGCCGGACTTAAAAAGAGCTTCGGGAAGTCCCGCGGGGGGCCAAGGGATTCCCTCCCAGCCGCCCGCATTTAAAAGCACTCTGGACCAAGCAGCGAAGTGCGCTGCTTTGCCCAGAGTGCTTTTAAACGCAGGCGGCTGGGAAGGAATCCCTTGGCCCCCCGCCGGACTTAAAAAGAGCTTTGGGAAGTCCCGCGGGGGGCCAAGGGATTCCCTCCCAGCCGCCCGCATTTAAAAGCACTCTGGGCAAAGCAGCGAAGTGCGCTGCTTTGCCCAGAGTGCTTTTAAAAGCGGGCGGCTGGGAAGGAATCCCTTGGCCCCCCGCCAGACTTAAAAAGAGCTTTGGGAAGTCCCGCGGGGGGCCAAGGGATTCCCTCCCAGCCGCCCGCATTTAAAAGCACTCCGGGGAAAGCAGCGAAGTGCGCTGCTTTCCCCGAGCGCTTCTAAATGCGCTGCGCTTCCCCGCTGTCCCAGAGATTTCTCTATGGGCTTTCGTCTTGCGAAGCAAGCCCATAGGGAAATTCGTTTTGCGAAGCGCCTCCAAAACGGAAAACCCTTTCGTCTAGCGGGTTTTCCGTCTTGCGAGGCGTTCGTCTTGCGGGGCACCACTGTACTGTATTTTTCGCTCTATAAGACGCACCAGACCATAAGATGCACCTAGTTTTTAGAGGAGGAAAACAAGAAGCAAGAAAGCAACGCAAAGCCTCTTGAGCGAAGAGGGGGGAGTGCTCCCGCTGTGCTCAAGACGCTTTGCGTGGCTATCCCTGAAGCCGGAAGAGCAAGTCGGATCACTGCGCATTGATCCCTTTTGCTCTTCTGGCTTCAGCAAAAGCAACGCAAAGCCTCTTGAGCGAAGAGGCAGGAGCGCTCCCGCTGCACTCAAGAGGCTTTACGTGGCTATCCCTGAAGCCAGAAGAGCAAGAGGGATTGCTGCGCACCGATCCCTCTTGCTCTTCTGGCTTCAGCGATAGCTGCGTAGCCTGCATTTGCTCCATAAGACGCACACACATTTCCCCTTACTTTTTAGGAGGGAAAATGTGTGTCTTACAGAGTGAAAAATACGGTAAGTCATATACCAATTAGTCACCAAAACCTCTGAGCAATTTACATAAAATGCAAAATATGCAACCAAATTATTGACAAGATCAGATATTAAAGAACAAGGCAGCCTATTCCCCCCCAAAAATAAAATCTGCAGTTTTAAAAAATCTATACATTGTAAAATAAAATTAATGAATTCAAGGTACTCAGATGCATGTCCATGACATTCATGTATTGTGCAATAAAGACTGTATTATCCTGAGCCAAATTCCTCTTCCTTCCTTGACCACGTCAGTAACTGTGGAATGCTTTCCCAAAGGAGGCCTGCCTGGCTTTGTTCATTTGTGGGGGGATGCTTAAAAGCCATGACAATGCCTGGCATGTAACGTCTCAAGGTTCTGTTCTGAACATGAGGATGTCAAAGTTACAAATTTAATGTACACAAAATGCTGTGTTTGAATGCATTCCGCTTAACAACTTTAACAGAGGATATATTAGTGAATAAGAAAACAGAGATCTTACATTCTTATAGCAAATGTTTTGGCTTCTACTCACATCACATCAGAGCAGCTAAAGAAAGTGGAAGCTGAAATGTTTTGCTATAAGATGTTTTCTGAGTCACTGAAATGAACATGTGATTAACTGTAATAAAGAATTATTCACTCTATCCTTCCAGGAGATTCTCCCCACCCCCCTCTCTGTGTGTGTTCGTGTGTGTGAGAGAGAGATTTAGCATTAAGTTTTCATTGAGAACAAGACTTCAATGAAAATTGGGGAAGGAGTATAGCTCAACAGTAGAGCATCTTCCTTGCCTGCAAACTGCCCCGGACTCAGTCCCTGGCATCTAGGGCAGAGCTTTCCAAACTGTGTGTCGCGAGATGTTAGTGTGTCAGCTGCAGTGTGTAGGTGTGTCGCTCAAACACTCCCGCTGCTCCTCCTGGGGCTGGGAAGGGGTTAATTTAACCTCCGGTTTGCTAGTAAAACTGAATTACTGTGTTGCGAAATGATGCACGTCTAAAAAGTGTGTCGCCAACATGAAACGGGAAAGCTCTGATCTAGGGCTTGGCAAGGCTTCCTGTCTGAATACCCTGGAGAGCCGCTGCCAGTCAGTGTAGGGAGTCCTGAGCTAGGTGGACCACTCATCTGACTCCGTATAAGGCAGTTTCCAATGTTCCTATTACATTAACTAAATAACGGCAACTATACTGGCCAAATAGGAATAACTTCAAATATACATCACTCTTTTCTCTGCATGCTGTGCCCCTCTGTCCCTTTACACGGCTCACATTCCGAGACCCTGAAGAGCAGGCATTACAATGGCAGGCTCACAATCTAACAGAAAAGATGTAAAAGGAAAGAAGAATGGGGAGGGTAGAGGAAAACTGGAAAATTCAGCCAATCCTAACTCAGCAATATAACCTAATGGGCCTTCTCACCTTTAGGTATACATACACACCACCCAGCAGCCACTAGACCTGTGGCTCAAGACATAGACCAGAGCTCCTTTCCCTTCAGCTCTGCAGTCTCATTGCAACTGGCAGTTGGAGGTGAGGGAGAAGCTAGCTAAGCAATTTAAGAACACAGAAAAGGGGTAGATTACAGGGAAGGGTGCAGAGTAATCACCGACTACTTGCAACATCACATATTCACTAGCTTTAAATAGCAGCATCAATAGAACTCACAACACAGCCATCCCTTTTCCCTTAAGAAGGAAATGGCTCAACAGCAAAAGTAGGACCCAATGAAAGGAAAACAAGCAAACAGATGCAATTCTATGGCTCCTGACCAAGTGAAAATGACAAAGTGTTTAGGGATCATGGAGTGGGGACAGGGTGAGAGCTATTACATGAATTAGAAAAAAAATTGAGCTCACACTATTCTTCAAATGATGCTAAATATGTCACTGGGCAACTGCTAACAAACTAGTGAGATGCCCCCCCCCCCCAATGGCAGAATGTTTGCATGTGTTTTAATCTGTTTTGAAGCTCGCCACTGGTTTTAATTATTACATGAATGTTTTAAGTAGCTGTTTTTAACTGCTTTTACTAATAATGTTACTTTAATCTTTTTGTAAATTGCTTTGAGATTGTTTATATATATATATATATATTTCATATGAATTATGTACTATGCAACTGTAAAAAAATAATAATGTATCAGTTGAGCATTTTGAACTGGGTTGCGAGTGAATGTTGAAGAACAAACTTCAGATGAGCTTGTCCCAAACATTCATCAATTTGCCATGCTTAATTGTTTGATGCATTAATTGCCCATTAAAAATGTAGATTTTTAATGAGATTTTAAATAGAGAAGTCCCATGTGAAAGGATATTGAGTGCTACTGGCATTGTTGGGAGCAAATGAACCCCATCTCTTAGTCAAGTACTGCATTTCAGAAACATCTCAAAAACACTTCTAAACCACAGATTTCAACCGCCCCTGTGTCATTTATTCAAAATAAATAATTAATTCTTATAAAAAAATACTGCCTTCTTAAGTTACTGTGCTATTTGTTTCAATTATCATCTAATTGGTTAACCTGAAATTTGTTAATCCACATCAACAGAATAATAAAAAACCCTATTTGCACCTTTAATTAAATTTGTAAGGATTGCCATGTGCAAATAAATGCAGTGACTTTAGCGCGACTCAAATCAATATCTTAATACTTGGGCAGCTTCACACTGGAGCAGATGGTCCTTCAGATAAATCACAAAGGTGGTGATGCTCACTTTTAATCTCTAAATAGTTTGAGATTAGGAATGGAGGAAAAATTCAGTTCAGTTCACACTTAAATGTAAAACTTCTTAAACTGCTCTTCCCAAAACAAAAATCAGGAAGAACCTTCTGATGGTAAGGGGAACAGATTCCCTTAGAACAAGGGATGTCCAAAGCTCAACAACTTTGGGTCTTTCTCCCCCCAAGAAGCCCAACAACTTTGGTGAAGGCTCCCCCCCCCCAAAAAAAAAGCTCGCTGGGTAGATTACTGCCAGTTGCTTTTTTTAGTGGGAGTAGATCACAGTCTCTTCGAAGTTGGACATCCCTGCCTTAGAAGATGTTAAGTTCTCCTTCACTGGAGGTTTTCAAGCAGAGGTTTGCTGACCATCATTCATGGATGCTTTAGTTGATATTCCTGCATTGCTTCGACTAGATGACCCTCAAGATCCCTTCCAACTTGGCAATTCTAGGCCTTTCTGAACCAAAATCCAGCTATTCTTTGAAATCCACACTTCTCTGAATTTTGTGATGCGTTTCTCCAACCCAAAAATGTGTACAAAAAATGTGTATAGCAGCCTAGCCACCACAATAAGTTCTATTCTATCTGCAGCATCTGGACCAACCATAAGGGCAGCCACAAAGCACTGCATTAATCCAACACTGAGGTCACCAATGCATGAACCACCATGGACAAGCTATCCCTATCCAGCAACAGTCATAGCTGGTATAACAACAAAATCTAGTAGAAGGTGCTCCAAGTCACAGGCTGCTTAACAGAGCCAGGATAAGTCTATCTGAGCACATATTATGGCCCAGCACTTTCTTAAAAAATGATGCTGCTCCAAGGTGTTCACAAAGCTTCCCTGCTCACAATGATTTCCCCATTCATTTCAATGGAGACCACAGTTCTGAAGGTGCATTCTTCCCTATGTGTGGGGTTACCGTCTCTGCTGAAAATAACTGAGGCAGTCTGCGTGTCATGGAACATTTGAGGACCCTGGATTTTGGCAAGAGGCTACAGCTTGTCCACAGAACAATCTGCAGAAGTCCCCAAAATACCTAGTGGGAGATTGGTGTGTGGCTTGTGTAACCAAATGCAGAACTTCAGCTATGAAAGTTGGAGAATCCTTGACTGAATGCATGATTTCACACAAAAATCAGAAATGGACACAATGAAAATGGACACATTTTAGTCCTTTACTTCCAGGTATGGTATTCCTGTTCAACACAACCATATGCCTTGTTTAACTGAAATGCATTTTTTGTGCATTCTATACCTCCTTGGGTAATTGTTGGCAGCAATATTGGGTGAGAAAGCAGCCTTTTCCTATAAAAATTGTGTTCAGATTTGCTTTTAACGAGCACTCCTTTCCTTTTCTTTTTTGGTAAATAAAAAAATAAAGAGTCCCCTTGGGAATAGTTCGTCCCATTGGCAGAATCAAGCAAACCACAGACTCTATAAGTGCTGGCAAAAATGAGTGGTTAATGACAATATATTTCTTTTTATGGGCCAGAAGGAATGATATAAATCCACTCAGGTCCCACTGACAGGCAAAGTCAATTGATTTCAGGAAACGGAGACGACTGAATGACACAAATAAATGCATAGTAACAACAGGCGACTAACTCAAAATACATAGGTTTAAATATGCTCTGTCTTCCACCAATAAACATCATGGGCAGCCAGAAGGAGCCAGAAGACCACACTTAAATTGCATTTAAAAATTGAGCAAAAAAAAATATAAAAAAATCCAGCCCCTTTCATGCTCTCCGGTATTTCTGAAGAGAAATTAATGTGCGTACCTAACGATATATATATTTTTTGTAGCCTAACTATGGACATTGCTTCACTTAAAGCAAAAGTGGAGAACCTCAGGTTTGGGATTCAACTTTCAGAACTCTCCCTAGGTTACACTCCACCCTCTTCCGCAGGCCACACACTCTAGGACATGGCCACCACTGCCCCTGTTCTGCACCCCCCTTGATTGTTTAGCCTAGCAGAAATGTGTCCTTGAAATGTGCATTTTACTTGCATGGATGGAGGATGGGGAGGGGTGTGTGTGTGTGGTCCCACTGGTGTTTAAAGCAGTATCATGGCACTTAAAAGGTCACAGCTTCCCCCAAAGAATTCTGGGAACCGTAGATTGTGAAGGGTGCTGAGATTTGTTAGGAGAACCCTATTCCCCACAATTCTCATAGAAGAGGGATTGATTTTTAAACTGTTCTGGAAAATGTAGCTCTGGCAGGAAAACAGGGGTACCCTAACAACTCTTAGCACCCTTCACAATCTAAAGTTCCCAGGATTCATTGGGACTGTTTAAAGTGGCATGATGCTGCTTTAAATGTATAGTATGGATGGGGTCTGGCTATTGTGTGGCTGGAATGTAGCCTATGGTGCAAACATTAAATGCCATATTCATTGCTGTTGTTGTTTAGTCGTGTCCGACTCTTCGTGACCCCATGGACCAGAGCACGCCAGGCACTCCTGTCTTCCACTGCCTCCCGCAGTTTGGTAAAACCCATGCTGGTAGCTTCGAGAACACTATCCAACCATCTCATCCTCTGCCGTCCCCTTCTCCTTGTGCCCTCCATCTTTCCCAACATCAGGGTCTTTTCCAGGAAGTCTTCTCTTCTCATGAGGTGGCCAAAGTATTGGAGTCTCAGCTTCAGGATCTGTCCTTCCAGTGAGCACTCAGGGCTAATTTCCTTAAGAATGGATAGGTTTGATCTTCTTGCAGTCCATGGGACTCTCAAGAGTCTCCTCCAGCACCATAATTCAAAAGCATCAATTCTTCGGCGACCAGCCTTCTTTATGGTCCAGCTCTTGCTTCCGTACATCACTACTGGGAAAACCATAGCTTTAACTATACGCCATATTCATTACATGACCCAATTTTGCCTCTGGTCCTACAAATCCCCAGCATGTACCCCCTGAATGGTTTCCCACTAAGGAATGCAGATGGCAGGTTAATTTAGAGATTAGCAATCTAGGTAATGATCAGAAAAAGAAATAAACAATTGGCCCCCAAACACTTGTTGAAAGTCTGGAACACAGTTCCCCAAACTTGGGTCTGCAGTTGTTGTTCAACTACAATGCCTATCATCCCTAGCTAGCAGGACCAGTGGCCAAGGATGATGGGAATTGTAGTCCAAAAACAGCTGGAGACCCAAGTTTGGGAAACCCTGGTCTGGAAGATCCCAGCTTTCATATCTTTGACAAAAAAGTGAAACCAGTCATAGAACTTTTTTAAAACATTGGACTGGGGAAGGATCAAGTAGGTCAGCTGTAGAACAACCCTATGCATGATTGCTCAAATGTAAGTCCTACTGTGGTCAGTAGAATTTGCCTCTAAATTAGCATGCCCGGGGTTGCATTCCTAATCTCATCTCGTGTTTTAAATTGGAAATTCATTTTCCGATGACACTTCCTTTCAGCTATTTAGTACACAAATATAAAATTAATCTTGGCCCACACAACACCATCTTCCTGGAATCAAATATTAGCCAAAAGACACTTTGCTCTTACTATCATAGCATGTCTGAAAATAATTAATATTTTGACATATGTGCAATCCAAACAATTATTAAAATACTAACAACACAAATTTCTACTTATAGATTCAAATTCTGATTGTAGATAGAAAAATGTAGGAGATTTTCATGCTGACAATATTGTCACAACTGGCATTGTCTGGACTGTAGTTATTTATTCCTTGTAACTGCAGTTTGGGCTCCACATGAAGTCTCCATATTCTCTGTAGGCAATATTTCTGAGTGAGTGTAATTGAGAGATGAGATTGCTTCTGCTTCTAGCAGTAATAGGTTTACACTTTCAGCTTAAAAGTGGTGTGATAGGGAGGAAGCTTCAACCAGCCCAGATTTGGTCCAATGGAGGCAGAGTTCATAATTATAAAAAATAAATAAATTATAATTTTATATAACCTATTGCTGCAACTTTTCCTCATAGGGATGTTGCTCCATCATAGGGTTGCCACATGTCCTCTTTTTTTCAGGAAACGTCCTCTTTTTCATGGGTAGAGTCGTCATAGCGATTCATAGTTAGAAACAGAAGTCGGCAAATGTGTCCTCTTTTTGCTCTTCAAAATATGGCAACCCTAATAACTTGATCATTTTGGTTGCCCTGCATTTCCAGCTCAACAATATCCTTTTTGAGGAGAGGCAGCAAAAACCATACACGGTATTCCAAATGTGGTTGCACCATAGATTATCAGAGGGCTTCACACTGCAAGAGGCTGGGTGGCACGACTTTGGCAGCTGGATCTACACAAGACAAATGGAGCAAGCTGGGTTTGTGGACAAGAGGGTGTCATTCCTAAGGTTTACAGGCAGGCAGACTTCTGGGATCCCTCCAGTCACCAGAAATCTTTTTGAACTAACAACTGAGGTAGGAACAGCTAGCATCATAGTCAATATTGTTGCAAAATGTAATGCAGATACCACACTAGGGATCATTAGGAAAGGAATTAAAAATAAAAATGCTGATATCATAATGCCATTATACAATTTCCCAATATTTCAGTGACCTGCTCAAGACACCACAAGTAATAGTATTGGTTAGTCTTTGTGTACTGTGGACTCCCCTTGTTGTAGAGGGATGGATAAAAACAGTCCAAAAAGACCACCTTTTCTGGAGTATCTGATAACGTTCCAAAGACCATTTGCTGATATACCCTGGGGCAGAGAAGGAGCCCTGTCCCCCAAGCCCTCTCCAGCTCCCACACAGTATAGTTTTATTGATGTGACATCACATCATAATCCAAGCATAACACAATAGCCATGCAATCCAATAATAGCAGGAGAATATAACAACCAATAAAACCAGCTGAAACATATCAGTCACCAAAAGACTGAATACACAAGTCATGAAGGACCATTTAAAAGGGTCAAGGTCACAAATCTGGCAAGGATCCAAAGGGAGCTGAGAAAAAAGAGGGCGGGCAAGTTGTATGAGTTGGTAAAAAAATATCCATAGAAATCAGTCATATTATTTTGTGTCAGGTGAAAGTTGTAACTGTGTGGTGGACAGGAAAAATATGGCTGGTGGGCTGGTTTGATAATCACTCCATGTTTTGTGGGATCCATCTCCCATACTCACCTGTGTGACTGCTGTCTTAATCTGGAATCAACTTCCCACTGAAATTAGTCACAAGCTCTCGTTGACTTTAGAGAAGTTATATTGCACTTCTGCCATGGTACATAAGCCCTTTTGAAATGGTCATCTTTATTTTGATGGCTAACTAAATGCTGGACTCTTTTCCATGTCTGTCCCAGATCTGGGCTCCAGATAACTTGGAAGACAGTCTATTCAGATGCAGTAAAGTCTGACTCCTTCACTCAGCATGAGACTGAGAAAACGAAATCAAAGCAAGACCCACCTCCTTAGACAGAGAAACTGATTTGAAGAAAGATAGGTAGCTGCATGCTTGGCCAAATAGCACAATGAACACATGTGATTACGTGCTGAGTAATTGTTTAATGGTGCTAGCTAAAATAGGAATTAGTTTATTCAATCCGTACTCTTGCCAGAGGTAATAAAGTGAATAAACACTGATGCGTTTGCACAGAAACCTCTAAGAACCCAACAGCCAAGACCTCTGGCACAAAGCTCAGCCCCAGAATACAGTTCTGACTATAGTCTTCACACAACCGAGACCTCACATGTTCATTTCATATGATTATTGGTGTGAATATGTCAAGAAGAAAAGAGCAGACAATAAAATCAAACAATCAACAATACATCTGGCTTACATCTTTCACTTGCATTCTTATTCGAGAGGAAACGTGGCTCTTTTAAAATCTGTTGTCCATCTGCATCTACTATTTCCCCCCTGCTATATAATTTGGAAAGTGGTTTGTCTTTCTGTCTATTCTCTTTGCATTCAGGCACCTCTTAAGATATTGTTGCCCGATTTGGTGTGACAGTTCCCAAGGTGGATGGAATTATTTTTGCCTACATTCAGAAGATGCCAGAAGATGCCATTTTGAATCAAGATGGCAGGTCGAAACATTCAAAACTGTACTGAATTAGACCTCTAGATATACCATCACCCAATTTTGTGTGACAGTTCCTGAGATTGAAGAATGGGTTTTGGCCTATGTTTGGATACTGTTGGATATCATTTTGAATCAAAATTCTGGACCAAACCATTCCAAACTACACCCATTTGGATGTCTCTGAAGATATCATCACCCAATTTAGTGTAATGTTGCCCAATTTGGCATGATTCCAAACTTCACCAATTCTGAATATATAATCATCACAATTTGGCATGACAGTTCCTGAGATTGAGGAGTGGATTTTGGTGTAAAGCTTGGAAATAGATAGGCCCCATTTTGAATCAAGATGACAGACTGAACTGTTCAAATTGCATTGATTTGGATGCCTCTGAAGATATTATTGCCCAGTTTGGTGCGACATTTCTGAAGAGGGGTTTTGGTCTGTATTTGGTAATGCTTGGATACAATGTTGAAGGAAGATGATGGGCCAAACCATCCCAAACTGAAATGATTTTAACCAAATTTGGCATGAAATTGAATTTGTATGACAGTTCCTGAGAAGAAGAATTGGGATTTGGTTTAGATTTGCAATTACTTTAAGGCTGTGTGCAAGATTCAGCCAAAACCCAGACCAAGTCAGGCCAATTTGGACCATTCTGGGCTCCAACCAAGTCAGGTGAAGACAACCCCAGATCACTCCAGGTTGGTCCACCTGGAATGATTTGGGTCTGTCAGGTGGTGAGCCACTGGGTGGGAAAAAAGAGAGTCAGGCTGTAAACAGCTGCCCAGGGCTGATTTGCAAGAAGGTTTTCAAACAACCCAGTGCTGAGTGTGTATGCCTGTTCCCAGCAAGGAAAGACACAGGTGCTCAGTCAAACAGAGAATGATGGAACCCTCAACTTCTCAGCTAGGAAACATGCTGGCAGAATTCGAAAGGCAGTGACCGAGAACGTAAAGGGCCCAAGGTGGGATGAGGAGACCTAACCCCAGGACTGGTGAACAGGGGGAGAAGAGGAGAGAAGAACCAACTATCACTCCTGTGCTGGAACGTACTGAGGGCAATAATGGGGGTGGAAGAGTGGGGAGGTCCACCAGGCCTGGCCGCTGAGGACATGCAACAGAACTGCAATAATTGCATTCCAAGGATCCAGGCCTGCTGGCTGCAGGGGTCTGCATAACCAGCGTGTTTTCTGCAGAGTGTGTGTTGGCAAAGCAGCACCTAGCTTGGTTGAATGTTCTTGCTCTCCACAGTATGGGCAGGTGGAGGAAGAAAGGAGATACGATGCCTCCATTTCCTGACTATACAGGCGTTCTTGTTTTTGTTGTTTTTTAAAAAAATTCTAATTAGTCATTGTGGGACGCGGGTGGCACTGTGGGTTAAACCACAGAGCCTAGGACTTGCTGATCAGAAGGTCGGCGGTTCGAATCCCTGCGACGGGGTGAGCTTCCGTTGCTCGGTCCCTGCTCCTGCCAACCTAGCAGTTCGAAAGCATGTCAAAGTGCAAGTAGATAAATGGGTACTGCTCTGGCGGGAAGGTAAACGGTGTTTCCGTGCACTGCTTTGGTTTGCCAGAAGTGACTTAGTCATGCTGGCCACATGACCCTGAAGCTGTAGGCTGGCTCCCTTGGCCAATAAAGCGAGATGAGAGCTCCAACCCCAGAGTCGGCCACAACTGGACCTCACGGTCAGGGGTCCCTTTACCTTTACCTTTAATTAATCATTAGCCCCACCACGAAATTAATATGGGTTTGGATCAGATCACGTGTGCTACAGGTCCGGTCAGGGACCTGGGTTGGGTGAGGCACTGTGCACAGGCCTAACTAACAAATTACACCATCCATTTATAAATATATCTTCTTTTTTAGATTTCTTCACATGCAACACCAGACATTTCCGGCTAGTACTAAATCGACATTTTCAATCAACTCAAAGGAGAAGGAAAGCAGCCAGCGAGGGAGGAACTTGCACCTGTCAGAGGAATTGTCAATGGCTCTTTTGGGAGGTTTGCCTCATGCATTAAAATTTATAGAATCTGAACATGATGTTAACACTTCCCCACAGTGTCTCAAATTATCCTTGCAAAATATAGGTGTGACTCTTTTTCTGAACACCAAAACTTGGGTTTTTTCCCAGGCATAAATACAGAAACTGCAATTTATGAGGCTCTTTCTCACACAGAGATGTCCAAATAACATCTGCTAAAGAGCTAAGTAGCAAATCCTCTCATAGATTTTCTCGCATCTTTTATTTTTCCTAATTGCTGCTCATTAGCTCTCCTTACATTATCCATTTCAATTTTCCTTCCACTATGTCTCATACACTACCAGTCACTGGGGCTGTCCCCCGGCCTTCCCTGTATGTCACATAAGTGCCATAGATTATCTACTTTGGGACACATTTATAAACGCCGAAATAATTTTGTGTGATTGGCACTGAAAACACATCCTATTGTAACTGTAAAAGAGAAGATGATCTGCAAACGTCTTAGAAAAATGTGTTCTATTCACTTTTTGGAAAAGGGAGATGAAGGCTTGCTATTATCCAAGGCTTTATATAATTAGTTTAAGTATATACACTTTAGAAAATACCAATACCGCTGTTTATAATGCTGCTGTGTTGTTGTTTTTCCACTTGGTTTGTGATCTGCTTTACATCTTTCCTCAGTGGTGTAATTAACTTTAGCAGCTCTACGAGCGAAGCCTCACAGTTTACAAAGCAAAGATCTTCTCGAAACATCACTATAGCCAAAAAACCCCAGAAAACATTGTTCATCTTACTTACATGCTTGTAACTTGTGTGTATTTTACCATTCTTCTTTCTGGCTCTGCACAGATGGGATTTTTCAAATGAAAACCAGATGAAAAGCAAACAGCAATTTAATAATCAAAAGCTCAAGGTAAAGGGGGGAGGGAAGCATCTCCCACTCAGAACTGCAATTAGATCTGTTTGTGGGGCAAAAGTGTGCTTCTAATAATTGCACTGTTACTTGTTGCTATGAAAACTGCAAATTATTAGATGTTTTATACTCTCCCTTCCTCCCCTGTCCCCCAATGGACAAGAAAATGACAGGTGGACAACTGGTGTCTAAATTCCAGAACTCATCACTGTCTCATTGTCCTCAGTTTTGTATCAAAACGAGAAGCACAATTTACGTGCAGATGTAAGCTGTGCCCAGAGGCTCAAATGATTGCCTTTAGTTTGGTGTGAGGCTGTAGGGGGGACTCTGAGTTCCTTCTCTCCCCCACCACCTGAAAGGGCACTTGTTGTTGTTCAGTCTTTCAGTCGTATCCAGCTCTTCATGACCCCATGGACCAGAGCGCACCAGGCACTCCTGTCTTCCACTGCCTCCCGCAGTTTGGTCAAACTCATGCTGGTAGCTTTGAGAACACTGTCCAACCATCTCATCCTCTGTTGTCCCCTTCTCTTTGTGCCCTCCATCTTTCCCAATATCAGGGTCTTTTCCAGGGAGTCTTCTCTTCTCATGAGGTGACCAAAGTATTGGAGTCTTAGGTCCACGATCTGTCCTTCCAGTGAGCACTCAGGGCTGATTTCCTTAAGAATGGATACGTTTGATTTTCTTGCAGTCCATGGGACTCTCAAGAGTCTCCTCTGGCACCATAATTCAAAAGCATCAATTCTTCGGCGATCAGCCTTCTTTATGGTCCAGCTCTCACTTCCATACATCACTACTGGGAAAACCATAGCTTTAACTATATGGACCTTTGTTGGCAAGATAGGGCACTTATTAGCCACTAAATACAGCTTTCTTACTGAATGTATGGCTATAACTGTGTGTCTTCTTCTACAAGTGCACACAAATGTGCCCAGTCCAAGGTGCTTTAGTCTTTAGCTATGAGGAGCGGGGGACGCAGGTGGCGCTGTGGGTAAAACCTCAGCACCTAGGACCTGCCGATCGTATGGTCGGCGGTTCAAATCCCCATGGCGGGGTGAGCTCCCGTCTTCGGTCCCAGCTCCTGCCCACCTAGCAGTTCGAAAGCACCCTTAAGTGCAAGTAGATAAATAGGTACCGCTTTATAGTGGGAAGGTAAACGGCGTTCCGTGTGCTGCACTGGTGCAGGCTCGCCAGAGCAGCTATGTCACGCTGGCCACGTGACCCGGAAGTGTCTGTGGACAGCACTGGCTCCCGGCCTTTAGAGTGAGATGAGCGCACAACCCTAGAGTCTGACAAGACTGGCCCGTACGGGCAGGGGTACCTTTACCTTTTTTATGAGGAGGGTTGGAGGAATCTGTTGATTTCAGATTCTCTTAGCTTCTCATTTTTTTCATATTAATATTAGTTTTTCACAAAGTCATTTCAGCACAGCAACCTGCATTTCCTTCCTTCCTTCCTTCCTTCCTTCCTTCCTTCCTTCCTTCCTTCCTTCCTTCCTTCCATTTTCTTTTCAAAAAAGGTTATTCATGAAAGTTCTTTAGCATTTTAATGTGGATTTCTCCTAATAAACACATTTTTATTTGCAATTTTGACTAATATGCACATTTTTGCAAGAATTCTCCCTGAATATGTTTTGTTTGTGTGCAGGTTTTTTGGGGTTTTTTAGAATTATTTGTATTTTATGCACATTTTCACTATTACAGTCATACCTCGGGTTACAGCCGCTTCAGGTTGCGTTTTTTCGGGTTGCTGACTGCCGAAGCCCAGAAGTACCGGAACAGGCTAATTCTGGGTTTCGGCAGTCACACATGCGCCAAAGTGCAGAATTGCAACCCGCACGTGCGCAGATGCGCAGACGTGGGTTATGAATGCTGCGGGTTGCGAACGTGCATCCCACACAGATCATGTTCGCATCCCGAGAATCCATTGTATAGGCAATTCCATACACATTGTTTGGTTGGAGAACAGCATCACGTAATTTGGAGAAGTGCAGATTTTCATAGAATTATAGAATTGTAGGGTTGGAAAGGGACCCTGAATATTCAACCATCTCCAATGAAACAATTTATTTTAAAGTGGAGGCTGAATCCACATCAGTTAATTTTGTGCATTGTCAGGGGCTCAGCTAGATAAACTTTGAGTCCCCTCTCAAACTACTCTGTTTTTTGATCCAACTGAAGACATTTTCTACAGTTCCAAGTATTCCCAAAGGCAGCCCTATAAATAGTGTAATACATAATAATTTGCTAAATGTTGGTACAGTCCCATGCACTTACTATGTACCATACAGATTCTTCATTCAAATCTGTGGCCTGCCAACAGAGCTCATTTTTATAGATTTGCATTGCATAAACTTATAAACCCCTTTCTTGACTGCTTGTTGGATAGTTTCAGTGCCGAGCTTTCCAAAGGAAATTGGCCACAGAGTCTGCAAATAGACTCAGCAACGCTAACATGTCTTTCTCTTGTCAAATACATAATAATGTTCTGTGGGTTGTGTCCGACAACTAATAATTTCCATCCTTTCCCTGTTTGAAATTCATTCTTGAGAAGTCATAACAAGAAGAGGGAAGCCACACCTATATATTAAAAAATCTACTTCCCTCCACCCACCCAGTTCCAATGCTTAAGTGAAAAATGACCAGCGAGTCTCATTAAATTGAATTGTTTGGTGGAAGGAAGTATATCCTTGTTATTTATAAAATGAAGAAAGATCTGGGAAGCATTAAAAAGAAGAAGAAAAGAAACCCACCCTTTCTACTAAGCTGATTTCCCTTTCAATGAGCCAAATGAGAGCCTCTTGTAAATCCCACCCTTTTCTATATGTATCCCTCTAGTACTATAAAGGGTAAAAACTATCATTTAGGATAACATTTTTATTAATCATTTTAATTCTCCCCCCCCCCTCTATGGAATCTGGCACTGTGTTTGTTTTCATGTCTCATTCATAATGCCTTACATTTTCTGGATTTCCCATTTGGAACTGAAAGAACCTCCTCGTATTTATAACATACCGACAACAATGTCGTTCAATATTCTAGCCCACACATTCCTTGGCAGAACAGAGCCTATCGGACAGGTGTGTTTTCCATTAGGAGGAAACGCTCTCCCTCTTTTTTCCCTGTTGTTTATTTGTCTCCTTCCTTAAGATCGCCATCCATTTCAGCAATGACATGTTCAGAACACACAATTTGAGAGCGTCAAAAGGATCATTCTCTCCATCATTCACAGACACACACACAAAGGAAAGGAAAAACAAAATCTGCATAAGGAGACTTTGTACCCAAAGGAATGGAAGGATACTGCTGAACTGCATGATTGCCGTACAAACCTGGAGAGCAATGCTAAAGGAAGAGGCATAATAATAATATTATAATAATTTATTATTTACACCCCACCCATCTGACTGAGTTTCCCCAGCCACTCTAGGCGGCTCCCAATTGAGTGTTAAAAACAATACAGCATTAAATATTAAAAACTTCCCTAAACAGATGTCTTTTAAAAATAGGATAGCTGCTTATTTCCTTGACATCTGACGGGAGGGTGGGCGCCACTACCGAGAAGGCCCTCTGTCTGGTTCCCTGTAACCTCACTTCTTGCAATGAAGGAACCGCCAGAAGGCCCTCAGCACTGGATCTCAGTGTCCGGGCTGAATGACGGGAGTGGAGATGCTCCTTCAGGTATACAGGACCGAGGCCGTTTAGGGCTTTAAAGGTCAGCACCAACACTTTGAATTGTGCTCGGAAATGTACTGGGAGCCAATGAAGATTTCTCAGGACCGGTGTTATATGGTCCCAGCGGCCACTCCCAGTCACCAGTCTAGCTGCCACATTCTGGATTAATTGCAGTTTCCGGGTCACCTTCAAAGGTAGCCCCACATAGAGCACATTGCAGTAGTCCAAGCGGGAGATAACTAGAGCATGCAGCACTCTGGTGAGACAGTCCACGGGCAGGTAGGATCTCAGCCTGCATACCAGATGGAGCTGGTAGACAGCCGCCCTGGACACAGAATTAACCATGCCTTCATGGACAGCTGCAAGTCCAAAATGACTCCCAGGCTGCGCACGTGGTCCTTCAGGGGCACAGTTACCCCATTCAGGACTAGGGAGTCCCCCCACACCCACCCGCCCCCTGTCCCCCCAAAGCAGTACTTCTATCTTGTCAGGATTCAACCTCAATCTGTTAGCTGCCATCCATCCTCCAACCGCCTCCAGGCACTCACATAGGACATTCACCGCCTTCACTGGTTCTGATTTAAAAGAGAGGTAGAGCTGGGTGTCATCTGCATACTGATGAACACTTAGCCCAAACCCCCTGATGATCTCTCCCAGTGGCTTCATATAGATATTAAAAAGCATGGGGGAGAGGACGGAACCCTGAGGCACCCCACAAGTGAGAGCCCAGGGGTCTGAACTCTCATCGCCTAACACCACTTTCTGGACATGGCCCAGGAGGAAGGAGCGGAACCACTGTATAACAGTGCCCCCAGCTCCCAGCCCTCTGGATGGTCCAGAAGGATGTTATGGTCAATGGTGGGCATGGCAAATGCTTCTATGCCCACAATGTGCCAACCCTCCTGCTACTTTGCCCCTCCTCATCCCTGTTCCTAGCAGCTACCTTCACATTGATGAGCAATGCCCACCCATCCAACTGCACCCCACCAGCTGTATCAGACATCCGACTCTTCACATTGGGCTTGATTCAAAAGCTATAAAATTAGGTGAAACCCAAAATTATTTAATTCAAAAACCAAAAATGCCATGTCCTATTGACTGCTTGGTTGATGCAATAGATGCATTGTAACATGCTTGCATTTGTCAAAAGCAAGTGGAAAACACTCAAGATTTGTGTTCCTTAATGAGGAGGGGGATTTATTAAATTTATACCCTGCCCTTCCTCCCAAACTAGCCAAGGGCAGCTAAAACATCAGTGATAAAACAAGGCAACCACATTTGTTTGTGTTAATGTGTATAAAATTACCAGCATGGCTAGTAAATTCAAGGTTTCCAGGAATAATATCTTTCAGCCATGAAAAGTCTGGGTAAACAGGTTTTTTTTTTTTAATTTCCCCATGTTAATAATGGAGACAGATGCACCTCACTATGGATGGTATTCCACAAAGAAGGAACCACAGCTAGAAGGCCCTATCACAAGTCAATGCCAGCCTTGCAGCATGTAGTGGTTGGGATGGAGGAAAGCTTTATTTAGGTACTTGGATCCCAAGTTGTATGCTTTGTATGCTATTACTAACAACTTGAATTGGGCCTGGTAGCTCACTGGCAGCTAGTACATCGTTTCAAGTCCAGTGACACATGGTCCTATATGGCTGCTCCATCTACTAACCCGACAGCCACATTCTGTACTAGCTGCACCCTTCAGATTGTCTTTCAGGGCAACCTGATGTACAATGCATTGCAGTCTTCCAGGAGGGAGATCATCAGAACATGGACAACTAAGGCCAGATTATCCAAGTTAGATAAGTAACATCTGCTAACTCGTTTCAGTGCAAACATCAGACAGCTGAAATCTGTTGCTCAAATGAACTTTTCAAGCTAGTCTAGGGCTGAAGTTTTGGAACCCGTAATGGGAGAATTCCTTTGTCTCCATTTAGTCCCCACTACCCAATCTATCAATTTCAGGTGCAAGATTTCACACGATTCAGGCTAGAGCAGTAGAATCTAACACTAGGGGTATGGGCAAATGTTTAAGGGCCAAATAGAAAGGGAAAGGGGGGGGGGACAAGAGTGAACTTGAGATGGAAGGTGTTTTACAACTGCCATCATTCCTCTGCATTTTCTGTTGTATAAGCGCTCTGCGTATTAATAGCAGACCACCAGACATGGGGGAGTGTGTGTCTGAAGAACTTAGAGCAGTGTGAATTATTCCATTGTGTCTCAATTACAGAAACACCTGTGCTAAATAATGCTATATTGATTCCATATAATGATTCATGGAACATTTTTTTTAATCTTCTCAATAGCTGTCAGAATTTGTTGCTGTGGAATGTTTTGATGAAGCACCAGTCGAGATTTGAGACTTGCTCAATAGCCAGGGGACTGGCTAAGCCCCAGGGAATCCTGGCTATGTTCAGTTCCTGGAGATGTAGCAATGCATAGAATCTTTTGAAAAAGTTGGCGTTCTCTGTGAATGTTGTTCTCATCTACTTGACTTCTGCTGAACTAGTTGGTGTGTATGTGTGTGTGTGTGTGTGTGTGTGTGTAAGGAGGCGTCATTTTCTGCCCTGCCCTGGATTTGTCATAGGCAGCACTGTTTTTGACCCATTGCAGTTCACCTTCTACCAAAGTTATTCATCTATCAAGTGTAGCAAAATTACATAATTTCTGCAATTCAGCTATGCAAATCACATAAATTTTGTTGCTGTTACGTTATTCCATCTCATTTATTTCAATACAAAAAACCCACAATGCAAATGGGGGTGGGGACTGTAATTGATTACATATCATCTTTTGATGGAGAGCAACAATAACAGTGGGTATTCGTTGCATACCAGTTGATTGATTTCTGTTCTGGACATAGGACCATAGGACTAAGAAGTGAACACCGCCAGTTTCCCTTCTTGATTCTGTTTCCATTGGAATTTACTAGATGAGGATCTCATACAAAGTGTGAGGGGATGGCAATGACTTGATATTCACCATCTCCATTGTGGATTCACTAATTCCAATCCCTATTTGAAGGGTCAAAATTACCATGGGTAATGATTTGCCCTTGATGTTGGGGATGCATCCCACTGTTCACTCTGAAAGGCTCAAGCTATTTGCAAGCATTTGATGTTGTTGCTCAGAAAGGGGACACACAAAGCATGCTATTCCTCCCTTCCCTCTTCTGAAACCCATAAACTTACTTTAGGGCAGGGAAGGGGAAGTCATTAGCAGAGGCAGAAACTGGCACTCACCTGGGCTCCTGTACAGTGTCTTTTGCCACCCGGGACTGGGGCTACCATGAAGAAAGCCCGAAGGATCCCTGGAGGGACTCAGAACCAGTGGCGGTGATAAGTGGAGCATCAACTTTTTGAAAGGCGATTTGGTAGGGGAACGGCAGCCCAAATCACAGAAGGCAAAAGACACACCTTGTATGCCGCTTCCTGCATCCCAAGATAGATTTCCAAGCCTTGTGGTAAGTGAATGTGGGGGTGACTTTCTAAAGGAATAGCCATAGTGGAACTTAGTGCATGAACCATCCAGAATCTGGAGTCTGCAGGCTTTCCCACAGACTCCCAATACCAAGGACCTGATAAAAGATGGCTTTACTGGTTGGATCAGTGAAATATTGGTTGATTCAGGAGTCAGTAGAGCTAATTAGGTGGGGGCGAATTCTCACCTAATCTCTATCACATGAAAATGGTGGATAAAGGCCATATTGTTGCACTTTATCAAAAGATAAACACAAGAACTGAACCTAATAAGAGACACACACATGTAAATATAAAAAACCTTTATCCATGGAGTGTAAAGTTGCCAGATGATCTTATTGCCACATACAAGGACGTATCTATGCTCTTTCACTCCAGAGTGAAAAACAAAAACAGAATTGGTTTTGTTTAAGAAACATCAAGCAGATTAGGAGGGGGAGAAAGTGGCTTCTAACACTGAGATCTTTTTGCTGAGATCTTTCCCCCCCTGTCTCTGGAGAATGACTGAAACACGAGTAGTCCCCCACACGCACCCCACCACTAAAATGCTCATTTATGGATGAACATGTCTCAGACCCCTAAATGATTATTCTATACTTGGCAGCTTTAGATTGCAGCACCAGTTACGTTAATGATTTCTGAGGTGCTGCTGATGCCTCTGAGGTGCCTGGCGGAATTGCGAGCATAAAACTAATGAGTATCCCAGCACGACCATGTACCAATGTGGGAAGGGAAAGGAGGGGTTGCAAATAAATTAGAGAGCAAGTCCTGTGGAAAGAATATCTGTACAGACACTTAATGGAGTCTGGGATAGAAAATTAATCACCCGTAATAACGGGTTTGTGAGAATATTTAATTCCATTTATAAATATTTTCTACCCAATGATAAATGGCTACTTGGTGCTCGTCTGAACCTGTGAGGAGCCTCAGGCAGCCATCCTGTGCACACTTACCTGGTAGTAAGGTCAAAGAGCACACAGTGGGGTTTAATTCTGAGTAATTCCAATAATACTGGGAGGAGGGGGAGGCTAAACTTTTTGTTTGTGATGTATTTTTGTGTTTTTATATTGTAAACTCCACCGTGTTCCTCGACTGAAGGGCAGTATAGAAATTTAATAAGGAATAAGCACACACATAGGATTGCTGTGTGGGAAGTGTTTTGGATGAGGAATGAATCAGTTAAAGTCCACACACTAGCCTTTGAGTATGAATTAATATTTTCTGCTTTTCCAGCAACAAAGCTGTGCTCAAAGTAGATGTTCTGTTTTATTATAATACTGTGTAAACCCTAATAAAATAGAGATATAAAAAGTTAGGTGGAGGGAAATTGAGCAGAGTTATGGCAAACATTATTCCTATTCAGAGTTAGACCCAGTGAAATAAAACTGGACACAGTGAGGCTTACTTCTGAGTAAACACATGGACAGAATTGCTCTATTAAAGGAGTTTTACGCTATAGGCGTGAATTTGGCAAATCCGCACACTTGCCTTTAAGTTGTATCCAATGTAAGGCCTACTTAAGTTAGCCATATCTATAGATTTCAATAGGTTTACTCTGAGTAGGACTAATATTGGATACAACTTTGTCTGCTGTGTTGTGCCCCAGCCCCGCCTCCTGGCACACTAACACACATGTAGCTGAGCAAAGTAGTACTTATGCAAGGGTTGAGGTCTTGGGAGAAGGGTTGTGGCCAAGGCACAGTGCCAAGGAACAGTCTTCAATCCATGGAACTGAAATTCTCCTTCCATGTGTTAGCCATTGGGGTCCTAAGCCATGTAAGCTTTGCAGGTCAAAACCAGCACTTCAACCGGGCCTTGAAACAAATGGGGAGCCAACGAAGATGAAAAAGGGCCGACATAATTACACATCAACTGAGGTACTATTGACACATTTCTTCAGACTTTTCACACTGACTACACTGACTGCTGATAACTTGACCTTGCAATTCTTATCCAATCTTGTCACAGCCGAATGCAGCCATCTATAAGATTAAGTTACGGAAATGGAGCCTAAGAATCCTTAGCAGAATAAAAAGGCAAGTGCTGAAAGGCACTGCTGAGTAACTGGTGAGGGGAAAAAATAAGGCCAGCTATGTTCTGGGGGGAATAAAGGGTGCTTACCTTGGATTTCTGTTAGTTCCACTCTTTCTTTACATAGTGATAAATCACCATTTACACCCAGCGCTGGCAGCACGGTTAGAGATTCATGTTGGATGCAGCAGGCTTGCAAAAACTTTAATCAACAAGTTAAAGTGGGTTGCCTGAGCAGATTCCCTACTATGCCTGGTGGCATTTCTGCCGGGCTGAGAGAAATCATTTAAAAGGCAAAGTTAATAGTGTGAGAAGCTTGTAATGGGTTTGTGGTGCTCTCTGAACTGCTGCTTTCTTGCCCTGGTTCTTAATTTCTTTCATTTCGAAAACAGACTCTTTCCACTGTGCATGTGCACAACAACCTAACTTTCTGTGTAGACGTATCGATTTTCTGCCCAGAAGACTGTTCCTGCACATGACAATGTGGATAGATGCATGATGTGGATCATACTCTGGTAGGAAGTCACAAGGCTTCAGAGAGCAGGGATGGGGGACCCTTTTCAACCCATGGGGCACTTCCAAGGAGTACCCATGTCAATGGTGGATATGGCCAAAGACGAAAATGGGCAACATAATAGATATGGCTTTTATCTTTGTAGAGTAGGCTGCACATTCACACAAACATCCAGGAAAGCAAAGGACATTGTCACAGTTCAACAGCACATTTCAGCCAGGCAAAAGCACTCAGGGGAGATTTAGAGCAGAACCACGCTATGTGGGGCCTGTGCTCATGTTTGACAGAGAGCCCACTGGGGTGCAGTTTTTCTATCCGTTTTCATTCATTTTGAATTACCTGGTGTTGTGGGCATTGCTTTATATTGCGTTCATTGCATAGAACTCTATGAACTGTTCACAGAAAGGTCACAGGGGGAAGACAGAGATAGAGAGAGGGAAGTTCTGTTCGGAGATGTTACAGTGATTGGGGAAGAAATAGAAAAGTCCAACTGGCTGATAGGTAATCTTTAAGTGTGGGAATCTGTTGGGTTGAGTCTTTAAGCCTAATTTAATTGCCTATAAAATGGGGCCATTTCGTCCTTTATATCTGAAATCCAGAAGGGCTGGTGCAGGATGGAAAACACCAACATGACAGGCAGCAGAATAATGGTGGGGTCTTCACTGATACCACAATGAGTGAACAAATGGAGTAACTGTTATTAAAATAGAGGGGAAACAAAATGAATGAAACATTAAAAATAGAAATGAATACAGAAATATATTCTCCTCTCTTGCACACCCCAGGAAGTCCCACACCACACAACATGCTTTCAGATAAAGAAATTCACAATATAGGATGATGACCACAGACTCAAACAAATTTTGTAAGGCTTAGATAGAAAAGGACATCATGACCTGAAGTGTCTAGAGATGAAAATAAAAATCTTTGAAAATAAAATCTTTAACAAAAGATAACTTGAACTGATCCAACAAGGCAAGTCTCGTGATCCTCTATTTAATGGGTCCTTTTTATTTTTTCAGAATATTTTATTTCTATGAAGTTCCTTTAGAGAACTTCAACATGATCATTCAAATAAGGACAAAAATATCAAAACCCATATTTTCAGGGTGGGGGGCAATGAGATGTGCCCCCTCAAAAAATAATAATACTCAAACAATGTATTAACTTGGGCAGCTTCGGTTTGAATTGGTGAATTGGATTAATCTGTTATTCACTTTGAACACAAACTTCCACCATAACCAAAGAATGCAACATTATTTTCCCTATCTTTGGAGTACTGCTGTTGGGGTGCTCCAAGACCCCATAATGGATTTTCAAATAAGCCTAGGTTTTCTTCCTTTTCTCCATCTTTCATAATGGCCTGCCCTGAACTCTAAATATGCTTTCTTTCAAGTTTGGCAATGAAGTCAATACTGAGCTGACCCAGATGGAGGTACAAGTAGAAATATTCCTTCCAGCCTGCTACATCAGCAACAGCTTCTGCTTTCAAGGTTGAGAGGGGGAAACTCATGGGAATGGATTGAAGGGGAATTGGAAAGTGTTTCATCTTTAGGAGGCTGGTTAAAAATCTTATCGAGGCTTGGAGGATGTAAAAATAATTTCTCTTTGATGACTTATCTCTGTCACACTTTTTTTCCTTGGTATTGATATTGATCAGCAAAGAATAGAGCTGAGCAGAAAAAAAACTGTATGTGACTCATGAACATTTTCTCTCTGCGTGAAACATGCCCCTCCCATTTCGGTATTCAGGGGACAACATAAGAGGGCTGAAGTTTTCACATGTCTGCCCCTTCTCAATATATTTGCTCCAAAGAGAACCTACTCAGATTCATAACTGGCTGCGTGGAGCCAGCGGTGGAGCAAGCAGATTGGGCACCTGGGGCGGCGCACGTGCCTTGCGCCCAGGGGTGGGGCCAGCTGGGGTAGGACGCTCTGCAGGGCCTCTGAGGAGTCTGCCTGCCTCCTCCCATTCAGCCACCCCACAACTGAGGGGAGGTGGTAGGCAGACCGTTTGGGGCAGTGCGGATCCTGTGGGCACCCAAGCCACCGCGTCACTCCCAGGAGAGACACATGGCTCGGGTGCGCTACAGGCCCTGTGGTTAGTGCCGCCCACCATTTTGTGACCCCCCTCAGTGACACCCGAGGCGAGGCGACCCGCCCCCACCGGCCCTGCTTGGAGCCCTCTGCCTGACATTCCAGTATCCTGTCTTTTGTACAACAGCTGAGAGTGTTTGGGTTATTCCCCACAGCTGCTGCTGTCCTGTTGCATCAATTTGGCTCACCTGTGTCTTCATCTCAGGGAGCTGGGGAAAGAATGATACCTAAGGCAGCAGCAACTCCTGCGTTCTCCTGACACAGATTAGAAGAAACAGTATTAACAGTAAGAACTATTCAACAGTGGAACAGACCGTCTTGGGAGGTAGCAGGCTCTTTTTTCTTTTTTTGTTGGAAGTATTTAAGCAGAGGATGGATAGCCATCTGTCAGAAGTACTGTAGTTACATCCCTGCATAAGGCAGAATTTGGGCTAGACAACCTCAAAGCAGGGCTTTTTTTTCCAGCCAGAACTCAGTTCTGGCACATCTCAGGTGGGCACCATTGCCATTCTAAGAGAACAGGTGTTCATAGAGAGTTCCGACCCCTCTTTTCCAGAAAAACAGCACTGCCCCCAAGGAACTTTCCAGTTCTGTGGGAGGTATTCAGCTACGTTTAAGCCAGAGTAGATCCACTTCATTTAATAGACCCAATCTAGTTATCTTCATTTCAACTACTCTGAGTTTAAATTTGCTAAATACCACCCAATAATTATGAACTTCTCCCTCCCTTGTTCCGGAGTAGAGTTATATTATTTGCAGAGCAAATTCAAGGCCTCTCTCTCCCTTTTGTTCCAGAGCAGGGATAGCTAATTTGTGGCCCTTCAGATTTTATTGGACTCCAACTCCGTTCATTCTTGACCATTGGCCAGACCAGCTAGACCTGACAGCCATTGCAGTTTGTTTGGTTATTCTGTTATTTACTTATTAAATTTGTATGACTCAAATTGATTGATTTTTTGTTGTTTCTATTTTGACAAATCCCAAAGTTTGAGAGTCAGTAGCACAGGTGTTGTAAAGGTAAACAACCCAATTGAAGAAGGTAACAGTAGTAACCCAGACCTTATTGCTGGTTATGAAGCCGCCCCCCCCCCCGATAATAGTTCAAGCTTCAGGGCCTCCAAAATATAGGTCTGCCACTGCCACCCAAGTATAGTGTTCTATAAAGGCATAGATATATTTCCTACTGCTGCTGGATAGTTCATTTTTTACATTCACACCCTGGGCTGTTACAGTTCCTATTGGGCTAGGTAGTAATTTTTCATTGGCTGTTTACCAAGGTAATAGCTTTCAGTTTATAGATTTTTATTTTTTTGCTTTGATAGCAAATGGAACCATATTTTTTTAAGGAAGGAGTCAATTTACTTTATTGACATATTCTTACCACTGACAGTGTTGTTTTTAGGAAAAAATAATTTAACCTGTGTTAATGGTTGAATGTGTGCAAATATACTGGTATATAATGTGCACAGGTGGTTTTCTGATAAAAATGCATAGCTGCTGTGAGCATATGATCTTCATCAGAATTGAGTGAGTCATTTATTCCATATATCTTCATATCAGTTTCCATTCTCAGCACTCTCCTCCGCCTTCTTCAGTACTCCTTCATTCTTATCGAATACTTCTATCTTTTCTCTCTCCTCACAGGGACAGATTTATGCTCCCAAGAGCTAAAGCCCTTGCCTCTGAGATGATCACAAGCAGAGCATGAAAGGAATAGGCTTTCCTAATTACTTCTCAAATAACCTGGGTTTTGTTCATATTCTAGCAAGCTGGTGCAGAATTTGGCAGCCAGATATCCAGGAGAGTCTGGCCTTAACATATAGTGCCAAATCTGGAATGACTGCACGGGCTTCCAATTCTTTTCCAGACTGAATGCAAAGAGCAGGTTTTGTACTTCTCAGGCCTTGTACTTCTCAGGACCCCAGTACCTCAAGGACCACCTTTCCCCCATGAACTGACCCAGACCATGCAATCACCACCTGGAGGCTCTTCTTTGTGTGCCCCCACCACAGGAGGTTTGGAGCGTGGCAACATGAGTTTGGGCTTTTACAGTGTTGCTCCCACTTTTGTGGAATGCTCTCTCCAAGGAGGCCTGCCTGGCTGTCATGCAGCGGTAAATTAATCAAAGCAGAGTCTTCTTCATAAACAGAATAAAACTTTTATAGTGGTGCCCCGCAAGACGAATGCCTCGCAAGACGGAAAACCCGCTAGATGAAAGGGTTTTTCGTTTTTCAATGCACTTCGCAGGACAAATTTCCCTATGGGCTTGCTTCGCAAGACAAAAATGTCTTGCGAGTCTTGAGATTTTTTTTCCGCCCCCCCCCCTTTTCTAAGCCGCTAAGCCTTTAATAGCCGCTAAGCCGCTAATAGTGCTAATCCGCTAAGCCACTAATAGGGTTACTTCACAAGACGAAAAAACCACTAGACGAAGATACTCGCGGAACGGATTAATTTCGTCTTGCGAGGCACCACTGTACTTGAGAAAATAAAGTTGTTCAGAAACAGCCTAGTTAAAGAGCATACACAGAGTGCTCATATCAGCTATCTGACTCTTCACAGAGGCATAGTCTTAGTTACTGATTAACTAGAGTCCTGGAGCCGCTCTGTCTGCAACAACACAACACAACACACACTGGCTGAGACACAGACACAGACACAGACACTGACTGAGGCCCATACAGAGGCTGGCTACTTTTATATGGCACTCAAGATGAGTCACTAGACACAGTGACTTAGCAGTTTGCTGGTAACCGTTAACAGGCTTAGGCTTGAATGATTGTGTAGACCTTGTAGGCCTTGCCTTCTGCTGCTTCTTCTCTCAAGAATCTATGTCTCATGGCACTGGCACCATCTTCATCTGTTTTTAGGCACCAGTCAAGATCCTTTTTATATTTACTGAGACTTTTTGCTCTGAAATTTGGAGTGTGGCTTTATGGCCTCTCATGGTGGGTTGGGATCTGTAAGTCCTGCCTTTCTTCCACATTGCTGTGTTTTAAGGTATTTTTTTGGTTGTTCTTAAATCGAGTCCTCCTCACAGAGGGCACGTGTTGCGGTGAGATCATCAGGACTGGCCTCACTGTTTGTGTGGATGGGAAGGATTGGATAGCCACAACAACTCGATTGGTGGTCCCTCAGTTGCTGGGCAGATCTGGCCAATGGAGATTTTTTGTGTATTAACCAAGGGACTTTTATATACATTGCGTAGAGCTTCCTCTTTTCGCCTCTTGCACCGGATCAAATATATATTTAGTAAATTGAGGATAATGAAGATGAAGATGGAGACCTATGGGCTAAAGGCTATCTACCCTTCAGCACTCTGTGTTGACTTTGCCCCCTCCCCAAGCCACATACCCCTCTGGTTCTGCTCCACCCCCTGAATATTTCCTTGAACTGTAATAATGCATCTTGCTTTCATGGATGTGTGAGTGGGTGTCTGAAACTTCTGCCTACTGTACAAAGGTGAAGGACATGTCTGTTATTATTCTACAGAAACTTGCCTCTAACCTCACCCAATTTGGCCTGTGACCCCCAGAAGGTTCATCATAAAGCAGTGAGTCCCTGAATCTGCAATAGGTTCCCCTACTCCTGGGTTAGAACCTTGCACCAAAGGAAGTTTCAATAGGCTACAAAGTTTGATTTCTGATGCAGATGTAGTATACGTAGTTCCATTGGTGAAGAGAAATATTCCAGTTAACTTAATTCAATTACCACTGGGGGGAAATGTATTCGATTTGGATTCTAAAACTCTTTCATATGCTGCTCAGAGGGGAGAGGATATATGTGCTTGGAGACTCATCTTGTGCAAGATCAAAGATTTATGTGCAAAGGTTGCTAAGAGCATCAGTGAAACTGACAAGCCTTTGCAGCACGTCCTTTTCACTGTAGAGATGAAATTGGCAAGTGATTTGCTGGTTAGTTTCACTTCTGCAATGCAGAGGCTTCTTCCAACTAAAGCTCGTCAGTTTCCCTGCTGTTCTTTGTGATGAGGGTTAGATCAGCATGGAGAATGATGTGCAAAGCTGGCAAAGAATGATAGGGATATTGACATGATAGGGATAGTAAAAGCACAACGTCAGGCAATACCAATGAGACGGAAACATGGAAGGTGCCTAAAGAAGCCAGGGTGGCTATCTAAAGAACTTTTAACTGAGTTAAGATTAAAAAAGGATGTGTACAAAAAATGGAAAAGGGGGGAAACCACCAAAGAGGAATTCAAACAAATAGCCAGCACGTGTAGACACAAAGTCAGAAAAGCTAAAGCACAGAATGAACTCAGGCTTGCTAGAGAGGTTAAAAGCAACAAAAAAGGCTTTTATGGGTATGTTCGTAGCAAAAGGAAGAACAAAGAAACAGTGGGGTCACTCAGAGGAGAAGATGGTGAAATGCAAACAGGGGACACAGAAAGGACTGAACTCCTCAATGCCTTCTTTGCCTCAGTCTTCTCCGATAAAGAAAACAATGCCTGACCTGAAGAATTTGGAGCAAATGATTCAGCAAAGGAAACACAGCCCACAATAACTAAGGAGATAGTACAAGAATACTTGGCTAGTTTAGATGTATTCAAGTCTCCAGGGCCAGATGAACTGCATCCAAGAGTATTAAAAGAACTGGCAGATGTGATCTCAGAACCACTGGCAGTCATCTTTGAGAATTCCTGGAGAACAGGCGAAGTCCTGGCAGACTGGAGGAGGGCAAATGTTGTCCCTATTTTCAAAAAGGGGAAAAGAGAGGACCCAAATAATTACCGCCCAATCAGTCTGACATCAATACCAGGGAAGATTCTGGAGCAGATCATTAAGCAAACAGTCTGTGAGCACCTAGAAAGGAATGCTGTGATCACCAATAGTCAGCATGGATTTCTGAAAAATAAGTCATGTCAGACTAACCTGATCTCGTTTTTTGACAGAATTAGAAGCCTGGTAGATGAAGGGATCGCAGTGGATGTAGCCTACCTTGATTTCAGCAAGGCATTTGACAAGGTGCCCCATGATATTCTTGTAAAGAAGCTGGTAAAATGCGGTCTTGACTATGCTACCACTCAGTGGATTTGTAACTGGCTGACTGACCGAACCCAAAGGGTGCTCATCAATGGTTCCTCTTCATCCTGGAGAAGAGTGACTAGTGGGGTGCCACAGGGTTCTGTCTTGGGCCCAGTCTTATTCAACATCTTTATCAACGACTTGGATGATGGACTCAAGGGCATCCTGATCAAATTTGCAGATGACACCAAACTGGGAGGGGTGGCTAACACCCCAGAGGACAGGATCACACTTCAAAACAACCTTGACAGATTAGAGAAATGGGAAAAAACAAACAAGATGAATTTTAACAGGGAGAAATGTAAAGTATTGCACTTGGGCAAAAAAAAATGAGAGGCACAAATACAAGATGGGTGACACCTGGCTTGATAGCAGTACATGTGAAAAGGATCTAGGAGTCTTGGTTGACCACAAACTTGACATGAGCCAACAGTGTGACGCGGCAGCTAAAAAAGCTAATGCAATTCTGGGCTGCATCAATAGGAGTATAGCATCTAGATCAAGGGAAGTAATAGTGCCACTGTATTCTGCTCTGGTCAGACCTCACCTGGAGTACTGTGTCCAGTTCTGGGCACCACAGTTCAAGAAGGACACTGACAAACTGGAACGTGTCCAGAGGAGGGCAACCAAAATGGTCAAAGGCCTGGAAACGATGCCTTATGAGGAACGGCTAAGGGAGCTGGACATGTTTAGCCTAGAGAAGAGGAGATTAAGGGGTGATATGATAGCCATGTTCAAATATATAAAAGGATGTCACATAGAGGAGGGAGAAAGGTTGTTTTCTGCTGCTCCAGAGAAGCGGACACGGAGCAATGGATCCAAACTACAAGAAAGAAGATTCCACCTAAACATTAGGAAGAACTTCCTGACAGTAAGAGCTGTTCGACAGTGGAATTTGCTGCCAAGGAGTGTGGTGGAGTCTCCTTCTTTGGAGGTCTTTAAGCAGAGGCTTGACAACCATATGTCAGGAGTGCTCTGATGGTGTTTCCTGCTTGGCAGGGGGTTGGACTCGATGGCCCTTGTGGTCTCTTCCAACTCTATGATTCTATGATTCTATGACTTGCTTCCCCACCCCTTCTGCCATAACTCCAGAAAAACTCCTTCACTGTACAGTGGTATCTCGGTTTACAGACGCTTCAGGTTACAGACTCCGCTAACCCAGAAATAGTACCTCAGGTTAAGAACTTTGCTTCAGGATGAGAACAGAAATTGTGCGCCAGCGGTGCAGCGGCAGCATGAGACTCCATTAGCTAAAGTGGTACCTCAGGTTAAGAACAGTTTCAGGTTAACAACGGACCTCCAGAACAAATTAAGTTCTTAACCCGAGGTACCACTGTACAGTTGAAATTGATAAGGTTTTGGTTTTTTTAAACCTTGTCTTACAGTGCAACCCCATGCTTGTTTACACAGAGGTAAATCCCACTATACTTAGGGCAGGGGTAAAGGTACCCCTGCCCGTACGGGCCAGTCTTGTCAGACTCTAGGGTTGTGCGCTCATCTCACTTAAGAGGCCGGGAGCCAGCGCTGTCCGAAGACACTTCCGGGTCACGTGGCCAGCGTGACGAAGCTGCTCTGGCGAGCCAGCACCAGTGCAGCACATGGAAACGCCATTTACCTTCCCGCTATAAAGCGGTACCTATTTATCTACTCACACTTAAGGGTGCTTTTGAACTGCTAGGTGGGCAGGAGCTGGGACCGAAAGACGGGAGCTCACCCCGCCGCGGGGATTCGAACCGCCGACCATACGATCGGCAAGTCCTAGGCACTGAGGTTTTACCCACAGTGCCACCCGCATCCCTTCTACTTAGGGCTTACTCCCTAATAAATTTATTTAGGAATGCCACTTGATAACCTAATATTTGTGTAGCGCTTAGGAGAGAGCCTGTAATCCTAACCTAACAGACCTGTGAGTGAACCTCATTGATTTCAGTATCATTAACTTCTGAATATACATGGTTAGGCTTGGAATCTGTTAAATCTGGGATCTCTTTGCCCATTTCATCTTAACGTTATGCCTTTAACATCAAGAAAAAGTTTTCTTTTTTGTTCTGTACTCCCTGCTTTAACTGATGAAGACTTCTGGGAAACTTGAAAGCTATTTTGTGACATTTTATTGACCAAATAAAGATACTTCTCTAGTGTGAAACTTGGATTCCACCCCCCACCCTTATTGGCCTACAAAAAGAAACAAACCCACAGATGAATGCATAAACAAGAAGAAATGTATTTATGAATGTAAAATTGACACAGAGCCAAAAGGGCTGTTCTGTCCATCCCTCTATCTATCATTTATCTGTCAAATTCAAAACTTTGGAAAGGGCAAGCTAGAGGGCATAAGACTATCAGTCACCTTCGTGCAAAACTAATGAATTCCCCTTGCAACTATTACTGAAGTGAAAAAGGAAGGAGGGAATAATAATAATAAACTATGAGTGGGGTGCCATGGGGGGAAGGAGGTGTGAGACAGCCGGATATGAGATGCCAAGCATCTTTGAGTGTAAGTGAACCTTTCAGGTCAGCTTCCAATCCCGCTTGTAATGTTCTTTCTGTCTTGAATTTATACTGAATAGACAGGGGAAGTGAGAAATAGACCGCAAGAGACAGCTTCTAAATAAGTGCCTTTTTATGACAGGAAGTGCCAGTGTTATATTGAGCACCTCCTTAAATCTCTCTCACACTTTGACTTACACCCACACCCACATACACCTACCTATGCAGACAAAACATTGTGGGAAATGGCTTCCTTCCTCTCCTGACAAGCTCTACCAAACAGTAATTAAGGAGGAAAGAGATGGAAATGCAAACATTCACACAAAATGAGTTCATAATATTCAAATGGTTGCCCTGGGCTCCTCTGAGAGAAAGGGTAAGGCAGAAATTCAACTCAATTCAGCAAAGAAACCTGATAATTCCTGTTTGCAGAGTGACATTTGATGGTGAAATCCAGCAATTAAAGTCTCAGTGTCAATGGCATTCAGTTCATATTCATATTCCCCAAAGAGCTCTACCATACATGGAATGAAGGAAGGGAAGGGCACAGATCTAGCTCACACTTTTACAAAAGGATATTAAAATGCTAATCCTAGATTACGGCTCAGAACTGAGTTTTACTCTGTGCTAATTCCCAACACGTTTGCTTCAGTTGTGTAATAACACAATTGGCGGGAGCCAGTGGTGTCAGTCAGGTGATCTCGGGCATTAGAAGGGCCTCAGCCTACAGCCTTCTCTTTCTCTTCAACTCATAACAATATTTTGGAGAGGGTGGGTGGAATGTAGGAGTAGGAGGCGGAATCACTGAAAATTGCCTCCTTTCTCCTGCTGCTGATGCTGGGTGCCTTCTGTCAGCAAAGTGACACCCATTATCAGATTCCTCCCAGTGATAGGTCGCAGCTGTCACAGCACTTTACAAAAAATGGATACCAAGGAGATGATAAGGTTGTATGTTATGAAGTTGGGCTGCTTACGTTCTGCTTTCATGCTGATCACACCTCTTCCAGATGTACAGTGGTACCTTGCAAGACGAAAAACGAGCAAGACGAAAGAGTTTTCCGTTTTTTGAGTCGTTCCGCAAGACGAATTTCCCTATGGGCTTGCTTCGCAAGACGAAACGTCTTGCGAGTTCTTGCGAGTTTGTTTCCTTTTTCTTAAAGCCGCTAAGCCGTTAATAGCCTCTAAGCCGCTAATAGCCTCTAATCTGCTAATAGCCACTAAGCCGCTAAGCCGCTAATAGCCGTGCTTCGCAAGACGAAAAAACCGCAAGACGAAGAGACTCGCGGAACGGATTAATTAAGTCTTGCGAGGCACCACTGTAGCTCCCATGCAACCTTCCATCCATCTCTCCTTTGTTGCAGGTATTCATGGATAACACAATTGCCATGGTAAAGGTGGGGAATGAGGCTGCAATCCTAAACTCACTAATCTGTTGAGCAGATGCACCAGCTTCTCCGAATAATTGAGGGGACCTGGCGTCCTGTCCTGATGCCATGCATGGGGCCCTCTGAATATTGAGGGGGCCCAGCAAAGTGCCTCAGCCCCTAGGAGCCAGTTCCCTTGTCTGGGAGTAAATTCCATTGAATTCAATGGGACTTACTTCTGGATAGAGGTGCTTTTCATCCAGCATCTCATCCTGTGTCTTTAACAGCAGCTAGAGCTGCAGATAGTTGCAGAAATAGATGTTAATTCTATGTTGTGAAAATCTTCATATGCTGATTTCTCCAGCTCATGCTGCAAAAGGCACAGGACTTTTTTGGTGGGATGAGGTCACAGTTGGAAACTCTTAATAATAACAATAACAATAACAATAACAATAACAATAACAATAACAATAATAATAATAATAATAATAATAATAATAATAATAATAAATTTTTATACCACGCCCATCTGGCCGGGCCTCCCCAGCCACTCTGGGCGGCTTCCAACAGAATATAAAAAATCAGTAATGCATCAAACATTAAAAGCTTCCCTAAACAGGGCTGCTTTTAGATGTCTTCTAAAAGTCTGGAAGTTGTTCTCTTTGACATCTAGGGCGTTCCACAGGGCGGGTGCCACTAACAAGAAGGCCCTCTGCCTGGTTCCCTGTAACTTGGCTTCTCACAGAGAGGGAACCGCCAGAAGGCCCTTGGCGTTGGATCTCAGGGACCGGGTAGAACAATGGGGTTGGAGATGCTCCTTCAGATATACCATCTCTGATGCTGAATCGTGCAGCTAAAGAAGCCTTAGAATGTATGCTCATGCACATGTATGCTCCGGCATTTGCTCTGGAAAGAGTAGTCTGTGGCAATAGGCTAAGAGTCTTGATCTTAATATATGCTCAGTGTTTACAAACTAGCACATGTATACAATGTGGTTCGCAGTTATGGACATTTTACAACTTTCCAGGCATGCTTTTTGCTTGCACAAAGGAGAGGAGACCCCTCCTGTCCTCTTAAGCAGATGCTGCCCATGTAGAAACATAGGAAGCTGTTGTTACCAAAGTTGGGTGCCACCCCCTCTCTCTGCTGAACGGTAGCAAGTTTCCAAGGAGTTTCAGGCCCTCACCCAGGGTCTGTGTTGCTTTGGAGAATTGAGACACGGCAGAGACTGTCAGAGCTTTAAGAAGTATGGTTTATTCACCTATTTATACCTTCAGTTTTGTGGTCCTTTCAAGAGGGGCTTGTCCCCCACTGCAGTGCGGCCCAGGAGTCAAAAGCTTCTCTCCCAGCCAGCCTTTGGCCAACCTGCCCAAAATGGAACCCAGTCTTTCTTCTCTCAAATTCTTCTTCTTTGGGACACCTTGCTAAACAACTCTCTTTCCCTGTCACCTCAAACACACTGTTATGCTGGCAAACTTCCAAATCCCCAGTCTCTGTTCACACCTCAAGGCAAGGGAAGGACAGTTCTCTTGCACTGCCAATGACCCTCAATGGCCCTGTACAGTGGTACCTCTGGTTACATACTTAATTCATTTCGGAGGGCCATTCTTAACCTGAAACTGTTCTTAACCTGAAGCATCACTTTAGCTAATGGGGCCTCCTGCTGCCGCACCGCCGGAGCACGATTTCTGTTCTCATCCTGAAGCAAAGTTCTTAACCCGAGGTAATATTTCTGGGTTAGCGGAGTCTGTAACCTGAAGCGTATGTAACCTGAAGCGTATGCAACCCAAGGCACCACTGTATTTTATCTTGGCCAGGTTGTTTTGCATAGGCCAGCCCAGGAAATCCTTTGCAGCTTGTATTTTTCCCTTCACATCCCAAATAACCAAAAGCCTAACATTTATTAATCTATAATCTATAACACTGCCTTATCCTGCATCATACCATTGTCCCATCTTGCTGATAATTGTCTAAAGTGACTGGCAGGAGCTGCCCAGGGTTTCAGGCAAAGGTCCTTCTCATCCCTACCTGCAGAGTCCAGCTATTAGACCTGGGACCACCTGCATGTAAAGCAAATTGAAATGGTTGGGTCTCCCAAGGCTGAGTTCGGACTGAGTGTGCATTTGTGCCCTTGCGTGTGTGAATATTTGTGGGTGGTTCCGTCTGGGCAAGAGGCACAAAATGTGCTATAAGAAATGGTTGTATGAATGAAACGACTTATTGCCTCAAGCCGCCAGTGCAGAGGAAGTGATTGTGAGTAAATATGGCATTTAAAAATCCTGCTGTTCAAGACTTTGGCTTGGCCAGATACCAACCTTGTTAAAACAAAGGGGAGTGAGTAGTCCCTGTGGACTATCAAGAGACATGTGTTGCTGTGATTTTATTTTTTATTTTTTGAGCTATGCCTAAATATATTCTGTAGATAGTTTGCTAGGAAATGAAATTTGGCATCAACTTTCAGCGATTTGAAGATCTGATTTCCCGTTCCCTTGAGGAACATGCATATGTCTGTCTGATTATGCAGATTTAATGGAGAGGGTAGAGACTTGCTATAGTCTTTTATCTGCCTGCAAAGTAAACAAAACTTTATTGTCTTCTTGTCTCTTTCTCTCTCGTTTAAAGCTCCTCTGAAGATTTAACATTCTGTTTGCATGAATTATAAAATAATTTGACATGGAAGCAGCAAGCCAAGTACATACTCCTCTACTCTGCCTCTTAATATATGCCAAAAATGCTCCAGTGACATCTTTCTGGTCAAGGCTGAGCAGTTCTTTTTAGCAGATGTGACGGAGGGATATTAATTGTTATTGGGTGACTGGATACAGTTCCCCCCGCCTCTCACTTGAGAAATTACACTTAATGAAATTAATTCATTTGCCATTGCAGGTTGATAATACGTTGCTTAATTATGGTGCAGAAAACAAAGTAAAGAAAAGGGAAGAGAGCAAAGAAGACAGAACAGACTTAATATCGGCAGACGTGATATTCACCGTGAAGCAAATAACTGAGGGGAAAGGAAAAGAAATGTCTCAAAGGAGATTGTGGAAGTAGGATGGGCAAAGATGCAGAAATAAGCTTCCAGGAGCAATGCTGTATTGGATAAACTGGTTCTCTTGTAAGTTTGCTAAGCAATGTTTTTAGCAGACATTTGAGGAAGGAGCTCTGCTAGGATTCCTTGTTGCAGTGGACAAACCCAATCCAATTCTCCTGGGTCTGCTTGCGAATCAAAGTACAGCTCTTAGTTGGATTCCACACTCCTTGGGATTTTGCAGTGTGCTTCTGGTGTGCATAAAGTGTGTACTTTATTCCCAGTACGTTTCCGAGTACAATTCAAAGTGTTGGTGCTGACCTTTAAAGCCCTAAACGGCCTCGGTCCTGTATACCTGAAGGAGCGTCTCCACCCCCATTGTTCAGCCCGGACACTGAGATCCAGCGCTAAGGGCCTTCTGGCGGTTCCCTCATTGCGAGAAGTGAGGCTACAGGGAACCAGACAGAGGGCCTTCTCAGTAGTGGCGCCCGCCCTGTGGAACGCCCTCCCATCAGATGTCAAAGAGATAAATAATTACCGTATTTTTCGCTCCACAAGACGCACCAGACCATAAGACGCACCTAGTTTTTGGAGGAGGAAAACAAGAAAAAAAATATTCTGAATCTCAAAAGCCAGAACAACAAGAGGGATCGCTGCACAGCAATCCCTCTTGCTGTTCTGACTTCTGGGATAGCTGCGCAGCCTGCATTCGCCCCATAAGACGCACACACATTTCCCCTTACTTTTTAGGAGGGAAAAAGTGAGTCTTATAGAGCAAAAAATACGGTACCTGACATTCAGAAGACATCTTAAGGCAGCCCTGTTCAGGGAAGTTTTTAATATGTAACGCTGTACTGTTTTTAATACTGATTGGGAGCCGCCCAGAGTGGCTGGGGAAACTCAGCCAGATGGGCGGGGTATAAATTATAAATTATTATTATTATTATTATTATTATTACAGCATGTGTATTTTTCTTGGTGAATGCACTGAAATGCATTGTATATCCCAATATTGTTTTCAGTGCTTTATAAAAGAATTTTTGTTTAGGCAAGCCTACCACGGCGGGGTGAGCTCCCGTCGTTCGGTCCCAGCTCCTGCCCACCTAGCAGTTTGAAAGCACCCCTAAGTGCAAGTAGATAAATAGGTACCGCTTTATAGCGGGAAGGTAAATGGCGGTTCCGTGTGCTGCCGTGGTGCTGGCTCACCAGTGCAGCTTTGTCACGCTGGCCACGTGACCCGGAAGTGTCTTCGGACGGCGCCAGCTGCCGGCCTCTTGAGTGAGATGAGCGCACAACCCTAGAGTCGGTCACGACTAGCCCGTACAGGCAGGGGTACCTTTACCTTTACCGCTACCCAGACATGTAATTTTAATATGTATCTTTTAACTGAAATTTTTTTACTTTTTTTAAAAAAAAATGTCTATTTTTAAAAGTTTGATTGGGTATTTCTGTGAATGTTTTATGTTTTATATAAACTGCTTAGAACTTTCCATTGAATAAGTTGATTATTTACTTCAGGGACATCCAACTCCCAATAGACTGTGATGTACTCACAGTATAAAAAAACTGGCAGTGATCTACCCCTTGTCAAAGTTGTGGAGATTTTTTTTTGGAAGCCAGAGTTGTTGAGGTTTTTTTTTAGGAAGACAAAGTTGTTGAGCTTTCTTTTCTTTCTTTTTTTTGGGGGGGGGAGGAGATCACTGAGGGGCCAAAGATCTACCAGGATTTACCAGAAACACCCCATGATCTACCTGTCGGACATGCCTGATTTACTTGAATAAATATAAATGTCGATTTTCTGTTAAATGCATATTTAATGTACAAAATATGCATAAAATGCATTCAAAATGTGTACTATGGGATGGAATAGCATGCAGTGGAACAGGATGGAATGGGACAAAATTGCATGGATTGGGACAGAGTAGGCTTGTTGTTGAGGGCCAGCAAGATCTAAAGAGGAAATAATGAGCTGCTCATCTCAACTCTGTGTTTGGGCTATCTGCCCTGAGATATTGGGAGAGAAAATTATTGCTATAATGTGCCCACAAGAGCCAGACCCTCTGAAAGTTCTGTGTTGTGTGTTCTAAAAACTGAGATCAGCCAAAGGCACCAATAATACCTATCCCCTCCCCATAGTGGCTTTATGCATTTCTAAATGTGGAAGGTGTATTTATCCCTGTCTTATAATAAACACTCCTTTTCTCTAACTGAGCATCTTACAGAAAGATTCATTGTTTTTGTTTAGTCGTTTAGTCATGTCCGACTCTTCATGACTGTTAAGTTGTGGGCGAACATATCCGACGACACAGCGATTCTTCCAAAGCAGCTCTTTATTTGTAAGCTGTAACAGAACTGAACTGAGGAGCTCAGTCAGCCTGCTTATATAGAGCTCCACTAGAATGCAACAGTAACCATTTTCTGTAACTAGCCAATCACTGAACGTCACTTTCGATCCTTCATTTGCATACAAACTATCCAATCACTGAACGTCACTTTCGATCCTTCATTCGCATAACTATCTACAGTATCCCCCTGCTGGCCCAGGGTGAGAACTTCAGTACATAACAGTGACCCCGTGGACCAGAGCACGCCAGGCACTCCTGTCTTCCACTGTCTCCCCTAGTTTGGTCAAACTCATGCTGGTAGCTTCGAGAACACTGTCCAACCATCTCGTCCTCTGTCGTCTCCTTCTCCTTGTGCCCTCCATTTTTCCCAACATCAGGGTCTTTTCCAGTCTTCTCTTCTCATGAGGTGGACAAAGTATTGGAGCCTCAGCTTCAGGATCTGTCCTTCCAGTGAGCACTTGGGGCTGATTTCCTTAAGAATGGATAGGTTTGATCTTCTTGCAGTCCATGGGACTCTCAAGAGTCTCCTCCAGCACCATAATTCAAAAGCATCAATTCTTCGGCGATCAGCCTTCTTTATGGTCCAGCTCTCACTTCCATACATCACTACTGGGAAAACCATAGCTTGAACTATACGGACCTTTGTCGGCAAGGTGATGTCTCTGCTTTTTAAGATGCTGTCTAGGTTTGTCATTACTTTTCTCCCTAGAAGCAGGCATCTTTTAATTTTGTGACTGCTGTCACCATCTGCAGTGATCAAAGATTCACTAATGTATACAAAATAATAGGGCCTTTCCATCTAGCTGAGAGCTAGGAGTTTTGCAATTCTTCTTCAGCAAAGAGCACCTTGTAACAAAATGTTGGAATTTTGCAAGATTCAAGGTAGGGCTGGACAGGTTGATAACCTACTGCAAAAAATAAAATAAAATAAATAAAAATGTTTCCTTTTGATGCCAATTTAATATAGTCCGCTGTACTATAAACAAGCATAGACATGTAACTCATCTTCTTGTATCCTTCTAAGTCTTTTTTTTTTTAAAAAAAAATATTATTTATACACCGCCCATCTGGCTGGGTTTCCCCAGCCACTCTGGGCGACTTCCAACAAAACACTAAAATACAATAACCTATAGACAATAAGTCTATAGCTAGATGATTTGTTGGAAATAATTGGATTAAGAATGAAACCTCTTTTATTTCTGGTGATCTGAAATTGCTCTGTAGCCTTCCATTGACTGCAGCAAACTCCATTAAAAAAAAACTAACGTCACATTTTGCCATCAGGAAGTCTAAGTGTCAAGAGGATGAGGTCTGCTATATTGCTTTTTATGGAATTGTGTGGAGGTAGGAACAAGTGAAAAGCTGTTTGTGTGAAGTGCCTTTCAACCGCAGTATGATTCATTTATCTCTGCCATTACGAATCTCACACAAAAGAGGTTGTGATGAGTGTTGAGCTGAAAACCTTGAAATTGTGAGTTTGTGTGTGCTGGGGGATGCCACATGTGCAAATATCTTTTTTACAATCTCTGTCTCTCTGAGTTCACCACTTATTATATAATCCCCTCTTCTCTATCTATCTCTCTCTCTCTCTCTCTCTCTCTCTCTCTCTCTCTCTCTCTCCCTACACACTTATTCAATAGAAGGCCTTTAAGAAGTTTAGGTGGCGCTGTGGTCTAAATAACAGAGTCTCTTGGGCTTGCCAATCAGAAGGTCAGTGGTTCAAATCCCCACGATGGGGTGAGCTCCCATTGCTCTGTCCCAGCTCCTGCCAACCTAGCAGTTCGAAAGCACACCAGTCCAAGGAGATAAATAGGTACTGCTGTGACGGGAAAGTAAACGGCATTTCCATGCCCTCTGGTTTTCATCATGGTGTTCCACTGTGCCAGAAGTGGTTTAGTCATGCTAGCCACATGACTGTGGACAAACAGTTGTCTGTGGACAAACACCAGCTCCCTTGGCCTGAAAGCGAGATGAGCACCGCAACCCCATAGTCACCTTTGACTGGACTTAACCATCCAGGGGTCCTTTACCTTTACCCTTTTTTACCTTTAAGAAGTTTACAAAGAGCAGTCAATAACAGGTCTGGGGAACTTTTGGCTCTCCATAAGTTGCTGAACTACAATTCCTATCAGTCCCAGGAAACATATTCAGCGCCCAGGGATGATGGGAGTTGTAATTCCCCTGCTGCTGGCATCTGTCTGTCTGGGAAGACAATGGAGGAGTATTCCTTTGGGGGTAAAGTCAAACTGTCGGAGGGTTGCAGCGCCTGCTGTGGCTGTGGAGACCAATGAGGGAGAGACATGTTTTGTTGCAGCTGCGACAGATGCAGGCATCCGGTTGTGCTGCTGCAGATGCACCATGACATTTCTTCTCTCTGCGCTCCTCCAGGCAGTCATTCCTACTCTGGTCCCTGCTATGAACACACAACATGACTGCCAGTCTCCAGGCACTGCGGTCATCTGCAAGGGATTCCCACGTGGCGGAAAAACCTGAAATGAACATTTCAGCTCAACTCTAGATATAAGGGGCCCACCCACATCGGTAGTTGCAAGTTCAAATGGATCCCGGAAGTCCGGCAGAAATGCAACCAGGTTTATGATCATTTCAGAATGAGTGACAACGATTAAAGTTACTTGAAGAAATCTGTTTAGTGAGAGATTGGAAACCAAGAACATCTACCTTATAGCCTATGTTTTTTTCTTCTTCTGAGCAGCAAGCAAACACTTTTGCCTACAAAACTCCATTGGGACCAAATGCATTGATTCTGAGAGATTTGAAAGTTGGGCTATTTTTATTTAACATTTTATAACACTGTATGTTTGCGACTAGCAGTGTTATTTGAAGCTATAAATATTCAGGGAAATTGGCATCATTAGTGCAGTTTGTCTACCACCGTTCAATTATACAAGTGCCAGGCATACATCAACTTTATTGTCTTCTGTAAATCTTGATTAAAACCCCATAAAGGTTTTACACTTTCTTAACAATATGCAAATGGACGCATTTACTTTGGTTTTGCAGCATAAATAAAACTAAATAAAAAAATGCAGAAAAAAACATGTAGCAGAGCAGCAGGAACCAAAAGTTATCTGTTTATTTCTCAGTGAATGTATATGAAACACACCAAAAGTTGGTCCATTTAACTTAGTGCCACCAGCATGCCAGACACTGCGTATCTTTTGACAAATGTTTGAAATCGGTGAATGCCAACATTCATGAGTGGATTTGAGCATTATTACATTTATTTAAAACATTTATATCCTACCTTTCCACTAAAACAGCAGCAACAGAAGGAATCAAACACTTTTAAAAATCTAGATGCACCATCAAAAAAGATCCATGGCATGAAAGCAAATTTCATCATATTAGTAAGCAACAATTACTTACAAGTATAACACACCATTGAATCTAATGCACACCACAATTTTCAGAACCTTGAAACAAAACAAAAATGGTATTTGCTGGTGAATGTAAATGTGACATCAAATCTAATGTGTACCTTAATTTTTGCAACGTTATTTGGCCAAAAAAGTGAGCATTAGAGTAAATACAGTGGTACCTTGGGTTAAGAACTTAATTTGTTCTGGAGTTCCGTTCTTAACCTGAAACTGTTCTTAACCTGAGGTACCACTTTAGCTAATGGGCCTCCTGCTGCCGCCGCGCTGCCGCTGCATCATTTCTGTTCTCATCCTGAAGCAAAGTTCTTAACCCGAGGTACTATTTCTGGGTTAATGGAGTCTGTAACCTGAAGTGTCTGTAACCTGAGGTACCACTGTACGGTAATATAAAGCCACAACAAAATGCATGCAAAGGAAGCTGGAACATGAGGGAAATCATTTCCTCCACATTTCAAAGAGGACTGATTTGATCAGCATCTCCTGGACTAATCTGCAGATCAAAACACAGTTCTTTTATGGATTTCCCAGTTCCCTAACCTTCTGCTATAGTTTATTTGGCTGTCTGTGTTTATGAAACAATCCAATGAGTGCCTTTAATGTGTTCATGTTTTCTTTTTCAAACTGCTTCAAGCACCTAGAAATTGTGCCTACTGCCACAGTCAGAGATGCCCCTGGGAGTGATGAGACATGACTCCATGCCATCATTCCCAGGCACCGTATGGGGGGAAAAGATGGTTGCCTGCATGGACCCATGGGAGCAGCCTTCTTCTTCTTCTACAACAACAAATTTTCTCTGGGAGTGTCAGCCTGGCATCACAGTCTGGGGTATTTATGACTGCATTATGAACATAGTGGCAATGGCAGCTAGACTTAGAAGCCACCTGATGTAGTTATTTTATGTTTTTTAAAAAATCAGGAAAACTTTAAAAGGCATTTTCTGAACACTGCATAACAATGTAAGTAAATATTATGCAACTGCATATCAAAACATAAATGAGATGAGGAAGCAGCACATGCAAAAGTGGCATGGACCAGAAATGGGGTGGATCTACATACAAGAAAAAATGCTATATATAAGGCAGAAATTAAATTGTTATTAAAAGGGGGGGCTGCTATGGAAAATTGCAATTATATATATTTATTTGCTCTCCAGTATGATGTTGCATGTTTATAACAAATTCAAAATGCTGTTGGTTTTTTACTAATGTAGCTGAGTCATGGATTTATCTGTCCATTCTTGTAACAGGGATGCTTGAAAATATCTTAACTTTTGTGGCTACTTCAGACAGAATGAGCACATGGAGTCTTGATGTATTGGTAAAAGGTGGTGGTTCTTCAAGTATGCAGGGCTCAGATTGTTCAGGGGCCATCTCGGATAAGTTTTGTAAATGTCCAAACATTTACAAACATCAAAGGTAGCCATGTTAACCCAAAATAAAAAAATCTAAAATCCACATTAGGGCAATGCCTTAATTGGGCCAAACCAAAATGTTAGAAAACAGAGTGTAAGCTTTCGAGTTGTCCAGATCTCTTCATCAGGCCTGATTTAAAACAAAGTAAGAATACATCAACCATCTTTTTTCTCTGCTCTGTTTATTAGGTAGCCTGAATTATTCCAACAAACTCCAAAATCTTGCACCTTATTTTATAACATGTTGATTGACTTAACCAAGGTATTGTCCCAATATGGTTTTTCAAATTCTGAGAGATACACTGAATTGGGATTAAAACAGCATTCACGTGTGCTAGCTATACAAAAAAGTATAGCTTTTATCAAGCATTCATACAGGAACGACAACATTCACAAAATTTAGGAACCTTCACTGTAGCGTATATAATAGAGAAATGATGAGATGCATAAGGGAGAGATAGGGCACAAGGTCATGGTTTAATCATTCGAAGAGGGAATGGAGTATGTAATGGAGGTTATTGTGGAGTCAAGTGATAAGAGAGAATAATAAGTTGAAGCTGACTTGGTTCCGCCAATACTCTGCTAAAAAACAGAAGTGAGTCTTGAGAAATAGCTACAAGGTGCAAAGGCATACAAGATAAAGGCAGAAGGGGATTCTGTTCTAGATGTAGGGAAAACTATAGATAATAATATGGAAATGGGTGTGGGCAGAAGAAAGAGAGGTGACCATAACTCAGTGTGTGGAGAAAGGAAAGAATGTAGGAGGAGACAAGGAAGGGAAAAGGCACATGAGGTCAGTACACACACCATAAGAATGTAAGAAGAGCCTGCTATATCAGGCCAATGTCCCATCTAGTCTAGCATTCTCCTCTCACAATGGCCTACCCTTGTTTATTGCCTTGCTTTAGTTTATTGTAAGTTGAGGAGAAAGTCATAAGAAACACAGCTGTCAGTTCCTTATGGTTCCAATTCTAAATACAATTCTCTACATTTTTGCATACATTTGGGGATTTTCTTTTTTTAAAAAATCCACCTGAAAATTCTTCAGCATTCAACTTTGAATGTCTCCTTTTGTATGCAGTTTTGACTAATGTAATGTCTCTTAATATAATGTGCTTTGTATGTTATGTTCTTTAATATAGTCATTTTTATGCACACTTTTACCTAATATATACATTTTGGAAACACTGGTTGGTTTCCAAAATTTGGATAAATGTGAATTTCAATGGGTAACTGTTCCAATTCTCATATTGTTTCAGAAAGTATGAATTTGACAGATTCTGTTTTAAATGTGAACTGAATTGAATCCCCATCCTTTCCTACTCATGAGTCTGAGTAGTGGGAAGAGATTGACCCAGATTTACCCATCTTGTAAAGTTTAGGACATCTGTGCTTGTATTGACTCACACTTCAAATCAGTGACAATTGTGATTTATCCATGCACCATTAAGGACACATGGTTTCCAGCATAGTGGAACAGGAGATTGGCTATCTATGCAATCAGTAAAAATACTTCTATTTAATTAATTCTAAGCTTCATGCAGCATAAATATTAGAAAGACCAGCTTGTTCAAATAAGGTGCAAGCAGATATTATATGTTCAAAAGATACCCTACATCATACATTAAAACCAGTGCTTCAAAGAAGCTTTCTATTAATAGTATAATAATCCTCTATTAATTACATTTATTTCTTTTCTCTTAATGCATCCTGAAAATATAGCTCAATAATATTATTTACAGCATGTGGTAACAGTTTCATCCATCACTATTCACTTTTTTACCGCTGGTTGTGCATTTATGGAGATCAGCCAAATGCCACAGCTTTCCTTTAAGGTCTGTAGACGTCATAATTCATGTCCAATTTGTGGTGGAGGGAGGTGGGGGAACAATGAGGGTGGAAAGCTAGAGATAATGCATGTCCTCAATGCACTGAAACCTACTGAAACCGAAACCTTGGGGAAATTAACTGTGCACGAAAGGCCTGGTATTCTGCAACCTGCAAAGACTAGTTCTGCATATGGTGAGCAAGATGACCTCTGCAAACCAGAAAACCTACCCAATTCTGTTATTTGACTAAGTCATAAGAGCACAATCCTAAATCCCTGCTCCTCTGTGAATGTCTGGAGTGTGAGGTTGGATTTGATATCCCGCCTTTCACTCCCTTTCTAAGGAGTCTCAAAGCGGCTAACATTCTCCTTTCCCTTCCTCCCCCACAACAAACACTCTGTGAGGTGAGTGAGGCTGAGAGACTTCAGAGAAGTGTGACTGGCCCAAGGTCACCCAGCAGCTGCATGTGGAGGAGCGGAGATGCGAACCCGGTTCCCCAGATTACGAGACTACCGCTCTTAACCACTACACCACACTGGCTCCACTGGTTGGGGTGGAATGTAGCTTTCTTTCTGCTAGCTTCTGCTAATAGAAAGCAAAGGTTTGTGTTAGCAAAGGTGTGTGTTTCTGCTGTGATGAAGGCTCTGAGATTCTCTGTGGTGGGTGGTAGGCTGTGGCTCCCACTTCCCCTGTCATCAGTAGAGTACATAAAGGCACCTAGGAGGGCATTTTTGAGTGCAGTGCTAGAGGCTTGGGATCTACTGGATCTTAAGCCCTGTGTGTTCTATCCTGGTAGTCTTCAGGTACCAGCCTAGAGTGGGCACAGAGAAGAAAAGTGCCTAACAATGTTCCACCCTGGCCTACATGACCCACTATTCTGTACCTTGTCCATCATTCTGGTTATGCTGAATTCACAGGATGCAACTAACAAACTATGAGAGCCGTACAAACTTAGTCATGCTTTAGACCCACTGAATTCAAGGACAGCAATTAGTCATAGAATCATAGAATTGTAGAGTTGGAAGTGATCCCAAGGGCCATCAAGTCCAAACCCCTGCAATATCAACTAAAGCATCCATGGCAGATGGCAATCAAACCTCTGTTTAAAAACCTCCAAGGAAAGAGAGTCCACCACCTTCTGAGGGAGTCAGTTCCACTGTTCACCAGCTCTTAACACCAGAACTTTCTTCCTAATGTTTAGTTGAAATCTCCTTTCTTGCAGCTTGAATCCATTGGTCTGGGACCTACTCTCTGGAGCAGAAGAAAACAAGCTTGCTTCATCTTCCATGTGACAGCTTATTAGATATTTGAAGATAGCTATCATGTCTCCTCTCAGTCTCCTCTTATCCAGGCTCAACATACCCAAGCTGGTCCTAAATTAGTCATGACTAACTTAGCAGACTAGAGCTAATCAATGAGTGTGACAATTCTATCCCCATATTTCCTTCTCTGCAGAGGAACATGCAAAGATAAACAAAACTAAGAATGTATCCATCAAGCCACCTTTCTAGTGACCAGTTCCTGGTGAAAATATTGTTGACTAGAATAGGCCTAATACCACAATACCTCACAGATAGCAACAAAGGCTGGGATTCTAAGGACAATTACTTCAGAGTAAGTCTGATTGTGTTCAGTAAGATTTACTTCTCAAAAAATATGGATAGAATCTGGCTAACAGTTTTGGTCTTTTTGGATTTTTGTTTAGAAGGTGACCTTCTCTGACTAGATTTTGCTCTCAGACTTCTAGATAGCTTGCAGATGATCAGTTTATTGAGCATTCATCCCGATTTCTTTGCACAAAGCTTGCAAGGAAGTTAGCCAACACTGGCTATTTCTTGAGCATTCGTTCTGATTTATTTGTAAGGAGGTAATATGAAGTTTCCTCATCTACACTTTTCATGGCATTTTCCCATCACTTCCCATAGCACAGATGAGGGTGGGTTGGTGAAGAGAAGCAGGTTTGTTGTGTAAAACCTCAAAATCAACTTCAGTTGCACAACCTGAATTGGCCATTGTGTGACTGAATTCTACCCCCAAAATGCTGACAGCCTGGAAGTGCCCCCTAGTCTCTAATCCAGCATATAGTTGCTTCCTGTTAGTTCCAGGAGAATGTATTATGTTTTTATGTAACAGCATTTCATCCTCCCTCCTCCCTTTGTCTCCAGAAAGCTGTTCATTGCATTTTTTTTTCTGCCACAGAGAAATCTGTGATTTAAGACCTAATCTTGGACTCATTGAAATAATGCACATTATGCCATTGAGAGTACAAGCAGATCCATAAATAGGATTTATTTATTACACAAAGTAAAGGGCAAGAACGAGGAAGTTCATACTACGGATAATTTGTAACAAGGGGAAAAAAAATAAGATTCCTGAGGCTTGAAAAATAAAATGCCTTTTACTCTAGAGTTTTATCCATCTGTTTTTCAGAGCCTTGGGCTGTCTTCATTTTATGTGTAACCTGGGACATCATCACTCAGTTATGCATTGCATAAAGAGTGCAAGACGGATTTTGGCTATTTGTCATCAAAAATTCTTTAATGTCTGAGTCATAAGTTTGTAAAGGGGCTTTAAGGGTTTAATTAAACTCAGAGATTCTGAAATGTATGCTATAGATCTCTTTGATCTACCCATAAGACAAAGAAATCAAATCGAAGCAGCCAGTGGAAGACATGTTCAGAGCTGGTGTTCACAGCTGCAAGGTGGAAACTCCAGTATTCATGAAATGAAGCAGAGGTGAAGCCTGGGCAGTCATAAGAATTTCTGAAACTAACTTATTGCATAAAGCAGGTTGTGGAAGATTAACTACTAGTACTGCTGTTGCCTCTATCACTACTACTGCTGTTAATTTATATAGTGCTGTCCATGTGCTTTAGACTCTAAAGCACTATGCACACTGATGACACTATATAAATTAGTAGCAGAAGCAAAAAGATGAGGCCTTGCCCCAAGGATCTTATAATCTAAACCTTTATGGATGCAAAACAACAGGCAAAGGAAGAAAGGGGAAGATGAACAGAGGAAGATTGGTTAGTTTTTGCAGGAGGGATGAGGATGGAATGTTTAAGCCAAAGGTGCATAAACAAGGTGGATTTGGGGGAGATGGATTTTCCAGAAGAGAATAATGTACCACCATGTATGTCAGGAATGGTGAACCTGTGAAACTACAGGTGTTTTGGACTATGAGACCAATTGGCCCTGATCATTGTTCCTCCTGGATCAGACTGATGGAAGTTGATGTCCAATAGCATCTGGTGGTTCCAGGTACCCAACCCCAGATATATGTGTTCTGGAGAGAGTCCCAGGTATAAGGGATGCAGGAGAATATAAAGAGATGATGGACCTCCATAGATGTTCACACACTCTTGCATCCAGAGAGTCTCTTGTGTTAGCAGAAGGTACTCATATCCCACCCCTATTGCAGCTGCAGACCTGTGCAACAGTCCTGCCCCCATGCTGTTTAAATGAATGTGGAACAGGACTGCCCATTAAGCATGCATCTCCCTAGCCTGGTTCCACAGGAGACTCATCAATTTTGTTCCACTCACACCCAGCAATTCAAGCAGATGGCCCATAGCTTGAGCAGAAGGGCTGCAGCAACTGTCCCCAAAGCTGGTTCTATAGAGCCAAGCACCTGAGCTACTTGTCGGAGATAAGGCATTGGTGTAAATCCAAACATACCTCTATTGCATTGCTGTCAGAGGGATGCTCCTCAAGATGTGAATATAGACTGCATTGGCACTTGAATTCATTTTTTGATGTATACCCATGGTTCTTGGCCCCAAAATCATATAAGCCTATGGCATAGATATCATTTAGTTCAGGGGTCGGCAGCCTAAGGTCCATGGGCCGGTAGTGACCCATGACCCTCCCGCCCCCCCACTCTTACCGGTGGGGGGCGGTGTGGTGTGGCACAGTGCCCAACTTCCGGGTTGATGGCACCTGTGCAAATGCGTACGGGTGCTCCTCCGACCCGGATGTGCACCGGAAATAGCTTGTGCGCACGCATGCGGGACGGAGAAGCACCCATGCGCACACGCACACAATATTTCTGGTGCACTTCTGGGATGGAGGAGTGCCAGAAATAGCGTGTGTGCATGCGCACGGCGCTCCTCTGACCCGGAAGAGCGCATGTGCACACACGATCTGGCCCATACTCAGATAAGGTTGCCAACCTCTGATTTAGTTGGATCAGGATGTGGAAACATGGACTAAAATTGGGACAATTGGAAGCTGCCTTATAGTGAGTTAGACTATTGGTCTCTCTAGCTCAGCATTGTCTACACTCCTTGGCAGTAGCTCTCCAGAATTTCTTGCATTATTATTCATACCCCACCCATCTGGCTGGGTTTCCCCAGCCACTCTGGGCGGCTCCCAACAGAATATTAAAAACACAATAAAACATCAAACATTAAAAACTTCCCTGAACAGGGCTGCCTTCAGATGTCTTCTAAAAGTCAGATCGTTGTTTATTTCTTTGACATCTGATGGGAGGGCGTTCCACAGGGCGGGTGCCACTACTGAGAAGGCCCTCTGCCTGGTTCCCTGTAACCTCACTTCTCACCAGAAGGCCCTTGGAGCTGGACCTCAGTGTCTGGGCAGAACAATGAGTGGTGGAGACGCTCCTTCAGGTATACTGGGCTGAGTCCATTTAGGGCTTTAAAGGTCAGTAATATAAGAATACTAGCCTGTCTTACTGAGAGTTACTGAGACAAGTGCTATGAATAATGAAGGGGATCATATATGGAACCTGTTATCCTCCAGCTGTTGGACTACAACCAGCATCCCTCACCAAATTGACATGGAACAGATTTAGTTGGTCAGCTATTTCCACCTATTATCCAAATATCTACATTTCTGCTTAAACTATCATAAGATGACCATGTTTATGGATCTGGTTTTCTAGGTCTGATTTTAAATGTTCGTATTTGTCTTCCTGGCCAGACAGGACCAGTTTAGTTATAAGCATTTTAGTTTCATTGTTTCACCCCCAAATATGTGAAACCGAGTTGGAATTGAGTAGGAAATTGCCCTAAAATTATAACTACAGTAGTACCTCGGGTTAAGTACTTAATTCGTTCCGGAGGTCCGTTCTTAACCTGAAACTGTTCTTAACCTGATGCACCACTTTAGCTAATGGGGCCTCCTGCTGCTGTTGCACCGCCGGAGCACGATTTCTGTTCTTATCCTGAAGCAAAGTTCTTAACCTGAATCACTATTTCTGGGTTAGCAGTTACATACCTGAAGCGTATGTAACCAGAAGCGTATGTAACCCGAGGTACCACTGTAGTTTAACTTCCCTATTGAGGAAGAGGGGTGCTTATTCTGTCAACCAAGTAAAGAAGCATGGCCGTTAATCATGAAATTTACTTATAATACTTAGCTGTTATCACATTCCAAGGGAGCAATGAGAAACTATTGCACTCTCTGTAATTCTGGCATTAAATTAAGCAGGGGAGGGGTGAATGACATGGCAATTTGATTTATTGCTGATTGCACATAACGGATTTTGGAACGTGCACTACAAAACCGCACCTCAGTAGACCTATAAAAAGTAATATGTGATGCAGATGCTTGATTTCAGACAAGTAATAGTCCTTAGCTTGGGGGGGGGGTAGCAGAGGAAGCAAAAGTGAATTCATTCAACTACATTGCAGGATACTGACAATGATCCATCAAATGTGAAGCTCCATAGAGAGGAGCTTCCCTGCTCCCACGGCAATCTGCATCCGTGTAGTGTGTGTGTGTGTGTGTGTGTGTGTTCTCCATAGGAGAATAAAATTACTAGAGCAGTCTGTCTCCAGTCAGATTCTTATGATCACAGATCTCATGAACTTAGTGCAACCTGTTGTTTTTGTGTGGCGACCATTTCTTAAGAATATGTGTCTCCATTGCAAGATGAGAGATTTTCTGCATCCAGGAAAGCAGTTGAAAAATGAAACCTCTGGAGATCTGACCATGTGATGGCACATTGAAAAAAAGAGGGGGGAAGGCACCTTGTTGTGCTGGCTTCACCACATTAAAAATGAACATGAGACACTGGACAGAATCCAGATCTATCCACACTTCCTTGCATCTGGCTCCAGATACCCATCTTTATCGCATCAGATGCATTGCTTTGTGAGCTACAGTCACATCATCTGCAAATGGGGATCGCCTTTGCTGGGCTGGGGAGATTTCTTTTCTAGCTGCTTACTCTAGAGCATTCCCACTGACTTGTATGGGTCTACTTTGGCTATTTGGCATATTTTGACATATGCGGCTGAAGCACACACACCACTGTTTGCAGAAGAGGCTCTAATGCTGCTTTCGAAGGCAATAACATACAGACTATGCACTGGGGACCTTCTTTGGATCCGATTAAGGAGTCCTGAAGCAGCAGGGATAATCGTATTGATTTGGAAGGAATGTCTGGTTAATTTTTCACAAGGCGTAGATTCCTCCAAAATCAATAACTTTCTGCTGGTATCTTTATTCTTCAGAATAAACTGTGTCTGTCTCGGAAACTTGATTCCTAAGCTCAATTACATTCATAAAACATTCACAGACATACCCAGCACAAAAGAAATGCAAGCTTACCCAGGCAGCAGTGAGCATTTAACCCCAAGGTAGGACAAAGAGAATTATTTCCCCTTGATATATTGTTGTCCTTGGACAGATAGGATTTTTCTTTTTTAGTGCTTTAGTGCTCTGATGTTCCCTTGTTTTTGTAGGCAATGTACAGCCATCAACTCAGAGGATTCTTTTAAAACTTTATTTTCTACCACACCCCTCCCCATCCACTTGGTGCACGAAACTGAAAGTCTTATTAATCATCCAGGAACTGGGTGAATGCGAGAATAGACAAACAGACCTTGATCCAGTAACAGAATATGCAGGCTCCAAATGAGAACTGTGCATTCTTTTGCAGAAGCAGTCTGTTGGGTGAGTTAGCTTCCAGCCAGTGGGTTGCTGTGGCTTACCAGAGGGAGAGGTGGAAGGTGGTGGAGAGGTTGGTGTAGTGCAAACACACTAGCAGAGCCAATCTTTTCCCGATTCTTTCGAGAGGTTGAAGGAATCAGCTCAGGGTGGGTTTTCACCAGTGAGGTCAGCTGATGGTTGGGTGGGAATGGTTGGGGGGAAACAGTCTCGTAGGTCAAATTGGACCACCTGGCAAGCCCAGACTGGCCCTTGGGCTGGTGGCTTCATACCCTTGCTTTCTGCAGACTGATATACCTTTGTTCTATAAAGGGTCGGGTTTGGGTTTTTTTTGGGGTTTCTTGCACCCTGTCACTTCCTGGAAATTAGTACAGCTCCAAACTTCAATCAAACATAAGCTAAACTGATTATTGTATGCTTTAGATCTATAATGTCCAGTAAAAACATAAAACTTATTTCCACTTTCCGATGTTCTGCACTGGAAATAAACATTCCTATTAAAAAAAACCTCAGTGAAAGAAAATTGAAAACCCGCATTTAGCAATGAGTTTCACTGGGCATTCTGGTCCAGTCATTTTCTTTCCTCCCCCTTTCTTGCCAGTGAAATAGTGAGGGGGGGCACAGGGATTGTTGCCCCGGGTGCAAAATTGTTAGGAGCGCAAAATTTCAACATCCGGTGCTGCCTCAATACAGCTGTGGACCTTTGTATCTGGGCTCTGTTGAAAATGGCTTCTCCATGCAAACCAGGAAGTGACCTCTCCAGACAACGGAACAACTCTTCTTATCTCTGCAGCTGTGATCTCCTGGGTGACGCGGATGCCATTAGGCAGTTGAATACACATGTGTAGTCTGTCCATTTCCCTCCCTCTGATCCACCCCTCCTTGTGGCCTCAGGCATTGGCAACCCACGCTACACCACTGTTTACCACACGCAGATGCATACTATTGACAAGTAGAGCAGATCCCCCTTTTCACAGCAAACAAGAAAATGTGTCCAGTGCTCAGTGCAACAGCAGGAGGCACATCATATGAACAGGTAGGCAGGCAAGTGAGCATGATATGATCATTGCTCTGGGAGCCCCACCTCCTACAGCCAAAAGGCGCATGCCTGACCAAGAACAGGAAATAAAAATGATCCACATGAGAGCAAGGTGGAGAACTAAACTCATATTGAATGGGGGAAATGTGTGCAGTGCAAACTACTCAGATTCTCAAATATTTAAGTTGCAGCCCTTGACTGTTTTCCTGCCTTCTTTGAAAAGGCAAAGCAGCAAATTACGAGCCAGACAACCCTCCCCAACAAGGCCTGGTGTTTGTGCACATTTCTTGGTTATTATGCATATTAAGCACATGAATTTACATTTGTTCATATAAAGGCAACAGTAGAAACAATTTCTATTGCAAAAAGGTACTTCCTCCAAGTTCTTTTGCTTTCCTCCTTTTCTTGTTCCTTGGAGCAAACCTGGGCTCGCCACCAGCTGTGGAGAATAGAGGGGAGATCAGCCAGAATGAATTGGATAGGACTACACTCTCCTAGGTTGAGTAACAGCATTTCCTGCAGGTTCGTGCTCATGCAATGTTTTCACTTGACCACACACAGGAGAAACATAATAAAATCATTATGTGTTTACATCATCTTGACAAGGTTCATTTCCAAATGTATCTTAGTATTTCCAGCATTTTTAAAATCCATTTTAGCATCTCTCTGCAATACAAGTACAGTGTACTGTGCATTCTTTGTATACATCACATCATTTTCCTTGGGTTTTTGTCCTTAATTTGCTATAATTCCTCAAAATAACCCAAAATTAAGAAATAAAGAGGGGGGCGGGACTTGAACTTGTAAAACGATGCTTTCTGAAGATGTATTACTGGTGCAATTGGACAACTAGGGCTTATCCGCATTTGCCTTTCCCCCTCTCTTTCCAGGCATGGTCCATGTCTGAGTCCCCCCCCCCCCATTTTTCTCTCTGGTGCTTTCTCCATGAAAACTTGCTTTTTAAAGCTGAATCAGAGGAAACTCTAATCCAGAAAACCCAAATTGCCGTTCGCTTTGACTGAGTGCTAAAGTACAGGTTTTCATGGGGAAAGCTCTGGTGCAACCTCCCCCCCCCCCCAGAAAAAACCACCATGGAGTATTTAAGGAGGAGTGGAAAATGTCTGCAGAGTATCTGAAGAATCATGTTAATCAGGTTAAAATGTCAGCAGGGTTAATGCAAATTCAGCAGTATAAAGTATTAAAGATATAGGGGGAGGGAGAAATAGGAATATAAGGGGAAATTAGAATAAGCAGTCTTAATAGATAAAGAAACAGCACCATGAATATATTGTGTGTGTGTGTGTGTGTGTGTGTGTGTGTGTGTGTGTATGTGTGTGTGTGTGTGTGTGTATAACATGCTTGGGCATGGAGCTTTAAGGCACAGACCAGTGCCTGGAAAGAACAGAGCAAAAGATAACTGTGGATAAGCCCTTGGATGTTGTTCAGCTGTTATAGACCTCTCTGAGTAACCATGGGTCAGTTACTGTCTCTCAACCTGCAGGGTTGCCCTGTAGGGTTGTTGTGAAGACAAAATAGGACAGATACTTATGCTACCTTGATCTTCTTGGAGGAAAGGTAGGATACAAATGTAACAGAATGAAAATAAACGAAAGCAAGTAATTAATGGGGCCCTCATTGACCCCAAAGATTTTCTATCCACATTCTTTCAAACGGAGGAAGAGGAGGAGCGCGCCAGATTCCAACAGTACAGCTGAGGTCGTCACTGTCTAAGAAATTGAGTGCTAACAGTTTGAAAAGCAATTCTGAAAAGAAAGGGCTCAAGTGTGGCTTATGTAAGTGGTTGGTGTCTCAAGCATATGACAGCTAGATTACTGATGGGAACTGGTCAGCTGGAACACACAACACAAAATAACTTCACTGGTGAACTGTCTTTTTTCTGTGCAGAATTCAAAGTATTGACTTTAACAAGTACAGAGAACCGTTAGCCCTTCAGATCTTCCTGAACTATAGCCATTGTGCTTGCTGGTGCTTATGGGAGTTGTAAGTCAGCAACACCTGGCGATCCAGTTTCCCTACACCTGATTTAAAGACCTATACTGTTTGGGGCCTATATCCTTTAGACCAGTGTTCCCCAACCTTGGGCCTCCAGCTGTTTTTTGGACTACAACTCCCATCATCCCTCGCTAGCAAGACCAGTGGTCAAGGATGATGGGAATTGTAGTCCAAAAACAGCTGGAGGCCCAAGGTTGGGGGACACTGCTTTAGACCATGGACTGAAAACAAGTGGCCCTCTGTATGTGGTTGGATTGCATCTCCCATCCTTCTTGATGATTGACCATGCTTGTAGGGGTTGATGAAATCTGGAGTCAAACAACATCCGAAGGTTACATCTTCCCCAATCCTATAGACCATATGCTGCCAAGTGAAAGTGAAAATATAAGAATAACCTTTCTAGATTGGAGCAAGGGCTTAACTAGTCCAACATTCTGTTCCCAACAGTGGCCAGTGGGAAGCTCACTAGCAGGACACAAGGTTCTTCCACTGTCGCGTCTCAGTTACTAGTATTAAGAAGAATGTCGCCCTGGAGGTATATGACTACTAGCCATTGATAATCTGCTCATCTATCAAAGTCACCATCCAGTATTCTTTTCCAGGGGCACCCATCTCCAGAGATTAGGCAGGTGGTGATCTGGGAAAACGCCTTTTCTGCATCTATTTAATTGTTTCATTGATATACCACCATACTAAATACATTGTTGTTGTTTAGTCGTTTAGTGCAAGAAGATCAAACCTACCCATTCTTAAGGAAATCAGCCCTGAGTGCTCACTGGAAGGACAGATCGTGAAGCTGAGGCTCCAATACTTTGGCCACCTCATGAGAAGAGAAGACTTCCTGGAAAAGACCCTGATGTTGGGAAAGAGGGAGGGCACAAGGAGAAGGGGACGACAGAGGACGAGATGGTTGGACAGTGTTCTCGAAGCTACCAACATGACTTTGACCAAACTGCGGGAGGCAGTGGAAGGCAGGAGTGCCTGGCATGCTCTGGTCCATGGGGTCATGAAGAGTCGGACACGACTAAATGACTAAACTAAATACATAAATGATATCAAATGTAAAGTTGGCCCTGGGGGCAGGCAGGTGAGAGGGTGGTGAGGGGACAGTATGCCCCTGATGTTGTCTTTGCCTGCTTCTCTCACTCTCTTTATCCTTCCCACAAGACAGATAATGACTGGGAGAGAGGGGGCAGTCTGACTAGAGCAGCATTTGTGGGACACTATTTTAATATTTTGTCTGTGAAATCGACACCCTCAAAATCAGTCTTTCCTGTATCACCCATCAAAACTAAAACTCCCATCTGCTTTGAGAGTTCTGGATCATCTGTAGCATTGTTTAGTTTTTCCATTTGCAGAGTGTGTCACATTTGTCAGCCGTATTTTCATGGGGGACCTCAATGGCTTATCTATTTCTAATTTGTGCAGATCAATCTGGTCCCTGGGAAATCGAAAGAATGGTCACTCTCCAGAGGGCATCTGACACCTTAGTTCAGGAAGCAGTCAATTACCCCATCCATCATTCCTGACTCTGCCAGTCCGCATTTCTGAGGCACAGTGATGATTATTGAAAGGATGCTCAAATGGCACATAATTGCCTTTTTATTGTCCATCATTCTCCTTTATATTTCCTAGCCAAAGATTCTGAGGCATTGCCATTTTGCTTTTCCAGCCGCTATCTCTAAATCATTATTCCCCCATATTGAGTTAGTAACTACAATTTATTTAAGGTCCAGTCTTGGGAGACACTGATTATCTTACCCAGGAAAATGTTGCCTATTACCTGCTGTCTGTGCCCTATCTTTAGATGTCAGATTCATTCTTTCTCTTGCTGCTTCTATTTCCTCAGTACTTGGAAGCATGAATTTTGATACCAGCATCCTCAACAATTAACTCTGTTTTTGCAGCTTATTTTAACCTTCCTTTTGTTGCAGAGGATTCCAATTTCAATACTTTATTTCCATTTGGCACTGATGTGTCGTTTATTTTCACCTCAGCTGAATCCACTTTCATAGGTTTTGAGTTTCCTTCTATGAATTTTTCATCCCTACACTTCCCACACCCTTTCCTGAAGACTTTATGTTTCTTCTTCAAAATGTGAGCCAACACTATCATGCCTTTCTAACTTTTCTTGGGTTACAGCATGTGGGAAGCTGTAGTTTATGGTATTTTTATGCTGTTTTACCATGTATTGGATGAGATTTTACCCCTTTGTACGCCATTTGGGGATTTTAAATGTAAAGTGGTTTGTAAGTATCTCAAATCTTTTTTTAAAATAAAAGCATATAATCCTTCTTTTTGAAAGTTTCAGGGGTCATACATTGCAATTCATATTCCTATCATAAGCAGAGCAGAACTGAATCTTATGGTATACATAACAGCAAACCCACAATAAATAGAATGCAATAGTCCAAACTGAACTTAAAACTGGAAAAAATGAGAAACTGAGAGAAACCAAAAGTAATATATTTATCTTTAATGTCAAGGGTCATTTGTCTATGTTGCTGTAGCTGTGCCCTTCCTGGTTGCTGACATGAGAAGCAGGCATCAAGAGCAACCAAACTATTACAATTGCAAAAGCTTCTACACTGAACTTTTATCCAGTGCAAAAAATCTCCCTTCCCCAGGTGCCACTATACTGTCTCTGCTTCATAATAAAGCTGCCTGTGTAATCAAGTACAAAATAGCTGAGGATCTGACCGCAAATTATAACCAAGGCAGTTTAATCCTATGGATTAGTTGTAGCTCCTTGAGCGTAAATTCTATACTTGGTCAATGATGCAAAGACATACCGCCATGCTCCACTGGGCATAAACCCCAGTTATTTTCCAAGTAACAACAAAGCAGAGCTGTGCTACTGTTTTCAATTGCAGCGACAATAAACAGCTCGGAGCATGCTGGCTTTGCAGTCCTTCCTACTAATTCTCCATCCCAAATAACACTGAGAGGAAAGGAAAGAATGCTGGTGCAACAATAGGAATGTCCAGGGACCACTGCACAACTGCTTGGGCTAGAGCTATAGGGACAGGATGTCCTCTGGCACAGATGTCTGTTCAGCCAGGAAGTGCCATCTGCTTGCCTGTGCCCAGTGGCTTTCATCCAAACCACTCAACCATTTTTGACCAAGAAGGTTAAATATACAAGTCTGCAGCAACACATGCAGTTTAGTTAAGCAAAGTTGCTTATTTCCCTTTCCAATTCTAGTTCTAATATGCTCTCCACTTTAGCTTTCAGTTACTTCACATTCTGTGACATCAGAGCAGCTCACCCAATGGCAGCCAAACAAGCCTCTCTGCCTGCCCCCACCCCATTAGGACACCAGAGGAGTGTTTCTATTCACTGTAATATGAGGCACACAACCCATTAGCTGCAAATCAGTTAAAACTAATTTCACATTATTGGGAGATACTGCCACTGAGCTAAAAATTCAGTTTATTTTCTGGCTTAAAATATTTCTAAAATGCCCTTCATCGCAAGCAATCCATATGGCAGGGTGAAATGTAAACAATTTTAAGCCATAACAAACATTAATGAGTGCAATCATACAATAAAATGAGGCAGATAAATCAAATGGATTAACAGCCTTTAAATACAACCAAATACAGCTGAGCACTCAGTCTAGACACTTGGAACACATTGTACCGTTCCAGTTGCCTCACATCAAAAAGGGTTCAGAAAAGGGTAATGGAGAAACTCCATATAAACAACATTTGGGGCATGTTAGCTTAGAGAAAAAGGTGAGTAAGAGGCAACATGATAGACATTTACAAAATTATGCATGGCATGGATAAAGTAGATAGGGATTTCTTTGAAGAAACAAATGTAAATTTTACCTTTGCACAGTGGTCTGGTTTCTACACACTTGCATTTATACCCCTATCTTCCACCCAGTAAGCAAGATGTTCAAGGGAACATTCCAGCCATGCAAAATCCCTCACGGATTATGAGAAGTAGGGCTGGACAGGGGCGTAGGAAGCGAGGTGTGGGAATGCGGTCCGCCCTGGGTATCAACCCTGGTGACGAAATGGCACACCGTGGGGGGGGGGTGGTGGTGGCCTGCAGCACGCCTGAGCCACGCGTCTCTCCTGGGAGTGACACGGTGGCTCGGGGCCCCACGCTACCCGAAACGGCAGCGTGGGGCTTGCATCTGCCAGGTGGACTCTGGGGCAGTTTGCTGTGGTGCCCCCCTGTGCGGATTGCCACGGTGCCCGCCCCGTGTACGGATCGCCACAGAACCCCTGTGGCCGACTTGCCCCGCACCCGTTGCTCCAGGTAGCAGAGCAGCTAGCTACGCCCCTGGGGCTGGAGAGAGGTGTGGCCTGGGGGAGGATTGTGTGCTATGGGGAGTGTCCTGAGGGCCAGATGTGGAGTGTGGAGGGCCACATCAGGTCCTCATCCCTGGTGTATTTCAGTCATGGGTTTAACAATTTGAATTATTATTCTCATCAATAATATTTGACTCTTGATCCCTGGAAGAATTCGGCTGGGTGTAGAGAGGGAAGAGAGAGAGGACGATGAACATATCAATTTACACTGACAAGCATACTGCATCCTTCAGGAGGCAGCTAATTTTAAAGAGACCTTTGCAGAGTCAACATTAGAAGAAAACATTACAGCAAAGGCAGACGAGCCTCATATATTAATTCCAAAACTTTAGAACTTGGAGGACAAAGAGTGCTGTTCAAAATAGCTTAAAGAACTTGAGTTTTGCATTAGACACAGATCTATTTTTACTCCACTCATTTTCCATTCTTGCCTCTGCTGTCTGACAGCTTTGCCCATTCCCCATATTAATTTATAATTCGGCAGATGATGTCAGGCAACCCTCAGATCCTACTGTTTATATCAAAAATAATTTGCTCCAGATTTTGTTTGGAAGTGTGTGTGTAAGTATGTGTGTGTATGTTTAATGCCAGGGACCACACAAAAGCTTTTGCAAAGTTATTATTTGCCCGCCCCCTAAACTTTCAGAGTAAATCTTAGCTTTTCAAAGTGCCCTTATGTAATTAATTTCTCACTCCATGCATTCTCCTGTTTGTACATGGGATGCAGAGTGCAAAGAGCCGAAAACAGGGGGGTGTAGGGAATTGGTGGGGAAGGAGGAGTGAAAGTTAATTAGGATCCTATGATTCCTTAGGGATTTTGAAGATGGTGTAATTGTTTACCTGCCAATAATGATGAGGAGATTAAAAAACTAAGAAGACTCTTTTCAGATTCACTGGATAGCCCCTGATGTTCTCTATCTTCAAGCACAGAGGATAGGATTGAGACTAACTCTGCCGCCAAGCATAGCCTACCACCAGGCAATATATAAGTTCAAGTCCTAATTTTGCATACAAATGGTCTCAGGTTCAATATCCGGCATCTCCAAGTAGGACTGGGAGAGAATTCTGCCTGAAATCTCTGCGATACTCTGCAGGTCAGTGCAGACAATATTAAGCTAGATGGACCAACCATCTGACTTCCTATGTTCCTAAAAGAAGTAACTATAGACTTCATACATGCCAATACACACAGCAATGGTTCTATGTCACTTACAACAGGAATGGGGAACTTGCGGTCCTCCAAATATCAGTGGACTCCAGCACCCATCAACCCCAGCCTTCATGTAGTCGCAACAGCTTTTGGAGAGCCACAGGTTCCCTACCCTTGACTTTAAAACAGCAAAGGTGTGAGGGCTTTGGTAACACGTACTTGGTGCTCATGATGGCACCAAGTAAAATTTCACGTCACTAAAAAGGTAAAGGTCAAGGTCCCGTGACAGTTAAGTCCAGTCACAGACAACTCTGGGGTTGTGGCGCTCATCTTGCTTTACAGGCCGAAGGAGCTGGCGTTTGTCCGCAGACATTTTTCTGGGTCATGTGGCCAGCATGACTAAGCCACTTCTGGCACAACGGAACATCGAAATAAGAGCAGGGCATGGAAATGCTGTTTACCTTTCCGCCGGAGCGGTTCCTATTTATCTACTTGCACTGGCGTGCTTTCAAACTGCTAGGTTGGCAGGAACTGGGGCCAAGCAACGGGTGCTCACCCTGTTGCAGGGATTCGAACCACCGACCTTCTGATTGGCAAGCCCAAGAGGCTCAGGGGTTTAGACCACAGCACCACAGCGCTACTAAGGTGATGCATTTTTGCTTGCCATATGGAACAATCTCCCTCCTCCCTCTGTGTGATATTTCAAGAATTCTCCCAACTACCCTCAGAGCTTATTTGTGAAGGGGGTGCACTGAGATAGGAGAGCAGGGAAAGTCAGTTCCACTACTGGGACTTGTTAATGCAGGCTCATGCCAGCACAACTAGTTACTTCACTCCGCCCCTAAGCTTCTGCTTGCAGAAAATGGAGAGGGTAACTTTTGGTGGTATTCCTATCTTCGCTTGTAGCTCCTTGAAAATCTGCTCCAGGGGGGTGGGGGCCTTCTAGAGCGGCATGAGAGGGGCTACTGGAGGAAGGGGACACTGGCAAAAGAAAGAAAAAGTCAACCCATCCACGTTCTGCAGCATGGAAATCTGCTGGTTCCCAGTTTCCTCCACAAGGTCATCCTTCCATTTAGCGAAGCACCAATAACAAAATAAGGGAAGATGAATAATGTTTGTCTTCTCAAAACTCTTATAGCTTAGGACTCTGGATGCAAATATCCACTAGGAAACTCTTCTACTGTTCCTGGGGCTACAAGGAAAGGGTCCCCCACATGTCAGGGAGGGGAGACTATGTCTCAAAGTAGGTCCATTAGCATCCTCGATCTCTTTCCCCACCTCTATCAGAACAGCACCACCAAGGCACACATCTCATTAAGAGCTAGTATTGACAAAACCATCAGAGCCACGGGCAGGGTGGGGAGGAGGAAATAGGCCCTGTGGAGTGGGGGTCCACTCACAGGGCCCCGATTCCATTTCAGGAGAAGCTGCCTTCTGCTCTGCTCAGCAGCCACTACAAAATGCTGCATTTTGGTTCAATTACACCACCTTCCCTGTGATTACATAGCTTTTCAATTCTTTGCAGTGAAGCATTCTGCTTATCCAATACAAATTTAAATATTTGGTTGCCTGTCTCTGCTCTTAAGCAATGTCAGGTAAATACACATGCCTAATTTGTTTCAGATGTTTGCTTGTTTTCAACATAGTGGTGAGGGAAGACGTTAGAATACAAAAAGACTGAGTTAAATCACAGAACATGGGAGCCAGAGCTGACACCAACTGACCTTGGTGGGTTTAAAAATTAGAACAATAAAGCTTATTTTTGTGTGCCGGCGGGGGTGGGGGGCAGGAACAAGGGGAAGAATCACAGCGTGCAGATTCTTCTTTTAAAAATAAAAAGAATTGACTATCTGTACACAATGCAGAAGATAATGGAAGCGACTATTCATGCCCGTCTTTCTGAATGGCTATGCACAAGCCGTAGGTCTGCTCAGTGCCGCTGCTGTAGACAGAGTGAGATTTTATAATGAATTGCTCATTAAATTTTCGGAGTCCTAAAATGGTTGGTTGAAATGCAGTAGTGAAATGCCCCAGAAACTCGGCATCACTTTGCTTCTCTTCATTAAAAAGAAGGCAAAGCAAAAAAAAAGAAAAAAAGCGAGGGATTATTTCATCTTTTAAAGTGACTGTAATCAGTGGAACGAAGGGGGTGGGGGATGGGGAGAGAACCACACCGTATAGCTCATCATTAATAATTTAATTTTCAAAGACTCCCTTCTCCTGCTGTGGTGCCGCACCGTTTAATGAGACGTACTAAATAAATTACATATAAATACAATGAAAACAGACACAAACAAATGAGCAAGTGCACTGCCAAAGGAAAGGATCAAGGAATTGGGGCGGGGGGGGGGGAGATAACAAACCTACAGCTGGCTGATCAGAGATTGGAATATAAAACAATTACAGTGTAAGGCTACATTCCTCTGCATCTTACATGGCAGTAAATCCCCCCTGAAATGTGCAGGGCTTAAATGCACAGGACTGCACTGGGGGGGGGGGTGTTCTCTAGGTAAATATACAGTTATTCCATTAACATTCTTGAAAGCTATGTTGGGATTTCCGTGGTCCACGAGGCAGCATGCCTGGCTAGGTCATTCTCATGCTGACTAAACTGATGTGCTGCACACATCTGGAGCCTGTGATGTGAAGTTGGAGAAACTCCAGGAGATTATGCTTTGTTTTGAGGGTCGGCAGCTATTGCTTCTGTGTCCATAGCTGCCCTAGAAGCATTAGCAAGTCAGCAGAGATTGCATGGAAGTGATGTCACCAGAAATGCCATTGGGGCATTTCTCTAGGTAGGCCAGCACTGCCACTCCATCCATCTCTTTAAGAACTGCATTGAGAATCTAAGTTCGGAATACATTTTTACTCCCGAAATAAAATTTGTTCTATGAATATAGGAACACCCTGGCTGGATTGCAGAAAAGGCCTGTTTAGTCCAGCGTCCTTTTCTGCACAGTGGCCAACCAGGTGCCTCTGAAAAGCACACACACAGGATGTGATAACAACAACAACAACAACAACAACAACAACAACAACAACAACAACAACAACAACAGTTTATTTATACCACACCCCCCCTCTGGCTGGGTTTCCCTAGCCACTCTGGGTGGCTCCCAACAAAATATTAAAAACACAATAAAACATCAAACATTAAAACTTCAGCTGCCTTCAGATGTCTTCTAAAACTCAGATAGTTGTTTATTTCCTTGACATCTGATGGGATGGCGTTCCACAGGGTGGGCGCCACTACTGAGAAGACCCTCTGCCTGGTTCCCTGTAACCTCACTTCTCGCAGTGAGGGAACCGCCAGAAGGCACTTGGCACTGGACCTCAGTGTCCGGGCAGAACAGTGGGGGTGGAGACGCTCCTTCAGGTATACTGGGCCACATGAGGCCACGAGTCCTAGAATCTTAGAACTGTAGAGTTGGAAGGGACTACAAGAGCCATCGAGTCAAACTCCCTTTGACAATGGATATTTGGAAGCATGATGCTTGCCGTAGAAGCTATTGTTAGCTTTCTGCTTTATGAATTTGTTAAGAACCATCTAAGGCTGCATTCATGCAGTAATTTTCCAAGGCTCTGATGATAGAAATACCTTGGCTGGATCTAGACACACCAAAAAAGCATTTCAGGAAAACGTGTTGTAAATGTTATATGAAAAATTGTGTAGGCAAATACTCCACAGTGCCATCTGGTGTCATAATTTTATAATGCATATAAAGTGGTACCTCAGGTTAAGAACTTAATTAGTTCTGGAGGTCCGTTCTTAACCTGGAACTTTTCTTAACCTGAAGCACCACTTTAGCTAATGGGGCCTCCCGCTGCTACCGTGCCGCCACACAATTTCTGTTGTTATCCTGAAGCAAAGTTCTTAACCCGAGGTACTATTTCTGGGTTAGCAGAGTCTGTAACCTGAAGCATCTGTAACCCGAGGTACCACTGTACGATGCATATAAAACACTTTTTCTTTACCCGTCTAGCTGAGTCCCTGGTCTGAGCCAGCAACATACTCCCATACCACTATTGTTTCTAGCAGTTCACAGTTAAGTTACTATAGAGGTAAAATAGTGATAAAATTAGAGAAAGTGAACCACAATTTAGGGCTTTAAAGGTTAAAGGCAGGACTTTGAACTGTGGCCAGAAATGGACCACAACCCAATTGGGTTTGGATATTATTATTACTATCATCATCATCATCATCATCATCATCATCATCTTGCTTTCAGATGTCTCAAGATGATGTAAAAAATTCAACAGAAACAGATAAAAATGGCCAAAAACAACACAGAAAGAAATAGCAGATAAATTTTAAAAATAATACAGAGTTTGTACCCATGAAAGAGGGTACAGCTGGGAAGGTTTTTTGGAACAGAAATATATTCAGTTGTTTCCAGAAAGTGCTGATAGCGGGCAGCTGTGATATCTCAATGGGAATGCTGTTCCAAAGAACATGGGCAGCCACATTATGAGCTCTATTCTGATATTCCTTTTGTATGGAAGAATATTCAATATGGAGATTCCTTCTAGCCAGCAGAACTACCACCAGCCAGTGAGAGACCTGTCCTCTATAGATTTGCCTAACCCACCTAAACAAAACAGCTTAATATATATACATAGATCATGGAAATAAGAATAAGAATCTGAGATTTTTAATGGGCACATCATGTACTTTAAAACACACACACACTTTGAATTTTAATGATACTCTGGGGGGGGGGGCAAGTACTTGGTCCCAAAGCCCAGAGCTCTGTGTTGCAAGAGAAAGCAGACACACACTATGTCTTGTCTACAAGTTTAACACAGGCCTGGGATCCCAGGGGCATTTGAATATCTTGATAAAAACAATAAATAAAAAAGAAACAGGGAAAAATGTAATAAACTGTAATGGAAAACATGTTTCTGTTCTCTTGCCAGGAGGGATTACAATATTATTTTATGTACCTCGCCAAATGGAAAGAAGAGGCAGGCAAGACGAGAGGGTAGAAAGGACCGAGAAAACAAAACTTCCATTTGTTTTTCTATCTCAAAATATAAAAGAGATCTTTGGGGGGAAATTGATTTGATTTGAAGAAAGGCAGCTTTCATGTAGTGGCCTCATCAAATACCGGAAAACCTCACACTCTTGGCATATGCATCTAGATTGCAGACGTCTCTCTCTGTGTGTGTGTGTGTGTTAAAAAGGGAAAGAAAGAAAGAAAGAAGGCAAGGGAGCCTTCATCTGTGATTGTAAACCCTAGAAAACAACTCGAAGACAGCACATTTTTGACACTTATGTTAGGTGGTGAAAGATTGTTAGAAAGCTGTCCAGCTTCCATCTCTTTTGTAGTAAAACAAAATCCCTGCAAATCCAAGATATGCTTCTAATAAATGCACTAGAACTGATCAATTAGAGAAATGGGATTATTGGAGGGGAGTGTGGAATCCACTGCAACAGATGTTGAGTTTGCAGGAGGCCTGGAACACTCATCTTTGATGCTTTTCTAAAAACAGCAAGCAATTAAAAGTTACGTTTGTGGGCCGACAATATGGGCCGACTGCTTTTCAACCAAGCAGTTAAGCCAAAACGAGAGGACAGCACCTCATTGGGAGACCATGTGCTTTGCATTCAAAAATCCCCACATGCAAACCTGGACATCTTCTGTTAAGGTTCCCCTCTCTCCTCTTACTATTTTGGGGGACACAACCATTTGTGCTTTATTAACTCTGCTTTGGGTTTGGTTGCCACTGGCAGGGGAAATGTGCTGATATGGAGAAGGGTGCACAGGTAACTACCACCACAATCACAATATTTCTTCGCACAATCATTCCCCACCGCCAAAAAGTGAAGGTTTGGGGAAAAGGTCTGCCACTCTGCAAGGACAACACAACACAATGAAAGAAGCACTATGGTGCAATGGTCAGAGTGCTGGACAGGGACCTGGGAGACCAGGGTTCAGGTCCCTGCTCAACCAAGAAGCTCACTGGGCGACTTTTGGCAGTGCAGTGGTATGGCGTAGAGGGAGCACAGCAGCAGTTGCCCTGGGCTCAAAATTGTTAGCTGCGCAAAATTTCAGTACCCAGTGCTGCCTCAATACAGTTGCACACTTCTGTCACTGGGCTCCATTGAAAATGACTTCTCCATGTGAACCAGGAGGTGGCCTCTCCAGACAACAGAACAACTCTTCTTTTCTTATCTCTGCAGCTGCGATCTCCTAAATGATGTGGACACCGTTAGGCAATCAAATGCACATGCCCGCTCTGTTTCCCTCCCTTCTACTCCCCCCCTCCATGCAGCCCTGGGCTCTGGCAACCCATGCTATACCACTGCGGCTGCCTAACCTACCTCACAGGGTTGTTGTGAAGGTTAAGTAGAGAGGGGCAGGAGAACCATGTACACCACCTTAAACTCTTTGGACGAAACATGGTATAAAAATGTAACCACAAATAAACAAAATCATCAGGATAGTTTTGAGAAATCATGGGACAAATGAGTAGAAGTGGTGATGTTACTAGAGGGTGGGGCATGTGCTACGTGACTCATGAACAGGCAAAGATCTGAGATACAACCACAGCAACCCTGCTAATAGTCTCTGACCATAGGTGACATATGGGAAGGGTTGCAAAGAAACAGGTGCCATAATCTCCTTCCAGAAAATGTTTCCATTATTGGCTATGTGGGCACAGAGTATATAGAAAAGAACCTTCTATCTGTCCAGACCCGGGACAAAAACATGTGTGTGTTTTTAACATGTGCTGGCTACTTTGGGCTCTTTTGTGTGATTCTTGCAGCAGATTCCCTCCTCTAGATTGAGGAGCTGGTGACACTATCGTTTGAACTGTTTCTGCAGAAGGCTTTTCACCGGATTGTCTTACGCATTTTGTTTCAACTTTGGACGTGCTCTTGATTAAAGTTCCAAGAAAGCGTTCTTTCACTTTTCTTTTCTCTCCCCACACTTTCCCACACAATTAGTCGGGGAGGCATGTGCCAAAGTCTATGCAATGAAATAGTTAGCAAAATATACAGTTCTTGACAGATGAAACCCAGGGCAAGCAAAAATAAAATAAAATGAAAATAAAAGTGTGTGGGGGGAGACACAATATGTGGTTCCTTCTGAATCTCACGTGATGGGGCTCAAAGCCTCCATGTACATATGCAGGATTAAACGGCAGCTTTTGCACTCCTGTGCCAAATCCTAGTCACGCTAACTACACATGTTCTGTTTGCATTAGATAACAGGAGGGAGAATAGTTAAACTGGGGCCGACCCCAAATTTCTCAAGAAAGAATTTGCTGACAATTTCTGAACAATAGGTTGTATACCTCAGAGATATTGTGGGTTCGGTTCCAGACCATGGCAATAAAGTGAATATTGCAATAAAGCGAGTCACACAAATGCTGAGGGTTTCCCAGGGCTTTCACAACTTGGCTAACTGTTTGGCGCAAGAGACCTAGTACTCAGCCTATCTCAGCGGGGCTGCCTGCAGCTGCACCCACATCCTTGTCTGATATTTAGTGTTTACAGTTGAGCGGTTGCTGTTTTAACATGGAGGAACCTTCAGTTATGTGTGGATCCTTTAACAGTGTAGCCTGCTCTTGTTCATGATACCAGCCATGCCCTCACCCAGGATACTCCACTACATAAACAAGGGGCACTGACTTGGGCCCCAAATTATGGGTACGTGTGGCGTAACGTGACATCACAACGTCACATTATGTTGCGTGTGCTGCAGCGGCGCCTGGGAGCCCCAGAAGTCACATCTGAGGCCTTGTGAAGCCTCAGGTGTTACCTGTGAGGTGAGTTCTGGGAGAAACAAGTCACGTCCGAGGCTCGCCAGCCATCAGACGTCGTGTCAGAGACCTCGTGAGGCCTCGGGCATGATCTCCAAGGCACTGTGAGGCCTGTGATGCAACTTTCAGAGCCTAGCACTGGAAACACCGGAGGTAGCATTGGAGGCCCCACAGTTTTGGTGCCAAACACCCACAAATAATTTTTTGTGGGTGCCCAGGCACCCAAGGCCTCCCATAGTTTGTGCCAGTAACATCAGCCCTGGTTTTCACCTTTCCCCACTAAAAGATGTTCAGTGCTCTGTGTCCAGTGAGCAAGTTCAGTCCTGTTGGGCCTCCCCTCCTCTTTCAGGTTTTTTTAACAGGTTTGTTTTTAACTTCAGTTCCATCAAGATGGTGATATTAGGCCTTTTGTTGCCCCACCCCACAGCTTTGCACTTCTGAAAACTAATATCCTTCCCACTCTGGTGTGGGTGATACTGTTTTGGCTACATAGATGAGGGCAGCTTGAACATCAGAATGAGAAAGGAATGATGTGAATCCTTACCTAGAGTCTGAAGACGCACAGCCAGAGATTTAGCACTTCAGGGAGAACTAGGGCTGAGGTTTACTTTTTACTTTTAAAAAAGAAGCTTTTATGAGACTGCAAATAAAAAACAGATGGCATCAAAGTTTTGCCACAAGTTTCCGTGCAACATACTTTTGATGAATCAGCTGTTAGATGCTTGTAACTTCCAGTATGGAAAGAAAAAGGAAGGATTTGAAAAAATAATCTCAGCTGATTTGAAAAGAGCTTATGATCTTTTCGAGCATTAGCTGCTGCCAAGCTAGCATACACATGGCTGCTGACCCACGATGGGGAAGGCAGGTATGTTTTCCGTGGTGGAGGCAATTAATTACTCTCAGGACCACTGGGAAATGGCGGCCTTTTCAGTGAGACCAGCCCAGTTGATTAAGCAGCAGCAGTTTCTGGCTTCAGGGTAGCTACAGATGTTTAAGACCCAGCCTTTTCTGAGTACTGCAGTCATTCCTAGGCTGGAGAGAATAAACAGCCTGTAATAGAGAGCAGAACCGCCTGAGGTAACTGCATCTAGCGCTAAAGAATTGCAGGGAGATAACTTCCTACACATCTTGAGGAAAAAAACCATTTTAAAAATAGCAGAATTATATTTCAACCCAACGACCTTCCTCAAATGACAACGGCAAGTAATTATTCGAGAAACACAAGTGTTTGCTGTTAGTGGAGAATGGGATTGTGTATGCAATAACCTTGGGAAGACAAACATTTCCAGCGATCCTCCAAATCTGCAGTTATGAGAGGGCGGAGGTGGCAATGGGAGGGAAAGGAAGCCCGGGAAAGGTTGTTTCAGATTGCCACTGGCGTCATGGTGCTGAGCTCTGTATATCCAATGCCTCAAAGTCAGCAGCTTGTAATTCCCTATCTGCTTTTTATATTGCTAATAATAATCTGTTTAGGGCTGTTTGCAGAGGTGGAGCGCAGCTGAATATGTTGTCTTTATTTTTTTTAAAAGCAGGGGTAGTTTCTATAGCCAAAGGCAACGTACACGTTTTGTTTGCTTGTTTGCTTGTTTTGCCTACCCACCTCAGAATAGTTACTCTTCTTGGGAAGTCTTCTGGTTTATGCTGCTGTGTGAAGCATGCCTGTTTTATTCTAACAGGTTTTGCGGAACTGACTATTTTCTTTAAGGAAAGGGTTTCCCCCCCTCACTGTTTTTAGTTTAGTTGTGTTTTTTTATTGTCTGTATTTTAACAGATTCCCCCCCCCAAATTTTAAAAATTCAATTAGAGTTCAATTACTTTTAAAAACAATTATCTTTTATATGTTCTTAGTTTTTTTGTATTTTAGCTGGTTTTTAAAATTTTGTGTAAGTGCCTTAAGTCCCAGTCTGGGAAAAAGGTGGGATATTTATTATTATTACGACCGACCACCTGCCTCCTTGATCCTTGCCCATCCTGGCTCATAAAAGTGAGCCGAGAAGGGCTGGGCAATGGGCTCTGGGGGGGTGGTGAATGCCTCTCTCTGTGAAGGAGTCTTCCCAGACCTGCTTAAAGAAGCTGTTATTAAACCCCTTCTTTAAAAAAACATATTTGGACCTGGCCGACCTGGCCAATATGGCCAGCTGTCACCCAGTCCCAAACCTTCCATTCTTGGGCAAGGTGATTGTGTGGGTGGTCGCTTAACAACTCCAGGCACACCTGGAGGATGCGGACCGCTTAGATCCTTTCCACTCAGGATTCAGGCCTCATCATGGGGCTGAAACTGCTTTGGTCGCGCTGGTCAATGATCTCTGGTGGACCAGGGACCAAGGTGAAGATCTCTGGTGGACCAGAGACCAAGGTGAAAGCTGTTTCCTGGTCCTGTTGGATCTCTCAGTGGCCTTTGATCTGGACCATCTAGAGGAGTTGGGAGCTGGGAGCACTATTATACAGTGGTTCCGCTTCTTCCTCTTGGGCTGTGTCCAGAAAATGGTGTTGGGGGATGAAGTCCCTGGGAGATATCATCAGGGGGTTTGGGCTGGGTGTTCACCAGTATGTGGATGATACCCAGCTCTACCTCTCCTTCAAATCTGAACCAATGAAACCAAGGAAAGCAGATACTCACCAGATACTGTGTGAGTATCTGGAGGCAGTTGGAGGATGGATGGTGGCTAACAGATTGAGGTTGAATCTTGACAAGTTCTGTTTTGGGGGACAGTGGGCAAGCAGGTGTGGGTGACTTCCTGGTCCTGAATGGGGTAGCTGTGCCCCTGAAAGACCAGGTGCACAGCCTGGGAGTCATTTTGGACTCACAGCTGACCATGAAGGTGCAGGTCAATTCTGTGTCCAGGGCAGCTGTCTACCAGTTCCACTTGGTACACTAGCTGCCTGCAGACTGTCTTGCCAGAGTGGTGCATGCTCAGGCTTGGACTACTGCAATGCACTCTACGTGGGGCTACCTTTGAACCCAGAAACTAGAACTAATCCAGAATGTGGCAGCTACACTGATGACTGGTAATGGCCACCGGGATGATATAACTCTGGTCCTAAAGAATCTTCATTGGCTCCCAGAGCATTTCCGAACACTATTCAAAGTGTTGGTTCTGACCATTAAAACCCTAAACAGCCTTAGCCCAGTATACCTGGAGGAGCAGGGTCTTCTGCTGGTTCCCTCACTGCAAGAAGTTACAGGGAACCAGGCAGAGGGCCTTTTCAGTAGTGGTGCCCTCCCTGTGGAACATCCTTTCTTCAGGTGTCAAGGAAATAAACACCTTTCTGACTTTTAGAAGACACCTGAAGACATCCCTGTATCAGGGAGTTTTTAACTTTTGATGTTTTAGTATGTTCTGATGTATGCTGTGAGTAGCCCAGAGTGGCTGGGAAAACCCAGCCAGATGGGCAGGGTATAGCAGTAACAGCAGCAAAAACTAATGCAGGTAAAGTGCTTGTATTTGCAGCAAAAACAGTTTCAGGCATGTGCCTTATGCTTGAGCAAGCAGACAAACATCCGCTCTCCTGACTGGCTGGAGAGAAAGAGAGAGAGAGGAAATAAGAGACATCACACAGAACCTTCTCTGTCAGTTACATTTCCATGGTCTGCCTGCCTATCAGCAATACAGATCGATGGTCTTAACCCCTTCACATGTGAAGTAGCAAGAATATGCTTTGTTAGATTTGACTACAAATATGATTTGTTAGATTTGACTCCTACAGACATCTCTTTATAGCTTTGCATAATTGCTACTGTTGTGGGTGCCAGTGATAGAAAGAAAAAAGAGCTCACCTGCCAGATGAGAAAATAAAAGACTCTTCAGAGTATTAGTGTTCTACCAAATACCATTGTTTGCTCAATGGAAGAATAAGCACAACTCTGAGCACATGATCCATCTTGCATGTGCCCTTGAAAGCTCCCTTTCTGATGACAGTTTTCAAGAATTGATGCTCTCTACCACAAAGCAGAATGCTTCCTCAACGAGCCCTTTCCTGATTGTTTGTTATAATGATGATCGTATTCAAACTAGGCAACATTTCTGAATGATCATGGTGAGGTTTGCTCTTAAATGCACAAAGTGGTGGTGCAGTGGAGGCCCTCATTCCCTGGGGCTGGACTGTCCCTAGGTCATTCTTCCTTCCCAGGCCACCCCCCCCCCCCGCTGACCCTGCTCTGTACCCTCCTCGATTTCTTTTACCTGTCTGGGATGGGTCCTTGAACTGTAATAAGGCCTAGTTCTTGCCTTGGATGCAGAAGTGCATCTGTATGTTAGAATGATTGCAGTCATGGGATTGTTGTCTATCACATGACGGTGTATGTTTTGACTCCACAGTGTGGGAAATGATGGAGACAGGATGTTTGTGTTACTGTGTTCCGTGAAGTGGGACTATTGTCCTTTGTTCTTTTTCTCTTTGCTGTCTGATGCTAGAGAGAGAGGGAGCCGTGTTGCAGTGCTCTATCTGTGTTTATATGCAAATAAAGTAGATTAGCCAAAATGCTGAGTTGCTGAGGTCTGTTATGCAAGCTGCGAAGACTCTGCTGATCCCTAAGTGTGCCGAAGTCTGCTGGCATCGGTCGCTGAAGAAAGCTTTTGAAGCTCCCGAACGATCGACCAGGAGGGAGAGAACATGCCAGTCAGGCATGTGTCTCCGCCAGGGTCCTACTCGAGTGTACGACGAGCTCCTGTCACTGTATATGTGTACAAACTTCTGGGCTTTTGTGTGATTGGAATGCTGTCTTCTGTACAAAGTAAAGAGTCACATCCAAAGCTCTACCCAAGGTTACTTCAGGCACAACTCACCTCTGGGAAAAGGCCTCTGGAAGTTCCCCCCAGGTTAAAGAATGTCCCCAACATTGCTGGAAAGCAACAACAACCCAGAGCAGATAAAAGTCACAAGTGGATAATCCACCGTTCTTGGAAAGTTGTGGGTGTCTACCTCCCAAAGGGCAAAACCCAGGCAACAAACCAGACAGGACAACGTTCTGGGATTTAAAATTGGACACAACTTGTATTGATTACAGATGTGGGTTGCCTTTAACTCAGACACTGGGTGTATATCCATTTCCAGTCTCCAGAGGGAGGGCTGACACTTAAGAAGGGGTAGAGGGCTGTGCCATGCTGGGGCACAGCTGGTCTTTATCTCCAGGAGGTGGACCAGAGTGAAGACGTATCCATTCAGCTCCACCATCCAGATTCCACCCGCCAGCTTGCCCCTAATAGGGCACATTCAAATTTCAGGATGGCACTGCCCAGGGCTGCCCACCACAACAACCGCCCACCTCCTGACTAGGTTAGTGGCCTTTACACAAAGAAAAAGAAAGAGTGGGTGATTGTGCAGATATATTCCACAAGCATGAAACACACTGCTGCAGATTATTTATTTATGTCCCTTTGCTATTTATACGTCCCTTTGCTATGAATAATACCCAACGATTAAAACAAGAGAAACAATAATACTAAGAGCAACAATAATATGAGGAAGGGCAATAGGTCAATATCAAGCAAAATAAGAGGGAAAGTACATTGAGAACCAGAGATGGGCCGAGTTGTCCTATTACATTGTTTTACAGCAGCAAAAGATCCACTGATGGAGTACCTGCCACATCCATTACCCTACAATTTGATTAAATAAGTATTGCCTTAAAAAAGAATCGGTTTTCAATAAATATGCATTCATGCTGCCTCTTCTGCTTATCCAGTTGTGCAACGTCTGCCCTGCCAATTCATGATGACGATGAGCATTTGTTTACTAGCTGTCTTTGTGAGCTGCTTTGAGTGTTATTTTGTATGAAAAAAGTGAAATTATTATTACTGTTCCTCATATCAGCTTGCAAAAAGGTAAACAAACGTTACTATATCCATGCAGCAAGAAGGTATAAATTCACAATTTTAGTAAATTCGCTTAAAACACTTAATAAACCCTAGCACATGGGTAGGCAAACTAAGGCCCGGGGGCCGGATCCGGCCCAATGGCCTTCTTAATCCGGCCCGTGGAAGGTCCAGGAATCAGCGTATTTTTACATTAGTAGAATGTGTGCTTTTATTTAAAATGCATCTCTGGGTTATTTGTGGGACATAGGAATTCGTTCACCCCCCCCAAAAAAAAATATAGTCCAGCCCCCCCCCCAGGTCTGAGGGACAGTGGACCAGCCCCCTGCTAGAAAAGTTTGCTGACTCCTGCCCTAGCGCTTATATCCATATATGTCAGCCAGCAAAATCACCGTACTATACCAATTAAATTTCTCTAAGCATATCAAAAAGCAACTCCCTCAATAAATAAGAGCAAACAACCCATGAGTTAATAAACTATTTTTTTCTTTACACATTGCTAATTAAAGACTGGATATATTAGTGTGGCAACAACTATGGTGGTCTTTGTCTTTTCTTTGTAATCCCCCTTCTGGGATCACATGTTGCCAGAGTTCCATTAAAACTGACTAAGCAATCATGACTAAGCAGAATTGGCATCCAGGACTAATTGCTCATCTTTGCTGGGGTCTATTTTACACAATTACTGTCAAGTAAATTAGGCTACATAATCAGAGTTGAAGTTCCCATGCTCTGATATGAATATGAATTGGCCCTGGGGAAAAGGGCTTCCTACTTTCTCTCTTCAAAGCACCTTGCTTCTCTCCAGGTTGCGAGGATTGGCACTTCAGGAAAGCTGATCTTCAACTTCTCATTCCAAATATTCCATTACAGGTACAAGCAGAAATCAAGAAAGTGTCGCTTGAGATAAGGAACATCTTGGCATTCTTCATATCTAGACTCCTTGGTGGTGCAACCCTAGGCACACCTACTCAAAGGTAAGCTCCAGTGAGTTCAATAGGACTTACTTGCAGGCAAGTGTGCATAGGATTGCAGCCTAAATACAGCAAGCAGAATATTGCATGAAAAGCTGCTAGATATTGATTTATGGCCTTCGTGTAACTAAAGCACTACAGACTTAGGCAACATAAATCTGATACAAAATCTAACAAAGGTATCAGAGAACAATAACCCAAGAGATAATAATATAATAATTAAGGATTGTGCTGCATTAAAGAAATTGAATTTGCAATAGTAATGTTTATTAAGGCAATGACGATATGCTAAGTGGGGTAGTTTTATATGCACATATTTTAAAATTTAAATGCTCAAAAGAAAGTTAAAAGAGGAAGATACAAGACCGATCCTACCATTTTGCCCTCCTCTTTCCAGGCAGAGGTCTGTGCTCCATGGCTCGTAAAAGTTGCTGGCATGTTGGTTTGATACCTGGTGCTAAAGGGAGACGTGCATTAGGAAGTAACAATGCTCATACCTTCCGTTTTAGAAATACTGACTCGAGTGTTTTCTCTTGCTTTGGCTCAGCTTGAAATGGGGGCTGGTGGAAACTTTTTAGCTGATGTGCATAAAAAACTAGCAGGCAAGTGTGTGTAAAATAAAATAAAAAAAATCATCTGAACAGAACAAATGGAATATGCAATTGCATGAAACAGTTTAATTCACCAGAACATATTTTTTTTTAAAAAAAATCATCATCTTATTAGCATATCCAAATTTGCTTGAGCATGGATCATGAAGGTTCTCAGTGACCCTAGAATCATTAGAACTAATGGGGTGTAAGCTCTGGCCTATGAATAGCAAAAAACCCCCCACAAATTCCTTCTCAGGACTCAAGCTGTATCATCCCTATTAATGCATTAGCATCAGTAGATGAAACATAACTAATACTACATCTCATTTGCATAATGGATGAGATGGCGGAAGCAGTTCCAGATGGCTGATGAGCACCTGGAGCCAAAAAATGATTCCCCCCCCCCTTTTAAGTAACACTGAGATGCTGATGGACATATTTACCTGGTGTGGTTGGCTGTATATGATGGGGAAGAAAGTTGAAGTGCAAAAACAATGCAAAGTGCAATGGCAACAATAGCATAGTGCTTATCAATTAGAGATGTGTTAACTCATAGCTCAGTAGTAGAGAAACAGATCCCTTTGTGCCATATAAAGCATAAAAATAGAAATACCTACCACTCATGGTAAGGTGGTAGATATGAAACATTGTAATACAACCAGCATATTTCAGTTATTTAGTTAATAATATTGATTTAAATAAAACCACAAAATATCCATTGATGCACCACCAGCACAATTCTATACATGTCTGCTCTGAAGTAAGCTCCATTGATTTAAATCAAGTTTATTCCCAAGTAAGTAGGTATCTTAAAAAACAGAGACATCATCTTGCTGACAAAGGTCCGCATAGTTAAAGCTATGGTTTTCCCAGTAATGATGTATGGAAGTGAGAGCTGGACCATAAAGAAGGCTGATCGCCAAAGAATTTATGCTTTTGAATTATGGTGCTGGAGGAGACTCTTGAGAGTCCCATGGACTGCAAGAAGATCAAACCTACCGTATTTTTCGCCCCATAAGACGCACTTTTTCCCCTCCAAAAATGAAGGGGAAATCGGGGTGCGTCTTATGGGGCGAATGCCTGCAATCCTCGCGCGCCCGGCAGGAGGTCCCACCGGGTACGCAAGGCTTGGGGCGGCAGCCTGTCGCCCGAAGCACGGGGAGCCCTCCGGAGGGCTCTCCCTGCTTCGGGCGAATGCCTGCAAGCCTCGCGCACCCGGCAGGAGGTCCCGCCCGGTGCGCGAGGCTTGGGGCGGCAGCCCGTCGCCCGAAGCACGGGGAGCCCTCCGGAGGGCTCTCCCTGCTTCGGGCGAATGTCTGCAAGCCTCGCGCGCCCGGCAGGAGGTCCCGCCCGGTGCGCGAGGCTTGGGGCGGCAGCCTGTCGCCCGAAGCACGGGGAGCCCTGGGGAGGGCTCTCCCTGCTTCGGGCGAATGCCTGCAAGCCTCGCGCGCCTGGCAGGAGGTCCCGCCCGGTGCGCGAGGCTTGGGGCGGCAGCCCGTCGCCCGAAGCACGGGGAGCCCTCCGGAGGGCTCTCCCTGCTTCGGGCGAATGCCTGCAAGCCTCGCGCGCCCGGCAGGAGGTCCCGCCCGGTGCGCGAGGCTTGGGGCGGCAGCCCGTCGCCCGAAGCACGGGGAGCCCTGGGGAGGGCTCTCCCTGCTTCGGGCGAATGCCTGCAAGCCTCACGCGCCCGGCAGGAGGTCCCGCCCGGTGCGCGAGGCTTGGGGCGGCAGCCCGTCGCCCGAAGCACGGGGAGCCCTCCGGAGGGCTCTCCCTGCTTCGGGCGAGTGTCTGCAAGCCTCGCGCACCCGGCAGGAGGTCCCGCCCGGTGCGCGAGGCTTGGGGAGGCAGCCTGTCGCCCGAAGCACGGGGAGCCCTGGGGAGGGCTCTCCCTGCTTCGGGCGAATGCCTGCAAGCCTCGCGCGCCCGGCAGGAGGTCCCGCCCGGCGCGCGAGGCTTGGGGCGGCAGCCCGTCGCCCGAAGCACGGGGAGCCCTCCGGAGGGCTCTCCCTGCTTCGGGCGAATGCCTGCAAGCCTCGCGCGCCCGGCAGGAGGTCCCGCCCGGTGCGCGAGGCTTGGGGCGGCAGCCTGTCGCCCGAAGCACGGGGAGCCCTGGGGAGGGCTCTCCCTGCTTCGGGCGAATGCCTGCAAGCCTCGCGCGCCCGGCAGGAGGTCCCGCCCGGTGCGCGAGGCTTGGGGCGGCAGCCTGTCGCCCGAAGCACGGGGAGCCCTCCGGAGGGCTCTCCCTGCTTCGGGCGAGTGTCTGCAAGCCTCGCGCACCCGGCAGGAGGTCCCGCCCGGTGCGCGAGGCTTGGGGAGGCAGCCTGTCGCCCGAAGCACGGGGAGCCCTGGGGAGGGCTCTCCCTGCTTCGTGCGAATGCCAGCAAGCCTCGCGCGCCCGGCAGGAGGTCCCGCCCGGTGCGCGAGGCTTGGGGCGGCAGCCTGTCGCCCGAAGCACGGGGAGCCCTCCGGAGGGCTCTCCCTGCTTCGGGCGAGTGTCTGCAAGCCTCGCGCACCCGGCAGGAGGTCCCGCCCGGTGCGCGAGGCTTGGGGAGGCAGCCTGTCGCCCGAAGCACGGGGAGCCCTGGGGAGGGCTCTCCCTGCTTCGGGCGAATGCCTGCAAGCCTCGCGCGCCCGGCAGGAGGTCCCGCCCGGCGCGCGAGGCTTGGGGCGGCAGCCCGTCGCCCGAAGCACGGGGAGCCCTCCGGAGGGCTCTCCCTGCTTCGGGCGAATGCCTGCAAGCCTCGCGCGCCCGGCAGGAGGTCCCGCCCGGTGCGCGAGGCTTGGGGGCATTCGCCCGAAGCAGGGAGAGCCCTCCCCAGGGCTCCCCGTGCTTCGGGCGACAGGCTGCCTCCCCAAGCCTCGCGGCAGCGGACTGCTTGCGCGCACCTAGAAGCTTGGGGCGCGCTGAGCTCAGCACGCCCCAAGCTCCTGGTGTAGCGCAGCGATCCGCTAGCCCTGGGAGAGCCCCGCGGCTATCCCAAGGATAGCGGACTGCTTGCGCGCACGCAGAAGCTTGGGGCGCGCTGACCTCAGCTCGTCCCAAGCTTCTGGATTAGCGCAGGGGTCCGCTAGCCCTGGGAGAGGCGCCCAGCTCTCCCACGCTAGCGGAGACCTTGCCTGCACGCAGAAGCTTGGGGCGCGCTGAGCTCCGCACGCCCCAAGCTCCTGGTGTAGCGCAGCGCACCTGGGGGGGGGGGGAAATAAAAATTTTTTCCTTTATTTCCCCCCCAAAAAACTAGGTGCGTCTTATGGGCCGGTGCGTCTTATGGGGCGAAAAATACGGTATCCATTCTTAAAGAAATCAGCCCTGAGTGCTCACTGGAAGGACAGATCCTGAAGCTGAGGCTCCAATACTTTGGCCACCTCATGAGAAGAGAAGACTCCCTGGAAAAGACCCTGATGTTGGGAAAGATGGAGGGCACAAGGAGAAGGGGACGACAGAGGGCGAGATGGTTGGACAGTGTTCTCGAAGCTACTAACATGAGTCTGACCAAACTGCGGGAGGCAGTGGAAGACAGGAGTGCCTGGCGTGCTCTGGTCCATGGGGTCACGAAGAGTCGGACACGACTAAATGACTAAACAACAACAACAACAAGTAGGTATAGGATTGTAGCTTAATTCATATTATTATGTGCTTTTGGCAGATCTCTCCCCCGCCATTCGCCCGCCACACATGCTGTAAGATATAGTCACACTAATTCACCCCCTGAGGATTGTCCTATTTAGAGCCTTCTCTCCTTCTCACTACTCTGTCTTCTCTTAATTTGTTCAAATAAACTCTTCTTTCGATCTTTAAATTAAGCTTTTCCCTCCAGACCGTTTCACCTCATTGGAACAAGAACACAATTACAAAGTGCGGATGATGACATGCAGCGACGTGATATTTGGGTCTTTGGCCTTCAAATTAGGAAGGCTCTGATTCTTTTATTTGTCATGGGCAAAAAGTCCAGGGACACTTCACATGTTTTTATATGAGTGTGTGTGTGTGTGCATGTGCACCCTCCCTTAACATACTTAAAGCGCACACCTACAAATGCAAATGTGAAAGTGACAAGCGTATGTTTATAACAACATGTATCGCAGGGGGACTTCCAGCCAGGAGCTGTGATACACTACACATTTCAATTCTGAGTACTCATAGAATCGCATCTGCAGTGCAAGCCCTTTTTAGTCATGCAACATCTATGGCTAAGAAATGCTCTTTCATTCATTAGATCAGTAGAGGAACACTGCATGCATACTGTATGTAAGGTGTTCTACAGACATTTTAATGAAGGTAGGTAAATTGGGGCATGGCAACCGCTCCCCAATAATACAGTTATAATCAACAGAAACTGACCAAGTGAAATGGCTTGGCTGACAAACATGGGTTTGTGTAGTGTTTAAAATGACCTTTCGGGTGCATTAAGACCCATGTTTCCCCTGTCTAAAATAATTATAATTATTTATTAGTGTTGCTTTTCATGTTGCTGAATTAATGCTTTTCTTAAAAAAAGAACATAATGCAGCTTACACAAAATCCACACAGTGCTGAATAAGAAAAAATACACCCACAAACAAAACAAAGTAGGGTAAAACAGAGAGGCAACAGCAGTTAAAAACCAACAGTAGTTTGAAATACGAAAGAGGTAATCTGTTATTATTATTAATCTTTCTAATCCCAAACCCCTCATTCACTCCCCCAATTTTTGTGGGCAAACATTTGGCACAGGCATATGGAATATAATGATGGATGGGTTCTCTGATTCCACTCACTTACCTTGGTGACGGCAGAATTTCCTAGCAGCGCAAGTTTCAGAAGGAGCAGAAAGACTGTTTGTAGGCAAAACCCTTACTGGAAACACAGTTTTGGTTTCCTGACCCAAATGGAGATCCAACTGCCTCTTCAAATTTCACCTAGACTCATTTACTCTGTCAGCTCTTCAAAATCATACACTGCCTATTTCATTTAAAAGCTTGGCATCCCCCCCCCCTATATTTCCAGTTTCTTCACAGGCATACTGCATCATGGGTAAAATGTGGATGGATCACCTCCTGCGAATGTTTTAGCTGGGGAAAAGAAATAAAGATGGCTTGGGGTGAAAGTATTAAAACAGCAGATGGGATGGAGCAAAGAACACTTAATTCTTATTGTGATTCCACTCTTAAAAAAAATAAAATTAAAAATGAGCAATTATGGAATACCAGTCAGAATTTTTGGACGAGGATTTAGAAGAGTGGCAGAACTGCAAGATACAACCCCCACCTTTCTTTTTTTGGAGGGAGTCTTTATAATTTTAGTGTTAAGACACTCCATACATTGTTGATAAACTGCAGCAATGACATGGAGCTGTTTAGATTAGTCATGGAAAAAATTAATCCTTTGAAAACCAGGATTTGGCTTTTAAAGACAGATGATGTAGCAATCTTGCTGCACTTAAGCAGGTCTGGATCTGCTTAGTGCCTAGATGGGAGACCTCCTGGGAAGAACCCTGCAAATAAACCTTTGAGCTCCCCGGAGGTAAGGCATGATATAAATGTAATAAATAAACCAACAGGAAGAAGAATAGGATTTGGATGTTGTCCATCTAATGTCTGTAATGGATCTCTTCCATAGGGTAACCATGCCAAATTGGAGAGTGTTCTGTGAGCTGACACACTCCTATGAGTTTTAGGTGCCCTCTTAGAGCTAAGAACACTATAGATTTATATTTCAGTATAAATGAAACCTCTCCATGGTGCTAGCTATGTGCTGCTTATCTCCAGAGAGAGTCCCACCAGAGAGAGTCCCATCCATACTGGGAAGGGCATTGGGACTATTGGGGGAAAGGGGCCTTAGGCCATTTTATTATTTATTTTTAAAAACTTATGTCCTTCCCTTCATCCTAGAACCCCCCAGAGCAGGTTATATCAATAAATAAAGCTAGTGGTAATAAAAACAAAAACCAGCAAGATGATAATGTGAACATCTTAGATGTTGCCAAAGATGTCCAGAGTGGTTTGACATCTCAAGAAGTGTAGTTCCTATGATGTCAAATCACCCTAAGTGAGCAGTACCTGTGAGATGGTATCAAAAGTCTTAGGTCCAGATTTCTCTCCAGCAGTGGGTGCTGGTCCTTTAGGTCACTTGTGGCACTGCTCTCCATCCAGCCTTCAGCTAGCGCTCACAAAGCTTCCTTCTTACTTGGAGACACTGTCTATCAGCTTCCTGTTCCTTAGTCTCAGCATTGCTCCTGTAGAACTCAGCAGAAAGGAGGGTGAGTTAGCTTTGCCTGTCGTTGGCTCTGGCTTCACCTACTCTTGGCCTCCCTTCCTTACACCCTAGCAGTTTAAATGGCCACCAACCACCACGGCTCCCCAGTAAGGATATAGTCCATGCCCTGCTCCAGAACTTTGCACAATTTCCTAAGGGGGCCCATATAGGAAGTCCTATTGGCCTCATTTTTGGAGCCTACGAAGCCTTGTGTTGACTCCAACTACATGCTGTGCTTATTGGCTTACATGCTTCATTTCCGTGCAAATTGACATTTTCCCAACAACCTTCCCAAACCAATTTGTTGTTGTTTTTCCAGAAGAGAGATTAAATTTAATCATCACTTATAAGCATTCACATTTTATTTTTATGATATGAATAAGGATTTTATTTTTATTTTTTAGCTTGTGTATGAAATGTTTTCATTATCCATTACATGGGGTGATTAACTGATTAAGGAGATAAGCCACTAATTTCTGCTGATCCAAGACCTCAGCTGGTTCAGGCTGGTATAATTCCAGTGACTTCAGCTGACTGCAATATATGCCACCTAGGTAGCTGACATCAGGCTTCTATTATCAAAATAAGGAGCGGGCAAACAATTTTTTTATGTCAACAACAAAATGCTTCAAGTTTTAAAGGAGATAGGCACTTTCATATTATAAATATGATACTGATTTTGATATCTAATGCAATGCTTTGTGTTAATGGCTTGTCAGCTTTTAGGGGAGGTACTTTGATAAAACTTTCATATTGTTAGCCTGCAGGCAAGGATTGCCTGGTTTTGATTGTCGGCAAGCTGTTCTGGGAGCCTTTTTGGCTGAAGTGTGGAGACAGTGGGGTCTCAGATTTCAGTGGCGACCTGTGCAACACCAAAGTTTGGTGACCCTGACTCATGCTTTCCATTTTACATAATAGCTGTGGCGCCCCTTGCAGCACCCCTGAGGCTCTAATCCAGGGGTGCCAACTTGCATTAAAAAAATTGGGGAGGCACATGTAAGCCCCGCCCTGCATAACTGATCACATGACACAGCACACACACACTATTTGAGTGGCAAGGCCCATCAACTAGGGGAGCAGCCCCTTCAAATATTTTATGGGGAGGGAGGCAAAGGGACCTCAGCCCCTAGGAGTTGACTCCTATGCTGCTCCTAGTGCAACTAAACCAGTTGCGCTCCCCTAAATCTATCTCTGGCGGAGAACAAATGCTCTAAATAAAATATTAATAAAACAGTCCTGTGTGATTCTGTTGTAGAATGACTGTCAGTATCCAGAAATGGAGAATGAGTGGAGATCTCAATGGTACTTCAGAAGAACTACCTCAGCAGAGAAAAGCGACCTGAATAACAAAGCAATCAAGTGTATCATGGTAATTAGAACAAATATTTCCCCTTTAAAACAAAATCTGCTGCTGCCCAAACAAACTAGAAAAATGAACCCTCTTGTGTTGTAACATAAATTCCATAGGGGCGATGTAATGCTTAGCATGTCTTTTGTAATTCAATTATAAGGCAGAAATGGTGGATTTCCGCTTTGACATTCTTGTGCAGAGATCAAGTAGGTTTGAGTCATTATGGAGTTTTGTTACCGTAACCACATGCTATATTTTATGTCAGCTCTGATCTTTGTTGACAGAGAGATTTTGCTATTTTGAGCCTCCACAATGGTTTGATGGTGAAATGTTAAAGCAAAATGGATTGTGTGGTATCTCCTGGGATGACTGAGAGAAATTCCATCCTCAGTACTTTGGGACTTCCCCCCTCCGACCCGTCTTTGCTTTTTACTTACATGCTACCCCAAACCACCTAATCAATTTTTCATTCTGTACACTCTCCTTCCAATACAAACAGAAACACATCAAAGCACCCTTTGTCTCACCAGTTGAGCATAGTTGTTTCATTTAGTGAGCCAGCAAAACCACCAAGTTGGGAATCTCTGCTCTTTCACAATCACAGACTCCTGTTATTCCTTGCCCTCCCCGCCCCCCAGCAACACATGACACATAATAATAGTAATAATGGTGGGTTTGGTGAAACATATGGGATTTCATCCTGACAAAGATACGTTACAGTGAGGGTGATGGCTGTGGGCTGCACAACCTGGTGTGGAATAAGGCACAACCAAATTCTGTGTGGGACCTCTACAGCAGCCTTCCCAACCTGGTGCCCTCCAATGTTTTGGACTACAATTCCCATCCTCCTTGACCACTGGCCATTCGGTGTTCTGACCTGCCCTCCCTATGACAAAGGAGCAAGGCAGACAGTGTCTCAGCACCTCAGAGAGCTCAGAGGAGCTGTGCCAAAGCTATGTCTTCCTGGTTTCTTTAAAAAAAGTTTTCTTCCCCAGAGAAGGGAGCTTCTGGGGTTTTTGTGTGTGTGTGTGTGTGTGTGTGTGTGTGTGTGTGTGTGTGTATTTGGCCCTTTTCAAGGCTCATTAGAATTTCTTTAAAGTGAGTATTGGTTCTGAGCTTACCCCATCCTTGTGAGATGGTTGGGGGAGATTTTTGTATTTCCAGTAAAAAAATTCTCAAGCACTCTGCAGTTTCTCAGGCTTCATATACTTCCTGATATGAGAAAGTCCCATGGGAGGAGTTACCTCATGCTGTCTTCCCTTGGGTTTCAATTCAAGCTGCAGAGTGCAGACCACTAGTGAGGTGATTTGTAGAACAGAAGGATACCTTTGGCTTTGTGAGGCAAGCACACACACACACAAACCTCACCCCCTATCCGTGAGAATATTACTGATTTTTTCTCTCCCTTTGATAATTTTTTAAAGCAGTTCTTATTAATTCAAATGAAATTCTTATTAATTGGTGGATAATGTTTAGGAATTGGGGAAATGCAGAACATTTTGGCCGAGTACTAGCTCTGAGTGCATAGCTTGCTCTAACAAACTCTGGAGGTTGAGAGCCAGTGTGGTGTAGTGGTTAAGAGCGGTAGTCTCGTAATCTGGGGAACCGGGTTCACGTCTCCGCTCCTCCATATGCAGCTGCTGGGTGACCTTGGGCCAGTCACACTTCTCTGAAGTCTCTCAGCCCCACTCACCTCACAGAGTGTTTGTTGTGGGGGAGGAAGGGAAAGGAGAATGTTAGCCGCTTTGAGACTTCTTAGGGTAGTGATAAAGCGGGATATCAAATCCAAACTCTTCTTCTTCTTCTTTCTAAAGTCCAGATTATCCCTTTCTAGGCACTCCCAGATTCTTCCTGGGGAGTGTGACCTTTTAAGAGGATAGTGCCCTGACCTGAAGGCAAGTACTTCTCTCCATGACTTCTTGCTCAGTGTGCTGCTGAGTAGGCATCGAGGAATGGACTGCCTCCTCTGGTGAATCAGGTTTGTGGGAATTGTCTGTGATGTGTTTTTTTCAGGGCCCGCCCTATTCCCGTGACTGTAATCTGCTTTAACTGTTTTCAATTCTTAGTTTTTAATTGGTGTAATAGCTTTTAAATTGAATTCTAAACTGTCACCTGTTGGAACCTGCTGGCAAAGGGGGAATAATAATAATAGTAATAATAATAATAATAGCAGCAAATAAATGCAGATAAATACTGTGCCTATTTTTAAACAGATGCTGGCACTGAACGGCATTATGTAAATACAGTACTTTAAACAATTGATCCAATTATGCAGGTACAAAGACTAAGCAGGTGTGAGGAAACGTAAGGCGCCCCCCCCCAAACCACAGGTAAGATCATTTTAAAGTGTTGCTCCAGACATTAAGCTTAACTGAGAAGGGTATCAGTAAATCTTATCAATCTCCTACCCAAGTACCACAGTGAACTTGAAATTGTTCTGAACAAATTACAGAAATTTGAATGTTATCTCTGTCTGTTTGATGCAGAGTAACCAATTTGATAGGATGCTTTATTCAATCTTAGTGAAATTGAACTTGGCTTGAAATTAGTTCTTGATTATAATTCTATTTAGAAAATCAATGGGAAGCTAGTAAGCACCATGTCCTTCCCCGGAGGCATTGTGCTACAGACAATTGCCACATTCCCCTTGTATATGCTGCCCATTTAATATCAATACCACTTTGTGGTGCAAATAGCAGCCTGATTCAAGACTGACTGATGGAGGGGGTGTCAAATGCTTTGGAGTCATCGTCTAGCAGACACAGCCCCTCTGGCTGTGCATATATTGACAAGTCTGTAGACTACGGAATATCTCAAAGACTGAGGCAAAGAGAGAGAGACAGAGAGAAGGTGAAATGAAAATGAAAGCATAACCAGAGTGTGGTTGAAAAAAACAGGGGCAGGAGAGAATGGAAATTAAAATAAACAGTAGGTCACCAGAGGATGCATTGTCCCTAGTTCGGGAGGTATTAAAAGAAGATTGGGCAAATTCATGAACAATCAGTAGTGACCATGATCAGTATATGGAACCTTCCTTTTGATAGGAAGCAAAAAGTGAGAGGGCTGTTGTCTTCAATGGCTTCCTAGAACAGGTATAGGGAATCTGTGATGCTCCAGATGTTGTTGGACTCCAACTCTCTTCAATCCTGGCCAGCACAGAATCATGGAATTGCAGAGTTGGAAGGGACCATGAAGATCTTCTCATCCAATCCCCAGCAATGCAGGAATACTGTATGCAGCTGTCCCATCCAGATGTTGAACCTGCAACCTTGGCATTATCAATGGATTATGAAAGGATGTCACAGTCCAGCAGCACCACCAGCAGCAGCAGCAGCTCAAAGCAGCCTTCTGTTAAAGTTGACAGAAAGGGATAGGGACAACCTCTCTAAGTATCTCCATGGCAGGGATATAATGGTGGTTACTCTCCTGTGAACATGGGGAATTATAAGGTGGTGGAAGTGTGCTCTGCCCTGTAACCAGAAGGTTCCCATGGTGGTACATAACAATCTATTAAGGCACACATATCTCTACCAGAAACTCAACAATATAAAACCAATATATATCAAAAAAACCCAAAGCATCAACATAACAATGAGCCAAAATTACAGACAATGCAGCAGCAGCAATCCGGTTCTGAAGCAGTCCCATATGCCTGAGAAAACAATGAGCTGACATCTGAAAGAAAATAACATTGGAGACAACTGAATTTATGGAAATTCTATGGATGGACCTGCAGTGGTTCCATCATTCTATGATTCTTCATTAATGTATTGCTTGTGGATTGACAAGTTCCTGGTAGTGGCCATGGGAGACTATATGTGCCAAGGAACTTAAGGAGTTTCTGCAACTTGGAATGAAAGAACCTGAGAAAAGATTCCTTTGTTCTGGAACCTGAAGAAAGACAAAATTTTCTCAGTCTCATTGCTAGTTTGCTGCACACTCTTGCATCCATTTAACAGTTCTTTGTATACTGATGGGTTCAGTTCTACTTTTCCAAGCCACGTATCCTAAGAGCACTTTGCCATGATCCTGTAGTTCTCAAGCAGAAATGCCAGAAGCATCCTGGAGGAAAGGTGTGATTAGATATTTGCCTGCACATGCGGATGCTGAAAGTGTGGTTGGGGGCTGGTGTGTTCACATCATCCTCTCTGCCAAATTCTTGTGGGATAATCTGCAGCCAAATCACAAATGTATGCTTGCTGGAAAGTCTCAAGCAGGGGACTCTATGATGTCATATCCTTGAAACTTGTGTGTCTGGATGGGAAACAATAGAACCTTAATCTTCTTCTTCCTGTCACTGCACACTCTTCTTCCTATATGCAATGGGGGAGGTTGTCTGTGAGCTCTTCTCCAGAGAGCACACTCCATTTTGAACTGGACCATGGACTTTTGTAATTTTTAAGGATTATCCCCTGCCTGATTTTCATCACTGTATCTGTTGAATCCTGGCAAGACTTTGATAAGTGAGTAAACCTTATATTTTTCTTGTTTACTTAAATGGTCTGAGAGTGATATCTTTGTTAAGAGGGAAACCTAAAAGGGAGAAGATAATCCAAGTTTGCCTAAGCATCCTTGGATATCAGACTTGTTCTAGAAGGTTATACAACCTTGTCCTAAAAGCTTCTGGAGTTGAGTTGCAAATAGATGGTGATATTACTCTGATGAAATAGGTATGTGCATTCTCACACTAGTGAAAAGAGGAAGGATGATTAATAAGTAAAATATCCTCTCCTACTCATCTAAATCCATCCAACAATTCTCATGCACAATGTCTCTCCCCTTCAACCCCTGGCATTCCCTGCATTGAGCAAGGAAGGTCTGCAGGGGGTTTGTACTTGCAATTGCTTGAACATGAGTTGCGTAATCAGGGACCATGATAAAGTTGTGTTGAGGGTTGCACTTCAGTAGAAACCTCCAACAGACACTCTCCCTTGTGTGCATCCTGTGCCTCATACAAAGATACAGAGTTTGCATTTTCAGGCAAATACCAGAACTTGCCTAAAGAGATGTACCTTTCTCCCAGGGTTAATGATGTACAGTGGTACCCCGCAAGACGAATGCCTCGCAAGACGGAAAACCCGCAAGACGAAAGGGTTTTCTGTTTTGGAGGCGCTTCGCAAGACGAATTTCCCTATGGGCTTGCATCGCAAGACGAAAGCCCATAGGGAAATGCTGGCGGTCAGGAGCAAAGACTTTCGCCCACAGCCGGCCTTCAGAAGAGGACCTCTTCTGAAGGCCGGCGGGGGGCAAAAGTCTTTGCTCCCCCCAGCCTGCCTTCCCCCCCGCCTGCCCCGGGCGATTTTAAAATGCTGGCGGGCGGGAGCGAAGCGTTCGCTGCTGACCCCCAGCATTTTAAAATCTCCCCGGGACAGCAGAGAAGTCGGGAGCATTTTAAAATCTCCCCGTGTCCCGGGGAGATTTTAAAATGCTGGGGGTCGGCAGCGAACGCTTCGCTGCCGACCCCCAGCATTTTAAAACGCTGTTCCGAAGCGGGGGGCGGGAACAGCTGCCCCAGCTGCCCCACTTCGGAACGCTGTTCCGAAGCGGGGAGGGCGGGCGGGAACAGCTGCCCCAGCCGCCCCGCTTTGGAACGCTGTTCCGAAGCTGGGAGGGGGGCGGGAACATCTGCCCCAGCCGCCCCACTTCGGAACGCTGTTCCGAAGCGGGACTGGGGGCGGGAACACCTTCTGAAGGCGGGCAGGGGGCGAAAGTCTTTGTCCCCCCTGCCTGCCTTCCCAGGGGCTTTTAAATCGCCCTGGACAGCGGAGAAGTCCTCCGCTGTCCGGGGCGATTTTAAAATGCCGCCCGCCAGCATTTTAAGATCGCCTGGACAGCGGAGAAGTCCTCCGCTGTCCCGGGGTTTTTTAAAATGCTGGGGGTGGGAAGCCCTTGTCCCCCCCCCAGCCTTCAGAAGAGGTCCGGGGACAGACTGTCACCGGACCTGGTCTGAAGGCGGTTTCCCTAGGAACGCATTAATTGATTTTCAATGCATTCCTATGGGAAACCGTGCATCGCAAGACGAAAAACTCGCAAGACGAAGAGACTTGCGGAACGAATTAATTTCGTCTTGCGAGGCACCACTGTACTCAGGAGTCAGCAAACTTTTTCAGTAGGGGGCCAATCCACTGTCCCTCAGACCTTGTGGGGGGCTGGATTATATTTGGGGGGGGGGAGAACGAATTCCTATGCCCCACAAATAACCCAGAGATGCATTTTAAATAAAAGGACACATTCTACTTATGTAAAAACACACTGATTCCCGGACCGCCTGCAGGCCAGATTTAGAAAGCAATTAGGCCGGATTCAGCCCCTGGGCCTTAGTTTGCCTACCCATGCTCTAGACAGTCAAGTTTGACATTCTGGACATATTGGCGTAGGTGATTTTCAAATTGCACATCTTAGGCTAAAAACATTGAATATTTTATATGATGTAATTTCCAATAGTTTTTATAGTGGGAATGGGTATAGTTGTTAGTGAAACATTCTCATATGATTCCTTCCAGGGTTGGAAGCTAAAATCTATGCAAGTATTGAGCAAGATAAGATGCAGAAATTGTTCAGTTTCTATTAATTGGTTCTCGTGAGAAACTTGCAGATTCTAGCTTCTCACAATTAACTCCAGCTGGTGTCAATTTACTCTTGGCAGAAAGCCCAGGTCTGCTTGACCTAGAAACTACTCACTCTGATTGGTTAACGAGCAGCACTCAACTCTGTTATCTAGGGATTGCTAGCACAGTTTGATGTGAGGTGTGTTAGGAGTTAGAAGTGCTGTGTATGGTTATGAGAGAGAGAGAGAAAGAAAGAAAGAGAGGGTTTATTTTGCTTTTATTTGTATGCAGAAACTCTGCTGGTTTTATTTTTCCTTTTTTAATAAATCCTGTAAATAGTTATTCTGAGTCTAGCTGACTAGTCATTACCGCCGCAACTAGCTTCTTCGCTGTGCAGGAAAACTCTGCTACGTTTGGGCTAAAGCCAATAGGGCTATGCCTGACACTCCAAAGTTCCATGAGGTTATGGGCATTGTGCTGCCAGCCTGAGTTGCGGTGGTGTCAGCATCAACGGCGTTGGTTCCAGTAGTTCCAGAAGTTGTTGTTCTCTGGCTGGTTCCTGACCGTGGTGAGCTGGTGACGCAGCGGACACAAGGACAACAGCTGCAGCGTGTGAGTGCTGGGTGCTGTGGTTCCTGTTTTCTCTCTCGGTGGTCGTGAGTAGCTGGTTCCGGGTTCCAGGGACATCGCTCTCAAGATGGCCTCACAACCAGTTCAGATGGCTTTTGAGCGTCTGAATGACTCCAATTACTTGCTGTGGTCGGAACGCATGCAGGCAGTGCTGCAGAGGGATCGTCTCTGGCAAGTGGTGAGTAAGTTTCCTACGAAGCCTGATGATGAAGACCTCGATAAAGACCAAAGAGCAAGGGCCACAATTGTCTTGGGGCTGGAAGATTCCCAGTTGCCGTATGTGAGGGGAATCAAGACAGCTAGAGGTGTGTGGCAAGCACTTAAAGAACTCCATGTGCGTGAGACAGCGGTTTCCAAGCTGTTCATTCGCAAGGCATTGTACAAGGCAATGTTACAGCCTGGGGTTACAATGCAGGAACACCTACACAGTTTACAGTTAAAGTTTTCTGCGCTCCAGGAAAGAGACTGTGCGTTAGACCAGCAGGAGAAGGTGGCTATTATTTTGAGTTCTCTCCCTGAAAGCTGGGATAATTTAGTTTTGTCTCTAGAAGGCATACAGGAGCGTGACTTATCAGTCAGTTACGTTACTGGGCGTTTGATTGAAGAATGGCAGAAGAGGCAAGAAAGGTTGTTGGCTGCAGAGGCTTCTACAGGTGGGCGGTTTGGAAGGAGTTCTCATGCCGTGCCAGAGGTGAAGCAAGAGCAGCGTACCGGTGAGGAGTCAGCGTTTGCTGTTAGGCGTTGTTTCCGATGTGGGTCTTCAGCGCATCTAAAACGACAATGTCCGGAGTTGGTCAAGTCTCAGTGGCCGGTGCAGGAGCAGAGACGAGATCAGCAGCAGCAGCAGCAGTGTAAAAAGAAATTCTTCAAACGAAAACAGTCGGCTCAGCTGGTGACCGGCGAGGTCAAGAGTGCTGATGAGAAACAAGCGGTCTGGGTGGTCGATTCGGGAGCGTCTCGCCACATCGTGAATTCAGATGAATTGTTTGTTTCCAAGAACTCAGCACAGCGCAGCCAGGTGGCTCTAGCAGACGGAAGTACTTCCGAAGTGATTTCGGGGGGTGCAGTTTTTGTTCCTTGTCTTCGTGAATGCCTGCAAAATGTACTTTGTGTGCCGTCATTAAGGAGCAATCTGATGTCTGTAGATTGTTTGCTAAAAGCTGGGTTTAAAGTGTATTTTGAAGGAGACAGTTGCATTATTAAGAAGGCTGGTGAGATTTTAGGCACTGCTAAGTCAGAGGGAGGCTTGTTTTGGCTTAAAGCAGGATCTCAAGTTGCAGCAGTAGTCAGTAAATCTCAGCCTGCAGTGAATAACAAAGCTATACATGACAACTGTGTGCACTTATTGCATAGGAAAATGGGGCATGCTTGCTGGAAAAGTGTACTAAAAATGTCTGAATTGGCTGATGGGGGTAATTTAAAGAGTTGTAACAAGTACCTTGATTGTAATGTGTGTAAAAAGGTTAAAACCCACAGAGTCTCTTACCCCAGAAGTGACAGAGTTAGTGAGTCACCGCTACAGCTGGTTCACATGGACGTAATTGGTCCATTTGCTGTAAGCAGGGGTGGATCGCGCTTTTCACTAACAATTGTGGATGACGCCACACGTTATTCTTGGGTTTTTCCCATGAAGAATAAGGGTGACGTGTTCACTAAGTTTAAAGGCTGGGTGGCATCTGTGGAAAGATTTCTGTCCATTAAACTCAAAAGGATTCAGACAGACAGAGGTGGCGAATTTATGTCAAATGCCTTTAGAGATTGGTTACAGAAGCGTGGCATTGGGCATAGAAAAACGAACGTTTTTTCCCCTGAGGAGAATGGCGTTGCAGAGCGAAAAAACAGATCTTTACAAGATATGATGTTTGCCATGCTTGATGATGCTGATTTGCCCATGTCTTATTGGGGGGAGAGCATGCTCACCGCGTGTTATCTCCAAAACAGGCTCTTCCATCAAACAATAGGTACAACCCCATACTTTAAATTGTTTCAGAAAAAACCTAAAATTGACCATTTGCATGTGTTTGGATCAAAAGCCTGGGTATTAATTCCGAAACAAATGAGGAAGAAGGGAGATCCTAAGACCAAACAGTTAGTGTTTGTGGGTTACCAGGAGTTGGGAAAAGGTTTCCGCTTTGCTGAAGGGACAAATGGCATTGTGATCTCCAGGAATGCCAGTTTTTGTGAACATAGTGGCTGGGAGAGACTACATGCCAATACTGAGGTTTGGTTTGAACCTTCCCAGGAGCTTCATGACTCTGAAAGTAGACACAGGGAGTCAGAGTCTGAGGGGGAGGAAAGTTCAGATAAGAGCTCTCAGGAAAGTGAAGTTAGCCAAAGACCAGTTGCTAAGCAACAAAAGAGAGGTCATAGTTCTGAGGAGGAAAGTGGGTCAGAAGAAAAATTTTCTCCCAGAAGATCTAAAAGACAAAACAAAGGAGTGCCTCCGGTGCATTTTTCTCCTGATACTGCAAATGTGTTTAGTGTAATTGCAGAACCCAAGAGTTTTCAGGAGGTGTTAAAGTTACCAAAAGAGGAGGCAGAGCTCTGGAAACAGGCAATGGAGGAAGAGATGTCCTCTCTGAATGAGCACAAGGTTTTTACACCAGTAGCAGCGCCTGAGGGGGCAAAGATTGTATGCTGCAGGTGGGTGTACAAAAGACTTAGGCCCGGTTAGGACATATCTAGGGTTGGAAGTGTGCTGGGCCCAAGATGGCAGCTGCCTAATTAGTCAGCAGAACAAAGTTAAACAACTACTGACTACATACAGGATGCAGGATTGCAAAGGGGCAGCGGTGCCTATGGATCCAGGTTTCATAAAAAACACTTCATACAGATGAGAGTCCTGAATTTGAACATCCTGATGTATATCACTCTGTAATTGGAAGTTTATTGTATATAGCACAGTGGTCCAGACCTGATATTAGCTATGCAGTAGGCATATTAAGTAGATTGGTCTCAAAACCCACACTAAATGCCTGGAAAGGGGTAAAACAAGTCCTGAGATATCTCAAACAGACAATTGGCTATATGTTACAATTAAATTCTTCAGAGGATGAAATGTTGAGTTGCTACTGTGATAGTGACTGGGGAAATTTGCCAGATAGAAAATCTGTCACAGGACTAGTTATAATGGTCGGTGGAGCTTTAATCAGCTGGCGGTCACGCAAGCAAGACATTGTAAGTGTGTCATCAACGGAATCAGAGTACGCCGCATTGAGTGAATTGTGCAACGAGGTGATTTATTTCAAGCATTTGTTGGCAGATTTAAATGTAAATTGTGGAGAACCAGTACAAGTTTACATTGATAATCAAGCTTGTATAACATTAAGTAAAACAGAGGGTTTCAAATCGCGTTCCAAACATATCTCTGTAAAATACCAAAATGTACGTTGCTGTGTACAAGACAATGTAATCACCTGTACTTATGTGTCAAGTGAAGAAAATGTAGCAGATGTGTTAACTAAACCATTGGCAAAGATAAAGAACAAGCGAATGTGCAAGGGTTTAGGTTTGCTGGAAAAATAATCTCCTACATAGGTGTATTTGATGTTAATTGTTCAGCAGAATCTGTGAGGGGGTGTTCAGTTTCTATTAATTGGTTCTCGTGAGAAACTTGCAGATTCTAGCTTCTCACAATTAACTCCAGCTGGTGTCAATTTACTCTTGGCAGAAAGCCCAGGTCTGCTTGACCTAGAAACTACTCACTCTGATTGGTTAACGAGCAGCACTCAACTCTGTTATCTAGGGATTGCTAGCACAGTTTGATGTGAGGTGTGTTAGGAGTTAGAAGTGCTGTGTATGGTTATGAGAGAGAGAGAGAGAGAAAGAAAGAAAGAGAGGGTTTATTTTGCTTTTATTTGTATGCAGAAACTCTGCTGGTTTTATTTTTCCTTTTTTAATAAATCCTGTAAATAGTTATTCTGAGTCTAGCTGACTAGTCATTACCGCCGCAACTAGCTTCTTCGCTGTGCAGGAAAACTCTGCTACGTTTGGGCTAAAGCCAATAGGGCTATGCCTGACACTCCAAAGTTCCATGAGAAATTGTATGTTTTAGGAAGATGGAATGTGGTAGGCCCTCTGAAAGGAATGGATGGGCCTTTGACTTTCATTTTCTCACTTTACAACACAATCTTCTTGTGGAGCTCTTGCAGTGAACCCCTGATAAAAGCAGAATTGGTTGTTAAAATTTGACAGTCCTTTGCAATCAGGTCACACACAATGAGCATGTTTCTGTTGAAATCCAAGGACTGAAGTATTTCATTGCAAAGGCATTGATTATACATTCACTGTTTATGTGTCAAATCTAGCTGTGCCTTTGTACAATGGAAATGTGTAATAATGATCCTTTTAATGTCATTTGTATGTAACCTGAGAGATGAATTTGAAAGCGATGCATGTTTTTAAATAGCACCTATAAGCGTGATACACAAATATAGCAAACTGTGCTCTAGGGCAGTGTTTCCCAAACGTTTTTGGGCAACGGCACACCTGCTTACTGAAAAAAAATCTCGCGGCACACCACCATTAAAGCCCCGCCCCGTGACGTCAGCGCGCAGCGTCACGCCGGGAGGGACGCACAAAAGTGAAAGTTTTTCCCCTCCCCCTTGCCGGGGAACCTCCAAGCTTTGGGCAGGCAGGCAGGCAGAGCTGGGAAGGGGGTTTCCAGGGGACACGGCAGCTCCTCGAAAGGCTTCTCTCAGCTGCGCTCAATCCTCCTCGGAGAGGATTTCCCCTCCGGTCCCATGCCTTCGTTTGGGGCATCGCTCCGGCTGCTCCCTCTCCCGCCGCGCAGGAGCGATGCCTCTCTCTGGCTCTCCCTCCGCGCAGGCTGAGGGAGGGAGGGAGGTGCGCGTGTGACCCGTCTCTGCTGGGAGACCAAACCCAGCGAGGCAGAGTCGCACGGAGGCGCCCAGGCAGCGCTGCCGGCTGCGAGGAGGTGCGCCAGGCAGCAGCAGGAGGCGCGGCCTCTCCTCGCCGCCGCCGCCCCGCCTCTCGCCGCCCGACTCGCCCGCCTCCCTCCAGGCATCTCGCGGCACACCAGCCGATGTCTCACGGCACACTCGTGTGCCGCGGAACACCGGTTGGGAAACACTGCTCTAGGGTACTCAAACACTGGCTTCCTGAGCTTTTCAAAATGCTACCATTTTAATCTTACTTGCCTCTTTTATGCATTTGTTCTTGACAAAGCACTCAGCTTATATTACTCAGTGTCTCAAACAAAGCCCTAGTTTTCAGTAAATCTGGAATAAGGCATAAATTTAAGGAAATGCTGGTGTCTACAAAACATTATGTTAGTTTACACAGGTTAAGCTTATCATGTGCTACCTTGCCTCTTATTGATAAGCACATCTTTCACACAAAAGGAAGACTCTGTCAGTGATAAATGATCTTCAGAACCAATTTCACAACAAACAGACAAGTGTGTGATAGTTTCAGTGATTGTAGCGAAAAGGTTGGCTTAATCTAATCTCAATTTCAACTCCAGTTTAAGTGTTTTGTGATTACAGGCTGATAGTGCTGCCTAGGAAGTAGCAGTGGCTATTGGCAGTGATTATGGTACCTTCCTTTTGACAAAGAGAATCCATTCTGGAAATCCCATGAATTTCCCCTATTTAAACCCCAATTAAAGCGCGTGATTTCACCCTTCTTGTTCCCATTCCAAGAGGACAGGTAAGCCTATATCTGTAATGTGGCTCTCATAAATTGTTGTTGTTGTTGTTGATGATGATGATGATGATGACTTCACTCACTGGCTAAAAACACTCAAAGGAAGGATCAGGCTGGATTCTAACAAAATGAATAAAGAGACTAGTGCCTGCACGTCTTGCCTCATATCTCAGGCTGCTGCATGCTGGAATGGAAAGGGGGAGCGGCAAAGTGTCACTGAGGTCAGCATAGGGCTAACACACCACCTGCTTTATGGGTCAACTTCTGGGCATCACATGCTAGTGGTGGGCAGGACCAATGGTCAAAATGCACAGACGTGAATTATCTAAAGGACTGTCACATGCTAGATGGGGTAAGTTTGTTTTCTCCTGCTCTGGTGGCTAGGACCTGAACCAATGGACTGAAATGAAAAGGAAAGAAATTCTGACTACATCAGAAAGAACTTTCTGTCTGTAAGAGCTCCTTCCTTGGATGTTTTAAAGCAGAGGTTGGATGGCCATCTGTCATGTATGATCAAGTTGAGATTCCTGCATTGCAGGCGGTTAGACTACATGGCTCCCAGGACTCCTTCCACCTCTGCAATTCTATGGTTTTTGCATTGTTTCTACACACCCACTTATCCCTCTCTTTCCTTCAACCAGGGAAAGCAAGAAGCATTATCAGCATTCAAGGACTCATTTCTGCCAGGCAAAAACATCTGAGGGTGGAAAGCAGTGCTGGTGAAAGGTGTGACTCAGAAAGGTATCTAAGAACAATAGAAGAGCCTGCTGGATCAGGCCAGTGGTCCATCTGGAATCCATAGGGCCAGATAGGGAAGACTGAAGGGCCACTATAGGGCCCCTGGCCTCAGGTCCCCCATCCCTACTTTAAATCTTAGAATGCAACAGGAACTGTGAGTTCTTTCCTTTGATATGTGATTCAAAGTGATACTTTCAGAAGGAACATCAACAAGCCAGGGAAGGCTTTGAAGAGTAGCTTACAAATGACAAATGATTTGAAGTTCAATCGGTATGAGAAAAGGTTGAAGAGACTGGACATGTTTAGCCTCAAGAAAAGGAAGATTAGAGGGGGATATGAGAGCGACCTTCAGATAATGTAGGTGAGAACCATGCAGCCCTGTCTTGGGGGAAGGACAAAAAGAGATAAGTTAAAGTGATAAGCAGAGAGATTTAGGCTCCATACAAAGAAAAGCACACTTTTCAAATGCATGGATAGTGAAACATGGTGCCTAAGGAAGTGATGAAAACTTGTTTGAGGCTGAAGAAAGGGCGATACAGGCATCTGTTGGCTATACCATTAATATATAGTTTCCAGCCTCAGATTGTGGAGTTAGACAGCAAGGCCCCTCTAACGTTTTGTTTCTAAGCACCTGTCATTGTAAAAAAAAGTAAAAGAAAAGAAAGGAAGGAAGATTAATGGATGACCAGATCTTATCTTTCCATGTCTTCCCAGCTGAGAAAGGGCAGAAAGAAATGATAAAAGATTAAGCAGCTTTTCACATCTCCAATTTATAGCACTGGTCAAAGCCTTTCTAAAATATGTACTAGAGAGGTTCCAGCCATTTGTTGGGAAATTGTTCCCACGGGAGACTAGAGGTTAATATTATCCATATCATATACATCTTGAGCAAATCTAGTAAAAGTCAAGAGGTTCACAATGAGAACTATTCTAGATGTGAATTGTCTTAGAATGAAATAACTCACAAGGAAATTTTATTTTCTTAGATTCGCATCCCATGCCATCATATTAGGGATGAATGAATCTCTCAGTTTCTCAGGGTCCCATTTATAAGTTCTGTTCACCCAATTTTTACATAAGATTGCATTAAAAAGAAAAGAAATCCACATGAAATCCATAATAATTTTGGGTGTGTATTTTCCAAACAGACACATTTTTGTACACACAATTGTCCAATGTTCTTTTTTTCTACACAACTTTGTCTGTTCCACACATTTTGCAAGCAATGTCCCCTAATAAAATGCATTTTTATATTGTTTTCACTAATTGATATATTTTTGGATGTGCATCATTGTATGATTGGATACCTGCATGCAAAATTCCGGGAAATGTGAATTTTGAAAGATAGCTGTGTTTCAATTCACATATTGCAGGTGTGAGAAACCTTTCGCCCTTCAGATGTTACTGAACTACATCTCCCATCATCCCTGATCATTGTCCAACATTGACTTGTAGAGCCTTGAAAGACTACAGCAATGAGAGCAGCAATGGTCAAACTTTTTTCTATCAAGATCTGAATTATCTTGGCGGTAAACTGCTTTCTGCCAGTGGGTGGGATCAGAAATTGCAGTGGGTGAGACCAGAGGTATTTCATACAATTTCTCATCCAGCTCTCTTTTCCCTGCTTGATAACCCTTAAACTACTTCCCATTCCTGTGATTAACTCTTCCCACTCCTGTGATTCTAGTGATTATTGACCCCATGCTGGTATTCAGCTTTTTCCTAAGCTTAATGGCAGTGGGTTGGGAGACGGTTCCATGAGCAGGATCCAGAGGATACGGTACTATTTAAGGCCCAAGCAATTGTGATGATGATGATGATAATTTTATTATTTATATGTCGTCCATCTGACTGGACAAGATGACATTGATTCCTGTTACAGGCCTTCTTTGTAGTATCTTTCCATTCATGGAACAAAGCCTAGCACAAACCTTGTCATAATTTCAGTTTCCCCAGGCACTTGGACAGAATAATCAATAGGGTATTGTATTGTTAAATATGTTTTTAATATATGTATGTGATCGTACCACTGAATTTTTTTACCTGCTTGCAAATCGCTTTGGGACTCTTTTAGTTTGAAGTGATACATGAATTTAATAAACCTAAGCCTAACCATTTCTGATAAAACAATGCTGTTAAAAATAAATTTTGTTCATATGGAAAGAAATAAACTGAATAATGGATCCCTTTTTTCCTCTTGAAACTGACAAGCTTCTATTCTTTCTCAAATATCAGATGGGCTTAAAAGTAACATTTTTTGTACACTATAAAACTGTATTTTTCCTTTTAGAAAAAGGAAAGAAAATCAGTCCTTAAAGCTACTATTCGCCCTGATAAGGAAAATGCATGGATATGTGTAAAATATTCTTTCACTGGGAGAGTTAACTAACTAACCAACTAACCAACCAACCAACTAACTAACTAACTAACTAACTTTGTATACCACCCTATACCCGCAGGTCTCTGGATGGTTCACAGGATAAAATCAGAATATGAAAGCACAAAATACATAATAAAAACAAAAACAAAAACAACCCAATAACCCCCCCTCCCCCGGAGAACATTGTGTGAAGGCAAACACTACTCCATTTTTGCCATTGTCTGAATAATGCTTTCCTTAAGTGGCTAGTTTCTTTGTAAAACAAACAAACAAACAAAAACAAACAAATTAAAGAAATGAGAGAACCAGTATAGATCTCCATTATTGCATGTAGCTTTGGCCTGAACAGAAATTACCTCTAGTTGGAGTGGAGTTTGGATTTGATATCCCGCTTTATCACTACCCGAAGGAGTCTCAAAGCGGCTAACAATCTCCTTTCCCTTCCTCCCCCACAACAAACACTCTGTGAGGTGAGTGGGGCTGAGAGACATCAGAGAAGTTTGACTAGCCCAAGGTCACCCAGCAGCTGCATGTGGAGGAGTGAGGAAGCGAACCCTGTTCACCAGATTACAAGTCCACCGCTCTTAACCACTACACCACACTGACTCAGTTGATTTCTGCCAATCCCTCAGTGCAGCTACGTTATTCTGGAGAATCCATTGACCCCTGGGATCAGATTTACAAGATGGCTAAGGTGCTATAACAGAAAGGCAGAAGCAAGAAGATCCACTTCAGAAGCTCTTATCTTTCAAGTGTTTGCATTACTTTGCTCACAGGAGTCTGATGGTTTCATTCGGCCCTGTTTTGTATAAAAGGTAAAATGCCAGCTTTTAAATATAAACCCAGAAGAATAATGAAAACTCATGAACTTCAATCACCGATGAAGAGAAAATGTAATTTGAGACAGGTTAGATGGTATTTCCACAACTAACCAACTGGATGAATCACAACGGAAATAAGTCATGTTGGATGAAGTGGCTGACCAAACAAAGTGGTCTAATGACAAGGGAATGGAGCTAAACAAATAGAGTGTAAAGTAATACTTTTTTGGACAAAGAGCAAACATGAAAGAAATACAAGAAAGAAGATTCCACCTAAACATTAGGAAGAACTTCCTGACAGTAAGAGCTGTTCGACAGTGGAATTTGCTGCCAAGGAGTGTGGTGGAGTCTCCTTCTTTGGAGGTCTTTAAGCAGAGGCTTGACAACCATATGTCAGGAGTGCTCTGATGGTGTTTCCTGCTTGGCAGGGGGTTGGACTCGATGGCCCTTGTGGTCTCTTCCAACTCTATGATTCTATGATTCTATGATTCTATGTTCTGTTATCCTATCTATCGGCAAAACAGATCTGGAAGTGGCAGTGGAGGTAAGATCTTGTGATACAACTGCTTAATCAGAAGGAAACTACATGCTATCAATAAGATGCAGCTGCAAAAAGACTGGTTGGAATTCTTGGAAGTAATTAGGCAAAGTTTTTGAAGAACAGATGGAGGAGGATGAATAGCCTTCTATAAGGTACTGGTGAGGTCAAACATTTGTCCAGTTGTGGAAATCCATTTTCAAGGAGAATGAATTCATAAGGAAAATTCTTATGTACTGAATTGAATAGGATCCAAAATGCAGCAGTCTGATTGGTCCTAGAGCAATAGGATCCAGAATGCAGCAGTCTGATTGGTCCTAGAACAATAGGATCCAGAATGCAGCAGTCTGATTGGTCCACAGGAGCCACCCAATCCAGCTCCAGGTGGAAGTGAATCCGCAACCTGATTGGCCTGCAGGAGAATCCCGGAATTAGCCAATCACATGGGGCCCATTGTGTAAATAGTGCATATAAAGCAGACATTCTGGGGGAACTTCCATTCCTCCTCACCACTATGAGCTGAATAAAGAGCATGAAATCCACTCTTGACTCCGAGTATATTTCAAAAATGATGGAAAGAAGACCAGGTATAGAGGTATAGTTATGAGCAGAGATTGATCTCTTTATCTTAGGAAAAATAACACTTATGCCCCATTCAGTGCCGTGGGGTGGCAGTTGCTTCTCAATGCCATGTGGCTGAAATAAGGCTGTGAATAACAGACCTTTCTGGGTATAGTCTGCTATGAAGGGTTTCACCAGTCAGTTGGCTATTTATTAATCCATATGTTTTTGTTATTATTATTTGCACCACCCTTCAACTTAAGATCTCACAGGAAAAGCCCATTCTTGTGTTGCTATCCTCCCGATCTCAGTATGGGGGATGAAACTGAACCCTGGCATGTTGGGACAGCCTCATAGTCATCATGGCAGCCATTAAGTTCTGAGCCACCCCAGAGCCAGTCATCTTGGCATGGATGTAGAAGTCCTCCAGAACTAGCAGTCTGGGAGTCCTCAACATGGCCTCTGAGACCATCTCTCTGAGCTCAGGCAGGGAGAATGCTGGGGAACGAGGCTGGCAAAAAACCAGCAGAATCCCTAATCTATCCTGATTGTCCAATGCCAGGAACACACACTCAGGATCCTGCCCCCCCCCCCTCGCTGGGCATGGACATAGAGCCTGGAGAGTGAAATGGAATCTCTATAGACTACAGCAATAAGAAGGGGTACTATGGTGTTTAGAGCTTTTTAAAACTGTTATCATGATTAGGACTGGAAGCAGTGAAGTATGGGGAGATTTCATCACATAGGAATGGGGGAAGGGTTCTTTTCAGTTGACATTTTTATGGGAACCAATGTGGTTTGCATTTCCCAGAATAATAGACATACTAAAAGGTAGCTATCCTTCTAAATTCTCTGTATCTTGGAATGCAGTACTCCAACCAAAAAAAGTGTACCGAATTGTGTATATTAGGAGAAAGTGTAGATAAAATGCATTTATCAGCGAACGTAACATAGAAAATGCATTATGTTACAGGAAATTGCTTACAAAAATGTGTTTATTAGCCAAAATTACATGCAAAAAAAAAATGTGTATGAGAACTGTTTGCTAAAATGCTGATTAATTTTCAAGAGGGGGGGAGAACCACCATTCCAAACTGATGCAGAAATGTTGTAAACTGGAAAAAATGAGAAATTGAGAAGAACCAGAATTTACATCCTTGCAGATTGAGTGGGCAAGACCAATAGTGGGTCCAACAGTCAAGAAGCGAGGGGCAGATGGGACTCGTCAGCCTGGAAATGTAGCCCATCTAGGAGAAGGAAAACGCTGGTCCTAAACCTCCGCTGCTTTGTAGGATGTCTTTGGAAGAAGAAAAGGCCAATGTGAGTTTCACCTACAGTATGCTGCTACCTGATAAATGCCGCTACCTGAAATTGACCCTTGCATTAGTATAAATTATGCTGACTCATATAAGAATGTGTAATTGAAGCCAGCTGACAGAGTGACTAACCTATTCATGCTGAAATATGAATCAAGGACTCTGAGAGACAAAGCACCTACTGTCTTATCTCAATTATGGGATGTCACCATTCATAACAAAATCAACTCTACAGTCCTTTGTTTCTAGATAGTACATTTACAACTGTAATCTGCTGTGTTATACGCTGGAGAAAATGCTCTAAAAATCAAAATTCTGTTGAAAAACAAAGCAAAACTATTTTTAAAACAATAGAGTTGTGGTCATTAAAATTAATGGGGTTTGCAGATAAACAGAAATGGGAAGTATAATGACTATAACTGGAAGACAGAGTCTTAAGGAAAAGAGACATCCAGAGGTCAAAATGATGAACTGAAATTGAAATGAGATTAATTTTGATTGATAATTCAGACACCCAAAAGAATATTCTGTGATAGTGGGAACAGTGTGAGTGGGGGTTTATCTACACTTCCTCTTGCCCTGCTGCTTCCTCCGGGGAAAACTGCTCTTTAGTGCTCAATTGGAGCAAATGGCAATTCAGGTTTTCTCCAGATTGATGTTTTTGCACCTGGCTCTGTTTAAAGAAAAATAAAAAACCAAAGCAAAATTGATCTGAAAAGCCTGAAGTCTCCCCTTCTCCAACATATCCTGCCCTAAATGTGATCTAATGAAGGGTTGGAGGTGGCATGCTTCTGAATACCATTTGCTAGAAACCATATCAGGGAGAGTGTCCTCAGGTCCTTTCAGGTTTCCCACAGTGGTTGACCACTGTGAGAACAAGATGCTGGACTAGAGGGGCTGTTGGCCTAATTCAGCAGGCTCTTTTTATGTTCTTAGGGTTCCCTAAATCAAGGAACAATGCAGGCAGCCTAGAAATGATCAACATGAATAAATAGGGGTTTTTTTTTGGAGGGGGGGAGAATGTCTATGCATGTTTTCAGAAATGTGTCAGGATGTGTCACGCTTTTGAACGTGGCTATAAGAGGCAGGCATTCCTAACAAAGGCTCTGAGGGCCCAAGTTACACATTGATCACAATTTTCACCTGATTCCTTGTCACCTGAATCTTTGATTACACAGCAGTGACACTGAGACAGTGTGGAAGCCAGTTTGGTTGTGCTTTGAATATATTCTGTCAGATCACAAGCCACCATAATCAGATAAAAAGTTGGCAGCTATGGAAAAGTAAAGAGGGGGCAGGGGCTTGTTTGGGGAAAGCTTTCCAATCCCCTTTTAGCTGTTGTTTTTTTTTCTTTAAAAACTTTGGCTCAGATCTCATTATGAGTCTGAGTTCTTGACCTAGATTCACATTTCCAGTTTAGCTAAGGGCCAATTCTCGTTTCATTTTTAAGGTGGCAAAACCCCACAAACTTGGTTTTCACATGCTGTTTGCAGAAAACAGGTTTTGTGTAAGAAAATCTGAATGTGTTTAATTTTTTTAATTTAGAGCTAATTCATACAAATTGTTCCTCCGTGCACAATGCACCTAGAAATCAGGTCTAACGTGCAACATGATTTCTGCAAAGCCGTTCCCTGCTACTTGTGCCCGCCTAAACCTTGAATTTCAATTATTGTTGGCCCAAAGTATTAAGTCTAGCTTTTTCATCATGTTGAGGTGGAGGGAGGGGGAGAACCTCAGTTGATTTGATCTTCAGTGGAAGGAATGTGAATACAATTCACAGAGGGTAAGATGGTCTTTCTGTAATGTGGCTAAAAGTTATTCACAGGGGAAACCATGTTTTCTCCCCAGAATGCCCTGGGGATTTTGGAAGAAGGTTAAATCCAGGCAACATGAGGTGCTTCTTCATCAAGTACACAGTGAAGCTATGAAACACAATATCACAAAACGTAGTGATGGGAACCAACTTCGATGGCTTTGAAAGAGGTTTAGACAAATTCCTGGAGGATTCAGCTATCAATGGCTTCTTGGATGATGGATAGGTACTTACCTTGGCATGCCCCAAATTCTGACAGTGAATTTAAAATCAAGGCTACTTTATCCTTTAGACCACTGTATTTTCTAAGTAGCAAACTGAAGCACAAGAGCTTCTTTGGATCATTTGAAACATCCAGTTCTTGTAGGCTGCTGTCCAATCCCCTAATCCACTACACTATGTTGGGAGTTAGATGGACAGTTTATCCCGCTCTGCCCATAGGTCACAAAGACAGGAGTTTGATGGTTGTTTCTTTTGGTGTCTCTATTCTATTATACTTCCTCCGGGGTATGTCCCTTTCAACTCAATAAGACTTCATTTTGAGGAAATGGTAAACATGAACATCATTGACATCACTTACTTCAAATATAACTTTATTCACTTTAGAAACTCAGAAACTTCCAACACAATTCTGGTTTGATAGTACAGTCACTGTACTGAGATTCTGGAAAAAAAAGGATGAAAAAACTTGAAGCATAAAATAAAATACCTGAATCGTTGCAGCAACAGCAAACAACAATACCATTCTGAAGGCTTTGACCTAGTGAAAATCATGAGGATAACGTTCCCCCCTTTTAATACTTAAAAGCCTTTAGTGCTTTATTGCCAGCTAGAAACTAGTCAACATTAGCATTTGACTGATGGAGTCCTCTTCCTTGTGTAAGTACCTGCAGTATGATGAATCGGGTAATAAAGGGATCAGTCACTACAGGTTCCTAGTGAACTCTGGCTGATTATACTTTGGAAAATGATCTGATGAAGGAGTAAAGGAGAGGAGATAAATCACAAACTTCCCATTTCTGTGTATTATCAAGGCCACAGTGTGCTACCGCTTCTTTGAAGCACAGAGTTCAATAGGTACCAATGGTGTAACTTCCATTCTTCCCTTGTAAAAAAATGGAGTTCACGGGATCATAGGATTGTAGAGTTCAAAGGGACTTTGCAGGTCATCTAGTCCAACCCCATGCATTGCAGGAATCTTTTGCCAAATGTGGGGCTCAAACCCACAGCCTGGAAATTAAGATTCTCATGCTCCACTGACTGAGCTATGGAGCTGAATAAATTTGGCATTCTGTTCTACCACAGGATGCAATTCTAAAGGACTTCCTCTGTGGAATCAAACGCAAGGGAAAAGTTTTAAAACAGAGATATTTGGGGCGTATAGGCATGGGAATTAAAAGGAAGCTATTTCTGCTAGCTTGCATCCATATGTATGTATGGGAGAATCTGTTACTTTCCATTTCTCTCTGTTTCACATTTTTCCAATCTTAAGTTTAGTTCTCCATGCTGTTTCGACATCAGTTTGTGATTTATTTATTTTTTTAAAAGTTTTCATAGAAATTCACCACCATTTTCATGTCAAGTTCTCCTAATATACATGCATTTCTACACAATTTTGTCTAGATTACACATTTTTGATAATGCATTTTTGGATGATATATGGATTTATATGCATATTTTACCATATGTGTTTGTCTAGATGTGTGTGTGTGTGTGTGTGTGTGTGTGTGTGTGTGTGTGAATATCTCTCTCTCTCTCTGTGTGTGTGTGTGTGTGTGTGTGTGTGTGTGTGTACATACTGTATTACTTGGCTAGAGAACTGCATTGCAAGATGTGAATTTCAAAGGATGGCTGAGGTCTGCTTCACCTATTCTTTTGGAAAGTACTAATTAGCTATGTTCGCCTTTAAATGCAAACTGAATCAATTTTCTCTCCCATCCCTATCTATGCATTTGTACGGTATTCACAACCACAGCATTGCAATTTCTAGGCATGGTTATTTTGGAAGGGTGCTTTCTTATCATAGCAAAGACAGTTAAATAGTAAGGAGGATATATGCAGAGCTTCATCAATTTTCATGTTATGCCTGCTTGGAAGTCACTGCCCTCAAACCTGAACACCATCACCTGCTACCCTAGATCTGTTGGAATGGAAGGTGATGAGTGACTCAATGGCGGGGTTCTCATTTGTCTGCATTTTCTACTTTAGAATTCATTCCTTGGCAGAAATGAGACCTTGGAAGTAGAGGAAGTTGATTTAAAAGTGCGACAGATACATTTTTTGTTAAAAAGAATCCATATTTGGAGGGTCTTTGTGTCCCGAGAAATGTGTCCTTAGCTTTTCTTATGCCCTTCAGACTCTTTTCTCTCCTGTATCTCTTGCTTGTTGCCAAGAGCCAAGTGCTCAATAAAGGAGACTTGAGGCTGAGTCTAATACATCAAAGTCAAGGCCTGAAAGTTTCAGAGGAAAGTTTCACACACATCCCTCAGCACAGTGTAAATGTGTAACGCTCAGCAACACTTAAAGAAATCATTCCTCATTCAAAATTCATTATATTGTAGCTGCAGTTTTATTAGGAAGCTGGTCGTTTCTATCGATTAACCCGAGGATGTTGTGGAAACCTGAGACAAATGGAAAGTGCCCTTAAGAGCAAACTGTGACTTCAGAACAGTACATAAACACAAATGGAAAGAACCGACCACTGTGCTTTACTCAGGCATGATGAGGAATAACAATGCACAAGCAGGTTGTCCTACAGAAGGTCCCAGGTATCTCCACACAGGGCTAAGAAATTTTCTTGTCTGGAATCCTGGACAGCCACTGCCAGTCATTGTTGACAATACTAAGTTACATGGACCAATGATCTGACTCTGTATAAGGCGCCCAGGGAAGGAGGCAGAAAAGTAAAAGCCTCTATTGCAGAGGAGGAAAACCTTAGAGAAACTGTGGGATGAATTTTGGCACATATTTATATTAGTGAGACAGAGCAGGACTTGTTCACTTTGAAAGCTTTTGCCATGGATGACTGGGTGGGAAATGTCACCATACAAATGATAAAATGGGACCACTCTGTCCTGCTTTGGATCACTGGGTATGTTGGTTCAGTACTGAATTATTCTGTTAAATTCCACATTCTGGACAGATGCTCATTTTGTAGCATGAACTGGGTGCTTTGGTTTATCTCACCTGTCCAGTTTCCCTATTTGCTTGAGTGTTTTAGCACCAAATCCCCATAAAAATGGAGGTCATATAAAATGGTGTGCATGTTCAGAACACAATTCTGTATTTCAAGTTTGGATATTGGACCTTGCATCCATTTTGGAGGAGATTAGGAAAGATGCAAAATGTTGCTGCAGTTTGGGAGTCTCCTTGAGTAATGAGAAAGCCCAGTGAAGCTTTATTATGTAGCAATATTATATATATTAGATTAAACTCTTTTAGAAGTTCAAACAGCATTTAAATCCCTTCATTTTCAAGAAACAGAAGAAAGGGCCAAACAAAACTGAAGTTTGAACTCATGAACATTGGGTTTTATTAATTAAAATAGATAAAACTTGTGGTGGAAGGCAAAGTTCAACAATAGCATTCAATAGGCTGCAGTCCTACCCAAGTGGTGTGAACGAGCACTATATATTTTAAGATACTTTTTTTTACCTTCTGCTGAGAAAATAAAAGTCTTTTGTTCAAGGTCACAGACAAATTTACTTGCAACATGATAGTTTTTGCAGTTGCTTAACAGCATTTCTTTCTCAAAGAGGGAGGCATAAAAAAGAGAAGAATTTAAAATAAATATGTCCTTTGTTATTTAAGGTAAGAACATGATTCACATTTGTGGTCTAGACTTGTATTATTTAACAAGGTTCCCCCACCCCCCAATGTGATTTGGTAATTTCATGTTTCCAGAATGTCAACAAGGGTAGTAAAATAGCAATTTAAAGCGGCATTAAAAGCTAAAGTAAATGGCATGATTCTTCTGAAGCTATTATGACAAAAGTACTCCTGTTTTTACACAGCTTTGCACTGTAAAAAGAGACTCACTTATGTTACCAATTCACTTTTGGATGCTTGTTCACTCATTACATTTTTGAGGCTGTTCTGTAATATTGGACTGGACAGAGGTTGTAAGAAAAGGATCAAAGTAGCTAGTGCTGCTTTGTAGCATCTGATGAATGTGAGAAGCTGCTACTCCTCTTGTCTTAGGGAGCAGCCCTAACTTCCTACCTCACCCTGGTAGGGCTTTATGGAGCAGTAGGGTAGCCCTGCTGTGCAAAGCAGCTGAGGCTGTAGCGGAAGTGACAGTGATTGGCCTAGCATCGCACAACAGCAGTGGGCTTGTCACAGGATCAAATGGCTTAGGCCATCCCCTTCTCTGCCCCTGTGTGAAAAGAAAGCCCAACCTGGGAACTCCTACTTGTGAGTGGGGATTCCGCATTATCAGGACACCCACACAAGCAGGTAGGCTTAGAGCACCTGCTTTTAACTTCACACTCATGTTCCACATGCAAATAATGGATAAAGAGGGTTGTTGTCTTGAGACATTCTGGCCAAATTCCCAGTCTAGCACTGATACCATTTTAAACAGTCCTAACTCCCCCCAGAGGATTCTGGGAGCTGTAGTTAAGGGTTCAGATAATTGCTAGGAGACTTCTATTGTCCTCACAGGCCTACTATTCTCAGAGCATTTAAACAATCAAACCCTCTTCCCAGTGAACTTTGGGAATTGTGGCTTTGTGGTGGGAATTGGGGTTTCCTACAGCTCTCAGCATCCTTAACAGTCTACATTCCCAGAATTCTTTAAGGAAAGCCATGACTGTTTAAAGTGATAACATAAGGCTTTAAATATGTGGTGTGAATGTTGGCTCTATATACAGGGCTCTGGATGACAATAAGGCCAGTTCTTTCTGTCTCCCTGGCTGCTGGTTTCTGTACTCATTCCACCACTCCTCTGATTGGTGCAACAGGAAATCCAAAGCAATGCCCTTCCTGCCTTCAGTGCTATTTTTCTAGAAAAAGTGGTGCTGGAACTCACCATGAACACCTCCACTGTTCTCTTATAATAGCAATGGCACCCACCTTGAGAAGTGCCGGAACTGAGTTCCGGCTGAAATAAAGCCCTGTCTGTCATCATGTGAAATTTATGACTGCTGCCCAGCATGCCAGCCTCCACTAAAAACTGTAATGCCATTCTTGCACGTTGTGTGCCAATCTGCTCCTGCTAAATCGTCCAGTTCTCTTAGTTCTTCATATCATATCTGAAGCAGGCATGTTCTCTTTTTGAAAAAGCAAAATAATGGGTAGTTTCTAGGATGTATATGTTGCCTTTCCTTTCCTCTAAGGTAGCCACAAACAATTTTAATTCCCCCCCCCCATACCTATACCAGGCTTCAAGGGACGCGGGTGGCACTGTGGGTTAAACCACAGAGCCTAGGACTTACCGATCAGAAGGTTGGTGGTTCGAATCCCCATGACAGGATGAGCTCCCGTTGCTCGGTCCCAGCTCCTGCCAACCTAGCAGTTCGAAAGCACATCAAAGTGCAAGTAGATAAATAGGTACCACTCCAGCGGGAAGGTAAATGGCGTTTCCGTGCACTGCTCTGGTTCGCCAGAAGCGGCTTAGTCATGCTGGCCACATGACCTGGAAGCTGTACGCTGGCTCCCTCAGCCAATAAAGAGAGAGGAGCGCCACAACCCCAGAGTTGTCTGCGATTGGACCTAATGGTCAGGGGTCCCTTTACCTTTACCTTAATACCAGGCTTCGGTGTAGTAAAGGTGCAAATTGTACAGCACACAGAATCCCAAAGTTAGTGAGGCTGAAAGAAAAACTTCACTGAGTAATACCCACATCTCGAAGCAGTCAGAGGCACAATTCAGGGATGAAAACACCCCTGATTTAATGGATGCAGTGATACTCCTTTATCTTATTCCTTCTCTGAGTGTGCAAACTGAGACATTGTATAGCATGCTGAACTACTGAGTATCAGTGATGAATATAGTTTGGCTAAAAAATAAAAAAAGCATGGCATGAGGTCATACAGAGGGAATCTGGGAGGGGAAATAAGGGACTGCTCTATTGTAATAATGCAGAATCCCTAATAAATTATATAAAAAAAGAACACTTGAAAAACTCTGAACTCAGCAATGCAAAGTGGTCTAAAACAAATGGAGAATTGCCAACTGATTAGGAGCCTTTTCTTTTGCTTGCTTGCAAGATTAAACGTATCTGAGATTGTTAGTTTAGGTTTCCTGTAGAAAAGTGGGGTTAAAATAAATACATTCAGTAGCACTTTGAACTCATGCCTGCTTAGTGAAAAATGCTGGGTAGAATTCAGTACATTTCATTTATCTTTTTTAAAGGAAAGATCAGGATGGCTTCCCTGTGCATGGAATTGCAGTATTTTACAGTTATTGACATGAAAATGCATTTGTCTCATCTAAAATGAGCTGCATGGAGCATGTTGCTCGATGACTTGCTTTACTAATAATGTACAAAATATATATCGAGCATATGCATTTACTACAGAAAGATGGGCATTTTAGCTAAAGACATCCTCTTAATAAGTCAGGCATGAAACACCCCAAGAGAAGTGTGTTTGATGTTTTTTTATTAATTAAAATGCTTAAGGAATTCAAAAGGAAATAATTTATTCCCTGCCAGTCATGTAATTTTAGTGAAGTTGAATGGGAGGGTAAAAATGAATCAGTTTTTTTGAACTGTAATCCAATTTGAAAGGGATATTTTTATTTTATTTTTTGGTAATGGAAGAAAGACTTCACTTTTGTACCAATTTTACGAGATCGTTTGTCACTAGAGAAATTGGAGTTTAAATTGCATTAGTGTTTCTGTCCAATTACTGCTTCACTTTGGCTTCTCTTTCTGCCCTGGTTCCTAAACTTTTTTTTAACAACAAAATATGATATTACAGAATAAGTCACTCTGGTGTTCTTTATCTGGGTCTACAATTCCCTATTAGCACAAAACCTGAACGGAAGTGAAACACTAGGACTTTCAGAGATTTGCTTTTTACTCCAATTAGTTCATGCTGATCCCAACTATAGTGTCAAGCTAGAGAAATGTCCTTATAAGTGATTGACCAAACAGCACATCTAACTGCATCCATGACTGATCACAGATGAGCTCCCATGCTGGGAGACTAGAAGCCTTGACAAAAAACAATTTCCAATAATTTCTGTATTGGGAAATTCTTGTTGGTATTGTTATGTGCCCACCCATACTTGCAAACTATAGTTTCCAAGAATTTTCTGCATAGAACTTGCATAATTTTATCCACCTCTAACATTTTCCTCTTATTCCCCTTTTCTCTAAAGTAAAAAGCTCTAAACATTTTAACCTTTTCGCAAAGAGAAGAATGTTCATCCTCTTGATTATGTTTTGGTTGCCTTTTTTTAGGAATGGAGGGATCTGCCGATTTCAATTCGCAGTTCCTCATTTTTCCAGTTTCAAATTCAGTTTGTTTTGCAGCAATTTGTGAACTTGGGGGGGGGGGAATCCTCTTGCAAATTTGTCAACATTTTTAGTGTGAATTTGTTTAATGTACACATATTGTTTTGCAAACATTTCCCCTCGATATAATGCATTTTGCATGTTCTTTTCACTAATATCTTTATTTTTATGTACACATCCCCCTAATAGATGCACTTTGTTAAACATTTTATCATTCGAGAACTGGGTTGCAAAATTCAGATAGCAGTGTTTTGGTGCATGTGCAAATTCGATAAACTCAGCTGTAAACACAAACTGAATTGAATTTATCCTCCATCCCTAGCCCTTTTCTGAACCTTTTCAGCTCCACAATATACTTTCTGAGGTGAGGAGAATTCCTTACCCAGGAATTCTGTACCCAGAATTTCAAGTGTGGTTGCATAATTGATTTGTATAAAGGCATTAAGAAAAATAAAAGAGGACTCGAGAAAGGCCCCTATCTCATTTGACAGCCTCCTACTCAGCTTAATATGGCCATGTGTAGCTGCTGAACTTGTCTGTTATCTAGCTTCACATTTCCGAAGCAGAGGCAGTTATCTTCATGTCTCATAAAAAAAAAGTATTGAGAGAAGAAGACCTAGCTGGTTTTTTCTCCCTCCAAACAATCTGTTTCTCTTTTATTGCTGGTGCTGTCAACTGACTTAGTTTGTATCATTAATTAGCAGAGTCAAGTCATAAAGCCTTTCATGTATTGCCACACCATCGGACTGCAGGTGGGAGCTGTGTGTTTGAATTTTGTGAAGCATATACAGCTCCCTGCAAGAATGGCAGAGAGAAGGCTCTGACCTAGCTTCTTCTAGTAGATACTGGTATATTCAAACATGTCTGCTTCAACAGTTCATTGAAAGGTTACTGCATGACTCTGGAAGGGAGGCACAGGGGAGGGTAGTTTGTCTCACAAACACAAAAAGAAGATAGTGTCTGTACAATTTGCCTCCTATCTTAGGTTCAACATAAGCAAAAAGTTTACTCATTTTTTAAAAAATGAAACCTGGGGAGCTGGATATTATAGTAAGTTAGGGCAGTGGAGGGGGGGGGGTGACGTGGCCTCCCTGTGTTATGTTGGTTCATCAAAAAGCCCATTATTGCCTGTTTTGTATCTTTTACTTTCTCTCTGTTCTGGGTTATTCTAGGTGTAGTAGGTGGTTCTGTTAACTTGGTGCAACAGTGCGGTTTCTGCTCAGAGGAGGGTAGGATCTGCAATCAAATGTAATTAATAAATAGAGTAGATAAGAAGTTCAAAATGCACTCTCTCTCTCATATACTATTATAGATCTAGGGTGGAAGCCTAGATCTGTGACCATTCTTACAAACCTGGGAGCAAGTGTTATTGAATTATAAGTGTGAGTTTTATTTATTATTTCTATTTTATTTATTAAATTTGTATACCACCCTTAATCCATAGATCTCAGGGCAGTTAACAACATAAAACTACAATATGTTTAGGATTCAGGCAGATGGAGGCTTTGTTCCACTTCCAAAGAGGCCCCCCCAGGGGGAGGGACATGATGGCATTATTAAGACCCACTATTGGGAAACAAAAACCTTAGATTGTGGTTTGCTATGGGTAATGTGAAAGCAACAAAACATGAGAAAGACCTTTCATTAATGGCTTACACTAGACAAAATTGACACCTTAAATCAACAGGTGATTCTCGCTAACAATAAAAATAGTGGCAGCTTCTTCTCTTCCTCACCAGCTCAGAGGCACCTGGAACATAATACGATGGGGAGGGTTATTCATCACCCAAGTTTGTGGTTTAGCTTCTGTTGAAGAACATTTGAAATGGGATTTGGTTTAATGTCATTCGAATGGAAATTTTCCCCATTGAAACGTACAAAAAATAGTCACCATCAGACTGACACTACACTGACATCTTGTAGCATTGTTTTGCTATTCAATTACCGGTACTCCAGGCACTGTTGGCCTTCATGAGTCTCACTGCCGGACTCCAGGAATTTGAGAGTTCAACTGGAACACATCCAGCACCCACCTGAGATTGCATGTTGCAGGAGAAGCCTGGTCTAGATGGCAGATCAGCGAGTCATCTGCCATTGGCGATCTTTTTCAATGAAGAGTCTTCATAAGCTTCCGTAGAACCTAGAATCATAGAATCATAGAGCTGGAATAGACCACAAGGGCCATCGAGTCCAACCCCCTGCCAAGCAGGAAACACCATCAGAGCACTCCTGACATATGGTTGTCAAGCCTCTGCTTAAAGACCTCCAAAGAAGGAGACTCCACCACACTCCTTGGCAGCAAATTCCACTGTCAAACAGCTCTTACTGTCAGGAAGTTCTTCCTAATATTTAGGTGGAATCTTCTTTCTTGTAGTTTGGATCCATTGCTCCGTGTCCGCTTCTCTGGAGCAGCAGAAAACAACCTTTCTCCCTCCTCTATATGACATCCTTTTATATATTTGAACATGGCTACCTAATCTGAACACACACTGTGTTTGAGCTACTTAAGCTACTCAGTCACCTATTATCCTTTGTACCTCATCTGTTCTGGAATCTGTATCCATGTTTTCAAAGATCACTGATCATTTTATGGCACTGATTGCACACATGCTATTTACCATTGTCAAGGGAAATGCACACTTAATTTGTTTTTCATATTCAACATGACTAACTAACTGCACACCTGTGTGTAGCATTTAGTTAGCATTAATTACCCATTGTCACAGCTGCAAAAACAGTGATTACAATATAGTTTGGAATCTCTACACAGGTCTTTATGAAATCGCTGATTTCCTGCACCCTATTCATTTAGGGTGGTCCAGTGCAAAAGCTTTGGCTGGGGAAAAACCAGGGTTCCGGTTTCTCATTCTGCCACAAACTTACTGGAGTAAGCCTGTCTGTAAAAGAGTCCATCTACTTGTTCAAGGGATGACTTGGGGAAGATTTGAATCAGGTAATGTTTCTCAAGCATTATGCTTTATACAAATGAATGGTTCTAATTGTACATGACAGAGCCTAACACAAAACTTGCTTTTTCTGTCATCCCAATACAATTATCCTTTGAAATGGGTTGTGATCTCAGCTGATCTATGTTGTACCCAATCAAGAGTAATTACACCCCAGCCAATATGCAGTTGCCAATTTGGCAACCGTACGAGCTCAAAAATGAAGGATCTGCTTATTGTGTCTCATCATAGCTCATATCATATTTATAATGCTGTTACTCTGGAAATGCAAGCTTGTACCCTATTTATGTCATTCAAAGTAGCTGCAATTTTGGGTGAAAGGCTTTCAGGACATTTTTTTTGGCAATATTTCTTAAATCTATTTCCTGGTCATTATGCTGGAGCACTTTTCCATTTAGCTGCTGCTCATTTTACTCCTTCCTCCCATGCTCATTATTCTCTTTTTATCTTTACTGAGCTGTGTTTGGCATCTATTAACCTAGGTCCTTCAAATCACGTATATAAACAAAATCAAGGCTGTGCCTGTCCAACGGTGAGTGGGGGAAAACTATGTATGGGAGGGGGAACACTACCCACCTAGTCCATCTTTGCAGAACAAGAACAGAAAAGATTAGACTATGCAACATTCTCTTATGCAACAAGGCAGTTTATAAATCAACCTTTACCCAGAGTGCTCAGGGTTCATTTTATTTCGTACAAATATAGCATTGAGTGTGATTGATATTCAGTAGCACTGATATCATCAGCTGTTGTAGACAGTTGTGAGCATTTTGCCTAAACTGGACTTAATACTGGGTTGTGTGAGGGTGTAGTGGTAGGACACAACATTGACCTTGTGATGACTGTGGACTTCCTACATTTGAAGATGCATAAAAAAAATAATGACTTGAACTGGGGAGACTTAGGTCCTAATCCTCAGTGAGCCACAAAGCCAGTGGGTAATCTTGGGCCAGTGACTATCTCTCAGCATAACCTTACCAGTTCGGGATTCATGTGTTACTGTCAGGAGCGAGCTGGCAGTAAACCACAACATGCAAGTCTTTATTAGCAAGAACATGATCTGCATAGACTTGGCGGAGTGCCAGGCCTGATGAGCACAGCAGCTCATCCCCAGTAGGTTTTGCCCCCTGTCTCCCTACAGTCGTCCAAGTCCCCTCTTCTCTAGGGTTCCCTCCAAGCAATCAGAGACTGCATGTGCATGAAGCCAACCCCTGACCCCACCCTTTTCATGCCTCTTCTGGTTCTGGGAGACAAGCAGGGAGTGGAGCTTGTCACAGCAGGAGGATGCGAGTGTCTTGTGTCCCCACCCTTCCTTTAAAAAACCCATGTGCAGCCACATACAGGAAACTAATGGTACCTCCTAAACTCCTGATCCTACTGGGTTTTCTGCTAGGAATGGGAGAGAATGTCCATGGGATTAATGATATCAACTTTCTATGAAACACCCTTGCATTAGTGAGCAACGAACCTTAACATTCCCCTTCTAAAAGTCCTTTGCTATAGAATTTTCTCCCCTCAAACAGTTCATGAACTAAAAAAGAATCTCTAACAGAACAATGCCTTCCTTGGAGCCTTTGATAATTGGCATATTTCTGCTCCCACTGGGATGTGCCAATTAAGGGAATCAGTTGTTTCACTGTGTCTACCTCAAGTGGGTCTTAGGTTCTCCACTGTCATTGTTGGGAGCTTTGGTGAATCATCGTATTTTGTTAGAAAGTCTAATAAGGGCATGAAGACATTCATGGGTTTTCTCTTATTTAATGTGCTCCAGTAGTTTTGTTCATTTAAGCACTTTCTCTTCTATTACCATTTCTGTCACCGGATACAGTCTTCAACATGACTTTCTATGCAACTTCACTTCATGCTTTGAAATGCTCACTCATTGTTACTACAGGCCGTTATTAACTCACTCCACCACAAATTGTCATATAGTTTGCACACCATCTTCTTTCTCTAATCCAGGGGTTACCAATGCAGTGCTTGAAGGTGCCAACTGAGCCTGCCAGTACCTCCAATGGTACCCACAAAAGGTCTCAATAAGTGTCTTAAAGGTAAAGGTAAAGGAACCCCTGACCATTAGGTCCAGTCGTGGCCGACTCTGGGGTTGTGGTGCTCATCTCGCTTTATTGGCCGAGGGAGCCGGCATACAGCTTCCGGGTCATGTGGCCAGCATTACTAAGCCGCTTCTGGCAAACCAGAGCAGCACACGGAAATGCCGTTTACGTTCCCGCCAGAGCGGTACCTATTTATCTACTTGCACTTTGAAGTGCTTTCGAACTGCTAGTTGGCAGGAGCTGGGACCGGACAATGGGAGCTCACCCCGTCGCGGGGATTCGAACCGCCAACCTTCTGATCGGCAAGTCCTAGGCTCTGTGGTTTAACCCACAGCGCCACCCGCATCCCAATAAGTGTCTTACCTCCTCAGAATTGCACAGTGCACAGGATACTGTTTTCTCTTGCTCATCTCCTGTTTTGTATTTACTTGCTTCAGTTTTTATTCAAGGTTTCCCTGAAAACAAATGTCATTTGACAATATATAAACATCATAAATAAATGCCTTTGGTTCTTTGTAATACTAGAAAATGGGGATGCTGCAGAGATCTATCTTAGGTTCAGTGCTGACCAACATCTTTAAAATTGACTTGTATGAGGGAATAGAGGAGATGTTCATCACATCTGCAGATGACACCAAACTGGGAGCCGTAGATAATACCTCAGGAGACAGGATCAGGATTCAAGATGACCTTAACAGATTGGGGAACTGGGACACAACTAACAAAATGAATTTCAATAGGGATAAATGTAAGGTTCTACATTTAGGCAACAATAATCAGATGCACAAATATAAGATGGGCGACAGCTTGCTTGACAGCAGTACATGTAAAAAATAATAATATCTGCACAATATGACAATTACTCCTAGTGATGCTAGCATTGGATAGTTTTTTCACAAGCCCCTTTTATCACATAAATACTGAGAAAGAGAATGTTAGCTCATATGGATTGGAGCTTCACATATGGCATTTCCTAGGGCAGACCATTAAATAAAATTAGGATTAATGGCTGTGGAATAAAACGCTATCACCACCAAAATCCAGAGTCATTTTCAGTGAAAAAGCAGATTGTGCCATACAGTGTAAGGTTGGTATACTGGCATTCAAATTAACCAAAAGAGGACAGACGGACAGGAATGATTTAATGCTTGGCCACATGAAAGACTTATCTAATGGCACTTTGTTCTTGGGTGTTTTGAAGAAACATCAATGCTACGAAAATAATGAAAAGGTCAGAAGCCGATTGTAATAAATTAGGAAAGACTGAGCCAATTTTCAACACCTCTGTTGCATCCATTTAAATTAGTGTGTTTTTTTTTAAAAAAAATGAAATTCTGTGACATTCACACTTTGATTAAGGATAACGAAAGGGCCAAGCCAGCCTCAACAAAGCAAAACAGAGTCAGGGACAGTAAAAGTCACATAAATTCATTGTTGTTGGTTTTTTTTTAAAGAGAACAACAACAAAAGGTTTCAGAGGAGCAGGGTGTGTTACATTCTATTCCATTAGCATCAAACAGTGATCTCTTCAAAGCAAACTTAATTGTAGATGTGTGATGAAAGAGCAACAACAAAAATGTTGGGTATTGCTTGCATTGATGGGACACAGCAGTTATACTATGCTGGGAGCCCCCACAGAAAAAGACATCTTGCCCAAATGGTTTGCTTCAGAGGCAGCTACCCTTTTTTTGGCCGGGAGGGGGGGGAGGTCACATTCACCCATAGTGAGAGGATCCAGAGGTTGCATGGCACCCCACACTCTTGCATGCACACAAACACACTGGACTCTCTACTCCACTGATACATGCATATCAACTGTGCTCATCAATTTACCAATCTGGTAATCAGAGAGGAGGCAGATAGAATTCCCATTAGGATGCAAACTTTTCTGCCACCCAAGTGCCATATCTATTTGCACCCTCCCCTCTGCTCTTTTTTCTGTCCCTTACAAAAATGGTGAGGTTGAATGTGTGTGTGCAAAAACTAGCCAGTGGCAAATTATTGGAACCAACTCACAATCCAATTCAGAATTCAGAATTTTAACAGTCATGTTTTAGTTTTGTAAAGCAAGCTGAATCAAGCCCTTAAACTAAAGAGAAAAGCATATCAGCAGAAGTCAGAGAAAAGCTGAACAGCTTTGCCAGTTATCGTGGTGGCTGTCTCAGTGCTTTCCCCTCAGTCATGACTACTACAAGAACCCTATTTGAAAACCTTAGAAGATAAATTAATTATCAAATTAAGCACGTATATGAAAACTTGCTTTAATGCACGTAATGCATTAAAAAAATTAAATGTACTTAGCTCAGAACCTGGATCTCCTTCCCACACAATTTAGATTTAAATTTGTTTTTCACTGTTTTCACTGTGGAAACCCCAATTCCTGTTTGTTCCAACTCAGCCATAAATAGTGGGCTTTCCCAGCAAAAGGAAGTTTGGAAGAGCCTAGAATCTTATCACAGTCATGATCATATTCTCTTCCACCATACAAAAAAGTATACTTGTTTTCTCAGAATAATAAGAAAATAGCACTAGACAAACTTTTACAACTTTTGTTCTGACACCCAGTGTTCAAAATATAACAGTTGCTATTTCTTATCTACTCCTTCTCTGTTAGGATTCACCAGTCAAGGGGCTTATCCCCACACTTCCTCTTGTCCCACTACTTCCCCTATCCTACCCTACCCCGGGGGGGGGAACGCTCTTTAGCGCTCAATCGGAGCAAATTGCAGTTTAGGCTTGCTCTGGATTGATGTTTGCTCCTATTCAGAGCAAGGGTTTCCGTGGGAAAGAGTGGGGCAAGGGGAAAACTACTCAGACCCGTACTTTCTGAGGCTGATTGTGACCATTGCCATTTTTACTGCAGCGCAGTGCAACGCTCACCTCCCACAAACAAATTCTACAAATAGGGTCTTTAACTTCCCAACCAGAAATGCAACAGCTACATGTGCACCCCAGTGTTTTATACTTGGTAGTCATCATCTGCATGTGAGTGAAACAGGGCAGTGGTGCAAACTTGAATAAAATATTGGGGGCGCCCAGCTAAGTCCTGCCCCACATAATTGACCACATGACACAGTGAGCATACACCATTTGAATGGCAATGCACATCAACTCCCTCAACTATTTCATTCGGGGGGGGGGGGGAGGCGACGGGACCTTGCCCTCTAGGAGTTGATTCCTATGAATCAGGGGTAGGCAAATTGTTCTGTTTCTAGTCTGAGTTGCTTTTGCATATGTTCAGACATAAGTCTTTTTCATCCTGTTTTTGCATTAATTTGTGTTTGTTTTTTTGTTTTTTTAAGAAAGCACATAAAATGCATTTAATTATGATTATTTATGGATGTCTTCCTATGAAGCATCTTGAAGTAATTTCACATTACAATAAAAGCATATATAAAAGCATTGCTCGTGTGCGTGTGTGCGCGCACACACACACACACAAACACACACAAACACACACACTCAAAATTTAATGCAGTCACATATATAACAACAATTTCAAATCCAATACAGATATGAACTAGGATAGACATCTGTATTCAGAAGACTTGTTTTCAATAGACTCTGAAAAGACAATAGAGTGGAACCAGTGGGATATGTAATGGGACAGAATCCCAAAGGCATAGGCACCATTAATAGGATTCCAACATTATGTGAGCATCTGCTGATACAGTTTTATCTGCAAAGCACAGTGATCAGTTGTATATATAAGGGATGAGAATTGCTTTTTAGGTACAATATATATATTAAGTGTACTTCCTCTCAAAATACCCATTTCTAAATCACCCCCACCCTCAAAATACATGTCTTAAACATACTTTGGTTGCAAAATCCGTATAATTGCAGAATTCCTTGGATATTTCTGATATGCAAATGAGTCTGAGAGATGTGGATCAGATCAGTTCATATCAGCATCCCGTTGGTGAGAGTGTGGTGCTGATAATGCCAAGGTTGCAGGTTTGATCCCCGTATGGGGCAGCTGCATATTCCTGCACTGCAAGGAGTTGGACCGGATGATCCTCAGGGTCCCTTCCAATTCTACAATTCCATGATCCCTAATGTAAATCAAGTGTGAGAGTGAATAACTTGCCTAGGAAAAAATAAATGCCCCGTTCCTCCAGCATGTGGCTTCCATATAGGTGTGCACCTGCTGATATGACTAGCATGAACTTCCAGTTACGCAGAGGAAGTCTTAAGAATCAATCTTATCCAAAGCAATTGGTGTTTGGGAGCCCCACTGTTTCATTGCAACAGCGGGAGTAGCATTAGAGCGCTGCTTAAGTTTCCCGGATTCTAAGTTTGCATTCATTGCCACACACAATGGAATTGTTGGCATGCAGTGTGGAGGAGGAAAACACAAAACAATGTGCTCAAGAGAAATGAGGTACATGACCTGAAGTTTGTGTGTCTAGAGGTGGGGGGGGGGAGAGAAAAGGTGAGAAGCAGCACTAGTCAAATGAGAGATGCAAAGAGATTGCCAGATCAAGGCTGGAATGAATAGCACTGGCTCTGCAGTAGAGGAAGCCTTAGAGAATTTAATGGAGAGGAACGTTTTCCAGCATACGGAGTGGAAGAGAGCCGCTTTGACAGGAATGTTAAAATCTCCCAAACAATCAACACTTCAGCCCCAGCGATGCTGAAATGACAGCAACCGACACAGCTACCTAATGAAGCATCCTTCGTTATCTGTTCTCTGCTGAATCTGTGCATCTTTTGTTGAATATCTACAGCATTTAACAAACACAATCATAATTAAAACTAGGTACAAAAAGATGGTAGGCTGATACTTAACTGAAAATTCCACATTGTTGGTAACTTACCTACTTCAGTCAATAGCTTTTTATGAAGCTCCCTGACAGGGCCTTTAATGCAGGCCTGCAGCAGAGTTTCACCTTTTACCTTGTGTATTCTTATCAGCCATGACTATCGTTATACCACACTTTTTTGAGTGGGCGATGGAGGCTTTTAAGCTTCACAAAATGCCCAATATTGCTTAAAGCAGACAGAATAGCTCTTACCCCATTCCCCTGAGCTCGGTCTGGACATGTGGAGAGGAAGAAAGAATAAGACTTGCAGCCACTTTTACACCATACATTTAAGCCCTATGATATAACTTTCAATAGTCATGGTTTTCCCTAAAGAATTCTGGGAGCTATAGTTTGTTAAGGGTGATGAGAGTTGTTAGGAGACCCCTGTTGTCACCACACCAGCCACAGTTCCCAGAGCTGTTTAACAATCTATCCCCCTTCACAAGGAACGCTAGACAAATGACAAACTAGCTCTGAGATTCATATACCAATGAATTCTTATACCAAATGAACAGAATCTCTAAGTGCTTTGCAAAAATATTAAAATGAACCTATCTGGATGGAACTATCCCTGCAGCCTTGCCTTAAGAGCAGTGCACCTCACCCCTGACCACCGGGGAGGCTGTTTGGGGCCAATGGAACATCTGAGGAACCACAGCTGGGGAAGGGTGCTATAATTGTTTGTAATACTTGAGGAAGTATTGATGCAGAAGATGGAAAAGACCACCGGCATTCTTTAATGCCACATGCTGGACTCAGTGGACTTGGGGGGAGGGAACAGGAAGCCAATGAAATGTGGGTGAGCAAGAGCAAATGCGGAAATGCTGCCTCACGGAAGGCCTTGAGCAAAGACAAGCTATTTCCTCCAGGGCAGGAATCCCTAAACTCGGCCCTCCAGATGTTTTGGGACTACAACTCCCATCATCCCTAGCTAACAGGACCAGTGGTCAGGGATGATGGGAACTGTAGTCCCAAACCATCTGGAGGTCCGAGTCTGGGGATGCCTGCTCCAGGGGGATTTGGGAACTGCGGACATGGAAAGGAAGTGCCAGGGCAGAAGGCCAGATAACAAGTAGAAGAAATACTTCTTGTATCTGTGCTGAATCTTCCAACAAACCATTGGATGTCTGTGAGTCCTTGGGTTCTATCCACTTTTTCAGTGCCTTGCATGAATCTGTAAGTAAAGTTCAAAGCAGAGCTGCTGCCAATCGTCATGGTGGGGATCATGTAGAGGAGCTGCCTTGCTCACTGCCTGTGATAACAGGGGGCAGCCCCCTTGCAAGTTGTACCCCTTTCAGAAGACCTATACAAATGCAATGCTAGAATTGCAGACTATTGGACTATTTCCAAGAGAAGTCCTATGCAAGAGGCAAACTTGCATAAGCCAAGGTGCATCCGTCAGCCTTCGCAACTCCATTCTGATATGGCATAGCCCATGAAGAGTGTGAACCAGGATAAAATTAAGAGGAGGAACTGCAAGGGGCATATAGAAAAGCAAATTTGTGGTTTGAGCTGTAGGCCTGAGGTTCCTTACCCTTGACATATAATTAAGGTAAGGACACTATCAATAACATTTATATGCCCATCCAATAAAATTGTTTTTTGGCCTGGAGATTTCTTTTTGAAGTTAAACCAGTCTTAGTCTTCCCCACCATGGAAGCACATCCCATAACTTTCTTCACAGGTCTCTGTTTTCATTATCCATCTCCGAACTGTTAATGTTAACTGGTGGGTTCATTCATCATTGCTCAGTTGCATTTCAGCTAGGGGAGGCTTTCTTGAAGTCTGTATTATTACACTGGCTTTATTACAGCCACAAATAGCTGTGGGAGCTCATTGATCTCCCCTTCCTTGCTCCTTCCAATTCAAAGATCTGACCTAGATTATACTAGATAAAACTGAAATATGTTTATGTCCATTATTCCCATAGGAGGCATTTATATTTTGCATTGCGAGTTAATAGCAAAAGACTCTTTACAAGTTTTTGCATGCATAAAACAAAAGCTTTTATAATCCTGAGGAGGCATCTTGCTGTGCTAATATATTTAACTCACTTGCAGTGCTGTAAAACAGATAAACTTTAAATACAACATATTGTGCCAAAAGATTAGAACCGACTTTGCTTGAGTTCACTATGAGTTCAGAAAATCAATGTTAACGGTGTTTTCCCCTCCCATTTTGGTTAAAAATACAAACCGTTTCCCGTTCCCATCACACTATCTCTTTGCATGCATAGACCACAGATAAAAAGGTTTTACAAGGGAAAAAAGCAGGCAAATTTAATGTACAAATATGCTCTTATTGGAATTAAAGTAACAATTTTGTTTAGCACATGTGTATTCAAGAGTGATAAGAATTGAGAGTAGCAGATTGGTTAGGCTTAAACTGAACCAGAATCACAGTGATCCATCCTTGTAACATGGAAAGAAAAAGAAATTAATTCTACACTAGTGGGTTTTCCACCCATTATTGAAAATATGGGGCGTATGGGGTAGTAGGAGAGGGAATACCTCTGGTGTGGGGCACATTGTGTTCCTCCTGGGGTCATATGTCCACCTTTGGTCTCCACCCCCCCCCCCTGCACTCAGCTCTCACCTGTGGCTCCTACAAGCTGTCAACATGCAACAGTGGCCACACTCTGGGAATGGCTTCAGCTGGCTGGCAAAACCAGATGAGGGTAGCCAATGGGTCTCAAACCCTCAGTGAGATAGGCACTTACCTTACATGTGAGAGAGGCTCCAGAGGATTGAGAAGACAAGGTCAATAGTGGGTCCAACTGCCAAGAAGGTGGTTTCTGCACAGGCTGTAGATGGAAGCGAGGGGCAGATGGGGCTCATCAACCTGGAAAGACACTCCATTTAGGAGAAGGAAAATTCTGACCCTAAACTTCCACTACCTTGCGGGATATCTTTGGGAGAAGAAAAAGGCTAAGGAGTAAAACCTACACAAATCCAGAGCGGAGTCCCTAAGATGGTTGGATGGTGCCTTGTATGCCTCCTTCTGGCAACTCCTGCAGCCAAGCTGGTGCCAAAAGTATTGCTCTGCTGTGGGGATGTGGATGCAGCGTGGGGGTGCACCCCCACCTCAGCATAAGACACGCCACAGCGTGTCTAGCCGCCATGCCCACTCTCTGACCTTTTCCTCCCTCGCAGAAAGCTTTGCTTAATGTTCCACTTGGCTGGAGCATGTCGAATGACGCAGACTTTCGAGTATCAGGGGAACATTTTGGGGGAAAACAGCTGTCTGACACATGTATTGCTAATGCTGGAAATGTGCCTTACTGGAAATACGTTAAGTTCAGGGTGGTTTCACTACTGTTTCCAATTGTTGACTTCTGCTAATAAAAGGAGCCTCTGCAGAGCTAGCCGGCAGCTTGCTTGGAGTTTGCTTGCTAGCTTGCTCCTGCACAGCTCACATGCATTCAACTCCCATGCTGTCCTCTGTTATTTCTACACTCTGCTTTCCTCTGGAACACATCAGTGAGGCTGAGAGGAGGATTTTGTCACCCCAGATCCTCCATACACACTGCAAATGCTTGTGCCCCAGGAGAAGTCAATTTGGTGCCTTTAATGCAGCAGTTTGAGGCACAACCCCAGAGACAGATGGATTCCAACAACAGTAAAAATATGTTTTGGACTGTTTTGTCAGGGATGCGGGTGGTGCTGTGGGTTAAACCACAGAGCCTAGGACTTGCCAATCAGAAGGTCGGCGGTTCGAATCCCTGTGACAGGGTGAGCTCCCATTGCTCGGTCCCTGCTCCTGCCAACCTAGCAGTTCGAAAGCACATCAAAGTGCAAGTAGATAAATAGGTACCGCTCCGGTGGGAAGGTAAACAGCGTTTCCGTGTGCTGCTCTGGTTTGCCAGAAGCGGCTTAGTCATGCTGGCCACATGACCCGGAAGCTGTCTGCAGACAAACGCTGGCTCCCTCGACCAATAAAGCGAGATGAGCGCCGCAACCCAGAGTTGGTCACGACTGGACCTAATGGTCAGGGGTCCCTTTACCTTTACCCCAAACTTCACAAGCCTTTTCACATATTCTGAAGTTGGGAGTAGCATTTTGGCAATGCAGGGTGGGGGTAAATATGATTTTGGAGCTGGCAGCAAATCTAGCAACAGTGTCAAAAGTGCTCCCAGGAATCACAAAGACAATCAGAATGCCCTTGATCTGCAGGATGGTAAGAAATAGTGGCCACCAACTGTTGGGACTCCCAGGAGCCCTCCGCTGTTGTCAGAACCACCAAAAGGGCTACTGGAACGGGCAGTAGCTCAGTGGTAGAGCATCTTTTTCCCATGTAGAAGGTCTCAGGTTAAATCTCTGGCAATGCTAGGTAGGGCTGGGAGAAACTCCTGCCTGAAATTCAACTGAGACCATCTTTAAGTATTTTGCTGTGGGTTAAACCCACAAAGCTCAGTGTGCTTGAATTTGGCTCATGACGACAACAAAATTGCCCTATAGAACCAAGAGTAGTCAAATTTCGGTCTCATGGTAGGAACGAAAGACTGAACCTGAGCAAGGTAGAATTTGATGAGTGATCTCCCCCAAACTTAGTAAGATTTTTTTTAAAAAACAACAACAACAACCCTATGTTTCTTTCTGCACTGAAACAAGAGATAGTTTGCATTCTGGTGTAATTTGTTCCAGAAGTCCTTGAAGGACAGGCTTTACTGGCAATGATTTAGAGACCTGTTCCTACCTCTGGTGACTTTGTGTTGGAATTCTGTCAGCAAAATGTATCTTCAAAGCCATTTCACCCACAGTAGTTATTACTCAGCTAGGTTCACTCAGTGAATAAATATCCCCTCACGCTAACACCAATTTTTCTTTCTTGGAGCTTTCTCTACAGCATTTGGAAGGGAAGGGGGAGATGACAAAAACAAGGGGAAATATGTTAGGAAAGGCCTGGATATTGGACTCTGAAGACAAACCAAACTAACCTTTCTTTGGAAGACAGTTCTGCTTCCATGTGGATGCAGAGGCAACTAAGTCCAGCTTCTCATGAAATGGTCACATTTGCTCCATCGCTTTGAAATGCCAGCCATCAGACTGGAAGGTTCTGCAGCCGGGACATGATTGTTTTAGATTAACAAGAGCTATGGCTTAGTGATAGAGCATCTGATTTGCCTCAAGAAGGTCCCTGGTTCAGTCCCTGGCATCCCCACATAGGGCTGAGAGTGACTTCTGCCTGAAACCCTGGAGAGCCACTACCTGTCAGTGCAGACAGTACTAATCTAGATGGGCCAATGGTCTTTCTCAGCATGTGTGTGTGTGTTTACTGTGATTAACAAAATATAGATTTTATTTCTGTGGCAAAATGTTTTGGCTTGTACTTTCGGCTTTAATAAAAATGAAACGATACTGTTGCCAAGATGGCAGTTATAAAGCTTTGAAGATGAATCCTGACAAGACAGAAGTATTGTTTTTGGGGGAAGGGGGGCAGGCAGGTGTAGAGGACTCCCTGGTCCTGAATGGGGTAACTGTGCCCCTGAAGGACCAGGTGTGCAGCCCGGGAGTCATTTTGGACTCACAGCTGTCCATGGAGGTGCAGGTTAAATCTGTGTCCAGGGCAGCTGTTTACCAGCTCCACCTGGTACGCAGACTAAGACCCTACCTGCCCGCAGACTGTCTCACCAGAGTGGTGCATGCTCTAGTTATCTCCCACTTGGACTACTGCAATGCGCTCTATGTGGGGCTACCTTTGAAGGTGACCTGGAAACTGCAATTAATCCAGAATGCAGCAGCTAGACTGGTGACTGGGAGTGGCCGCCGGGACCATATAACACCGGTTCTGAGAGATCTGCATTGGCTCCCAGTACGTTTCTGAGCACAATTCAAAGTGTTGGTGCTGACCTTTAAAGTCCTAAACGGCCTTGGTCCTGTATACCTGAAGGAGCGTCTCCACTCCATCTTTCAGCCCGGACACGGAGATCCAGCGCAGAGGGCCTTCTGGTGGTTCCCTCATTGCGAGAAGTAAGGTTACAGGGAACCAGACAGAGGGCCTTCTCGGTAGTGGCGCCCGCCCTGTGGAACGCCCTCCCTTCAGATGTGAAGGAAATAAGTAGCTATCCTATCTTTAAAAGACATCTGAAGACAGCCCTGTTCAGGGAAGTTTTTAATATTTAATGTTGTATTGTTTTTAATACTTGATTGGGAGCCGCCCAGAATGGCTGGGGAAACTCAGCCAGATGGGCGGGGTATAAATAATAAATTATGATGATGATGATGATGATGATGATGATGATGATGATGATGAAATGTCCAGAAGGGCTTCGTGTTGGTACTATCCTCAAGGCTGAGGCCATGCGTTGTAAATGCATCTAGTGTGTGCATCCAGATGTTGCCTCCATTCGCTAGCAGAGTAAGATCCGTTGTGAGCTCTCTCCCTCATCCTTCTTTCCCTGCTCCTGTTATTTAATCACAGCAATAACCAAGGTGACGAAAATGAAGGAATGGCTTAGCAAGGTCAAATGCAATAAAGCACACAGAGCCACAAAGGGCAGGCTTATTTAACTTGTTGCGAGAGGGTGGTTGCTGGAGGCATCCCATGAGTTAAATGTACTTCCTCACACAATTTAAGAGAATTGGTTTGATTCCGTGTTGGTCATCTGCTTTTTATGATTTTGTAATGTAGTAATGTTCTAATTATTTTATTGTGCACCTCCATGATCTTCCCTTATTTGTTGCTTAGATGATAGATAGATAGATGATAGATGATAGATGATGATAGATGATAGATGATAGATGATAGATGATAGATGATGATAGATGATAGATGATAGATGATAGATGATAGATAGATAGATAGATAGAGATAGATGATAGATAGATAGATAGATATAGATAGATAGATAGATAGATAGATAGATAGATAGATAGATATTCCTACTGGGTAGAAGAGGTCAAGGATATAAACAATACAATAAGCTTAGATTTATGGAGAAGGCTCCCCACTGCAGACATTGTCTCCAGCATATGGAGGGCTGTAGGGCCTCCAGCAATGCTATGAGCAATCTTGACAAGTGTCTTTCGGGACTAGTACTGTGGAAGGGAGAGGGACCAGCAGTAGGTGAAGCCAGAGTCAGACAGGCAGAGCCACCCTCTGAGTGTCTGTCAGCCAGTGGAGGTAGGCTGAACTTGTGGAGCAGTTCTACTATCAATGATTCCAAACCCAATGGCTATTGCTCACATGTGCCCACTCAAACGCTTCAACTGGTGGAATTGACACCAATGCAGGTGCCATGTAATGCCCATTCCACATTTGTAAGAACTTGGTCATTTAGTGTGGCAGCACCTAAACTTTGGAATTCTCTGCCTATTGATATCAAGCAGGTGCCTTTGCTGTACAGTGGTACCTCAGGTTACAGACACTTCAGGTTACAGGCGCTTCAGGTTACAGACTCCGCTAACCCAGAAATAGTACCTCAGGTTAAGAACTTTGCTTCAGGATGGGAACAGAAATTGTGCATTGGCAGCGGGAGGCCCCATTAGCTAAAGTGGTGCTTCAGGTTAAGAACAGTTTCAGGTTAAGAACAGACCTCCGGAACGAATTAAGTTCTTAACCCGAGGTACCACTGTACTCTTTTCAGTGCTTGCTCAAAACACTCTTACACAAGCCTATCCAGATGTTTAGAAATTTGAGGTAATCTTAACCTGCTTTAGTATCTTAACTTTTATATACTTTAGAGAAGGATTGTATTTTTTTCTTGTTTTATCTTTTTGTAAACTGCATCGAGGGTTGTTGTTTTTTTAACAAGCAGGAGGTGTATAAATTTTATGAAATAAAATGAAATAAATAATAATGAACTTTCTCCAGTGTCGAAGGCAGTATGCTTCTAAATATCAGTTGCTGGAAACCACAGGAGGGGAGAGTACTGTCGCCCTCAGGTCCTGTTTGCAGGCTTCCTGTCAGCATCTGCTTGGCCACTGTAAGAACAGGATGAAGAAGAAGAGTTTGGATTTGATATCCCACTTTATCACTACCCGAAGGAGTCTCAAAGTAGTTAACATTCTCCTTTCCCCTCCTCCCCCACAACAAACACTCTGTGAGGTGAGTGGGGCTGAGAGACTTCAAAGAAGTGTGACTGGCCCAAGGTCACCCTGCAGCTGCATGTGGAGGAGCGGAGACGCGAACCCGGTTTCCCAGATTACAAATCTACTGCTGTTAACCTCTACACCACACTGGCTCTCGTGTGGTCCAGGATACTGGACTATTATTATTAATAACACCGCCCCCCCCAAAGAACCACATTTTAAAAGGGTATAGGATGTCAATCAGGTCAACAAAAGGCCTAGTTAAAAAGGTACAATTTTTGCCTGGTGCCTAAAGGTGTATAATGCAAGCACCAGGCAAACTTCCCTGGGGAGAGCATTCCACAGATGGGGAGCCACTGCAGAGAAGACCCGTTCTCGTGTTGCACCCTCTGGACCTCTCAAGGAGGAGGCACACGAGGGACCATTGCTCTGATCCAACAGACTCTTCTTATGTACTGTCCTAGGAGACCAGCCTCCACTGCATATGATGGAGAGGGCTAGGGAGTATTCCCACACCCTGCCTCCTTGTGCTATTGGAATCACGTGAGGAGGGGAACAACTGAAGAGAGCCGAAACAGGGCCTAGCTGGAAACCAAAACAGCATGATAATCATGGCTCTCTCTCACCAGATGGTCAGAAACAGAAGCTACATATATTTGTAGACCAGATCCCTTTGTATCTTAATGTCTTACGCAAAATGAGACACCTCCTATGTAAATAATAAAAACAAAGAATGATAGCACAGATCTCTTATAACCACTTATCTGTTCTGTATTATGTATGCTGGCCCACCCTGCACAAGTGTTACCAGCTTAAAAGGGCTTTAATCCTCAATGAAATTATTTACCAGTATCTTCTGTTCTATTCATCCAGGCTATTTGCATTCAGTTCAGCTTTCTCAAGACAAAAAGCCACCGGAGCCTGCCTGTCTAAAGAGTTTAAGCTTATGTGCAATAAAGCAATATTACATTCCCTTCAGATTAGAATGTTGTGCTGTTGAAGGGATTATGGTGGCACCAGTCACCATGCAAGAATTTGGAGGAAGAGAAAGTTTTGCATATTACAAAGTGACATCTTAAAATAATAATAAAAAGAGTCTTTCACAAGCTGTAATCCTCTTCTGGAGTTTTTCCAATAGCTTTATGGACTTCTGTGTGAAAAATGCTGTCATAGTGATTATATTGCAAGATGACACCAGTAGGGGGTATTGGATCCAGGAGGCGATTCTGCTTTTCTTGTCAAACAGAAAGCAAAGTGATGCTGAACCAGCCTAAGGTTTTACTTTAAGTAGGAAGGTGATGAGGGGGAAAAAATGCAAAGAACTCCTGTCATGTCGGGTTTTGCCTGACCTTTTCCAAAACAGATAGGAAGGATCATATCACTGACAATTCATGTTTGGGTATAAAAAGTTACAGTTGTCACACTGCTACCTGTTTAAAAGTTGAAGATTTTCAGTGGAGAATTAGCCTCACTTGGCAAGCAGAAAGCATAGGTATAGCATATGTTTGCATGGGGAAAGATAGTGCAATTCATAGCATCCTCTTCTTGGAGTTCTCTTCCACGCTTCGACAATAAAGCTTGGCTCACACAGGCACCTAACAGAAGTCCCACTCCAGATGTGAGCTTGTTCCCCTGTGAGGAGGGCCAGTGATCCACTCTCTGCGCAATTGGTATTTTTCCAAGACATATTCAGGCAGATGTGTGTACTGAGTTCCATGCATGCAACAGAAATTCTCCTCCCTCTCTTCTTCCTGCGCACCCTCAGAATCTGCTCCAGAGGTTCCTCCAACCCCCTGGAGAACATTTTGAGTGTACATAGGGGCTGTAGGTGAGATGAGAGGAAGTCTCCATTGTGCAGGTGGGAGTTTGCTGAGCTAGCAAAACAGCATCATTGGATATGCTCCAACATCCCTCCAGACATTGCATGCCCTTGTCTCCACTGTCATATTGCTTTCTGATCTTGTCCCCATGCTGTCCATTTGCTGGAGCTTGTTTGCGAAGGACAAGCCTGCTGAACAAGCACAGTCTCTCCATGACTGCACAATCAGGGCTCCCAATCATAGGGAGAGCCTACATGCATTCAGCTGTCTTCTGATTTCACTTAATGCATGGTTAAGGCTTCAGTGCAGACTTAAATCAGGTAAAAAGACTGCCTGATGGTTAAATTTTCACACACATTTGTAAGCAGCATAGGATCACATTTTGGGAAAGCAGTTCCCCCTGGTGCTGGGTGAATGTGGGGAGGGGGGATCCTTTCACTAACCCCCCATGATATACTGTATAAGGGTTGTTTTGTGTGTGACTTTTATTCTGTAAAGGTGATACCATCTTTGAGCCATACACGGCTGGTCTCACAGCTTCTCTGGGCCCCACTCCTGATGTCCTCCTGTTAGGTATGGTAGTCTGTAGAGGAAAGGACTGTACATATAGATGTATACATTCCTTTGGAGCTTGAAACTTGTGTGATAAGGGTTCCAGGTAGGATGGAATTTTCTGAAAAATATGAGGTCTGCATGGATTTATTTTTCTAATCTTGCTCCTTAATCTTGATGAGAAACCAGATTGCACTGCTCCCCCTGGTTCTGCTAAAATTATGAACAATTTTCATGTATTTTATGCATTATTATACATTGAATATTATATATGTATTATGCATACATACACTACAGGTTTCCTTAGGTAAACGGCACAGATACATATCTTGATCTTGATCCCCTCCCCCTCTTTCCTTTCTCCTTCTGTGATGGAACTCCTATTTGGGGACTTCCCTAGCTTTTTTCTGGCCCACGTAGGACCAGTCTGGATAGTTGGCCTTGGTAAAGATTTGAAGTTTTCATCCCCAAAAAGTTTTTGATTTGAGTTTCTACCGAAATGAGGCTGCATTTTAATGTATTTTAATCTGGTTTTTAAGTTGTATTTTAATCAATTGTTTTTATACCTGGTGTTAGCTCTGCTGAGCCCAGTTTTGGCTGGGGAGGGCAGGGTATAAATAAATTTTATTATTATTATTATACAACCATGCATATACCTGCAAAAATTGCATATTAATATACTTGTAAAATTATGCTGCAGAAATATACGTACAGTGGTACCTTCAGGTTACATACGCTTCAGGTTACAGATTCCGCTAACCCAGAAATATTACCTCGGGTTAAGAACTTTGCTTCAGGTTGAGAACAGAAATCGTGCTCCGACGGTGCGGCGGCAGTGGGAGGCCCCATTAGCTATAGTGGTGGTTCAGGTTAAGAACAGTTTCAGGTTAAGAACGGACCTCTGGAACAAATTAACTACTTAACCCGAGGTACCACTTTAGTACAAAATGGAGCTTAACTATGTTATACATGTTAGGGGAAGAAGTCTGTGTCCCAATAACAAGATCGCTCCATCAGCACATGCATTTCTGCCAGTCTGATGGAGGCATCTGCCATCTCCCCCACCCCATGCTGTTCTGACCCCCATCCCTGAACTATGAGTGGCCACATAAAAGGAGGAGAGGGAGTAAAAACCCCCACTCAATTTCACTAGAAGGAGCCCTTGCACAGGCTTCCACTGGTGGGGCTCATTAGTTGAATCCCGTCCTTTAGATATAATAGTCATAATTTTTTGCATATAATTAATTGAGTTTATAAAGCCCTGCTCACCAACAATGCAATTCTCAGTTGGTTCAGAGCTGCCAATTTCAGTGTATAAATCTATTTGGTTTTTCTTCCATCTCTAGTTCTAGCTTCTGGGGAAGTCTACATGTGTAGAGATGCATGTAGGTCCACACATAAAACATGGAACTCTGGGTGGTACTAGGATGGGGGGAGAATCTGTGTAATCTCAGGGGTGGGGTGAACTGCACTGCCGTACAACCTCACAGATTGGCCGGCAGTGCAGCCCTACTCCACACTAACCTCACAAATGCTTCTTTATTCCCAGAACACCATGAATAGAGATATATTTGGAAGCTGCTGCACCTTCAAAATACATAATATTTGTTAGCTGAGGCACTTAAATAACGCAGATGACATTCAAAGAGAAAATCCTAGTAAAAATTTATGGAACAAACTGAACCAAAAAGTATACATCTTGAACAAAAAGGCACAAAGGAGTTTTGCTTTTCTGACTGACCTTGTTCAGAGCATGGTTAGCTTCAACTAAAAATTCACCCCCCCAAAATCCTCCCTCAGAGCAAGAGAGGATAACAGAACACATGCTAACCTCCCTAAAGATCATGCCAAGTTCCCTGGTTGCTTTGCAACATTGCCACTCACTCCTCTTGAGTTGTTGGCCAACACTGAGACCAGAATTAACTCTTAAATTTCAAACTAAGTGATCTCGGCTGTTGTACTTCTAACAGCATTTAAGCCAGCAATATCATGTCTAGGTACAGGAAATTTACATGTAAAGGAGTTCTAAATCATCATCTTTTCCTTTTTCTTTTTGGGGTGGGACAAATGGATCTAAATTAGTTATGTATACAGCTTAATGTGCTGATATTAATAATAATAATTTTTCTGGCAATGGGGAAGCAGCATGATTTCAAAATTAAACTGATTCACTTTCTCTACTGCATGTTTTATTAGTTCAATATCAGTTAATACTCCTCGTGGGTTTTTCTCCTGCACTGTATAAATCTCAGCTGAATGAAGTAATGTCTTTTGGAACTGAAAATCCAACCCCCTCAGGAGAATGTGGGACTCATTGCTTCCCCTACTCTTTCTCCTATATTAATGCCAGAAAAGAGCTTCATTCTAATCACAGCGGCCCTGCGATTGATGCCAGAGCGGGGGGGGGGGGGGAGGGAAGACGACATAAACACAAAAGCAACAATGATTCTAGACCAGCCTGGTGTCCTTTGGATGTTTGAACTCAATTCCCAACTGCCCCAGCCAGCATGGAGGACACCAGATTAAGGCTAGTGGTCCATTCTAACAACTCTATACAAACAGCTCCAATACATCCATTATATGTTCCACCCTTTGTTTAGCTTACCATGAAATTCTGTTTGTGTCAGCTGTCAAAATGCTGTGGACATGGTGTACTTTGATTTCAGCAGACCTTTCTGCAGGTCCTACATGATATTCCTGTTGACAAGATGATAAAACATGGGCTAGATTACACCTTTGTAAGGCTGGACCATAAAGCTGGACCATAAAGAAGGCTGATCGCTGAAGAATTGATGCTTTTGAATTATGGTGCTGGAGGAGACTCTTGAGAGTCCCATGGACTGCAAGAAGATCAAACCTATCCATTCTTAAGGAAATCAGCCCTGAGTGCTCACTGGAAGGACAGATCATGAAGCTGAGGCTCCAATACTTTGGCTACCTCATGAGAAGAGAAGACTCCCTGGAAAAGACCCTGATGTTGGGAAAGATGGAGGGCCCAAGGAGAAGGGGACGACAGAGGACGAGATGGCTGGATAGTGTTCTCGAAGCTACGAACTTGAGTTTGACCAAACTGCGGGAGGCAGGGGAAGACAGAAGTGCCTGGCGTGCTCTGGTCCATGGGGTCACGAAGAGTTGGACACGACTAAACGACTAAACAACAACAACAAGGCGTGTATGCAGCTGGTTGATTAACCATATTGAAATAATGTTCATCAGTGGCTCCTCAGTGCGCCTGTAGAGAGGTGAGAAGTGGGATGTCACATGGTTCTTTTCTGGTCGACAAAGAACAAAATGACAAAGGAAGAAGTAGAGGAGAAGTTTGTCAGAGCTGCAGATGGCACCAAAATAGGTGATGTGGCTAATACCTGAGATAACAAAAACAGGATGAAATCTTATCTTGACTGGATGGAGAACATGGGTCATTCATTTGATATGTTTTCTAATGGATAGTGCCAGGAAAATGTATGAAATGGAACATCTATGGCAGCAAACATTCATAAATGTCCGACCCAGGTTTCCTGTTCCTGTTCTCTACAAGAGTTAGAAAACAAACACCCTGATAATGTCACAAGAATCATACCTGGAATAACTGCAGTGGTAAATAGATCTTTATTATCTGTATACCCAATAAGTAAATCTTCTTAAATTTTTCATAAAGTAGCTCAACAATTCATCTTCAGTGAAGCTGAAACTCTGCATTACAAGCGGTAGCTCTTTAAATGAAGCAATGCACTGAATATTGAAAGTGCATTATGCTTTAATTCTCAGTCTGAAGTTCTGTTTTGTTTCAACAAAAGTATAATCATTTTGTCAAGTAGAAAACTGCTAGATCTTTCTCCTGATTCTTAAAACGAGGTCTGCATGCATTCATACTGCAGCAACAGGCTTTGATAATCTTATTCAAAACTGAATGAGCCACAAACGGCTCGAGATACTCCCAGGCTTAAAAAGCTGTGCAAAGAATTCCTAAGCATTTCACTCATTATTTTAAGCATGGAGGGTGTCCCAGCTGTTGTGAAGACAAGGCCATTCATTCATTCTATTTGTATGCCGCTTTTCACAAAAGAGAAACACGCTCCAAGTAACTTACGACAAAAGAACTGGAATACGTTTCAAACAAGCACTAAAAAACCACAATTCCACAGTAGCATAGCAAAATAACATAGTAACAATTTCATAAGAACATAGCAAAACAATAGTGTTAAGTTGTGGGTGAACATATCAGACGACACATCGATTCTTCAAACAGCTCTTGTTTATTCACAGTCCAAAACAGAACTGAACTGAAAGGTTCAGTCAGCCTGCTTATATAGAGCTCCAGTACAAAGTAACTGTAACAATTTTCTAAAACTATCCAGTCACTGAATGTCACTTTCGATCCTTCATTTGTATAACTATCTACAGTATCCCCCTGCTGGCCCAGGGTGAGAACTTCAGTACATAACAAATAGCAAATACAATAACATAGAAAAAGGCACATTTCCGTACTATAAATATAACAAGATTACTTAAACAACATGCAGCATTTTAATGTTTGATGTTTTATGGTGTTTTTAATATTCTATTGGGAGCCACCCAGAGTGGCTGGGGAAACCCAGCAAGATGGGTGGGGTATAAATACATTATGATGATGATGATGATGATTATGATGATGATGATGATGACACAGCTTCATGTTTGTCCTAGAAACAGCCCTCCAGTGATGTTCCTCAGTGTCCCTCTCCTGTAGCCATTTGCAAGGCTTCTGAGGTGCTCCATTAACATTATGAAGCAATAATGTTGCTTAATAGAGGTGCTGAGTTCCACCCAACATTGGGGGAGCTCGTTGCATGAGCATGACATCACAAGTGCAACACACATTGGGAGAAGGTTGTGAGGCCCAACAAGACCCACCACCACTGTGGGGAGGCCCAGGGGGTAACGCCTCAAGATTGGGGAGGCTCAGCCCCATCCCCACATACTTGAGGGTGCTGAGGTGTCCTCAGCCTCACAGAGTTGGTGCCTATGTTGCTCACAGTCCTTCTCCTGCAGCAGCTTCTTATAAGAGCTATGGTTTTCCCGGGGAAGGCCGGCAACTAGCAGCTAAATCCCCAGTCACTAATAAGTGAGTTTACCTTGGTTTGTACCCTGAAAGAGTGGTCTTCCACACAGAGAACAGAACTATGGTTTATCAAGAACATCTGGATGGAACCACTTTGGCTACCCATAAGGAGAATAAAAAACTTATGTTCTCTAAATAGCCTATACTGGACAATCTTAAAGAGAAATGCTCATTTGTGATGTAATTCCATAAGAAATAAGCTCCTTTTTTATCCTGATAGAATTAAGGGATGGGGGAAGAGAATTCTTCCAACAGGCAGCACAGGTGGGCTTTAAAAACTTTTATTTATTTTACACCTGGGATGTGGCATGTCCAACAGATAGAGAGATGAGTTATTAAGACTTTTCAACAATGAATATTGTCTGTGAACTGGGAGATATTTCCTATTTATTCCTGGGACCTATGAAAGCAGCTACATATTTTGGGAGTGTTCTGACTGAATGGCTTCCTTGGTGCCACTAAAACAAAAGAGGTGTGTGTGTGTGTGTGTGTGTGTGTGTGTGTGTATTTCATTTTTTTAAAGGCATGAAACAACTGCAAAGTGCTGAAACAAAATGTCCTCTTTCAGATAGGAAATCCATATAATACGGTATTATATAAACACCCCAGAATATTTGCTAATCAATATTCATGCAACATCATATAGAAGACATGACAACCACATATTGGAAACATGGGTGGGTGAGCAGTGATCAGCAATTTTAACAAGATGTATGCCATCTCATTGATAGTAATACCAACTGCATGCTTTTTGTCCACTGGTAATAGGGTTAAAATTGTGAAAAACAACAGTCAATGCAGCTAAAGCATTCAGATCTTAGATAACACATTGAAAGATGAAGCTCCCAATATCATAGACATAAAGAATTCAAATATAAAAATAAAACTCAGTCTGCTCTTTACAGCATTCATAACTGAAAAATATATTGACAAAAGTGGAGAGCTTTACAGAGCTGACAGTAAGGAATACTTGAGGAATACATATAGCCTGTCACAAACCAATGAGCTATGAAAGTGGAAAGTATTTTACATCTGTGAGAGTGTGTGTGTGTGTGTGTGTGTGTGTGTGTGCTTATGTGTGGAAGTCTCAGTACTTAAAGTAAAATGAGCACCCTTTTCCTAATCCCTTGTTTAAAGGTTAGCCTATTAGGTTTTATTGGGTTTTTGGCTAGATTTGTAGGGCTGCCTTTGTATATCATCCAATCTGATTATGACAGCTAGCATGCTGTGTGCAAAATATTAAAAGTGGGACACTAGCAACTAATGAATGGTCAAATAAATAATGGGATTATGTGGCAAAACCTAAAATAACAAATTATGTTCATGTTAAAGAAGGAATACAAAGGTTAAATGTATGTTTTATTGGGAATGGCATGTGTGTATTTTGTAACAGAAAGGATATTAAGATTAGAAATGCTTTTTGTAAATTATAAGTGTGCGTTTGCATGCATTTGATTTAGAAGTGCAGATGTTCAAACAGTCAAATAAACAACCTTCAGTTGGTTCAGCAAGGAGCTAACCGACTGCTTACTGGGGCAGAGAAATGGAAGCAGTTGATGTTTACCATGAAAGAACTTCACAGGGGCTCTCTTGTTAGTTTTCTGAGTACAAGTCACAGCTGCACACATTTATGAAGGGCATCTGTACTCCTTGCAACTTCATTTAAGGTCCTGGATGCCAAATAGGCCTGAGCAGATTCCTAATAAAAACCCGCTAAAAATTGACTACACTGCTGTGGACTGCACACTGTGAATTGCCCTTTCATCAGCAAGGAGACACCTCAAGGCTATCTTCTTGCTGACTTCTCTAGCTTGTCTGCCAGCCTTTGGATGGTCAAGGCTCTGCTTTTCTACTGGGTGGTTTTCATGTAGGATTAACCTTTTTTGCCATTTTGAAATCCCCATGGAAGAACAGCTTTGCAAAGCTCAGTTGCTCTTTTCTGTCTCTTCTTGGAGCCTGTAATATTTAGGAATGTAGTGAAACTCTTGTTTCTAGCATTTACTTTGGAGATGAGCTAATCTGTGAAAACACAACATCTGCTAGAGCTATAAAACAAATGACAATTAATTAGGTATTTGAAGGTCTGCTTTGGAGACAATAGGGTTTTTAAAGTTTACTAACTTCTCAAAGGGCTTAAACTATTTAATGGGAGTTCAGTCTGTAAAATATGTTGGTTGCTACTAGTTTCTTGATTCTTGTATTCTCTCAACATATTTTCACTTTGCTGGAAAGTCTGAGAGGATTAGAGACATGAGATCAATCTCCAAGGAGTTTTGCATGCAACCGATAGCCAAGATCATTCCTTTCTCATGTAGTAAGTTGCCATCATAATCTCTTCCATCTCTAGTGCTGCTGCATCCTGTCAAACATATATAGATAATTTTTCACGTAATCTTCATTTATTCTACATATAGCTTTTCGTTTACATACAGCTTCCTTAGCAAAATATATGAAGAATGGTTCTCCCTTGTGAAAAGCCTGGATGGTTCTCCTGAGCGAAAGCAGAAAAGCTTACATTTCCAGGAGAGAAAGATTTATATAGCTTACGTATTAGGGATGGGTAAATCTGGCTATTTCTGTTCTGACAGTGTAATCCTGTGTCTACTCAGAAGGAAGTCTATTGAATGAAATAGGACAACAAATATGTGCTCTTCAAGGCCCACATTCCCAGCATGTTTGCACTTCTGACTCAGTGACATCTACGCTGGCTTGGTCATGTACACAGAATGGAAGGTGGCAGGTGTTGGTTTCTGTTTGTGCCACTGTGCAGTGCTTGGAGTTACAGGACTCTGTTTTGTATTCCAGACATTCCAGGCTGTTGGAAGTCTCGTGGATGACGGGAGACGGATGTGATGTTACTGTTTCCTGTTCCTTTGTTTTTTCAGTTGCTCTCTGCTTTCACAGAGAGAGCATGTATATTTCTTTTCTGTCTGTGTAGTTAGAAATAACACGTAGCAATGTAGCTCATACATTTCTCGTCCTTCCCTGCTGCTGGATACTCTGCGTGATGAGGGAACGTGCCTGGAGCCTTATCAGAGGCTCAGGTCATTAATCATTGTCAGAGGCAATTCCGAAGGACTCGACCGGAGGAGTAGCTCAGTCGTAGAGGAGGCTCCGACAGCAGGATCCCCAAGGACGTGCTTTACCGGGAGCTGGCTTCAGACACCAGGCCTGTTAGCAGACCAACTCTGCGTTATAAAGATGTCTGCTGAAATATACTCAGAGTCGAGTAGTAATTTCATGCTCTTTATTTCAGCTCATAGGTACAGTGATTGAATCCCCCCCCAAAAAAAAATCTCAGGCTTTATATACATTATTTACACAATGGGTCCCATGTGATTGGCTGACTCTGCTTCCCATCTGGAGCCTGATTGGGCTGCTCCTGCAGGCCAGTCAGGTTGTTGCATTCTAGGATCCTACCTGCCTATTGTTCTAGGATCCAAGCTCAGTACATAACTGAAAACATGATATGAAGGCTGGCAACATTAACCCTGCTGTGTAGGAATTCCTTGCAGACAATGGCAGTGCCTGGAAACAGACAGACAGGCCGTGTATCCACAGCAGTGACCAGAGGAGAAATGACTGCTGGGAGGAGCACAGAGAGGACAAACGCCGTGATACATCAGCACAACAGGACTCCTTCATCTTCCTCAACCACAATAACAATAAAAGAATGGTACCGTAACTCTCCAATGGTTTGTCTTTGCCGCCGATGGCACACTCTTCCATTGTTTTGCGAAACAGACAGATGCCCATGTTAGGTTGAGTAAGGATTACAGCCTCAATCACGTCTGCATGCTTGTATCCAGAATGACTTTTAGATTATGTTCTTGTACTATGGGGATTAAGAGGCGGGCATCAAAAATGGATTTTGCAAGCCTTTCCGGTTGCCAGGAGACTTAAACATTGAACCTGGAAGGATCAACACCCATTATCTATTATGTAATGGTCTGAGGACCTTAACACCCTTGCCACATTTGAATACACTTTTTTTTAGAAACCTCAGCTTTGTTTGAATACCTGTTTTGACATCCAGATGCCACAGATTGAACTATATGTGTAAACCAAGATGTATGTATTGATGGTTATTGTATTATGGATGTGAGCTGGCAGGGTTTTTCTTGTGTTTTCTTTTTCTTTTTTCATATGTTCCCCATGTTTTTCTTTTTCTTTAATACATTTGCAGTAAGAGAATCAGTAACAATTGTTTGCACCCCAAAATCCATCACTGTTCTGCATTAATCTGCAACAAAACAAAAATATTAAGTGCATACTTTAATACATGGTTTAATGCATAATTTTTCTCAAAATATGAATTTCACTGTGGGAGTTTGGGGCTCAAAATGTGTATTTTGCTACATTTAGCCTGCTGAGAAATGTTTCACAGCATTATGATAAATCAAATTCTTAGAGGGACATATATTCACATTTGAAGAGACTTCCGGGGTGGCACCTCCGGCAATGGCGGACTCCCTCTGAAACGGAGGGACAAGCTCCGCGCTTAAGTGAACATCTCATTCAAAAATGTGTTACATTGGGGAAATTTCCTTGCAAAAATGTGCCTATTGGGAGAAATATGTGCTAAAATGCTGGCAAATTTTCATGAAGGCATTTAACAAAATACAGACACACACATGAAATGAGGCAGAATTGTGGTAGACTGAATTTAAGGTTGGAAAAATGAGAAGCTGAAGTTCACATACCCAACCATTCTTAGGGCATAAAGACATATGTAAGACGAGCCTGCAGGATCAGGACAATGGCCCATCTACTTCAGCATCCTTTTCTCACAATGGCCAACCAGGTGCCTGTGGGAAGCCCAAAAGAGGACCCAAGTGCAGGAACACTCTTCCCTCCCTTCCAGCAACTAATATTCAGAAACATTGCTACCTCTATGGAAGTAGAGCAGAGCCACCATGGCTAGTAGCCATTGATAGCCTCACCCTTTATGAATTGATCCAGTCCTCTTTTACGGGCATCCGAGTTGATGGCCATCACTGCCTCCCATGGGAGCGAGTGCCATAGTTTAACTATGTACTTTGTGGAAAAGTACATCCTTTTATCTGTCCTGAATCGTCCAGCCTCAGGCCCCCCAGGCCTCTTTCTCCAGCCCTTGAGATTCTCCCAGGTTTAGGACCACCTCCTTGGTCTTGTAATGAGGTGGAAGCTTACTGGGAAATGATGTATAATGAATTGAAAAGGATGTTTAAAATAACGTTTGCAGAAAAACAACCCAGAAGCTTTTCTTTTGGGAATTATAGGGGCAGAACTACCCAAACTGTATAGAAACCTATGCTACTACAGCGGCAAGAATGTTACCTGCCCAAAACTGGAAAGAAGTAGAAGTCCCAGCAAAGGAAGAATGGATATAAAAACTTATGGAATATGAAGAAATGGCAAAACTTACTGGAAAAATAAGAAATCAAGATAACAAACTTTTTATAAAAGAATGGAAATGGTTTATTGAAAATTTGCGGATAAAATAAAAACAGATAAGAACATTGGCAGGATTATTCTAACAACCTGAAGTTTCATAAGAATATATATTTAAGGTAGATGAATAAATGAACAAATTAAGTTAGCAATTTGAATATGCAGAAGATATTTAAAAAAATGAAAGGAACTGCAGAAAGAGGGGGAAGGAAGTCAAGCTTTGAAATGTTAAAATGACTGTAAAATTATTGAAATGTATAAACCTGAAAATCATATTTTTTTTAAAAAAAGGTTAGGACCACCCCCAGGCCACCATACATCTCTCTCCCCAGAACAAATCCTTTACTGTCCCTTCTCTACAGCCTCCCCAAGTGCTTACACCCTTGAATATTGATAATGCTTCTGGGCTTGCCTGTACAGTGGTACCTTGGGTTACAGACGCTTCAGGTTACAGACTCCGCTAACACAGAAATAGTATCTTGGGTTAAAAACTTTGCTTCAGAATGAGAACAGAAATCGCGCAGTGGTGGTGCGGTAACAGCGGGCTGCCCCATTAGCTAAAGTGGTATCTCAGGTTAAGAACAGTTTGAGGTTAAGAATGGACCTCCAGAAGGAATTAAGTTCTTAACCTGAGGTACCACTGTATGGAGAATAATGCACGTGGTAAGGATGCTGTTGCAATCTCAAACTTCTGGATGGGTGAAATCTAGTCCATTGTAAAAAGGTAAGACTCACATCCCCCCCTTTTTTGTCTCAGGTCCAGCCTGCCGCCAGCATACAGCCCCCAGAAGATTGGCCATGATGGAATGCAGTCCTCAGGCTGAAAAAGTTTCACCACATAATATCCTGTTTCCTTTTGTAAAAAGAAAGAAATGTCTTCAAGTATATCCAGAGTTTAGCCTGCAGTTTGACAAAACATCCTTATTGTGTATGGATTCCAGACCTACTTGTCCAACTCAATTACTGTTCCAATCTAGTCATGCTGATAGAATTTACAGAACAGCTTCTCTATTTTCCCACATTTTAATTCTGTTACACATTTGACTGTGAATTTATTCTGGTCGGGCAAATGATTGTGGGGTGAGGTGGAGGAGCAACTGAAACGACCTGAAGAGAAGGAGAAAATAAAATAAATGCTTTTTTTCTTTTGCTCTTCCCTATTCCATAATATGGAATGGAATCAACCATGAATGAACAGGGATGATGGATATGGGAGTAGAGTTAAATAAGAAGGTAAAGGTAAAGGGACCCCTGACCGGATGACTCTGGGGTTGCGGTGCTCATCTTGCTTTACTGACCAAGTGAGCTGGCGTACAGCTTCCGGGTCATGTGACCAGCATGACTAAGCCGCTTCTGGCGAACCAGAGCAGCGCACGGAAACACTGTTTACCTTCCTGCCAGAGCGGTACTTATTTATCTACTTGCACTTTGTGCATTCGAACTGCTAGGTTGGCAGGAGCAGGGACCGAGGAACAGGAGCTCACCCCGTCATGGGGATTCGAACCGCCGACCTTCTGATCGGCAAGCCCTAGGCTCTGTGGTTTAAACAACAGTGCCACCCCCATCCCTGAAATAAGAAGAGTCAGATACAATAAGTAAACTAATGTTTGGCTCCTTAAACAAAGGAAAGGAGAAATTCATCAAACACATTGCTGCCTGGCTCTTGGTTTCAGGTAAATCCCCAAAGTGGCGTAAAATGAACAAAACTATATGCCTGCACGACAAGGAAGAAGTTAATCATTTATAATTTGAGGCTATGGTCTGGTCTTGCCTCACTCTTCAACTCTTTTGTTTGGGATTAAAGTCCTGTTCTCATTGCATCCAGCCACCCAGAACCCCTTGCAAAAGGAAGCAAGAGATTTCTGACCCCTCTAGCAGATGTACCATGTAGCGAGTAATGCGGAATCTGTCACCCTATATATTTTTAGACCACGTGGAATTGATTAGAACTCAGGAGCTGCTCTACATCTGACCACGTCACTGCTTCTCGTGTTCACACTGAGTGATTATTATGGTTACAGTGCAAGGGACTTATGTACTAGACGCACAGGCCAGACACAAATCTCTCTGTATAAGAAAGTAATTGTTTTATGTGTGCTGACCACACTGTCCCAACTATAGGCTTCCCATACATCTGTCAAATTCCAAACATGCCAGGAAATCGAACATCTAAAATGGCGTCCGGAGGGGAGTTTTTGAATTTTAAGAGATGTCAGGAATTTCCAGGACATACGGCAACCTGGGACTTTTGGGGGGGTTTTCTGTCCCCCCCCCATTTTTCCCGGGTTTCTTTTTTTTTCAGGGGAGGCAGCGCCCCAGTGGCAGTGGAAGTGATGAGAGGTCACTTCCCTTGGCCGGAGAGTGGGGGGAGAATGAGGAGGCGGGGGAGGGAGGAGGCAATGTAGTGGGAAAGAAACATCAACAAGGAATCTTGTAGGCTGGTAAAGGGGGTTGCTGGTCCCGACTGTGTGTGTGACTGTGTTGCTGCAAGAGGAGAGGTGCAGGGAGAGGGGGAGCGAAAACAGCTGAGAGTATGTAAACACTGGCACCAACATCTGTTGGGAAAGGAATTCTGAGCAGGGTGGGTTGTGTGTGTGTGTGCATTAAGCATTCTCTCTCTCTCTCTCTCTCTCTCTCTCTCTCTCTCAGGATAGCTCAGCAGGAGACTCCTAATCTCAAGGTTGTGTGTTTGAGTTCTGCATTATTATTATCCCTTGTGTTTAAAAATAATAATTTCATTTTGCAATATAGAATAGATAGTATTGATTGTCTTTGCATTATTCTTTTATTAAAGGGCCAACATGGTGACCTACAACTTATCATTTATGAAGCTTCTAAAGTTACTAGTTCTTCCAAACTCTGGGCCCTGCCCACAAGATTATAATGTAGCCAACAGTATATTGTTGGAGCATTCGTTAGAAATTTCTCCCTAATCTGGCCTAAGCACTTAGAGAAACCTGGCCTGCTATTGTGCTCAGTTTCTGTCTGTGAGCTTTCAGCAGGCATTTTGACCATCTCTCTGGGAACAGTTTGCTGGTCTAGATGACCCTTTGGCCAGATCCAGCAGGACTCTTCTTATTCATCTCCACCTCCATCGTTCAGCCCGGATACTGAGATCCAGCGCCGAGGGCCTTCTGGCGGTTCCCTCATTGCGAGAAGCCAAGTTACAGGGAACCAGACAGAGGGCCTTCTCAGTAGTGGTGCCCGCACTGTGGAATGCCCATCCATCAGATGTCAAGGAAATAAGCAGCTATCCTATTTTTAAAAGACATCTGAGGGCAGCCCTGTTTAGGGAAGTTTTTAATATTTATTGCTGTATTAACTCAATTGGGAGCCGCCCAGAGTGGCTAAGGAAACTCAACCAGATGGACGGGGTATAAATAATAAATTATATTATTATTATTATTATTATTATTATTATTATTATTATTATTATTATCTTTTGGGAATGTTTCCCTTTTTCAGTCACATGCCTGGATCCAGTTGTATTTTGCTTCTCTTCTGTATCCAGTTCTGCTTTATCTCATGACTGATTCCAATCCTGCTCTGATTCTTTTGAGATGAGTTTTAAAACAACGGTTTTTTGGATGTTTTTTGGAACATCCAAAGGCTGAATTGTGCATAAGTCCGTTCTATGACAACCTTAAGCCGAAGATACGCAGAGCAGGGCTAAGTAGTTTTGCCGTCAACCATCTCTTCCCCTTCTTTAGCAGCTGACAAATTTTATAGAAAATCCTACCCTGCATCAAAATTACTCAGGATTCTATATGATTTCATAAAAATCCCAAATGTCATTCAGCACAAGTGTTTAGCTTACATGCACATGGATGAGTGTCCCTTGTTCTTAATCCCAGATCAGTCTCTGCTGCCTGTAATTCACTGAGGGCAAGGCATGTGACACACTTTTGAGCCAATATTTTCTTTGTTGGGCTTCAGTCATTTCTCAGGTGTTCTTTCGGATGGGCTATCTCCTTAGCACACACACCCAACCCCTTAACTCTTAAGACAGCAAAATGTGAAAGGGTGAAGGCTACTGCCTGACAGAGTTTGATAGCAATGCCATCGTGTTTTCTAGAAAGCACCCTATGTTTTTCCTAGCTGTATAGGAGATAGAAATTCATTCTTCAGTACTTTCCAGCTTCGTGCTTTGATACCTAAGATTTATTATGTTTTATTGAAGTTCGCAGGTATTATAGGCACTAACTCTATAGGGCTTGAGGAGTCTTCAGGCCCCTCAAAGTCTGTTGCGATGGGGCTGAGCTTGAGGGAGCAGAGGAGGCCAAGCACGATATCTCAGCCATTCACCCGGTGCCTTTCTCATTATGGGGTGGCCAGGACTGTCTGGAACATCCCAGGGGCGAAAGGATGGCTCCCCTTCTCACCCCTGCCGCTGCACTGTCTCCCAACGGGGCACCGCCTCTGCTATATGTTCTGCTCCAGCTTCTAGAGAGGTGTGAGCAGGGATTACAAGTCCCATCATGCCTCAGCCCCATCCATTCCTTCTGCCTAGCTGACTTCCTCTGCAGGGCCAGCAGTGGCGAGGCCAGCGAGCCAGGAGCCGAGTGCAGTGGCGTAGCCAGCTGCTGGGGTGCCTGGTGCGGGGGCATGTCCTGCATTTGGGGCGGGGCAATCTGCACCCATGGGGGCGGGGCGATCCACCCATGGGGCAGGGCAAGACTCTCTGAAAATTAGAGCCTCTCCGCCACCTCCCCCTCAGCTGTAGAGAGTCTGAGGGAGAGGCAGTAGGCAGACGCAAGTCCCATGCTGCTGTTTCAGGCAGCACAGAACCTGAAGGGCACTTAAGTCACCACATCACTCCTAAAAAGTTTCGTGAGCCCAATTTTTTTTTATAAAACTCATTTTGTCACACACATACTCCTCAGTGATGACACCTGGGGTGGACCACAGCCCCCCACAGCCCCTTCCTCCGCCAATGGCCAAGTGCAACACTGTGCCACACAGCCGGGCTCTGTGCTCAGCCTGTTCCCGATGTGACAGGCACATGTGCAATCACACATGCATGACCCACCCACCCCAATGTTGGGCACTGCTCAACACCTCTGTCAGCTATCATCGTGGAACAGTGCATAGAGAGATGTTCACAATGTGAAAATGATACCGCTTTGCAAGGACCTTATCATGGTGGGGCGGGGGGGGGGGAATAAACATGAGTATCCTTAGCTTGTCTTGGGCAGAAAGCACAGTGCTTTATAGAATATTGTTGGCTGCCATTTTTTAAAATCCACTCATCTTTAGCCATAAATATAATGCATAGACCTACATTCCTTTTCCTTTTTTTATTCAGCTTTTCCCCCAGATGGATTGAATATGGAGGGTGAGTTAAAATTTATGCTCTCTCTCTCTCAAAAAAAATCACATACATACTGCATAAAGGAAATAGAAAAATATCTATGTGATTAAATTAGTGTTTGGTTGTAAGTCACTTGGGTTTTCCTGGACAAGACAAAGTGGCAGACAAATTTAATAAATAAATAATTGAATAAGTAGATGGATGACACGTGCACACTTTCTATGCTGTTAAAGAGCTTTTCTGACTGTTATTCCAGTCAACTCATTGTTTGAGAAAACCACACACATTTCCAGCAATATATGCATTTTGACACACCCTTTACTCCAGTATATACAGTTTTGTTCATGTTACTTTCCTAGCGAACTGCATTGCAAAATTTGTAGAAGTAGGGCTTTCAAAGCACGGGTGTCTTTCAGTTTTCAATTAGTTGCAGAAAGTGTGAATTAGGTAGGTTTGCCTTTACAAGTGAACTGAACTGAATTCCTCTCCCATCCCTAGCACGGAGCAGTAGCAGAGTAGAAAAACTAGCAGCAAAAGAGGTAAAAGGTTGGAACAATTTGAGTCTCCAGAGGGAAAAAAAACATGAAACAGGTGAATATTCAGCACAGTCCTAGAGTCTTATGGGAATCCTGTATGAACTTGACTGAACCACCACCATCATCATAATTTATTACAGTCAAAGACCAGCTCGAAAATCACAACTGGGACAGATTTCACAAGAATAAAATGTACATGTAAAGCAGTGTACAACAAGAGCTTAAAGATTAAAATCTAAGATAAGTGCATATGCACATAAAGACCTAAATATTTGGGCTACCATACAAATTGGCCCTGCCAACCTGGAGGCAGACTTTGACTGTTTTCCTGAACCACCAGTTATTTGTCCCTTATGTAGTTTCTTTCTTCTTCTTTTTTAAAAATACATATTTATTCAGCTGAAGATACTTTGGTGATGTAAGCAACTTGGCAATGATCCAGCCTTGATTGTCAGCTATGGGAAGCAAAGAATTTCAAGCGCAAGCTTTTCCAAAGCTGATAGTGGAAAGCCCCAGATGTGCATTTGGTCTCTGGATGAGTTTTAATGGATTTTTTTTGCCAGCAGAAGGAAAACCTTTAGTGCATTTTGGTGGTTTCCTGTTTTCACAATAATGCCTAGAGCACCTTGAGTATGGCAATGATATGTGAAGACATCGGCAGTCACTTTCTCATAGAAGGAATGCATTAGCACAGACACTTCTGTCATGGCCACATTGAAACATCGCTACTCTCTGATGGGTCATTTTGAATGGGAACTTTCAGGAAAAATTAAACAAAATGTGGAGGTTCCTAGCTCTAAATTCCCAAGGAGTAATGAGATGCTTTATTTACAAATTATTTTATTTAGATTATGGACATACCACTATATATTTCAAATCCCCCCCCAAAAAATGTATTTTTGTTGACATATTTCAAATCTCTGAGCAGTTCGCAACATCATAACATTGTAAATAAAAAAATTAAAAAATAGAAAAAAAATAATCCACACTTAAATAAGATCACCTCTAAAAATCAATGTAAATGAGAAACAGCTAACATGTGTTGTTGTTGTTGTTGTTGTTGTTGTTGTTGTTGTTGTTGTTGTTGTTTAATCATTTAGTCATGTCCGACTCTCCATGACCCCATGGACCAGAGCATGCCAGGCACTCCTGTCTTCCACTGCTTCCTGCAGTTTGGTCAAACTCATGCTGATAGCTTCGAGAACACTATCCAACCATCTTGTCCTCTGTTGTCCCCTTCTCCTTGTGCCCTTCATCTTTCCCAACATCAGGGTCTTTTCCAGGGAGTCTTCTCTTCTCGTGAGGTGGCCAAAGTATTGGAGCCTCAGCTTCACGATCTGTCCTTCCAGTGATCACTCAGGGCTTATTTCCTTAAGAATGGATAGGTTTGATCTTCTTGCAGTACATGGGACTCTCAACATGTAGGGACCGTAATAATTAGTAACAGACCAAAATATAGAAATATAGCAGAGACAACCAGCCCCACCCACATGCATCTATTAATAGGTAGCAGCACTCTCACTTCTGCTGCTATTGCTCCAACTTAAGATCACCCGAAGGTGGAGCAGAATAACACACTCCCCACCGATGGAGCTCCCTGCTGTCACCAGGAAACACCCATAATTATCCCTACCCCAGGAAGAATTACACATGTCCCACACCCCTAGTGCTCCTTGCTCTCACCAGGGAGCACCCCTAAATACCCATGAATCAAAAGCAAAACAGCGTAGTGATCTCACCCTTGATATAACCCAAATGGGTGATCAGTATAAGCACTATGGGCTGGGAGTGTGCCTAACAAGCCCCAGGTTATCTCCAACCATCTCCTCCAGCTTCTTCTGTTCAGGCTTGGCTGAAAGGTCTGTAGTCTTTTGGCTGAGATCCTTTGTGCTCTTGTTCTTCAGTTCACCCCAGGGGCTCACACCTCAAGCAAGCTGTGAGGCTTCATCCCATACATCCAGTCAAGTCATTTCCCTGGTTCTCCTTTCCAGTTCTCATGTATTTTTCTTAGCCATTATTAGATCTGGAAAAGCATGTGCCAACATAGATTTCCTTCAGAATACAGGCTAGATCCAGGGAATGGATCCTCAATACTTTCTCTCCTAGTTGGCCAGCTATACTATATCCTCTTGACCATGTTGGTCTTGTCTTTTCTTTGAAGTCAACATTCTGGCTATCCATACAACATGGCAGATTCTGACATAATTAATCAGCAAGTACAGGCAGCTTTATGACAACCAGGACTTGTCGCCAAATTTGTCCCATATTGATCACATTTGCCATGTTATCAAAACGTTATACTTCCACAAACAGCCTCTGGCATGCTAGGATTTCATTGGGCAAAGCAGTGAACAGCTGATTCTGATTCCAGCCTAGACACACGAACATATCCCTTAAAATATTGCAGACCAGTCATGGACCCAGATGGCAAAAGATTGATGTTCTCCCCACCCCTTTGCACTTTAAAATGTATATGAACGATTTAACATCTGCAGTGTGTCTGTGCTTCATTTTTGTGTGCAGTGATGACCTCATCCTCTAGGTTGCCTTTTTTTGGTACCTAACCATCATAGAGTTTTAATAAACCTGAGCTCACTGAGTAATCACATCTGGATTGCTGCATGTCAAGAGCAGCGCTTGCGGGTGGGGTGGAGGGAGGAGAAGAAAGGGACCAGGCCATAGCTCTACAAATCAAATGTTATGGTACATGAAGTAGTTTTGAGGTGGGAGATGACTATATGTTCCAGATGTTATGCAAATACACTTTTTATAAGCACCTACTGTGAATTCTGAAAAGAATTAGCATTCAAACGTTACTGATGCTAAAACAGAAAGGGGGGGGGGGTAGGATGGAAATCCCTACAGTATCCCAGAAGACCAGGAGTCTCTCTGCACCACTTTCTGAAACTATGCTCTCCTTGTCTTCTCCTAGACTGAATGGATTCACCTAAATGCCATGCCCTCCAGCCTTGCTGCTGTGAAATAGAAGAATGCAATGTCATATGCCACTGAAAGGTCCAGGAGAATCAACAGGGTTGCATTTCCCTGTCCATTTCTGGTACAAATTATCCACCAGGGCAGGGATAGCCAAGATGAATAGCCCTCCAGATGTTGGATCACAACTCCCATCATCCCTGAATTGGCCATGCTGCTTGGGACTTGAGAGCTATGGTGTGGAGAGCACCACACAGGCTATCTCTGCACTAAGGTAGACAAGGTCAGTTTGGTCGATAAGCTAGGCCACAATTTTGACTGAAATGGCTCCAGGTGGTTATATAAAGGGTCCACTCCCCAGTCTTGCTGCTCCTCCAAAAGATATTATGTATTATACATCAAAATGACAGAACAAGCATGGCATTTTCATGAACCAGCATGGCTTGCTCTCTCGCTCTCCTCAGATGAATGTTTATTCAACTGCAGTGGTACGCACAACATTTCTGTAATTTTATTCCATGGCTATTAAACTTGACTTTATTGAGAACTGCTATTCATTTTGTTTTCAGACCACCACATTTTCTGACCTTGTAGACATCATGAAGGAGAACACTTAAAAAGAAGGAAAAAAAGAATTAACAGTATTAGGATTTATGTTATGGGGTGTGTGTGTGTTACAATTTCATCTGGAACACTTCCAAAAGGGTCCTGAGGAACTGGCACAGTGAACTAGGGCTTGCATTTTGCTTCTGTGCTTTGGGACGGAGGTCCAAGCTCCCACTCAGCTGAATGAGCAAAAGGGTCACTAAACACAGCAGGGCTGGCCGGCCACATTTTGAAATGAAATGATGTACACAGTTAGCATCTAAAGAAGGGCTGAGGAACTTTTGCCCCACCCCCAACGTTGCTGAACTACAAGTCCCACCAGTCCCAGCATGCATGGCCAGTTTCCAGAAAGCAATCCAAAACGTCACCCAAGATAAGTAGAAATGGGCATTGAAACAAACTGGAATTGGTAAATATATTAAGCCCTGTCCTTCAAATACTTATTTCCAAGGCAGCTAACCAACTAAGCATAAAACTATAAACAATACAATACAAAATGAAAATGACAGCTGAACTGCATAAAACAGCTAATGTAAACACATTGCCAGAGTCAAGAGCAACATAAAACATTACAGCAGTTAAAACGCCTGGGATTTTTTTAAAAGGTCTTCAACAGGCATCAACAATATGTGAGTACACCAGAAAGGAACTTAGAGTAGTTCATCTGCTTTGCCTGGGTTCAAATCTTGACATCTCCAGGTAAGTTTGGGAAATTTTCCTGTCAGAAACCATGAATAGGCACTGCCAATCAGAGTAGACAATATTGAGTTAGTTGGACTGTTGGTCTGACTCAGTGCACAGCAGCTTCCTGTGTTCCTATTAACCCAGGTGAAAATGCACACTTTTTTTTAAGCATAGATTTTTGAGACAGGCATCTTCCTATCCTCTTATGTGCACACCAGGTGCCTCCTCCCCTCATTCCAGAGGCCTCTCCTCAATGACATCAGGTAGCAACTGGAGCCAGCAGAGGGACTCCATAAATGACTCCTGTGCATGGACTGACTGATATGGGAGCCAGCCTTCCTTCAGATGAATATGAATAGCTCTTTGTAAGTCAGCCACGGGCAGCAGATACTAAAGGGTGTGTGTGTGTAGAAAGCTTCAGGATGGTGTTGGAGGAGAGAGGTCTATGTGCCATGCCTTGTGATCCTTTAGCCACCCAGCCAGTCTCAGGTGTGATGGAGGATGTTGTCCTTGTGGTGGAATTGAAGTCTTCCTCAAGCAGCAAATTGGGCTAGGTCTTGTACTGGCTTACTTGAAGTTTGCTTCAGTCTGAGGTTGGTCCACTAGAATTCAGTGTTTCACCAAGCTAAGCCTCTCTTTACTTACAACCATTTCAAGGAGAAGCAGGCACTGTCATCTCCCTCTTCTTTAATAACGCGCTTGCCTTTTTATATCTGAGGGGGGAGGGGGAGGAGGTGGACAAAACCCAAATTGGCTTTGCCTATCCTTTGCTCTAGCTCCACCTAGTGTTGGCCTCCATGCCTTGTACCCTACCAGTCTCAACTGGCATCTACCTCCTATGCTTGCCTTTCCGTCCCAATATGAGGTACCCAGGATGCTTTACCACAGATCAAAAATGTCAATAATAATAATAATAATAATAATAATAATAATAATAATAATAATTTATTTATACCCCACCTGACTGGGCTTCCCCAGCCACTCTGGGCAGCTTCCAACAAAATATTAAAATACAGTAATGTATCAAACATTAAAAGCTTCCCTAAACAGGGCTGCCTTCAGATGTCTTCTAAAAGTCTGGTAGTTGTTGTTCTCTTTGACATCTGGTGGGAGGGCGTTCCACAGGGCCGGTGCCACTACTGAGAAGGCCCTCTGTTTGGTTCCCTGTAACTTGGCTTCTTGCAGTGAGGGAACCACCAGAAGGCCATCGGCGCTGGACCTCAGTGTCTGGGTAGAATGATTGGGGGGGGGGGAGACTCTCCTTCAGATATACTGGACTGAGGTCGTTTAGGGCTTTAAAGGTCAGCACCAACACTTTGAATTGTGCTTGGAAACGTACTAGGAGCCAATGTAGGTCTTTCAAGACCAGTGTTATGTGGTCTCGGCAGCTGCTCCCAGTCACCAGTCTAGCTGCCGCATTCTGGATTAGTTGTAGTTTCCAGGTCACCTTCAAAGGTCACCCCACATAAAGTGCATTGCAGTAGTCCAAGCGAGAGATAACCAGAGCATGCACCACTCTGGCGAGGCAGTCCGTGGGCAAATAGGGTCTCAGCCTGCGTACCAGATGGAGCTGGTAAACAGCTGCCCTGGACACAGAATTGACCTGTGCCTCCATGGACACCTGTGAGTCCAAAATGACTCCCAGGCTGCGCACCTGGTCCTTCAGGGGCACAGTTACCCCATTCAGGACCAGGGAGTCCTCCACACCCGCCCACCTCCTGTCCCCCCAAAACAGTACTTCTGTCTTGTCAGGATTTAATCTCAATCTGTTAGCCACCATCCATATGCTGCTGTTTTAGTTTGTGTTTGACTTGACACAAAGCAGCAGCTATTAACAGTCAAATAAAATCAGCAGAGAAGATCAGGTCAAACTTCCACAGTGACAACAACTGAAGCAGCCAATACGGCAAAAGGCTTGCAGGAAGTCTTCAGTCTGACACCTGGATCCCTCAGGGAACTGAGCATCCAAAGCTTGGAGACTGCAAGAGAGAAAGCTCTGTCTTGTGTACCTGGAAGCCATGTCAGATATTGGCAGGACACACAACGGGGGGAAATCATACTCTTCTAGTTTTAGGCATTTGGAAATGTCTCAGTTCTCACACAATGATTCAACCTACCTATTTGTCAATAACAGAAAGATAATAGTTGGCATATGGATGGGCATGGAGCAGCTTTCTCCAGCATGGTGCCTTCGAGATGTTTTGAACTATTTTATTTTATTTTATTTTATTTATTTCATAAAAAATTATGTACTGCTTGATTGTAGAAAAACCCCCAACACAGTTTACAAAGAAGATAATACAATAAAATAATCTCTAAAAGATTTACAACTATAATTTAAAACACAGAGAAGGTTAAAACCGCAAAACAAATTAAAAGTCATACCAACTTTCTAAGTGTCTGGGTAGGCTTGTCTAAATAAGAATGTCTGGCTGGGGCTGATGGGAGTTGTAGTTCAAAACCTTAGGATGACACCAGGTTGGCAAAGACTTGTATAGAGGAACAATAATACAGTTGAAATATACTCTGAGTCGAGAGTGGATTTCATGCTCTTTATTCAGCTCATAGTGGTGAGGAGGAATGAAAGTTTCCCCAAAGTATCTGCTGTATATACATTGTTTTTACACAATGGGTTGCCCGTGATTGGCTAATTCCGGAATTCTCCTGTAGGCCAATCAGGTTGTGGATTCACTTCCACCTGGAGCTGGATTGGGTGTCTCCTGCAGACCAATCATACTGCTGCATTGTTCTAGGACCAATCAGACTGCTGCATTTTGGATCCTATTCAACTCAGTACATAACACCAGTAAAGCACGTAAGGGCAGGGGAACGACCCAGGTTTATTGTTAGGAAATCATGTGGATAAGCTTAAGAAATGCTATGCTTAAATATTATATTACATTATGCTGAAAAATACAGTTTCTAGTCTTTAAGAACATTTTTGTCACAAGTAGTTTGTAGCTTGGTCTTCTCCATGCTTACTTCAGAATATGTCCAACTAATGTTTTAAAAACTCCAATGCCCTTCTCAAAAAATGATTATGAAAGAAGAGAAGGGCTCCATTTCCTGTTCTGTCCTATTCGATAAAGTTGCAATGCTTTTCATGAGTAAATAAAATTTAAAAACAATAAGCATACTTTTCCTCCTTTGAAATTGATTCCCATCCTTCTGCCTAATTGCTATCAACATTGTAATGGAAATCATATTGCAATATTGATTAACAGTGGTTGCATTTTCCAATTATTTCTCTAATGAGTTAAGTGGCAATGACCCAGAAAATGGACTAAGACCTGACTACAGACTAACGTTAATTTGGTTTAAATTGTTATTCCCCCCCCCCTTCCAGCAAATAATGATGAGAGACGCCTACTGTTAATTAATCAAAAAACTTCTCAAAATAGAGTTCACCAGGTGGAAATAATTAGGCTTTAATTGTGTCTTGTTTATTACTCTTCAGAGATGTAAACAAGAAAAGCTGGCTTCGTTTGACAGTCGTTACTAAAAAGCTTCGTAATAAATAAATCAGAGGCACCAGTGTTGTGATTATGTCATGAATATTTGTTCTTCTGCATTTGTTCTGTGAGTCAGTTTGACAGGTGAAGAACTGGTAATTTCCCTTTAGAATTAAAATATCAGATCAGCAGGTGGGAACATTTGCCTTTTGTTTCATTCTCTTCCTTTTTTGTTGATTGTTTTCAAATTGCTTAACTGACTGGCAGAAAGATACAACTCGTTGTCAGATGGAATAACTTTTAATGATGGAATTCACAGACAATGAAGAAATTTCGGTTGCACCTGCATTTTGATTTGAACAAAGGTACTCAAAATTTGGGAGGAGGAAAAACCCAACAAAAACCCAATCTTCACAACTGTCTACTTTAAGATAGTTTCACTTTCCTCTGTTCACTCATTTCATCATATTAATAAGGGTCTTTTCCCATTCTTTCCTTGCCAGCATACATTTAGTTCAGAATAACAGGCAGTATGAGAGATAAAACTTGGATCAACTGAAAGAATGGCTAAGGAGGAAATTGTGCAAGCATGAACACAATCCCATCATAATTAAGCACCTTGAAGTTCCCTTTACTTTAGCAGAATAATTTATCCACCTAGAGATCCATTGACTGTAAGGTGAGGTGGAAGCATAATGCTTACTTTTGCAGCTTTTGGTGGAAAGTTTTCTGAGTACCTTGTAAAGCAGGGGTAGGGAACCTGTGGTATTCCAGATATTATTGGACAACAATTCCCATCATGCCTGACTGCTGGTCATGCAGACTGGGGCTAATGGGAGCTGGAGTCCAAAGGGTTGCCATACCTTTCATCAAGAACAGAAATCTAGAGCTTCCATAAGAAAGGGACCATTGAACAGTAAGGATGAGCACTGAGGAATGGGGTAGTCAGCCAGGAGTCACAATTATACAACTGCCAGAATGGAAGGCAGCAGATTGTGAAGGAAGATGTGTCAGGAGGCATGTTGTCGTATAGAGAACGTTTAAGGTATGGAAAGGACTCGGAATGACATCTGTAAACAAAAGGAGGGGGAGCCTAGCATAGTGATGGGCAACTTTGGTTTCTTTCAGTTTTTCATTTTTCCAATCCCTTATTCAGTTATTCATATTTCCACATTATTATTTTTATTGATGTTGTTGTTTGGCCAATTTCTCTTATTATTATTATTATTATTAATTATTACAACATTATTATTTTCTCCAATTAGGTTTGCCAGCTATTCTGAATTTCTCCCTCAACCATTGGTAAGCAGGCAAATGTTTGAGGAAGTTTATTTTATCCAGATTGTCACAGTGCAGAGGTCCCCAGTCTGGGGTGGGAAACCTGTGACCCTCCAGATGTTGCCCTTTAATCCTCATCCTGGAATGATCACAGAATATAAGTTAGCAATATGCAACGGATTATTATGAGCTTTACAATGTGTTTTCCTGATTTATTATTATGAGCTTTACATTGCATTTCCCTGATTTTCTTTTTAAAAATGTGTCTAGATCCAGCCAGAGTAGTTCTTGCTTTCCCTTGTTGGGCGTGGGGAAATCAATAATCTTTGCCCCCGGCTACTGCTAATAAGGAAAGCCTGCTCTTGAGAAAATGTCACTTTCCTTTGAGAGATTTGGTGACATGATGCTCCCCTTCTCTGCCCACAAATGGCGTAGAGCATAAGAGCCAACTCCTAGGGGCCAAGACCATTTCGCCTTCCCAATAAAATATTTGAGGGGGCCACACCCACCCTCCCCCAAGTTGATGGGCATTGTTATGCAAATGATGTGTGTGCTCCACATCTTGCGATCGATTATGTGGGGCAAGGCTTACCTGCCCCTCCCCTCAATATTTTATTTAAGTTGGCAGCCCTGAGGTAGAGCATCTGAAGAGGCCATCAAAATCAGACTTCCATGTTGTTATCCCAGGGGTGCAGAAAGCTGTCTTATACCGAGTCAGGTGACTGGTCCTTCTACCTCAATATCATCTGCAGTATGCTCTCCAAGACTTGAAGCAGGAGTCTCTAGCCTTAGCAGATATTCCAGCCCTGAACTACAGCACTTTCCATCTCTTGTCAGGTGGGGAAGTCATGCACACCCACAGCTGCCGCATGTGCCTGCATCCATGTAGCTTTGTAAAGAAAACTGTACTGAAAAGTGAGTGGGGAGCTGGACTCGGTCCACCTCACTTTCCATTCCCTGCCAAGCACTTGATTGGCAGGTTTTTGGCTTTCTTTGCATGGATCCCTGGATGATGTCATGCTGGTCACTCACATGCTCTGTTAGAGTGCAGCCCTGATCTAATGGATTTATTTTTAAATGTTGTGTATTTTGTTTTATTTCTTATGCACTGTTTACCCCAACCTTTGCCAACAAAGGTCCGTATAGTTAAAGCTATGGTTTTCCCAGTAGTGATGTATGAAAGTGAGAGCTGGACCATAAAGAAGGCTAATCGCCGAAGAATTGATACTTTTGAATTATCATACTGGAGAAGACTCTTGAGAGTCCAATGGACTGCAAGAAGATCAAACCTATCCATTCTGAAGGAAATCAGCCCTGAGTGCTCACTGGAAGGACAGATCGTGAAGCTGAGGCTCCAATACTTTGGCCACCTCATGAGAAGAGAAGACTCCCTGGAAAAGACCCTGATGTTGGGAAAGATTGAGGGCACAAGGAGTAGGGGACGACAAAGGACGAGATGGTTGGACAGTGTTCTCGAAGCTACGAACTTGAGTTTGACCAAACTGCGGGAGGCAGGGGAAGACAGGAGTGGCTGGCGTGCTCTGGTCCATGGGGTCACGAAGAGTCGGACACGACTAAACGACTAAACAACAACACTGTTTACCCCCAGAGTGAGTGAGAATAACAAAAGATATAGCTATGAAACCATTGCAGCTACCAAACAATAAAAGGGGGAAACGATTAAAAACAGTTCCATATAAAAAACAGTTTAGAACAATTCCGTATATATATATATTATCTACATCTTTAAAGTCACATTATATCTGTACACTACTTTCCAAAGTACCCAAAATCGTATGAAAGCAACGAATGCTAGAAGTTTTAAAGACGGATAGGGCTTCTGTCTTTTTAATCTGCTGCAATCATTTTAGGGGGAGGACTGAGAGAAGAATAATACATTTTATTTATTTTAAAAATGTATCTTATTTTAAAGGGGGGGGGTTGCAGCATGCTCCTTTGGACAGTTACAAATTCTTTCTGAAGTCTGTTTTGATAATTCATGGGGAATCACACACACACCCTGCCTTGGAATTATTGAAACATGCATGAAGGTACATTTTATTCTCAAAAAGTAGTGAAGATAATACTGAAATATATGACTGAGCCTATACGAAGGACCCCCTGCTGATTTCTGACACAGGTATATATAATTCCTTGACATAGCATTCGGTAGCTACATTTAATAATAAGATCACTCACTTTTTATTGTTTTCTCCTTGATTTCCCCCTTCTCCTTTATTTTATGCTTTCATCAATCTGAGCCAAAGATTGGAAATGGGAGGGGGACCCCCGCGCTCTGCATTGACGCAAGCTTTGAGTTCTAGATTAAAATGTAACAAGCAACATTCCGATTATTATTTTTTCTTAACCACCAAATTAAAGAAACTGAAATTGGAACTGATTTTACACTTTCCTATCATAATATTTTTATGAGCGAAATTGGACCAACAGCCACTCAATGGGAGGGAAGGCAACCCGGGAGCCTGGCTGCTAGCAGAGATATTTATGAGGGGCTGCTGTTTTGCTTGGAGTGCAAGGAGAATTTGGGGCGTTTGAAAAAAAGAAAGAAAAGAAAAACCTGCACAAGGATCTTTTTGTCGTGCTAGTGATACTTTCGCCCCAAGGTAATGAGGAGCTTATTTCTACAAAGGATGGGTTGACGTAGTGCTAATTTTTGCCTCTGACCCACTTGTAATCCTATATCATACTATTATGTTGCTTGAACAAGAAGTGTCTATGTAAGTTGTTAGATTTTTTGGAGATGAGTTTTGCAGGTCTCGGAGAATAGGAATGCGTGATCCTGAGCCAAAGTCTGACTTGCTCATATTTCTGCTGGTGGCAGCAGGACTTTCCATTGCTCAAACATGGAAGGATTTGCAGGGGGCGTCTATGGACTTACAGTATTAGAATGCTTGTTAATTGGCTCTTGCCGAGAAGGAAAGTCACAATATGAAAGTCTTAAAAGGAACATCAAAAACCAGACAGATTTCATATGGCAACGAAACCAAAAATTAAACACACACTGCCACAATTGTCTTTGCAGATTTGGATATAATAACCCCGTTGAAATAGGGGCTTTTTGTCAATTTTTTAAAAAGTTGTTTAAAATTGTTTTTAATCTTGTTTTTCATGCTGTAACCTGGCCTGGGACTTTAGGGTAAAGGACAGGTAATAAATAAAATCCTCATCGTATCACGTGGTAAACGGTGTCTCCGTGCGCTGCTCTGATTTGCCAGAAGCGACTTAGTCATGCTGGTCACATGACGATTTGCTACGCAGTAGGCAAAAACTAAATGGCCCCAGCCAATCAGCCAAATGGTCAAAATTCCTATCAGGCCCCTTCCCCAAAAACGAATGACCCTATGACAGGCATAGCAAAGTCAAACGAGAACAAACCCTAAAATTAGGGAGGGTGGAAGAGTGATCCGATGCGCGCAGAGAAAAGAGGAAGCTCGACGCACGCAGGGAATGTATAGCCTCTAGGCTGTCAATCAAAACTGGCAACATCAATATCTCCCCAACAACTCCGGAGAGCCCAATCACTTTCGTGGCCAACCAGTTGAACCTGCCCAACAACAGAAGGATGACTTGCAAGACCCCACTGCAACGCGTGCTCTCCATGAAGGAGAACACGCTTTCACGTTCTCCATGTCATGCATACTTTTTCAAACTCCTATCATGCCATCTCTTACTCGCTCAAGCCCAGTTTCTCTTTCCTTAATCTACACATTTGCCAAACACTAATCTATGCACACATTTGTCACTGAAAACCTGTGTTTGCCGCCTTTTTATTTAAATAACTTATGCAAGCATAATCACATAATCACTGCTGTTTATTTTGTGAGGTCCAACTGCATTTTGCTCAGATTATGTTTCAGTCCCCAGGACTTACCCTCTTTCTACCATACTTAATAGAAGTATGATTCATAAGCCATATCTATAGATATACACTATAGATATACACCTTGACTGTGCCTCAGCACAATTGATTGACTGATTGAGCAATAGATGGATTTCAGATATTTATAGCCTACATTTAAAATATAATATTCAAGGCGACCCACAGTATGTTCTCCATGAACACAAAACACTCTCTGATACCTCATGAACAATTCCAGAGGGGTAGCCATGCCCGTCCGTTGCAGGAAAAACAGCAACCAAGTCTCTTGTGCCACTCTAAAGAGTGACAGATTTATGGTGGCATAAACATTTCATGGACTAGATAGTGATGATTTTATTATGATGCCTCCCTGTCTGAGGTCAGTTTGTGTGGCAAAATAAAAGTCCAGCCTCTAGACCACTACCTGGAAAATCGAGTGGATTCTGAAATGATTTGGTTCAGCTATCCCTCTTCTAAAGCTCATATAGAAGTAGCAAACTTTTTCTGTTATGTACTGCTTTGCTCTGCTCTGCTTAAAATGGAGACTCTGAGCAGGAGAATCAGGTGTGAATGGTACTTACTTGGCCAGAAAAAAATAGCTGATTCTTTAATTATCAATAAACACAAGCATATAACTGGCTCTGATCTTATAGATTATAGTCCTGCAGAAAGGATCATTAATTTTTATCTAAGCAAGCAGGCACAGTGGTGAAAGTCACTTGAAGCACAGAGACTTCATTTTCTTTTTTTTTCTTTTTTAATAAAATTTTTATTAGGGTTTTCAAAAAAATTTTAGACAAACACAAAAACATACAGACACAACACACACATAACAGATATAATTTTATAACCTTAATTTCTTAACCACTTTCCCAGACTTCCCCCACCTCCCCTTCTTGCATCCCTATTCCAATAATTAACCCAGCAAGTTCTTATCCCCAAATTATCCCTTATTAACATTTTACTTAAATCGTCTTAATTAACCAAATTTAAACTTCTAAACCTCATTTTAATACATAACATTTACCCCTTTTTCTAAGGTCGACCCAAGTTCCCTTTCATGAGTTTCCCAATTTTTATAATTATTACCAAACAACTGATCCAATAAAAACATATAATTATACCCCTTTGGATTCCAAATCCCCCCTTCCCCGGTTTTGATCCCCAAAAATTGTCTTTCAGTCTATCAATTCTCAGCCTGGGTCTATCACGTCCGAGGCCCTTAAGTCTCTTTCAGTCCCTCTCAGCCGGTTTTGTTGACAATCCTTCATGTTGAACATCAAGTCTCGGAGCAGCTTTGACCCACTAGGGTCTATATTTTTTCCAACCAGGCCTCCATATTCAAAGAAAAAGTCCAGATCCTGTTTCTTAGTCTTTTCAGATACCAATGTCCCAAATGTCCCAAATACTTCAATTTTCACCTTTATCGAATTTGTAATCCAAGGGTCTTCCGGACTCCCCATAGGGGAGAGTCCCCAATCTTCATTCTCCATTTCACACCAAGTTTTCATCATCCGAACCTTACTTTCCTTATATTCCATCCTGACAGGCCTCTGGTTGTCCTTTTCCACCTGCCGCATTTCAGCTCCTCCATTCGACTCCTCTAAAACAACACAAATTTCTTCTTCTCCAGCTGCAGATTCTTCTTGAATCAAATCCTCAACAGTTTCAACAGAATTGTTTACTTTAGAGTTCAAGGTTGTAAGATTTGTAGCCATAACATCACTCAACTCTTGCAATATTCCCAGGAAATGAAACACTCTATCCAACTCTGCCTGTACTTTTCCATCTACAGCCATTGTAGTATCTCAGAACCCCCTCTAGAGGGATTCTGGTTACAATATTCTTTCTCCAACAATCAGGTTATTTTATTCTTATTTCTTCTTAATTTTCCAAAGCTTATAGTCCAATGTAACAAAAATAACCGGTAAAAATAGCACAAAGCCAAGTTTCCTGACTTTGACAGCTCATTTGACAGCTGTCAAACTCTATTTAAAACCTCCACAGGCTCTCTCTCGGGTCACTCCCGGATTCGGGGGGTTAAACTTCAGCTCTCCCAGTCAATTCTAATCCTCCAGCACCAAACTTATATAGTCGAATCGTGAAATTAAAAGCTTTTATCTCAACGAGAGAAAGACAGTCTCTCGACCTCAGTTATCCAAATTCTTGCTTTAAGATGCCTGCAAGGGGGGGGGGGAGGCGGACTTCCTTTTAGCACCTCCCCCGGTCGTGCCGAATTCAGTTAAAAGAAATTTTTAATTCCAATTTCCGTATTACTCACGGGTTGTCACTTTGTAGTCCAAATGGTCAAGGAAAGAAGTCAGCCCTCTCCAGCCATGGCTTGCGGCTTCACTCCGTGGAAGAAGCGGTCTACTCACAGCACCACGCCGCTCTCCGTCCCCCGCTCCGAAGCCTTTAAAAAGGCTTCTTCGCGGGTCAGAGGGGGCGCAAATGGTGCCCTCCGAGTCACCAAGTCCACAGGCTTCAGCGCCTGTGGTTTCTGAGGGTCCCCGCGTCGCCGCGGCGGCAGGACCCCTCTTCCACAGAGCCGATTCCCTCCAGAGCTCAGAGGGAATCCACCATTTGCTGATTGCGCCAACCCGGAACTCCCCAGAGACTTCATTTTCAGCACAGTTCTTTTTATTTACATGATGGTCCTTGGCAAATACTCACCATCCCACAAATTATTGTGGTCTCCACAGAAGGCCAACTCCACAGAGGGTCAAATGCTCACCGTCCCTCTACTTATGTTTGTCTCCACAGTGGGTCAACTCCTTAACTGTGCTAGCCAAAGTAGTGTGATGGGCAAGATAAACTGGCCAAAGTCAATAATATAATAATAATAATAATAATTTATTATTTATACCCCGCCCATCTGGCTGGGCCGCCCCAGCCACTCTGGGCGGCTTCCATAAAAACCAGAAATACAGTAAAATGTCACACGTTAAAAACTTCCCTGAACAGGGCTGCCTTAAGATGTCTCCTGAATGTCAGGTAGTTGTTTATCGCTTTGACATCTGCTGGAAGGGCGTTCCACAGGGCGGGCGCCACTACCGAGAAGGCCCTCTGCCTGGTTCCCTGTAGCTTTGCTTCTCGCAGTGAGGGAACCGCCAGAAGGCCCTCGGCGCTGGACCTCAGCGTCCGGGCAGACTGATGGGGGTGGAGACGCTCCTTCAGGTATACTGGACCGAGGCCGTTTAGGGCTTTAAAGGTCAGCACCAACACTTTGAATTGTGCTCGGAAACGTACTGGGAGCCAATGCAGGTCTTTCAAGACCGGTGTTATATGGTCTCGGCGGCCGCTCCCAGTCACCAGTCTAGCTGCCGCATTCTGGATTAGTTGTAGTTTCCGCGTCACCTTCAAAGGTAGCCCCACGTAGAGCGCATTGCAGTAGTCCAAGCGGGAGATAACCAGAGCATGCACCACTCTGGCGAGACAGTCCGCAGGCAGATAGGGTCTCAGCCTACGTACCAGATGGAGTTGGTAAACAGCTGCCCTGGACACAGATTTGACCTGTGCCTCCATGGACAGCTGTGAGTCCAAAATGACTCCCAGGCTGCGCACCTGGTCCTTCAGGGGCACAGTTACCCCATTCAGGACCAGGGAATCCTCCACACCTGCCCGCCTCCTGTCCCCCAAAAACAGTACTTCTGTCTTGTCAGGATTCAACCTCAATCTGTTAGCCGCCATCCATCCTCCAACCGCCTCCAGACACTCACACAGGACCTTCACCGCCTTCACTGGTTCTGATTTAAAAGAGAGGTAGAGCTGGGTGTCATCCGCATACTGATGAACACCCAGCCCAAACCTCCTGATGATCTCTCCCAGCGGCTTCATATAGATGTTAAAAAGCATGGGGGAGAGGACAGAACCCTGAGGCACCCCACAAGTGAGGGCCCAAGGGTCTGAACACTCATCCCCCACCACCACTTTCTGAACACGGCCCAGGAGGAAGGAGCGGAACCACTGTATAACAGTGCCCCCAGCTCCCAGCCCCTCAAGACGGTCCAGAAGGATGCTATGGTCGATGGTATCAAACGCCGCTGAGAGATCCAGCAGAACTAGGAAACAGCTCTCACCTTTGTCCCTAGCCCGCCGGAGATCATCAACCAGTGCGACCAAGGCAGTTTCAGTCCCATGATGAGGCCTGAATCCCGACTGGAAGGGATCCAAATGGTCCGCTTCTTCCAGGCGTGCCTGGAGTTGTTCAGCAACCACTCGCTCAATCACCTTGCCCAGGAATGGAAGATTTGAGACTGGGCGATAGTTGGCCATCGTGGCCGCATCTAAAGATGGTTTTTTAAGAAGCGGTTTAATAACCGCCTCTTTCAGCGGGTCTGGGAAGGCTCCCTCACGGAGGGAAGCATTCACCACCCCACGAAGCCCATCGCCCAGTCCTTCCCGGCTAGCTTTTATAAGCCAGGATGGGCAAGGATCCAGGAGACAGGTGGTTGGTTTCACTCGTCCAAGCAGCCTGTCCACATCCTCGGAGGTAACAGGTTGAAATTGATCCCACTCAACTTGACTAGACAGAACTCTAGCACTCTCCCGCCCCGGCCCTGCTCCCACGGTGGAGTCTACTTCTTCCCGAATCTGGGCGATTTTATCTGCAAAAAACTTTGCAAAATCATTGCAGGAGAACATGTGGCCCGTACTGGGCCCCGATGTTGCAGGTGGTTCCGCTAAATTGTGAACCACCTGAAAAAGTCTCCTGCTGCTGTTTTCTGCAGATGCAATAGAGGCGGTGAAGAAATTCTTCTTCGCCGTCGCTATCGCCACTTGGTAGGCTCGACGTTGAGCTCTAACCTGTGTCCGGTCAGATTCGGAATGAGTTATCCGCCACCGGCGCTCTAGCCGTCTCAACGATTGTTTCATTGCCCTCAGATCCGTGGAAAACCACGGGGCTGTCCGGGCTCCATGCAATCGGAGAGGGCGCTTCGGAGCCAAACAGTCAATAGCCCTGGTTAACTCCACATTCCAGCGGGCCACCAGGGAATCGGCTGAAAGGCCATCAACATGGGATAAAGCATCCCCTACCACTCTCTGGAAACCATTTGGATCCATTAAGTGGCGGGGGCGGACCATCCGAATTGGTCCCACCTCCCTGCAGAGGGGATGGGTCGCAGAGAAGTCCAGTTGCACCAGGAAGTGATCTGACCATGGCACTTCTTTCATTTCGCTTTTACTTAGTGTCAGATCACCAACATCCATAGAGGTAAACACCAGGTCCAAGGCATGTCCACGGCTATGGGTTGGGCCAGACTTATTCAGGGACAGCCCCATGGAGGCCATGCTTTCCACGAAGTCCCGAGCGGCCCCTTGTAAGGTCGTGTCGGCATGGATGTTAAAATCCCCTAGGACGACCAGGCTGGGTGTCTCCAGGAGAACATCCGCCACGACCTGAAGCAGCTCGGGCAGGGAATCCTTGGTGCAGCGGGGAGGTCGGTACACCAAAAGGAATCCTGTACTGCCCCTATTGCCCAACTTCCAGAACATGCACTCAGAAAACTGGGTCTTCCCAATAGGACGCCTGGTGCAAACTAATGACTTCCTAAAAATCACTGCAACCCCCCCTCCCCGCCCACGTGACCTGGGTTGCTGTGCGTAAGAGAAACCTGGTGGACAAGCAGCGGCAAGGACAGGCCCATCTGCTTCATCCAACCAAGTCTCTGTTACACATGCCAGGTCAAATCCTCCATCCATGATCAAGTCATGGATGGCAGTGGTCTTACGAATCATTGACCTGGCATTGCACAGCAGCACCTTCAGGTCACGTGGGTATCCCTTGCTGATTCTAGTATCCATCCGGACAGGACCAGACCCGGAGGCAGGGATAGTCCTCAGACAACGACTAAACCTGCCTCCTCTGTAATGACATGGTCTGGTCTTAGCGTAACTCCTCCTCCTACCCGTGATCACTGAGATCGGTTGTCCCAGTGCATCCCCCCCTGTGGAACATGCCCCAGCCATTTTGTGGGCTGGGGCCCACTCCCCGGCAGCCCTGAACCCTCCCCCTAAAAACAAAATAACACCTTAAACAAACAAACAAAACCAATAAAACAATACAAACAAAAAAAAATGTAAAAATTACAAAAACATCAAAATAAAAAAATAATAATTCCCCAAGCCCAACCAAACATCCATCCCACCCCCACCCCCCACATACAAAAAATCCAAAGAAATTTTTTAAAAACATTTTAAAAACACTCTGTGCCTCTCCGGCAGTAACAACTGTCCTAGTGAGGCCTGTCAGGCCCCGCCCCGGGCCAGGTGGTAAGTGGCAGGGAGGAGCAGGGCCCTCAGGCACTCACTCAGGGGACTCCTCCTGGGCAGCAGGCAGCAAGCAGCACACAGTCCTTGTGAGGCTTCAGGCCCCGCCCCAGGCCAGATGGTAAGTGGCAAAAGCAGGGCCCACAAGCACTCACTCAGGGAGTCTTCCTGGGCAGCAGGCCGCAAGCAGCACGCAGTCCTTATGAGGCCCCAGGCCCCGCCCCAAGCCAGATGGTAAGTGGCAAAAGCAGGGCCCACAAGCACTCACTCAGGGAGTCTTCCTGGGCAGCAGGCCGCAAGCAGCACGCAGTCCTTATGAGGCCCCAGGCCCCGCCCCAAGCCAGATGGTAAGTGGCAAAAGCAGGGCCCACAAGCACTCACTCAGGGAGTCTTCCTGGGCAGCAGGCAGCAAGCCGCACGCAGTCCTTATGAGGCCCCAGGCCCCGCCCCAGGCCAGATGGTAAGTGGCAGAAAGGAGCAGGGCCCACAAGCACTCACTCAGGGAGTCTTCCTGGGCAGCAGGCCGCAAGCAGCACGCAGTCCTTATGAGGCCCCAGGCCCCACCCCAAGCCAGATGGTAAGTGGCAAAAGCAGGGCCCACAAGCACTCACTCAGGGAGTCTTCCTGGGCAGCAGGCAGCAAGCAGCACGCAGTCCTTATGAGGCCCCAGGCCCCGCCCCAGGCCAGATGGTAAGTGGCAAAAGCAGGGCCCACAAGCACTCACTCATTGAGTCTTCCTGGGCAGCAGGCCGCAAGCAGCACGCAGTCCTTATGAGGCCCCAGGCCCCGCCCCAAGCCAGATGGTAAGTGGCAAAAGCAGGGCCCACAAGCACTCACTCAGGGAGTCTTCCTGGGCAGCAGGCAGCAAGCCGCACGCAGTCCTTATGAGGCCCCAGGCCCCGCCCCAGGCCAGATGGTAAGTGGCAGAAAGGAGCAGGGCCCTCAGGCACTCACTCAGGGAGTCTTCCTGGGCAGCAGGCCGCAAGCAGCACGCAGTCCTTATGAGGCCCCAGGCCCCGCCCCAAGCCAGATGGTAAGTGGCAAAAGCAGGGCCCACAAGCACTCACTCAGGGAGTCTTCCTGATATGACTTGTGATACAGGATGCGTTATGAAGCATCATATAAATCTTGCTTTTGGTAGAGATGACTATTACAAACATGGTAGCTGGGTTATTACTGCCGTGATTAAAAGCAGATGAAAGGAGACTTGTGTCAGAATTATATGAATGCATTTGGTTAAACAGCATTTGCTGGATCCCTTGATCCAAATGCAGGGCAAACACACTTTCCAGTAAGAAAGAGCCCCAGCAAAAACCTTCTTTAAAAAAAGAATAATCACAAAACATGCAGCAAATTGAAGTGTGGGAATTTAGGCTGTTAAACCTTTTAAATATCCTGAGTCGCCTACAGCACTTACCTTTCCTATCTGCTTTTGAAATGAACAGACCACAAAGTTTGATAAGTTTAGATGGCTTTTACTTACCAAATTCTAAAGGTCAGATTCATGCATCTTTCATACAGCAGCTAGGAAAACACAGGTTTACAAAATACGGTAAAATGTTTCTACATTTTTGGTCTAGAAACACAAAAATGCCTAGTAAGCCATTCATGTGGTTTTAGCCTGGAGGCCCAGGTCAGACCTCCATTCTTTACGATGTTCCTATATTAGAATGAGAGTTAACAAAGAAGCTTCACTTCCTTCACAGGAGGTGAGGGGGCATGATCAAACAAGTCTAGAAACAACAGCTTATTCTGTGGTCTTAACCCCTTCATGCATTAACTAGAGATGGAAATTTACCCCTCAATTTTCAAAGTTTGTTTCTCTTGCCACTGTTAACTCTAGAGACTAGAATTGTGCACAAAAAGACTCTCCAAATTCTCCATCCTATTTTTGGGCAGAGAAACTGGTGAGACATTCATTGAATTTCCTCAGGACAGTGTGGAGTTAGATAAGATAAACTTTATTTGCATTAGCCAACGGCCATAGCAACATAAAGCAAGCATTAAATACAAATAAAAAGACAACAATGGGTAAAAAGGACAATCAAATGATCAAGTGTACGGAGAAATTCTTAACCAGTATCTTAACCAGGGACATGGGTGGCGCTGTGGGTTAAACCACGGAGCCTAGGACTTGCTGATCAGGTCGGCGGTTTGTATCCCCACGACAGGGTGAGCTCCCGTTGCCTGGTCCCAGCTCCTGCCAACCTAGCAGTTTGAAAGTACGTCAAAGTGCAAGTAGATAAATAGGTACTGCTCCAGCGGGAAGGTAAACGGTGTTTCCGTGCGCTGCTCTGCTTCGCCAGAAGCGGCTTCGTCATGCTGGCCACATGACCCGGAAGCTGTACGCCGGCTCCCTCGGCCAACAAAGCGAGATGAGCACCGCAACCCCAGAGTCGGTCACAACTGGACCTAATGGTCAGGGGTCCCTTTACCTTTTCCTGTGGGTGGGGCCTATATAAGCAGTGGCGGGAGCACAGCTTCTCACTCGTCCACCTGCTCCTGTCAAAGGGCAAGAGCAGCAATTGTGTTGGCAGCCTAGCTACCATTTTGTGTCTTTCACAATGTCCCTGACCTAACAGCATTCCAGGGAACTGTGGGAAGAAAATGGCATCCACCATAAAAAAGAAGACGTTTGTGAGTATTTGTTAAAATTCTGCAACATAGCCTTCTGTTTCAAGAGGATAGAGAAAAAAGAGTAATATGTGACTTTCCCCCCAGAAAAAATGTATACTGGGAAATTTCATCTCATTCTGAAAGCACTCATATATACACCTTATATTCCTAAATGGAAAAGGGGTTTATCTGTCTTACTTTTGCAATCTACTAAGGGAAAAACAATTGATGGCTTATAGTAGGCCTATTGGTGAAACATTTCCCACCATCTTAACATTTACAGTGGTATAGCACCATATTGATTAAAAAAAGCCACAGTTCCATAATGCAATGGTAAGGTAAAGGGACCCCTGACCGTTAGGTCCAGTTGCGGACAACTCTGGGGTTGTGCGCTTATCTCACTTTATTGGCTGAGGGAGCTGGCATACAGCTTCCGGGTCATGTAGCCAGCATGACTAAGCTGCTTCTGACGAACCAGAGCAGCGCACAGAAACACTGTTTACCTTCCCACTGGAGCGGTACCTATTTATCTACTTGCACTTTGACGTGCTTTTGTACTGCTAGGTTGGCAGGAGCTGGGACCGAGCAATGGGAACTCACCCCATTGCGGGGATTCGAACTATCAACCTTCTGATCGGCAAGCCCTAGGCTCAGTGGTTTAGACCACAGTGCCACCCGCGTCCCAATGCAATGGTACTACAGTGTAAAAGGGATGTTCGGAATCAGAAATGCTAGCATTATAACTAGGAGAACCAGCTCAGTATATCCCACATCTGAATGCAGCTTTGGACTGGGCAGCCATTCAAAGAGAGGACTGTGCTTTGTGAAGTAGAACATGTGACCACCATACATAAAAAGCTATAAAATATCAGTGCTAAAAATGTTAGATTTGACCTCAGCATAGTCACGGTGCCCCTTTGGTGTAGGCCAAAGTCAATGGGATAGAGAGCCAATGATTCCAGTGAACAAGATAGACGTATCTGTTGGCCAAATCATTTTTTAAGTGACTTAAAGTAGTCCAGGGGGTATCGTGGGCCAGCCTGTGAGTAATTTTAACCTACGTGGTGACAGGCAGTGTGGATTTTCACATGCTAATTTACCAGTTCATTAAAAAAAGAAAACCTTGAAAGACTTAGTATATATATCCATGTCTGGCTCCCAAGAAACTGTAATACTGACAAGTTATGTGGAGTTTCACATACTTATTTACCCCCTCAAAACTGAATATGTCTACCATAGGGGCCTTTGTATCACGTTACCTACAGAACGGTCCTCTTATAACACTCAATAAGTGGTCTCACGTGTCTGCCATAACCCTAGCTATGTTTGCCAAGCTGAAAAGGAACAGAAAAGCAAAACAGAAGCTGCCCTTTCCGACCCAGATTAAACATAGAGCTTCTCTGGAGAAAACAGTTCTCTTTGCCTGAGAGAGCTCTCAGTGATACCATAGGCATGATCTAATAATAATGGAACTCTGCATCTGTCCGGCTCTTTTTAAAATGAAGAATTCCAAGGCACTATTACATCGTAAGGCAATAGCCAATAAGAGTTAACTGCCTATTATCACTTGTCACATTGAAGCCTAAAATGTTATTTCACAATTATGATAACCACGGCTAGGTGCAGAAGGGGAAGGCAGAAGGCTTTACTCATTGTCAACAGAATGGCCCAATAGGAATGACATTACATCATGACATTCTTCATGAAAAAAAGAAAAGATGGCTTTGACTGCAGAGGGAATATTTTGGCCTTTCAGTATTTAAAAGATTTTTTTAAAAAGGCCTCTTTGTCATTCTATGCTACCTGCAGGGTGTGACCTTCCCAAACTCTGATGGGCATTGCCTTCCAAAGTTTGGAGTTATCAAGCAATGTTAAACATTGTTTAAGTCCCCAACTGCTCAACTGCCCATTCACAGCAATCAAGGCAGTCAAAACTCATAATATGTTTTTTAAGTATCCTGAAAGCATGCTGCCACGTTTATTTAGTGGACTACACAGAGGCACCTGAAATAAACAGTTTTGCCTTGGCAATCTTAGCAGAGCTGGACATATATGAGGGTTTTCTGCATCATCTTCTGGGAGTTTTAGCACTTACAGCAATGTTGCAGAAGCCTGAGAGTGATGACACCCTAGAGCAATTTTACCTGGGATGTGGTTTTGGAAACAAGAACAGGACTGTGGGCTAGTTTCTGCAATTTCAAGTGGTAGTAGATAACGAGCTGCAATGTATCCTGAGTAAATGTTATTGTGGCAGCTCCTAAGAGCAGAGTTTACTTGAGAAAGGTTGATCGAAATTGCAGTTCCTTTAATAAAACACTGCAGCCACAGTTAAATCCATATCTTTTGTCTGGTGTTTTCATTCCAGATCTGACGACAAGCGTAAAATGAGATGTTCTGAACATTTTATAATCGAGGGTGGGGGCAGGAGTCTGGATTTCCATTATAGATGAAATAAATGCCCCCCAATATTTTTTTTTTATAAAAAAATAAATTAAGTAGTGCCTGTAACATGCTTCCCTAGTTATTATGTGTTTCCACATTTTTTCCAAGCAGTTTTGGGTGGCACGAACTCTGTCCCACTCCATTTGCCATAATAATTGCCAGCTTAGGCATCTTCAAACTCAGCACTTCAAGGCTTAACAGTTCTGGAAATGGAATTCACAGCACGGCATTGCCTCAGTGTTCCAGACCTGCACCAGCCTTCCCCACCTTGCAGAAACAGCTGTCTTTGCATTCAGGCCTTGGAAAAATGAGGAGCTTGGACATTCTGCTTGTGCAGACAGGGAAAGTTAGAGTATGATCATGGGAGTGGTTTAATAGTGAGATCTTAAACCCTGACCTTTCAGATACTTGCTTGGAAGCTTAAATGTATTAGTCTTGACTTATAAGACGCTAAACAGCTTGAAGCCAAGCTACGTGAAAGACCTCTTCCTTATTTACAGACTGCCCAGGTCAGTCCACTGCAGGGGAGACTCTCACACTGAACATATGTTGCTCTCACTCAGAGCTTGGAAAGTTCATTCCAAAAAGCAAGTAATTCTAGTTCAATGTCCAAAAAGGGAACTAAATCCAATTCACATTCACATTCAGTTCACAGTTCAATTCAAGTTCATCCAAATGATCCCTGGCAAAAAACAAAACAAAACCCCCCCTGCATTTCCAATATTGCAAGCTGCTGTGTTGAATATATAAAATTGATTTAAGATTAAGTAAACATCAAGATACATCCATAGTGGAATGTGAATTGTTTAATTTATTTTCCCCAACAATTAAGATCCTTAAGCGTAAAGGCCCAAAGAGTTTAAAGAGTAATGTAGGAGGGTGAAACCGATGGTAAACTGGAAATAATTCTACCCCAAAACCAACCTAATTCACATCCTTTTCACACAGCAATTATGGGAACTACTTTCAGGTACAGTTCTGAGATTTTTGAAGTAATTCAAGGAACTTTGCTAAGCTGAATTTTGCTTGGGTGGTATACAACTAAGCCTTACTCAGAGCAGGCCCACTGAAATGAATGAACATGGCAAAGTTAGGTCTATTAATTTGAATGGGTCTACTCAGAATGAAGCTTGGTTGAGGACCACCCGTTCATTCCGAGCATTGAGTTGGCTGTGGTGCAGTGGAGAACCTTCTCTTTTTTAAAATAATAATAATAATATTTATTACTTTTAAACCTTACAAAAAGGAAAGAAGAAAAAAAAGGAAAAAGAAAAAGAAGGGGGAAAAAGAAAAAAAGAAAAAACATACAATACAATATATAAACAATACACAACACAACATTAACACATTAAACAAAACAAAAGCAAAAACAGTTCAAAAAACACACATCATGCCATCTCAATATCCTCTCTTTCATTCCCTTGTTCCATCGACCTCCTCTCACCTCCCTTTTTGTATTCCATTTCTATTAATTGTTTCAGCAAATCCTTTCCATCTTTCTCTATTTTCTGTCATATGATTAGCTTAACATATTTTAACTTTATTTTCCATTAAAACTATAATACTTATTTATGCTTAATTCCTTAAAACATTTCTACTAAAGCCATATAATTTCCTTCCAACATTTTTCTAACATTCATTAATTTTACATTATTTCCATATATAGATTTTAAACTTTTTCCAATATTCTTCCACCGTCTCTTCTCCCTGGTCTCGGATTCTGCCAGTCATTTCCATATAGTCCATATAGTCCATCAACCTGGTGATCTTCTGTCCAAGGCTCTTAACTCTTTTCCAAGTCCCTTCTCCAAGTCTTCTTCATGTTTATACATGCACTTTACTTTGTCTTCTCCTGATCTTGTTCTTATCTTCCTTCCTTTGATGCTGAAAAGTAAATCTCGAGGAAATTCCCACCTAGCAATGTTTTTATTCCTTCTCAACAAATCAACCAAATCTCCATAGTTAAAACTGAAATTCACGAGATATTTCCAGTCGTATTTCAAAGTTCCTCCAAGTTCGGCAGTCCCCACAACTCCAGTCTCCTCCTGACCCAAGTCCAAGTCCCAAAAATCAATAAATCCCTGCATGAAGGGATCTATCCAACTTTCCTTCTCCAGTCCAAGCGGGGCTCCAATCCTCAAAGTCTGGCTTTCTCTAGATTCAGTCATAAAAGGCATCCACTTATAGTCCTCAAATTGCATCTGTGAGGCTGGGGCTCTAACAACTTTCTCCCCCGCCTTCTCCTCAATTTGCCATGTCAAGGTAGATCCCTGTATCGATTCCTGAATAGTTTCTGTATTAATATTCACTTTTTGTCCCAAGTTAGTCACTTTTTGTTCCAAATTATCAATTTTTATAATCATCACATCCGTCTTCCTATGGAGCTGTTCCAGTGAGTCATTAATCTTACATAATGCAACCACTAAGGCTTCTTCTGTCAACATTCTTAACAGTCCAAGGTCAATCCCAGATTCTCACGGTCTTGTCTTACAGCTGGAAATTCCCCGCTCAGCTCATGTAACAATTTCTAGGGGGAAACAATTTCTATTTGTATCAATCCTTTTAAGCACAATTCAAACAATAAAGTTAGTTTCAATTTTCAATTACATTTGCTCTTTTTTAAACGCAGAAGGAGACAATGGAAACAATGTATTTCTCTTCTTTAACTTACTGTCAACAAACGATCTATTCACAGTCAATGAACATATCCAAAATTTCAGTCCTACTAGCAGCCCGTTTCCAGGTTCAGAGCGGTGGTAATTTGACTTTCTTCACTCTCTCCTGCAGGCTTACGTGGTCTAAAAATTCCCCACTCTCCTCCTGCTTCCAAGGGGGGTTTGATGATTTTAACCGATGGAAGTTTAATCCTTTATGAAAAGCTTTCCAAGACTTTAGCTTGCAGCCTTTTTGCTCCAGTCTATTTACAAAAGGGGAAGGCGGACTTCCTGTTTGAAACCTCCCCGTTTCGGTACCAAATTAAGACGTTTAAAAATCCAATTTTCTGTCTACTCACGGGTAGTTGTTTTAAAATCGAATTGTCCACAGGAAAAAGTCAGCGCTCTCCGGCAACAGCAATGAATGAACATGGCAAAGTTAGGTCTATTAATTTGAATGGGTCTACTCAGAATGAAGCTTGGTTGAGGACCACCCGTTCATTCCGAGCATTGAGTTGGCTGTGGTGCAGTGGAGAACCTTCTCAGTAATGGCACCTACAGTGGTGCCCCGCAAGACGAATGCCTCGCAAGACGAAAAACTCGCTAGACAAAAGGGTTTTTCAGTTTTGCGTTGCTTTGCTAGACGAATTTCCCTATGGGCTTGCTTCACAAGACGAAAACATCTTGCACTTTTTTTTTAAAGCCGCTTGAAGAGGCGCAGTTGCGACGGACCATGCTTCGCAAGACAAAAAACATTGCAAGACGAAAAGACTCGCGAAACGAATTATTTTCGTCTTGCGAGGCACCACTGTACCTATCCTGCAGATTGCTCTTCCAGCAGATGCCAGGCAGACACAGAAGCTGAATGGCTTCTGCAAGAAATTAAAAACCTACTTGTTTACCCATCATTTTTGTTAGTCTGGTATTGAGTTCCTATTGCTCTCATTTGCTTTTAATTATCAAAATTTATTGATTATATTGCATTGCTGTATATTTCATATGTGAACTGCTTGCTTTGTTGTAGAAGTGAAAACGGGTTTTGCATATTCTAAGAAAATAACAAATTCATTTCACTGAAGGTGTTTGAAGCTTTCTTTTAACTTCAAAACAAGATGACTAAGAAATGGGAGGAGGGACACAACAGAGGTCTCTAAAATTAGGCATGGTGTAATTAAAGGGGATAGACAGACACTTTTCTCCCTCTCCCGTAATACTGAAACTCAGAAGCCCTACTCAGGCATTCAGTCTCCTTGCATGTCAACAGGAGAAGCAGGGCACACTGCCAGGCCACCTCCAGCACATCATCACCACATGCTTTAGAGCCCTGAATGAATTTGTGCACAAAGATCTTGTGATGGACAGCAGAGCCAGACTAGAATCTGATGATGCAGTTCCCCCGGAGCCTCTCGCTGATTGGCTAGCCACAGTGGGGGGAGGGAGCAGAACTTTGGGAGGGAGAATAAAAGGAGCATTTTCTGAGGGAGGTACCGTATTTTGCACCCCATAAGACGCTCCGGCCCATAAGACGCACCTAGTTTTTTGGGGGGGAAATAAAGAAAAAAATTTTTATTTCTCCCCCAGGTGCGGGGCTGGAAGAACCAGGTCGGGGAACAGTGGGAAGGCACGCTCTGCCTCCCCGCTGTCCCCCGAGCTTGTGGGGCTGGCGATGGGGAGAAGTGCACCAGTCCCGGGAGGGCAGGCAGCTCTGTGCCGCCATCCCGAGCGGGGCGGGACTTAGCGCCCCGCTCCGGATGGCGGCGTAGACCTGCCTGCAGTCCCGCGACGGCAGGCAGCTCTGTGCCACCATCCCGAGCGGGGCGGGACTTAGCGCCCCGCTCGGGATGGCGACGCAGAGCTGCGCTGCTCCCAGGAGCGCAGGCAGCTCTGCTGGGCCACCGGGAGCGGAGCGGAGCTTCTCCCCCGGCTCCCGGTGGCCGGGCAGAGCTGCGCTGGTCCCAGGAGCGCAGGCAGCTCTGCACGGCCCCCGGGAGCGGGGCGGAGCTTCTCCCCCGGCTCCCGGTGGCCGGGCAGAACTGCGCTGGTCCCAGGAACGCAGGCAGCTCTGCAGGGCCACCGGGAGTGGGGCGGAGCTTCTCCCCCGGCTCCCGGTGGCCAGGCAGAGCTGCGCTGGTGCCAGGACCACAGGCAGCTCTGCAGGGCCACCGGGAGCGCGGCGGAGCTTCTCCCCCGGCTCCCGGTGGCCGGGCAGAGCTGCGCTGGTCCCAGGAGCGCAGGCAGCTCTGCAGGGCCACTGGGAGTGGGGCGGAGCTTCTCCCCCGGCTCCCGGTGGCCGGGCAGAGCTGCGCTGGTCCCAGGAGCGCAGGCAGCTCTGCAGGGCCACCGGGAGTGGGGCGGAGCTTCTCCCCCGGCTCCCGGTGGCCGGGCAGAGCTGCGCTGGTTCCAGGAGCGCAGGCAGCTCTGCAGGGCCACCGGGAGTGGGGCGGAGCTTCTCCCCCGGCTCCCGGTGGCCGGGCAGAGCTGCGCTGGTCCCAGGAGCGCAGGCAGCTCTGCACGGCCCCCGGGAGCGGGGCGGAGCTTCTCCCCCGGCTCCCGGTGGCCGGGCAGAACTGCGCTGGTCCCAGGAGCGCAGGCAGCTCTCTGCAGGGCCACCGGGAGTGGGGCGGAGCTTCTCCCCCGGCTCCCGGTGGCCAGGCAGAGCTGCGCTGGTGCCAGGACCACAGGCAGCTCTGCAGGGCCACCGGGAGCGCGGCGGAGCTTCTCCCCCGGCTCCCGGTGGCCGGGCAGAGCTGCGCTGGTCCCAGGAGCGCAGGCAGCTCTGCAGGGCCACCGGGAGTGGGGCGGAGCTTCTCCCCCGGCTCCCGGTGGCCGGGCAGAGCTGCGCTGGTTCCAGGAGCGCAGGCAGCTCTGCAGGGCCACCGGGAGTGGGGCGGAGCTTCTCCCCCGGCTCCCGGTGGCCGGGCAGAGCTGCGCTGGTCCCAGGAGCGCAGGCAGCTCTGCACGGCCCCCGGGAGCGGGGCGGAGCTTCTCCCCCGGCTCCCGGTGGCCGGGCAGAGCTGCGCTGGTGCCAGGACCACAGGCAGCTCTGCAGGGCCACCGGGAGCGCGGCGGAGCTTCTCCCCCGGCTCCCGGTGGCCGGGCAGAGCTGCGCTGGTCCCAGGAGCGCAGGCAGCTCTGCAGGGCCACCGGGAGTGGGGCGGAGCTTCTCCCCCGGCTCCCGGTGGCCAGGCAGAGCTGCGCTGGTTCCAGGAGCGCAGGCAGCTCTGCAGGGCCACCGGGAGTGGGGCGGAGCTTCTCCCCCGGCTCCCGGTGGCCGGGCAGAGCTGCGCTGGTCCCAGGAGCGCAGGCAGCTCTGCAGGGCCACCGGGAGTGGGGCGGAGCTTCTCCCCCGGCTCCCGGTGGCCGGGCAGAGCTGCGCTGGTCCCAGGAGCGCAGGCAGCTCTGCACGGCCCCCGGGAGCGGGGCGGAGCTTCTCCCCCAGCTCCCGGTGGCCGGGCAGAGCTGCGCTGGTGCCAGGACCACAGGCAGCTCTGCAGGGCCACCGGGAGCGCGGCGGAGCTTCTCCCCCGGCTCCCGGTGGCCAGGCAGAGCTGCGCTGGTTCCAGGAGCGCAGGCAGCTCTGCACGGCCCCCGGGAGCGGGGCGGAGCTTCTCCCCCGGCTCCCGGTGGCCGGGCAGAGCTGCGCTGGTCCCAGGAGCGCAGGCAGCTCTGCACGGCCCCCGGGAGCGGGGCGGAGCTTCTCCCCCGGCTCCCGGTGGCAGGGCAGAGCTGCGCTGGTCCCAGGAGCGCAGGCAGCTCTGCAGGGCCACCGGGAGCGGGGCGGAGCTTCTCCCCCGGCTCCCGGTGGCCGGGCAGAGCTGCGCTGGTCCCAGGAGCGCAGGCAGCTCTGCACGGCCCCCGGGAGCGGGGCGGAGCTTCTCCCCCGGCTCCCGGTGGCCGGGCAGAACTGCGCTGGTCCCAGGAGCGCAGGCAGCTCTGTGCAACCCTCGGAGCCGGTCTCCCGAGGGTTGCGCAGAGCTTCCTGAAGCCTGGAGAGCGAGAGGGGTCGGTACGCACCGACCCCCCTCGCTCTCCAGGCTTCAGCCAAAGCCTGCATTCGCCCCATAAGACGCAGGCACATTTCCCCTTCATTTTTGGAGGGGGAAAAGTGCGTCTTATGGGGCGAAAAATACGGTAGTTAAGGTTTGGTTTCGAGATAGGACTAAGGTTCAGGTTAAGACATAGGGTTTGAATGGAGTTGGGAGATAGGGCGTGAGATAGGGAGAACTGGTTCTGAGTTAAGTTAAACATACACACTGAGGAGACTATCCATAGTGAGAGGACAGTGCCTCGCAGCTTGGATAGGAAGACTGTGTCAAGGGTCTGGAAAAGGTATACAGACAGGAGTGTTCTGGGAGAGCTGAGTCTGAGCGGGGAGAGGTAGATCCTGAGGGAATTCAGGCTACCTGGGTCTCAGGATAGCCAGGAAGGGAGAGAAGACTCCCAACCCAGTACCAAGGCATGAGGTGATCCTTTATATCATTTAGAATACCTCAAGTGTGGGATTGTTAAGAGAGTGGGTAACCAAGGAGAAGCCCCCCTTGCTCATGAACCAAAGTTTTAAGCTGTGAAGGAAACTGTATGGTATTGAAAGTATTTAACTGTAATATCCAAGCAGTGGCATAGCGTGGGGGGTGCCAGGGGGGCCGGCCGCACCGGGTGCAACATCTGGGGGGGGGGGGCGAGCTCGCTGCCTCCGGAGTCGCCGAAGAGCCTCGGGCGCAGGCTGTAGCGGAGCCGCATTTCTCGCGGAACCGACGAGCTGTGCGCGCGTCTGGGCTGAAGGCGCCCGGCAGGCAGCGGCTCTCAGCGCTTGCCGCGGAGGACGCGCCAGGCAGCCCCTCCTCACAGCCCCGCCTCCGCCGGTGCTGCTGCAGCTGCTGGGCCGTTGCATTTTCCTCGCCTCTCTGCCCCCCTCCTCCGGGCAAGCGGCGTCGTTTGGGCGGCAGCGCCAGCGGCAACTCGCAGGTTAGGGGTTAGGGGGGGCGCAAATTACTTGCCTTGCCCCGGGTTAGGGGGCGCAAATTACTTGCGTTGCCCCGGGTGCTGACAACTCACGCTACGCCGCTGTATCCAAGTAACAGAAACTGAGCTGAACATTTTGCCATCTATTCTAGAAACCTGAACATCTACCACCTGAAGTGTAACACCTGATTTTGAGTAACTGGAGTTTAAGAAAAGCTGTGCCTATAGTGTTGTGTTAAAGCCTGAGACGTCTTAGTTAGTTAAAGGAAACAACTTCTACCTAAAAGAATGCATTTCCTGACCCACTTTGCTTCATAAACCTCTTTTGTCTAATAACACTTTTCTTGTTTGTTTGATCAAATCCTGCCTGAGACTCTAATCACTAAGTTTGCCTTCACACGTCCCTGCCCCCCACAACAGCCTGTGGTAAATTGTAGAAATTTGTGTAATTAGTCTACAGTGAGGTGGGTGCACTATATTTAATAGGGGCAGATAGTGGGAGTGGATCTGGCACATTATTAATTGGTAGTATTAAGTGGGGGGTTCATTACACTTCTCTACTCCTGGAGGCTCCCCACATGATTTAAAACCCTAATTGCACTTGATTCTAATTTGCACAGGGGGCCTCTATGACAGACATGATCGCCATCTTCAAATACTTCAAGGGCTGTCACATGGAAGATGGAGCAAGCTTGCTTTCTCCTGCTCCGAAGGGTAAGACTCGAACCAATGGCTTCAAGTTACAGGAAAGGAGACTCCGACTCAAACATCAGGAAGAACTTGAGTGTGTTTGCTTGGCTGAAGTGTCCCGTTGCATCTCTTGTTTGTCTGCATGGAGGATAGACAGAGAGGTGTGAATATAAACTACCCTCAAGTACAAAAGATAAATAAATAAATAAATAAATAAATAAATAATATTGTTGCTTCATCTACAAGGTGTGACTGGAAAGTTCGGTGAATGGTCACAGCGAGAAATATTCAAACATACAATCGGCAATGGAAACCCATGAAATGCTCACAATTGTGTACAGAGATGAAGCTGTAACTCGAAAGACAGTATATGAGTGGCTTAAGCATTTCCGTGAAGGGTGGCAAACCATTGAAGATGAACCTTGGTCTGGCAGACCATTGATGAGCAGAACGGTGGCAAATGCTGACAGAGTTTGTGAGTTATTGATGTTGGATTGGAGTTTGTCTGTCTGAATGATGGCATAAGAATTGCATATTCTGCATGAAATCATTATTGAGGTTACTGAGTTGTCCCACCCACCATATTCTCCTGATCTAGCCCCACTGGATTTCTTTCTTTTTCCAAAACTGAAATCTGCACTGAAAGGGCACCAATTTCCCAACATTTCACACATCCAAGCTGCTGTGATGAGTGAACTGAAATCAGTACGAAAAGAGGACTTCTCCAGAAGTTTCCAACAGTTCTATGAACATTGTCAATGGTGCATTGTATCAGAGGGGGCCTACTTTGAAGGCCTGTAATGTTTGAATATTTCTCGCTGTCCAATTTCTGTGACCATTCACCAAACTTTCCAGTCAAACCTTGTATTTTGCTTCTGGCTCTGCCTACCTCTGCCGTGGAGCCCCAGGACGCTGCCCAGATGCCAATGTGGCCCTCAATGTCAAAATGTTTCACCACTCCTTCTTTATGGAATATAAATAAAGGCAGGCAAGAAGGACCAGTGTCTAAACGAGATGCTGCTTTGCAACACATCCGTGGAGAATGTGGGATATGGATGAAAGTGAATAGATCATTATTATTATTTCACCTTTGTAAGGTTCTCAAGGGCACCATTAACTGTAGTACAGTTAGACTAGTATTCTCAGGGACAATATTTAAATGAATTATACTGTAATGAGTATGAAGCAAAATGTTGCTGAAGCTAATGAGTATTATGCAAACCTGAATAATAATAAAAATGGGACAAAATTTATATTGTAATTCAAGTGTGTTTGAGAGAAAGAGAAGGCCGGACTGTGGCTCAGAGGCAGAGCATGTGCTTTACATGCAAAGGGTTTTTGGATCAGTCCTTGGCACCTCCCAGTCACTGGCTGGGAGAGACCCCTATCTGAAACCCTGGAGTACCTCTGCCAACCACTGTATACAACACTGAGCAAGGTGCATCAATGGTATCACTTGGTTTAAGGTAGGTTTGCCACATTTCTCTGTTGAGAAAGAGAGAGACAGAGATCCCTCTCTCACACCTTTCTAACTATACAACCTTCACTCAGTCTAGAATTCTGAAAAGCCTTAGATTCTACAATTGCTCACCCTGCCCCCGCTCAATTCTAATCCCTCCACTCTGCTATATTTATTCATTTCAGTAAAATAATGGATATGGGTTGTTGTTATTCTTTTTTTAAAAAACCCTCCACTTATGGACAAACTCCATGTTACACACAACACACCCTCTAGAAAATGAGATAAGGCCTCTTTTGTGGGGATATTCTGGACCAGGGAAGTGCTTCCAAACTGCAAATAATTCCCAGTGTGATTTCCCACCCACACTTTTTAGTTATATATATATATATATATATGTTTTCTCTTAAAAAAAACATGCAAGCAATGCCCAGAACCTTGGGAGGTGTATCGGTTTCATGTTTTAATAAACAGATCAAGAAGGTGAATCACACAGAGAGACAGAGAATTCCCCCCCTCCCTCTCTCATAAAATTGGAACTCATTGACATCGAACGAAGCTGAATGTTGGAAGATTCAAGACAGACAAAGGGAAATAATTCCTCACACATTGCAGAGTTTCACTTTTTGCTGTAACAGAAAGTGGTGATAGCAACCAACTTGGATGGCTTTCAGAGGAGATTGGACAAATTCATGCAGGGTAAGGCTGTCTATGGGTACTCTCTTCTTTGGAGGTCTTTAAGCAGAGGCTTGACAACCATATGTCAGGAGTGCTCTGATGGTGTTTCCTGCTTGGCAGGGGGTTGGATTCGATGGCCCTTGTGGTCTCTTCCAACTCTATGATTCTATAATTCTATGATTCTAACCCAAATGACTATGTTCTACCTCCATTGCCAGAGACAATATGCTTCTGAATACCAGTTGCTGGAAACTTTAGGTGGGGGGAGTCCCATTGTGACCTTCCTATAGACATCTCGTTGTCCACTATGAGAACAGGGTGGTCAACTAGATGGGTCATTGGCCTGATCCAGCAGGCTCTTCTTTTCTTTTTACTTCTTTGAAAATGTCCAGCACGTAATAAGTATGGGAGCAAAAATGAGGTCGTAGTTATTATCAAGCCTCAAAAAGTACACGTTGGCAGATTTTAGTTCTAAGTTCAGAAACATGGTGCAAATGTAAAAAATGGCAAAGGTTTAGCTACCCTATAATGAGTAGTTCAACAACAACGAGGGAGAGCTTTGAGATTTTCCAAAGAAAAATGCTGCTATATCCAAAAGGAATTATTCAGTGTGTTGTATGCCTATTAGCAATACATTCAAAACACTGATACTTTCATCCGTTTGGTACCGGCATTTATTCATGCCACTGTTATGATGGGATATGCCAGGAGGGAGGCTTTTAACAATACAGAAAAACACCTCCGAAATGCACTGTCTAGTACTGCTCATAGTGATGTCAACACAAAATGTTTGCTTCTTGTTCAACTGCACTTTCTAAATGCCCCGAAACTCATATAAAATGCAAGGTAAATTGCAGTTCCTTTTAAAATTATTTCTCTTTGCTATGTATGACCCATTTGGTATCATTTCCACATGGGGAGAACACTCTGTGGTGCATACAGTGAATCAAATTGTGCTGATCTGAATTAGTCTTCCTTAAACAATTAAGTAATTTGATCAGGTTAAATAAAATTAAGAGAAAACTGTGTACACATGCGCGTAGACACAAAGAAAGATACCCAGCTTAGCCTAATAATAAAAGGATTTTCTGGGCTACAATCTCCAATACAAATGCTTCCTAATACTTTGTAAGTCACTGAGATTTGCAGATTTGCTGCGTTTAACTGCCCGGGAACACATTTTAGCACATCTGCATGCCAACAAACATGATGTTCAGAGTCCGCTTAGCTAATCACAAGCATAGTGTGTCCTGCTGGCTCCAGGGAGTTCTTGATGTGTAGTACCAAAACATGGAGTGCATCACATGCTGAGGATATCCTACACCATCTTGAAAATAAATTGTGCTTTTTGCAAAGCATTTCCCCGAAGCTCTCTTCAGCGTATTACTGCAAACTGTTATAGATTGTTTTACTAGAAATAAGCCAAGCCATCCAAGCTGTGGTAATTTCGGGCAATTACAAGCAGAGATATGAACCCAAGTTTAGCAGCTGTTCAGTTTCATCTGCCTGATGATGAGAAAGCAGTGTTCGCTACTGCGGTGCCAACAGATTGCCAGGAAACTGCCAAAGCCATCCACAGTCTTCAGAGGTTAAACACTAGAGGCAAGGGTTGGATTCACACGTCCTCTGGAGTTCTGCTCCTGGGATGCTCTGTTGAAAGTAGGGTGAGACATGCTTTCTTATTCCAACCGCAACCCCCTATGCCTTCTGAAAATCTGGGAGTTAGGAGACTTTGCAAAACATTGTAAAAGGTGGGATTGGTGGCTACAGTTGGAAGTGGGAATTGGAAAAAAAGATTATCCTGCTGTCCTTGAATAGGAGCCATGAATGCAAGGAGCACAAAGTTTAATCTCCAATCCCCCACCCCCAAACAGATTGGCCATGTTAATGAAATCCTACATTGCATTAATGTTGCCAACCTTCATGTCACATTTGCAGACATCTTTGTAACACAGAGTTGGTTTGCCAACAGGCCTGGTGGCTGATGCCAGTGTTAAGATTCCTGCTCCGTGATTGCAGTCATGGGATTGTTGTCTATCACATGATGGTGTATGTTTTGACTCCACAGTGTGGGAAGTGACAGAGACAGGATGTTTGTGTTACTGTGTTCTGTGAAGTGGGACTATTGTCCTTTGTTCTTTTCTCTTTGCTGTCTGATGCTAGAGAGAGAGGGAGCCATGTTGCAGTGCTCTCTGTGTGTTTATAAGTAAATAAAGTAGATTAGCTAAAATGCTGAGTTGCTGAGGTCTGTTACACAAACAGCAAACACTCTGTGGATCCCTAAGTGTGCCGGTGTCTGTTGGCATCAGTCGCTGTGATGTTTGGGCTGAAGAAAGCTTTTGAAGCTCCCGAACGATTGACCAGGAGGGAGAGAACATGCCAGTTGGGCATGTGTCTCTGCCAGGGTCCTACTCGAGTGTAGGATGAGCTCCTGACAGCCAGCTCCCCATAGAACACATCTTTGGGGATTCTTGTAGACGATCATAGTGCCACAGTCAGGTTGTGTATCCACAGCAGTGACCAGAGGAGGACGGACTGCGAGGAGGAGTACAGAAAGAATTGCCATGGTAGAGCTGCTTCAGCACAACCAGACCCTTTGTCTGCCCCAGCTGCAACAAAACATATATTTCCTGTATTGGTCTGTACAGCCACAGCAGGCGCTGTAACTCCCCAATGGTTTGGGGAGGCACACCCTTCCCTTACTTCCTGAGACAGAAGGATGAGAACCGACACTCGACTAATATCAATGAGGCTTGTGCCCATGTATGTAGCTGCTTCATTTCTCAGTGAGCCTGAATGCAGTGTGAAAGTATCCAATTAACCATAGTTTCAATTTTGTCTGAACCATGAAATTATGGTTATCAGCATCAGCACAAGCCAGGATACGCTAGCACAGGTTGAAATTTGGTTTAAGAACCTGACATTTTCTGAAGCTGGGAACCAAAATGTCCTGCTTAACTGTGGTTCATTGAAAACATCTGCATTGTAGATATTAATACTGCTGCTGCTATTTAGTTTAGAGAAAGGGCATGAGAGAAAAAGATTCACCATGCTCTCTTACCATTTCTACACTCTTCAGAGCACGCCACATGGGAGCAGCTAATAAGCAAAACAATCTGGCCACATTTGGTTTGACCCACTATTCTAAAACTCAGTGGGGGAAAGCTCATGTTCCAGTCTATGATACATTACTAGAGAACAAAGTGAGAAATGCAGGCTCGTTTCCTTGAGCTACATATTTGAAAAGTGAACAGGAGTAAGTTCTTACCTCTCACCTCCTCTGCAGTTCCATCATGGATATCCACATGCTGTTCTGAACTAGAACATCCCACATATACCTGTCATAATGGAACCTCTGGATTTCTGACCAATACCCAGGGAGCACGCTGCACTTGGCTCAGAAACACCTGCCATTTAGAAGCCTGTAACAGCAGCTAAAGCACCATGGTGCATCTTTGCCTTGGTTCCAGCTGATATATTAATCTTGAGTGTCTCCCTTGTATTAATTAAAGGGATGTTAACCTTTGGCCCACAGTTGGGAGGGCCTTCCCATCAGCCATCAGAGCTTTTCCATGGGGTTTTGTATCATCAGTGAGAGATCAATAACAAGCTCAAGCTAAATTATGGTGGGTGTCCAAATAGGGAAAAGATTAACATCGGGGATAATATTTTTCTCTGCCTGTTTTCCTCCCTACCACGGTAGAATGGCTAATAGATTCCTTTCAAATTGCATCCTACTCAGACTTGAAGCTTGCTAATGAAGGAGCTTTTTTTTTTTTGAAGATTGGTAGCTGGAGAAACAGTTTTGAATACCAATCCCCAGGGTAGAATGGACATGGGCCTGCAGACGTACAGCTTGAACCAGGAACCAGGCTGAAATTTCTCGGAGAAGATTTCTTCCTAAGAACATTTCAGAGAATGTTCATATTCACACACAAACGCAACACACCCTGAAAACGAAGGCCATTTTGCTAAATGTTCTCCGTCATTCTTTTGTATTGTTTTTGTGATGGGTACCATTTACCCACTTCTCCCCACTGTCCTGGAACCATACTAGGCCCAAGGCATAGTAGAGAAGGTAAAATGGTGGCCAGGGTGGCAACATGTTTCCAGTTCTAACAAAAACAAACAGAAGAGAGATTGTCAAGGTGGTGGAGAGAGAAAGACACTATGCCACTGAAAGAGCTAATGATGAGCCCTGCCTCCAAGAAAATGGTGGGGAATCTCTCCTCCCCTTAGAGAATAATTCATAGGATAGTTCCCCAATTTTAATGTGGATGGTTTTGGTAAAGCCAAATTGCCTCTCCTTCCTATTTAATCACAGAATCATAGAACTATAGAGTTGGAAGGGATCCTGAGAGTCATCTACTCCAACCTCCTGCAATGCAGAAATGTCAATGAAAGCATCCATGAGTGAGTACTCTTTGGGTTCAGTCAGTCAACTAGCTACAAATCCACCTTACAGTTACCTTGTCTAGCCCATATTTTACCAGCTTCTTCACAAGAATATCATGAGGGACTTTGTCGAAAGCCTTACTAAAATCAAGATACACTACATTCATGGCATTCCCCTGATCCACCAAGCTTGTAACTCAATCAGGAAAAAGAAATGAGTTTTTTCTGGCATGGCTTATTTTTGAGGTAGTCATGCTCGGTCTTAGTAATCACAGCATCCTTTTCCAAGTGCTTATAGACTGACTGTTTAATTATCTGTTCTAGGATCTTTTCTGGTATTGACATCAAGTTGACTGGCCAGAAGTTACCTGGGCTTTGTATTGTCTCCTTTTGAAGATGGGGATAATATTTGTCCACCTGCAGTCTGCAGGAACCTCACCTGTTGTCCAAGAATGGTATCTGGGGTATCTTGGGAGTGTCTTTCCTTACAAGGTGAAAGTTAGGATGCTAAATTTAATATATAAATTCAGGGAATATTTCACATCTGAGGCATAAAGAAAGAATCCGTGTGGAGAATGTTTCAAAACAAATCCACTATGAGCTTCAGGTTAAGAGGACAAGCATGTCTGTTGTATAAGGCCACTGATGTATTTGCTGTTGCTTGTACTACTTAAGTACCAAATTATGTTCTTTCAGTGCAGTGAAATTGTTGCTTCTTAGTGGAACCTGCTGTAACGTGAGATAATTCTGCGCTCATTCAACATTTGGCATGCCAGGATTTAAGTGCCCATGTTTGCAGGAGCATCATTTTCTTGACATGCCAGAAGGAAACAATATTGGCAGTAGCTGCTGAGACATTTCTTCCCAATCAGAAGGAAAATGGTTTTGGACAGAAGCCATTGGCTGGAACGTGGTCTCCATGACAGCCCTGTCCTCCTATGTAGTTTGCAAGATGCATTTCCAATGAGTAGCCAAGTGGAATGGGAAGACACTTCTATAGTCTAAAATCCATTTTGCCCTGTTTAATCCAGCTCTGAGACTAAAAGATACCTTTTCTGTTTTCCCTGTGGAAAAAGACAAGAGTCATGAATAATGTGAGAACTTGTGAGGGTGGGCAAATGCATTCAAGCCAAGCCTCTCACAGGTCCAAAACTAACATATCAAAATAGTGTTCATTTTGACCGGTGGGACAAAAAAGGTTATCACATTTCTAATTTCTTCACATAATGGAGAACAGAAACAAAAGGAGCAGATGCAAAATCCAATCATGAGTCAGAGTGGACCCTTTCTGAATCTAAGGGTGATTTGAATTCCTATTCCATGAGTTACATTTGGCAGCCAGTATCCCCATGAAGAAGGGCTGATCAGCCCCAAAGGAGTTGTGACTTGGATTACTTTGCTGAATTAAATTCCCGAATCCAGCAAGGCAATCTGAATCACATAATTCCCCTGTCTCCACTCTGTTCTTTATGTCTTTCTCTATATTAAGCAACCTTCTCCACTAGTTGTGTCACTGTCCACAATGTCTCTGACCCAGAATGTTTCCAGTTTAACATTTATGTACATACTCCCCCCCCCACAAAGTGAGATTATTTATTATTTAATGGGGAATGTGTCTATAAAGCCAGAGGTGTTCTACAGAATATCCAAGCCCAAACCAAATGTATCTGGATGGAATCTGGATAGTCTCTGGCATCTGTTTCAGATATTGATGCTGTGCCTCCTCCATGACTTCTTTATTTCTACCTAGATTTTGAGCTCTGAATTGCCTTATCTGGTTTGTGAAGTGGGGCCAATTAATTATGGATCCCCCATTGTTCCATATTTTATTTTCAACTTTGGTAAAAAGTACTGTCCGTACAGCTTCAGCAGTACAGTTTGGTAGTTTTATCCTGTGGACATCATACTCTTCTGGGCAGGGGACATTTAGATGCCAATGCACATTACTTCGAAATGTCGTATACTAGCTTTCCTGCGTTAGGAGACTCGTCTGCTCTCTTCTGTGTGAGGCTCTGGACTTTTGCCCCATAGCCGTATCTTCATGGCATAACTCCACAGCTTGTCAGAAACTTCAGTTCACTTTTTATCCCTCTGCACTGATAAACCACGGCTCCTTTCCCTTCAAAATGCATTCATGATGTGGTAGCATCTATGGTTGTTTCTAGTGCTTTTTTCTGTGGGGACGCAGGGAGATGTATACCCCTAAACAATTTGTGAATCTAAGTTTGGCCTCATTGAGGGACAGTGTTTCAATATGAGTAGGAAAATGAGAGTATCCCTAAATATTTTTTTAATATTTTTTTTTAGGGAAAAAGCACTGGTCAATTTCTGTGGTGTTGAAGCAACGCACTGGAGTGTGTGATGACATTTAGAAAGAAAAAAGAATTACACAGAAATAATCTTGATGGGGTCAGATATACAATCACATCAATATTGCTTAACTTCTTAATTTGCCAGTGCATATGTGTGAATCCCAGAGAGCGGGGAGACAAAAAATAGCTGAAGGAAAAGATATGGCAGGTGGGGCAGGTGGCACATGCTCCAGCTCCAAGAATCCTTTTTGAAACTATCTTCATTGCAAACAGATTTCAGAAGCAGTAGAATCCAGGGCAGAATGTACCAAAAGAGCAGTAATTGAACAGAAGGGGTGAAATCAATATTCTCATCCTTAATCTAAGGCCACTTACTTTATTTTCACCATAAAAAAATTCCTTCCAGTAGCACCTTAAAGACCAACTAAGTTAGTTCTTGGTATGAGCTTTCGTGTGCATGCACACTTCTTCAGATACACTGAAACAGAAGTTGCCAGATCCTTCTATATAGTGAGAAGGTGGGGAGGGGTGTTACTCAGAAGGGTGGTGGGAATGGGAGATAGGCAGATAGCTGAGAGAGCCTCTTGACGACTCTTAACGACTGTAATAGGTCTTACAGGAAAAGGCAAGGGGTGGGAAGGTGAGAAATGGTTTAGTTATGTATAGTGAGATAAGAATCCAATGTCTTTGTTCAGCCCAGGTCTTTTCATGGTTTTAAGTTTGGTAATGAGTTGTAATTCAGCAGCTTCTCTTTCCAGTCTATTTCTGAAATTCCTTTGTAGTAAAACAGCTACTTTGAGATCTTGTATAGAATGTCCTGGGAGATTGAATTTATTTTCACCACACAAGATTGAACTGGGCTATTCCAAATTCTGCAGCCTTTGTATCTTCCCATAGCAGCAGGAGTATCACCATAAGTTTGGATCAAGAAATTATGTACAAGATGAGAGAGATACAGTTTCATTGTTGGAATGCTGATAATGCTTTCTTGAGTGCAGAAGAACAATTCTATGATCACTGAACTGTCAGAAGGTAAAGGTAATGAAAAGAACTGGCTTTGACCTTCAGATTTCATCTAGAATGCAGTCTAGAATCTAAGCCTTTTCGTTATGCATTAACACCCTGTTCATCTTTTCAGATGTCTTTCCTACACTTGATCCCTTTGAAAAGGGAACTGTATTTTAAAATCTAGAAGGGTTGAGGAAATTTAGATCAGAATAATCAGAATCAAACATCTTGTCTTTTGTTAGGTTTCCAAAAGATTTTCAAAGAATAGAAATATGAAGATATGTCCCAAAATATATATTTCCAATGTATGCTGAAACCTATCATTGCAACTGCAGTCTGATATCCAGGGGTAATATCTGCTGAATCCGGTGGGGCTTGCCTTTGAGTAGACAGGTACAGAATTTGACTGCATTCCTGTGCACACCTTCTGGAGTGTGAGCACCACTCAGCTCAGATGGGACTCACTTATGAATGAGCACAGACAAGATTGAGCTATAATGCTTTTTATTTCAGGTTGCTTATTGTAACATGAGCTCTGCAAACCCTTGCTGTGCTTTCCATTTGAAATGCTCTTTGTGATATAATTGTTTGGACTAATTGTTTAGACTGATCACTAACTAGTGAGCTAGGTAGAACAATAAATCCATCTAGCTAGCTAGAGATTTATTTATTTATTTATTTATTTATTTATTTATTTATTTATTTATTTATTATCTAGCCCTTCTTATCCAATATAACTGGATTTTTTCTGCAGTGATCTTAAAGTTCTGTCTGTAGTACCGGATGGTTCATTCACAAATGGAAGTCATCATGCAATGCATCAATCATCATGTGAGGAAAATGCATGTGCAAACTACCCTAGAGTCCTTTGAATAATAGCCATGAACCTCTTTAAATTTATTGCAACTGGCCAACCACAAAGTTAATGTCAAATTTTGAGTGAATTCAATACAGTAGATGTAGTGTGGAGAGATGTTTGCAGCTTGGAAATATGGTAAATGAGAAAGCTACTTATAGTAACAATACACACTAGTCCAGCGAGATGTAATTAATATGTGGGAAAATAAAGTCTAATTGCTCAGTTGGTTAGAGTATGGCACTGATAGTGCCAAGGTTGCATGTGTTGTTGTTGTTTAGTTGTTTAGTCGTGTCTGACTCTTCGTGACCCCATGGACCAGAGCACGCCAGGCACCCCTGTCTTCCACTGCCTCCCACAGTTTGGTCAGACTCATATTCGTAGCTTCAAGAACACTGTCCAGCCATCTCATCCTCTGTCGTCCCCTTCTCCTTGTGCCCTCAATCTTTCCCAACATCATCAGGGTCTTTTCCAAGGTTGCATGTACAATCCCCTATAAAGGACAGCTGCATATGTCTGCATTGCAGGGAGTTGGATTAGATGATGTTGATGTTGATGGTGATAATAATTATACCCCGCCCATCTGGCTGGGTTTCCCCAGCCACTCCTGATACAGGGATGCCCTCAGATGTCTTCTAAAAATTATGTAGTTCTTTATCTCTTTGTCATCTGAAGGGAGGGCATTTCACAGGGAAGGTGCCATTGCTGAGAAGGCCCTCTTCCTGGTTGCCTGTAACTTCACTTCTCAGTGAGGGAACCAGCAGAAGACCCTCGGAGGAGGAGATGCTCCTTCAGGTATACTGGGCCAAGGCCCTTTCCACTTATGATTTTATGAAAGATTCAGGGTGGGGTGGGGAGTGCCCAGATTTTCTGGTGCATTAGAAATCATTAATAGAAAACTGCCTTCTGAGAGTCAGATGAGTCCACCCATTTCTTTTACTCTACATTGACAGGCAGACACTCTCCAAAGTTACAGACAAGAGCTATTTCCAGCCCTATCTATTGAAGCCAAGGATTGGATGTGGAAAATTTTGTGTGCAAAACTTGTGCTTCATCACTGAGCTGTGGCTCTTTCCCAGTGTTAACAGTTACTGTGGCCAGATCCTTGTACAGAGCACTGTTCAAGGAATGCCAACGACTAGGCTGAGATCATGTGTAGGGTGTCAAATAGCTAAACTGTGACAATGCTCAACACTTATTCAGAGGTGGAGTGTGGAGGAAAGAACTGAATCCAAGGCCACCTCTGCTTCCGTCCATGCTCCATCTTGCACTAGATAACTGGTGCTGTCAAAGCTTCGTTTGTTCAGAGCGGCTCTTGGGGGACTTGAATGGAGGCCAGTCAATGTGAATAAAATGAAAACAAGCCCAAAGATATATTTTTTGGATTAAATTGTATCATATCCAAAACCTACAGCCTAAATTTGGAGACAGTGCATCTTATGTTCAGAGTTCTAGTTTGGCAAAAGGTTAGACAGAATAATATAAAAATCCAAATATTATCTTTTTTCGCTATGGAGGAAAATGTACGTTCATATTGCTCTTCTCACAAAAGTTTTCTGTGTAGTTGTCCAGTATATAAATCTGTTCTGTCAAACTTCATTAGTCACTGTAGTTCTTTTTTTAAAGTCCTTAAATAAATGGAGTTTTTTCTATGGCCTTGTGGAACAATGACTGTGGGCCTGAATAGAAAACATTGATAACCTCCTAGCAGAATTGATCCTCACTACCAAGGCCTAGTAAGGTTGGGCATCTGCTGAGGTCCCTCACCCCAGCAGGAGTCTCCTGGACCTGGTGCAGTGGAACCATGGAGGGTGGCTTGCCTGAGGGTCCTTTTAAACCTAGCTATGACACTGCTCACTACAAAGCTTCTCTCATCAAATCTTGTTGAACTCACCCTGCCATTATGTTTGTGCTTCTGAAGGAGCAGGTGTGTATTCCTGACCTATTCAACATATGTTCTCTTTCTACAGCCAAGATAGCAGGTGAATAGGAAGGGTAAGTGATATTGTTTGCTTAATAATAATAATAATGATGATGATGATGATGATGATGATGATGGCTGTCATGAAGGGGCCCAAGCCTGAATAATAATAATAATTTATTATTTGTACCCCACCCATCTGGCTGGGTTTCCCCAGCCACTCTGGGCGGCTTCCAACAAAGATTAAAAATACATCAAAATGTCACACATTAAAAACTTCCCTGAACAGGACTGCCTTCAGATGTTTTCTAAATGTCAGGTAGTTGTTTATCTCTTTGACATCTGGTTGGAAGGCATTCCACAGGGCGGGCACCACTACTGAGAAGGCCCTCTTCCTGGTTCCCTGTAGCTTTGCTTCTCACAGTGACGGAACCGCCAGAAGGCCCTTGGTGCTGGACCTCAGCGTCCAGGCAGAATGATGGGGGTTGAGACGCTCCTTCAGGTATACTGGGCCGAGGCCGTTTAGGGCTTTAAAGGTCAACACCAACACTTTGAATTGTGCTCGGAAACGTAACAAGAGTATTTGGCTATGATGTGGGAGACCAGAGTTTAAATCCCTACTTTGCCATGAAGCTCACTGGGCAATCTTGACCCATTCACTATCTCTCTGCCTAACCTACCTCACAGGGTTGTTGTGAGGATAAAATGGGTTGAGGAGAGCATATAACTATAATAAATTAAATAATAAACTTGGGACCATGAATCACCCCACACACAGCATTCACAAAGGGGGGAATATTACAAATGACATGTCTAGTTTAACCCTTAATTTGCATGTGCATTACCTACTGGTAGGGAAAGCTACATGTCGGATGTTGGGCTTTTGGAAAATGCAAAGGATTTCTGTCCTATTCACATTTTCCCCAGAGTAAGCCCCACTGAACCCAGTGGGACTTCTGTGTAGACATGCCTAGGATTGCCCTGGCGATGATATGAAAAGGTGGCTTTTTGATGCAGCTTGCTCACTGCTCCAGCGTTTGTATCTCCAAATAAAATTCCTTTCCCCCCTAAGGATAATGCGTCCTTGCTTCCTGCTATTAAAGTGCTTCTCATCATCAAAGCACATTGCTAGCATTAAGCTACCTTCTTGGTGTTTATTATCTCCAAATATTTATAGAGACTCTGCTTAGCACTAATTGCCAAATGTTAGTTATGCTTCATGCTGTTCAACTAACTATTTGCATAACATTTATTTAACCCATGCCAGAACAATACTGCATGTATCTAGAGATTTCCTTGAAATATCCACTTCAGAATTATGTTCAATCAGCTTCCTTTCTTGTAATCCCTTGTCTTCCTTTGAAAGTAAATAACTTGTCATTACTAATTCCTAATGTGTTGATCCAGGAGATCCTTGCACACACATGGGGGGGGGGAGGTTTCCCTTCGCAGCCCACCAATGCGCCTACCCAGCATGCAAGCTTTCCACTTGGAGGGAAGGAGATTTCCATTACAGATGTTGTCAGATTCCACCCTTGCCAGCCTCTAGACCAGAATCCCATGTGCTGACTGGCATGGAGTGAGGCCAAGAGCACTGCCACATTGTAAAGGTAGGTTATATTTAGTAACTGATCATTGAAATTTAATTCCTAAAGCTGCAGAACCATGCAGCAATTTTCCACTAAATGGAGAAGAGCAATTTATATAGCTTACCCTATGCAGATGTGGCACAGTGTAGAGTTCCAGAATTGTGGCTGCTGACTGAAAAATTCTCCATGGATATATTTATTCCGAGGAGGTCAACAATAAAAGTAACACAGCATTCTAAAATCAATACATTTTAAAATCAGTTCAAAATCAAATTAATGGCAACCATTGGGCTAGAGTTCTGTGAGGATTACCAAAGGAGGGGGTCAGACTGTGCCTTGGCCAAAGGCCTGGTGGAACAGCTCTGTCTTGCAGGCCCTGCGGAAAGATGTCAAGTCCCGCAGGGCCCTGGTCTCTTGTGACAGAGCGTTCCACCAGATCGGGGCCGCGTATGCATAGGAACTGAAGAAATTAAAGTCTACGACAAACTGTGCAATCTCACATTCTGGAAATTAATTTTAGAGACTTTCCCAACCAAGCTAGGATTAAAGCAGAAGGAGTGGAATAAGTGAGCCCAAGGAACAAGAACAGAATGGAAGGACAGAAAGAAGCTCATCCCCAACTAAGCTAGTGTACAGATGAACAAAATTCCTCCCATGTCTATACTGAGTTTATGAACATGGTTTTTAGGGGAAGGCGAATTCGACATCTGCGTCTCACATTGATGTAGGTGTTTCCTAATAAAAGTACTGAGTATTTTATGGCTTCCACAAAATTTAATAGGGTTCTATGGAAGTTGCTTTATGAAGTGCAGCATTATAAGTGCATTGGATTGGATACAGAGTATTATATTTTCCATGGATTGTTTGAACCAAATTCAGTACCAGAAGAATAATTGCCTTCCAAATTGCAAGGGATCGTTTAAAACATCCGCATAAAGTTGCACCATTTATCTTTTAAGCTCTTCTTAAGATGCAATGTTAAAATATATGCAGATAATAAGGAAATGCCTTTCTGGACCGCAGGTTCTAAGAAAAGCTGTTATAACGCTCACTTTAACTAGGTGTGCGGTTTTTGTGTGGCAGAACTGGTAATCTGAAACAAGCCCCACTGTCTCACAATTACCTGCAACAGCATGAAGGCATGTCAGAGATTAATGCATGCCCCGTTCTTTCCAAGGTGCATACCTGCTGTCTACCAATATCTGATCTGACATTTTGATGGATACAGGTCAGGCAACTACTGCCAGTCAGTAATTTCATTTATCCATAGGCGGCTTCAACCAAGTCTAATTTATCACGAGCCCATCTGTGTTGATGCTGCTCTTCTCGGCTTGCAGTTACCATGCTTATGTCGCTTGAGGGACATTATAAATATCCTGGCTGCCAAACATTCCATTCACGTCATTATCTGTTACAGTGCTATTTGATATAGATATATATATGCGCAAAGCATTACAGAGTAGGGACAATGGCGCAAACTGCAGACCACCCATGACAATTCTCTCCCTTCCAAAACAAGGATGATCGCCTAGGCAGGGTAGGAGACCTCAGGTCCATGGCCTCTCTATTCATAGAAAGCTCTGAGTTTTGCATGACTGGAATGTAGCATATGGTACCAAAGTAACAGTAGCATTTTTGCCCCTGTTTTCCTCCTTTTGGGGATGCGGGTGGCACTGTGGTTTAAACCTCTTGGACTTGCTGATCGGAAGGTCGGCAGTTCGAGGCCCCGCGATCGGGGTGAGCTCCCGTTGTTCGGTCCCAGCTCCTGCCTACCTAGCAGTTCAAAAGCACGCAATGCAAGTAGATAAATAGGTACCGCTCTGGCGGGAAGGTAAACGGCGTTTCCGTGCACTGCTCTGGCTTTGCCAGAAGCGGGTTAGTCATGCTGGCCACATGCCCTGGAAAAAACTGTCTGCGGAAGCGGACAAATGCCAGCTCCCTCGGCCTGTAAAGCAAGGTGAGCGCCACAACTCCAGAGTCATTAATGACTGGACATAATAATAATAATAATTTATTTATTTATACCCTACTCATCTGGCTGGGCTTCCCCAGCCACTCTGGGCGGCTTCCAACAAAATATTAAAATACAGTAATACATCAAACATTAAAAACTTCCCTAAACAGGACTGCCTTCAGATGTCTTCTAAAAGTCTGGTAGTTGTTGTTCTCTTTGACATCTGGTGGGAGGGCGTTCCACAGGGCGGGTGTCACTACTGAGAAGGCCCCCTGCCTGGTTCCCTGTAACTTGGCTTCTCGCAGTGAGGGAACCACCAGAAGGCCCTTGGCGCTGGACCTCAGTGTCCAGGTAGAATGATGGGGGTGGAGACGCTCCTTCACTTAACTGTCAGGGATCGCTTTACCTTTACCCTTTCCCCCCTTTGGCCACACCCACTACTGGCAGGCCTGATATATTCTCCACCCACTCCTCCCCATTACTGGCATATGTTTAAGAAGCACCGGAAATGGCTTCTTGCCAACTTTTCCAAATCCCATTCAAATGCTCCTCTGCCTGGATCCCTTTTGGAGCTGACTGGGGGAGGAATGAAAGGAATGCACTCAGAATTTCAACCAAAACTTCTGTAACCCCAATCTGGCGATCACTGCTTGAGGTCCAGAGATAACGTTTGCTCCTGATCAAGGTCTGGAAATGACAGAGCCCTGGTGTTAAACCAAAATCCCCAAGTTTTAATGTATTGAAGAAAGCTGAAATGAGGATTGAGTCAACCTTTACTCTGCCGTATGAAGAGGATGACATGAAATCTGAATTATTCTTGAGCAGGGGTAGAAGACCTGTAGCCTGAATCTGGCCCTCAGAACAGTTTTTGGTGGCCTTTCAAATTTGGACATTTCTCCAAAAAGCACCACTTTTCCCTCTGGTGTAGCACCATGATTAAAAGGTTAAGGACCCTGCCAGACTGGTGATCTTTCGCTGGTGTATTCTGCAACATTTCATTGACACAATACTAGTGCATTAGTAGCAGATTCATATTGGTCCATCAATGCATCATGCCACTTTATTTGTTACTCTGAGATGCTTCCCCATATTATTGCTGTCTGGAGGGGTGCTCCTGCACTGCGTGGCAGCAAAAACAGGACAAGAGTATCAACAGCAACCCTGGAAAATCTGGAGTATGAAAAGTTACAGGATTTCAGCACGAAGCAACAGGACAAAGACTGATTGGAAATGAAGCAAGATGTTTGCCCTCAAGCCTTTGCAGACTCAAACAGTATTAAAAGTGGGAAGGATCTCAAATATCTGCCCCAATACCATCATGAGCAGAAATAATCACGAACGGGCAAGAAACACAATGTGTGGAAGGGCCCCTAGAAAGAGTCGGAAAATAGGAAGGAGCACTGCTTCCTGTTTCCTGTCTCTAAGACCTTATTCACAGATGGACAAGAAGAAGTATCTCTTTGGAATGGCTTTTTCTTTTCTTCCCCATGACAGCTCTGGACAAGGAAGAGAGTCTCCTGTCTCAGTGTTATGGTGAGAATGATAGACACAGCTCAAAGCAACTTGCAGGCCAGATTCTGACCTGCTTAGCTCTAGCAAGGCTGCTGAACCATGTCCCATACATTGCAGTTTTTCCTACCTCTGTGCCTTGGGGCAACAATAAGCTCTGCTACTCAGTTTGTCTCTTTGCAGGCCCTTCAAGTGTCCCTATTTTCCAGGGATGTCGCTGACTTAGAGAAGCCATCCTGGTTTCTGATTTAATCCCGGAATGTCCCACTTTTCCTTAGGATGTTCCTGTTCTCATTAGAGAAATGTTGGAGGGTATGGAGTTATCTGACCCCCGAGCCATCTGAGGGCAGCCCTATACAGGAAAGTTTTTTATGTTTAATGTTTTTATATATGTTGGAAATTGCCCAGAGGGGTATAAATAGTAAAATCATACTTATGGAATGGGATGCCCCTATTTTTCATCAGAGAAAAGTTGGAGGGTATGGCTTTTGTTACACTTGGAATGACTCTGACCATTTGTTTCATGAATTGGGGGAAGCACAAAGAAGGAGACCAAAGCTATCAGCCACATGATGTCAGCATCTTTTCTTACATGCATTTGGCAACACTCCTCTCCTCCACCTCCATAATAAATAATACCAAAACATATTCTTGCAAGAATGATTGTTTCCTTATGTGTGAGGAGGGGGTGGAAAAGGTAGGTGAGGGTTCTACGTTTAATTTATTGTGTTTGAAGTTCCCTTTCCCTTTCCCCAATGTAAAAAGCAAAGACAAAAGAAAGATGCATCACTGTCTCCTTATTCCAGGAGGTGCGGCGGGGGGGGGGGGGAGGGGGGAGGTAAAAAAGAGGAAACGAGATAACAGGATATGGCTATGCATTTCCACCCTTGTTAGAAGTCCATATACTATTCATTCCAGTCTGTAGAAGGTAAGTGTGTTAGAAATTCATCTGCCTACCATACAAGAGGGAAAGACTGATAAATTACTAATGTGAAAGAGAAATGCTTTGATAAATAGGGCTGCATATAACATTGCTGAAATGTGTAAATCTCAGGGATGAACAGATCAATCTATTTCTGGTTGATGCTAGCTTTAGCTTATGTTCATTCATAAGTCATAGAATCACAGAATCTTAGAGTTGGAAATGACCCAAGGGTCATCTAGTCCAACCCCCTGCAATGCAGGGATCTCAGCTAAAGCATCCATGACAGGTGGTCATCCAACCTCTGCTTAAAAACCTCCAAAGAAGGAGAATCCACAGCCTCTTGAGGGAGACTGTTTCACTGCCGAACAGCTCTTACCGTCAGAAAGTTTTCCCGTATGTTTAGTCAGAATCTCCTTTTTTGTAACTTAAAGCCATTGGTTCAGGTCCTACCCTCCAGAACAAGAGAAAACAAGCTGCTTCCATCTTCCATGTGGCAGCCCTTTAGATATTTGAAGATGACTATGATATCTCATCCCAGTCTCCTCTTTTCCAGGCTTAACATACCCAGCTCCTTCAACTGTTCCTCATAAGGCTTGGCTTACGCCTGGTCTGTCCCATTTCTGAATTAGATCAATTACATAGATAAGAAGTTTTTTTTAAAAAAAAATCACATGCAAAACTGTACTTAAATACATATTGTACCACAACATATGTATCAAATATATTTTATGTCCATGGGTGCATTTCTAAACATATGCTATCTTTAAAAAGCACATTTTTATCCATTTTGTTTGTTTGATTTTAGCTGAGAAGTAATTGTTGGCTGGCTGTCTCGAGAGAGTATGGAGTGTGCCTCCAGGAGTGGTCAAACTGTTGCATTAACAGCACCAGGTGACATTTCCAGGTCACAAGCCGGGGCAATGTGCATGGAGGTCCTGCACTGCCCATATGACAAGACCCCTCTCTTGGCCTCACTGGTGTGATCCAAAGGAAAACAAATGGTAAGTTTGGCATCAACTTGGCTGCAGGAGTTGCCGGAGGGAGACATACCATCCAACCATCTTAGGGACTCCACTCTCGATTTATGTAGGGATTATTCCATAGCCTTTTCTCTCTCCCAAATATATCCCACAAGGCAGTAGAGGTTTAGGACCAGAGTTTTCCTTCTCCTAGATGGGCTACCTTCCTAGGTTGATGGGCCCCACCTGCTGAGATGTGGCATCACAAAATTCTGAGATGTGTGAAATCGAAAGGATAATTATGTTCTGCTTTGTGTATTAGTCTGGGAAGTGCAAAGTGTATAAGATGCCCCCTGTTTGGGGGGACTCCAAATTAAGAAAACACCCCTCAGTGCTACCCGGGTATAAGACGAGCCCCAATTTTAAACCAATTTTTTTGGTAAAAAAAACCAATCTCTAGTCTTATACATGGAAAAATACTGTAAGTTGGTTTCCTAAAAAAATGTGGAATGAACCAATTTTTCTTCCATCACTATCAGATATTGGTTCAATGAGTTTTTAACTATATTCCAGTGATTATATTACTGCCAGATAGTATGTCTTAAAATCAGTATTTGTCAAAACCACAACATCTGGATTTTGACTGACATAAGAATGCCTGGAAATTCATTTTGGTGCACACTTTTTAAATATAAAAATACACACTTTTCAGTGCATTCACCAGTAAAACATGCATTGTACATATAACTTTTCCATAAAATATGTGTTTTGGTACACACTCTTCTTAAACTCAAAATGCACTGCAAAACCCAAAGAGGTGTGCATTCTGTTTGGAAATTGTATTCTGATGTGTAAGGAAGTTTGAGAGCATTGGATTGGTTTGTGGCAAAAAGCCGACCGAACAAATTCTGCCGCTTTCCTGAGTAGCTCTTTAGCTCTGTGATATATATACGAAATCTACGAAAGCATATATATATATATATATATATATATATATATATATCATTCTGCTCTTTGTTTTTAATTGATTTAATGCCACAGAACTGTGTTCCTCTTCACTCTGTTTATAAAGTTGGCTTTTTTAAACTTGTGGGGTTTTTTTGCATTCTCTTTTTGAAGGGGTAATTATAATTGTTTTAATCTTATTTTTGATCTTTTAAGTCACCCAGATAATGTCTTCTATACAGCTGCTTATAAATAGTATGCATAATGGAATAAATTTAGGTTCCTGGCAGCATTTATGTCTGAATAAATTGACACCTAACTTTTAAGGTTTCCCATATTCATATGGGATTGTGAGCATTCACATGAAACTGTCTACATTCATTCACCAAATTTTGGGAACTCCCTTCAGTTACAGTAGCTACAGTAAGATGGCACAGCAGTTCTTAACATGCTATCACTCCAATTATTCATAGATTCCTGTCTCTCCATCATTAGCCATTTTAAATCAAGATTGATTGTCTTAAAACCAGCCTTGTCATAATCTCACCCCAGCAGGATACTTGATGCAGATCAAATGAGAGAAAGGGGGGAGGCCAAATTAACGAGCAAACCTCAAGGGACTAAAAACAAACATTCATTTAAGAAGCTTGGGTTTTTGCTAAACAGTTGGGTAGAACGCTATTTCGTTCTGCACTACTGGAAAATAAATACAAAAGGATCACATTTTTAATATTCAATTGGCTATGCACCGAAAAATATGTAGTCATTTTGACCCACCACTTTGCTTTTCCAAATGAATATGTAAGATCTACAGATTTTCACAGCAATGTGTATATTACACAGTAATGGCACATAAATTACTCAACACTGCAGAACATGGGGAAAGAACTTTTCACAGGGTGAGAAGAATATAATTCAGAGACATTCAGTTTATTCAGCTTCCCATATGTATCCCCCCCCCCAGTCACAGTTGTGATTTCCCTTTACCTTTACCTTCCCTTCCCTTCCCTTCCCTTTACCTTTACCTTCCCTTCCCTGGGCTGCCCTTGAGACTGACCCAGAAACTCCAGCGGGTGCAGAATGCCGCGGCGAGACTCCTTATGGGGTCTTCGCTGCGAGATCACATTCATCCGGTACTATACCAGCTGCACTGGCTCCCGGTGGAGTACAGGATCAGGTTTAAGGTGCTGGTTTTAACCTTTAAAGCCCTATACGGCCTAGGACCCTCGTACCTACGGGACCGCCTCTCCTGGTATGCCCCACAGAGAAACCTACGGTCTGCAAACAATAACACCCTCAAGGTCCCAGGCCTCAGAGAGGTTAGGCTGGCCTCAACTAGAGCCAGGGCCTTCTCGGCTGCGGCTCCAACCTGGTGGAACGCTCTGTCACAAGAGACTAGGGCCCTGCGGGACCTGACATCTTTCCGCAGGGCCTGCAAGACAGAGTTGTTCCGCCAGGCCTTTGGTCAGGGCGCAGCCTGACTCCCTCCGCTGGCAACCTGCACAGAATTTTGTTTAATCGGTTGCCATCAATTTGATTTTAACTAATTTTTATAATGGAATATTTTTAGAATGTGTTATTATTTGATTGTTTATTTGATTGTTGTTAGCCGCCCTGAGCCCGGCTCGGCTGGGGAGGGCGGGATATAAATAAAATTTATTATTATTATTATTATTCTGTTTAATTCAAAGGTTGTTTGCTATTGGGACAAGGATGGATCAACATGTCGATTTGGGCTTCTTTCAGTTTCTCATCTTTCAATTTTCAATTTAGTTCTCTGCATTTCTGCATCAATTTGTGGGTTTTTTTTCTCTTTAAAAACAATCATGAGAATTCATCAGGATTTTAGAGCACATATCTCCTAACAAGCATATTATAAAGGGTTGGGGGTTTTTTGCATTATATTGCAAATAACAGACAATTTGGACAGTCCTGGTAGAAGGTACAGAGACCAACAGTTGATGCAGCCAGAGCCAATAATATGTGAAGCCAGTGCTTTCTTTCTGAGGGGTACACCTACCCCTAAATATTTTGTGAATCTAAGTTTGGCCTCATTGAGGGGCAGTATTTCAATATGAGTAGGAAAATAAGAGTATCCTTAAACATTTTTTTAAGGGGAAAAAAGCACTGTGTAGAGCCAACCAGTTCTAGTTATGTCGCCATCCCCTTCCCTGCTTGGTTCTACAAGGGCAACATTGAGACTGAGGAGGAAGAAGCCAACAGGCAGTGTCAGCCCCTGGCCTGGTTGTAAATAAGAAGACAGTCAGATGAGATCTGGATGACAACTGACTAATAGGCCAGCCTCCACTGCTTCCATGGCTAAGGCAACCCCCCAGAATCCTGTTTAACTGGATGTGGGTTTTCCCCTTGTCAGTCATAGCCTTTCTGGAAGGCATCTTATAAAGCAGATAGCTTGAGCAAGTCCTTGTCTCTCTTGCCCAAGTGCTTAGGGACTTCAGCCTGAGCAGAACCTGTGCCCCCCATTGCACAAAACAGGGATGGTGAAGACACTTCATGTACGTCACTGAACAAAAGGAAGAATTCTGTTCAAGACAGGATTGTTACAAATTACGTTATCTTTGTATGCAGTTTCTGATATCTCTTACTCTTTAAACTTAATTCATTTTTTTTACACAAAAAAAGCCAAATAGAAACCTGTACTTGATTAAAGAGCCTTATTTTATGATGGCCTTACCCATGTCTGACTGATCTGGCTAAATGCTACTTGGTTACTAAAAAGGTGGACTCAGGTCTGTCTCTGATTTCCTGATACCCTCTTTTAGGATGCACTATATGGTGGTGACAGCTCTACTCTTGCATGAAATACACAAATGCTATGTCTCACCAGTTCCTACTTCACAAGGAAGGTGAGCACAAGGAAGGTGAGCGCCGCAACCCCAGAGTCATCCGCAATTGGACCTAACGGTCAGGGGTCCCTTTACCTTTACCTTTAACTGATGCAAACATGTACTCCTACATTTTTTGTTTTGTTTTGTAAAACTCCACATAAACAAAAAGAATTGTGATACAACTGTTCATCCAATCACATCAGAAATGAGTCTTTGTGGTGTTTCATCCATTTTCAGATGTCCATTCATAATATGCAGGTGGATATTTGTGTGGGTATACTTAAGGAAGTGACCACATAGTGGAAAAGCAACAATCATTCTGCAATATATTTGCACCTTCTGTATGTAGTTTCACTTGTGTATTAAGAAAGACACACTGGAATGGACACAGTAAACATGATTCTGAGGACTTTGAGCACTGGCTCGATGGTGGAAAGCTAGGAGTTTAAAGAGGGTGGGGGACTCTTGAAAACAAGAAGAGTGAAAGATTAGAGAGTGGTGAATCCAGACTGGTGCAGGCATGTGGAATCAAACATTTTAAGGCCTCCAATGAAATGGCTGTAGCTTGTTTAATAAAAGGCAGCTGGATTTTGGAACTGGATAAAAATGGAGGAAATCAAGCTAGAGATAGGTAAGGGAGACAATACATCTTCAGCTGACAATTAAAGTGGAATGGAAAGTCAATGAGGCAGTGATGAGGCAGCCATATATTGGATTAGTAGCTCCTACAGGGTTGAATGAACTGCTCAACAGAAAAGGGAAGTCAAGAGGGGACATGTTCCATGACATAATCTAGCACAACTCCGTACGGGGTTATAAAATAAATGAGCTTGCCATGAAACCTGAAACAAACCATTTTGAAGCTGCGTTCAGACTCTACACACCTTTTTTAAATGGTGGCATTTCGTGGCTGCTGCAGTCCTCTGAAATGGAAATGAAGGAAGCTCACTTAGAAACAGGGGGAAGAGGTAAGAGAAGGGTTGAGAGATGGATTCTACAGAAAGATGTTCACAACATCAGCATAGCATCAGCAAAGGTGAGCATACAGTAGAAGGGCAAAAGAAGAAGTATGGATAATGAAATATGAAAAAAGGGAATGTGGCCTGAAAGTATCAACTATCCTCCATTTTGATTCCCTATGTAATCATATTGGCTCAAAAGTGTCAGTTTGTCAAGACTACCAGTATTCTTACTTGCCTTTTTTTCTAAACTAAAAAGTGCAATATCCTACAACCATACTTTAAAGGGGAAACTCCACATCCAGTGGCCTCTACCTGGAAAAGACTAATTGTGGCCGAGGAAAATCTCCCTCCATATTGTATCCATAGGGATGGGAATGAAGGCATAACACCTACAATCAGTGCTGCCATATCTTTTAACAATCTTTGATCAGTGTTCAAGGCAGGGTGGAGTTCTTAGCTGCCAATAGAGCTTTAACCGTGGTATTGAATCTCATTTATTTCCAAGTTTTACTTTATTCAGATATCATTCAATCACTGGCTTAGCTATATGTATTTACTACTAAGGTTATTTACTAGCAAGGTTATGCTTAGAATTCTACAAGGCAGGCTTAAGCAGTATGTGGACCGAGAATTCCCAGAAGTGCAAGCTGGATTTCGAAGGGGCAGAGGAACCAGAGACCAAATTGCAAACATGCGCTGGATTATGGAGAAAGCTAGAGAGTTCCAGAAAGACATCTACTTCTGCTTCATTGACTATGCAAAAGCCTTTGACTGTGTCGACCACAGCAAACTATGGCAAGTTCTTAAAGAAATGGGAGTGCCTGATCACCTCATCTGTCTCCTGAGAAATCTCTATGTGGAACAAGAAGCAACAGTTAGAACTGGATATGGAACAACTGATTGGTTCAAAATTGGGAAAGGAGTACAGCAAGGCTGTATATTGTATCCCTGCTTATTTAACTTATATGCAGAATTCATCATGCAAAAGGCTGGGGTGGATGAATCCCAAGCTGGAATTAAGATTGCCGAAAGAAATATCAACAACCTCAGATATGCAGATGACACAACCTTGATGGCAGAAAGTGAGGAAGAATTAAAGAACCTTTTAATGAGGGTGAAAGAGGAAAGTGCAAAATATGGACTGAAGCTCAACATCAAAAAAATGAAGATCATGGCCACTGGTTCCATCACCTCCTGGCAAATAGAAGGGGAAGAAATGGAGGCAGTGAGAGATTTTACTTTCTTGGGCTCCATGATTACTGCAGATGGTGACAGGAGTCACGAAATTAAAAGACGCCTGCTCCTTGGGAGAAAGGCGATGGCAAACCTAGACAGCATCTTAAAAAGCAGAGACATCACCCTGCCAACAAAGGTCCATATAGTTAAAGCCATGGTTTTCCCAGTAGTGATGTATGAAAGTGAGAGCTGGACCATAAAGAAGGCTGATCACCAAAGAATTGATGCTTTTGAATTATGGTGCTGGAGGAGACTCTTGAGAGTCCCATGGACTGCAAGAAGATCAAACCTATCCATTCTTACGGAAATCAGCCCTGAGTGCTCACTGGAAGGACAGATCGTGAAGCTGAGGCTCCAATACTTTGGCCACCTCATGAGAAGAGAAGACTCCCTGGAAAAGACCCTGATGTTGGAAAGATTGAGGGCACAAGGAGAAGGGGACGACAGAGGACGAGATGGTTGGACAGTGTTCTCGAAGCTACAAACATGAGTCTGACCAAATTGTGGGAGGCAGTGGAAGACAGGAGTACCTGGCGTTCTCTGGTCCATGGGGTCACGAAGAGTCGGACATGACTAAATGACTAAACAACAACAACAATTTAGTACTAGATCCAGATCAAGCAGGTAATAGTCTAATCAGCTAGTGGTTTTAAAGCATTTCATTTGTAAAGACATTGTTTTAAGACACACTGGGAAGCCCTTCCTCCTCCCCCACCCTTTCCTTGAGGCAGATAACTTAATCTACAGAGCTCTTAAAAACATTTTACAACTCCCCCAAACCTAGTTAAAAACTCTTGCCATCTGCCTTTCCTTTAACGAAACTGGCCTTCGTGAGATAAACCTCTGCTTCTGACAAGGTTATGTCTTTAACAGGTCTTTGCTGGATGAATTTCTGCTCACTAAATAAGTGCATTTCATCAGTCGATACTTTCACCCATTTGCCTTGTTGAGCAAAGACGCGTGCCTTTAGGAAATCGACCAGGCAGGCGAATGTACAGCCTACCATGGCCATTACATGGACTAAAGGAAGGATAATTGAGTCGGTCATCCAGATAGCTGCAAGGCCTTCTGTTAAGCACTCTTGCGTTGTTTGACTCACATGGGTCCCACAACACCTCAGGCTACAGAGATGTAATTTGTGTTTTGGTTTTTGCAATTTATATTGATAATACAGAGGAAGGAGACAGTTTGGTTATTGGATTCCTTTCCTCTGGCCTGTCCATTCTGGCATGTACATCAAGCTGAGGATGTCAAGAGTTATGTCCCATCCCTTGAATCTTATTGGCAGCTGCTGGGCACCCTGTGGCGACAGCTGTAATGTGTAGCAAACCTTTGCAAATGTTTGACACCTCCGTGCCCTTGTCTGGCCTGTTTTCCTATGCAGATGTTGTCAGGTTTTCCTGATGGGGAAAGAGACACTATTTAATTTCCCTGCATAAGGGAGAGAGAAATCCATTAGTGTTTGTAGCCTGTCAGAGGAGATTGTGTCATCCTCCAGCATAAACTACAAATTTGTCCGATGGCTCAGCAGTACTAGAGAAAGCTAGCAGACAGCAGGTAGATAGAGGCCGGGCTGGCACTTCAAAAGACCTCATCACTTGCGGGTCAAGTGTTTCCATTTATCGGGGGGAAACAAAACCTGATCCTTCTCCAGGGTAATCATCATAAAGTGTTATATAGAGAAACAGCAACAAAAATATAATATGTTGAAGTATTATCCCAGGGCATCCTTGAGATTGAGAATCGTTCCAGTCCTGCATGTGAGACTCTACACTTCAGGGCAAATGCAACAGTGTTCCTGCAAAATCCTATAGTTCCATGCCAATATAAACTAATACTAAAGAATTGGAGTCTAATGCTATGTTATCTTCAGGGAGGGGAATAAAATGTAGGTCCCTAGTCCTTTGACCATGAGAGGCCACACACACCACAGATGCGGACTCAGAGATAGTATTACACTTTCTCTACTTCTTTAACATTTGATACATGGACTAATGGACATTAGGATTGTAACAAAAACATTTGTATCATATTAAATGGCCCCATGGGTGACTCTGAAACGTTCCCTGGGGACATCCCTCCAAGCATCACTTTTTGTGCTTGTTCACTTGCTGTTGCTCTAGTAAACAGTGACTGCTTTCCTTATCTCTCGCCAGGGCCTTTAATTCCTCACAGCATGAACCCAGCCAATTAGGGATCACACTCTGAAAGTGGTGACATTGCAGGACACCACGAAGGGACAATTCTCCTTAAATGCTGGTGTGGGGGGGATTAATCTACACTGGTCAGTTATAACGTTAAAATGAATTATAAAAATGTGACACCAGAGGGTGCTGTAGAGCAGCGATCTGTCAACGGGAAATTGCATTGAGAACTATATTACTTTTAAAAAGCATTTTTACAGACCAGTGTAGATCGAGGGGGGGGGAGGGAGAGAGAAACCCTCACCAGGGAGGGCTTTGCTTAAGCAAAGAACCACTGCCAAGCAGTATGCAATGGCAGCACCACAATCAGGGCCTCTCTGGCTCATCATAACTCTGAGGTGGCTGATATTGGAGGAAGGGATCCTTTAGGTATTTGGGATCCAAGTCGTTTGGGGGCTATGCAGGCTAGTGTAGTGCTTTCAAACTGTTCCACCCAACTGCCACTTTCATCAACCTTGAACCCCATTCTGAATTAGCTGCATCCTTTAGACTATCTTCAAGGGTGTTCCCATGTAAAGCGCATTGCAGTAGCCCAGACATAAATGCCACACTGGTTTTATTCATACTAGATCTTAGTGTGGAGTGTTGAGGATGCATTCCCACAAAATCAGAGGTTGTTCAAACCAAATCTTGGGTGCAACCATTAATCAGCATTGACACCTGATTATGTGAAAGTGATTTTTTTCTTCTTTTACAAACAGGAGTCCATTATCCCTGACTATTGGCCATGCAGGCTTGGCCTCATAGGACTTGGAGCCAAATAACATCTGTACAGCAGCAGACTCTCCAACCCTGTTTGAAAGCAATTCTTTAAATTTCTGTGTAATGCTCCCTGTGATAATATGATAGGTTGGCAGGGAAGGGCTTCCTGACAGAAAATTTATTCATTACTAAGCACCCCTTGGAGTCTGCTCATGAGTAGAATCAGGAGTGGAGAGGATATTCGCCAGCTCCTTGAAATTGAACTTGTTCTCATCACTCCATCTGCATAATCCCTTCATCAGCTACAGACTGGAGAGCTTCGCTCAAATAGCACCCCTATTCCACATGAATCTACTCTAACCAGGTCCCAGCCTGGAGCTGGTTTAATTCTGGAATCTAGTCTACTGCAGTTGCTTTGAAACTGAAAATGCATACTTGAGGCTGTGTTTCTAAAGTACCTGTTCAATTTGTAATTAAAAAAAAAAAACTTTTTAAATTTCATCTCCGCTGATTTCCTCCAGCTTTTTTTTTTTAAAAATGACAAATCTTTGGTGATTTCCTCCAAAGGAAATTGACTTTCTAAGAAGGTTGCCAACTTTTTACTAGTATTCAAGGTAACTTTTTCAAGACAGAGTTGTCAAATGAACAAAAAACACCAGCCTATACTTTTATTGTGCCTTTAACAAAAACCACCAGAGGAGAAAAATCTAGTTTGTTACGGTAAAATCTGGGTGCGTGAGGGCACAGCCACCCAGCTCGTCGGACAAAGTCCGCGGGTCCTAGCGGAGAAGAAAGGAGCTCAGCCGGACACAGGAGCAAAATACGAAGATCCGAGTTTATTGCGCAACAGGTTCAAAGTGGCATTGAACCCCGAGCATGGGGTGACATAGACTTTTAAAAGTTCCCTCCATAACCCAGAATACAGTGCAGGAAACGTCATGAATACATTATGAGAAGGTCATGTTTCGTGGGTTACATCATGAATACATTTCACGCGTCATGAATAGATTATGGAAGGGGTGGGATCACATTCATTAACATTTCAGATGAGGGAGGGGGAATATGCGGAGGGAGAAATATGCATAGATAAACATTTATCAAGTACCGGTGGTGGCAAGACAATGGGTCAGAGATATGCATCGTCTGCCACTTAATATTGCCTAGAGGAAGGGTTTGGCGAAACGATTTGGCAGGATTAGGAAGTTCCTGCGTACGTGACCCGCCGTTTTGGGGATTATGGAAGTAGGGACAGCATCATGGAGTCCAGGGAGAGCTGAGTTGAATGACACCGAGAGTGAGGAAATCGGAGCTACGGTCGATTTTATATCAATTTTTAAAGATTTCAAAGGTTTCCAGGCTATTCCGTACTGTAGAGTAAAAGGTAGAACAGAATGGATACATTTTGGCAGGCGGAAGCAGAATGGATACATTGTAACTAGATTTTGACAGGTTTACGAGGTCCCTGGTTTCGGATCCATTGTTCTCACAGCGGGGGGCCGTCCGCAACTTGTTAGGAGTGAAATGAGGCGTGCAGGAGCTCCTGGAGCTAGCTCTTTGCAGGACGAATGCATGGCTGTGATTGGCCAAAGCGCGGCCATAGGAATAAGCGGAGAAGAGAAACACTCGGTCTACTCGTTCTAAGTATGGGGCGCAGATAGGCATAGGAAAGATAGAGAATATATTTATAGATATTCGAGCTTATTTCGCTCGGGAAAGGGTCTGGGAAAAGTGTGGTGCTTGTGCAACGGTGAAGGGGTTTTGAGGGTGGGTGTGCGGTGGCACCCTTGAGGTCATCGCCTCGGTCAGTCAAGAAGAGGGGGAAACAGGCACCCCCCCCTCCTCGGTCCGTATCAGTCCCCCATTCGGAGATAGATTTGCATTAAAGTTCTGTAAGAACTTGCAAATCCTTTCTCCGCACCATTGGAGCACTAAATCTCGGTGATCTCATATTCCCCTTCTCCCAAATGTCTCATCTGTACGTAGCCTGGGAAGGTGGGGGCATGTCGGGAGCGGGAATAGGCTCGAAGAGGAAAGGAACTAGTGGAAGCAGAATGACGGAGGAGAGAGCAGCAAGGGGTAATACAATGCATAGTACAACACAGGATGGAGACACAAAGGAAAACAGTTAAAATGATAAACAACACGACTTTCAAGAGTTGCTTGAGCCATCCCAGCTTGGGCAACCATCCCCATAAGTCCACATCGGAGAGCCCCTCATGCTGGATGTCGTGGAGCTTCCCTGCTAGCTCATGAATGTTATTTAAATGCCCAGTTATGTTTAAGGTCTGATCAGTCACATATGTACAGCACTCTGTGCCTATTAATGCGCAGGTGCCTCCTTGACTGGACAAGAGGAAGTCTGTCGCGATTCTCGTTTGCAGGCTCAATTGTCTTACCTCGGATAGTTCCGACATTAGGGAGTCTGTGATCTGGGTTGCCTCTTGCATGAATTTGAGGAGGATATCGGTGAGTCGGAGAATATCCACGTGGTTTGAGCCGGCACCGTAGGCGGGGAAAAGCGCTCGGCCCACGGTCTCTCCATTCGCAGCGGCGTCTGACAGGTCTGACAGCTCTTTCTGTTCCCTCTTATTTCTTTGTCTTCCGGGGGGTAGGTGTGGAAGTATCCTAATTCCGGGGACAATGTAGCCGACGAAGCAGGATCCGGACATGTGTGGGCTCACCCATGTGTACGCGCGATGTCCGCATACCCAGAATAAGCCGCTGAGGTAAGACTCCATTCTGCCTGAAGCAAAGGTTTGCAGCAGCATGGAGTCCGTGACTTGGGGCTTCCAGTCGGAGGGGTGTCCCACGACAGCGGCCCAGGCAGTGGTGAGGTTAGGGAAAGTCCGGGGACCCCTAGCGTTGGTGATGGTGACTAGTCCAGTTGGTAGGATTTCTAGAGTGGAGGTACACGTACTGGACCCAATGAAAGTTCCTTCTCCGGAGAAGCGGCGGCAAAGGGGTCCCTTTGTAGGGCCTGTAAGGTAGAGGTACTGATGCGTCAAGTTGAGTGCGGTTAAATTCCAGGACGTAACGTTTCCAGAGCGAAATTGTTCCAAAGTCACTGGTACTGGGACAAGTGGGAGGCTCTGCTGGAGGTGACTGGGTGCGTGGGCACAGATCCAGCAGTCTGGGTAGGGTGCTTCTTTCGCCACCTGGCTGAGAAGTTTAATGTAGGAATTTTGCTCCCAGGAAGAGAGGAGGTCCTCTCCCGGGAGTGCAGAGTCTGTGCCGAATTGCCTAGGTGCTGTACCGACTGGATGGAGTGGGTCGGTGGTATTTAATAGTTGCCGGTCTCTGGCGATTCCGCCGCATCTCAGGGGTCCAGCGTGATCCCAGGAGGGGGGGCGTGAAGGGTGTATGGGATGGTGCCAACCCTCTAGATATTCGGCCCCTTTCCAATCACGGGTGACCCCAAGGTTCCATAAACAGCAGAACCGCCGCAGGCAGAGACCTTGGAGTTGAGGTTTCCGGGTCTCTGGGGTGGAGAGAAGACACTGGAATCCGAAAATCAAGTTTCCAGAGGGGCGACTGGAGTCCGTGTAAGCGTGGGAGGCCCCTCCTATCTCGACTTCGGTCCAGTTCGGGCTTTGCGTGATCTCCCCACCTTTGTATAGGAGATAAGTCCCGTTATGGCAAGTCAGGCGGTAGGAAGAATGGTCCAGAGTGAGGGCAGCAGACCCAATGCGGCGTAGGTCCTTGTTTCGGATGAAAAGTTCCCAGTATTCGTCATTGGTGAGTCGGGGTACTAGAGAGTGGCGCAGTAGGGTCCGAGACTCAGGAAGGCAGAAATCAAAGTCCCCCATTCTGTCAGGGTTAGACCTTCCCCCTGTCTCGACCTCGTGATAATCCAAGAAGTGATAGTCAGTTTGTAATCCTGTACAGTGGTTTGATGAGGCAGACGTGGTCCTGAAGAAGGTGGCGAGGAGAAGGGCGGTGCAGGCAAAACCCATGGCAGGTGTGCGTGTAGGGAGAGAGGTAGTTCGGAAGTTGTAAACTGTCAAAATGCGGTTGTTAACGGAACTGTCAGTTGAGGTGGGATGGAGCGGTGACGTAGGGAGCTGTCAAACGGAGCTGTCAGATGAGGCAGGATGGAGCGGTGACGTAGAGAGCTGTCAAACAGAGCTGTCAGATGAGGCAGGATGGAGCGGTGACGTAGGGAGCTGTCAAACGGAGCTGTCAGATGAGGTGTCAAGCGCGTTTGAGACGTAATTTGAGAGCGTCGGTGTCAGGGACGATCTCAGATGTCCAGTTGGATGTCGTGGCGACTGGTCCGGTCTGTTGAGCCCGGTCTTGGCCCCGATCTGCTGGTCCGGTCTGTTGAGCCCGATCTTGGCCCCGATCTGCTGGTCCGGTCTGTTGAGCCCGATCTTGGCCCCGATCTGCTGGTCCGGTCTGTTCCTCGTCGTCGTCGATGTACGAGGTCGGTGGTGTGGGAGGGGTCGAGAAAGTGAAGTCCTCGCCGGGGTTTTCCTCCGTCTGTTGAGGGGGTGGCGCGGGCTTACACCTGGTGTGATGGATCCACGAATTCTTCTCCCCTACCTTTACAGCGGTTGGTGATGTCAAGAGGATTTGGTAGGGGCCCTCCCAGGCGGGTTGAAGGGGTTCCTTTTGATAAACTTTGATGAGGATCCAGTCGCCGGGATCGAAGGAGTGGGCTTGCACGTCGATGGGCAGGTTCTGTCCTTCGATGGCTGCGTACTGGTGGAGGCGCTGTAGCTGCGTCTGGAGCTGAATGACATAGTTAGTAAGTTCTGCTTCCCCTAGTTCGAGCTCCGAAAGGGGAAATAGAGTATTATAGACGGGAGGGGGTCTCCCAAATAGGAGTTCGTACGGAGACAGTCTCAAGGGTCCGGTAGGGGCACTTCGTATATTGTGGAGAACCAATGGGAGAGCATTTGTCCACTTTAGTCCAGTTAGTCTACAGAGTTTGCCAAGTTGTATTTTAATTTCTTGGTTCATGCGCTCTACTTGGCCCGAAGATTGTGGGTGATAGGGTGTATGAAGATCCCATTTTATTTGTAGTGCCTTTGCGACTAATTGTACTATTTGAGCCGTGAAATGGGTTCCCCTGTCGCTGTCTAGTCGGCGGGGAACCCCAAATCGGGGTATGATGTCCTGCAGAAGGGCTCTGGCTACTACAGAGGCAGTTGGCTTCCTACAGGGAAATCCTTCTACCCAGGAAGAGAGTTTGTCTATTATGATGAGGGCATGTTTGAAGCCTTGGCAGGGTGGCAGATCGATAAAATCTAGTTGCAGGCTTTCGAAAGGGACGAATGCCCATAGTCTGGCCCCTGGGGGCGCTCTGGGTTGTCGTTTGGGGTTGTAGGAACTACAGGTAATACAGTTCTTTGATGCTGTTGTGGCCGCGACTGCCAAGCCTGGTGCGTACCAGGATCTCTTAACATGTTCTATCAGTCTCCCCTTTCCCCAATGCGTTTGTTGATGGAGAACCCTCACCAATTTTGAAACCCATATTTTTGGAAGGATGGGCCTGCCATCAGGGAGGACCCAAATATCATTTTGTTGGACTGCACCCACTGAGCGCCAGAGAGTCTTTTCTTCCTCGGGGGCTTCTTTGTAAATCTGTGTGGGATCTACATTGAGTGGGATCTGTAGGGCTTGAAACTCTGATTCTTGGTTGGGGGGGCGGAGTGCGGCTGCTTGAGCCGCGTTATCGGCTCGTCTGTTGCCTCTTGAAACTGGGTCCCTGCCTCGGGTATGTGCTTTACAGTGAACGACTGCGATTGCATCGGGCATGTGGATAGCGGTCAGTAGCCTCTCCACTAGGGCAGCGTGTGATATTTTAGAGCCTGCAGCTGTTAGGAAGCCCCTTTGTAGCCAGATTTGACCAGTGGTGTGGACTAATCCGAAACAATATTTGCTATCCGTGTAGATGGTGGCCCGCTTGCCCTCACTGAGTTCGCAGGCGCGTATGAGCGCTATCAATTCTGCAGCTTGGGCGCTATATTGTGGGTTGATCGGGTTGGATTCTAAGACTTCAAAGTCCGTAACTACAGCATACCCCGTCTTCCTCTCCCCTTCTACTACCCTGGAGCTGCCGTCTGTGTAGAGTACAAGGTCCGGGTTTTCCAAGGGTAGGTGATCGAGGTCTTCCCTGGGTTTCTCGGCTTGACGGACTATTGTGGCACAGTCGTGGTGTGGGGTCCCATCGTCGGGGAGGGGTAGGAGGGTGGCTGGGTTAAGGGAGTTGACTCTTTTTATGGTGACGTTTGATGGGGTTAGCAAGAGGGCTTCATACTTGTTTAGTCGGGAATTTGAAAAGTGATGACAGCCTCGTAGAGTTAGGAGGGTGGAGACGGAGTGGGGAACATGAACAATGATTTCATGCCCCAAGACTGTTTCTTGAGCTTTTTCGAGGAGGGTTGCCGCGGCGGCTATAGCTCGCAGGCAGCTTACTGCCCCCTTTGCTGTATTGTCCAATTGTAGGCTGTAATATGCCACAGGTCTTTCTTTATCCCGGAAAGGTTGAGTCAGTACCCCTGAGGCTACCCCCATTTGCTCATGGATAAACAGGTTGAAGGGGATTCTGTAGTCGGGTAAGCCTAGCGCAGGGGCTGACCTTAGTTCCCGTTTCAATCGTTCAAAGGATTTGTATGCTTCTTCTTCCCAAACTAAGGTGTCGGGGTGGTCTTGGCGGGTCATGGCAGACAGCGGTTTCGTTATTTCGCTGTAGCCTGCGATCCAGGCTCTACAGAAGCCTGCCATTCCTAGGAATCCTCGTAGTTGTCGCTTGGTTTTGGGAAGGGGGATTTTTGTAACGGCTTCTATTCTATCTGTTGCTAAGCTTCGGGTGCCCACCCCTAGGATGTGGCCAAGGTACTTTACTTCCTGCTTACAATATTGTAGCTTTTTTGGTGACACTTTGTGTCCCTTCCTGGCTAGTTCGGCAAGGAGGTGCTTGGTGTCTGTTTTGCACGCTTCCTCGCTGGTAGAACAAAGGAGCAGGTCATCTACATAAAGAAGGAGAGCAGAGCTGGCTGGGAGGTGTATATCTTGCAAATCTTGGTGTAGGATTGCTGAGAAGATTGCGGGTGACTCCACGTACCCCTGGGGCAACCTTGTCCAGGTTAATTGACTGGGTCCCCATGTGAAGGCGAAGAGGAATTGGCTAGCTGGATCTAATGGTATACTAAAGAAGGCGGAGCATAGATCTGCAGCGGTATACCACTTGGTTTCTGCGGGTATGGCATTTAGGAGGGAGTTCGGGTTGCCCACTACTGGGTGACGGGGTATTACAAATTGATTTACTAATCTTAAATCCTGGACGAAGCGATATCGGACTGGGGCTCCCTCGGCGGACGGTTTCTTTACTGGTAGTACAGGTGTATTGCATGGGGATGCGCAAGGAACCAGGATCCCCTTTTCGAGAAAGTCTTCTATCATCGGGGTTAACCCCTCAATGGCCTCCTTGGGTAAGGGGTATTGTTTAGTACACGGGAAGGGTAGGTCAGTCCTATAAGTAATTTTTACCGGGACAGCCGATAGGAGGAGGCCTACTGAGGTTGACTCGGTGCCCCATAGAGAGGGGGGTAGATTGTCCTCCAGCTCGGGAGGGAGTTCGGGAAACTGCCTATCTGTCTTCACTTCCTCCATCATTCCTTGAAATTCAGGGATGGAGTCTTCAGGCATATATAGGTAGATACCTTCTCGGGAGCATTTAATTGTTGCGTTTAGTTTGCAGAGTAAGTCTCTTCCGAGGAGATTCACCGGACTACTGGTTAAGAGGAAGGTATGCTCGGCGAGTAGAGGTCCGAGGGTAACTTTAGTTGGACGTGATAGGGGACATGTGCGGGGTATCCCATCCAGACCCATAACCTTTTTTGTTTCTGAACCTGGTTCCAGGTGACTGTCCGTTAAAGTGGAGTATGTGGCCCCGGTGTCCAGTAGGCATTGATAAGGATGGCCATCTATCTCTATGGTGCAAAATGGGTCTTCGGAGGATAGCGTTAGGACTGGACAGATAGTTTGAGTTTGGTCGGGACCCCCTTCTGATTGTCAATACGTTTGTTGGTCGTCTGGAGGGGGTTGGTTAGGGGGGTGTAGAGGTGGAGCAGTGGCGTTTGCCCAAGGGTGGGTGGACGGAGTTATCGCCGGCATTTGTGTTCTCAGTCCCTGCGGGGGTGTTTGCGTTTTAGTAGGGACATTCGGGAGCGGTGGGTTGTAAGAGGCTGGGGCGGCTCGAGGGTTGTAGGGCACAGGAGGTTGGTTTTGGTACCCGTAGGTCGTGTTGGAATGTACTTCACGAGTCACATTGTTGAGGTAGGGACAGAATCTTTTAATGTGTCCTTCCTCTTGGCAGTAAAAACACCCTCCTGCGGCTGGTCCCCATGGTCTATGAGGGTTCGGTGGTCCTCCTCCCCGGACTCCCTTTCCTCGACTGAAACCCCTGCCCCTGCCGTAGTTTGATTCCATGCTAAGGGCCAGGATCTGTTCCGTTTCGGGCTTGGGGTCTCTCTTCTTCCTCTCGTCTCGGGAGTTAAAGACGGATTTTGCGATGGAGAGGATTTCGCTAATACTCTTTCCATCATACCCTATTTGCAGGTTTAGGGCTTTTCTAATATCAGGGCAGGCTTGATCCTTGAAGAAGCCTTTCACAATGACCTCGTGTTGAGGATTATCTGGGTCGATCCCTCCCCAGGTCTTGATGGCTGATACTAGCCTGGTGTAATAGTCGGATGGGTGTTCATTGGCCCCTTGCAACACAGTTTGGACTTTAGTCCAGTTGACTGTACGCTGGCCAGCAGCCTTAATGCCGTCCAATATTGCCTTCTTGAATAAATCTAAGCACCATGTTCCGTCTGTGGTATTATAGTCCCAGGTTGGTTCGGTGCGTAGGCATTGGGCTGTGAGTGCCTCAACACCTCGTGGGCGTCCTGCCTGGTAGTTCGGGAGTTCGATTGCTTCCCCGGCCTTGGCTAAAATATCTGCCTTTTCGGCTTCGTTGAAAAGGGCATTTAGGAGAACATGAACGTCTGGCCAAGTCGGCTTGTGGGTCGAAAAAATAGCGCTGACCTGACGGTGGCACTTATCCGGGTCATCTCTTAAAGATGGCATTTGATTCGACCAGGTTACCAGGTCTGCCGTATAAAATGGTTGGTGAGTGTACACCATCCGAGGAGGTCCATCCGGCTGGAGGGGTGGGATTGGCAGGGCCCTTAAGGGCATCTGGACGGCTGCGGATTCCGTCTGTTTAGACGTCCCCGGGGTCTCTTTAAGTTTTTCTAAGAGGCTAGGGTCTCTCAAGGTGGCCTCTAGTATTTCTTTAGCTCGCTGATTCAGAGCTACAGGGTTTGAGCCTTCTGGGGTAGCGTTCTGAATCTCCTTAGCTCGCTGCCTGGTTATTCGTGGGCTCGTGCCCCCCCGTGCCCCTGGTTCCCGTGTGTCTTCATCGCTATCTGATTGACCCCCTGGGGCGGGTGGAATTGGTTGTCTATAGTAGAAGGGGATGAGCGCTTGTTCTATGGAGTCTTCTTCTCCAGGGTATCCCTCGTATGGGGGGGGCAAGGACGACCTTCCATGACTTAAGACGGGCAGCTGATAGGTCGTTGTTCCTTTCGTGCCTTGGAGCAGCCCTTTGACCGTCTCGAAGGTGGCCAGGTATTCCAATTGACGGGGCTTTTCCTCTAACAAATAATTTTTAAGATGTTGTAGACGGTCTTCGTTAAAGGAGCCACCCTTTGGCCAGCGTAACTCTGGTTTTGCGGAGGCAGTTCCGGCGGGCCAAGTGTCTCTACAGAGATCTTCTAACTTCTGTCTCGACAGCAACTTATGCCCGGGAATAGATTTCCAATAGGAGATGACGAATTCGAGGGGGGAGTCGGGGTCCCTCTGGGATTCAGATGGCTTCCTTGAAGCCTTCCTCCCGGAGCGAGCCCGTTCATGCTTAGAGGCCTGGGTACCCATTTTATTCACGCGTGTCTAGACAGAAAGAGGGGAGAGAGGGGTCGGTAAGGATTGGTATACCTAGGGAATTGGTATGCCTAACGCTGGGGTTTATAGTAAAGCGGGGTCTCTAGCTGCTTGGCAACTTCCTTAGAGAAAGTTTTGAGAGCTCTTTCTACCTGATTCTTATGTTCCCTTTACAATTCTCTATTTCCTATAACCTGGGGTTTCCTTCCACTCTGCCGGTCCCGCCCAATTCCTCATGGGCTATCCCTCCTGGCAACCTCCTACCTATCGTCACACTCTCAGGAAAAGGGGCCCTACTGGACGCTCGCGTAGTGCGATGCCAGATCGGGTGATCCCTGGATAGGTTCCGAACGGAAAATCCCCCTTGCTTTCGGAAGCGGACTCACGCACGATACACGTGTTACGTGGCCCGACCGGTGCGGCTGGGATTGATTGATAGGAAAGCAAGACCCCTTCCTGCTCCCTCCGTAAGGGCGCTCGGGAAGTTCGGAAAAGAACTCCAACCCCTTGCTTTCGACTGAGATGCCCGTTGCAGAGAGTCGGCTGTCTTTCCAAGCCGGGTCTCTCCGTCTTACTTTCGGACTCTCAATCGGTGCGGCTGGCTGGAGAGTTTGAGGAGAAAGAGATAGAGCTCAGAACCCCCCTTTCGGGTCGAGCGGCAGTCCACGGTCTCTCTCACCACTTGGACCAAGATACAGGCGAGAAGGAGCGATAGAGAGGAGGGCAGAGAATTCAGTTGCCAGGAGATTCCACCCCCTTCCCACCAGTGCACTGGATTTCCTTTTCCTATACTCACGCGTCTTCTACGATGATCCCGGGATCGGTGAGCAAGCCGGCTGGATCCCTCTTTGCTCCCCGACTGAACTCTGGGGCTTCAGATTACCGCCCGGAAGATGGCCGGAGGTCCAAAGGATCTTCCCGAGCAAAATGGCCCGGTGCCGGCTGAAGATTCCGGGGCCCCCGGTCAGCAACACGGGAGAACGCTTCCGCCCCACGTTGGGCGCCAAATGTTACGGTAAAATCTGGGTGCGTGAGGGCACAGCCACCCAGCTCGTCGGACAAAGTCCGCGGGTCCTAGCGGAGAAGAAAGGAGCTCAGCCGGACACAGGAGCAAAATACGAAGATCCGAGTTTATTGCGCAACAGGTTCAAAGTGGCATTGAACCCCGAGCATGGGGTGACATAGACTTTTAAAAGTTCCCTCCATAACCCAGAATACAGTGCAGGAAACGTCATGAATACATTATGAGAAGGTCATGTTTCGTGGGTTACATCATGAATACATTTCACGCGTCATGAATAGATTATGGAAGGGGTGGGATCACATTCATTAACATTTCAGATGAGGGAGGGGGAATATGCGGAGGGAGAAATATGCATAGATAAACATTTATCAAGTACCGGTGGTGGCAAGACAATGGGTCAGAGATATGCATCGTCTGCCACTTAATATTGCCTAGAGGAAGGGTTTGGCGAAACGATTTGGCAGGATTAGGAAGTTCCTGCGTACGTGACCCGCCGTTTTGGGGATTATGGAAGTAGGGACAGCATCATGGAGTCCAGGGAGAGCTGAGTTGAATGACACCGAGAGTGAGGAAATCGGAGCTACGGTCGATTTTATATCAATTTTTAAAGATTTCAAAGGTTTCCAGGCTATTCCGTACTGTAGAGTAAAAGGTAGAACAGAATGGATACATTTTGGCAGGCGGAAGCAGAATGGATACATTGTAACTAGATTTTGACAGGTTTACGAGGTCCCTGGTTTCGGATCCATTGTTCTCACAGCGGGGGGCCGTCCGCAACTTGTTAGGAGTGAAATGAGGCGTGCAGGAGCTCCTGGAGCTAGCTCTTTGCAGGACGAATGCATGGCTGTGATTGGCCAAAGCGCGGCCATAGGAATAAGCGGAGAAGAGAAACACTCGGTCTACTCGTTCTAAGTATGGGGCGCAGATAGGCATAGGAAAGATAGAGAATATATTTATAGATATTCGAGCTTATTTCGCTCGGGAAAGGGTCTGGGAAAAGTGTGGTGCTTGTGCAACGGTGAAGGGGTTTTGAGGGTGGGTGTGCGGTGGCACCCTTGAGGTCATCGCCTCGGTCAGTCAAGAAGAGGGGGAAACAGGCACCCCCCCCCTCCTCGGTCCGTATCAAGTTCCTAACTAAAGCCTCTAACTGATATTAAAGAATCGCAAGGGCAGAGAATCACTGACAGCAAATTCCCTCACCAATACAAATGTCCACATACCAATTATTCAGTTTATCCTTATATGAAAATTAGGATCTTTATAATGTTTTCATGGTTTATAATGAAGGTTTACTTGAGATGGATTTTTTTCCTGGCTGTCAGCAGATTTATTACCTTTTCTTTCATGAAGTAATTCTGTAATTTTTCTACAACATTTTGAATAAAGGGTATAGATATATCAATTGAGTCTGTTTACATTCAGTTTGTAATATTAGCATAATTTTGCTTAAATACATGCATATATTGGGGGCATTATTCTGGGGTGGTGTTTGGGGGTTTCGGTTGGGGCCAAGATTGAATTTTCATGGGGAGTTTTTATATTTCTGTGATTATGTTTTTGTATTTTGTTGTTAAACCTTATTATGAACTATAGGTGGATTGTTTACTTTTATGGAATATTTTAAATGAGATGACTTCATTAACAATTTATTTAAATTTTGTTATAGTTTGCAACTTAGTGAGTTATGTAATTTTGTTCGTGCTGTGAGCTACCTCGAGTATAGTCTACTATGCAAGGGGGCATACAAATAAAATATCTTGATGATAATCATGACTGGGGAATTTATATCACAAATTCATAAGGCATATCATAGTATTCTTAGGCAACTGAAATTGGCCTCCGAGTATCTTTCTTATCTTAAGGTAAATTGTCCCACAAAACTGCACACAAAAATGCATTGCTCTATTCCTTTCTATCTCACCACATTTCAAGCTCAGCTCCAAACAGTCTTCTTCCTTCTCCTAAGTGTGAGCAAATGTCATGTTCAAATTTCCTGCCTCACAAGAGGCATGCTTAATACTTCCCCTCATTTCAATTCATCTTGCCTTCTCATTCAATAAAAGATGGCAGGGCAACTAGAGAGTGTGTGTCTTTAATCTTGAACCATTCGTGTGGTTTCTTTCCCCCCACTCTTAGCCGCTCAGCATCAGCACAACACAATTATGAAGATGTAAACATCACAAGGGCACTCGGCACATGGGCTGTCACAATGAGTTAAAGCAGTGTGCTCAGCTCCCTGAGCGACTGCTGAGAAAGAGCAAACACCCTCCTTGGGAATTCAGCTGGGTCGCACGGTGTGGGAAAAGCTCGAAAGCACAGGCCAGGAGTCGGGAAGGTAGATCCATCCAGTTCAGACACCATTCTTCCCATCACATTTCCATTTCCTACTTCCATCCAAGTAAGAAACATGTGGTGCATAGTGTACTGGGTCACAGAACCTCACTTTGGTAGGAATGCACAAGAGGTGTTTGAAATAGTGAACGTGGGAAGCTGCCTTATACTGAGTAAAACTATTGGTCCATCAATCTCAATGTTGTCTGTCTTGCCAAATGCAAGGTGGTTCTTTTAAAATGAGATTCAGAGGCAATAGAAACACAAGTGAGAAGATAAAATATTTTATTCTAAACAGCAAGCATTATATACATTACCAAGCAAGCACTTCGATCTGTCACTTGGAAGCCCTCCAGAAGCAGCAAAGCGATCCCTCAGGTAGCCTTCATTTGCACAGCCCTGAGGCCATCAGTCCGTGCACGAGCTTCAAAGAACTCGGCCCAAAATCATCTGATTTATAGATACCTAACCTGTTAGCCTGCATGTCTTGCCTGACTGCCTATGTGCTACTAGCTACGTGCAGATTATTCATTAGCCCCTTCTTTCCATGCCTCACCTTCGTAAAACAATGCCCAACATCAAAAGAAGGTACCCAGCAAGATCACTTCCTTCCCTTTTAACAGATTAGGGCCTTAAAGACTGTTCTTCAGCTATCAAAGAGCTTAGAGAGGGGGAAGCAAACAGGAGCAGGAATGCTAACCATGTTAGAGCACTATCTCCTCGAAATACAATTATCTTCCGGAAAGCTTGCCCATACATGTCTCTGCTGACTGGCAGTGATTCTCCTACTCGGAGATGGCATCTATTGAGCCTGGGACATTCAGTGTATAAGGCAAATGCTTCACCACTAAGCCACAGTCCTTTCACGCTGCTTGAATTAGAGGGAGGAGCCATAGGAGGCCCCTTAATTTTTAGACAGCCACACTAGGCAATGGATGGAGTTGTGGAGTGCAGCTTGTGGCTTTCATCTCGGGCTTCCTCTCCACCCATCCAATTCAAGGACCATTCCTGTCTTTTTTATTTAATCTTTTTCTTTTTTAAGAAAACAATGACCTCAGTGTTCCTAACTCACCCACCCCAATTCAAGCATTGTATCAGCTCTATGGTTTTTTGTTTTTAAAATAAGACCTAAGGCAACAAATATATTTTATTTTTCTGCACAGTTTATGCAATTTGCATGTTCTAAATGTCAGAGCAAGGAGAGGCTCACTGGTAAATGGTATTAATTTGTTTCCAGAGCTTTAATACATTTAAGGTGAATTGTGCCACAAAGCAGCTGACTAAAGTGAATTGCCTTACTCCTTAACTCTCTCCCCATGTGTTTACCTCCCACTAGTCCTTCTCCCCACAAGTGTGAGCAAACGACATGTTCACATTTCACAAAGGCAAACACAAGGTGTGCACATTTGTTGAAAGTATATATACATACATATGTAATGGCAATATCATGTTGTATACAGTTGGTTTCAGAAAGCATGTATACAGTTGGTTTCAGAAAGCATGTGAATTCCTGGCCACATTATTCAGAAGAATGTCAGTCTCACACAGACCTGCCAAAATGAATATCAGCCTTATTTCTGAACATAGGGTGATACTCACTGCCGTCCCTTCCACTGATGGAAAGCATCCACTAGAGAGGTAATTTTTGCCAATTCCTTCCCCCACCAGGGTCCTACAAACCCTTGGCATCTGTGTATAAGACACACCCTAATTATTGACATTATTTTTTAGGGAAAAAACCTAGTCTTATACATGGGAAAATATGGTAATTTTGCACCTTTCAACATGAAGGTTCACAGGCTGGTGCACAGCATTTCATAAAACACACACATAAGTACCAAGAACATAAGAGCAGCAAGGCTTGGATTGCAACAGCCAATGTTTTCTTTCAAGGAATGATTGTTTTTGGAAGCTTGACTTCTTCAACACTGATTTCTGTTATTAACTGACACACTATTCTTACAATAAACCCAATCCTGCCTTTACAAACTGTAAAGAAAAGGAGTGAAGAGAAAACAGTTGCTTTCATTTTCGATAACACTCAGCTGGACTTGCATCAAAGGGTGTTGCTTTAGATACCTTCCCTCTGCCATTCTCACACAATTCCCTTTAAAGAAACAACACACAATTTCAACAGCTTGCAACTCTTTTTGTCTTTTTGATTGGCATGATAAAGGTTCTGTCCTAATCTTTGGGAGTAGGCAGAGTAAGTTCAGAATGAAGAAATGTGAGTAGCTCTCAATGAGACTTGAATTAGATTTTACATTCAACAAACAATCACATTAAGAAATGGGAGTCCTTGTTTCTAACATAGACCATCAGGTGTTGGGGACATAATTAATCTTGAATGTCATTAAATCTGAGCCATTTATTGAAAAACAGAGTACCTGTTGGTGATTGTTTGGGATAGATATATAGTTTCTTTCTGTATTTATGTATTTCCATATTTAGTCCCTAAGGTAGAATTTTCATTTGAACCAAAATATTCCAATGCATTCACACAATTTATACACAGTAAATAAACTGTTTAATCCTCCTGCAAACTTAGTGATGCAAAAGTCCGTGAAAGCCTCACTGTTTTACATAATCTCAACTCTTGGGGATTAAAGGGAATAGAAATTGGTGGAACTGTACATCACCAGATAAGAAACTAATAATAAAAAGATGTTGTCAAAGATCACAGATCTGTGCCCAAATGTTAAAAATATTTCGTGAATTTCCCTACGTGATGTGAATAAAAGGTTAATGGTATATGATGTGATTTTCTATCATGAGCCATGTAGGAGATTTAGACTGTCAGCACCTTTTCCCCTCTGCAGAGGTGGGGGACTTATTAGGAAGTTCTGCCCTTGGAGGCTGATGGATCCAGTGGGACTCCAAATGGCTCTGAGGTCTTTTCCGGCTCATATGACTGGGGCCCCTGTCAAAGCCCTGGCCACCCTCTGGAACACCGGAATGCCTCAGGCTCACATGATCTCCCCTGAGTGCCCTCTCCCACTCCATGGAGCCCATTTAGCCCCCTGGTATACTCCAGAGCTTAGGGCGAGAAAACAAGCTGGGAGACAGCTTGAACACAAGTGGAAGAAAGATCTGAATGTATGTAACTAAACACTGGTAAGGGCTCATTATCGAGCCTACCTAGTGCCAGTGAAGGCAGCAAAGAAGGCATACTTTGCTGCCTCCATTACTGTTGAGATTTTCATTCCACCTTAAGGAGAAGACATGTGGAACTGTTGCATGTCACATGTCTGTTTACATTCCAGCACAGCTTGCTGGGAACTACCGTTGTGTATAGCTTTTGTTTTTTGCTGTTCTCTCTGAGAAGACGAAGGAAGAGAGAGACGACATGTTTCTTTGTCCTGATTTATGATTAATAAATCTGTAGTTGTAATATGCTTCCACAAGCCTCACGCCAATTCTGTGTGCGCAGTTCGCTCTGCTGATAGTGTGCCCTGGCTTTGAAGCCCGGGTCGTTGATCTACATCGGAGCAGAGACCGATGGTCTTCGCAGCGGTATGGCATTATGTCATCTGGCAGAGCTATTCCAGGTTGTATGGGGCCTTTTATCGGCTGGCTCAAAGGAGGTGGTAGAACCACTGGTAGCTCGCTGTGACTTGTTTGCAAAGCATTTTGAGGATAAAATTGGAAAAGTAGATATATACCCACCAGATCTGATTGGATACAAAAGGTAACAGAGTATGCAGAGTTAGACTATTTATCAGAAAGAATCAAAGATAAACCTAAACAGGAATTTGTCTCAAATTGGAACTGTTTTAAGGAATGCCTGAAGAGTAATTGCTGCAATCTAAAAATGGCGACGGCTTTTTAAGTAGTTTCTGTGGATAACAATTTCAAAAGGAAAATTGATATATAAGAAAGTATTATAAATAAAAAGACAATTGATGAATATAGGCAATACATTTATTGGTACAAAATAGAAGAGACGGGAAGTCATTTATGAGGAATATTATCAGTTCTTTTTTTCTTTTTCTCCTTTTCTTCTTTGTGTACAGCAATGTTTGCCGATTTATGATCATAACAATTATGAACTTCCTTTGAAAACAAGAATAATATAATTGCAAGATGCAAAGTTATGATGTAAAGATGTACTTGTGAGTAATAAAGGAAAAATAATAATAATAATAATAAAGACGATAATATTACTTGCATCCACCAAGACCTTGACTCTGCTGTTATAGCAGATGAATCTCATGGGGTGTCCAGAGCACAGTCTAGTCCTGTAGTGTCAGATGAGTTGCAGTGTTCATTGCTCAGTGCCCCAGGTCCAAACCAAGTGGTTAAAGGCGCTCTCTCTCGCTCACTCTCTCTCTCTTTCTCTCTCTATATATATTAAGGCTAAATATCCACACTGAGGCTTAACAGTGTGTTATGCATCAGCCCTGCTGCAATATACTTTTATAATGGGACTGAAATGACACTGTGGATGATTGTGCATGATGATGGCCATTTTCTGCTGTAAATCATGGCATAGTATATTTTCCATGAGCATTCCATCTCCATATTGAAAACACCTGGTAGTCGGGTGGTGTGGGACACACAGGCAACTCTAGGCTTTGCTTTTTAAGCCCAGAAAAGAGGGAGAGACCTGAACAACCTTCTATGAACCCAAGGTATTTCACCCATGCCTTGGGATCAATTGCTCGCTCACCCCCTAGTAATGCTTCTGTTTTAAAATCTGCAGTCACATAATCCATGTGCATGGTATTTGAAAATCACTAATAACATTCTTTTTCTTCTTTCATTTTCTCTTTTAACAAAATTTCAGGAATGGAGACAACCCATAGTGCATAAGAGATCATCTATGTAAAATATCAGAATAACTCCTTGAACATAATACTCTAATTTATCTATCCTCACATTTAAGCCAGTTAATTAACCCTGGAATTTTCAATTATGCTCAAGTTTCCAAGGGGATAGGGTCATTCATAAAGTATTGATTGTAAGCCTCACTGCAAGCTGAGCTTACAGGGAGGGATATACATTTTCTTAATTTATAATAAAACTTTTACATATTAATAATGTCATAAATAAATAGATGCCACATGTCTGGGACAGACAGGATTGGTACTAAGGGAAGTTATACTAGGGGAATGTATGGCTTTGCATGAGTCAACAATATCAATTTTAGTTTTAGTTTCTGACCCAGGAAACTTTTTAAACAATACATATAAAAGTCGGCCCTTTGTCCGTCACACATGGAATACAACTGTAGCTACATTTTGCCAGTATTTCCAAGATTAGAACAGATACAAATTAGTACCTAATCAATGTGGTTAGATATTTCACAGCTTCGTCTGGAAAGATGTTCCCTGTATTCTGTAAAATATATCTTTAAATTCTGCTTAAGCACATTCTTCTTTCATGTTAGTTTATACCTTCTGGCTGTAGCCCAGCCAATACCCTCAAATAAATCATCCTATTTAATTTTATAATAACCCTTGGCTAATTTAAATACCTCCATCATGTCATCCCTTAATCATCTAAGGCCTTGCTCCTGGCTAAATTATATAGCTAATGGTCAGAAAGGCAGTGCAAGCCAGCAAAATAGCTGTCATGATTGAAAAGCTATGGTTCATAAAAAAATAAAAAATTTCATGTTGGTCGTGATATATAACTTTTGCGTTGAAAAGGAGAAAGAGAACTTTTGTCCTCAGTTCTTCAAAGAGCCAGCAAAGCACAGGTGCTGTTGACATAGTTCTGAATGAATGAATGAATGAATGAATGAATACCTACTTACTTGCTTATTGTTTGCTCCTTATATCCTACCTCTTCAATAAAAACATTTTAAGGAAGCTACAGCCTACATACCTGGGAGTTCAACCTGGCCAAATCACACATATCCAAGAGAATGAAAGCCATTATAGTCCTAGGTCTTCGTTATTGTTGGAGCCCATTCTGGTGTAATTGGTCTTCTCCAACAGTAGCTGTTGACTGTGACAAAACTGCATAACTTACATCATTATGCAAATTACATAAATTACATTGTCACTTCATGATTCCATCCTATTCATTTCGGTGCAAAGGAAGCACAATGCAAATAGAGAGAAATATAAAAATTTCACATGACCCATGGACTGAAAGCAACAACAACAATAACAGTGGAAACTGATCATATTCACAGAACTGACTTCCATTCCAGACATGGGATGAATAAGGCAACACTGGCAATTCCCTCTCCTGTTCCTGTTGGAATTCTTTGACATGCCTGGTGCTCACCAATTTTGTCTAGATCTTTATCTCTCCCCCGCATAAACCTGACTAAAATAACCTGCTAGGGTAAGGGATCCAAGCAGATGGAAGGCCTGCGCAAACACTGCCCCTGAATTTTTCATCTTGCACTCCATCTCCTAAGAGGCATTCCCTTGTCCTTCAAGCAGGCAAGAGAGCAGCATTTGTCCATCAGCGACAATTTTCCAGACACTTTCAAAAATTGCCTCTTTTCAAATGTTGTCCTAAAGTACACAATATTCCCTTGGTGTCTCTTTTAAAGGACTGGCAACAATCATCTTGCGTTGTTCTCAGACAGAAAGCCTCCAGATGAGTATCTGTAAAGCTTTTAAGAGCTTCATTTATCCATCGAGTTGGTAAGAAAGAACAGACCTCTCGCTCACACACAAGCGCTCGCTCTTCCTCTCTCACACCTGCATGGACTGGAAGAAAAAGCTTCGTAGCGCTGTCACTTCCCCAGGTTGTTAAGCCATTTGTCACAACTGTTGTCTTCATCACACATATATATGCGAGTTTAATTACCCCTGTGTATTAACCTGTATTGTGATGCTCTCGAGTGATGGGAAGATGCATAGAAAACCACATGAAAACCAATGCATCATAAGGGCCCCCAGTGAATTAAACTCAGATTTGTTCTGTGCGGTCCCTCTTCCCTGCTCCCCTGTCAAGGTCTAGATCCATGTCCCCTCCTCTTTCTTCCCCTGCCTGTTCTGCAAACTCACTATGTCTTCTTCAGAGCTGCACCCCACTTCTCACATTGGTTTCTGTTTATAGGAAAGATTATTGATATGGAACACTGAAAAATTGGGAGCCATTCTCAAAACAATCCTTTGTACATTTATTTAGAAGTGAGGCCCACTGTGCTCAGTGATTAAGTATGCATAGACTCAAAGGAGGCATGCCCCATTTTGCTGTATGAGGTAAAACAGGAATGTGCCACTGTGCTGCTGCTAAAGATTCCCTTACCTTGGTTGTGCAACAACATCCACAAAGCTGCAGTGTGATCTCACCAGAACCCAGCACCACTGGCAGCAGCAGAGCCAATGGGATGGATGGGGCACCCTCGTGGGGCATTTTCTTGAGGTTCTGCCACCCAAGGCAGCTTCTACGCCTTGCTTCATGGGTGGGGTAGCCCTCTATAGACTTAGAGGCTAACAGTGCAATTGTAGCCATGTCTATTCAGAAGTAAGTCATAGAGAATTTATTGGGACTTACCAGCAAATTAAGGGACGCGGGTGGCGCTGTGTGGTGAGCTCCCATTGCTGGGTCCTAGCTCCTGCCTACCTAGCAATTCGAAAGCACGTCAAAGTGCAAGTAGATAAATAAGTACCGGTCTGGCGGGAAGGTAAACGGCGTTTCCGTGTGCTGCTCTGGTTCGTCAGAAGCAGCTTAGTCATGTTGGCCACATGACCCGGAAAAACTGTCTGCGGAGCGAACAAATGTCGGCTCCCTCAGCCAGTAAAGCGAGATGAGTGCCACAACCCCAGAGTTGTTCACAACTGGACTTAACTGTCAGGGGTCCTTTACCTTTACCTTTACCAGCAGGTTAAATGGTGTTAGGATTGCAGCTTGAATGGCTAAAATTGTCAGCACATCATTTATTTATTTTGCAGAAGTAGAATCAGGTACAGATGGAGTAAAACCAAACTGTATGTTTACCGAGTGGTTATTTTTATTTTTGTTGACCTTTTTGCAGGCTTGTACAGTGGTACCTCAGGTTACATATGCTTCAGGTTACATACGCTTCAGGTTACAGACTCCACTAACCCAGAAATATTACCTCGGGTTAAGAACTTTGCTTCAGGATGAGAACAGAAATCGTGCAGCAGTGGCACGGCAGCAGCAGGAAGCCCCATTAGCTAAAGTGGTGCTTCAGGTTAAGAACAGTTTCAAGTTAAGAACGGACCTCCGGAATGAATTAAGTACTTAACCTGAGGTACCCCTGTATCCATCTTTTACCAGCAGCAGAATGATGAGCTACTGATTAACTCTGGCCCAGTTTAGAATATCTCATGTTACCTTTCACTGGTGACCCAACTGCAAAACTTTCCAACATACTCCCCAGCAACAAGTTCCCTTTGTATGTCTGAAACATTTATCCAGAAACATAGATATGTAATTTTCTTGAGGGCAGGGTTTTCAAAACAGGATGCTTTGCAATGTAGCTTGCTTGTTAGTTCACTTCCAAGGACAGTCACATTCCAAAATCCATATTAGGGAAATGCCACCCTGAGGCCAACCAAAATGGCACAAAATAGCATGCAAGACCTTTCCTCGCACAAGATGGTGAACAAAGCAATGAGTGGGGAAGAGGGAAAGTTGACCAACGGTGAAGCCATGGAGTCTACATCTGGTCACAGTCTTAAAATGGAATGCAAGAGGAGGCAGCAGATATTCTAACAAGACTCTGTTAGGTGCTCTGCAGGTTTCAGGTTTCGTCCAAAGCTGCTGGGGGAAAGGGGGGTTGATTTCCCCATATTTGAAAATATAAAACCCAGCTGTTACACTCTTAAGAGAAAGACATGTGGGTCACTCCCTATTCAAGGTGTTGATTGGCTCACTTTGGACCTATTGCTCTTCACTTCTTCATTCTGTATCACTGTTTTATTTCAACAACATTTCACATAAAATCACTGCTCTCTCTTCTGGAACTATGCTCACAGTTCCTTTGTTTGGGACACTTACGTATAGTTGTGGATATGGGATTTTTATATCAGGATTTTTAAAGCTCATGGGTATTCTTTACATTTCTATCAGAGTACCTTATTTAACACTGGACTAGTCGGCCATGTCTAATAGTAAACAGTAGTTTGGTATTACACTAACAATGACTTCCTCGCGTGCTTCCTTGTTGTTTTTTCTCACTCCCACTCACATATGCTTCTTTAATGTTACCTCTGCATTTTTGGAAGCCATAATTTGCCAGCAAACATGAACAAAGGCTTGTGTGAACCCTCAACTGAGGATTGCAATAGAGAATTGAAGTCATGACTTGTAATTGTGGTTTGTAGGGCTTGCAATTATTTGCCACTTCACATCATTGCCTGAAATGAAGTAACTTATTAAAATGGAGCTCATGAGCAGAAAAAGGGAAAGGGAGCATTGTGTGAACTGTTTTAAGCATCTGTTTAGGTGTATTTTTAAAAAAAGTTTGCAGTAGGGAGTTAATATTTCATGAAAGGCAAGGCTGTGCAAATGTTCATTTTGAACTTTATGAGCTGAAGGCTTCTGGCTGTGAATTCTCTCACCCAGGCTAGCCAATGTGGTGTCTTCTAGATGTTGTTAAACTACAACTCCCATCATCTCTGACCATTGGCCATGCTGTCTGGGGCTGATGGGGGCTGTAGTCCAGCATTATGTGAAGGGTACCATGTCAGCTACCCCGATGCAACCGGTCTCTCTGCATCTCTGCCTGGTCCATACCTCCCGCCCTGCAAGGGTGGAGTCCTGAATGAATGCTGTTGCTGGGAGTAACATTTACTTTTGGGTAGGATGTACTGCTTTGCTGCTATTCAATAGCTCTATCATGCTGCCTTCAGCTCTCTAAAGGAAGGGAAAAAAATCATACCGTCTGTCTTCAGCCTCAACCTGCTATTTGCTTGCTCATCCATCTTTAAGATTAGCGCAGCACAAACTGTCAGTGTCAGTTATTGCCCCCATCCTGATCATTCCTATCTGATGAAGGTTGTCTTGATCAAATAAATGTTTCCTAAAATGGAGTAAGACAAGGAACGAGATGACAGTTCATCTGTGCTTTATATTTTATTACCTTGATATTCTTTCCCCCTTCCACTTGGTTATTAAGCTTCATGGTTTGGGCCCTGCTGTGGCATCAGTATTTCCATCCTGCAGTAAGCCAGTTTACCCACTTGGAGCTCTCCGTGGTCCTGCAGGTTCTGCCCTGCCTTTCTGCCTTCTCCATGGAGTCCAACATCAGGCCACAAAACAAATATGCCACCTTCACTTCATTGCTCATGTTATAAGACTGGAGTAACTTCTACCCTTTTCAAAGGAAAAAAACACAAAACTTCATTTGCATCGTTACTCAGTTCTCTTCGGCCCACCTTTTACTGATATGCAGTTTTGCTTTCAAGCGTATATTCAAAAACTTTTGTGACAGTTAGTGTGTTGACAAAAGATTAAGATGTTAGTGTGCTCTATCTGAATCAATGATTTGCAAATATAAGCACTTATTTATACTGAGATACTGGCAGATCGCCAAGTTTCTTATTGTGCCAAAAGCTACGTCTTTGTTATGTCTCGTGACCCAGTCCTTAGGGCCTCTTAAGACATGAAGTTTCTTAAGATGTGATGTTTCCTACACAGGGAGCATTATCTGAATAGAGAGAGAAAATGTACTTCATCGTTGATGAAGAGCTGATGAATAGTTTATTTTTCTGCAAGCACACAGGTCAGAAAGCCTATCTGTGTGCAGCAATTAATTGTGAATAGTCCATTGCTAATTGTACACACAGAAGAAATGAATTCAAGTAGGAGATGTTGTGCAGTCTTAATTCATTGGCAGCCTCTATTGATCTCAACGGAACAGGCTTGCACGCAACTCCTGAGCAAGTGCCATTGGGAAAAAGGAGGTTTGCACAACAGCTGATTTATATTTCTCCACTAGCAGGGGCTCCCACCAATTTGGAAAATGAGTACAGATATGATGCTTACTTGTCTCTGAATAACAATGGCATCCCCAAGTCCTCAATGCTATTGGTCAGTGGTAAAATCGAAGGAGGGGGGAAATGTGCCCAATGTTTATTTGCTGCGGAGGTGAAATTCTCCTTAAGTGCCCCCCCCGAATGTGTTCTGATAACTTTAGCTATATAATATTGAACAAAATTTTATTTCTAGTTTAAGTTGGTGGGTGAAACAATCAGTGGGCTTAGAGAGGAGAACTGGAAGGAGTTGGGGCCAAGTCATTCACTTCCTTCAACAGTACCAAAATAATATTGGACATTTAAAACTGGATCTATAGCTGCACTAAAAATTCATGGGTGGATAGCCCAGGAGGATGGAACAGTGTGTGGGGGGGGGATCAAGATGAATAGCTGTGGACAGGGGATTGTTGCCTAAAAACACATCCCAACATCTGCCACTTGAGGTAGCCACCTTTTTCTGCCTAATGATAGGATTGGCCCCATTTCACTCCCTTTATCTAGATAGTAAATTGAGCATAATGTTCTCTTTTTTATTTTTTAAAATAAATGAATGCAGTGTGTGGGTGACCTGCAGCTCTTGAACTAATTCATGGAGCCCTCAGCCTAATTTCAAAAGCTCTCTGGAAGTGCTCAGTTTACACCCTGCAAGAGTGCTCTTTCCCTGACTGGCAGCCTCCTGGGCTTGAAGGATGAGGGAAAGAAGGGGTGCGTGAAAAGGGGTAGAGAAAAGGATGGCAGAAAGAGGGTGGCCCACTCACTATTGGAATTTGTACTAATCACTGCTGCGATTCAGCCCAAGACAGATTAGCTTCAAGGGAAGGTGGGTGTGGGATTAGATGGTTATGGCTTGGTTCATATGTCACAAGAAGCCAAATTCTGACTTACTGGAACCACAAGCATTTTCTGGTTCCCAGAGGAACTTGCACCCACTTTGATGCTCTCTGCTCCGTTCAGCATCATGCAGTGCAGCAACCAAACCAAGATTTGGCTTAGCATGTCATCCAAATCATACTTCCCTTCTCCTTAAGCACAATGTGCATCCAAGTTTGCTGTCTGGTTACGGATTTGGGTTAAGGAGGCAAGACCCTAACCATGATCCTGACTTTGTACAACACATTAAGTCAGACCTTGGTTAGCTGTTGCACTGTGCTAAAAGGAAACAGGGTAGAGCAAAAGGAGTGCAAGCTCCTCTCTGGGAGCCAGCACATTTGTGTAGTTGTCCCAGCAAGTCAACTTTTGGTTTACTCTAATCAGTGCTTTTTTCTGGGGATACACAGGGGTACGCATACCCCTAAACATTTTGTGAATCTAATGGGTGAATAAACATTTTTTTTAATTAAAAAAAAATAGTTTCTTCTCTAGCATGGTGAATCATACGTTCTGCTGAAGAGCATGGTGAATTGTCAGTTCCTCAATGGCAGCCTTCTTTCCTGTCATGGTGTTTCCTGAGTCTCAGACAGAAGTGAGCGTTTAATGTGTGAAGCAGTGTGGAATGTGGATGTGTGGTGTTTTACTGATGAAAGTTTGGCCTCATTGAGGAGCAGTATTTCAATATGAGTAATGCATGTTCTTTGTACTTTTGTCCATTTACTATATTTATTTTTCCTGATTTGAACTATAAAATGGTGATTTTCTTGAGTCAAAATGAGAGTAAAGGAAAAGGAAAAGGCAAAGGGACCCCTGTCCATTAGATCCAGTCATGAACTACTCTGGGGTTGCGGCGCTCATCTCGCTTTATTGGTCAAGGGAGTCAGTGTACAGCTTCCGGGTCATAGAATCATAGAATCATAGAGTTGGAAGAGACCACAAGGGCCATCGAGTCCAACCCCCTGCCAAGCAGGAAACACCATCAGAGCACTCCTGACATATGGTTGTCAAGCCTCTGCTTAAAGACTAAGCTGCTTCTGGCAAACCAGAGCAGTGCACGGAAACGCCATTTACCTTCCCTCCAGAGTGGTACCTATTTATCTACTTACACTTTGACGTGCTTTCAAACTGCTAGGTGGGCAGGAGCAGGGACCGAGCAACGGGAGCTCACCCCGTCGCGGGGATTCGAACCACCAACCTTCTGATTGGCAAGCCCTAGGCTCTATGGTTTAACCCACAGTGCTACCCACATCCCTTCCAAAATGACAGTACCCCTAATCTTTTTTTTTTTTTTAAAAAAAGAGGCAACTGTCTCTGATGCATGAATGAGACCAATGTGTCTTACTTCAAAATGTGGTAAGCTAAACCTGCTATGTTCTGGGGTACTCTTTTCACTTTGTCAGGTGTGGCTCCAGATTTGTGCTCCAAAATCCTGGGCTGACTGCTGTTACTGGTGCAACTACATTCACAAGAGGCGACGGATTGTGCTCCTGATTGCAATTACACATACACCAGAAATATTTTCTGCAGAAGTGTGCCCGATTTGTATAACATAGGCTATTGATCGCAATAGTACATGATACACTTCCACTAAGGGTGTGATGATGAAAGTGTGTTGTGACTGTGCTAGCATAATAGATATCCATTTCATGCACATCAAAATTCAACATCCAGATGTTTATTTTAAACCAAAGCCTTTGAAGTCCCACGGCTGATCATTGCCACATTTTATTTAAGCTGATTTCTGTTCTGCAGAAGGCAAAAGCCAAAAATAGGGTTCTGAAACTCCTTTTACTTTGCCCTTGTTCTTTCTACTCAGTCACCTACACTGCCTTTCAGCAGTTCATTCTAATGTATTCAGCAAAGTTTTCCTGACAAACAACTTGCATCAATCCCTTTCTTGAAGACTTCTGACTTTTTTTTTTGTTATGTAAAACACCGTATTCATTATGAACCTTTTTGCTTGCCTCTGCCGAACTGTCTCAATGTGGATCAAATGCAGATGGGTGAATAATATCAAATTTGACCCAGTAAGAAATAGGAAAGGAGACAGTCATTGAAAGGCTGCCGGAGCCCTTTGCTGAAATGAGTCCAATTATTTTCTTATTGTAAGGCAAAGGACTTTTTTCTGTATTTCAGAAGGTTCATCACTTTGTATCTCTGAGCCAAGGATAATGTGCTTGAGATGGGACACCAGGTCTCCTGAATCACCTCAGGACAATGAATATCTGAAACCCAGACAGCCCTCTTTTTGCAAATGATGCATCATACAAATGCAAATGACAGATTTGACTTTCAAATCAGAATAATATGACAAACACAATCTCTTACAGCCGTCTGAGGTGTGCCAAAGTTGTCTCTTGTCTCCAAATTGTGTGGTGTGGCACGATTTGCAAATGGAAACTTTCCAAGTTTGCATTTTAAAGGCAGCATGTTATACATGATCTGGAACATGGCGACACATTATTCTCCACAGCAGTTGCTTCTAATTAGATGAGGACAACACTACCTTATGAATTTGCGACTAAAATATCTCCCATATTGCTACCCTATCAGCTGCTGTCAGTATTGAAACTGATGATATAGTTCCTGGGAGCTGGATGCTGGTTTATTCATATACACACACACACGCACACACACACCTGCTGTGATTCAATATAAATATTCCCAGGGTGGTCTAAACAATAAAAACCAATCAAACAATAAGACAAAGTTCACAAAACCTAAAACAGTGGATTAAAAATTGATAGCAATGAAATCAATCCGTATTTATTCTATATTTCTTAAATTTGTATACTGCCCTTCATCTGAAGATCACAAGGTGGCTCACAACATAAGAATACAAAATGAGATCACAAAATGCAGTATAAAACGAAAACAAACCAATAACCCCTCTCTCTCAAACACATTTAAAATGCCATAGAATGTGAATCAGCCAAAGGCCTGGTTATAGGTGAACGTTTTCACCAAGTGTCTAAATATGTGATGATGGCTCCAGGTGAGCTTCCTGGTAGCAAAATTGATAATCAGGTGAGCTTACCACCTGAGAACATCCTTTCACCACTTTCTATCTGCCTCACATGATGTTGGAGGAAGGTCTTAGATGACATTCTTACCTCAGAGGCATGCTGGTGTGGAGGTGGTGCTATGGAAATCAGGTTACAGACCCTCAATTGTGATTTTTGGTTAATCTAATAACTGCCTCCAGTTTGGGAGTGGGGACAGAATCAATGCATTCTACTTCAGAAATGTCTCATCAGGCTTCCTCAACCTCAGCCCTCCAGATGTTTTTGGCCTACAACTCCCATGATCCCTAGCTAGCAGGACCAGTGGTCAGGGATGATGGGAATTGTAGTCTCAAAACATCTGGAGGGCCAAGGTTGAGGAAGCCTGGTCTACATAAATGTACATGAATCAAGTTCCCAAAATGGTAACACATAGGGAGAAATCCAAGAATCACAACACCAGCATTCGGTTTCCTCTGTGATTTAACAATATGGCTACAGGATGCATGCAGAGGAAGCCAAGAGGGTGCTGTTCTCCATAAAGATAACATGTGAAGGAAGTGAGGAAAAATCTGGGAATGAAGACAAAGCCACACAATGTGACCAAGGAGTTCCATTATATTGATTTTTGCCCTCCCTCTTGCTCACACTTTTATATCCTCCTCCCTTGCTTCTTGCCTTTTAAAGTTGCTCTTTACATGTCCGGTTCTTATAACCTGGCTTCATAAATCAGTTCCTTAATTATGTGTGCTGCTGTTCTCAGGAGAGTCCTCAATTTGTCTATGTCTTTCTGGTATTTGGGTTCACTCAACTAAATGCCAAAAGGGAGAGCCGTAAACAAGTCAAATTACACACACGCTCAGACAGACACACACACCTCACCCCCAGTGTTTTGCTTCTTCTGTGCACCTTAAAAACACACACATATTTGTTATCAGTTGTTTTCAACAATTCCGAGGCTGGGGTCACATTGCAACAGAATAGGGTTTTTGAGGGGTCATGTTTCTGCATTGTCTTGAACCCTCTGTAACAAAAGTAACCGTGCCCAGATCATTCTTGAGACATCTATGGCTTTATCTTCACAGATCAAAGCAAAAGAGAAAAGGAAGAGAGGTGTAGATGGATATTATACTAAGGCTGGCTTGCAAAAGATGGGCTGAGTTGCTTGTTTCTTTCACTTTATTAAGTTCCTTTAAAAATATAGTTTATTTCCATGACTAATATAGTTTACCCTCTGTTGCAGATGCATCTCAGGGTGATGTTAAAGCTGTGTATCTAGCATGCCCAGCAAGCCCCCAACACACACACACCCAACCTCCTCCTTTTTGCCCCCTCCAGAGATGGAAGAGCCCCAGATGTGCATCTTTTCACATCCTCATAGAGAAAGCAAGTGAAGTTAGATCCCTCTCTCTGCAAGGGCAGACCTCCCTCTCTGAGTGGAAGCTCCAGTGAATTCTATGGTCTCTGGGACACCTTTTCATGGGCCATAAGATCACAACCTAAATGTATGATACTTTAGTTGCTGGAAGGCAGCTCTCTGCCTTCCGGTCAAGCAAGCACCCATCACCTGCCAGGGAACTAAGCATCTCAGACTAGAGCCTGCTTTTGTTGGGCCTTGGGCCTTATCTATACAGGTATCCTCAGACAGAATGGATAGGCTCCTAGCAAGTGTACATTGAGTTTTCAGCCGAGGCATTGGGGAAAAAATACAATCCTGGTGGATTTTGCAAGAAAAACTGAGGAGGGCAGCAGCAGCAGCAGCAGCAGCACAGTCCATTCAAATGGGCCTCCTGCCTCAATTTTGCTTGCACCCACTCCAAACCCACCAGCTCATCCTCGTAGTCCCCAGGGAGAAGGTTACTTTTGGGAGTCAGGATAAGGTAGCAAGCAGCATTGGCTTCAGCACTGGTGAATTCTTTTTGGATGGGATGAGCCCATGTGGACCTCTACTCCTTCCATCTTCTTCTGCCTGGGATCCTGGGAGCTCAACTACAATGGGGCATAGCTTCTTTATTTTTGAAGGTAGATTCAAATATCTGGTGTATTGGATGGTGTATTTGAATAAGTACTGCTGCTTATTTCATTATTTGCTTTGGTTGCTTTTATTGTGTTTTTCTGCACCCTGCACGGGCATCTTTATCAATGAAGGGTAGGGTATAAATATTTTTAACATTTGTTCATTTCAGAAAATGATCACTGGTGTAAAATGACATTGGCATTTCCTGCAACAGGCCCTGCCATGTTTCTGATGATGTAGCTGGAAGCACAAGAAAAATCCAGCCAATTTGGGATTCTAATTAAGTGAGCTGTTTTCCATGGAGAAGATGCTTCACACTCTTGAACCCCAATTCTGTACACAGAGGGGAGGTCACCCACCACTAGCTTGAGAATTCTCCTGAGAATTATGCAGAGGAAAGCGAGGAAGGAACAAACTCAATTCTTAACCATCAGTGTGCTCTTCATTAAAATCTCAGCATTTGAAGTTTTCATTCATGAGCAGGGAACATACAGATACTCAAAAAGTGAGGAGTAGATACTTGAAAAATATCTTCTGAAAGATTTTGTATAAAGAACAATCACTGATGTATGGCTGATTTTTTTTTTATCTGTAGTCCATATGGAAGAGAGTTTTTCTTATCACTTTAAATCTGTGTAAGTTCAGATGTTAACATATTTCAGTTGTGCTATTTGTTAGCCGATTCCCTGTTTTAAGTAAATGTCAGCATCTGCTCTTGGCTTTGGCTCTAGTTAAGGCTTACATGATGACTTTTTTCCTGTCTGAGTAGGATTTTTCTCATGAATAGTTTTTGTTTGAAGAGAGTCCCAGATTGTAGCTTTAGAGAAAAGTGGGGGAGAGAAGATATATGGAGCAGGATACAAGGTTTTTGATAACAAAACATACGGATGAGATGACAGGAGCTATGATGATTTGAGTACAGTATTAAGTGGTTTGAATAGATCCATGTGTAATTCTGCTGCAGTCCTCAAGTTGTGCATGATACCTGCGATTAAACTGGTAAAACCCAAAGGCCTTGGTGGCAGATTCTAGACAATTTGAGAAACGAGCTATACTAAGGTTGTGTGTGTGTGATTTTTGCATCTTAGACAAAATATTTTTCCTCCCCCCCACCAGATTTTAGTTATTTTGAGCACACTGACAACAGCACATGAATAAAAATTGCCAAATTTGCCCCTGTGGCTGCCCTACTCTTCCCTGAAGACTATTGAGAGCCCAGAACTTCTGAAGTGACTGCAAGCACTTGCTCACTCTGCAAAACGGCAGTGAGGTAATGTCTAACTCCAAATATGACTGTTTTGTTTGAATGATTCAATTATTTGAAAACAGAGACTCTATGTTCTATTGTTACCAAAAAAAATTCTTAGTAAAAACCATTTTTTTTAAAAAAAAAACACCACAATAATAAAAACATTGTTTTACGGCTGTGCCATACATGAAGTACAATCCAACAACAGGTGGTTGTGAGAACCCCCGCTAAGTTAAATGACACTTTAGAAAGCTATTGATTTCATTGGGATTGAAGTTACAATCCTACACATAGTTACCTGGAAGCAAGTTCCATCAAAGTCAATGGGATTTACTCTTGAGTGGATGTGTATAGGTTTGCACTTAGGTTTCTATAAGTTTGTATTTGTAGAAATGTCTACTCAGAAATAAGTTCCATAGACCTGCGGATCTTATCCCGAGATAAGTATACACAGGACTGCAACTTCAGTTTTGCTCTCTCTTTTTTACACATAAAATATTTTACACAATGCATAATCAATTTAAATTATACATACTCTTTTTCTGGCAAGTAGGCATGCAACAAATTCATATTTGCAAATCAACAACAATGATTTTAAAGGAAGGGACCCAGCCTGTTTTAGGCTCTCTGCTATAAAATGAAAGAAGCAGCCCCCAATTTCTGAATTATGGATATCCTAATGTATTCCAAACAGCTCGAGGGCAGTGCTTGCATAGAATTCCCATTTTATTCTCCAACCATCCGTGTCAGGTAGGTGAGGCTGAGAGACTGACTCGCCCTAATAAATCTCACAGCTGAGCAGGTCTTTAACCCATGTTCAATTACTATGTCACACTGGCCATTTTGTTCCATTCTTGACTCTGCCTCTAGTGCTGTTCTGAAATCTGGTCTCCACTTTCTTGAAAGTTTCCTTCTCCTGCAAAAGAGGCTTCCATTATTTTTTGCCACATTCTTGAGAGACTTGAGAATTTCAGTTGGTACAGGATTGTGAGCTTGCCTTTTTATTGCAAGGCGGCCATGGGTGTTGTGTCTGTGTGCATTTCCTGTAAACAGTTCTCTGTCACTCTGCAGCCTCCCAGCTTGCCCACAGTTCCTGATCTGAAAAATAACCACATTTTAGGAGTTATGTCATGTTATTTCCCCTCGGGATTAAATTCAAGTATGGGCATCAATGGAGGCCACTAAGTGCAGACCACAGGTAAGATGCTTTCTAGGCAACACTCCTCAACCACTTAAAAAGGCAACTTTTTGAACATTTTTAGGTGCATTTTTTTTTCTTTATTCATTGACAGAGAGTGTCTGGGGGTGGGGAAACACAAGAGAAATTTTCAGCAAAACACGAGCATGGATTGTAGTGAGGGGGCTTAATGAGGGTCTGTTCTTAGAGACTTGCAAACGCTTAGAACCATGCTTATGGAAAACATGAAGTTTTGGTTTGGGTTGAAGCCAGGAAATGTTTTAAAGATAGGACTTGGTCCGCAGACAACAAGCTATCATCATGTTTATTAAACTCTTTCTAATCCCTACACGTGCACCGATGAAACTCAGTTTAAAAGCATTCCTTTTTGGTCCAACTTAAACCTGTTTGCATTGTCTGGTAATCAGAGGAGCACTTTGGGGAAAGGTGGAACAACTGGTTAAGCAGCCAGTTAAGCCTTGTATTATTTAGCTGAAAAGAAAAGCATCCCAAGCAGACCTTTGCCGCAGCTTTGGTTTTGGTTTTGGTTTTTTTAAAAAAAAATTCCTGTGCTGAACTGGCAAAATAGTGCATCTTAATAAGTCCTGAACAGTTTGACACAAAATGCTTGGAAATTAGCAGACCCTGCTGAAAGTTTCACGTATTGCATATCTTCTTGGTTTACATATCCGACTTGGGAATAGCTATTAGGAACAGAGATTTCATAGCAAACAGTGTAGGATGTCTAGGGATAACATATAAGCAGGTATATTAGAGATGGCATTAATTTATCACAAAATTTACAGTACTTAAGCATGGGGAAACAACAAACTCCTTATAGATTATAGTAATGTAAAGATGGAAGGGGTAGGTCATTGTGTCCAAGATTCTGACAAAAGCAAGAATCCTTCCTGAAGTGATTCTGGCCAAAAGATTATGCACATTATTCTCCAGTTGAGATGGAGGAGCCCTCCCAAGCTCAGCTCAGATTAACTCGGAAATTGAGTTCCTCCAAAATGTTTGGAAGATCTCCAATCGCTTTCTCAAGCCAATCTAGAAACCCAGAAAAAAACCATGACTCTTCTCTCAGCCTCTTAATTTTACTATATTTTATGTCACAAAGTAATACTGTGCCTCCACTATGTTAAATAAGGTAAAACTAAGAACCTGCAGTGGCAAAAACCAAAGGTAGAGGTAGTGAAAAGCCTATCATAACCCAGGGAAAGCCAGAGGCCTATCTTGTCTAGCAGTCTGATCTTAACAGTGGCCTTTGGGAAGCTGCAAGCAGGATTTGAGTTCAACAGCACTCTCCCTGCTCATGATCACTAGCAACTGGCATTTGTTGGCAGAATACAGCCATCATGGCTAGTAATCCTTGATACTACTTTACCTTTACCTTTTTTATCTCTATATATTTTGGTCACATCGGGATCGCAGCATGTTGCCTTCAGAGCTTCTCGGTTTGCACACATTTCCCAAATATGACTGCATTCATTCCATCTACTAAGAATAGGAAACAAAGAAAATGAACCGAGGGGGAGAATGAAGCTGAAGGGAAGGCATCTGCGCATTTGTCTGCGGAATCCTCCGAGGATGGAGCTCAGTTACATGAACATCAATATATCCATCCACATACAGAAGACTAACCAGAAACCCTGAGCCAAAAATAATAGTGTTTCAAACAGGAAGGAAAAATGAAATTTCAGGAGAAAGACATTTTCTTTCTCTTTGCATATCCTTCTTGGCACAGAGCATGTTTATTTATGGTCTTTGGGGCCATACTAGCCCTGCATTAGGATCATATGAGAGCCTTGTTCTCTCGCTCTCTCTCTATTTTATTTTGTTTTATTTTTTTGATGTGGCTAATAGGATATAAAAGCCTTGGCTATGATTTACCACTTAGAAAGATGCTATCGAGACAAATTTGGGGAAAGTACGAGACACAAGGGGTTACCATGGGGAGAGACTCCCCCTTTCTATTTCCTCTTGTTCCCCTTGTTCTCGAATTGAGGCTGTTGTTGTGTTTCTCAGATGTCTGAAGAACAACTTTTTAAGAGTGGGGCCACTACATTTCCTTGATGAGAGGCCTACTTCAGCTTCTCTGTGCAAAGTTTTGTTTCAGAGCTAAGCTTAGGTCTTTGAAAACTACTTCTCTTTCTTTCAGGGAAATCCCAGTTCAGTGACAGAACAGGGGATTCTGTTGGCTCCCACCTCAACTCCCAATTATTCCTTCAATCTCTTCACAGCACTGAGGCCAGCAAGCAAAGAGGCCACTGAGGGCAATAGCAGCAGCAGCATTTACCTGCCCTCTACCCTAAGTTTCCAGGGCAGCTTGCAACACTTTAAAATAAAAGTATACCTGAAAGAGCATCTCCAGCCCCATCACTCAGCCCGGACACTGAGGTCCACCTCTGAAGGTCTTCTGCTGGTTCCCTCGCTGTGAGAAGCAAAGTTACAGGGAACCAGGCAGAGGACCTTCTCGGTAGTGGCGCCCTTCCTGTGGAACACCCTCCCATCAGAGATAAAGAACTATACAACTTTTAGAAGACTTCTAAAGGCAGCCTTGTTTAGGGAAGTTTTTAATGTTTGTTGTTTTATCGTGTTTTTACTATTCTGCTGGGAAACGCCCAGAGTGGCTGGGGAAACCCAGCTAGATGGGTGAGGTATAAATAATAAAATTATTATTATTATTATTTAAAATAAAACATTAAAAACAGCTCAAAACAAATCACAACCACAACATAGCATGGTTTGTAAATATATACATCTTGGGTGTTGAAGAACAGGACAAAAATTTAAATACGGGAAACCAAAAATGGACTTACGAAGACCTCTTGATTAAATCAGATAAAGGGTGGAGAATTAAGTCATATGAAGGATAAGTCAATAGGGTGGCTACAGGTACACCAAATTAATGCCCTATGGAATGAACATAAAAAAATAGGGATGAATGAGAAAAAATCAAAATTCCAGGTGGAAATATTAGAAGGAAAAAGTAAACTTTTATCTAAAATGTACAATCAATTACTGGAATGGGATACTAAAGACGAGGAGGTGAAGGAGGTCATGATAAAGTGGGCCATAGATTTGGGATACAATTTAGAATATGAGAGATGGGTGAAACTTTGGACTAAGGATATGAAATTTACAGCATGTCTTAGCCTCCGTGAAAATATGGAAAAAATGATGTATCGCTGGCATATTACACCTGTTATGCTGGGAAAAATGTACAAAACTGGAGACAAAAGATGTTGGAAGTGTAAAAAAAAAGAGGGTGACTTCCATCATATGTGGTGGTCATGTGAAGAAGTGAAGAGGTTTTGGGGTTCTATCTATGATGAATTGAAAAAGATACTGAAATATACATTTCCTAAAAAACCAGAGGCATTCCTTTTGGGAATGGTCGGTGAGGAGATTAGGAAAGAAGATCAAACCATGTTCCAGTACGCAATGGCAGCAGCCAGGATACTGTTGGCACAAAATTGGAAATCATCTAAGATCCCAACTATTAGTGAATGGCAAAACAAGCTATTTGAGTACTCTGAGCTAGCAAAAATGACACAGAAGATTAGGCACCAGAGTAACAAAAACTTTATTAATGATTGGAAGAAATTTATATTATATATGGAAAAAAACTTAGACAATATTAAAATAACAGTAGGTGAATTATAGAATCTGCGAAGTAATGATAAAGGTTGAAAGAAGGAAATGCAAGAAAGGTAATAAGGCGATACAGCTCAAATCGTGGTGGAGGGAAGTTAGAATGATGATATGATAATCAGTACTTTTGGAGAAATGTACTTATGTCTTGATGTTTTACTGTATAACTTTGTCTATATTTTCTTTTGTGATATGTTTGTGATTTTAAAATAGTGCATATTGGAAATAAAATTTATAATAAAAAAAAAAGAAGAACAGGACAAAAATGTACTGTATGTCTTCTGCATTTGTAAAAACCCGTATAGTGTAGATACCAGATGTGCTTTCTGAGGCCAGTGGAAATATCATTTTCCCATTTCTATCATGTGGGTGCAAATGTGTGCAAACCACTGGAAAGATCTGTTACCCTAAAAATGGCAATTCAAAGAATAAGGGCAAGGGTCTCAGGGCGTGTGTCAAAATGCTGAGATTTCAGGTTCACCTGCTATCTCAGCACCTGGGAGGGAATTAGCCTGTACCCTCCATCTTAAACTCAATCTGTAAGCAGCCCTCATGGCTATAACATCCAGTCTGATCCCCCCCCCATTGTTTCTTATTTTCCCGACTCCTATCACCTACTACCTTATGTAACAGCTTGCCCAATGAAGAGTTCTGAAGAACTTGATAGCTTGCCACTGTCTTGTGACATTTAGATTGGCCCTAATAAAGGTATTACTCAACCATGGACTTAAGGTTTGTGTGTGCAACAGGTCTGCTTGTAATGAAGACTCATTATATATTTGCATAAATCATTACATATGCTTATCATTATGAAAAAAAACCACAATAAAATTATTATGGGTTTTGTTTTTATTTTTTAATACACTAGAGCCATTTTAGTCTGTGACAATTTCTAGTAAAATTCCATCAGAGTCGACGGTTCCAACATCTGATCTGTCACAAGGGACACAACAGTGCTGCCACCTTCTGGATTTTGTACAGCCTCCTGGACAAGTTTCAAATGTCACAAGACATGACAAGATAGATTTCCTCAAATTGCAGGATCTTGTGTTTTGAAACAGTCCTGGAAGAAAACATTTAAGTTCTTAACTTTCAAGATATTCCTCATAGGAGAAACATTCTCTGACAAAGTGAATGGATAGAAACCACAGGGTGGAGAGTACACCAAAGTATTGCCTGCACTTCAGGTAATCCAGAAGATAAAGTGCAGAAAATGATCCAAGTAAACATTGAAGCCCTATCTAGAGGAGACCCCTTGAAATGAATGAACTTGTCTTACTTGGTGGATCTATGCTCGGTTGCAGGATAAAACCCTCAGAAATCAGTAGAAAGGCAAACCTAAGATCCTTAAAGCACACTTCACCAACCCATGCTGCCTAGAGTTAATAAAAGTTGCCATCCAACTAGACCGGCATTGGCAAAGGCACTAGCAGTTGGACTCATTGATACAGTTGGTTCCAGTGGTGGAGGAAGAGGTATGTGTGTGGGGGGGGGGGGTGCAGCTCACCCTGGATGTCATCACTGATGGGGAGGTGTTTTTAGGAGTGACATGGTGCCTTAGGCACCTGCAGGTTCTGCGCTGTCTGAAATGGCAGTGTGGGACTTGCGCCTGCCTACTGCCTCTCCCTCAGCTGTCCTACAGCTGAGGGGGAGGCGGTGGAGAGGCTCCAAGCATCAGAGGGGCTTGCCCCACCCCCACAGGTGGCTTGTTCCGCCCCCAACTGCAGGACACACCCACACACCAGGCACCCGAGCAGCTAGCTACGCCGCTGAGTGGGTCTTATTGAAACAATGCATTTGAAATCATTACAAGTGCTTAAGTTGATTGTCATTATTATTTTTCACAAAAACACCTCTGATGCAGTTCTCATTTGAAAGTATGCTTTCCCACTTCCTTGCCTTTTGCTGTATCCACAATGTGGGGCCACAGCTCAGTGCTAGAACATGTTTTTTGGGTGCATAGTGTCCTCTCAGCTTGAATCACCAGCATCTCCACTTAAAAGGAGATATCAGACAGCAGGACTGGAAAAGATTTTGCAGAACCACTGTCAATCCCAGTGGGTGGCGTTGGGATAGATAGATTTATTGATCTGATCTTCAGTGTAAGGCAGCCACCTATGCAGATTCTGCTCCTATGATGTTCTTCACATGCTCTTTGTTTAGATACATCTCAGGATTAGCGAGTTCTTGGAGCACATTTGTTGTTGTTTTCAAAGCAGAAAACATGCTTTTAATCCAGCAGATACCAATTATTTTTGCAGAGTTGTCAGCAGTAAAAGCATATCTGAAACACTTAGACGAACACACGCAGGAAAAAAATGTTTAGATAATGGGTAATCATCCATTGCCCAAATCCATAGTTTTTGGCATGTTGTGGGATCTGTAAACTCAGCCTCCAAACACAGAAGATCTTAAGAAGACCACAACTTGATCAGGCCAAAAGCACATCTACTCTAGCATCCTGTTCCCATGAACTTACAAACTCTGTAAGTAATCTCCCCAAACAGGTGTAGGGGAATCCTTCCCGTACCCCTCCCCTCTTGCCAGGCAGCAGGGTTTTGCATTAACTACTTCCTTCAGGAGGTACCAGTGCACAGCCCTGCCACACTGTGGCAAACATGGGTGGTGGAACCTCCCCTCTTGCCAACTTGGAAGGAGAGAAGTTAGAAGATATTCCACAATGCTTTGCTGCCAATCCCTCTCTGCCACTAGAGGCCAGGGAGACCAGAACAAGGGTGATGCCCTGGGGTAGGTGATGCCTGAGGTGGCCACCTCATTCAGCCTCATGGGTGGACCAGCTCTGCTCTCAACATGGGCATAGCCAGGATTTTTGCTAGGAGCTGGGTGCTCCACCAATCCCTTAAACTACTGCTGCCCCACTCTCTTCTCACAAGCTCAATACATTGGCAAAAACGTTCCGATCTCTCCTCTCACAAAAGGGTTTGACTCACATTCTGGCTATGTAAAACAACAGCTGCCCATTGTCTCCTATTAATGACCAGGCCATTTTGAATAATAAAACCAGCTGGCTCACCACAAATTAATGTGTGTGGCAAGGTTTTGTGCAACAACACTCTCTCTCTCTCTCTCTCTCTCTCTCTCTCTCTCTCTCTCTCTCTCTCGTACACACACACTTTCCAAGAAATCTTTACATTTTGGCATTTCTCCTGGAGAATCGTGACCCTCAAAAGCATCCAGGAAATAGCAAGCACTTGGCACCATTTGAATTGAAAGTTCCTTTTCCTGATCCATCTGCCAATATCGTTATTGGCAGTTTAACAAATATCTGAAGGTGAACGCCGTTAGAGGAGAACAAATGCAAGATGCATCTGAAATCTATTATAGGACACATCGGGTGGAAGGGTTGAGGCAGGGAGTGAGGATGTTAAACACATACAGGCACATAATTCCAGGAATATTTGGCAATATCCATTTCTAAGTGGTATAAACATTGGTATACCTCTGCAGTAAGGAAAGAAGAACCATTATCAAACAGTGTCTGTAGCTCATAATATATCACTGAGTTAGCGGCTCAGGTGCTGACAGGCGGAGGCTTCCAGCACAGTCCTAACAATGTCTATTGAGTAAGCCCTCTCTGTAGCCACAGGGTTCTCCCCCAAAGGGAGGAGGAACTGCAGAACTAGCCACATCTTCTCAGGAAGTAATCTGTTAGTTGCTTCAAGCGGATGTTGGACATCAGTGCTCCCATTGTGTGGGACACTCTTCCAGAAAAGATTTGGTAGGCACCCTCACTTTTGACTTCCAGGTATCTCTTGAAGACTTGTAGCTGTTTAATTAGCCAGCCACGTAAGTGATTATGTGTGTTGTTTTTAATAGTGCTTCATGTTTTGCACTCTTTTACAATGGCCTGATATTTTATGATATGGTGGTATGTAAACCCATTTACAGTGGTGCCTCGGGTTACATACGCTTCAGGTTACATGCGCTTCAGGTTACAGACTCCGCTAACCCAGAAATATTACCTCGGGTTAAGAACTTTGCTTCAAGATGAGAACAGAAATCGTGCAGCGGCGGCGCAGCGGCAGCAGGAGGCCCCATTAGCTAAAGTGGTGCTTCAGGTTAAGAACAGTTTCAGGTTAAGAACAGACCTCCAGAACGAATTAAGTACTTAACCTGAGGTACCACTGTAAAATAAAATAAATTTCTTTCCTCATTAATTTACAGTGTGGTCTTAAAAATGCAGAAGGAATGTTCAGCAGAGCACTAATTTAGCAGAGGAAAAAGTGTTGTAGATAAGCAGGCAATCAGTGTACAGTATTATTATTATTTTTTAGTCTAAATAATTGCGCTTGGGAGGAATATCTATAGTAGGAATTACAACAAAAGGCACAAATGGGACATTTCCACTCACACAGAGCTATTTATCTCAGGATGGTATAAATGAGGGTGAGGAAGAGAAAAGCCCATGGCTGTAGCCCATGGATGCCACTCAGACAATCAAATAAAAGCAATTAACTTGTATTACCTACATGTGCCATTTCTGTGAGCACAGTAGAAACCTTCATGCACTATGCAAATCCATCTGACTGTGACTAGCTTAGAAACCACTGAGAGAAAGAATGAAAAAGGATAAACCAGAGAACTTATACATCTTGCTTAGGTCCAAACTAGCAGTGATGGCAATTGTTTTTTCCAATAATGTAGAAAGGAAGCCAGACTGACTTTGTGTGCATTCAGACCCGGGGAATACTGTGCTAGTTTTCCTGATTAAAATGCCAGTACTTCTGTCCTCTCTTCTAATGTTGTAAGTCGCTTTGGGTTGCCTTGGGCAAAATAAAGCAGCTAACAAATTTAATAAATGATGATGATGATGACAACGACGTTCTTTTCACCTGAAAATTTTCACCCCAAGAAAATGGCAGGAAAGAACTGCATGCAAGGAAACTGCCCCAAATTCCATCACTTCCTTCCTACAATTTTCTGGGTTAATGGGGTTGCCGACAGATTTTCTCTGGAAACAATTAACATGGAAATTAGTGCTAATCTTCCACAAGGTTCTGCTGATCTCTGGGGGTGTCTTTTAAGCAGTGTGAAAGCTCAAATATAATGTGGGAATTAACTGTTAGGGAAACGTTAGGTATGAACTGCTGTATGAATGCAGCCTTTAACAGCAGAAAATTATATGGTTGAGAGGTCCTGAATTATCCTCACAGCCACTATTCGCTTTTCTTATACTCCCTTGCCCAAAGAGAGGCATCAAAGTTTTGCTGATGAGAAGAGCACTAAAATTGAAACATTGCAGGGAAACAATGAAACGTGTCCAGAGGAGGGCAACCAGAATGGTCAAAGGCCTGGAAACGATGCCTTATGAGGAATGGCTAAGGGAGCTGGGCATGTTTAGCCTGGAGAAGGGGTGATATGATAGCCATGTTCAAATATATAAAAGGATGTCACATAGAGGAGGGAGAAAGGTTGTTTTCTGCTGCTCCAGAGAAGCGGACACGGAGCAATGGATCCAAACTACAAGAAAGAAGATTCCACCTAAACATTAGGAAGAACTTCCTGACAGTAAGAGCTGTTCGACAGTGGAATTTGCTGCCAAGGAGTGTGGTGGAGTCTCCTCCTTTGGAGGTCTTTAAGCAGAGGCTTGACAACCATATGTCAGGAGTGCTCTGATGGTGTTTCCTGCTTGGCAGGGGGTTGGACTCGATGGCCCTTGTGGTCTCTTCCAACTCTATGATTCTATGATTCTAAGTCACAGATGAGGCAATGGGTCTGCCTTCTATATCTTAGTTCTGTTCAAAATCAGACCCTCCCTAACTCTTCTTTCTCTCTGGTTGGGTCAGTCCTGGGGTGACTGAATCTGTTCATTTCAGATTCTCTTCATCTCTCAGTTTTCTTCTCTTCAGTTTCTCCCATTTCCAAATCAGTCTGCAATTAAAAGAAAAGTCATCACAGAAATGTCCCAGCATTTTAATATACACCTTTTATGCAATTTTGCCTAACAAGCACATTTCTGCAAGGATTCCCCCCCCCCTAATATGATGCATTTTTCTATGTTATTTTCACTAATATGAAATATAAATTTCTCAACTCCCCCCCCCAATGTGCACATTTTTGCACTGGTTTTTTTTTTTGGGGGGGGGGGTTGACGAAATCGGCAAAATTTGGAGACATGTGAATTTCCAAGGCTAGCTGTGTTTGGTTTGCTTATCGTTTAGCTAGGTTCTACGTGAAATGCTCCCCCCCCCATCTCTAGTCAGTTTCTAATGAAATACACACAGCTACTACTACCATGTTGAATTTAGCTCTTAGTTTGTTTTGGCTGTGCTGTGCTATATCAGAAATATGGGGATTAGGGTAGTTGGGCTCCAAAAGAGCTGTTCTTAGGTTTAAGACCTAACCAAAACCCAGGGTATCAAGGTTAACTGAGAGTTGGCTCAGATCCATTTTCTTTCCTGATACATAATCAGTATGAAAGATTAACTATACCATGAAGTAATATAAGTATGGTCATTAGATACCCCTTCTGCGATGTCGAGCGGAAGCTAATGTAAGCATAGAGATGGAAATCAGGATGGGCATCTCTAAGGAGGGATAATAGGTTGCTGTCCTTTCTACCTCTAGGTCACTGCTTCCCATTCAAGCTGCTTTGATAAACCAATAAAAGGGCCCAGGGGAGAGAAAAGGAGTTTTGTCAGACCACCATTTCCTGATGCACAATGTTCAACTGGACCAGATCCAGGTCTGAAGCCCTTTGAAGAAGCTATCCAAGTGTTTAAAAGTGCCCGTGAAGACTAGCAATACTTTTAGAAGAAAGGGGTATCAGGATCAAACAACATGTGGCGTTAATAATGTTCTTTGGCCTCTGAAGGCCAGGGTTTTCTTGCAGAGAGAGCCACTGTGGGGCAAGGAGTGGCCTGGACTGGGAGGGCTTTAGCCCTCTGCTCACTGCTGGAGTCCTGATCTAGATTTGGTGGGGAGGAGATGCCTCAAATTGACATTGGGGGGAAAGCTCCCATTTGCAGCAATGGGAACAGGCAATGCGTGGTGCTTCTAGAAATGCCAGATCAAAGTTGGCACAGTTGGAGAAAAGCGACCTGTTAAGTAAATGGATCCCAAGCCAGTTTACGGAAATTATTATTATTATTTATTTTCACAAAATTTATATGCTATTACTTGTAAAGACAACCCCTATGTGGTTTGCAAGGAATATAAAATATACATTAAAGCTGTCAATAAAAACCAAAGTCAAAAATAAAAATAAACAATCAAAACATGAATAAATCGAACTGTTGAAAATATACATTATGAACTAGAGTTGCAGATTGAAATGCACCTCTGCTTTAGCTGTTCAAAGAATACAGGCTCTCCTTGTTTGAATCTGAGCCATAATTGTTGGGAACACAGGTGAAAACTTTAAAAATCTTAAGAAGCACCTGCTAGATGAGGCCAGTGGCCCATCTAGTCCAGCCGCCTGTTATACCTGTGGGCAACCAGCAATCAACCAGCAGGTCCCAAGTGCCGCAGCTTTTCGGTTGCTGCACCCAAGCTGTGGAACAATCTGCCCCAGGAAATCCATCTGGCACCCTCTTCAACAATCTTTCACCACCTTTTGAAGATGTAGCTGTTTTGGCAGGCTTTATTTTCAAGTGCCTGGTTAATTTTATATATGACATTTTATCTGCAGTTCTGTCTGCCGTTGGCTTGTTGTGTTGATGCCATGCTGTTTTTAATTTCCCTTTTTGCCTTTTCTAGATGCTGGTATTCTCCCTGGATGTCCTCCCTGGATGTCCTCAGATGGGAAAGTGGAATAATATTAAATAAATAAACAATGTGGGTCAAAGGACACATATGCATTTTATGCTCAACAATTTATTTATCTGTTTAGCTATGGAAAATGTATGGACATTAGAAAAAAGCATAGTCATGTACAACTATATATTTTTTTAAGTAAGACAGATAAAATCAGCTTTTCTCCAAAAGAAAATTGATATTGCACATAGCCTCGGGAAAATTCTGCAAAAATAAGAGAGTGTTTAGCATTTGATGAAATGTATTCTTAAGGAAATCAGCCCTGAGTGCTCACTGGAAGGACAGATCCTGAAGCAGAGGCTCCAGTACTTTGACCACCTCATGAGAAAAGAAGTCTCCCTGGAAAAGACCCTGATGTTGGGAAAGATTGAGGGCACAAGGAGAAGGGGATGACAGAGGACGAGATGGTTGGACAGTGTTCTCGAAGCTACTAGCATGAGTTTGACCAAACTGCAGGAGGCAGTGGAAGACAGGAGTGCCTGGCATGCTCTGGTCCATGGGGTCATGAAGAGTCAGACACAACTAAACAACAACAATTTAATGCTAGAGTCTAATTTGGGGCTTCCTATAGACATCTGGTTGGTCACTATGAGAACAGATGAGCCATTAGCCTCATCCAACAAGCTCATCCTATGTTCTTAACCTTCTTCTCCTTTGGCGATCACTCATAGCCGAGTAAGATTGTCTTCCATGAACACTGTCTTAACGATGTGTCTGAAGGTGACTGTGGAGGCCAATTCTGAAGCCATACATCCTTCCACAGTGGGGACATAGGTTTCTGGGAGGGAATTGAACATGGTGAGGGTTCACCAAATGTGCCTTCCTTTCAGCTTGTTTCTTCCTTTCGTCCTGAGTTTGAGAGTTTTCAAAGTCCATTTTTGAAGCTATCAGCCAATCACCCATTCCCACCACCCTTCTGAGTAATACCCCCCCCTCACTACATATAAGGGTCTGGTGACTTCTGTTTCAGTGTATCTGAAGAAGTGTGCATGCACACGAAAGCTCATACCAATAACAAACTTAGTTGGTCTCTAAGGTGCTACTGGAAGGAATTTTTAAATTTTGTTTCAAAGTCCATGACACCTTTGGTGAAGGCTGTTCTCCAATTGGAGCACTCGCAGGCCAGTGCTTTGCAACTGTCAGTGTTTATACTACATTTTTTAAAATTCGCCTTGAGAGAGTCTATAAACCTCTTTTGCTGACCACCAGCATTATACTTTCCATTTTTAAGTTTGGAGAGCACAGATGACTGCATTGAATAGGCAAGTATATAGGGGGTAAGGTCATATATATTCTGGTCCCAAAATGTCCACTGACAATAAAACTTTTACAGTAAAACCGTGCAGCACATTGTAGCATATTGGCAGAGCATCTGGAGTTCCTCAAGAAGAGAATTATTAAACTACTTTAAGAATTGTAGCTCTGTGAATGGGAAAGTGGTCTCTTAGCAACTCTCAGTAACCTTAATAAACTACAATCCCCAGCATTCTTTGGGGAAGATGCAACTGTTTAAAGTGGTATGATACTGCTTTAAATGTATAGTGCAGGAGAGACCCTAATCCTTGCTGATCTACTGTAAATTTCTCAGCAAGTAGACCTCAGTCTACCTGCTGTTTGGGGGGGCTGGAAAAGAAAGATTTAAACCCCCCTCTCCACCTTGTGTAGTCCTGAGGTTCCTCAGGTTTTCCCCAAGCTGCTATTTACAGTACATAACAGAAATATGTTAGTTACATTGGCACAAAAATTGCCATATCTAGTTTGGCCCTCAGGATTTGCAAGCTGTTGCACAGGACTATATCTGCATTCAAGGCCTTTCCCTCTCTGGAAGTGCTTTATTTAAAAGATCTCTGTTGCTGCCTTTAAGAGCACATCTCTCCTCCCTTGAATTCCTGCTGTTGTTTTGAAACTACATGCTGTTGTTCGATGCCACTAGAGCTTCCAATTGCAATGAAGAGGAAGGATGTGATATAGACTGGAACTTGTAAGTAGTTGCTTCTCTCTTCTCCCCCTGCCTCCCACCCCCATCCGCTCCAGTCAGGAGACGGTGGTGACATTTATGGTTTATAATAGGCAGGAAATTCTTTGGGCGGCAAATCAAAGGGAATGGGACAGTGAAAGCGATGCCAGCAGGAGGTCCAAAATCGCAGCAGGAGGCTTCCCCAAGTTTTCATACTGACAACTGGCCATTTAATGAGCCTGCGAAAGATCTTGATAGTAAGTTTGCACAGGGGTGCAGCACTGAGCAACTTAGCAATGGGCTGATGCTGCTTTTAAATATGAAGACGGATGCACTTTGGGTGAGCTTAGAGTGGCTGGGAGGGAACAGAAGCAGGGAAGAATAAGAAAATGGAACTCTCTTTTGATAAACAAATTCTGACTTGTCGTTCCTACTTGTGAGCTGAACACCTAACACTGGCATCTTCCTCTTTGAGGTAGCCAGCATACGAGCATGAGTGTACGTGCATCAGGAAAAGATTAACTTTCAGAGCATAATAGGTAAGGCACACTGTGTCCTTTAGTCCATTGATGACATTTTGCAACATTTGCTACAGGCAAGGAAAATTGATCTGGCCACAATACGATGAAATCTGATAATGTGGCTCCTTCCTTCCCATATCATATTTGGTTGGATGTGATAGTTAATAAATGAGGGAAACAGTGCAACACAGTGGTTAAAACAGTTTGCAGTTTGAGTCAGGATGTTCCAGTTCAACCTGAACTCAGCCATGAATCCTTTTTAAACAACAACAACTTGCATTATATCTGATATCCCTTCCTTCATAAAACTCAAGGTAGTATAGTGGTCCCTAAAAGGTCTCCCTTCCAGGTACTGACCGTATCCACATTTGCTTATCATTAACAACCTGGAAGACTCATCTGCCTTCAGATGAGTCCAACTTAATATTCCTCAAATTCTTGACCTAACTTGCGAGGTTGTTACAAGGATTGCTAGGATGACGTTTATGAAGCACTTTCTTTAGGTACTAGAGCAAGAAGTTTCTTGCTAGAGTTTCCTGCTTGGCAGGGGGTTGGACTCGATGGCCCTTGTGGTCTATTCCAACTCTATGATTCTATGATTCTAAGAACTTAGTAAGTTATTACTGTGCTGTAGTTGTTGTCAAACTGCTTAGAGGAGAAAAAAATCACTTCATAAAAACTAAGGAAAAATCTGAATGGTTAAGGATTCTATAATAAGTAATGCTTACTGGATACTTCATGCACATTTCAGCTGACATATACCCCAAATATCTGAAAGTTCACTTCCTTCCCTACAGGCTCTATTGGGAGTTGAGTTCAGCCAGTGGGGTGGGGGAACAGGACCTCTTGGTTGTTCTTCAGCCCTCAGAAATGGTGGGCAAATGATAGGCTCTGCCCTAACCTCCATCTGCCCCCACCTACCTGCTTTCTTACTGTCCAGATGTCCAGAGGGTAGCTCTGCTAGTCATCTTTCTTCTTAGTCTTAGTGTTGGCCTTGCAGAACTCAGCAGGGACTCCTTGGCGCTGCCTGTCATTGGCTGTGGTGCCCCCTACTCTTGCGGTCTCTGCTTTCCACTCTTTTTGCTAAAAAAGAAAAGAAATAAAGTACAAACAAATCTCAGAAACAGAAAATCTCAGAAGACGATGTGAAATTCAGACCACAGTAGATTATTTTACAGTATTTAGATTTATTTTAATAAGGAGATGTAACACACTAAAATGTAAGTGCCAGATCCTGACCACATTATCACATTGTGTCTCTGCCTGTAATTTGTTCCCTTTTTCTGCCTCATTCTCAAATCCTTAACTTTTGTCAACTGAAATTCTTTTTTGCATGTTAGTGTTTGTTTTTTTCACTGCCTCATCCAAACACATTTTTTCACTCAAGCCACAAGCTAAGTGTGTCTGCATGCCGAAGTGGAATAGTTTCTCTTGCAATAAGAACTATCGTAAATCTCAGAGGACAAACTCCACACACAATCTATTTCCCTTCAATTCTGGGGTTGGCATGGACTGGAATCTCCCAGAAGGAATCAGGCATCTGTTTTCTGCAATGCATTGCACAGGCCAAATGAGACGGGGAGAATGGCATTCTCCACCTGGATTATAAGCAGATAGGCAAATTCATCATTTCACATTTATTTTCAACATTCTTACTGCATCTAAAGGTCTCTGGGGGAGCCTGTCTCAAATGTTGAACGAGATCCTGCCTAATTTTAGATATATTTTGAATGGAACAGGTTGCTGAGCAGAACCAGTTATCAGGGCCAGACCAAGACATTTTGTTGCCTGAGGCAAAGGCCAAATGCCACCCATGTAAAAACTGGGTGGATTTTCAGTTGAATCTTACCACAACGCCAGTGAGAAACAGAATCCTCCATCACACCTGAGGACAGAAGGCTAGCTTAGGGGAAATAGGGCAGACCACATGAGGCACATAGCTGCATCATCCAGCACCTCACCAGTTCTACTTGCCCTCCCAACAGTGGAGCAGAGCCGTTGCAATAGCCTTCCATTAGCAGCAGAAGCAGCACTGACCAGGAAGAGGCAACAGCAAAGGAGTGAGGCAGCAGCAAGCCTGGGGTATGTGTGCCTGCAGCAGTACTGGATTGGTTCTGCTGGTTCCTGTACTGTGAGTTCTGTATTGCAGGGGGGTTGGACTAGATGACCCTTTGAGTCCCATCCAGTTCTAAATGTTATTATTCCATGGTGTATCCATGCAGACCTGGCCTCCTCCTCCTCCTAGTATGCTGCAGCAGTGCTGCCAACAGGAGGCTGTTGAGGCACCTCCACCCCACCAGGCCAGCCACTCCAGATCTAAGAAAGATGTCTCACTCTGTCTGTTGATAGGACCAAACTTGCCAATGATTTAACAGCCTCAAATGAAGGTCAAGTAGCAATGGAGAAAGCTATGTTCTGATACACTTGACAATAATGTGGACTGAGGCCAGTCACTCTCAGCAAGGCCTGAATTGCATTAAGTTTTCATCTAAATCTCACAGCACACCATTAATGATGTTCAGTTTGGGGAGACTCATCTTGTTCACTCATCTCTACAGAATCCACAAAGTGAAGAGAGAAATGGATGAAACATCTTGGGATCAGCTAAAATGTAAAAGCATTGGATTTATTCCAGTGGAGACAGAGCGTAGTGAACTTTATAAATTTTTTTTAATGCATCCTGGTTTGATTGTTAGTTGAATGAACGGAAGGCCTTTAGCACTTAACATTTATAACATACAAGACAATGGGATCTCAATGGACTATTGATTCCTGGTGTATTTTAGAATTCTAAGAGAAGGCAAGTGCTCCAGCTTAGTAAATAGTTTTAACATGGGGAAATTAGCTTAGAGCAAATAAACATTTATTCTAACTATCAGCATAAAATGAATAATTTTTCCCACCTGAATATTGAAATGATTAGTAGAAGTAGTTGTTTCACTAGCCTCTGGCCAGGAAGTTCTCACTACACTCATGAGGACTCTGATATATGCAGAGAAATTGTGTACCCGCAGAGTTTTTCCCATTCATTTCAATTAGGAATCCCATAAGGGAATCCCATTTCTTTCCATGGCAGAGACTGAACCTGGAACCTTCTGTTCACAAAGCAAAGGGTGGGTGAGAAACAAGAAGAAGAATCTTTATTTGCATCAGTCACTAGCCATAGCAATAAAATAAAAATGTACTGAAGATTGAGGTAAAAACTTAACTATACAAAATACATTTTGGAGGTTTACATCAATAATCAAATAATAGTTGCATTTAAAGGCAAGCCTACCAAATTTACCAAACTTTTGAAATCAATACACAAACTCAAACCTACCCATCCGTAGGATTTCACGCTGCTCCAAATTTTGCAGTGCCGTTCTCAAGCCAAGTACGGTAATGTGCACAAAAATAAGGCAAAGTCTGCATGCAAATGCACATTTTAGTGAAAAACAACATACAAAAATGCATTATACTAGTTGAAGTGGTTTTGCAAAAATTGGTATATTGGGAGAAATTCACAATGAAATGGTTATTTCCCCTCCTCCCCTAAATCACAAACTGGTATGGAAATGCAGAGAAATGAAGACTGGAAAAATGAGAAGTGAGAAAAACCAAAATGAACAAATTCCCTTATCCCTAGATGCAAATGAACGAAATGCATTTCCCCAACTTACTTATCCTCACATTCAGTCTTCTATTCAATGAGAATATTCTGAACAAAATAATGAATGGGGGCATCTCCGATTTTTCCACTGCAGAAACTGTGACAGGAAGCAAGCTCCGTTTTTTGAACTGTTATTGCTTTCATACCCAGAGTGTAACGTAACTACTAACCAGAAGGCTGCCGTAAACACCAATAGAAAGTGTTTAAATCAATATGAGAAAGCTCAGCTCCCCACTGCAGCATTTGCAAACTATTGCCAAGGGGGGAAGGAAAACCCACAGAATTTTTGTTTAAAGACCATTTTATGAGTGTCAGTAAAGTTCAGAGACTCCTGGTCACACCAGCAGAGCCTCTGCATCTGTGCCCAAGAGCAGCACAAATAACAGGCAATAACTTACAATGAGAAATACAGACGAGATCCCTGTCTTTTCAACACTAGAAACCATTTTCATTGTTTAGGTTCAGCATCTGCAACCCATTCCCCCACCTCCTACCCCAACCCCCGGTTTCCCCCACCCCGTTAATTTACAGAAGAGATTTGACTCCATGGATGTTTATGATGTGCATACCAGCAGCGAGTTTCAGGCTGCTTAGATTTATTTTTCAGATAATGATTTCCAACTATGACTTTCTAAACAATGGGGAATTGGGGGGCACTTCAAAAATATGATCCTTTTGTCTCTAGACCTTGGAAGATAAAGTTGTTCTCAATCTAACTTTCATTGAACCCGTGATCCTCCAGCTGTTTGGCAAAGAGTCCGCCCGGACGGTGATAATCACAAGGCCAGCAAAAGTTCCTGTTATTCTCTCAGCATTGGATTTTTGCTTTTGTTTCTCTCAAGGACTTTTACACACAAGTTCAACTGAATACTTCCAATAAAGTGTGTTCCTAGTTTAGCAAATTGGGGAAGGGCCACAGCTCAGAGGTAGACCCCATGCTTTGCATAAAGTCTCAAGCTCAAGCCTCGACATCTCCAGCTAGGGCTGGGAATGTCTCCTGTATAGGATGGGAGAGAATTTTGTTTCAGTTTAGTCAAAAGCAAACCTACCTAATTCCCACTTTTGGAAAGAGCCGCTTACCTAGTTTTGGGTGAGCACTTATTGGAGCCCATCACACTCCCTCCCCAGGGGCAAAAAAAAGCCCTTTGCCCTTGCAGCCGGCTGTTGGAATCCTTCTTGGCCAGCCACAGGGGATCCTGGGATAGCCTGTCAAATAGTTTGAATTTTTGGCCAATCAGGGCCTTGGTTGGGGGTGGAGCTTTGGCGGTAGATCAGAGTGAGCAAGTCTTCACTCTGACCCACTGCTGAAGGATAAAAGCCAGCTGCACGGGGAGATCAGCAGTGCAGCTGACAAAAGACCAACCCACTTGCCCAACCCATATGCTGTTCTTTAGGCAACTTGTATAAAAAAACCTTGCTGTGGTTCAAAATGTCAGCCATATTCGGAATGGACCTGCAAAAAAATTGGGCCTGCTTGGGGCTTTTGCCTACTCCATAGCAATCATCACAATTTATGGCAGATGAGGCACTGGGTAGAATCCTTAGTCCATTTCTGGGTTTGGGGTGATGCGGTGCATCACCCCTGCCCTCAAACAGGTGTGGTATCAGGGTACCCAGTAAAGGGGTATGAGTGGATGTTTTTGTCCTGAAGCCAAGTGGGGAGCAGAAGGGAAGTCTAGGGAGTGCCAGCTCAGTTGACCTGTGCCTTGAGGTGGTCCATAACCCAGGCACAACCCTGGGTTTCTTTGTGTGTACAAAGAAAAGCATAAAAACATATGAATTCATGAAAATAACATACACCAGTACATTACAGTAGTGACAATTCTTGTAATTTTATAATGCTCTTCTCCATGTTTCTGTCATTAGGGAAGTGTGTTCTACTGTCTTTATTGACAATCTCCATTTGGAAGTTCACCTGTCTCCATTAGTCTCTAAGTTTTGACGGAAGGTACAAAACTTTCTACTTCTTTTTTAAAGCTTTCCTTGTTTAGTATTTTTTTTTTAATGGGCATCTCTTATAATTTGTTTGGGCTTTAAAGATGGAGTGCTTTTATTGCCTTATTTAAGGTGCATAATAAAATAATGAATAAATACTCAGTAAATGGACGGGTCCTCATTTGTATTCTTGCAAAGCAGCTGCCATTAAGATGGTGGGCTGCAAGGACATCTGGAGGGTGCAGCACATTTTGTTGTGCTATGAATGAAAAAATACATTCTACTTTACGCACGATTGTATCAGAAAGAGCAAGACCCCCTGATGCCAGGGTTGGATGATAGCTTTTGCGCCTTATAGTAACAGGGTCTCCTAAACGCTTGACAACAGACTTGTACTGGGCCTTAAATTCCACTCCTGTTTCATCAAAATAAATAAAATTATGAAGTTGCATTGAATTGAGTCACACCATTGGTCCATCTCACTCAGTATTGTTTAGAGACAAGCAGGTTAGCAGCTGTCCAGATTTTCTAGGCAGCTTGGCCAGCTCTACTTAGAGATGTTAGGGTTTCTACTCAGGACCTTCTGTGTGCAATACTTCTATCACTGGGCTATTGTCCCGTCCAAAAAAAATATGAAGTTTTAGCCTAAGAATGGATGGAGAGACCTTCTAAATGGACCAAGGGTCCATCTAGTCTAGCTTTTTGTTTCTAACAGTGGCCAGAAAGGTGCTATAATGGGGTTATAGAAACACAGAACATTGGAAGCTTCCTTGTACTGAGTCATATCACTGGTGGATCTTGCTCAGTACTGTCTGAGCAAGTGACTTTTCAGGGTTTCAGATGAAAGTCTCTCCCAGTTCCGCCTAGAGATGCTGGGACCTTCTGCCTGTAAAGCAGATGTTCTATCACTGAGCCATGTCCCTTGTTGTTTTCCCCTCCCCCATGTACCAATATTAAGAGGTATACTGTCATGCTTTGATTTAGTTAACATAGCTAATAGCCAGTTGCACGAGATATCCCCATGTAATTACTGTCCTGATAGGATCAGGGTAGTGGGCAACAGGAATGACACAATTGGCTTGCCCTGGTAACCTCAGAGAGAAGATTGATAGCTTCCACTATCATTTTAGGATCAACCACCATACTTCATGACACTGGACTTAGTGAATTGTGATTTGTTCTAACTGTGGTTGTGCTAGATCTCCAATAAACTGTTGTTTGTTATCATGGTGTTGTTGTTTTTTAACTACGCATGGTTAGGACATTTAGTTGTATACTAAAAGTACAAGCTTGCAGAGGAAGGGAGGAGAGGCTCAAGCATTCTCATTCCTGAAATGCTAAGCCATGGTTTAGTGTTATGTCTGAAGCAGGCCACTGTCTATTCTGCTCATCTCATACTTACAGGGGAAGTAACACACACTAAGCCCCCTGCTGCATGGAGGCATAACTACAGCCAGCTCTGGCTTTGCTAATGAACCTAGTAGTGCCCAGTTTTAACTTCAAGATAGAAGGAAGTGCCAGTTTGGCAAACAGCCAAAACATGTCTCTATTCGCAGCACAATTTTGTATGCCTCCCTCTATAGAGTTCTGTACGTGATACATATGGTGTACATACTCCTCTGATTGGGCCAACCCACTCCACAGACTCAAAAGCTTGAGTTTTGATTGCAGAGAGGGTTATTTACAGCAGTTAAAATTCAATTTGTTTAATTTGATTATCAATTTGTGGTCCCTACTCATTGCTGGCCCAGCCTTCATCCACTTAATTTCAAAGAACATCTGCCATCTACAAAGTATTCTCTGATTCATCCTCTGAAGAGAGGTACTTTAAGCTGGAGGTAAAGGAATTGCTGATGTCTAGTTCATCGTTCCATCCTTGTCATTGACAAGGCTGTTCTGGGACCAGGAAAGTTCTTTCCCTATTATATACAGTAGGGCATCTATGGAATTTTGACACATCTGATCTCCCATAAATCAGTAGACATATGTGACCCTCCCTGCCATGTGCCATTGGATCAATATGCAAGATTAACCTTCCATTCCATAGTTCAACAACACTATTAATGAAATAACCATTCAGGTCAAGCGTTCTGTGCCCCAGAGATATATGAAGTTCCAGAGGATCTATAAATCTTCAGGAGTGGACAATTTTATTTCTCTATCTCTATCAATTGCATTAGCACCCCCACTTAAAAAACAACAATTCCAAGAAGCTCGAACTAGCATAAGGTTCTCTTTCTAAACACCCATCAAATGATAGGCTAGCCTTGAAGGTGTTTGCTTGTCAAGACTACCCAGTTAATGTCTTGATTATGGGGAGAATCCAGTCTCTGCAGTCTCCATCTAGCTCCCTGTCCACTATACCAAACTAGCTTTCAAGTACGTAATGGAGAAAAAGGAAGCACATTAAATAAATGTGCAATTTTGACAATGCAGTTGTAAGATAACTGAAGGGCCTTCAAATGACCGAAGTTTCTGCCAGAGGTACATACTCTAAGAGAGATTTCTTACCAGAAATATATGTTACATACATCATCAACACACACCTGGATGCATGTAATACTTAAATCCAGCTATTAAATAACATGCCCTGAAAATGAGAAACCACACAAGTCAAATGGGAAGTTGTATGAAATCAAGAGAAATCAATTAAGAAACTGTAATGTCTTGGGGCTGAGTGATGATTGAGCCAAAGTTGAGCACTTTTTAAGTCCCTCTGATTTCTATGGGAGAAACATAAGTGGAAACCTTACTTCTCCCAGTAAAATTATTGAGACTTAAAAACTGCTTAACTTTGGCTGGAGTGTGGTATATATAGCTATGCTGGAAAATAAAAGCCTGGGGTGACACCACATTTCAACCAAATCCCATCCATTCCTTTTCATAGTAATGATTCTGCCAACTTCTCCTTCTCCCTAGAAATTTACAGAAATATGAGTTTTTGCAAATCTGAGATTTGTTCAAGTTTGTCCCAAAGACCAAGTTACGTTTTGAGCATCTGTTCCAACCCAATTTATTTGCCTAAGCTTCAAGCCTGAGATTTCATACTCCAGACTTGAAGCTTAGGCCTCTAAGAAGGCCCCTCCACAGACCAAAGACCTTGGGTGTAGAGTGTCTTGCAGAGGGTTATTTATAGCAGTTAAAATTCAATTTGTTTAAATTTTATTGTCAATTTGCCTTAGAAAGATAAACTGCAGAGACTTGGCTCGGAGATGGGAATATATTCACAATTAGCATTTAGGCAGTTAAAAAGGGTGGTGGTGGCATGGTCAAGAGTGAACTGGATACCAGAAAACTCATAACCAAATAACATTTGAGCTAAGAATCAGAAGTGAACATGACCTAAGGGCTTAATTAGAGATGGAGGGGAAATGTACAATTTGTAGTTGATTTGTTGCTGTTGTTGTTTTATTGTTGCTGCTGCTGCAGTTTTGATTTTTGTTGTCTACCATAATGAATGGTCAATGCAGACAACTGAACACTGTAATAGGGTAATGGATGTAGTTCAGTGGTAAAGCATCTGCTTTGCATGCAGAAGGTACCTGTTTCAATCTCTGACATCTTCATAAAGGGTTGGGAGAAACCGCTGCCTGAAATCCTGGAGCGGGAGCTGTTGCCAGTCTGCATGGACAAAACTGAACTGTTGTTGTTGTTTAGTCGTTTAGTCGTGTCCGACTCTTCGTGACCCCATGGACCAGAGCACACCAGGCACTCCTGTCTTCTACTGCCTCCCACAATTTGGTCAAACTCATGCTGGTAGCTTCGAGAACACTATCCAACCATCTCGTCCTCTGTCGTCCCCTTCTCCTTGTGCCCTCCATATTTCCCAGCATCAGGGTCTTTTCCAGGGAGTCTTCTCTTCTCATGAGGTGGCCAAAATATTGGAGTCTCAGCTTCAGGATCTGTCCTTCCAGTGAGCACTCAGGGCTGATTTCCTTAAGAATGGAGAGGTTTGATCTCCTTGCAGTCCATGGGACTCTCAAGAGTCTCCTCCAGCACCATAATTCAAAAGCATCAATTCTTCGGCGATCAGCCTTCTTTATGGTCCAGCTGAACTAGGCAGACCAATTGTCCGACTCAGTATAACATAGCTTCCTATGTGAATGTCTTGGGTACTCAGATAGTTCTTAAGAACATAGGAAGAACCTGTTGGATCAGGCCACTGGCCAATCTAGTCAACCTTCCCATCTCACAGTGGCCAACAAAATACCTAGGAGAAGCCCCAGAACAGGACCTACATGCAATAGCAGTCTACCCACTTTTGGTTCCCAGCAGCTAGGATGTCAGGGACTGGGCAGAGGAAGAGGAGTGGTGGAGACCATCCCCCCATCCTGACCCTTCCAGGGAAGAGGAAGAGGAAGACAGTTAGATTTACAACAGTGGTTTGTGTGAGGTCACAGCTCAGAGGCAGATAAAAGGAAAAGTTGGGAAATAATGGGAGAGGAGGAGCAGGCGGAGCTGGAGCAGCAGTTGGCTGACACATTGCCACTAGAAAGAATTCCAGACCCACCATCTCCTAGAATCTGGCAAGCCTTAAAAGTAGGAGAGCAAAGAGCTCAAAGACAGAGGGCAGTTAGCTGCACCCATAGAGGAGATAAGGATGATGACGAATGAGGAAGAGATGTGGAGAGTCACTTGGGATAATGTGATTATCCAAGAGGCTGGGTTCTATAACCTCTCTCTGTAAAGTTTGAAATGAAAAAGGACTGTAAGATCCTTGTTTTTAATCCTTTCCTGGGCAACCAGCCGGGAGCCGCTGACAGCACCCTGACAGAGGCATGCTATGTTTGACAGTGGATGTAGAGTATTACAATCATGGCTGGTAGTGTGAATTGCATACATTCCTTCATTTTGTTTGCACCTTTAACATGCAGCTGAGTGGGGCCCTGGAGCAAGGACTACATACAGAGAGAAATGGCCACAATTTTTATTGATTCCAGCTAACAGAGTTTTGTGTGGCATATAAATAAAGGATCCAATCACTAGACAATTCAGCTGCTGACTGATATTACTTTTAAGTGCCGTCCATGTGTTTTTGCCCCCCTCAATGGAAAAGTGTGATGAAGCCAGGAGCCCACAGGATGTTACCCTGAGGGGAAGGTCTGCTTTTAGAACCCATGTGCCGAAACAGCCTGTCGCAGTAGACTGGCTCCTGGGCAAGGCCTCAGACATGGTACCGACAGCTCAGCAGTTTCAGTACACCTCCAGATTGCTATGCAAATTGGAAGGTCCTCTAAGGTGGAAGGTCTGCTTCCTTCTGTCCTCCTATCAGTAGTTGCAAAGAAAAGTCCCTTGACATATTTTGAGAAGGAAAAGCAGCATACAGTTGTACTTGGTGGCAAAATACTGGTGGTGGTAAGTGGAGACCCAGGACTTTTGAGGCCCTGATCCCATGCACTTTTACATGAAAGTAAGGCCCCCTTCACACAATGCATTTTCAAGACCAGTTTGGAATTTATCCTAAATGCCAACAGTATGAAATCTCGCAATAGCCACTTTTCCCAAGCATCCAAATCCATTTGAGCTATTAAACATGTGGTATAAATTAATGGATGGGGGTGGAAGAGTCAGATGAATGAACCTTAAAGTTCACTCCCAAGCCTCCTTGTGATTCCATTTGATATTTATCACACTTATTTTTAAAGAAGCTCAGAGCAACTTATATCAAGCACCTAAGCAATCTTGAGGTGAGATCTGCTTAGCTTTTAACAATGGTAAGGCATCATCATTCCCTCACCATTTTCTTGAGCACTTAAATAGCTCAAGTTGTTAAAATGGCTGCCAACTTTCAGATCAGATTCTCTACTGTAAAAAACCCCAACAACACCAGCCACTGAGTGCTATGCCCATTTTTAAATTTCACCAGGAAGACACAAAGCTCTATTTAAAACAAACCTTTCAAAGCAAAGGGGATATATTTGAAGGCACCCTACCTTGTTGGGAAATGAATGAGAAGATACAAACTTATACATCTTTCTTGCCTCTAGTTTCACAATAGCAAATTCAACCAACAAGCTTCATGAATCTCTGAAACAACACTTGGCTGCTTCTGAGACTTGGTGAACTGCCAGGGTTTCACCCTCTCTTGTATAAAAACAGTTCCCAATAACTAAATGGTCATTATTTTAAAAATGTAAAGGTTGAAACCAAAGTGTAGATTATCATGGCAATCTGTTCGAATAGCAACTAAATAGGACATTGGGGGAAAAAGAATTAAGGCTTACTCAGCAAAACTAGTTTACCCAATTTGCTGTACTACGTTAAAAAAAAATCAAATACAAGGATCATGTCTAATGACTGTTGTTGAAGCTGCAGAATGCAAATGCTGATGACCCCCCATTTATTTATTTTTATGCTCAAACTCTCTTGCAAACAGGCTGTGCCAGTTTGGCTTTTATGTACATTAAGGAGAACTTGTTAAAATTTCTCTTAACAGTTGGCTTGAAGCTGACAATTGGGAGGCAGAAAATAGGCACACTCTGCCAGTAGGTTCAACTTTTTAAATGTAGGGGGAAATCTTAATTGGCATCTTTGGAGGCCCCCTTACTTCCCCTGAACAGGAAAGGTGGCAAGCTGGTCTATCACAGCAGAAAGCATCATGTAAGTAGCATTCCCTAACTAGAAGACAGAGCTGGTGTACCTCAAAAGAATCTAAAACTTTTAAAAAACCCAACAATGTTGGATCTTCCATTACATCGAACCCTAAAGGTCTGAATTGTAGAGGTCAGTTGGGTTCCCTCCTGGGCACCCAAGAGCTATATGCCAGCGATGGGCAGAGCCAGAAGCAAAAGACTGCAACGAAGAGTCTGAATTTTACCTTTGTATAGAAGACTAGTTTCTACACACACCTGTCTCTCCATCCCAGCAAGTGAGAGGCATTATCAGAGTTCAAGGGCATATGCCAGCCAGGCAAAAACACTCAGGACAGAGCAGGACCAGTGAAGCACGTGGCCTGGGGAGAGTTCCAAGGGCCAAATAGAAAGGCTTGGAGGGCCACATTCAAGCCAAAACCTTGAGGTTCCTCTGCCCTCCTCTTAACATTTCACAGATAGAAGCTAGAGACCCTTTTGTATACATATAATACCCTTATCCTCACACCATGCATCACTGTCTGAGACCTCTTTTCTGCCTGTTGGACACTGCACTCATTTATTCTGAACAGCCTACCCTGTGCTGTAGGGTTAACATTGGGGGTTAGCATTGCTGGGCACCTGCCAAGGCCCACACCAGGCAAGGGGCCCAGTGCTGAGGCCTAGAGCCTCATCGTATTATTCCTCCTCTTCCTCGCCATCACTGCTCATTCACCTGCATTCTCTGAGCATGCAAGCAGCAAGAAAAGCAAAGAAATGGAGCAGCATCTGACATGTGCCTTGCATTTTCCCTCTGGGCAGTTGTGCAGCTTGCGGGAAGATTTTATTGCCTTTAGTATCCTGAGATGATGATGATTAATGAATTAAATTTCTATCCCACCCTTTGTCCCGATGGAGGTTTGGGCAGAAAATAACCAAGTGGTGAAACAGTACAATTAAGCGCTACATACAACTGCAATTAATAATGCGCATTGTGATTTTGCTGCTATGTTCAAGGTGTTGCTACAAAGCCCTATACAGCTTGGGACCAGGATACCTAAAAGATCATCAGACTTCTTATAAACACAACTTATAAACACAACAATTTGCAGAGGAGAGCCTTTTGCAGATACTGCCCTATCAGGAGGTCCATTCCACACAATATAGAAGCTGAGCCTTTTTTGTGGTGGCACCAACCAGGCCTTGTCTCTATGTTCTTTTCAGTGCCTGTTGAAGATCCTCCTTTTTCAAGGAAACTCTCAAGCAGAGATCTTTATGTGCTTTAGGTTTGAAGTCATTTTTACATAGGAAATTGTTTTGAATTATTTGTATATCTGGATTTTTTAATATATTCAAAATGATGTATAAATGCTTTATTGTTGATGTCTTTACTGTCAAATTGCTCCGAGATATGGGAAACAATTCACAAGTGCAATCAAATAAATGAATAAATACCAGGTGAGCCAGTCTCCCCTCAAATCTACAATTTCTCTCCCCTTTCCTACACTGAAAGTGTTTTATAATCCCACGCAGGGGCACACTTTTCTGGAGGAGATGAATGGCCCTGTGGAAGTGGGGGAGCATTTTCAGACTGACCTGACCTGTTAACAGCTTCTCTCACAAGCAGCCCACTGAGCACGTTGAAGAAGGATAATAAAACGATACAATTAGAGGAAAATCATGCCTATCATTTGTTGACATGAAGCAGTGATTAGGGGAAGGAGCACATTTCCTCTTTCCCTATTGCTGCTGCTAATTCAAGCTTAAATCCTCTCTCAGTCCACTCCCACCTGTCAGAAAAAAAGGCATTCATTACTCTAAATGCCTTCTTGGGTACAGTCTCAGCTCACTTAATGCAGTTTATCACCACAGCAAGAGTGAAAAGCACAGAAAGAAATTAGGTTAATCAATACCGCAGCAGTTGTGCTTAGCATTCAATTTGGTAGGTCCCTCAGCTTGCCAGACCTTTGACTATAGGCCATGACCTGCTTTAGGTCTTTGTGCCCAGGTGGCTGTCTTTTAAGAGGATGTGCTGATCTGAAGGAAGCCTTAAGCTTGAATAAATCGTGTCATTCCTGCAAGTTGTATGCCACACCTCAGAACATTTACTATGCTGCTTTGGCCTCTTGCAGCTCCTACAGTACAAGTCAAATATTTAAGTGCATTAAACTTTCTATCCTTAGGAATACAGCAATCTTCCTTGTACTGGGTCAAACCAATGGTCCATACTGATCAGAGATGTAAGAAGGCAGCAATTTCTGCCCTGTCCTGAATTCATTGCAGTCATCACTGTTTCTTTTCTCCTACAGCTTGACTTCCACTAAAAGCTACATTATTCAACTTGCTATCTGTTGTGGCTGAAACTTATGTAATTATATAATTGCATGTCAGCGCAAACCCCCCTTAATTCCACTTATACACTCATGGGGCTAAACTGGCAGTGATGGACCAAAAACAAGACCTTGGGATCCTAGTAGACAGCTTGTTGAAGATGTTGCCTCAGTATTTGGACATCTTTGCCAAAATGGGGTCAACTGAAATTAAGACTGTAAAAAATGAGAAACTGTCAGAAATAATAAAAAAAGAACAATCAATTCATTCCTAGCCTCAGCTGCCATGTCCTGTCAGTTTAATGTCAATTTCCCTCCCTTCTGATTGCTTCAGTGGTGGCAGGTAGTTTCCTCTAAAGAACTGCTTCATCAGTCAACATGGAAACCAAAATGCTTGTTTACAAAGCTATTGTACTACCAACCTTACCGTGCTTGTGAAACATGGACCACTTATAAACGCCATCTCCAACTCCTTGAAAGATTCCATCAACGGTGTCTCTGAACAATTTTACACATCGCTTGGGAAGACAGGCGAACTAATATCAGTGTACTGGAAGAAGCAAAGATAATCAGTGTTGAAGCAATGATTCTTCAACATCAACTTCGTTGGACTAGTCATGTTGTGCAGATGCCTGATGATCATCTTCCAAAACAACTACTCTATTCCAAACTTAAAAATGGAAAGCGTAAAGCTGGTGGTCAACAAAAGAGGTTTAAAGACCGTCTCAAGGCAAATATAAAAAAATGTAGTATAAACACTGACAACTGGGAAACACTGGCCTGTGAGTGCTCCAGTTGGAGAACAGCCTTTACCAAAGGTGTCATGGGCTTTGAAGACACTCGAACTCAGGATGCAAGGGAGAAACGTGCTAGGAGGAAGGCATGCTTGGCAAATCCACACCGTGATCAACTCCCACCTGGAAACCAACGTCCCCACTGTGGAAGGACGTGCGGATCCAGAATTGGCCTCCACAGTCACTTATGGACTCATTGTTAAAACTGTGTTTATGGAAGACAATCTTACTTGGCTACAAGTAAGGAGAGCTTTTGCCTTCAAGTCCAGCTTTCATAGGTGAAGCACACATGTGTGGAAAAGGTGCTCATATAGCAACATTTCCCCATGGTTTTCATCATTGTGTCACAACACTCCCATTGCTGTGAATCAAATTTAGCACTACATGCCAGTGTATCAGTCAAAAATCTACTGTTCTATAACACGAAAGGTACAGCTGTGTGAGAGGAACATTAGAAAATGAGACCAAAGTGCTAGCATTATCATTGGGGAAGCCAACACAATATTTCCCACATCTAGATGGATCACAAATGCTCTGCTCCTAGTATTTGATGGGCAAACATCATGAGGCACTGTTGGACATGACGAGAAGATAAAGCACAGAATGAACTCAGGCTTGCTAGAGAGGTTAAAAGCAACAAAAAAGGCTTTTATGGGTATGTTCGTAGCAAAAGGAAGAACAAAGAAACAGTGGGGTCACTCAGAGGAGAAGATGGTGAAATGCAAACAGGGGACACAGAAAGGGCTGAACTCCTCAATGCCTTCTTTGCCTCAGTCTTCTCTGATAAAGAAAACAATGCCCGACCTGAAGAATTTGGAGCAAATGATTCAGCAAAGGAAACACAGCCCAGAATAACTAAAGAGATAGTACAAGAATACTTGGCTAGTTTAGATGTATTCAAGTCTCCAGGGCCAGATGAACTGCATCCAAGAGTATTAAAAGAACTGGCAGATGTGATCTCAGAACCACTGGCAGTCATCTTTGAGAATTCCTGGAGAACAGGCGAAGTCCCGGCAGACTGGAGGAGGGCAAATGTTGTCCCTATTTTCAAAAAGGGGAAAAGAGAGGACCCAAATAATTACCGCCCAGTCAGTCTGACATCAATACCAGGGAAGATTCTGGAGCAGATCATTAAGAAAACAGTCTGTGAGACCTAGAAAGGAATGCTGTGATCACCAATAGTCAGCATGGATTTCTGAAAAATAAGTCATGTCAGACTAACCTGATCTCGTTTTTTGACAGAATTACAAGCCTGGTAGATGAAGGGAACTCAGTGGATATAGCCTACCTTGATTTCAGTAAGGCATTTGACAAGGTGCCCCATGATATTCTTGTAAAGAAGCTGCTAAAATATGGTCTTGACTATGCTACCACTCAGTGGATTTGTAACTGGCTGACTGACCGAACCCAAAGGGTGCTCATCAATGGTTCCTCTTCATCCTGGAGAAGAGTGACTAGTGGGGTGCCACAGGGTTCTGTCTTGGGCCCGGTCTTATTCAACATCTTTATCAACGACTTGGATGATGGACTCAAGGGCATCCTGATCAAATTTGCAGATGACACCAAACTGGGAGGGGTGGCTAACACCCCAGAGGACAGGATCACACTTCAAAAAGACCTTGACAGATTAGAAAACTGGGCCAAAACAAACAAGATGAATTTTAACAGGGAGAAATGTAAAGTATTGCACTTGGGCAAAAAAAAATGAGAGGCACAAATACAAGAAGGGTGACACCTGGATTGAGAGCAGTGCATGTGAAAAGGATCTAGGAGTCTTGGTTGACCACAAACTTGACATGAGCCAACAGTGTGACGCGGCAGCTAAAAAAGCCAATGCAATTCTGGGCCTCATCAATAGGAGTATAGCATCTAGATCAAGGGAAGTAATAGTGCCACTGTATTCTGCTCTGGTCAGACCTCACCTGGAGTACTGTGTCCAGTTCTGGGCACCACAATTCAAGAAGGACACTGACAAACTGGAACGTGTCCAGAGGAGGGCAACCAAAATGGTCAAAGGCCTGGAAACGATGCCTTATGAGGAACGGCTAAGGGAGCTGGGCATGTTTAGCCTGGAGAAGAGGAGGTTAAGGGGTGATATGATAGCCATGTTCAAATATATAAAAGGATGTCACATAGAGGAGGGAGAAAGGTTGTTTTCTGCTGCTCCAGAGAAGCGGACACGGAGCAATGGATCCAAACTACAAGAAAGAAGATTCCACCTAAACATTAGGAAGAACTTCCTGACAGTAAGAGCTGTTCAACAGTGGAATTTGCTGCCAAGGAGTGTGGTGGAGTCTCCTACTTTGGAGGTCTTTAAGCAGAGGCTTGACAACCATATGTCAGGAGTGCTCTGATGGTGTTTCCTGCTTGGCAGGGGGTTGGACTCGATGGCCCTTGTGGTCTCTTCCAACTCTATGATTCTATGATTCTATGATTCTATGATTCTATGATTCTATGATTCTAAGATGGAATGATATTGGGGGAGGTGCAGACCCTCCAAGTTCCCCTGTTTTCCAGGAATGTCCATGATTTAGAGAAGCCGAATTTGATACTGGAATGTCCCACTTGTCCTTAAAGGTAAAGGTAAACAGTGGAATTTGCTGCCAAGGAGTGTGGTGGAGTCTCCTTCTTTGGAGGTCTTTAAGCAGAGGCTTGACAACCATATGTCAGGAGTGCTCTGATGGTGTTTCCTGCTTGGCAGGGGGTTGGACTCGATGGCCCTTGTGGTCTCTTCCAACTCTATGATTCTATGATTCTATGATTCTAAAGGTACCCCTGCCCGTACGGGCCAGTCTTGACAGACTCTAGGGTTGTGCGCTCACCTCACTCTAGAGGCCGGGAGCCAGCGCTGTCCACAGACACTTCTGGGTCACGTGGCCAGCATGACGAAGCTGCTCTGGCGAGCCAGAGCAGCACACAGAAACGCCGTTTACCTTCCCGCTAGTAAGCGGTCCCTATTTATCTACTTGCACCCAGGGGTGCTTTCGAACTGCTAGGTTGGCAGGCGCTGGGACCGAGCAACGGGAGCGCACCCCGCCACGGGGATTCAAACTGCCGACCATGCGATCAGCAAGTCCTAGGCGCTGAGGTTTTACCCACAGCGCCACCCGCGTCCCTTTTAGGGAAGCCGAATTTGATACTGGAATGTCCCACTTGTCCTTAAGATGTCTCTATTTTCATTGCAGAAATGTTGGAGGGTATGGAGTTATTCAACCCTCAAGCTGACTGAAGGCAATCCTGTATAGGAAAGTTTTTTTTTAAAAAAAGTTTAATGTTTTCTTATGTTTTTATATATGTTGGAAGCTGCCTAGAGTGGCTGGGGAAACCCAGTAAGATAAGTGGGGAATAAACAGTAAAATTATCATTATGGAATGGGACATCCCTATTTTCATTGGAGAAATGTTGCAGTGTATGGAGGTGCTGATTTCAGAGGGGGAGAATCACTTTGCTGCCCTCCTCAGACTGCCTAACTCAGGGGTGAAAAATATGTGATCCTTCAGATGTTGTTGAACTACAGCTCCCATCTTCCCTAGCCATTGTCTATGCTCGCTAAGGCTTCTGGGAACTGGAATCCAATGACATCTGGAGTGTCTCAGGTTTGCCACCCCTGGTGTAATGATTGTATAACTTCAGTGAGTGTCTATGATGGTGTAGGTACTGTTTAGTAGAAAAGAAAGCCATAATCCACAACATAATCCACTCAGGGGAAGGGGTGGGTGTGTTAAACTCGTTGCTAAAATGGAAATTTAGCAGACTGAAAAAAACTAGGACTCCAAACATACATCACATAACAGTTATAGAGATAATTTTTACACCCTGTGAGCCAGATGCACACTGCAGTGGGAGTCCAGAAGACAATAAAACAATGAGGGTGGCAGGAAGGAACATCTTGGACCACCTGGGGATTTGACCCATTTTTAAGAGGCTTTCCAAATGCTGGCAGGCTGAGGACCAAATCCATTGAGTGCTTTATTGTGGCAGATGATAATAATTCTGCTGGGTACTTTATCAGTCCTGACATTCTCTGGATAATGGCCAATGGGAAAGCATTTATCTACCATGTGCATCTACTTAAAAGCTGGAACAAATCTTCATCTTTATTAAACAAGCCACTCACTCATGGCCTTGATTTTTTATTTTTTTTAATGCTTTGCCTTGCAAGTGCAAATGAATTTTCTGGAGCATTTCATGTAGAAATGTAGTAGGTCACAGGTACTAGGTTATCAGAATCAATAAAATGTGTAACTAGTTGAAAACAGACATCTCAGCCTTAAGCCGGCTTGCTCAAAAGTGAAGCACTAGAGTTATCTGAATTGAGTAAGTCTTACTTTTCAGTAGGTATAAGTAGGATTGCACTACATGGCTGCGATCCTGCACACACATTACTGTTGGTAGGTCCCATTGAACTCAATGGGGCTAATTTATGAGTAGACATACAGATGACTATGTTGCACAAGTGTCAAGAAAAGAAAAGAAAGTGCTGTTGTGCATCTAGTGACTCAACGTCATTTTTTCCCTAAGCAGTTTGCGTCAACTTCATTCATTTGATACTTCATATCCTGTGGCAGAGTGGGAAGGGGATGGAGGCAGTGGTGTTCGTGAAATATGAAGTATCAGATTGTGGAAGCTGAAGATGAGTGAAGATCATTTATCAAAAATCTGTTTTGTTTTTTTATCACAGTAATCATACCACTGATTTTCTAGCAGATACATCATCTGGGAGGAACCAAATATTACTCAGTATCTCTAATAAAGTTCATAAACTATTGTATTACTACATTTTCTCCTGTCATGAGATGAAGGGAAATGCATAAAGCCTTTGCAATCTCCCCTTGGATCTGACAAAGTCCATTATCTGAGCTCTGAGACATCTCTGAGTGATGTAGTAAGGTGATATTGATCAGTGCAAAAAAATAAAATAAAATGCAATCACATTTTTTATATTCAGGCTTTCATATGATTCTTTGGCTTTATTTGCTCTCCAATGTTTGTTCTATCCAAGATACTGCTATGGTCTCTACATAGCAGTGATCATAGAATTTAAAGCTATGTCAGAGAAAGGTAAGGTTAGTTACTGGAACTGATTACCTTTTAATATTATAATTATACTGAAGCAAAGTTATATCTTAGAATGGGATTAGATATGGAATGGGACTAAAATATGATCCTCTATTCCAAAGAACTGGAAAGAGCCAATTTAACACCAATTTTTAAGAAGGGTTTAGGGGAGATCCAGGAAATCAGAGTTGAACTTAATGTCTGTTCTGGGTAAATTGATGGAAATAATTATCGATGCTAAAATCACCAATCATGTAGAGTAGCAAGTCTTGAAGAAGACTCAATATGACTTCTACAAATGTTAGTCTTGTAGAAGTGGTGTCATCCACTAGTCATAGCCACACCATCCATTTAAAGCATTCTTATACTGCTCCAACAGTCAGGGAACTTTTTGGAAACTGTAGTTTAAGGGCACTTGGGATTGAAGCTCTGTGAGATCAGCACCCTTATAAAACTATAGTTTTCAGGAATCTTTGCGGGGAAGCCATGGCTTTTAAAGTGGCATAAGAGCTATTTTATATGCTTGGCATGGATGTGACCATTGTGTACTTGACTTTCAAAAAGCTCTTGAGAGAGCCTCTCACCAAAGGCTCCTTGGTAAATTTAACAGCCATGGGATAAGAGTAAGAGTCCTGCTATGGATCAATAGCTAATTAAAGGAGAGAAGGCAGGGCACAAGATGTGGGACACAATATACAGATGGAGGAATGGGAAAAAACTATGGAAGAAAGAGATAAAATTTACAGCATGTGTGGCAATTAAAGAAAACTATATGAAAATGATGTATAGATGGTATCTAACTCTGGTTAAATTAGCAAAATGTACAAAACTAAAGAAAATAAGTGTTGGAAATGTAAAACAATAGAAGGTGCATTTTTTCATATGTGGTAGGGTTGCAAAATTGTTAAGAATTATTGGGAAATGATTTATAATGAAATGAAGAAGATGTTTAAAATGACCTTTGCCAAAAAACCAGAAGCTTTCCTATTAGGTATTACAGAAATGGATTTACCAAGATCACAAAAGAACTTGTTTATGTACGCAACCATGGCTGTACGAACATAATTAGCACAACATTCAAAAGAAGAAAGTGTCCCAGCTAAAGAAGATTGGCAAGTTAAATTAATGGAATATGCTGAAATGGCAAAATTGACAATGAAATTAAGAGGAAGAGACGACAATGAATTTAAGGAAGAATGGAAGGACTTTGCTGCATATATACAGAAGCAATGTACACAGGTTAATACATTGGCAGGGTTTTAAGAATATTTGTAATTTTATTATGAATGGACAATAAGTAATTCAAATGGTTAAAACTTTATTATGGACATGTAGTACCTTGATATACAATGGAACCAAGAAAGGAAATAGCAGGAAGTCAATCTGTTTTTTTTATTGTTATTTGTTTGTTTTTGTTCTTGTTGGAAAATTAATAAAATGTTATGGAAAAAAGAAAGAAAGAACAGAAGGCAAAGAGGAGAATAAATGGGCAGTTTTCACAATGGTGGGATATAGGAAGTGAGATCTCCCAAGGATCTCCATCTCCATTGGAACCAATGTTTTTAACTTTTTCATAAATAATCTGGAATTATGGGTGAGATGAAAGGGTCAAGATTGGTGCCATCAGCAAAGTCCATAAAGTATATGAAGAAGACTGGGGATGGAAGAGGAGCAGATAAGGAAAGAGCAATGTAAATACAACTTGGGAAGGCTGAAGCAGAGGTGGACACTAAATAAGGAATTGGTAGGATAATAGGTGCTAGATAGACCCATGGATAGTTGCACTGGGTTAGATGTAGAAGTCAAAATCTAAATAACAGCTTGAATAAAGCAACATGGGTAATTTGTTTTGATAGAGAAAGAGAAGGGAAACAGAATTAGAGAGGGAAAGGAACCTGTTTCAAGATGAAGGGGCAGAAGGGGAACATTACAAACATAAGAGCCCTGCTAGATCAGACCAAAGGAGCATCTCGCCCAGAATTCTGTTCTCATAGTGACTAACCCAGATGCCTGTAAGCAGGATATAAGCACAACAGCATTTCCCCCAGTTGTGCACCATAGCAGCTGGTATTCATAGGCACCTACTTCTTGTTTGAGTTGTTCCGCGGAATCCCTGATCTAGATCTTGTGTAGAAATGAATTCTCTCCACTACAATAATGAGTTTCAAAGCTTTACCACAGAACAGTCTTAAATGCTAGTTAAAATAAGATAAATGTCACAAAATAACAAAGTTAACACACTGCAAACAAGCTTCAGGCTTCAGTCCTTAATGCAGTTTAGTAAATCCCTCTCTTTGGTCCCAGAGGGAGAGCTGAAATTTGTTCATCATTCCAAAGCTTCAACACAACTGCTGCTGCTACCCGCCACCTCCAGCAAGCACACACTGGCTTCTCAAATGCCAGCTTCCTGCTGTGAGAGCTGTGTGGATTGTGTTTCCAGATATGAGTCACCAGGTAGCTTATTGAACTCTAATGGGAAAATACCAGCCTTCTCAGACGCTTCTGCCAGAGTGAAACCTCTTGCCCGAGGCAAACTTCCTTTTACAGGCTTTTAAATACAATGCATTCCAACACAGCATTTCATTATTACCGTATTTTTCACTCCATAGGGCGCACCGGACCATAGGGCGCACCTAGTTTTTAGGGGGGGGGATAAAGAAAAAATATTATCCCCCCCCCAGCCCCAAAGAGCAAAGAAGCCAAGACAGCCAGCGGGATCCAGCCCACTGAGCTGTTTCTCAGGGTCTGCTGCGAAATGGGGAAGGGGAGCTGCCGCATGTTGCACAGGTTGTTTCTTACAATTTTATCATGACTGCTTCTTCCTAGTTTGCAGGTAAGTTGCAGGTTGTTGTCAAGAAACCGAGAGGCCAAAGGTTGTGCTATGGGATTGAGGGTTTGCTGTGTGACCAACCTTCTCCTTCTAAGGCAAAATAAATAGTATGAAGGCAAGGATATAGAGAAATGCTTAAAATGGACTTTACTTTCTTGGCAACATTTCCCACCCAGTTGGCAGCCCGCCGTAAGAGAGGAAGGGAAGACTCCAAAGGATCCCAGACAATCATCTCACTGCATAGGAAGCTGCCATTGATTTATTTTACTTATTGTTGGTCTTGTGGCCATTCTGTGATTGGTGAGATTTGATAGTGTGTGCATGTGTTTAAAAGTACATATGAGAAAAATTCCCTGGGCCTCATGTGGGTCTTAAATGCTGTTGGACACAACAAGGAATGCAAAGCAATCTATAAATCCATATGTAGATATGTTTGTGGAGTGCATAACATGCTTTTCACTCAATCGCAGCTGCTCCATTTGGTGTGCAGATGTATTTGTGTTTTAATTTGCAAACCTTCAAGCCTGCAGAGATCTTGACTTGTATGTGTTTGTGTGCGTGTGTGTAGGTGCATTCTTTTAAAGGTATTATCTCCCCTTTGCTTAAGAATGGCTGGGAACTTGGAGACAAAGCAAAAGAACATTTCATCTAGTTATGTAATAAAGCCAAATTGTCGATCCTCCTAACAGGATAGAACCTCCATAAAGGGAATGTTCTATAATTAAAACCAACTTCTTCCAAGTACTCGGGACACTGTTCATGTTGGCAGTCTAAGATCTAAGAGGCTATAATTAAGGCAGTGGTTTATTGGTTCAGCTTCTCCCCACCCTCAAAAATTTGTCTTTCTCAAGCAACTGGATTGTTCAGAAAGAGGGCAGCTTCTGCACACAGCCTAGCAGAAGGTCTGGAATCCTTGATAGCCTTCCAGTTGTTCTATGTGACTCTTATTATGATAAAATAGCATTCTAAATTCATTTAACAAGAACGTGAAGGATAATTTCCTCAACTGATGTGCTTCTCTGACTTATTCTCCTCCCCCCCCCCTTCTCTGTTTTGAATTACAGCAAAGTGCAGGTTGTTAATTTGTCTATCACAAACACAAAGCCTAATTTCATTAGGAGGGATCCTTTGGCGGGGCGAAGACATCGGAGCTTGTGAATATTGCTGTGTAAACCTAGGTATCCTAAATTGGAAATGATGTAGAATGCTGTGGTTTGTAACAGAAGCTCCTGGTAGGGTATTTTGTAGCAGTCATGGAACAAGTTGCTAAATCAAAGAAGACTACCAGGAGTGTTCTAATCAGGTTTGCCTCCAAAATGTGTCCTCTAGGTCTCAGCAGATTAGGCCTCCGCTTTCTTCTCCCCAGTTGCTGCTTGGTAGTGATTGGAGGTGCATAAATCTCCCTTTCTCCTTCTATCGAAATCACACCATTTTCCTCCCAAAATGGGATAATTCTCAGCTTCTTCTGGGCCAATTGGATTCAAGCCAGACTCCATCACATCTCTGAGTGCATCATGAAATCTCAATCCATAAACCGGCTTGTTGGGAGGGGGGGGGAGCTGCTGACTTCCTGATAGGTGAGTCACTGGTGCTTATGGGAAGGGGCAAGTTGCCTGGAAAGTTGGTGTGGTGCAAACACACTGCCTGGAGCAGTGGATTGGCTCTACCACTGCATCCTCTTCATTGGACTCTCCTTCATTGGAGGGTTTTAAACAGTGGTTAGATGGCCATCTGCCATGGATGCTTTAGCTGAGATTCCTGCATTGCAGGGGGTTAGATTAGATGACCCTCTGGGCCCCCTCCAACTCTACAGTTCTATGGGTCTATGATTCTATAATCTCAAAATACAAACCTTAGCCTATTCAAGAGCCCATCTATGCCTGAACATGTGCATCTGTGCACAAGGCTATCACTGGCTACAAACCCTGATGGATATGCTTTTCATCCACTGTTGGAGGCAGTATGCTTCTGAGTACCCAGGGGCGTAGCATGATTTGCCGGTAGCCCGGGCAGGTCAATTATTGCACATACAGACACCCAGGTGGACAGGGCAGTGGTCAGAGCCTTTGCTGGCCAGTGTCTAATCATGGGAGTCTTTTCTTGCAATCTAGCCCCAACCTGGGAGCAGAGATAAGGCAGAGAAACATGAAACATGAACATTGCAGCAAGGCGCTCTGTCGCCTCACCTTCCTGTCCTTGCAGCAAGGCGCTCTGGGAAACACATGTGGCTCTGGCAGTGCTTTCTCACCTTCCTCTTCCTCCCTCCCTCCTAGGTAGGTGGTGGCAGCACCCTCCCTCCCTCTTGGCCAGCCCAGGGGCAGGGTGTGCGTAGGTGTCCCTTCACCAGCCGTGATAAGAAGAAGGTGGTGCTACTCCAGCCCCAAAAGCACAGCCCGGCCCCCGCCTAGATGAAGGAACCTGTCATGGGGGCACCTGTTTTTGCCCCCTCAGAAATTTATGCTGGGGGCCACAGACCCCCTGTCCCCGCCCACTACACTTTGAGTACCAGTTACTGGAAACTTCAGGAGGGGAGAGTTACTGTTGCACTGAGGTCCTGCTTGAAGGCTTTCCATAGGCACCTGGTCAGCCATTCTGAAGATAAGATGCCAGGCTAGATGGACCTTTAGAACTCTTCTTAAGTTCTTATGTTTATGTGATCCATATCCAGGGATTTTTTTCAGCCGGAACTCAGTTCTAGCACTTCTCAGGGGGGCTCCATTACCATTAGAGGAGAACAAGGGAGGTGTTCATGGTGAGTTCCATCACCTCTTTTTCTAGAAAAATAGCACTGTCCATATCTTCCCATTTTTTGCATGGTATGGATCATGCTTATTCATGTGGGTGTGGGTGTTTAGGCATCAGTGTAAATGAAACCTTGAATGCATAGAGGGCAGAGACAGAAGCAGTGGGCATAATCCTGATCTGCTCCTTCATGCATCCATTTCAATACTAATGTGGAAGCTTCTGGGTGAGGTTCAATGAAAACTGCAGTTTAACAAACTCATTGATCCAAGGAAAGACCGCATTTAGTAAGTTTATTTTTCATTCTCTTTATGCTACCACACTGCAAACAAAATAGCCCCCCCCCCCGCTCCTAAATGCTGCTTTGTTCTTACTGTCATCAGAGCCATATGGTCATGTATACAGACCTTTACTAACCTCCCACCATCTCTGATCATTAACAGTGCAGCTCTTTGCCAGGGTGTGTTTGCTGAACCACAAGGAGATTATCCAATGAAGATGTCAGTGTCAAAATGTCTCTTCCAGGACTCAGTGCCTAGCTCCTGATTGGCCAGTCATTTTATATTCCCATTGAGAGAGTTCAAATGATCATCTAAATATAATCTGAAGCTTATATTCATAGCAATCTTCCTCTCCAGTTATTAGAATGAGCATGATTGGATAATGCCATCACTCTGATCTTGTCAGCAAATTCTCTTGGCCATTTAACAGACAAAATGGCCAAAATGCAATAGACATACAAAGTAACAGAGTGAAGAAATCCTGAAAGAGATTCTGGCTGGTGCTATATATAGATTCAGAACAATAAACGAAACTATATTTAGCATCAGTCGCGCGGCAGGTGATTACCAAGTGATGGATTCCCTGCCTTTGCGGCACACTTTCTGCAGTGGGGCCAGGCAGGGCTGGGCTTGGAAAATTAAAAGTTTGTAATGGGAGGGGGGGGGGAGTCAAGTGAAATGTCTAAACAAGACTTTAGCAAAGAAGCTAGCCCTGGGGATGGAATAAAATTAATATAGGGAAATATATGAGCAAATGTAGGGTACAGGTTGATCTGTAATATGAATACATGACCACCCCAAAGTTTAACCTTAGAAGATTCCATCTTATTACATGTATAGGATCATAGCATAGGAAACTGCCTTATACAGAGTGAGACCATTGGCTCATTAGCTCAGTACTGTTTACAAGGACTGGCAATGGATCTCCAGGGTTCAGGCTGGAGTGTCCTCAGGCCTTATCTGGAGATGCAAGGGATTGAACCTGGGACCTCCTTTGTGAAAGGCAGATGTTCTAACACTGAGGTATGACCCTTCCTCACTGAAGTGCTCACAAAAGTCTCCCAGATGCTTAAGTGCTGGATCTTCCTCCACCTCTCCTTTCTCCCACTCCAATCCAACTAACTTTCTGAAGGTCCAGAGGGTGGAGTAGCAGTGGATGCTCTAGGGGAAAATGTAGTCATTTAAATACATTGGGCACAGATTCTTTAGAGTATTATATACTAAAAGCCGGTATATCTGAAGGAGCATCTCCACCCCCATCGTTCTACTCAGGCACTGAGGTCCAGCGCTGAGGGCCTTCTGGCGGTTCCCTCACTGCGAGAAGCCAAGTTACAGGGAACCAGGCAGAGGGCCTTCTCGGTAGTGGCGCCCTCCCTGTGGAACGCCCTCCCCCCAGATGTCAAAGAGAACAACAACTACCAGATTTTTAGAAGACATCTGAAGGCAGCCCTGTTTAGGGAAGCTTTTAATGTTTGATGTATTACAGTATTTTAATATTTTTTGGGAAGCCGCCCAGAGTGGCTGGGGAAGCCCACCCAGATGGGCGGGGTATAAATAAATTATTATTATTATTATTATTATTATTATTATTATTATTATTATTATTATTATTATTATTATTATTATTATTGCCAGTGCAGCTCCCTCAACAAAGCTCAATAGCATCCACGATGTAGAATTCTGCTGCAGCTTCCAAACTAGCCTCAAGGGTAGCACCACGGAGAGTACACTACAGTAGTCTAGCCATGAGGTTAGCAGTGCTTGAACCACTATAGCCAAGTCACTGTAAATATTGATTTATTTTTTAAAAAAATAATAATCTAAATGATCAGGTTATCTCATATTGGTTCAAGCACTAAAAATCTGGGAAACTGGAAGCTAAGACAGATGCCTTAGCAGCTATGACTCATGACAAGCAATTATATAGAACAGTGTCACAAACTGTGCTTGCTTGCAACTGAACCTACATGCACCTATTCTCGTCATTGGTTTTTTGCCCTTTTGCCCCATCCTGTTGTCCTGGTCAGAATCAGGGTCCTGGTCTCTGCTAATTGCACTGGAAATTAAATTTCTATTGGACCGAATGAGAACTTTGGCCCTAGTCCAAATAGTATGTGCTTGAGGCCTAAACTGGATCAGAATGATAATGCAAGGGAAACAGCTGAGGTCTCCTGTCCCAGTCTAGATCAAGACAGCAGGCCACCAGTTCACTTTAAAAAGCTTTAAGTAATTGCTAAGTGTGCAAACAATGTCATATCTAGTTTGGTCCTTAAAATCTAGAATGGTGTGCATTCATTCTGTTTCCTGAAGAAACTGACATACTTGAAAAACCCCAGAGTGCTAAAATATGTTATCATGCAAAATAGAAGGGTATAAACTATATTGTGTTGAAGATATATATCTTCACACATTTAAATGCATGTGCACTAGTGGCGAGATGCCTCCACCACTCCACTGGGAAACTGAACTTCTAGCGACCCCAGGAAAGGAGCAAAATCCTGAACACTGAAAAAAGAATGTTCAGACTACTACAGGGTTTTAGATTATTGTTTTGTTTTGAAAGTTAAGTGAAAAACTGTAATCTAAGCCTATAAATTTAAGCGAGAAACACTGGTTTAGATACTTGTATTTGCTTATTTATTTTATATTTCATAGTCTATGGAATTTCCTACCAGAAAACTTAGAGTTTCTTAATGTGACCCTTTTCTTTCTGCCAGCAATTCCCTTAAAATGTTTATCATAGAATAGTAGAATTGGAAGGGATTCTGAGGGTACTCTAGTCCAACCCCCTGCAAATCAGGAATCTCAATTACAGCACCCATGACAGATGGCCATTCAACAGCCTCTCAGCCTTCTAGCAGTTTGATATGATAGGCATAGGCAGGAAATGGACATCAATTCTCCTGTTGCTTTCTGTGATACTTCCATAATATTCTGGTAATGGGGAACCAGTGACCAGGGCGATGTTGTTTGACTTCAACTTCCATTATCCCTAATTATTGGCCATGTTGGCTGTGGTTGATGACATTTGGAGTCCAACAACAGTAGATTGCTATAGATTTCATATCAGATAGATAGATAGATAGATAGATGATAGATAGATAGATGATAGATGATGATAGATAGATATAGATATAGATATAGATATAGATATAGATATAGATATAGATATAGATATAGATATAGATATAGATATAGATATAGATATAGATATAGATATAGATATAGATGATACATGATGATAGATAGATGATAGATAGATAGATAGAAAGATAGATGATAGATAGATAGGTAGATAGATAGATAGATAGATAGATATAGATAGATAGAGATAGAGATGAGATAGATATGTTGGCTTTTTGCAGTATGGTAGCGCTGCAGAGAGCTTGCTGGGGAGACCATGCATTAAAAAGGGACTCAAAAATAACTTAAAGAAGGTTTTAATAAGAAAAACAAAAAATTCCATTTACACTAAATACATCAACAAACCAGACCCAACCACCAACCCATCCCCCAGGGTAATGGGAGAGCTAGGTGCTGCTCCTTATATACTACACCCAGATGCTGACACACCTTAATCAAATACAACTCAGCAGCACCTGCTATGTTTCACAGCTGTAAAGCTGGGTCTCGTTATCTTGCTCTGGCCCTTGCTCCGGCCCCTTAAAGACACACACATGGAGTGGAACAATGATGAACCTTTACATTTAAAGTAACCATTCAACAAGATAGATAGATAGATGATAGATAGATAGATGATAGATAGATAGATAGATAGATAGATAGATAGATAGATGATAGATAGATAGATTATAGCACTCTGTGGTGGCTCCTACCACCACTGCTATCGCCTCAGCTGCTGTTTGTATGAATTAGGCCATTGAAATAAATCAGTTCAAGTTCTCATATGACAAAAATGTTTCGGGTTAATCACCAGCACCATTACACTGATCCTCTGAGGCAGACATTTTTTTTAGCCTGGCAACATCCTCTATTTAAATTTAAGTAGTCCTGAGCTTAAATGATTAGAAGTCTGGGCTGTCTGTTGTGTACATGTAAAAATAAAGTAACACAAAAACTGGTTTGGGCATTCACATTCTTAATGGTTCTGGCAGATTGAATCCGACAATACCAAGGGGAGTAAAATCCTACATTTGATGACAAATACAGTGCCTCATTCTGGGGCGAAAAAGATATAAATAATGACATTGCAGGGCAAGGGGAAAATAATACAAAGATGTGAGTTTGTTGCCTCTAGTTTAAATCAAGCAATGTAATCAAATCTGAAACATTTAAATATCAGAAACCATAGTACAGTTATTGAACATTAAATTCCCATCACAAATTTAAATAATCTATTTTTTTTTTTAATATAGCAGAATCTTTCTGAATCACACCCCAACATGGAGGCCAATTTCCATTAAATAAATTGGTGGATTAGCCTGCAGATAAATAAACAATGCGAAAGCAAAGGAATTGCACTGCAAAATGTATTCTGGTCATGTACTCTAGCAATTACAGCTGAGTTTTAATTATTGATGGTAATTCATAATGCACTAGTCAATGTCTCGAAGTATATTTTCTGCAAATAATAATTGTGCAGAGAAATGCTAGGAAAGGCTTCAGTTTTCAGAAGTTTCTGCCATTTTTGTTTCTGCAATTCTAATGTGATGAGAGGTGTTTAGATAGGCAGTCTCCATAGGCTTGGCAGACAAGCCTCAGTATTATTACTGGCACACAGCAGAAGATAAACAGTCATGAAACCATCAAGAGCCTAAGAGCCTTGTTGGGTCAGGCCAAAGGTCAAACATTGTTTTCTTACAGCGTCCAACCAGATACAGTGGTACCCCGCAAGACGAATGCCTCGCAAGACGGAAAACCCGCAAGACGAAAGGGTTTTCTGTTTTGGAGGCGCTTCGCAAGACGAATTTCCCTATGGGCTTGCATCGCAAGACGAAAGCCCATAGGGAAATGCTGGCGGTCGGGAGCAAAGACTTTCGCCCACAGCCGGCCTTCAGAAGAGGACCTCTTCTGAAGGCCGGCGGAGGGCAAAAGTCTTTGCTCCCCCCCGCCTGCCTTCCCCCCGCCTGCCCCGGGCGATCTTAAAATTCTGGCGGGCGGGAGCGAAGCGTTCGCTGCCGACCCCCAGCATTTTAAAATCTCCCCCTGTCCCGGGGAGATTTTAAAATGCTGGGGGTCGGGAGCGAAGCGTTCGCTGCCGACCCCCAGCATTCCCAGCATTTTAAAATCTCCCCGGGACACGGGGAGATTTTAAAATGCTGGGGGTCGGCAGCGAACGCCCGACCCCCAGCATTTTAAAATATCCCCGGGACAGGGGGAGATTTTAAAATGCTGGGGGTCGGCAGCGAACGCCCGACCCCCAGCATTTTAAAATCTCCCCGGGAAGCGCTCCCGCTGCCCCCGGACCTCTTTTGAAGCAAGCGGCTGCACTTCTCCCCGCAGCCGCTTGCTTCAAAAGAGGTCCCGGACCTCTTTTGAAGCAAGCGGCTGCGGGGAGATCACTTCTCTCCGCAGCCGCTTGCTTCAAAAGAGGTCCGGGGGCAGCGGGAGCGCTTCCCGCTGCCCCCGGACCTCTTTTGAAGCAAGGGGCGGTGGGGAGAAGCGATCTCCCCGTGCTCCGAAGCCGGGTGGGGGGTGGGGGTGGGAACACCTGCCCCAGCCACCCCGCTTCGGAACGCTGCTCCGAAGCGGGGTGGGGGGGCGGGAGCACCTGCCCCAGCCGCCGGGCTTCGTAGCGCTGCTGCGAAGCCGGGCGGGGGGGGTGGGAACACCTGCCCCAGCCACCCCGCTTCGGAACGCTGCTCCGAAGCGGGGTGGGGGGGCGGGAGCACCTGCCCCAGCCGCCGGGCTTCGTAGCGCTGCTGCGAAGCCAGGCGGGGGGGTGGGAACAGCTGCCCCAGCCACCCCGCTTCGGAACGCTGCTCCGAAGCGGGGTGGGGGGGGTGGGAGCACCTGCCCCAGCCGCCGGGCTTCCTGGCGCTGCTGCGAAGCCGGGCGGGGGGTGGGAACACCTGCCCCAGCCACCCCGCTTCGGAACGCTGCTCCGAAGCGGGGTGGGGGGGAGGGAGCACCTGCCCCAGCCGCCGGGCTTCGTAGCACTGCTGCGAAGCCGGGCGGGGGGTGGGAACACCTGCCCCAGCCACCCCGCTTCGGAATGCTGCTCCGAAGCGGGGTGGGGGGGCGGGAGCACCTGCCCCAGCCGCCGGGCTTCGTAGCGCTGCTGCGAAGCCGGGCGGGGGGTGGGGGTGGGAACACCTTCTGAAGGCGGGCGGGGGGGCGAAAGTCTTTGTCCCCCCCTGCCTGCCTTCCCAGGGGCTTTTAAATCGCCCCGGACAGCGGAGAAGTCCTCCGCTGTCCCAGGGTTTTTTAAAATGCTGGGGGTGAGAAGAAAAGCCCTTGCCCCCCCCCAGCCTTCAGAAGAGGTCCGGGGACAGACTGTCCCCGGACCTGGTCTGAAGGCGGTTTCCCTAGGAACGCATTAATTGATTTTCAATGCATTCCTATGGGAAACCGTGCATCGCAAGATGAAAAAACCGCAAGACGAAGAGACTTGCGGAACGAATTAATTTCGTCTTGCGAGGCACCACTGTACCTATGGGAAGACCACAAGTAAAAGCCCACAGATGCCTGCTTCCACATAATTTCTTTGTTGAATTGGGGTGTGGCTTGGTTGTGTCTGCAGTGGTAGATTGCATGGTACGATGGAGGCACTTACTGACCTCCTAGCAGGTGAGTCACTGCTGCTTACCAGGGGAGCAAGGTGATGGTGACATTGGTGGGGTCAGATGCACCAGCTAAGCCAAACTTGTGTTCCTGTTGGTGTATTCTCACCATTCCACCCTCCTTGCTGCTTCACATCTCCTGCTTCCAGTAGAAAGCAGTGACTCACCTGCTGGGAGGTCAGGTAAGTGTCTCCACCCTACCACACCATCCACCATGGCTGAAACAACCACTTCCTCCCAATTCAGCAAAGATACTCTGTGGCATCTCTGTATGCCTTACTTGTGGCCTTCCCATTGGCGTATGGTTGGCCATTGTGAGAACCTGATTCTTGACTAGATGGGCCTGATCCGGCACAGCTGTTTTAGGTTCTTACTCACTGGAGTTAGGACTGTGTATAAAAACAGACTTGTTTGTGTGATTCCTGGTCACATACAGCTTCCAGGATTGTATGAAATAATTCCACCACTGAATCGAGAAACACAAACATTATCTTGACCAAGAAACTTGGCCCTGCCAGCTTTAACATTGCCAACCAGTTATTCATGGGCAGAAAGAAAAGAGCAGGTCCTACCATTAGACATGTTGAGACAATTGCCTCAGGCAGCAGATGCTGAGCAATGGCAGAGGCAGTCCCCCACCAAAAAGAAAAAGGGAAAAAAGAAACCAACCCCAAACCTTCTGAGCTCACTGGCCACTCTCCTATGTTGGAGATCACAGCTGTGTTTGCCTCACAACCTGTCTTGCACGCCTTCAACTAGCCTGCTGCCCTCAGGTGCACTAAAGGACACTGTCCAGTTGGCAATGGTTATTATTTCTGCAGCTATAAAATGAAAGTTGTTTTAATTGTTCTAACCCACCCTGGAACCTTGGTGGGAAAGGTGGGTAATTAATAATAACCATTCATTCATTCATTTACCAATATACATTCATTTACCACATCGTCAGACAGCAACAATTGAAATTCAGGCCAAGGAGTGGGAACACCAAGCTAACAACACTCAAAGTATGACTACTTTTGCAAAAGGGGCATATGTGTAGGTTTGGATTGCAAGAGATTCTATCTGGAAATGTGTCACAGCTTATAACTTGTATGGTTTATTTCTAAATTGTGTGCTTTATTTATTTAACTTAGATAATTCACAGGTCTCTGTGGCTGAGTTTCTGGTTGTGGGCAGGGATGTGGGAGATTTGGCTGGCATTTTACAAACTTCTCAGAATAGTGACCTGTTCCTGCTCCACCACAATTATCTAGGTTGCAATCTTACACACACCAAGCTGGGAGTATGATCTAGTGAGAATGGAACCAATTACTCAGTAGACAGATTGAATGGTCACAGTACAATGTTATCTATCTTCTTGAAAGTAAGCCACCTTATGTCAGGTGGCCAAGGAACCAACCCCCGCGGCAGGTTGCCAGGAACGGATAAGACAAGGAAAAGTCTGTACCTTCTGCTTTTATTCAATATTTACAGAGAGAGGTTTGGAAATACAACCTCTTGGAATAGTGGTGTTGTCCCGAGTAAACCTCCATGCCTCTTCTCTCCTGCTCCCTCATTCGTCAACAGCACCACCACCCCTACGGTTGCTGCTTAGACCCACCTTTGCCTTTGAGCCCTTTGCTCTCCTACTTTTAAGGCTCGCCAGGTTCTGGGAGATGGTGGGTCTGGAATGCTTTGTAGTGATAACATGTCAGCCAGCTGCGGTTCTGGCTTTCCCCCATCCTCCTCTCCCATTATTTCCCAACTTCCCCCTTCCTCTTCCCCTGAGCTGTGACCTCCCTCAAACCCCGGTGGTAATTCTGAACTGTCTTCTTCTCTGGGAGGGTCTGGCTGGGGAGGTGGTCTCCACCATTGCTCCTCTGCCCAGTCCCTGACACCTTAAGGCTGCATACACACTATATATGTAGAGCACATTTAAAGCACACTCTACTCACCCCCCCCCCCAAAATATATATATATATCACAGGAAGTGTAGTTTGTTAAGGGTGCCAGAAATTGTAGCTCTGGGGGAGGGTAAACTATAATTCCTAGGATTCTTAAGGAGTGTGCATTAAATGTATTGTGTGTACACAATCTAAGTCCAATGGGACTTAGTCTATAAAGTGCCTTGCCACTTTATTTGGTGGCAAATAATACGAACAACAATCACAGCAGCATTGATTGTGTTGTTGAAAGGGGTTTTGCCTAATGCAAAGTGTCCCAATAAACCTGCAGGCACCTCCTTGTTTGGAGAACTTTCGAGGGAATTAAAAAGAATAGTGAAATTTCTCAGTGGGAGTTAACACCTCCCTAATGTCTCCATCTGTAAAACAACAATGCTATCTCATGGGGTTATTGTGAAGTCAAACAAGATAAAGACTGTAGAACATTAGCACATTAAAAAAAAAATACCAGGTGCCTGGTAATAATACTGTTTACTTTAGATGTAGGAAGAATTACAACAAGCTATAAAATGCTATTTTTACCTCTGCGTGCATAAAACAGTGATAAAGAATTTTAAGTTTCCGTTCCGATAACAAATGCATTCTTATTTCGCTGCTTTGTACGAGTGTGTCAGTGAGCATTATGTCTGCTGTGCTGTGCCTTGGAATAATTGTAATTAGCGAGATTAAAATGGAAACAGATTTTAGTTAGCAGCAATTTCAGAATACAGAAAGGTCAGGAGGAATGCTGGGAGAGCATTACGATAAAACCAGCATGTATAACATTTAGGATTACATAAGGCAAAATTAAACCGTTTCTCAAAAGAAGCACATTCACGTCTTAAAATGGGAGGTTTCTTTAGCATTTAGGCATGTAGGCTTTCTGTAAGCATGTCCATTATGCCACAAAAGAAAACTCTGGCTGCCTTTGCCTTTTATACAGTACCTGGGAGAAACCAAACAGTATTTTTAGTGCACCATTTCAACACATATAAAACTTGGTCCCCTGTGCTTTTGTTTGTACAGCCAGAGGAAGAAAATGATAAAAAAGGGGTCACCTTTGCCGAGATGTTATTGTTTTACAATAGACCTCTTGAAAGCCTGCTTCTTGTCAAATCACTTGCAGTGGGGAGGCCCACATATTACAGCATGCATTGACAGTTGCCATTTATTCTCTCTCCCCAAAGTCCCCAGGAGTGGCAGTATAAGGTTCTCCCACACTGACTCTCTCTCTCTCACACACAAACACCCTTCTCCTTCCTCCCAATCACTCCTGATGCAGCGAAGATCACAGTCCTCAAGCAGCTTAGTTGTTATTTTATTTATTCATGGCATTTATACATCAGTATTAAGAAGCACCATGCCTTCAGGTTTAAAATTCATAAACAAATGACACCCAAGGAAAAACTCCAGGGGAGGCTAAGACAACTTCAAGTATATGTTCTTAAGGGTCTTCATTTTTTATTATTAAATTTATATACCAGCCTTCATCTGAGGATCTCATGGCAGTTTCCAGTACACAAAAATACACAGCGTAATAACAAACAAAACAATAACCCCACACCCACAGTTTAAAAGGCCGTAGATTGTTTAGCCAAAGACCTGGTGCCGAAAGATAAGTAACAAAGCCTCCTTTGGGAGAGCATTCTGCAAGTAGAAAAGGCCCGTTTTTGTGTTGCCACCCTCCAGACCTCTGAACATCTCATCATGCCATGAAGAGCAGCAATCCTTTATCAATGTTAGTAGTGGCCCAGAGACAGATTTGGGGGAGCACAGCTGGTTCAGTTACACCAGGTACAGAACCTCAGGGGTGCTGCAGAGGGCACCGCAACTACGGTGTAGGGAGGAAAACAAATTCTGGCATTGCACAAGGCACCACTGAAATTTTAGACAGCCCCCCCAAGATTTGCCACTGAATGGCCTCCCACTTCCCAGGAGTACTCTTTCCCTGACTTCCAGATCAGATCCACAAGCAAAGCAAGCAATGGTGTCCAGGCCAGGAGGACAGGAGAGTCCCTGCCACACAATGCTTCCTTCAGAGAGCTTACTTGATGACAGTTAAAATCCTCAGGGTGGTGGGGAGCTTGATAGAGTTGTTTTCCTCCCTCACAAATGTCACGGGAAATTCTAGCCAAGCAATTTAGTGATGGCAAACTTGACTGTGCTGAGAGCCAACACAACCATGTTTGCTATCTCCACCCTGCTTGGCTAATAGCAACACAGGAACATCCCTTTTGATTATGCTTAGTGTGCTGGGGGGCAACTTGAACCCTCTGCTCCCTAGTGATCTTGTATGCCTGTCAAGTGCCCTGGGGGGAAAAACAGGACACCCCCCCCCATGAGAGCACAGTGGCCACTTGGGGCTCTTGCACAATTTTGGTCTGAGATCTTGTCCCCCAAGTTAGGGTGCCTGGGTTTGATGGGAGCTGGAGTCTAACCATATCTGGAAGGCCACAGGTTCCACATCCTTGTTGTAAAGATTGATTTGATGCCAACTATGGCCGGGGGCATACAAAGTGAGGGGCAGAGGGGGTGGTCCGCCCAAGGTGACACTCTGGGGGTGTGTGTGACAAGATGGCCCCTGCCTCCCCTCGGCTGTAGCGCAGCCGAGGGCGCGCGCAGTACATATGGGCGCCACTCATGCAGTGTCTGTATGGACTGCTGCTCTCGCACGCTGTCCATATGGGCTGCCGCACGTGCACACTACATATGGGATGCCGCACATGCGCAGTCTGTATGTGATGTCGCTCGTGCACCAGCTTGTAAGGGCGCATTGCAAGCAGCAGCGGCAGCCAGTACAGACTGCGGACGTGTGGCATCCCATGCAGTCGCCACGCGTACAAACTCCATACAGGATGCTGCACATGTGCACTCTGTACGGGCTGCCCTGCCCCGGCTGCCAGAAAGGGTTCCTCCAACACTATGGCTAGCATTAACATCACTGTTGGTGGTGATGGGAAATTTATGAGTAAGGGATGAAATGGTCAGAGGCTATATGCTTCTGAATACCCATTGCTGGAAACCACAGGAGGGAAGAGTGCAGTTGTTGGCCTCTTTCCCTTCTGCCCTACCAGACCAGTGGATACCAGCCATTACTTATATATCTATTTATCATGACTATTGGCAATTAGCAGCCTTCTCCTCCAAGAACATGTCGAATCACCCTTTTAAACCACCCAGGTTGAGTCGTCTCCTGAATTCTATTAACTTCAAGACTTTATCTTACATTGTCCTTTAGCTAAGTACCTTGATCTTAAAGATGAAAGTCTGGAGAGATAGTTTGGTGTACCATCCTTTAAAAAAAATAAACCACTTCAATGAAACGTTCTCTATGGGTTGAAAGTCAATGACTATTGGGTCCCAAATAAAGATATAATCCCACTTGCTCTGTGTTCCCTGTTCAACACTTTTCATTTTGAGAAAGGATTTGCTTTGTCACTTTCCTGCCTGCACTTCTCTTTTGCTTTTTATGCAGATGAATGATCGGCATGACAAGAACCTCCTTGCCTTTTTTAGAGGTCACCTCCTCCCACTGTCTGTTCCACCCCTGAAGTCATAATCCTCTGCCTGTGACATCACAATTAGTTTCTGAGGAGATGATTACAGTCACAAACAAAGGATTATAACTTCAGGTGGCTGATAAGCAGTGAGAACAGATGAGCTCCTGGGGGAAATTGTTCCCTTTTCATGCTGATATCCTTAAAAAGGGGGAGGGAGAAGATTGAAGTTGCCCCATGTCAGGGGGAAAAAGAATCCAGACTAAGCACTTTCTCATGAGAATGTCAGTGGCTGTTTAGCAGTTGTTCGTTGATTGTAGTGATTTAATTAGCTTCCAAATAAATGCTGCTTGATCGCTTCAGGGGATCGAAAATATGCAGAGTGAAATGCTTTAAGCTAGAATTTCCCTAAAAAGCATTCCATTTAGGACACTTAGTGTAATGTTAGTCTTCATGTGACTTAAATGGCAGAATGAATGTGCCTAGCATTTTGCAATAACCAATAAGGAGAAATCCATACCTTGGAGTTATCATTGTAAGTTAAACTACGGGTGAACAGGAGGAAGCTAAAAGGACAGCACTTTACTAAACAACACAAAAACGTAAGAAGAGCCCAGCAGGATCAGGCCAAAGGTCCATCTGGACCAGGGGTCAGCAACCTAAGGCCAATGGGCCAGAAGCGGCCTACAGAAGTCGTTTGACAGGCCCACGAGCCACCCCTGAACTGGTGCAGCACAGCACAGCACAGCACAGCACAGGGACTCACTTTCGCGGCACCGGAAATCGTGTCTGTGCATGCGCAGATGGAAATCGCGGACAGACACACGCATGTCCTACATGATCCAGCCCATGGAGGGATCTCCGTGGGACCCATCCAGTCCAGGCAAGATAAACCTTGCTGACCCCTGATCTGGACCATCATCATGCTTTCACAGTGGCCAGCCAGATGCCTTTGGGAATCCCACAAGCACAACAACATTATTTCCATCAACTAGTATTCAGAGGGATCCTGCTGCCAACAACTCCAGGGCATCGCTATTGTGACTAGTTGCAGTCACAGTGCTGGCACTCCCTGTATGGAGGCTATAGCTATTGTATAAAGGAACAAACTTGGCAACACAACGATCTGGGATGAATTTGGCTACAACTCTATTAATTACAGATGTAGGTGGACTTTGGCTCAGATATTGGGTGTGTATCCATTTCAGCTTCCTCCAAGAGGGCTGAAACTTTTACAGGATAGTGAAAAGGATTGTGGCTTCTCCCAAGATGCCAGTCTAAAAATGTGGCCACCCCAGGCCACCCAGTGCAACTGGCACTGATAGGTAGCCAGCAGACTGGAGCAGAAGCTTGGACATCCCAGTTGTCCGGCTAAGTAACAGCCAGTCCCTTCCATCGCAGCATCTTGAAGAAGAGGCTGGGATCAAAGTTCACATGACATCCTTCTCATGTTGCCCTCCCTGGGATGGGCATGCTTGGGAGTAAACACTGGCTTTTGATCCTCCATAGAGATAATGGAAGGTCTGTCTTCCTCTAGAAGCACTTCCCATCTTCCACTCCCACCACTCCCTGAAGTACATCACTTCCTCTGGAATCACTCCTCAACAAGGAAGCAACATGCAATGAGGATCTGGCACCCAGGATTAATATTATTTGTTTTCACGTTTAAATTCCACCTTGTCTCCAAGGATCACATGGTAGTGTATATAGTCCCCCCTGTTGGGATACTGCCAGGGAGACAAAGTCCATCATGGCCCCACAAGCTGGCTGCCGGACATCCCATCGATACAGTATCAGCAATTAGCGACACGAGCTCCAGAAACAGCCTGCCGCATTCGAGAACTCATGCACGCTCTATCAGCAGATAATGCACAGCGAAAGTTGCACGCAGGAGAGCATTATTTACAAGTTTTATTCAGCGTTGATTAGAACAAAGAAAAACATGACTGCCTGCTTCAGTGTCTCTGACACAGAGAGAGAGAGAAAACAAAGACACAACAGAAACATCCTGTGGAACAGGAAATACACAGACTCTGTGACTCACAAAGCCTGCTCCCTTTTAAGGTGGAACGGAAATATCCTAACACCCCCCCCATCCTCATTTTATCCTCACAACAATGCTGTGAAGTAGGCAAGGCTGAGAGCGAGGGACTAGCCTGAGGTTACCTAGTGAGCTTCATTTGCTGAGTGGGGATTTGAACCCTGATTTCCTAGCCACTACACCGCAGTGGCTCTCAATATGGGATGGTGGTAGCAAATTAAGCCAGAACAACCCAAACCAAAGCTAGAATACTACCAGAGCATGATGTGGTTCAGCAAAACTAAAAGTAAATAAATTCCCACCAGATGGATGGGGTGGTATCCTGGGGGTCCCAAAACCGGTAGGGGGGCGGACAGATATAGCATGTGGCCTATAAGTTAGTTATTCCTAGAGTATACAACTGGGCTCGATGGCCCACAATCCTTTCTCCAACTCTCTGTTTCTACAAAATGTGGTACAGACGAATATTTTCTGGGACAGAAAGCAATGTTTCTACCCATCTCGACTTGAAATAATGATAATAATCCACCTCAAGGAGTTTTTGAGGGTCGGCACGGTAGCACATTTTGCAAATTAAAATTGCTACATAGATAAATAAGTAGCAGCAGATGGATGGGTACCATCCCCCAGGAGGTTCCCTTGTGCAAAGCCCATTGAAATGAATGTGAGCTTTGTAAGAACATGACAGTTAAATTGATAGTGAAATTATGAGTATCATTGATGCAGTATGGCCTATGGGCACATGATTTGAAAAGAAAAGAAAATATGTTCTTTGGGCAACATTCTCTTAACGTTTCCGCTGGTTACTAACTTACATTTGAAAACCATAGGCTACATCTGGAAAATAGCAGATGCTAACAGATGATGTCCATTAGAAATGCACTGAAAAATAAAACCAAATGCAGAGCTCCCTGGACCCATTGTGAAGCATTTATTTCTCTTCCTCCTGTGCAAATTACCCACAGCATGAATGAAAAAAGAGAGTCTCAAATCTGCCACATCATTGCAAAGACAAACTATGGGTCAAACAAGAAAGTACAAGTGTAGCTAGCAGACACATGTGGGATTTATTGTTATTATTATTGACTTGCAAACATGGGCGGGGGGCATCAGGTCACAGTGCACTGCAAGAAGAGATTTAATTATTCCCTTCACAGCAATGATCACAATCCTCAATGCCCCCAAATAACCCCTCTGTGCTGAAATTAGTTTTAGGAAAACAACAGCATCTCCCAATGAAGGATGTTCCCTAAAGCTAATTGTGGAGTATGCATAAGGTGATATTCATCAAGATGGCACTTAAGGAGCAAAGGGTTAAACCTCCCCGCCCCCCGCTGCCCCACGCTGCCCCACTGCACTCTGTGGTCCCAGTGAAAATTTCCTTCCCCTTCTAGTACTTGTTTTTGTAAAATGTAAACAGACGTTATTCTAGGTGTACAAAATTCCTTATTTCTGTCATTCAAGAGGCTTATATTTCGTCCTTCCTCAAAGCAGGAGCTCAGCACATCTAACAACCACTAGATAAAAAAAGAAAAATGCACAAAATAGCACATCATTTAAACTGCAAAGCCACAATGACGATTCTGAAATGAACAGTGCATTGTATCCAAGAACATCCACCCATTAATGTAAGAACTTGTACAAGGGAACTTGCCCTCCTTTTCCCTAACAACATACACCTCTCAGATCTGTTTTAAGGGTTCCCCATCTCCCCAGAACAATTTGGGAGGGAGGCAGGGAGAACGGGGGAAGGGAAGTTTCATTGCACAAGCAGATGTCCTTGCATTAACAGGACAACTATGTTGGATGCAAAACATTATTCATTGCACAGTGATGTAAGTGGGAAAGTGGAGAACTTGAATTAAGATTGGGGAAAAGAGAGAATCCGAGAAAAGCTGAAATGGGCAGATTCACCTCTCCTTACCCAAAGCTAGCCCACCTTTTATCTCCTTCTCCTAGAATACCAGCTCCCAGGATGAGGCAAGTCCCGCCAGCTTGCTGTGTTGCTCCCCATGCTGCCCCATCTCACACTCAGGTTCTTCTTAGTTGGCACAGCCACTGTTGTTGCTGGCAGAAGGAGAACAAGATGCTGCCAAAATTCCTTCCCGACTCCCTCCCAGCAGCAGCCAGTGTCTTGGCCCTCACTGCTGGATGCTCCTGCCATTTTGGCTGCATGTGACACACTGACATCAGCACCATGTCTACTCTGATCCCAAGATTATAGCAGAGATTTAACACCTACTGTGCCTAGCATTTCTTTAAGATATTTTGAAGCCATGAAACGAACCATTTTAAAACTTCCTGTCCCCTCAGTGCTTAATATTGATGGATTTATTCCCCACCTTTCAATCAAATAATCAGGGTGAGTAAAATCAAATATCCAGAATACAACAAAACAGGTTCATCAGAAATGAGCTAAATTTCTAAATGCACCATTAAAATAATATAAAGACCAAATAAAACTGATCAAGTTAAAAGGCCTGGGGAAATAGCACTCCTTTGCTTGGTGCTGAAATGACATAAAAATAAGCACCAGATACTATTAGAGCAGTGTTCAGAACCTGGGGTGGAATTGCCCCAAAGGCCCAGTCTCAGAATAGGGGACATGTGGAGGCAGGAGGACTTTCCATTTGAAGGTATCTTTTCCATTTCAAGTAGAACATTACATTTTAGAAGAAGAAGAAGAGTTTGGATTTGATATCCCGCCTTTTACTCCCCTTCAGGAGTCTCAAAGCAGCTAACATTCTCCTTTTCCTTCCTCCCCCACAACAAACACTCTGTGAGGTGAGTGGGGCTGAGAGACTTCACAGAAGTGTGACTGGCCCAAGGTCACCTAGCAGCTGCATGTGGAGGAGCGGAGACACGAACCCGGTTTCCCAGATTACGTGACTACCGCTCTTAACCACTACACCACACTGGCTCTTTAGTGAGTTCAGCAACAGAAAGTTTAGTTCCATCCACATCCTGAATGCATTTATACTGGAAGTAGGTCCCACTGATTTCAGAAGAACTTTTTAAAATATAGAAGCACCTCAGACGATGATTGGAATTCAGCGCTGTGCTATGATGACACTTATATCTACAATATGGAAGTGATGTATGGAAGTGAGAGCTTGACCATAAAGAAGGGTGATCACCAAATAATTGATGCTTTTGAATTATGGTGCGGGAGGAGACTCTTGAGAGTCCCATGGACTGCAAGAAGATCAAACCTATCCATTCTGAAGAAAATCAGCCCTGAGTGCTCACTGGAAGGACAGATCCTGAAGCTGAGGCTCCAATACTTTGGCCACCTCATGAGAAGAGAAGACTCCCTGGAAAAGACCCTGATGCTGGAAAAGATTGAGGGCACTAGGAGAAGGGGACGACAGAGGACGAGATGGTTGGACAGTGTTCTCGAAGCTACCAACATGAGTTTGACCAAACTGCAGGAGGCAGTGGAAGAAAGGAGTGCCTAGCTTGCTTTGGTCCATGGGGTCACGAAGAGTCGGACACGACTAAACGACTAAACAACAACAACAATATCTACACAATAATTTCAGCTTGCTGGTTGGAATGATCCTCTCCACCTCCATGCACTATTCTGGGGATTCTCACAACCCCCTTCACCAATTGTGGGGCAGGGGGGACACGTGGGGAAGAGAGGGGAGGAAACCTGGTTGCATAAGCAGAAGTCCTTGTGCAGGGCTTCTGCTATCAAGGCTCATGAGGTAAATACTGCTCTCATTTTTAAAAAAATACATGAATGGGGTATTTTGGTACCTGAAGTGGCTTTCATTTAGCTGTTCTTGAAGCATCTTATCTTCCCTCAAAACCTTTGCAGCATTCAACAGTTCACAAATGATAATTAATTGATTTAAATCTTACCTTGATGAGAGAAACCATGCAGCTAATCTTAATCCTTCACTCTCGGAACACTTCCACTTGCCCAGAAGATACTCCATGGTGTTCAGTACTCAGCCCCCTATTGGTTTTAATTTATATAAATGATCTGTTACTTCCTCTAGCACAACAGTAGTGGGTACTAGGCACACATGCAAATTAGAGATGGGCTGGTGGTAATGAACGACATGGCAGACACTCTCCGCACTGACTGCCACTGATGCTGATTTAATTAATTCTTCAAGAAATTAAACATTCAAGTAGTCTTCTTCAAGCATTGTCCAAGGCTCAGCCAGATGCTTGAAGAAAATTAATACATATTAGATCCGAGGGTTGTTGTTTTTGCATTTTGGGGATCTTTAGGGAATTCATAGCAAATAGCACAATGAATGATCCCTTTACCTTTACCTTTTGGCTCCACATGGGGCTTTTGAGGCATCTTACAATCCTGAGTGAGAAGTATAATGCCACAGGGGGGCGGGGGGAGAGAGATATGAATATTAAAATGAAACAGTGCATTAAAGATTAGAGTCAACTAAATAAAGAAAGCGCTTGTAGGACACAAGGTGAACACTCAACAATAAATAGCAGGTATTTTGCTAGTAAATAAATGGTCTAGGGTTTTCTTTACAGCTCTGAAATTGGGTGTGCTCATGTCACTGGGTAATTGGAAAATGTATATGTGTATATATATATATGAGGCTTTTGCAAGAATATAAGGGCGTTTATCCCCCCTTGAATAAATGAAAAGCATGGTAATAAGTGTAGCTTGGATGCAAAGGGATTTATGTTCAAAGGATTCCTTTTCCCTCATATCTTGTAGGTCTTGAACTGACATTGCACACCACTCATCACTTCGAGTGACAGAAAAGCCACAGTATATCAGGCTCTGTAATGACAGCAGTGGAACATCCGAGGACGAAAGGTCTCCCACATTTACTCGCAAGATGTCAGCTTTTCTCTGTTTCTTAGTATTCATATTCCTCTGGGGGTTATGCAGGAAACTGTCACAAGTATGAAACATGCTTTTGGAGCTGGAAAAAAAAGCCTTCCTCTTTACACCCTGGATGTAATCTGTGGCCAGAGGTTAGACTCACTGACTAAAAGCAGGGATAAAATTTCCTACAGACCTGCCAAAATTCTGTGGCATGTCAAGGATGAGCAGCGGCAAAGAGGAGCATAAGCACTTTCTACAAAAGCAAGACCAAAATAGTAACAGTAATAATGATCATAATAATGATCATAATGATAATGATAATGATAATGATGAGGCAAGCTTTAGCAAAACGCTCTGGCTAGTTTTAATTCAAGTTGGATGAAATGACATTAGCATTCTGATTGACAGCCATCATTAACCAATGCACCAGCAGGCTACAATGCTAAACCCAGTACTGAAGGACAGGAATAGACAAACCCGTTCAGTTTTCTCAGTTTTCAAATTCAATTTGTGACATTTCTGCTGCAGTTTATGGGGTTTTTTTCCCAGCCCTCAGGAAAATTCACCAACATTTTGGTGCAATTTCCCAGAATAGGCACATTTTTGCAAGCCATTTTGGCTAACATAATGCATTTTATGTGCTATTTTCACTAATATATGCATTTTTATGCACACTAAATTTGTATATATCGTGGGTTTTGAATGATGGCTTTGTTTTGGTTTGCATAGTATTTTGAAAAGTGCAAATTCAGGTAGGTTCACATTAAAATTCAGAGTGAACCTAACGCCTCCCCCATCCTTCCTGAAAGTAAGGTGGTGCAACACTGCACTAAGAATTCCCACAATGAATTTCTCAGAAATTTGCTGGTGGGGGAAGGCAGAGGTACTGGTGAACCAACCAAGATAGTGGGAGATCCATGACTATATGTTCCACCATGAGGATGGGGCAGATGTGGGGGAGAAATTCTTTTGGTTTATACTTGATGTGAACCTACCTAATTTGCCCGCCAAAACCAATGCATGAATTTTTCCAGATTTTATGATGCAGTGTTCTGGCCAAAAAAAAAAAAAAAAAAAATGCATAATGAAAAGTGGATACTAGGAAAAAGTACACACAAAATGCACATATACAGGTAAGCGAAAATAATGTCCAAAGATGCATTTTATTAGTGAAAATATATTTTAAAAGGGGTTATCTTAGGAAAAACTGGGGATTTTCCTGCATATTTTTTAAAGACATCGAAGTGTCACAAAATTAACTTAAGGTTGGAAAATTGAGAAACTGGGAGAAACCAAAACTGATATATTCACCCATCCCTAGTTGGAAAGTCTTGCCATTTAGATCAATATTTGGTTTTAGAATCACCTAAAGTTGCCATTAGCCCCACACATGAAAACTTACAGGTACTGATGTGCTTCGATCAATATTTCTTTCCCTACTCATATTGCTTTGATGAATGCAGTTATTCATTCATTTCCTGCCCCCCCCCCAATGTTGCATGATGTTATATTGTTTCTAATATGTTTTGTTAACCGCCTTGGAGGTTTTCTAATTGAAAAGTGGAGTGAAATATGTATTAATTTAAAATAAATCACAGATCTTTTGCTTTGCTTGGATAAGAACTGAAGTTCATGTAAAGATGAAAATGAAAAGACATGCCCGGGGCAAATATTTTGTATCTGCTTTATTTATAGTTTAAATATTTTAACAGGCAATATTTGGGAAAGAAATTGCATGGAAAACAAGGCTAATGAGAAACAGCAATGTGTCCTTCAATATCATATTGTACAAAGTTGAACTGACTCCATTTTCATTTCTTGAAAGAAACTGGGATCTGGTGTCTTCTCTGAAGTTTATGGAATTTCCAAGCACTGGAGCAGGAGACGTCTTGGGCGGTGATCAGACTGGGAGTACAACTAAACCACCATGAGGCTTTATGTATGAAGAAGAACATGTGAACTTTGCTGGATCCATCTGGTCCAGCATCCTAGAGCACATGCTTTGCATGAGAAAATTCCCAGATTCAATTATTGGCAGGAGTAGCCCATATGGTAGCCACTTCCTGACACCAGCATATTGGGGCCACTTCCTGACACCAGCATCACTGTGGCTTATCCCATGCAACCTTTCTCATGCAAAACATGTTCTCTACCACTGAGCGATTCTCTCTCTCTCTCTCTCTCTCTCTCTCTCTCTCTCTCTCTCGGATGCTAGGCAGCATGGAGCTATGGTCAGATCCAGTGGAATCCTTATGTTCTTAATACGGACTCACAATGGTTCAGTTATTTGTTATATACTCCTAATTTCATATGGGGCACTCCTGATAGTTGGTATTGTCAAGTATTGGGTGATGAGGAAGGTCCAGGCTGTCTGGAACCTGAAACTCTCCTGTCCTTTACATATTTATTTATTGAATTTATAGACTGCCCTGTAACCGGAGATCTTTACTCTGTCGGTCCTTGCATGTCATTGTTATAATGTAATTTTAATTCTTCACATTTGTTTTCATTTCTCATTGCTCTCACTGAGACTCCCAGCTGCTCTTCTGCAGCTTGCAGTTTTTGTGTTTCACATGCAATAAGCATGGAAATTTGGGGGGGGGGATTTCAGTTCTTGTTCCAATCACACAATCATAGAATCACAGAATTGATCCCAAGGTTCATCTAGCTCACCCCCTGTGATGCAGGAATCTCAACTAAAGCATCCATGATAGACAAATACACAGGAATCTAAAAGGACAGGCACATAGACAGATTCACAGAAACCCACTAATGAATACATCCCTCTAAACTACAAATAACTAAGCAGAGAGGAATAGGAAAGGCAGGGAAATAAAGTTTGGAATGGACTGAAAATATTTGTGGAATGGTTAAGCTGTGGCTGAGGGACCATCCACATGATTTGAAATCACTTGAAATCACAGGACAAATGACAGTGTGGATAGCTCCTAACTGGGAACTCTTAAGAAAGCATTCTTTTAAGAAAGAAGTTGGTTGCAGAGGTGGGAGGCCCATTAATTTAGGTTTAAAGGTAAAGGGACCCCTGACCATTAGGTCCAGTCGTGACCGACTCTGGGGTTGCGGCGCTCATCTCACTTTATTGGCCGAGGGAGCTGGCGTACAGCTTCTGGGTCATGTGGCCAACATGACTAAGCCGCTTCTGGTGAACCAGAGCAGCGCATGGAAACGCCATTTACCTTCCCGCTGGAGCGGTACCTATTTATCTACTTGCACTCTGACGTGCTTTCGAACTGGTAGGTTGGCAGGAGCAGGGACTGAGCAACAGGAGCTCACCCCGTTGCGGGGATTCGAACCGCCGACCTTCTGATCGTCAAGTCCTAGGCTCTGTGGTTTAACCCACAGCGCCACCCGCATCCCAATTTAGATTCAGATAACTTTGGAAGCAGCCTATGGATGCACTCCATGGGTACATCAAACCAAACAGGGGCTCCCAGCTTGGGAGATCAGTCTCCTTGGCTTGAGTTTTAAAATGCCTCTCAATAGCTGGCCAGCATAATAGTTTATTTTCTCTCCCATTAAGGAGACGTTGGAGGTAAAATGTGCTTGCATTAGTAATTTGGTGGCAATGCCAGTTGGAAGCGGGGGGTGAACCTTTTAAACTCCCACTACTTCAGAAGGAAAGAGTTCAGTTCATCTGGATGATTTGTCTTCCGAAGATGGTGCAAGCACAGCTTTTCAACCTGAACTTCTCTTGCACTTTCCCTCCAATTAAAAGTGACAGGCAAAGAGGCCTGGGGTCATTTGGTATTGTGTGGGCTATTGACAGAAGTGGATTTATTTAGAACATTTTGAATGCTTCCCTTCTTTGGCGTTACTTCTAAGTCTACTTTGAATGCAAAATGTGACCAGTTTTTAAAATCAATCAACCTGCTCCTGATGGTGCATAAAATCTCTGTTAGTATGTAGTGAATCTTCCTGACCTGAGACAACAGTGACCTGTTGATATACTCCTCTACACAGGCTTATGCAAAAGAGCTTGTGTCGCAAACTCCCTAAACGTAACATTAAAAGCCTAAGACAACCCCCACTCCATTTCATTTTCATTTTGTCACGACAAAGGAAGCAAGCTGCCAACGTTAACATGCACCAAGCATTTTGGATATAAGGCACTATCTACTTTGGCTACTGTGTGAAGAAACCATCAAGGTGGCTTCTGTGTGTGCTGTAGAAAGAAGTGAGGGGCAGATGAGACTCCTCAGCCTAGGAAGGTAGTTTATCTAGCAGAAGGAAAACACTGCCCATAAATTTCTGCTGCCTTGTGGGATATCTTTAGGAGGAGAAAAGGCCAAGGAATAAACCCTACACAAATTCCGAGTGGAGTCCCTAGGACACATGGATGGTGCCTTGCATGCTTCCTTCCATCAACTTCTGCAGCCAAGCTGGTGCCAAACAGATTGTTTTCCTTACCCTTGGAACACATCGGCAAGGTTGAGTGAGTCTGTAAATTATTGTGTGTTTGAAGAAGTCCTTTTGTTTGCCCTATCTCACCAGCCATTTTTTGTTCCTGACTCCTTTTCATGTTGTGATGAAACACTCTCTCACGCCCAAGAACTCTTGCCACATCCCCTGAACTTGCCAGATATTGGCAGAGAGAGAACTCCATGTAGTGTTCCCTGAGGAGGGGGGGGGGCAAATTTCCAGTCTCCGTACTTGGGAACAGCAGCTGAGACCTTTCAGGGCAAGAATCTGAAGTGGCTCACAGAAACCATCCAAGGTTAGTCATTTTTTCTCAAGATCCCTATCAGAGAAAAGAATATTAGACCATTTAAAGGTGTCAAACCATACCATAATCCAGTGGTTCCTAACCTTTTTTTTTTAACCATGCCCCACCTAGCATCTTTAAAATCCCCCCCGTGACATATAATTCTTATTCAGAAAGTGAATGTGGAGAAAGCCTAAAAGGCAATTAACTTGGTCTAACTCATTCATGAATTGCCCCCCTTAAAAATCAAATTGCCCTCCTGTGGTATGTGTGCCCCATGTTGGGAACCATGACCATAATCCCTTGAACTCCATGCTTTTCTTCAGGATCAAGGCTCTGGCAGTTATCAGGCTCTTCTATCAGATAGAAGGGGCTCAGCTGTGATTTGAGATTTTGACAGATCAATTGCTGTTATCCTTGGAAGCTCTCTGATACCCTTTAGGACTTGGTGAAGAGTTGCCTGTAAATTTTAATTTCTCCTTCTCCTTCTCCTTCTCCTTCTCCTTCTCCTTCTCCTTCTCCTTCTCCTTCTCCTTCTCCTTCTCCTTCTCCTCCTCTTCCATCTTCTCCTTCTTCTCCCTGTTGCTACATCCTGATTTATTCCAGTAATTCCTTTCTTCTCAGGTTGGTTCTCCTCCAACCTTGTCCAGCAGCACTCAGTAGAGACCTTTGTCCCAGCTGAAACACGAACACCCTACACAACATATTTTATGAATGCAAGTAGGGGGAAAATATACCCTGGATTGCAGTCCTGAGAATTTTAGAAAACCAAAAGCTGATTGGCTACATCTCTTTATTCTCTCCCCTCCACACACACATGCACACAATTATGATTGACAAGTGGAATTCCTATGTGTGTTTACATCAAAAGAGAAAAAGCTGCTGACATTTATTTTCTTCAGTGTGGTATTGACTGGTTTTAAGCCAGTTCATGATCCCATACTGTGTATGAGTTGTTGTTGTTGGGGGGGTAGCATTTTGTGAGTGATAAATTCTAAAATGAATCCAAGATGAAATGAAAGTGTTCTACAGAAGAGGAGATTGCTAAGCAATCATGTCTGCAAAACAGTTTAAAGCAAAGGCTGCAGTCTTATACCCACTTACCTGCAAGGAAGTCCCATTGAACTCAATGGGGCTTGCTTCCAAATGAGCTGTGTAGGATTGCCCTGGCAGAGCAGGCTTAAATAGCTTGCCACCACCTCTCCCCATTTGGTGAAATCACCCTCAAGCCATAATGTTCCCCCCTAGGGAGAAACCCCCTTTCCTCTTTATCCAGGGGTGGAGGGGTGTGGCAAATGGGGTGAATGGCATTCTTGTGACCTTTTTTGTTGGATCCAGGAAAGAGTAAGTGGATCTTTGGTTGTGCCATGGGCCTTCCTGGCTATTTCCTGTTCAACAGGCCCCTGGACCTCCCTCCCCAAATCCATTCTCTCCATGTGATATTGATCTCCATGTGATATTGTACCTGAAAAGGCTCTGGAATCCAAAATAAATATTTGAAGGGGCAGTGGACAAAACGTATGGCAAACATTTACATGAAGTATCTGGATCAGCCAAAATGCCTCTATAGTGAAACTGGGTGGTTGTATTCAACTGTGTCAGCTCAGTTTGGGGGCTGTTTTCTGAAAATTCCCCTGCTACCTAACCGGGTGTTGGCAGTGCTTCTCTTGTTGGTGTAAATAATAAATAATTAAAAAAAAAACTTGTCCAGTAGCACCTTAGAGACCAACTAAGTTTGTTCTAGGGAATAAGCTTTTGTGTGCATGCACACTTCTTCAGATACCATGCACATGAAAGCTTATACACAGAACAAACTTAGTTGGTCTCTAAGGTGCTACTGGACAATTTTTTATGTTATTTATTTATTTTGACTGCGTCAGACCAACACGGCTACCTACCTGAATCTTGTTGGTGTGTTGGTTTTCTCAGTCTGCAGCCAAAAAAAGGAGAAATGTTTCTGATCTTCAACCCCTCATTTTTTCTACATCTGTCCAAAGAGATTATTTAATGCCGTTGTGGATGTGATCCTCAAGACTCTAACTGGAAAGGAAGCCCCTCTGAACACAATGAGACGAACTTCCAACTAAACCCACATAGGGGTGTACTGTTGAAGTATGTATTTTTCCTTCCAAAAGGGAAGAGAAAGCCTTCTGTTCTTGGGAAGTTAAAGCTGACTCTTCAGTGTGTCAAAACAAGGGGGTGGAGAAAAGGAAATGTAGAATGATATGATTTCATAAGCTGTTCTCCTTAATGAAATTCGGCCCCTTTCCTCACCTCCCATTGTAATAAAGAGGATGAAGCCTTTTGTAGTTCGTTCTAAAGGGAATAGACTTTGTATTGATTTATGAGTGCAAAAGGAAATGATGGATTGCAGTAGCAGCTGAGATAGAGACAGGAATACCCCCCAGATGGCTTTTTCACCATCATAGACCTGGGCTAAAATTGCTTCATTCATTTCCTGTACACACACAAAAACACCTACCTTCTTACTGATACTGGTATCCTTTTGTGTCAATTGCACAAGGTTTTCTAATAATATAAATAACACCCCATTAGCAATTCACCTGTTAGCATTACTTTGAATGATCCCATGGCTTTATAATGCGATTCACAGTATTTGCTGCATTATTGGTAGGCACTAGGCAGAGAAGTGCAAAACCCACACAGGAAAATTAGATGTCAACTCTTTATGATAACTCGCATTTTCAGGCCTCCATCCCCAACACTGTGTTCATAAATAGTCATCAGTTGCTCAAATTGACATGCAGTACTCGTTCTATTAGGGTTGGAGGAGAATCTCACTTTGGTTGTCATTTTACTGCAAATAAACCTAGTTCACAGAACAGCACACAAACTGGAACATTACCCTTTGAAATTTGCACTTAAAATGCATATATTTCTTTACAAAATCCATGCAGGTATGTACAAAAATCCATTCTGTTAGGAAAACCACTTGGGGGGAAACAGTATATTGAGGAAAATTGCATTATTTATTTCTTTTTCAATTTATTTAACAGGATTTGTACACAGCTTATTCATCAAAACTTCTAAGCAGCTTACATAAAATACACATAAAAATATGGATGCTGAACTGAACTGGAGAACTGAAGTTAAGATTAGAAAAGTAAGAAATCGAGAGAAACTGAAGATAACAGATTACTCTGGTCACTTTTCCTGGTCAGATAAATAAAGTGTGGGTGATTTAGGGAGTGGGAGCTGCTGCAGAGGATGTTTTGGAGATGGTGTGGAGAAAGTGGAAAAAGAAATGCTTTTCTCCCTCTCTCCCAATATTCAGAGACATTCAATGAAGCTCCAGGACACAGAAAAGAAAGTACTTATTCACATAGTCATAGGGCATAGTTAAACCAACAACTAATGACAACCACCAACTTGGATGACCTTATAAGAGGATTAGACAAATTCATGAAGGATAAGACTATCAATGGCTACTAGGCACAATGGCTATATTCTGCCTCCATTGTTGGAGAGACATCACCTTGCCAACAAAGGTCCGTATAGTTAAAGCTATGGTTTTCCCAGTAGTGATGTATGGAAGCGAAAGCTGGCTCATAAAGAAGGCTGATCGCCAAAGAATTGATGCTTTTGAATTCTGGGGCTGGAGGAGACTCTTGAGAGTCCCATGGACTGCAAGAAGATCAAACCTCTCCATTCTTAAGGAAATCAGCCCTGAGTGCTCACTGGAAGGACAGATCCTGAAGCTGAGGCTCCAATACTTTGGCCACCTCATGAGAAGAGAAGACTCCCTGGGAAAGACCCTGATGTTGGGAAAGATTAAGTGCACAAGGAGAAGGGGACGACAGAGGACGAGATGGTTGGACAGTGTTCTCGAAGCTACCAGCATGAGTTTGACCAAACTGCGGGAGGCAGTGGAAGACAGAAGTGCCTGGCGTGCTCTGGTCCATGGGGTCACGAAGAGTCGGACATGACTAAACGAATAAACAACAACATTGTTGGAGGCAATGTGCTTCTGAATGCCAGTTGCAGGCAATCCCAAGTCTGGGGAATGCTTAAGTCCTTCTTGTAGGCTTCTCATAGCCATATTATTGGCCACTGTGAGAACAGGATGTTGAGCTAGATGGGGCACTGGTGTGATACAACTTTCTATACTTATGTTCTTGAGCATTTGCCATCTTATCTGGTGCTAAAATGGAAACTGGAGTTCAAAAACATCTGGAGGGCCAGAGGTTTGCAGTCCCTGTGATACAATACTCTAATCATGTATGATTGTATTTACTGAACTGGGGAAGACATAACCACTGCTGAATGCGGTTTTGAATCACAATCTTTGATGAGATGATAGGATATAGGGTTTTGGGGGAAATCAAACTCCCATAAGAATAAACAGTTAGTTTGTATATAGAATGCTTGTTCAAAATACAACAAAGCCTCCCAGATGAACCTGAAGCAGAGTCCAACTGAAATTTCTTCCAGTTGAACAGAACCACAGATTTCATCTCCATTTGTATCTTTGATAAATTTCAGTAGCAAACTTATTCTTAGGTACCCTGACATTGTTGATGGCAATATTCGTATTAAAGTGTGCATTAGGAAGAAATTCTAATACCCCAAAGTTTCTCTCACAGTCATGAAACATGGAGCAATAACTCACTGCCTTGTCACCTGCTATATTTCAGGCTAAATACCCTAATGTATGACTTCTTATTTAAGAGCCTTCATTTGGTGAACAAAAGCACACTAAATGGAACTAGTGTACACATCCATTTTTCTCTTTTGACACCTGCAATACAATGTGGGTCATGCTAATTAATCAAATACTTAGGCATACTGAGCAAGTTTGTGTGTTTTTGTGGGAGTAAAGAATGGATGTGTCTGTTTCAGAATCTTCTCACTATGTAGCTTCCTAGGATTTGGGCATGTAGCATCTGTTTGAGAGAGTGGAATTAACATTTGCAAAACGTATTCCATGTTTTGAAAGCAATGAAACCAGATTAATTATTGGCTAACTCCAAGATCATTGTTTAAGCTGCAGCCCTCAAAACCAATTCCATATACCAATTAAGGCTGGACAAAATACCCCCTGCCATTCTGTAGCCCCATTTAGTGCACAATAGGTGAGGAGATTTCACTGATTTTGTGAAGGGCAACAGGACCTTCAAAGCTCCATTGGGTTGGTGGATGTTCTATAGGACATTTGAACTTAAGAAGAGTTCTTCTGGAATAGGCCAAAGGCCCATCAAATCCAGGTTAATGTCTTCACTGTGACCTGTCAAATGCCTATGGGAAGCCCACAAGTAGGAGCTGACTGCTACCACTTTTGATTCCCAGCAGCTGATGCTGCCTCCAGGAGTAAAGGACAGACATAACTATCATGGCTAGTAGCCATGATTGACTTACTCTGATCTTTGGGTAGTGAATTCTATAGTTAAATTATCTGCTGTGTGAAGAAGCAGCTCCTTTCATTTGCATGCCAAGGCCCACTGAGCCTATTGCCCCCGATATATTGAATAAACCAGATAGGACACAGAATGTAACTGTAAAATGGGTTCAACAGGACACAACCTTATTGATTAGCAATGTGAAAGGTTTCACATAGACATTGAGTATACCATTTTACACTCCAGCCTGCCTGCTTGGAATGTTTCTAGGGCTAACACAACTCTGGGCATCCTATGACCTACATCAAATATGGGTAACGCCAGAGGGGTCCCCATCAAGGAGTGCTATGGCCCTAGCCCCTGCCTGGATATCTGGACAAAAGCATCTCCTCACAGGTCCTTTTAATGAGATACCCTTTACAGTGGTACCCCGCAAGACGAACGCCTCGCGAGACGAAAAACTCGCAAAACGAAAGGTTTTTTCGTTTTCGAGTTGCCTCGCAAGACGAATTTCCCTATGGGCTTGCTTCGCAAAACGAAGCTTGCCCCGCAAGCTCCGGGGACAGTGGGTCTTCCCGCTGTCCCCGGACCTCTTTTGAAGCAAGGGGCGGCGTGGAGAAGCGAATCCCCGCAGCCCCTTGCTTCAAAAGAGGTCTGGGGACAGCGGGGAAGAAGCGATCTTCTCCCCACAGCCCCAGGTCCGGGGACAGCGGGAAGCGCTTCCCGCTGTCCCCGGACCTCATTTGAAGCAAGGGGCGGCGTGGAGAAGTGATCTCCCCGCAGCCCCTTGCTTCAAAAGAGGTCTGGGGACAGTGGGGAAGAAGCGATCTTCTCCCCGCAGCCCCAGGTCCGGGGACAGCGGGAAGCGCTTCCCGCTGTCCAGGGACCTCTTTTGAAGCAAGGGGCAGCGGGGAGAAGCGATCTTCTCCCCACAGCCCCAGGTCCGGGGACAGCGGGAAGCGCTTCCCGCTGTCCCCGGACCTCTTTTGAAGCAAGGGGCGGCGTGGAGAAGCGATCTCCCCGCAGCCCCTTGCTTCAAAAGAGGTCTGGGGACAGCGGGGAAGAAGCGATCTTCTCCCCGCAGCCCCAGGGCCGGGGACAGCGGGAAGCGCTTCCCGCTGTCCCCGGACCTCTTTTGAAGCAAGGGGCGGCGGGGAGAAGCGATCTTCTCCCCACAGCCCCAGGTCCGGGGACAGCGGGAAGCGCTTCCCGCTGTCCCCGGACCTCTTTTGAAGCAAGGGGCGGCTTGGAGAAGCGATCTCCCCGCAGCCCCTTGCTTCAAAAGAGGTCCGGGGACAGCGGGGAAGAAGCGATCTTCTCCCTGCAGCCCCAGGTCCGGGGACAGCGGGAAGCGCTTCCCGCTGTCCCCGGACCTCTTTTGAAGCAAGGGGCGGCGGGGAGAAGCCTGCCTCCACCGCCCGGCTTCGGAACGATGCTCCGAAGCCGGGCGGCGGGGCGGGAACACCTTCTGAAGGCGGGCGGGGGGCGAAAGTCTTTGTTCCCCCCTGCCTGCCTTCCCGGGAGAGCGGAGAAACACAGCGCGTTTCTCCGCTGTCCCGGAGGGCTTTTGAAGGCAGGCGGGGGGAGCAAAGACTTTCGCCCCCCGCCCGCCTTCAGAAGAGGTCCAGGACCTCTTCTGAAGGCGGGCGGGGAGCAAAAGTCTTTGTCCCCCCTGCCTGCCTTCCCAGGGGCTTTTAAATCGCCCCGGACAGCGGAGAAGTCCTCCGCTGTCCCGGGGCGATTTTAAAATGCCGCCCGCCAGCATTTTAAGATCGCCCGGACAGCGGAGAAGTCCTCCGCTGTCCCGGGGTTTTTTAAAATGCTGGGGGTGGGAAGAAAAGCCCTTGTCCCCTCCCCAGCCTTCAGAAGAGGTCCGGGGACAGACTGTCCCCGGACCTGGTCTGAAGGCGGTTTCCCTAGGAACGCATTAATTGATTTTCAATGCATTCCTATGGGAAACCGTGCATCGCAAGACGAAAAACTCGCAAGACGAAGAGACTTGCGGAACGAATTAATTTCGTCTTGCGAGGCACCACTGTACCATGAAGGTAACATGCTGCAACCTCTCTCCCCACCTTCTGTTTCTGTAAATCAACCTGTTTCTTGAAAATACTTAGAATATAGTGTGTTGTTGTTGTTGTTTAGTCGTTTAGTCGTGTCCGACTCTTTGTGACTCCATGGACCAGAGCACGCCAGGCACTCCTGTCTTCCACTGCCTCCTGCAGTTTGGTCAAACTCATGCTTCAATAACACTATCCAACCATCTCGTCCTCTGTCGTCCCCTTCTCCTTGTGCCTTCCATCTTTCCCAACATCAGGGTCTTTTCCAGGGAGTCTTCTCTTCTCATGAGGTGGCCAAAGTATTGGAGCCTCAGCTTCAGGATCTGTCCTTCCAGTGAGCACTCAGGGCTGATTTCTTTCAGAATGGATAGGTTTGATCTTCTTGCAGTCCATGGGACTCTCAAGAGTCTCCTCCAGCACCATAATTCAAAAGCATCAATTCTTCGGCGATTAGCCTTCTTTATGGTCCAGCTCTCACTTCCGTACATCACTACTGGGAAAACCATAGCTTTAACTATATGGACCTTTGTCGGCAAGGTGGTGTCTCTGCTTTCTGCTTTTTAAGATGCTGGAATGTAGTATAGGGTTGCCATATATCTGGAGAAACTGGACATGTCCTCTTTTGGGGGGTCAACATGGCCATCCGGGGTGAATTTTACATTTTAGAAGAAATGTCAAGGGTTTGGGGGGGTTAGTTAATTTATTATTTGCTTGGGGAAGGGCTGTGTCCCGGTGGATGATGGGGGGGGGGTAAGCAGGTGTTCGCCCCAAGAAAGCTCAACAACTTTTTATGTCCAGATTTTTCCTTCTTGAAATATGGCAACCCTAACATAGTAGAAACTATGAGAGAATGATGCAACCTTTCACCATTGCCACCAACATATTCAAATCAATATGCTGGGGAATTAGCTCTCCATGTATCTCAAACTGCCTCGTGTACTTCTTAAATTTTCCAATTTTATACAGAATCCATGCATTGCTATGCAAGAACCAGGCTATGATAAGACAAGACATTTTAAAAGCATATCTAGCTCCAAACCAACCATTGCCAAAGCCAGGATTCATTAGCGTTACTAATGCTGCATTCACCACTGTGTCTTGCTTAATTTAAATGTTCAGAAATCCAGGATGTTGCACATAACTTCGCCAAGGAAAAAACTGAAAAATGCAATAAACTATTAAATGCTCTACATTTACTTAATGCACCACACGAGGAGAGTCATTCCAAATGATTTTGTGCTAATGCAGTACCAACACATTGTTTGATAGACCTTTTCTCACCTTTGGGCCCCCATCACTGTAATTGGTATTGGGGATTTACTGTTCTGATTGCATCCATCAATCAGAGCTCACAGGAAAAGATTACAATAATAAAATAAAATAATTCTTTGGATCCAATATCAGGTCTAACTCTAATGTGCCCTTTCATGTGTTCACTTATCATTTGTGGACTGAAAGCAACAAAAACAGCAATTCTCATAATATTCGCTACATTGATTTCTGTTCCACATATGGGCGAATAAGCGAACATCAGCAAATTCTGTTCCCGTTTCTGTTTTGGTCATAATTTCCCGAGTTCCTTGTTTATGAATCCAAGAGATAAATGCAGGTAAGTCTGTGAAGCAAAATACAAGCAAGGTGATTTTTCACTTTTCTTTTTGGCTCTAAGCTATTTTGGATTGTGGACACTCTTAACTTTGGTTTATATCACCCCCAGATTGCATCCCACAACTCACTTCATCCCCCTACACAATGAAAGTCCCATAAGTCATGGTTAGCAGTCATTTATTCAATAAAATTTCTTCCTTTCTCCCAAGCTGGCTTGTGAGACCTGGAAATCAATCTCTCTAGGGGAGGACATTTCAGCTGCAATGGATCATCTCTCAACCACCTTCTCTTGTCTTTGCATCTCATTTCCTAAGCTCAATAATCACAGACTGTTTGTTGACTGCAATTGGAGGGTGGACATTTTAAGATTTTTTTTATAAGCCAGGTTTTCTTTCTTTCAGTTTCTGTGTTTAAAATCTTCATTGTAAAATGCACCAGGGGCTCTACTTCTCTCGATCTCGATTTATTTTTAAAAAATAAATGTATGAAATAAAAATGTTCAGTAAAACTGAAATAAAGCAAAAAGGAAAAGGAAAATAACTGACTTTCGTATTACTTTGGGGACAATGATATGAAGATGACAACAATGTCAACAACAAATGCTAAGTATAAATTAGATCAGAACTATGTACGGCCAGAAACATAGATGGCTGCCATAAAAGACAGCCCCTTACCAAAGTCTGCCCCTGGATGGAGGAAGCAGCTGTCATTCAGGTGCATCTCTGGTGCAACTATGCATTCATTCAAACTTTTACAGATTTGCCATGTATACCAGGCTCTGGAGAAGGGTGGAGAAATATGTTGCCTCCCACCAGGTGCCACCTGCAACACAACACCTGCAGCTGTCATGTCAGTGAAGTGGGAGGGAGGAAAAAGGTGAACAGGACTTTGCAAATCCGTGAGGGGCAGGGAGAGGGGAGCTTGGAGACTTACACGGACAGAGAAGGCCCACTGAATTTTCATTGGCTCAGAAGGAAATTGAGATCATTCAAATTTTGAAGGAAATAATAACTTGTGTTATTTTTGAATCCTGCCAGAGTCAAGCCAGGGGAAGCTAGCCTATCAATGGCGAGGTTCCATTTGCACCCTTACACCTCAAATTCTGAGCCACCACACTGCATTGCGAATAAGTATCAGACGGCAATTTTGTCTTTTAAAGTAATGATTTTGTGTGAGTTTGAAGTACATACGAAGTTAAATTGGATAATTGATTTCTTCTACCGTCAGAAAAAAAATAAACCAATGGGGGGGGACAAAAAACTATTACCACATATTTTCAAGCCAAAATAATTTCTATAAAAATCAAATTATAATGCCTGCTGGCCTGCTTTTTTATTTTTAGAAAACATGTAAACAGCAAGGGAAACACCAACCTAATATATCAATAGCTTTGATGACTTTTCCCCTCCTGTTGCAACATTGCTAATGGTTATTTTATCAATCAATAAAACGTGTATTGTATGGATTTGGCAATGCATAATAACGACTTGCTGTCTTTCTGTATTTCAGTACCATCCGCTCCCATATGGACTCCTTCTGAGACCATTTGCTAGGCGCCACCATTATCTCAGGTTACCTGTGTGATAACTGGGACAGGGATGGTGATCTTTCTGTGATGATGTTCCAATTGATGTTCCCTTTCCCTTCCCAGAAATGACCAGGTGGCACAAAGCTTACTATATTTCAGACTCTGAGTCAAAGATGGGGAGCATGTTGCCCACCAGGTGTCATTGGACTACAGCTCTCATCTTCCTTGACTGTTGCCCATGTCAGCTGCAGCTGATGGGAATTGGAGTCCAACCATGTATGGAGGATCACATGTTTCCCCAGTCTGGCTCAAAGTCAACCCAGTTTTCTTTCTATATTTTCCCCAGTTTTAAAAACTCCATTCTGTTGTTTGGAAACAGGTTTTTTAAGGATTTTTTTTAAAGATCACATGATGGAAAATGTTCTAGAATTCCAGGTTCTATTCCAAAATGTATTAAAGGTGGTATTTTAGGGTTAGAGCTTAAGCTATTGTGTTTGGTTGTTTAATTCCCTGTGTGTTCCCTTTTCTGTCAAGTTGTGGGATAGTTTCAATGCTTCGCATTGTTTTCCTTGAAATCAGAAACAACAGCACATAAGAGGTAAAGCAGCATTGAGTTAAAAGCAATGTTCTCTTTTCCACCCCAGGTTCCAAGTCAAGATCTGAGTTGGACTTCCCTAACTAATAAGATGGACCACAACACAACAATCCATCAGTTTTCTCTAGCAATCCTTCCAAGCATAGGTACCAACTCTATAGGGCTAAGGTGTATTCAGCCCTCACCCCAAGTCTGCTGAGCCCCCCTCATCTTGACTGAGTGGAGGAGGCCGAGTATGGCCTCTCCACCACTAACCCAGAACCTTACTTGTGATGGGGCGGTCAGGACTGTCCAAAGTGTCCCAAGGGTGTTTCACTGCGTGGGTAGGGGCCCTGCAAGGTCATCTAGAGCAGCAGCAAAAGGACAGCTCCCCTTCCTGGCCCTGCTGCTGTGCTGTCTCCCAAGGGGTTGATGCCACTGCTGTGCTTCCCAGTCCAGCCACCAGGGCAGGGTGAGCGGGGACTACAAGTCCCATCATAGCTCTGCCCCGTCTGCCCCCTCCGCCGAGCTCACTTCCTCTGCAGGGCCAGCAGTGGCGAGGCCAACAAGTCAGGAGCTGAGCACTATGATGCACCACACAGCTGAGCTCCGTGCAACAAGTATGCACATGACGCATAACATGTGTGACATCACATGTGTAGACCACACACCGCATGCATGACAGCCCCCCTAATGTCGGGCAGAACTTGGCACCTCTGCTTCCAAGAGACAGTGATGGCCACCAGAGTAGATGACTTTCAAAGAAGATAAGACAAATTAATGGCGGCTGAGGCAATCAGTGGCTACAAACGTCAATGGTTAATTCTCCCTCCACAGTCAGAGGCTTCTGAACACCAGTTGTTGTTGCACTCAGGCTTCGCATAGGCTTCTGGCTGGCCATTGTAAGAACAGGATGTTGCAACATTTGAATTTGGCTCAAAATGTGTACCAAAATACTTATAACAATACATATTTTATCCTAAAATGTTTACAGAAATGTTTGTACTAGGATAAAATGAAAGCAAAAACTGGAAACAAAAACACATGCACATTTAGTCACAGAATGTGTTAAAAGTGAATTTTTGTGCTTTCATTTTTAATTGCAGTTTGAGGCTGAAACAGAACAGAACAGACTTATGAATATATGCATGTACAAAACTGAGGGGTACCAGAAATAGACGGATATGTCCATATGTCAAGGATAGATACTCCACCATATTTAGCTGCATTAAAGTATACTGGAATTAGAGTCAAGCTATAAACCAACCCCCCGATTGCCAAGCCAACAACCTTTAAGCAGGCCTAAAATGCTAAAAGGGATGCAGGTGGCGCTGTGGGGGACGCAGGTGGTGCTGTGGTCTAAACCACTGAGCCTAGGGCTTGCCGATCGGAAGGTCGGTGGTTCGAATCCCCGCAACGGGCTGAGCTCCTATTGTTTGGTCCCAGCTTCTGCCTACCTAGCAGTTCAAAAGCGTGTCAAAGTGCAAGTAGATAAATAGGAACCGCTCTGGCGGGAAGGTAAACAGCGTTTCCATGCGCTGCTCTGGTTTCACCAGAAGGGGCTTAGTCATGCTGGCCACATGTCCTGGAAAAACTGTCTGCAGACAAACGTCAGCTCCCTCAGCCAGTAAAGCAGGATGAGCATAGCAACCCCAGAGTTGTTCACAACTGAACTGTCAGAGGTCCTTTACCTTTACCTTTTTTAAATGCTAAAATGTCTGCATTGATCAATGCTGAGAATAGCCTTGCTCTGGGTTCTACTGCACACATCTACTAGCCTTTGCAGCAGCTGTCATGGTCCAGTTCTCTATTTATTATATAGCTAGCACCGTAGGGGACATACTTAGTTTAAGGAGATGTCAAACTGCATTTTATGCTTTTATTCTGAGACTAGTAAGAGCCATAGCTAGCATGACACCTTCTGGGAGGGATTGCCAGAGCTGCAGGCCACTTTCTGAAGTACGGCTCAAGCAAGCATTCACTCATTCCTGACTCTAAGGTGTGTAAGAGCTGACTGTGGCCACCAGATGAATACTCAGCCTGAAGCCTCAATGGAAATAGTCAATCCCAGTAATTTCCTCAAAATGCAGTAACGATCTGTTGTTTCATACTCCTATTAAGCACCATTTCACACACAGAGTCGCTGATGTTAAACCGGCTTGTCTGAGGAAAGTGATATATGTGAGCAATATGTAAGTGTGTATGTTAACAAGTTCCTCCCCGCCCCCTCCACCATTTCAAAATCTCTGCCTTTTAATTGCATGTACTGTGCGGTGATGGGAAATAATGCTATTTGTAGCTTTCAGTTGTCATTCTGCCTTACATGAAATAACTGTAGTTGGCAGGGAAAGGCTGTTCAGGGCAAAAGAGCAGGGAACTTCATTTGCCTCTACTACCAAGCGGACCATTTAAATGTTTGGATTCTTATGCTGAGAAAATTTGGAACGTTGCTAAGACTTCCCTCCCCCCCCCCCCGGCCTGAATATTTTCATTTGTGAACTTGAAAGGCAAACTGTTCTCCCTTATTTGTATTTTCTGTTGTAGGGTAAAACCTATGTTGCTGCCCAGCACTCCCCTTGAGCTGGTGTACACCATATTATTTTCCAGAATGCCACTGTGCCACAAAACTCTATTCAGGGAGATAGCATTTTTGTAATCATGAGCCCTATGTGGAAAATAAATGCATGGAGGCAAAGTGGGATCATACCTCCTACTCCTGATGTCAAGCAGGTTGATCGTGGACCCCTGCAAATGTCAATCATACCCTTGCAGAAGTGTATGCTCATAGTCTTCCAAGAAGTTGGGGTCTCTGATCCTATGGAGTCTGCATGCACATAAGGGGTCTATGATTAGTAATAGTACCACTCTATTCTGCCTTGGTCAGACCACACCTGGAATTGTTGTTGTTTAGTCATTTAGTCATGTCCAACTCTTCGTGATCCCATGGACCAGAGCACACCAGGCACTCCTGTCTTCCACAGCCTCCGTCAGTTCGGTCAAACTCATGCTAGTAGCTTCGAGAACACTGTCCAACCATCTCGTTCTCGGTTGTCCCCTTCTCCTTGTGCCCTCAATCTTTCCCAACATTAGGGTCTTTCCAGTGAGTTTTCTTTTCTCACGAGGTGGCCAAAGTATTGGAACCTTAGCTTCAGGATCTGTCCTTCCCGTGAACACTCAGGGCTGATTTCCTTAAGAATGGATAGGTTTGATCTTCTTGCAGTCTATGGGACTCTCAAGAGTCTCCTCCAGCACCATAATTCAAAAGCATCAATTCTTCGGTGATCAGCCGTCTTTATGGTCCAGCTCTCACTTCCATACATCACTACTGGGAAAACCATAGCTTTAACTATATGGAATTTTGTTGGCAAGGTGATGTCTCTGCTTTTTAAGATGCTGTCTAGGTTTGTCATTGCTTTTCTCCCAAGAAGCAGGCGTCTTTTAATTTTGTGACTGCTGTCACCATCTGCAGTGATCGTGGAGCCCAAGAAAGTAAAATCTCTCACTGCCTCCATTTCTTCCCCTTCTATTTGCCAGGAGGTGATGGGACCAGTGGCCATGATCTTCGTTTTTTTGATGTTGAGCTTCAGACCATATTTTGCGCTCTCCTCTTTCACCCTCATTAAAAGGTTCTTTAATTCCTCCTCACTTTCTGCCATCAAGGTTGTGTCATCTGCGTATCTGAGGTTGTTGATATTTCTTCCGGCAATCTTAATTCTGGCTTGGGATTCATCCAGCCCAGCCTTTCACATGATGAATTCTGCACATAAGTTAAATAAGCGGGAGACAATATACAGCCTTGCCGTACGCCTTTCCCAATTTTGAACCAGTCAGTTGTTCCATATCCAGTTCTAACTGTAGCTTCTTGTCCCACATGGAGATTTCTCAGGAGACAGATGAGGTAATCAGGCACTCCCATTTCTTTAAGAATTTACCATAGTTTGCTGCTTTGACACAGTCAAAGGCTTTTGTATAGCCGATGAAGCAGAAGTAGATGTTTTTCTGGAATGCTCTAGCTTTCTCCATAATGCAGTGCATGGAATACTGTGTCCAATTCTAGCCACCATAGTTTAAGAAGGATGTTGAGAAGCTGGAATGTGTGCAGAAGAGGGTAACCAAGTTGACCAAGGGTCTGGAATCCAAGCCTTATGAGGAATGGTTGAAGGAGCTGGGTATATTTAGCCTAGAAAAGAGGAGACTGAAAGGAGATACGATAGCCATCTTCATATATCTCAAGGACTGTCACATGGAACAAGGAAGAAGCTTGTTTTCTCCTGCTCTGGAAGGTAGGACTTGAACCAATAGCTTCAAGTTACAAGAAAGGAGATTCCAACTAAACATCAGTAAAAACTTTCTGGCAATAAGAGCTGCTCGACAGTGGAATGGTCTCCCTTGGGAGGTTGTGGGCTATCTTTCCTTGAAGACTGGATGGCCATCTGTCATGGATACTTTAGCTGAGATTCCTGCATTGCAGGGTGTTGGACTAGATGACCCTTGAGGTTCCTTCCAACTCTACAATTCTACAATTCTATGAATCTATGATCAAAGCATGTTGGAAATATGGTCATAGGGTGCAACATTGGGAGCAAGGCCAGGAAATGCAGTCCCACTCCCCCTCTAGCTGTGAGCCTCCATGCATAGAACTCACATCCTTTTATTATGTCAATTGCAAACAGAGCACTAAACAGACCAGATGGATGTACTAGCTAGCCAGCCTCTGGTTTAAACAGTAAAATATGATTTCCACTAATTATGTTTCATGGATATGAAGATAGCATTGCCTTTTCCCAGCTAAATATTGTCCTTCTTGACTATACTATTTGGTGGGAAAGACTCAAACAGGTGGCCTTACTCATGGTTTTGGTACTTAAAACATACTGCAGCCTTGCAGGGTCACATCATGAGCAAATGGGGTCCCCTGGCACTGGAAGTACATCTGATGGGTGCCATTATCCCCCCCCCCCATAGCAAACAACATATGGTGTTTCTGCATCCCTGCTCAGTGTGGTGATGCTACAAGCCACCCAGCAGCAGCTTCCCGACACTTGCAACTAGGAAAAGGACAACATCTGCTTTTGGGCAGCAAAGCACTGCTTTTCTACCATTCAGACCCAAGGGACAAGTTTATGGATGCATGCAATGTATGCCACAATGGGGAAAGCCTGGCAGCTGCTACCAAATAAAAGCATCTATTGATGCTCAGAAAGTGCTGTGGCCATCTGCTGTGTATATTCCAAAACAGTGCCCACGTGCACCATTTCTGAGAGGTTGCTCAGCGCTACCATGTTGTCTCCATAGTCAACAGAGAACAAAATAAGAAGCAAAGGGGGGGGATCCAAAATCCCTAGCAGGGCATATGAATCTTTATCAGGCCAACCATTTTTATTTATTCTTACAAAATGCTTTTAAGTCCTCCAGAACTCTTCCTAAGGCTAGATGCTAAACAAAAGCAGAGGGCGATGGAAAGGATACAGAAAAACTTGGCTGATATTTATGTCTTAGTATTGATACATAATGTGAGAGGATGTAGTAGTTTAGGCCCTTCTAGGTGTTATGAAGGCTTCAGGTTGCATCTAGGACTAGCCGTGTGCTGCAAATTAATCCTGGTGTGTTTTTCAAACATTCTCCATCGACTAACATGACAACAAACTGTGCTTCAGAATTCTCAGAAGGAAGGAAAATGTTCATCAAATTCTGATGGATCAAGTGCTTCTTGTTGTTGTTGAACTTGCTATACTTTTGAGGTCAGGAATGGAGTTTTGTGAGTGTCCCTTCTTCCACCACAAGCTCACTGATGGTTTACACTCCACAAGTTTCTTTTTTTTTTTTATAAAATTTTTATTGGTTTTACGAAATTTTTTAAAAAACAAACAAACACTTAAGAAAACAAACATACACGTATAATTTCATAACATATTTTCATAAACCTCTTTTCTAAGACTTCCCCATACCCCCCCTTTCTGCATCCCAATGTCCATAATTTTGTAGCAACTCCCAATTGTTACTTTCCAACCTTAATCATCTTAGTCATCTCTATATTCTAACCTTATGTCACTGTATCCCTTTGTTCCTAAGAACCAAAACACTCTAACATTCATTAAGTTTATAATAGTCCTTAAGATATCTTTTGAATTTTCTCCATTCTTCTTCCGCTGTCTCTTTTCCTTGATCACGAATTCTGCCTGTCATCTCTGCCAATGTCATATAGTCCATCACTTTCATCTGCCATTCTTCCAGAGTGGGTAGATCTTGTGTCTTCCAATACTTTGCGATGAGTATTCTTGCTGCTGTTGTAGCGTACATGAAAAAAGCTCTGTCCTTCTTTGACACCAATTGGCCGACAATGCCCAAGAGAAAGGCCTCTGGTTTTTTAGGAAAAGTACATTTAAGTACCTTTTTCATTTCATTATAGATCATTTCCCAGAAAGCCTTAATCTTCGGGCATGTCCACCAAAGGTGGTAGAAGGTACCTTCAGTCTCTTTGCATTTCCAACATTTGTTATCGGGCAAGTGATAAATTTTTGCCAGCTTGACTGGGGTCATGTACCACCTGTATACCATTTTCATAATGTTTTCCTTTAAGGCATTACATGCCGTAAATTTGATACCGGTGTTCCATAACCATTCCCAGTCATCTGACATAATGTTATGACCAACATCCTGTGCCCACTTAATCATGGCTGATTTGACTGTTTCCTCCTGTGTATTCCACTTCAGCAACAAGTTATACATTCTAGATAAATTCTTAGTGGTAGGTTCTAACAATTCGGTTTCTAATTTTGATTTTTCCACCTGGAAGCCGACTTTCCTATCCTGTTTAAAAAATTCCATTATTTGACGGTATTGAAACCAATTTTCCACTTTATGTTTCAATTTCTCCTGGCTTTGTAATTTGAACTTATCTCCATCTTGTTCTAAGATTTCCCAATACTTCGGCCATCCGACCTCCATATTGAGTTTTTTCACAGCATTAGCCTCCACTGGTGACACCCATCTAGGGGTTTTATTTTCCAATAGATCTTTATATCTTATCCAAACATTAAACAATGCTTTTCTGACAATATGATTTTTGAAGGCACTGTTAACTTTATCATACCAAAGATATGCATGCCATCCAAAAGCGTTATTGAAACCTTCCAGATCCAAGATGTCTGTATTCTCGAGGAGCATCCATTCTTTGAGCCAGCAAAAAGCTGCTGCCTCATAATACAATTTTAGGTCCGGCAGGGCAAAACCCCCTCTTTCTTTAGCATCTGTCAGTATTTTAAATTTAATTCGGGGCTTTTTGCCCTGCCAGACAAATTTCGAAATATCTTTGTGCCACCTCTTAAAACATTCCATCTTGTCAATAATCTGCAAGGTCTGAAACAAAAATAGCATTCTAGGCAATACATTCATTTTAATTACTGCAATTCGGCCTAACATTGACAGTTTCAAATTTGACCATATTTCTAAGTCTTTTTTAATTTCTGACCAACATTTCTCATAGTTGTCCTTATACAAATTCTGATTCTTGGATGTTAGATAAACCCCTAGATATTTGACCTTTTTGACCACAGTCAAACCTGTTTCCTCTTGAAATTTCTCCTTTTCCATATCTGTTAGGTTTTTCCCTAAAACTTTGGTTTTTAGCTTGTTCAACTTAAATCCAGCTACCTGGCCAAACTGTTGTATTATTTCTAATACCTTTTTCGTACTAGTGTTTGGCTCTTGTAAAGTCAATACTAAGTCATCTGCGAACGCTCTTAACTTGTAATGTTTAGCTCCGACCTGCACACCTTTAACCTGCTGGTCATTTCTTATCATATTCAGCAAGACCTCCAGAACTGTAATAAAGAGTAATGGGGAAATCGGGCACCCCTGTCGTGTTCCTTTTTCTATCTTAAGCTCCTCAGTCACCACATTATTTACAATCAGTTTGGCCTTTTGTTCAGAGTATATTGCAGCCATACCATTCTCAAAACCCCGGCCTACCCCCATCCTATGCAGATTCTTCTTCATAAAACTCCAAGAAATATTGTCAAAGGCTTTCTCCGCGTCCACAAATATCAATACTGCTTTAGTGTTTATATTCACCTCTAGCTTTTCCAGAATGTCTATAACATTCCTTACATTGTCCGCCAGGTGTCTTTTAGGGAGAAAGCCTGCTTGGTCCTTATGAATCATCTCCATCAAAACTCTTTTGAGTCTTTTTGCCAAAATGTCTGCAAAAATTTTGTAATCCACGTTGAGCAATGATATTGGGCGGTAGTTCTTGAGTTGGGTCTTTTCAGTCTCTGACTTTGGTATGAGTGAAATGTATGCCTCTTTCCACGATTCAGGTGCCCTTTTTCCTTCAAGGATCTCATTACAAACTTCTCTTAATGGTTGAATCAACCATTCCTTCAGCGATTTGTAGTATCTAGAAGTCAATCCATCTGGTCCCGGAGATTTGCCCAGTTGCATATTCTGAATGGCAGCCTCTATCTCTTGTTCTGAGATTCTCTGGTTCAAGTCCATCTTACTTTGCTGAGAGATGTTTTGTAATCCATATCTTCCAAGGAATTTGTCTATATCTTCTTCATTTTGCGGGCCTTGAGTATAGAGTTTTTTGAAATAACTTAAAAAGCAATTTCTAATTTCATTGGGTTTAGATATGTTCTTTCCATCCACCTCTAGACTTGTAACTGTATTTAGTTTCTGTCTTTTCTTCAATTGCCATGCCAAAAGTTTACCACATTTATTTGCTGATTCAAAAGTTTTTTGCTTCATTTGCTTTATCTTCCATTCAATCTCTTGGTTCATCAATTCCATATATTGGGTTTGATATAACTTGATCTCTCTTAAAATGTCCTGAGACTTTGGTTTTGTTCTTAATTTCCTCTCTCCTTCCTTTATCATTTCCAAGATCTTCTCTTTTTTCTCATTTTGTTTTTTCCTCTTTATTGAATTTTGTTGAATCAAAAATCCTCTCATAACCGCTTTACTTGCATCCCAGATCACTCTTTTCTCCACGTCGGTCCTCAAATTTATTTCAAAATAGTCTTTTAGGGTCTTTTGGGCCTTCGTGAGAATCTCCTTATCTCGAAAGAGGGTGTCATTCATTCTCCATCTAAATTGACCAGATATTGTAGGTTTCATCTCCATCTTCACGGCGTTATGGTCGGAGCAAGTTTTTGGGCAGATTTCCACTTTCTTAATCTTTGGAGCCAGTCCACTAGTAACCCAAATTTGGTCAATTCTGGTCCAGGTCATCATTGCTTGGGAGAAAAAGGTTCCCTCTCTCTCCAGAGGGTTCCTTGTTCTCCAAATGTCTATCAAGTCCATATTTTCTGTCATTTCGAAAAAAGTCTTAGGGAGTCTCCCTTCTTTAGTGACTGTTAGTCTTTGTGCCTTGTCCATATTAGTGGAGACCACGCCATTCATGTCTCCCATGATTATCATATTATAATCCAAATAGTCCGTCAAGGTTTCATGAAGTCTCTTAAAGAAGTCAGATTTGCCTTCATTTGGTGCATAAATTCCAACGACTAAGAATTTTTCTCCATGTACTTGTATCTCCACAGCCAGATATCTCCCTTGTTCATCTTTGAATATCATTTTTGGAGCCCATTTCTCCTTCACATATATTACAACTCCTCTCTTCTTAACTTTATCTGATGAAATAAATTCTTGTCCTAGCCTTTTATTTGAAAGTAATCTCCTATGGGCTCTGGTTATGTGAGTTTCTTGTAAGCATATCAAGTCCAATTGTTCTTTATTCAATATATGAAATACTTGTCTTCTCTTCAAAGGCCCATTGAGCCCATTACAATTCCAACTAAGGAATTGCAGAGCCATCTTGTTATTTTCTTAAGACTCCTCCAACAGCTCCAAGTTGTTGCTCTTCTTCTGATGGTAATGATTTTTGTCCAGGCAAGAGATTCAAGATGTCCAATGCTCTCCTCTGTTCTGCAAGTACGTCCACAGTCCCCTTCTGTAAATCCTCCTGGTATCTTGCCAAAAATTTGTCTTTGTCTTGAATTGTCTTTATTTTCACTTTCTTTGCCTTGTAGTCAAATGACAGTCCTTGTGGGAACTCCCACCTAAAGCGAATAGTGTTCTTCTTTAGCAAGAGAACCAAGTCCTTGTAAAAGTTTCTTAAGTCCAAAATGTATTTTGGGATGTCTTTAAAGATCTGTACAGCTGAATTTCCAATTTGCAGGGCCTTTTCGAAGTGTAATCCTAATATTTTGTCTCTTTCCTCCTTGGATCTGAGTGTAATCAAACAGTCTCTCGGTGTCTTTCTATCTTGCTTTTTACCCAATCTGAAGGCAGTCGTGATTTTAAATTCGTCTTCCTCAAGGTCCCAACAATCCACAAACTCCCGTGTCAAGTATTCCACAAGGCTGTCTCTTTCGTTCTCCGGAATCAGTCTTAATTTTAAATTTCTCTCTTTCCTCTGTAACTCCCACAAGGCCAATGTTGCATCATGCTCATAGACCTTCTTGGCAAGGGGCTCTAGCTTCTCCTGTGTCTCTCCGGCAGTGGCTTTGGCCTCCTCGGCAATTTGGCGCGTGGTGGCGTTCTCCTCTACCAATCTATTTATAGATTCTGTATTCTGATTTAATCTTGTTGATATTTCTGTTAATTTTTGTGTGTTCTCTGAAGTCTGTTTTGTCAAAGACTCCAGGGTTTGGTTTATCTTGAGCAAGGCCTCTGTCACAGCTTCCATAGAGACGGCTGCTCCTTTATCTTGACCTGTTGTTCCTGCTGATCCGGCTGTTGCGCCTGAGATTGAACCTCTTTTCTTTGCCTGTTGCAGCTGCAGCTGTTGTTGTTGCTGTTGTTGCTTGATCTTGGCTCTTGTGACTATCTCTTCTTGTGGGCCACTCATGTCAAGGTCAATTCCCACGGGATTTGTTCTCCCTTGGAAAATTCCACTGTCTTAAGCCGTGCCGAACTTTTCCTCTAGAGGGAGCAAATCAAAATGGCCATAGAGCAAAATTTCCAAGTACCAAAACAAAGGAGACAGTCCAAAAAGTGAGAAAAAGGGAAATAACACAGTCCAAGCCAATGTTACTAAATACTTATAACTTCAAATTGCCACAGTTGCCCAATTTATACTGTTTCTTCTTGTGATATACAATAGTCAGGCAGTGTAGAAACTTTGTATCAAAGTATCACTTCACAGGGAAAAGTCAGTTCAGTGTACTAAGAAGGCAGACCGTTTCATACATTCAAACAGATGAGACAGCAGATGTTTTTTTCCTCCAAATAAGTCATGCAGTTAATGGTCAGATTCGCCTCCCCTCTGCCCTGCTTGCTAGAGGGGAGATCAAAGGTTTAAATGTCCGGTTTAGCTGATCAAAGGACAGATTTAAACGGATGCAGGTTTAAAGTTCCGTTGCTTTCGCTTTCATGCAGTCGGGGGGAGGCAGACTTCCTTTGTTTAAATCTCCCCCGTTTTTAGCCCAATTTTTAAAAATGAAAGAGTCCCGGTTATTTTTCAGTTCTTACTCACGGGGAATCAGTCCGAATTTCTTTTCAGGAAGGAATCGGCGCTCTCCGCTTATGGCGACGCGGCTTCACTTCGCAGGCTGGGTAGCGACTCTCAGCACCGCGCTCACTCCCGATGTCGATCCGTAGCCTTTAAAAAGGCTCTTTCACGGTACCGGGGGGCGCGAAGGTGCCCACCGAGTCTCCTTGTTCTCAGGCTTCAGCGCCTGGGATTTTAGGGGTCCCCCGCTTGCCGTAGCGGGTAAGACCCGAACTTGCGAAGCAGTCCTTCTCCGGAGCTCGGAGCTAGGACCGCCATTAAGCGCTGGCACCGACCGGAAGTCCTACACTCCACAAGTTTCTAGGGTTCTTGTGCGTAGAAGAAAATGCCATGAGGTGATTCCTCCCATGGGGAGTTTTCAGATCAGGAAGCATAGATAGCCAAGGAGGCTGCTGATCACTGGGATAAACACTTACCGGAAAGAAAAACCAACATGTCACCCTTGGTCACCTCACAATGATTAGGCAAGTTCCCACACCCACAGCTATTCTGAAGCAATTCTCAAGCAGCCTTAAACATGGCAGAACAGTGGATGCCACTACTTAACAGTGCTACCCGTAAGATGGCTGGGATAAAATAAATTGCTTGATTCCTCATTTTTGTAAATTTTAAATCCAACTGTTGTTGTTTTTTAATAATATTTATTGCTTTTACAACAATTTAAACACTACAAAAAACAACAACAAAGAAAAAACAATACATTACAATACAAAGACACTACCTTACACTAAAACATTAAATTAACAAGACAAAACAAAAACAATTTAAAAACACATCAACAAAGAAAAGGAAAGGAAATAAATAAATAAATAAATTTCAATATCTTATCTTTCTTTCACATATAATAATAATAATAATAATAATTTATTATTTATACCCCGCCCATCTGGCTGGGCCTCCCCAGCCACTCTGGGCGGCTTCCATAAAAACCAAAAATACAGTAAAATGTCACACGTTAAAAACTTCCCTGAACAGGGCTGCCTTAAGATGTCTCCTGAATGTCAGATAGTTGTTTATCGCTTTGACATCTGCTGGAAGGGCGTTCCACAGGGCGGGCGCCACTACCGAGAAGGCCCTCTGCCTGGTTCCCTGTAGCTTTGCTTCTCGCAGTGAGGGAACCGCCAGAAGGCCCTCGGCGCTGGACCTCAGCGTCCGGGCAGACTGATGGGGGTGGAGACGCTCCTTCAGGTATACTGGACCGAGGCCGTTTAGGGCTTTAAAGGTCAGCACCAACACTTTGAATTGTGCTCGGAAACGTACTGGGAGCCAATGCAGGTCTTTCAAGACCGGTGTTATATGGTCTCGGCGGCCGCTCCCAGTCACCAGTCTAGCTGCCGCATTCTGGATTAGTTGTAGTTTCCGCGTCACCTTCAAAGGTAGCCCCACGTAGAGCGCATTGCAGTAGTCCAAGCGGGAGATAACCAGAGCATGCACCACTCTGGCGAGACAGTCCGCAGGCAGATAGGGTCTCAGCCTACGTACCAGATGGAGCTGGTAAACAGCTGCCCTGGACACAGATTTGACCTGTGCCTCCATGGACAGCTGTGAGTCCAAACTGACTCCCAGGCTGCGCACCTGGTCCTTCAGGGGCACAGTTACCCCATTCAGGACCAGGGAATCCTCCACACCTGCCCGCCTCCTGTCCCCCAAAAACAGTACTTCTGTCTTGTCAGGATTCAACCTCAATCTGTTAGCCGCCATCCATCCTCCAACCGCCTCCAGACACTCACACAGGACCTTCACCGCCTTCACTGGTTCTGATTTAAAAGAGAGGTAGAGCTGGGTGTCATCCGCATACTGATGAACACCCAGCCCAAACCTCCTGATGATCTCTCCCAGCGGCTTCATATAGATGTTAAAAAGCATGGGGGAGAGGACAGAACCCTGAGGCACCCCACAAGTGAGGGCCCAAGGGTCTGAACACTCATCCCCCACCACCACTTTCTGAACACGGCCCAGGAGGAAGGAGCGGAACCACTGTATAACAGTGCCCCCAGCTCCCAGCCCCTCAAGACGGTCCAGAAGGATGCTATGGTCGATGGTATCAAACGCCGCTGAGAGATCCAGCAGAACTAGGAAACAGCTCTCACCTTTGTCCCTAGCCCGCCGGAGATCATCAACCAGTGCGACCAAGGCAGTTTCAGTCCCATGATGAGGCCTGAATCCCGACTGGAAGGGATCCAAATGGTCCGCTTCTTCCAGGCGTGCCTGGAGTTGTTCAGCAACCACCCGCTCAATCACCTTGCCCAGGAATGGAAGATTTGAGACTGGGCGATAGTTGGCCATCGTGGCCGCATCTAAAGATGGTTTTTTAAGAAGCGGTTTAATAACCGCCTCTTTCAGCGGGTCTGGGAAGGCTCCCTCACGGAGGGAAGCATTCACCACCCCACGAAGCCCATCGCCCAGTCCTTCCCGGCTAGCTTTTATAAGCCAGGATGGGCAAGGATCCAGGAGACAGGTGGTTGGTTTCACTCGTCCAAGCAGCCTGTCCACATCCTCGGAGGTAACAGATTGAAATTGATCCCACTCAACTTGACTAGACAGAACTCTAGCACTCTCCCGCCCCGGCCCTGCTCCCACGGTGGAGTCTACTTCTTCCCGAATCTGGGCGATTTTATCTGCAAAAAACTTTGCAAAATCATTGCAGGAGAACATGTGGCCCGTACTGGGCCCCGATGTTGCAGGTGGTTCCGCTAAATTGTGAACCACCTGAAAAAGTCTCCTGCTGCTGTTTTCTGCAGATGCAATAGAGGCGGTGAAGAAATTCTTCTTCGCCGTCGCTATCGCCACTTGGTAGGCTCGACGTTGAGCTCTAACCTCCTCACACCTCCCTTTTTGTATTCCACTTCTATTAATTATTTCAGCAATTCCTTTCCATCTTCCCCTGTTTCCTATCCTATAATTATCTTAACACATTTCAACCTTATTTTTCCTTTAATACTCTATTAATCTATTTGTACTTAATTCCTTATAACCTTTCTACTAAAGCCATATCACTTCGTTCCAACATTCTTCTAGCATTCCTTAATTGTACAATATTTCTGTAAATAGTCTTTAAACTTTTTCCAGTCTTATTCCACCGACTCTTCTCCCTGGTCTCGGATTCTGCCAGTCATTTCCGCCAATTCCATGTAGTCCATAATTTTAAATCCAACTGTTACCCAGGTCTGTCTCTCCCAACAAGTGTTAAAGGAAATCTGGTTCTTTTAAGGAATGAGGAGAGATGCCCAGACCTGTGGAAGTGCTTACAACCTGTTATTGATCATAGAGGAGCTGGATGATGCAGAGGAGGTTCCTGAATAATTCTACAAAGCAGAGAAGGAAGGAATAAGACACACTCCATTAAACTGAATAATGCTAGGTATGTTTAGACTGAAAAAGAAAAGATTAAGGGGAGGCACAACAGTCTTCAAATATTTGAAGAGCTATCAGAAAGAAGGAACAGGCTTGTCCTTTGCTGCTTCAGAGGACAGGACTATGTGGAAATTGCAAGGAAGCAGAGTTTGGCTAAATATTAGGAGATACTTCCTAACAGTACAAACTATTTGACTGTGGAGCAGATTGCTTCAGGCTAGAGCTATTTCACTAGAGCTATTTCACAAGCTCAACAGTCTGGTATGACTGCTATAGTGCATCATACATACCCTGCATAGCACATCCTGCACTGGCATTGGTTGGAAAAGATCGTGCATGTACTAACAGCACACTACACACATACATACTCACATTAGGAATGGATGAATCTGTCAGTTTTTGTGTATTTCAGTTTCTTATGTTTCTAGTCTTAAATTTGATTCTCTATATTTCTGCAGCAATTTGCATTTTGTTCCTGTTTATAAAAAAATTCTCATGAAAATTCAGCAGCATTTTACTGCGGTCTTCTTTTGCTTGCTGACTAATCTAATACAAATTCCCCCCCCCCCCACCAATATATGCAATCTTATGCAAACACTCCAATAGATGTGTTTTGAGCACACTGTTTGATTGGAAAACTGAATCACACAATTCAGAGAAAAGCCATTTTTCAATGATTCCTGTGTCTTGGTCCATGTATTGAGTTTCTCATGAGAATGGAATCAAAGTTGAATTCCTCCTCCATCCTTCACTCACACTCACAATCAGATAGCTAGGGAAACATACAAGAAGATCAGCAGATAGATATGTACGCAGAAAGGCAAATATTGCTCTTCTGTCAATCAGCAGAGGAAGGGGGGGGGAATTACTCTCACTGAGCTGGGAGCAGAGGTCCCTTTCTGCCCAGTGCTGTTGTGAGAAGGCAAAAATTCTCTGCTCCACAAATTTTGATTTCTGGTTCCTATGGCCCTCCTTCCTCACAAAAGGTGCTTCTCCACAACACTACTGCAGCGGGGTTGTGGTTATCCATATTGAAAATTCAATGCTTTGTTGAAAGTGTAATTATACCGTGCTTGAATGTTATTGCTGTCTTCCTTTCTATTGCAATGTTTGTCTCAGCCTTTTTCACACTTTAGTTATTATTGCTTCTTCCTCCAATGCCAAAGGCAATATTCAACCATACATTAGTTACTGAGCAATTAAAAACTGTCCACTCACCATATAAATTTGGGTAGATTTCTTTATGTAGTCAATCGGCCATTAAGGAATAATTTCTCATCAAGGATTATCCCTTTACTGAAATGGGATTCCAAATTTTAACTTAATAGGACTGAGCAGATAGAATAAAAGAAGCTGCATTTTTCAAAAAATAAATGGTTGGCACAGACTGTGCTTTGAATATCGCTGGGAAATATTTAGTTCCTACATTTAATTTAAAACTTGTTTAGCAGAGAAATAGTGGAAATGAGAAGAAGAAAAACACTCTACATTCTAGTTAGCCTTTAGCATTTTATTAAGTTCTTTGCACTAGGAAAAAATGATCAAAGCATGCATTAGTTATTGTTTAGATTATTTATCCAACTGACCCTAAAGCTTCAATTATTTAGCAATGGAAGTGGTTCAGAGGGAAGCTCCCCATCAATTGAAAGCATGTATTAAGGGTTTATGGGTTGCACCAGCTAACCCTATTTCCACGACCATTTTGCCAACTGGCCATACTCCTGCTTGGTCACATAATGCACCACCAATGGGTGGCATAGACAGTGACTGTGATGAGAGGGGTTGTGTGTAACTCCACCCCACCCCCCACCCCCACCAATCATCTAACAATCTAACAAAATCACATTTTGCAGCTGTTAGCTTTGTCTTTGAAGGGGTCAGGCAGGAATAGATAGAGTATCTGTCTTGCAGAGTTCATATCGGCTTGGAGGGGAGCGGCTCAATCAGGGAAACGGCATGGAAGAAAAGAGTTAAATACTTCACCATCAATTCCAAAATGAAATTAGCAGCCACATGCATCTGTTTTGAAGTAGCACAATAAGCTGTAGAACCTGCTTAGGGTCGCCATATTCCAAACAGTGAAAGTCCGGACGGAAAAGTTGTTGCTGAGCTTTTTTGGCCAAAGTTGTTGTGCTTTGTGTAAAATGAAATAATTTTTAAGGAAAATCACCAAAAAAGATACTGACGGCATAGGTTGTCATACATCCGAATTTTCCTGTCCAGACACTGCTTCCAACAACAGAATTCCAGATAAGTCTGGGAAATTACAGATGCCTGGCAACCCTACCTTACACTCAGTCATACTGTTTCCTCATCTACTAGCCTTGTACAGTGGTACCTCAGGTTAAGTACTTAATTCATTCCAGAGGTCCGTTCTTAACCTGAAACTGTTCTTAACCTGAAGCACCACTTTAGCTAATGGGGCGTCCTGCTGCCACCACGCCACCAGAACACAATTTCTGTTCTCATCCTGAAGCAAAGTTCTTAACCCGAGGTACTATTTCTGGGTTAGCGGAGTCTGTAACCTGAAGCGTATGTAACCCAAGGTACCACTGTATTGTCCATTCAGACCAGCAGTAGCTCTCCAATGACACCTTTGCCATCACTTGCTCCCTAGTCCCCCTTTTAACAGGAAACTAGCATTTCTTCTTCTTTGAAGATGACAATTTGTAGCTGTGCCGTTTCATTCACCAGGTGGGACTGTATTTTGATTCCTTTTGTGTGTACACTGGGTGGGAAACATTGGCCTGTTGCTGTGTAACACATGAACTAGATCGTCACTGATGATCCCCCAAACTGAAAATTTTAAAATCAACACTCTCTAATGAATTTGGTTTGTGTTTTGTATGACTTGCCTGATTTGAAATCTTTCGCAGACATCAAACCCAAGGATAAACAACAGCACAGGAATTCACAGAAATCCAATGGCAAAGAAACTCAGGTGAAAACATCAGATGGGAAAATACAATTTAAATGGGAAAGAGGAAACGCAAACTTGACAAATTCTTTCTTTCTTTTTTACTCAAACCTGAGAAGCCAGCTTTGTTTCGGGGCTCCAGCCTATCTTTGCTGAGCAACCCTTGAAGGCTGATCTTAAATTAATGTTTTTAAAAGTTGATATCCCCACTTTAGTAGACTGACTGGCTGTCTCCCCTAATTATCCAATGGATTTTAGGGTCCCTGGAGACTTTGGAATAATTGGGATCCTATGGTGCATAATGAATGAAGCTTCCTTAAATAGAACATGAGATATAAACAAATAAATGGAAGATGTTGTGATTATGCCACAGAATAGATAAGCATCTCTGAATTTATTCTCAGAAGGCTGCACAATAATGAAAACTCCAATAAGCACTGTTAGTTCTGTTTGGCCTTTACAGGGAGCCGGAATATCAGAGCAATGATCTGATTATTCCAATGCTACTGATTGCTCTTCAGACGTCCTGCTTCAGTAATTAGAGCATGCTGGCAATCAGCGGGAGCCAAAAATGGCTCTACTCAAATTCCAATGGCTTCATTCTTGTCTAGTGTCTTTGCTTTTAACTTTGCATTCATTTGATTTTCTACATAACTTAACTTTTCTGTATCATTGCTTTAGGGGGCTGCTATTGAATGTTTTCTCAACAGTATCACCAGCTCAGAATATTGCTCTAAATTTGGAGGCAGCCACCTTACCTCAAATTGCATGGCTTTTGTCAAATCTGAGTTCCCATGCATGTATATTTGTATGTTTAAGACAGCAACAATGAGCATGCTTCATTCTTTCCTTTAAAACCCTTGTTCTCCTTGTACAGTTAGAAGCCTTTCGCTCCTTCTTTTCATGGGCATTAGGAAGATGAGAGGTCATTCGCTCAGAAATAAAATTATATGCCAATACATCTGTACGATAAGAAGCAGAAAGAGAACCTGACAACGACTATCATGATAGAGTGAAACTAGATTCATCTGAACAATTGACAAATCAGTGAATGATGGGAGAAGACAGAAAATTCAGGATTTTCCCAATATGGTTTGCTAATGGGGCAAAGTGACACCCTTCAATTCCATGTATAGAATACAACTAGACTTGCAGTTGGTCAGTTACTTCCATACTGGTGATGGAGTGCTGTCCTTCACATCACCTAGGGGCAGCTGGCTACCTTAGGGGATGCAGAGATGGTTAGCTTAAAGAACTCAAGGGGAACTTGAGCTGTCTCACTCTGCCTAATAGTGAGGGGCAGATGAGGCTCATCAAGCTGGGAAGGTAGCCCATCTAGGAGAAGTAAAATTCTGATCCTAGACCTCTCCTCTTCTGGAGAAGAAAAGGCAAAGGAGTAAATACTACAGAAATCCAGTATGGAATCCCTAAGATGGATAAATGGCACCTTGTATGCCTCCTTCCAGCAATCCCTGCAGCCAAGCTGGTGTCCAACGTATTGCTCTGCTTTCCTTTGGACAACATCAGCAAGCGGGGGCTTGTTCTCTGGGCAGCCCAGGACTTCCATACACACTGCCCAGGTTTATGTCCCAGGAAAGTCACTTCGGTGCTGCTAACGCAGTGTTTTGACTTCACCCCCGGAGGCGCACTCCATTCTCTCTTGAGACAGATGGGTGCCAACCACAACAGTAGGCTAGTTTCTGCTCTTTTCCTGTCTTCCATCCAGGCAAGCATTATCGGAATTCAAGGACACATTTCAGCCAGGCAAAAACACCCAGGGATGCTGCTGGGGCAGCTGTGAGGCTTGGGGATGTGAGTCACGCTTTCCTAAATACCTTGTGAAGTTATTAACAGAGGATTTCCACGTGGGGAATACGGTCCCCTTCTCTATTATCTCTTAGGTTCTGTAAGTTTCTTCAAAAACTGTTTTCTTCCCGCCTCCCCTTTCCTCTACTAGACAGGCAGAGGTTTTTAGATTGTTTTCTTTCAGTTTTATATTACAGGGGAGACTTTTGCTTTTAAGTCTCCTTCTTTTACGAAGAGTTCAGCGCCACTGTGCCGGGGTGTTGGGGCGTTTGTACCAGAGAGTGGTTTCGCCTCTTTGCACAAAGGTCCTCCCAGCAACTTTTATGATGGTTTTTCTTTGGTTTGGAATATTGGGAGACCTCTTTTTTGCACTGCCTTAGGCTTCAGCCCTCAGATTCCCCCCCCCCCCGAGGTCGAGGTGACTTACACCTAGTCCCTTGTTTCTCTCTCTCCAGTACCAGGTCCACCTTGAGATTGCAGGAGCACGGATCTCCACCCGTCTCTCTGGCGCGCTGCTCCGGAAGTCCCTCTTCATGACACTGCTCTGTATCTGCCATTTGAGACATAGTTCTCTGCCTTTAATGGAAGTGCGGCAGAAGGAAGTTGGCAGGTGCCATTTCACACATCACTGATGGTGGGCAAATGCTCTTGTCTCAGCATCCTTAAAGGAAGAAGCTATCTACTGTGTTAGCCTTGTCCTATGCATGAGGCCACTCGAGGACAAACCACTCTAAGCATAAAGCAGTTCTACATGGTCTCCCACTCAAAGCAGCCACTAAAGGTTATGGCTTGCCCCAAGATGTATTCCTAGCAGCTTTGCCCTCTGAGTGTCAGCTTTCATGCCCTACAGTTTTAGATGGGAACGCAGTGCTATGACGAATCAATGCATTAGCCTCTCACCCCCAGAGACTAAGTGAGGTTTTGGAGGGGAAATGTGCTTAGTCCCCCTGGCTTATAATGCTTCTGTTTCCTGCCATGATGAAACTGCCAATCATTCTGGCACAACACAGAGTTTCTGGTGCACAGCCTGCTCAAAAGAGCATGAGATTGGAATAACAGGTTGGGCTCTGGGGGCACTTGCAATGCTGTGTGATCTTGCGTAACACCTGCCTGTGCAGGGCCTAGCTTTAATCATTGGCATCAATCCCTCCTATAAGGAGAAGGAAGGCACTTCAGAGCCATTCTTCCATTTTCAAAATATTCTCTACAGCCCATAAGCTGCACAGCGACACTGTGGAATGATCATAAAGGTTAGGTTAAAAATGCATGGGAGAGCCTTGGGAGACAGGAATTCTGTAGTCAAGGTTCCCATGAGGCTCTGCTTAATGGATACCAGCAGTGGCGACCAAAAACCCCCAGTGCCCATACAGATGAAGGAATCCTTTGTGTTTTTATCACTATCAGAAGTCTATGTGGCATGGCTGCCCCCTCCCTCAATTTAAATGTTAAGAAATGAAGTTGTGCTAGTGGCATTGCTAATGCCAAAAGACTGTTTGAGAACTCCTACACTGGTAGCCCTTCTCGTCAATCTGTCTGCCCAAAGCCAATCAGAACCACACATTCTTCCTGGGGATTTTCACAAGCCAATCAGAACCATGCATTTTCTTCTGTGGTGTCATCAGCTGCAGCATGTGTCAGAGGGAAAGAGATTTTACTCGGCGCAGGAGCCTTGTTTACTTTTATTTCGTTTGTGTGAGGGAGAGAGGGGAAGCCCTTGCATTAAAAGCAGTGAGTTTCCCAAAGTCTTCACCTGCCAGTCTTCACCTGGACAACAAGGAGGGAGTTGGTCTAACTTATCTAGGAAGGGAGTTCCAAAATCTAGGAGCAGCTAGGAGAAGGCTGTGTAGATTATTCTACAGAAGAAAGGTGTGATGTGCAACACAAAGGAAATAAACCCAGCCCTAAACTCACGGTAGGGGACGCAGGTGGCGCTGTGGGTAAAACCTCAGCGCCTAGGGCTTGCCAATCGCATGGTCGGCGGTTCGAATCCCCACGGCGGGGTGAGCTCCCATCTTTCGGTCCCAGCTCCTGCCCACCTAGCAGTTCGAAAGCACCCCTAGGTGCAAGTAGATAAATAGGGACCCCTTACCAGCGGGAAGGTAAACGGCGTTTCCGTGTGCGGTGCTGGTGCTGGCTCGCCAGAGCAGCTTCGTCACGCTAGCCACGTGACCCGGAAGTGTCTCTGGACAGCGCTGGCCCCCGGCCTCTGAAGTGAGATGGGCGCACAACCCTAGAGTCGGACATGACAGGCCTGTACGGGCAGGGGTACCTTTACCTAAACTCACAGTGGTACATTCAGAAGGAAGATGGATACAACATTTTTAAGACTGCAGTCCTAAATGTGTTTAGGAATAAGTTCCTTTGGGTTCAATGGAACTTAGCTCTGAATAAACTGCATAGAAACCTGTGCTCAGTGAAGGGCTTTTGATCCAGCAGAAATATCCATTAAAGAAGAGTGAGACATTTCAAATCAGTGCTGGAGAATTGAGAGACTGTTTAGATCATGGTGGAGGATGTGGCAGGGTGGGTGGGTATAGCTGCAGGAGGAAAGGAGAACTGACAAAAATCACAACTGCTCCTCTTTTGTTAGCAGACCCTTCTGTTAGACTGAAAGCCCAACTGTGATCCCAGAGGCACTAATCAGATCCCATCCATTTTGGTGTTTGCGCCTTTACATTCCTCAAGTTATCATCGGAACTTGGCTAAATTCATTATTCAGAAACAAAATAGAAGGCTCAGCTTGTCAGCTCTGAATTGCTACACAAGAGTGCACATTACCCTGCTTAAAGTTTTCAGAAACTGCTCTGGTGAGCTCCTAGGGATATCAAAGTTAGTTATAAATACCCTCTGTAAAACACCCATAGCGCTTAACCCTGGAGGGTGGTACCCTGATGAAGGTACAATGGGAAACCTGCCTTTGAAAAGCAACATGTTTTGAGCTTGCAAATGTACAGAGCCTTTGAAATCCATGTGGGATTTCACTGCCTACTGGGTGTCGCTTTAGACTCCAGTGTTATCAAATGAAAACCAAAAAATGATTGATTCTTTCATCTACTTAACTGACTGCAATGTTTTTCATACAAAAATTAACATATTCCAAGGGAAACATGCCACTTCCATCAAATAATCTGATCTAAAGATGTAGCAAATATGCATTTCCTGGTGAAGACAGTTAGATTTCAGCATTTTTCTTCCCTCCCTGGAAAGAATCTGGCACTCTTCCACCTGCTTATTGCAGTTCCTTTTCATTGGTTTATGCTCTTCCCTTTCCCATTCCTAGCTGCTTTGTTCTTTTAGATTGTGTGGAGGCTTCTTTCTTTTTCTCCTTCCTACCTACCATCTTTCTACAGATCCCACTTCCTTTTCAATGTAATAATAAGAATAGTGGTGTAGCTCGGGGGTGCGCAGGGGGCAGATCTCCCCAGGTGGCACTTACCTTTGAGGGAGGTACACTGGAGCCAAAAGCAATGCACAAACCCAGGCGCCCTGAGAGCCCAGCACAATGCTGGCAAAAGCAGCACAGGGCTGCTGCAGCAGAGAAAGACGATTGGGCACCTGAGCAGCACGTGTGCCCTGCGCCCAGGGACAGGACAACCCACCCACAATTAGTGACCCTAATTGACCGGGGTGTAGCAATTGATTATTATGATTTATTAGCAGCAGCCTTAAAAGTGGATTTCAACAATATGAAATTCAGAATTTGTTGTTGTTGTTTAGTCGTTTAGTCATGTCTGACTCTTCAAGACCCCATGGACCAGAGCACGCCAGGCACTCCTGTCTTCTACTGCTTCCCGCAGTTTGGTCAGACTCATGTTCATAGCTTCGAGAACACTGTGCAACCATCTCGTCCTCTGTCGTCCCCTTCCCCTTGTGCCCTCCATCTTTCCCAACATTAGGGTCCTTTCCAGGGAGTCTTCTCTTCTCATGAGGTGGCCAAAGTATTGCAGCCTCAGCTTCATGATCTTTCCTTCCAGTGAGCACTCAGGGCTAATTTCCTTAAGAATGGATGTGTTTGATCTTCTTGCAGTCCATGGGACTCTCAAGAGTCTCCTCCAGCACCATAATTCAAAAGCATCAATTCTTCGGCGATCAGCTTTCTTTATGGTCCAGCTCTCACTTCCATACATCACTACTGGCAAAACCATGGCTTTAACTACATGGACCTTTGTTGGCAAGGTGATGTCTCTGCTTTTTAAGATGCTGTCTAGGTTTGCCATCGCCTTTCTCCCAAGGAGCAGGCGTCTTTTAATCTCGTGGCTCCTGTCACCATCTGCAGTGATCATGGAGCCCAAGAAAGTAAAATCTCTCACTGCCTCCATTTCTTCCCCTTCTATTTGCTAGGAGGTGATGGAACCAGTGGCCATGATCTTCGTTTTTTTGATGCTGAGCTTCAAACCATATTTTGTGCTCTCCTCTTTCACCCTCAATAAAAGGTTCTTTAATTCCTCCTCACTTTCTGCCATCAAAGTTGTGTCATCTGCATATCTGAGGTTGTTGATATTTCTTCCGGTGATCTTAATTCCGGCTTGGGATTCATCCAGCCCAGCCTTTCGCATGATGAATTCTGCATATAAGTTAAATAAGCAGGGAGACAATATACAGCCTTGCCATACTCCTTTCCCAATTTTGAACCAGTCAGTTGTTCCATATCCAGTTCTAACTGTAGCTTCTTGTTCCACATAGAGATTTCTCAGGAGACAGATGAGGTGATCAGGGACTCCCATTTCTTTAAGAACTTCCCATAGTTTGCTGTGGTCGACACAGTCAAAGGCTTTTGCATAGTCAATGAAGCAGAAGTAGATGTCTTTCTGGAACTCTCTAGCTTTCTCCATAATCCAGCACATGTTTGCAATTTGGTCTCTGGTTCCTCTGCCCCTTCGAAATCCAGCTTGCACTTCTGGGAGTTCTCGGTCCACATACTGCTTAAGCTTGCCTTGTAGAATGTTAAGCATAACCTTGCTAGCGTGTGAAATGAGTGCAATTGTGCAGTAGTTGGAGCATGCTTTGGCACTGCCCTTCTTTGGGGTTGGGATGTAGACTGATCTTCTCCAATCCTCCAATTCAGTATTAAAAACAGTTAAAACAAATTAAGCACACAAGAATAGATTCCTTTGTCACCTGAACCCATACCGCTAATGTAGAAGGGTTTATGCATGCAGAGAAAAAGGACAGGGAATGGTTAAGATAGGTGTGCTGGCTAATTTGGGGCGTGTTTGTCCTGCACCTGAAGCTGGTTAAGCATGTGAGAATGAGTCAGCAAGCATGTGAGTGACTCAGCAGAATCTAAAGCAGAAATACACTTGCATGGTTTGCTCTTGGCCCTTGCCCTGAGTCTAGTCTGTGTTGGAACACTGCAAGAAGCCTGTAGGCTGCTGAAAAGACTTTATATTATAACAGTACAGAAGTGGTAAGCTGTGGAATGGCATTCTATTGTCAGTAAAGGAATTGGCCCTACCTAGAACTGTCTGGTGTTTTTTTCTTTTCCATTGGCACACCCTGTGGGCATGTGTAATGGGCCCTCTTCACATGTCCCAATAATAATAATAATAATAATAATAATAATAATAATAATAATAATAATTTATTATTTATACCCCGCCCATCTGGCTGGGCCTCCCCAGCCACTCTGGGCGGCTTCCATAAAACCAAAAATACAGTGAAATCACACATTAAAAACTTCCCTGAACAGGGCTGCCTTAAGATGTCTTCTGAATGTCAGGTAGTTGTTTATCGCTTTGACATCTGCTGGAAGGGCGTTCCACAGGGCGGGCGCCACTACCGAGAAGGCCCTCTGCCTGGTTCCCTGTAGCTTTGCTTCTCGCAATGAGGGAACCGCCAGAAGGCCCTCGGTGCTGGACCTCAGCGTCCGGGCAGAATGATGGGGGTGGAGACATACATACATACATACAATACATACACACTGTCTGAAATCCCTTCCTGAGAGCCAGTGTGGTGTAGTGGTTAAGAGTGGTAGACTCGTAATCTGGTGAACCAGGTTTGCGTCTCCGCTCCTCCACATGCAGCTGCTGGGTGACCTTGGGCTAGTCACACTTCTCTGAAGTCTCTCAGCCCCACTCACCTCACAGAGTGTTTGTTGTGGGGGAGGAAGGGAAAGGAGAATGTTAGCTGCTTTGAGACTCCTTCGGGTAGTGATAAAGTGGGATATCACATCCAAACTCCTCCTCCTCCTCTTCTTCTTCTTCTTCCTGAACACACCTTCCCTAAACTGTCACGACAGACATTTTGTTAGGTTAACTGAAGGAAGTTAGATATGAATATGAAATGAACAAAGGGTTCCTAAGTATCATTGAGAATGAAAGAAGGTATGTTGTTTTTTTCCTGGTCCCTTTTCAGGAAGATAAAAAAATAAATAGCATTACTGTATTTCATCTTTTAAAAGCTGCTCCTTGGGTAGAAGGAAAAGAAGTCTGAGCTTGGTGTGATACTGAAGTACATTTTAGAGCTTTTGAAAAATGCTCTGATGGGATACCCTCCTCTCCAAAGATGCCAAGTTAATTATATATATTTTCTTCCAGACATTTATATGCCAAGCCTCCACAGTACGGGCCCCTGATGGGGACTGCATTAGAACTCAACAGATTCTTTCAGATCACGCAGAAGAACAGTGGCTTTTGAAATATGTGCACAGATCTTCCCACCCACTGCACTAGGCTTTAAACTCCATGCTATTAAGCGTGAAAATGTGCTTTCATCTCTTTACCACGCTGTTTGAATTTTCATTAAAAATATCATTCTAAACACTTACAGGAAGGAAGAATGTTCACTTCTCACAAGGCTTATCTCAAATATCTTAGCTTTGAACCTCCAGAGACGGGCGCACTCGTCTTTCCATTTTGAAATGTGTAGGTCATTATTCATGTTAATAGGATTCATTGTTGTTGCTCCAAAATATTGTAGCATATTCTGCTTATGTTAAGACGCTATAAGGTTCCCCTCCCCTCCCCTCCAGGTTTTCCTCTGGGTTTTGTTGATGTGGGAGTGACACATGTTATGTGGGCAGTGAAACATACAAATCTCAAACAAAGAGACAAAAACATCTCTGTGTTAGCTATTTGTTGCTGATGGCTACATAGAAGGTCTAGATTCAAGCCTCCGACCCTCTGATTGCGAAGGAACAACAGTGGAAGCACTGGAGGCTGATCCATTTGGGCCCCACCAATCTAACCCCAACCTGCCTTCTTTCTTATTTATAACCAGCCCTGGGAGTGACACTGCCTGCTAAATTTCTCCTCTGAAGTCTGTATTGCCATTGTAGAACCCAGTAGGGAGGAGAATGTGGGCAAAGCTAGAATTAGCTGTCTCCACCAGTCATTGGGTTTGACTCCACCTACTGTTGGCTTTCCTGCCTTCTGTTGGGGCAGAGGGCCCATTCAACATGCCAGTGGAATGGAACAGACAAACACCAGACTTTTTGGGTAGGGGCAATTCCCTTAGAAATAGTATAATGCAGTTCCACAGCTTACCATAGAATCATAGAATCATAGAGTTGGAAGAGACCACAAGGGCCATCGAGTTCAACCCCCTGCCAAGCAGGAAACACCATCAGAGCACTCCTGACATATGGTTGTCAAGCCTCTGCTTAAAGACCTCCAAAGAAGGAGACTCCACCACACTCCTCGGCAGCAAATTCCACTGTCGAACAGCTCTTACTGTCAGGAAATTCTTCCTAATGTTTAGGTGGAATCTTCTTTCTTGTAGTTTGGATCCATTGCTCCGTGTCCGCTTCTCTGGAGCAGCAGAAAACAACCTTTCTCCCTCTTCTATGTGACATCCTTTTATATATTTGAACATGGCTATCATATCACCCCTTAACCTCCTCTTCTCCAGGCTAAACATGCCCAGCTCCCTTAGCCGTTCCTCATAAGGCATCGTTTCCAGGCCTTTGACCATTTTGGTTGCCCTCCTCTGGACACGTTCCAGTTTGTCAGTGTCCTTCTTGAATTGTGGTGCCCAGAACTGGACACAGTACTCCAGGTGAGGTCTGACCAGAGCAGAATACAGTGGCACTATTACTTCCCTTGATCTAGATGCTGTACTCCTATTGATGCAGCCCAGAATTGCATTGGCTTTTTTAGCTGCCTTGTCACACTGTTGGCTCATGTCAAGTTTGTGGTCAACCAAGACTCCTAGATCCTTTTCACATGTACTGCTCTCAAGCCAGGTGTCCCCCATCTTGTATTTGTGCCTCTCATTTTTTTTGCCCAAGTGCAATACTTTACATTTCTCCCTGTTAAAATTCATCTTGTTTGTTTTTGCCCAGTTCTCTAATCTGTCAAGGTCGTTTTGAAGTGTGATCCTGTCCTCTGGGGTGTTAGCCACCCCTCCCAGTTTGGTGTCATCTGCAAATTTGATCAGGATGCCCTTGAGTCCATCATCCAAGTCGTTGATAAAGATGTTGAATAAGACCGGGCCCAAGACAGAACCCTGTGGCACCCCACTAGTCACTCTTCTCCAGGATGAAGAGGAACCATTGATGAGCACCCTTTGGGTTCAGTCAGTCAGCCAGTTACCAGTTACGTACAGTTGTAGTATAGCAGTCTCCTTCCAGCATTCCAACACAGATTGGGCTCTAGCCAAGGGCAATGACCAAGAGCAAACTTGCTTCAAACACAAGAGTATTTATACTTTAGATTGTGCTGAGTCACTCTCACATGCTTGCTGACTCACACTTAACTAGTGGGAGGTGCAGGACAAACACACTCAAATGAACCAGCACACCTAAATTAACACTTCCTTGTCCTTTTTTCTCTGCCTGCATAGAACCTTATACCTTAACACCTTCCATACTGCCTGTTTAACATCCAGTGAAGTGGCTGAGATCTCCCTTAAATTCTCTCCATGAAAAGTCTCCTTTTGCTCAAAACCAAGATATGACAGAAATAACTGTCCTTGCTGTTCTTCCCTCCTTCCTCCCCAAGCTCTGGTAACTGGGGACATACTAGGCAGGGATACTTCAACGACTGCACTGGCCATTACATTTCTTCACACAAAGAAACATAAATTAGGCACTTCTGATTAGATCTAGTGGGGGAAAATGTAGTATGGATCTAAGTGCTTCTTGTAATGATACAAATTACATATTTTGACTTTATTTGTTTGAAATTGTGTCTCTCTTGTCTATTCACATAAGCTATAAAAAGAAACAGACCTTTCTGAATGTCTCAACATAATTATGTTTCTCTTATGGTGGTATGAATACAGTAGACTAATTTCATAAAGCCCTGGGATAACACTGATATATAGTTTCCTACTGAAAGCCAAATAAAGACCCCACTGAGCCTTTAATGTCATAGAGGTAATTTTCAACTCTTTCTGCTTGCTCAAGAATAGATTAAGGGAGGCCTTTGATGGTAGTGTGCACAGAAAATGCTTCCCAGTTCTTGCGATGCTGCAAGTGACAATAAATAATGGTATTAAAACATCTGTTAATAAATTTAAAGAAGCATTTCAAAAGGTTGTGTGATGAGGTTCAATAACCAGAGTCCTCTGAAAACAGTGACTGTAGGTAAACTATGAGCTTTGAGGTCAAGCTTTGAGGTACCATCTTGCTTTGTGTGTTCTTGGAAACAGGTATTTTAAACATGCTTTTTGTATGCAGTGTAGGGGACACAAAGCATTCCAAGCCCCATAGACTGAATCAATATAGAAGGACATACACAAAAACATCCAGGCTTTTAGCTTCTAAAGATGATTAACCTGACAGTGCATCTTGCATAGTACTGATTAAGAGTGTGATAGCAACATTGTAGGCGTGTATACCACCCCAATTTTTAGCACTTTACTCCCATTGTTTTCCAGGCTAAGGGGGCTGCAGACAGATTTTTAATGGAGGCATATAATACAGAGATCAGTGCTAAACATATGCTATAGTCCATTAGTTTTCTGGATGCGACTTTTACGTCATGTGAAAGCTCAGCTATAATACAGAAGCTAGCAGTTAGGCAAATTACATGGAACTGGAATAAACTGCCATGTGAATGCAGTCTCTGTCAGCCTCTGACACCCATCTGTAAAATGGGAATCACAATATTGACCTATTTTGGAAAGTTGTTGGGATGATCAGTGAGACAGAGAGTGTTATATAAAGTCATTGTTGTAATAATAATAATAATAATAATAATAATAATAATAATAATAATAATAATGCATAGTAGTTGCTTTAGTATGCTTTGCAGAAAGGAAGGAGGGACTTTAGTAAGGATTAAGAATTATCCTAGAAATAACTAGGTGTCATCAACAATACAGTCTGAGATATTGCAGAAGACAGCACTGAAAGCCAAAATGAAGGCTGGCAGATACTTTTCCTGTTTAAGAAATTCACAGTTAACCTAGTTTGTGTATAGATCTAAGCCTCTGGAGAATATATTTGCTTGTACTAATTCTGAATATACCGTCTTATTTTATTGCATTACAAGACAGTAGGAAGATAAATCCAGTTCCAAATATTGCAAAATTATTTCACTCTTATCTAAAATGTCCCTTCTCATTTGTTTCTCCACTCCTAGAGATGAGGAGGATCTCTAGAGTCCCCTCCACTCTGCAGTGTGTCTTCCCAGAATAGTTCTTCATGCCTGAAGTTGTTCTTACAGTGTGTGTCTGAACAATCTGGATTCTGAAAGTTCCCCGCCCACTCCATACCCATTCAAAGCTCCTACGGCATGGACAGCCAAGGTCAAAAAGGAGATCAATCAAACAAGAGGGAAACCCTGAAGACCTATTTGGAGTCTCTTTCTCTTCCCTCTCTCTTTCTCTTTCTCTCCCATACCACACTTTCCTGCATTTGCAGCCACAAATCCGACGAGACTGAAAGCTGGATTTCACATAATAGTCCTATGACCTGTACACAGTGTTATAGCCGGCTCCAAATTAAAACCCGCAACACAATTGAGAACTGTCAGTAAAAGCAATTGAATTCTCAGTTCTTTTACTTCTTAAATTGGAGGGAAAAAATATCAGTTGGCAGCTCACGGTCAATCAATGCCCAGTGTGAAGGGTGTTTGCTTTCCAATCAAAACTGTTAATCCAGTTTCACACAGAAATTAGGTTGTTTTCTAATTGAGTGACCAGTAGACAACTGTCTGGACAGATTGCTAGGCGACCTTTGGAGTAATACAAATGCATTCAGCAATCAGTCCTTATTGGCGTAAAGAACTGCACAGTCCCAAGAGTTAATGAGATGCAGAGTTACAATTGATTCACAAATAACAGGGTATTAACAGATACACCAAGGATTACTGAAACTCATATATAAACTTTCTGGCTCTTGGGGGGGGGGTTACCCTGTAGCTCTAATGACTACTATGGAATGGACTTCAATTGATATTAAATAGGCAAGCAGATCTGTCCTGGCAAATTAATTTGCATTTGCATTTAATCACTGTATACTAAATCAGAGAAGGGCTCTTTGATATCTTCATTTCTTTCTTTCAAAATGTATCACCTGCCATTTTAATACATGGAAGTTAGCAAACCAAATAAAAAAGTGGTACAAAAGATCAAAGTTTCAATTACACAAAGCTGATAACACAGAGATAAATTTACAGGGAACATTTTTGACCCTGCTCTCTTCCTTCTTACTTCCTTCAAGTCTACCTTTAGCAAGTTCTGGGAACAGTGGAGCTGCATGTTGGAATATTCAGGACAGACAAAAGACAAAAGTACTTTTCCACACTGTGCATAGTCAAACTATGAAATTCACTTCCACACTATGTAGTGATGGACACCAATTTGGATGGCTTTCAATCAGGATTGGGTTTATGGAGGGTGAGATTATCAACTCTGTCAGAGGCAGTGTACATCTGAATGCCAGTTTCTGGCAGGGCTCATCTTAAGTTCATAAGAGTGGACTGAGAGATCCTTGAGAATTCCTACCTACAACTTCCTGGTCTTTCCTTCATCTGTTTCCCCCCTCTAAAACCTGAGTCTGTCCACATTTCCAATGGTAGTGATATACTGTCTTCCTCACCTATCCACTCCTAGAATTATTGCCTGGACTCTTATTCCTCAACCTCTGAGTCTTATTCATTGGTGACTGACAGACTGTGAACCTGGTGATACGTGGTTATGTCAGTAGATAGCATCAAGAAGGTTGGCTTGGTTGTGCTTGGTGGTTCAGGGTGATGAATGGTGATGAATAGGGAAGCAGAAATGAAAAAGCTCATAGAAAACCAAGCAACAACAAGTCAAGTGGTTCTGTCCTGTGGTTCTGTCCTTGATATCCTGAAGAACCTGAGAACAAAGCTCAAACCCTGAAGTTTCAGATCAGACCCTGAGATTTGGCATTTTATTAAGAAGAAGCCTTACAAGGTGCACGTCAACAAGCCAAGCCACAGATGACAAGGTCCTCCAAGTTTCTTCTTGCAGCAATGAGGTTCATGCTTTCTCGGGTTCTAAGTGCACATTACTGCTCAGCAAGAGTAGGAATGAGTTATACGGCCAGTAGCTTCTATGTACTTGTATCACTGGAGGTTTGCCAAGGCTTTCATAGCTCCATGGGTGACACTTTGCAAGTCCCATCAGCTCATTTCCAGCCCTTACAGAGCACTGTGCACAGAGCTTAGAAGTTGCCACCAGCCAGCTGACTGGTGGTGCCTGCAAACTGCTTTGGGCCCAAACTTTTCTTTACTTGCCTCACACCTGATTTCATAGGGCAAGTGGACATGGCTTGGCCAAAATAGTCTCACCTTCAATGTCTTGTAAACGTAGCCTGACCACTGAAGTCCATATGTTGGTAACTTCAAGGCTGGATTACTCTATGTGGGGCTGCCCTTGGGCCTTGTTCAGAAGATCCAGCTGGTGCAGAATAAGGCAGTGGCTGACTGGAGCCCATGGCCAACTACATTGTTAACATATCTGCACTGGCTGCTCATGTACTACTGAGCCTGCTCAGGGTCCTCGTATTTAATTTTTTTTTAAACCCTGAACAACTTAGGTCCCAGGCACCTTAGTCACTGCCTAAATCCTCATATCCCAGGTCAATCACTGAGATCATTAGCAGAAGTGCCATTGGTCATCCCCAAGTTGGCAAAGCTCATGTGACAGCAACATGAAACTGAGCCTTTAATGTCATCAGCCCAATCTGGTGGAAATCTCTGCCAACAGAGATTCAGCAAATGCCATCTATAGTAACCTTTCTAAGCTTACTTAAAACTTTTCTATGCCACCAGGCAATTAAGACAACTTCTTTTCGTAATGGTTAGTTGATGATCTCTGATTTTTTTTAATGTGTTTTTGTTGTATTTTATTTCTTTAATTTCTATTACTGCCCTTGAACCGAGGATTACATGATGGTTTACAATATAGAAACACAAAAATATATAACATGGTAACAAACAAAACCAATCATCCCCACAGTATGTATGTATAAATATATAAATATATTTTTAATATAATAATGACTGGGCCAGCCAAGACATTTTGCTGCATGAAGCAAAGAATCAAATCACACAGGTACACACTCCAGTCAAGGTTCATAGTACTACCCACACCCAATCATGTTATTTTGGCACCCGAGGCTGAAAAATCTCACAAGAAGCTCTCTTCCTCCCAGGCAGAGTAAAATCACGCCAATCATACATTATGTAAGTAACATTTTGCTGGTCTTTCACTATGCCCCAAATCTGCCTCAGGGCCGGACCTGAATGGTAGGCCTACGTGTGCATCGCTACAAGAAACGATTTTCCACACAGACATGAGAGTATTTCTCAGCCCTCATGGCTAGAGACAAATGTTTGAAAATGAGGTGGCAGTGAACAGATGCAAAATCCATTCTGTTTTTTAAACTGCCACTATTAAGTCCACATATCAATATCTTCTTCCAAAGGCTGCCTCACACATCTCAATCGTATTTATTTGTTTCTTGTACTCTGATTAATAGCGCTTGCTTGTGAGTTACTGTAATGAATGTGACAGTTTACATCGAAATGGCATGTACACTGAGTTATTTATGCCTTGGCTTTAGATCAGTTCCTGCCCCATTTTAACACAGAGGGAAATCTTACTATTTGGAAAGATATGTAGAAAGGCTTTAGCTCAGTCGCAGAGCATCTGCCTTGCATGCAGAAAATCCCAGGCTCAATTCCCAGCATCTCCAGGGAAGGCTGGGAATGCCACTTGCTTGAAACTCTGGAAAGCTGCCACCAATCAGTGTAGACAGTTCTGAGCTGAATATCCCCTGGATCTGACTTGGTATACAGCAGCTTCCTATGTTCCTAACTTAGCTTTTATTTCGATTTGATCTGTTGTTTACATCTCAGATGTCCCGATTTCCATAAAGGGGCACGGGGTGGGGGTGAGAGCGAAAATAATCAATCTATATGAAATCAGTAAGAGCAAGAACACCGCACAGCTATTCTCTTGGAACAGATGGAAGGCGGAAAGCTGGCATTGCTCTAGGGACGCACACACTCACAATTTTACACCAATTACGTAGTTTTACTGCTTTGGATACATGTCATATGATTCTATAGATTATGCAACTATGTGCATTACAGCAATATAGTGTTGCAATTGAGTAAGGGAGAAAACCAAAGCATTTTTTTTAAAACTCACAGTCATGGATGGCTTTGTGCCTTTCTAGTTTCTTTCTTCTTTGGGGAAAATAGAGAGTTATTTCTTTATGAAACACTTTTATATATCACTTTCTGACACAAAGTGACCTTGAAGTGGTTTACATAAAGCACTGGAAACAATATAAATACAAAATCTTAAATTAGACTTTCAGAGCTCCTCCATACAACCTGTTTTATGGAGCATTCATTGTGATTTGTTTGCACAAAGCTTATGTAGAGGTTTGGCTGTGTCCAGTCTTTACTTAGAATTCACTTTCATTTCCCACCCATGGTAAATATCTGTATCTATTAAGCTAAATCAAAGACAATTTGCTGCCCTTTAAGGGTACCCCAGATCTGCCTAAGATAAGCTGCTTTATCTTCATTCGGGGTGGGGAACCTGTGGCCTGCCAGATGTTGATGGACCTCAACTCACATCATCCCTGACCATTGGCCATGGTGGCTGGGGCTGATGGGACATGGAAGACAACCACATGTTCCCCACTTCTGCCCTAGGTAATGGTAGATATGTCCTTCTCAGATCTTAGACCTTGCCAGCCCCAGCTAGCATGATCAATGGTTCGTAATACTAGGGTTGTAGCCCATCACCAGGAAGGCAACATGTTAGCTAACCCCGCTCTAAGAAACTCCCCTCTAAGAAATAACTTTTGACAACTTTTGAAGAGCAGTGATTTGAACTACGTATTTTTTGCTCTATAAGAGTCACTTTTCCCCTCCTAAAAAGTAAGGGGAAATGTGTGTGCGTCTCATGGAGCGAATGCAGGCTGCACAGCGATCCCTCTTGCTGTTCTGGCTTCTGGGATTCAGAATATTTTTTTTCTTGTTTTCCTCTTCCAAAAACTAGGTGCATCTTGTGGTCTGGTGCGTCTTATAGAGCGAAAAATACGGTACGTGTTCTTCTCTGTTGAGGAAAGATGTTTACAGCTTCTCTGCTAATGTTGAGATAAGGATTGCTTATTATGTTTTGGTTTTTAAACCATCATAATCTTGTAACAGAATATATCATAACTTACGGAGAATTAAAGAACGCAATATGTGCTCTACCACATATGGAACATAGGATGCCATGTTATACTGGGTCACACAATTGTTCCATTAGCTCAGTATTTTCTACTGTCAGTGAACTCTCCAGGGTTTCAGGCTGGGTTCTGTCCCTGTCCTTTTGGAGATGCCTGGGATTGAACCTGAGACCTTCTGCATGCAGAGCAAACGCTCTGCTGCTGAGCCACGGCCCTTCCCCATGGTCCCCACATCTTGGCAAAAGCGATGGAGAGTCTCATGGCTCTTGTAGGTTAAACAAAGAAGTCGATACCTTGGCACAGTAGACTACCAAATTGGCACCATTTGGCATAAGTAATGCATATACAATTGACAGCTTGGTCCTGAACTTCAACAAAGGGTTGCATTTTTATTTTATTTTTTGTTTAGAGAAATGTTAACATTGGCACCAAATCCGAATCATTTCGTCGTGCCCCAGTGCTTCTCTACTGTACAGTAAAGAGCTCCTCCGGACCCAAAATCAAAGTAGTCCAAGACGGTTTTGGTTTGTTTGCTTATTTTCTTTCCTTATGTAAAAGCACACTGGGTCATTCCCAATTAGTAGCGCTCTTCAAGGTTCTACTACACTAGCAGACGGCAGTGATCCATCACAGCTGTCACATCTTAGACTGCACTGCTAAATAGTTTTCAGATGTTTCCCCATTCCCATGTTTGAGTTTAGCTTTGCATTCTATTTTATGGACCCTCATACATATAACAAATTAATCTAGGCTCTACCAAAAAGAAAGAAAGAAAAGGAACAAGTCAACTACAGATAAGCTTTTAAAAAATCCATTCGCCAGATACAGAGATTAAGTTTAAAAGTAGTACATTTTTTCATGTAAAAACCGTATCTTTGTATATAAACCATATACACAGCCTGTTTCAATAGACCAACATGCAGGATTTCTAATAGACATTCGAAATCAACTATATTCCTGCTCTGGGTTACCAAAGCTAGTATGAGAAGTGCCTTTGTTGTATCCCTGTTTTTCTTGGCTCTCATAAGCCTGGCGTGTGAATGAGAGTTTCTTTCGCTTTGTGTATCTAAGCCATCATTTGGAAATGTCCAATTTGGGGGTGCTCTCGGATGTTCCAAAGTTTGCATTCAAGCCCCCCTCACTCCCCTTTACTCTCAATTTAATCACAGCACTTAGAAGAACTCCTCTGCTTTCTTCAAAGATGTCGTCTACTTGGCAAAAAATCACTCAGCTTACTTCTTCAAATAATAATAAACCAACCTTCTATTGATTTAATGGGGGAAACTGGCTAATAACTTACAGAACAATAATCAGGGACACTGATTAATCCCTCATTAATTTGCCATGACAAATAATAAAAATGGCCTCCAGCATTTAAATTCGGTCAAGCCTAATCACAAAATCATTTTACGTTATTTTGATTTCATGCATTCAGTTCTGTTTCTGGTGAACTCAATAGTCTGTGCTTGTTTGCGTGTTTAGTGGGACATAAAACAAATCTTCTGTGACCTCTACTAGCTTCACTAGCTTTGACCCCTACTAGCTAATTCATGTAAAACATTAATCTCTACAGTAAGTTGCTGGGCAGACTAGAAACAAACACCTCTGATAGCTAGGATAAGCTGCTGCTCTTCAAGGTTAAACAAAACAACACTCTGCTGCATCTTCCATCTTGGTCTGTGGCACCAGAAAGGACATAAGCATTGAGACTAGAGATGGACCACTCTGTCCATTTCAGCTTCTCATTGTTCCAATCTTGACCATTTCTCTACATTACTACATCAGTTTGTGGTGTATGTATGTCCCGTCCCCCTGCAAGTCCTCATGAAAAATTATCAGCATCTTAGTATGAATTTCTTCTAATATATAGAATTTTCTATACATTTTTGATTTAATACACACAATTTTGAAAGGCAATTTCCCCAACTATTATGCATTCTCAAGTATATTTTTCACCAATGCATGCACTTTTATGCACATTTTACCCTACTGTATGCATTTTTGTGCTCTTTACCTGGCTAGAGAACTACATTGCAAAATTCAGAGAAGTGCGAAGTTTTGAACGATGGCTCTGTTTCGGTTTGTGTGCTGTGCAAATTAGGTGGGTTCAACTTTAAACAAATCACATTTCTTCCCTCATTCCTGATGGAGCCAGGACTTTCATAGTGTAGTGTGGTTCCTTCTGCACATTTTCTTTTGCTATCCTTGCACACGGGAGCTTCTGGTGTTCAGATTTTTCCTTTCACCATTTTCCCTAATGCAAAGGGGACTGCCTCACTTCACTTCTGAAAGATCTAAGTACATTCTCTACAGCCAGGCATGCATAAACCTCCATGAAAAGATAATCCCTAAGCTGCCTTGAATCAAAATGCACTTTACTGTGCTGCCTAATTTAGTGATGTCATGGTGCTTCATAATAGCCTGAACTGAAATACCTCCCCCCCCCTTTTTTTCCTTTTGGCTATGCTTGTAAAGCATTCTGAACCATCTTCCCCACAATACTTCTTCTCTGGCTTCAAGCTGCAGAACTCACCTCTGCCTCTCCCAACCAAGGGCTCCACTGGCAAGGATGCAGTGACAACAGTAACAAGACTTGTTCACCCCTCCTCCCTTCCTCATGCTTGGAACAGTGTAACAGCAGCTTTCCAGATGTTGAGCAATGCTCTTAAAAATTGTTTTCTACTAGCACTGCACATGAAAGCAACACTATTGACAGTGATGAGAGTCTCCTTGCAACTACTCATGGCTCATCCACTAGAACTCAGGGGAAAAGCCATCCCTGTTTAGTCAGCCAATGAACAACCAGCTCTTTCAGGGTGGAAGGAAATATTGCTGTGCCTTGGAGATATGAGTGCTATTTGCAACATTTTTTATTGCCACTGTGTTTTTGGCAAGCTTTCTCCTGAGAGCTCTTGAGCCTATAACGGTTTCCAGTGGGCTCCCACCAACAGTTAAGTTTATTCCCAGACACAAAGCTAAAGGGGGGGGGGATAACTTTCTCCTATGATGTTATAAAGAATAATAAGATATTGTGTATTCATAGGCATTTTGGGCGCAGACACATTTCCTTATATTTTCCAGCACCCGTGTAAATATTTGTGAAGGCGGTAAATGTCCTGTGTGAGTGCCTGGAGGCGGATGGAGGATGGATGGCGGCTAATGGACTGAGGTTGAATCCCTACAATATCTTCCTGCAGAGTGATTTAAGTTGTGTCTTCGTTGAAGTTCCATTGTATGCAACAGATCTTGAACACCACTCTCTTGAAAGGAAAGCAGCATGCGTTTTCAGTACAGTCATACCTTGGTTCTCGAACTTAATCCATTCCGGAAGTCCATTTGACTCCTGAAATCATTCAAAAACCAAGATGCAGCTTCTGATTGGCTGCAGGAGGTTCCTGCGCTCAAGTACAAGCTGTGTCAGACGTTTGGCTTCCCAAAAACATTTGAAAACCGGAACACTTCTGGGTTTTCGGTGTTTGGGAGCTGATTTGTTCGTCAACTAAGCCATTTGAAAACCAAGGTATGACTGTATTCCTAAATGCTTATCTTTGGAATATGCAGAACAACTTTTCCTTGAAGTTTTTCCTGAGTGTCTTCTCTAGGAGTCCATTCTCAGTGGCCAACTCATCTCCTTTCACTCTGATTGTCTCCAATCAGCACAAAGGCTAAGAAGACCTTCTCAGTGGCTAAAAGGCTCCCTGTTTATGCTGATAGGGTGGCTCTAGAACAATGGAGAAAGGGACAAGTGAAATAAATTCTCATATGAAACTTCATAAATGACCCAACACATCGTTTGCCTTTCATTGTGAATACTTCCATATATGAAAAATCTCACATCTAAAGCAGTGGCAAGTATAAAGTAAATGGGATGTGTAGCCAAAGCAAAGGCCTCTACATCATCTTACCAAATGAACGGATGTTAGGCTGTGACAGGTACGTTCAGCCTCAGTGAGCATGCACATTAACTGCAAGTTTCTGCTACGCTGACCAGTAAAAAAGGTTAATGATGCTGGCACTTAAGTGATCATAATCAGCTTTTAATGTCACTCGGCTATTATGAACAGGAATTTGGAATGTTCCTTCCTCTCTTGATATCAAATATCCATCCATCTCAGTTCAAAAGCAGATCAGAATGCATTACAGAGAGCAATACATCTAGTCTACTATATCTAGCAACTTGAATGACCATGACTTTCTGGGTTACCTTTCACAGCCTCAAAAAGAAGAAGAAGAAGAGTTTGGATTTGATATCCCGCTTTATCACTACCCAAAGGAGTCTCAAAGCCGCTAACATTCTCCTTTCCCTTCCTCCCCCACAACAAACACTCTGTGAGGTGAGTGGGGCTGAGAGACTTCAAAGAAGTGTGACTGGCCCAAGGTCACCCAGCAGCTGCATGTGGAGGAGCGGAGACGCAAACCCAGTTCCCCAGATTACGAGTCTATTGCTCTTAACCACTACACCACACTGGCTCCCTGATTTTTCTGTTAATGAGCTTAAGTAAAGTGCCAAACATGCAAAATATATGGTTGACCATGGAATTCCTCATCTCTTCCCCCTTTAAGCAATTTATTGGCTGTTTCATCTAAAAGTATGAGGTTTGTCATTGTTGATACCTTTAATCAATTTTTTAAAAAATGGAACTTAGAACAATTTGTTTAGGGCTGCATTCAGATAATACTTCCTGTCATGAAGTAGTGAGCCTATGAGCACGTATCACTTGGGTGGGGTCCCTCAGGCAGGTGGTAACAATTAGTCCCCACAGTGGGAGCATGTGATGGGGCTGGCTGGTTCTCTCTGTCCCCCAGCAGGTTAACTCAAAGATTTATTCATGCCATGTTTTAGACTTTCTGTTTGATGTTCTGTAGCTGGTGCCAGAAAAGAAGCAATAAAGTCTGGTAACCCATTCAGGGCCTGCATGTAACTGATTAGCAGCTTGGAGGGAGGACTCGGGAAAACAACCCCCTCCTTGACACTTCCATCTTCATGGCGTTTGCTTACCTGTTCATTTTCACATTTTAGGTAATCGTTCCCACGACATAAAAGCCAGTTCTGGAAATCTAGGTGAATCTAGCAAAAGTTTAGCACTCATTTCAGGGCTAATTGTTTTCAGGGGGGGGAGGGGGCAGTTTTCATTCACATTAACTTGGGAAATGGTGGGAATTTTGCATTGGTAGAATTTGAGGCAATATACCAGCCTAAAGTTCTTTCCCGTCATTTAAAATTTAGTAGAACCTGGTGGTATAGTGATCAAAAAGCCATAGTTACAGTAAGGTAAAGGTAAAGGGACCCCTGACCATTAGGTCCAGTCGTGGCTGACTCTGGGGTTGCGGCGCTCATCTCGCTTTATTGGCCGAGGGAGCCGGCGTACAGCTTCCGGGTCATGTGATAGTTACAGTACATAGCACAAAACGATACTGCCGTGTAAAAAAGAACATTAGAAATTGCAATAGAAGCATTAGCATTATAACCAGCAAACTTTTTGCTATAAATCTCATGTCTAAATGCTGCCTAGGTCTTACACTGGTTTAATGTGCCATTGACCAGATAGCACAGCTTTGGACAAAGACAGGCAACCCAATCCTTTTGTTGTTTATTCTGAAGTATGTGCTGCACAAAACTTACTCCCAGGTAAGCATGCATTTGACTGTGGTCCTAATACATACCCTCCAACATTTCTCCAATGAAAATAGGGACATCCTATTTCATACCCTCCAACATTTCTCCAACGAAAATAGGGACATCCTAGTACATGCTGACTTTTTATGATGCTCCCCATCAGAATAGATGAAAGCAAACAAGTTAATGCTTGATCATGAATCTTCTGCTCAGAAGTTCATGAATCATGAAGTGCTGCTCAGACTCACTTCCTAAGCATCTAGTTGGCCAATGTGAAAACAGGATGTGTGACTATATGGGCCTTTGGCATAATTTAGCAGGCTCTTATCTTCTTCAGAAAAAGAAAGCAAGGGGGAAAAACAAATGAATGTAGATGATGACGTTTCATCATATAACTTACATACACTTAGTTTCAGCAAGTGAAGAGGACTAAAGGAATGACATTATTATTATTAGCAATAAGCAGCAGAATGCTTATATATACTCCTAGGTCCTAAAACTTACTGCATTTTAAACAACATCCCTAAGGGCTGTGAAATCCATTTACTTTGTAATGAGAAAGCCTGAATTACTCCCCTTTCTATATTTTAAAACATGGCTGATTCAGAAGCCTGCCATTCCTGATTCAGTTAAGAAGAGACACTAGGAATCATACAGTTCATCTTCAAGCTCAAAAATCCCTATATTGAAACACGTTCCAACAAAGTTTAACTACCCACCTGTTTTATTTTATGTCTTGCTGATGCTGTGTTGCCATTTAAACAATTGCTAACTTCTTTTCTAAAAAAGAAACAATGGATTCACTTTGATTTGAAAACATTTAAGTGCAAGGAGAAAAGGACTAAAAGGTTTTCTGGTGCTAAACTGGTTCTTTGGAAGTAAAGATATTCTTAGGGTCTGATCCAATCATACCCCATGTTGAAAACTAAATACCGGTAATGAGTTGAATCTAGACTTAGTCATGTTTATAATAAACCCATTGAAATCCAACAATATCTATGTTGATTCCCCATTGTCATTGTAATATTTGGTTATGGCACCTTGGCTAATCTCTTTGCATGCATTTTTGCTCTTTTTGAAGGAACAGCAGCCACATCCACACTATGTATTTGAAACAGTATCATGCCACTTTAAACAATAATGACAGCAACCAAAGATTCCCAGGAGCTGTAGTTTGGTAATGGTGCTGAGCATTGTTAGCAGACCCCTATTCCTCTCACAGATAATTCCTAGAGTTTCCTGTAAAGAGGGATCGATTGTTAAATCATTCTGGGAACCGAAGCTCTGTGAGGGGAATAAGAGTCTTCTAATGACTCTCAATGACTCTTTGGATAGTGTTCTCGAAGCTACCAGCATGAGTTTGACCAAACTGCGGGAGGCAGTGGAAGACAGAAGTGCCTGTGTGCTCTGGTCCATGGGGTCACGAAGAGTCGGACACAACTAAATGACTAAACAACAACAACAATGACTCTCAACACCCTTAACAAACTACAGTTCCCATAATTCTTTGAGGAATTCTTTTAAGTCCATTGATCTCAATTGGTCTGAGTATTACACAGAAGCTCTATGTATATTTGCTTTCAACATCTGCTGGATGTTTTTTTTCAATTCTGCTGACTACTTCTATACCATGCTTTTATATATGGTTGCGCATTACTTTTTGTGCTGCAATTTGCTTTGCTGCATTTTCCATCTTTTCCCAAGTCATTTTGGGAACTTGTGGAAGTGCAGTGTATACACGAATCAATGAATAGATGCATGATAAAGTGATCTGTGAATCATAAAAATGCACACTTTATCAAGGAAAAAATGCTTGGAAATTGACATTAAGACCAATTTACTGTTCAAATAAGTGCATGCTAAAGGGGTCACCTATGCAGTGCTCACAGATACCTGCACACCCACCACTACCTATTATGGTGTCCACGAAGGGTCTCAGTAAATATTCCCTCAAAAAACCACAGTGCTTGAGAAACTATTTTCTCTTCCTGCTCAATTACTTTTTGCACTTGCCTCCATACCCACATTTCATTGGATGCCAGGATTGGAGACCTACCCTCCCTTCTGTTCTGAACGTCTCTCTTTGAACAGTTACCAATGTAGGTGCCTTACTCCCGTTGATGGAGTGAGGAACTCCTGTCACATTATGGGCCCCTGTTCCTTTTTCCGGTCTTTTAGATGTGGCTGCTATTTTGAGTTATGTCATGTGCCCTCATGGCAACTTGTTTGTGACTGGCACCCACAGCACTCAAAATTCCAATTATGCCCTCAGGCCTAAAAAGGTTGCCAATCCCTGACTTAGAATATACCCATGTGTATTTATTTTGCAATACGATGCGTGTTCTTGCGCACTCCTTGAGGTGCAGCATGTCTTTAGTGCTGCTGTTGGAATCTCTGGTGCTGTCCAGACCCCTTCCATGCACCCCCCCCCACATTAACATCTTTCCTTATTTTGTATACCAGGTATGAAAATGGACACTGGAATTCCTCATGGGCCTCTGACATGTCATTCAACCCTAAGTAAATATGTGAAAATGTTCACCATATTCCTTCAGCTCTTATTTTCTCTGGATGAAACAGCCCAGTTCCAGTCGTGAGGAAGATTCTGCCTTAAAGGAGGTTACCTGCCAAGCAAGTCAGCACTCTGGGGAACATCTGAAAAGCTGTTGAGCCTATAGGCTCAAACTGCCAAAGATATATTGTGGGATTGTCCAACAAGCACTGTCAGCTTAACCCTGCTGGTGTCACAAATGTGCCAAGGAGCATTTTTCAGCCCACGATGAACTGCATTAAACCCAAAGAAGCCTAAATCCACAATTAAAAGGTGGCTTAAGACATATTTTCTTAGAATTTCAATAATGGTGGAAACGGAATGAGTATCATCCATTCTCTTGGCGTATAATCAATGGAGGTACTTGGTGAACAGTCTTCATTTGAGATTTAGTCAAGTACAAGCTGAAGATACAATAATTCCCTTGGCAAACATTTGGTAAAGATTAGAAATGTGTGGGCAATGATAACCAACACCTCTGGAATTCAAACAGACTTCATTTGTTTTGCACTTAACGCTTAAGCCGCCAAGTAGCTGCAAAGTTTGAGAGAGGATAGAGGAAATGAAGTGGTAGGTAGATGTTCAGAGAATAAATGTGAAAAGTGTACATCAAGAATGGGAAAGTGATGTAAGCTCATTGGGAAAGCATCTAAGTGCAGGCAGAAGATATGGCATTTCTAGTTAGGGTCCAGGAAAGATCCCCATCTGAGATATTGGAGAGCTGTAAGTCAGCTGGTGTTGAGAATATGCAGGTTGATTAATCAATGATCTGACCTGTTTAAGGCAGCTAACTATTAATGGGGAGAAGGAATGGAAGAGGAATCGGGTGGGGAATAGGATCTGACCAGTGAGACCTCCTGCCTATCAAGCACCTGACATCTTTGTGGCGTTAGATGAGCCATTTCTCCTTTGCAGCCCAGGTTCGGTTCTAGCTAGGCTGCTAAGGTGGTGGGGAATTGATTTCTAGGTGTGGGTTGGATCCAGCGTGCACCTGGAGAAGAACTCAACAGGGCTTGAAGCTGATCAACTGATGGGTGGTGACTTCAAGCCCTGCTTTCTGTAGGATTCACTTGCCTTCTGGAGTTGAAATTAGGAACCTATCGAGGTCTTGAAGCCAAGTACTAATTGCAAAAAGATAGCAGTGTTTCAGTTTGTGTATTGATCTAGGAAGTGAGAATTAAGTAGGTTCCCATTAAAATATGAACAAATCTTTCCCCCATACCTACCCCATGCATTCCTGATGGGCTTACACACATTTGCTCCCATGTATTTCTGAAATACCCCTCTGAAGTCGGACCCTGGATCAGCCCACCCCAGGGCTATGGCCCTGGATTGCAGTGATTTCTGACAGCTAGCACCCTGATCAGCAAATAACCTCTCCCCTTCCTTTTTCTATATACAGATTTGCACATCTCACTTTGAGCCACTTTTAGAAGGATGCTGCCACCCAGCATCAAGCCTCTTGAACCCTTCTGTAAAAGATGCTCAATGCACTCACAGGAGGATTCACCCATGAGATTACCACAAGTCAGGTCTCTCGGCAGGAGCCTGTAAAATCAAAGCTTACGGTGACACTACAGCTTCACAACCTGCTTTTTACCTTCCCGGCAGCACAATATCAGCATTCATGAATGTAAGACAAAAGCCATCTATCTGTCAGTTACCAAAGAGCTTTCTGACCCTCTGCTTTTGTCATCTTCTCCCATTTGTAATCAAAGGCTTTACTCCCATTTCAGCTTCTCAATTTTATTTAAAAGATTTTTTTTATTTAAAAAAATTCTCATAAAATGTGCCCTGTCATTTGAGGCTTGAATGAAAAAAGCTGTTTTCCACGGAATGTTATTGCAACTGATTTTCTAGGTGACTTAAAAAAATAAAAATAAATCCCCTGGTTATTTAAATTCAGAAAGTACAAAACAGATAAGAACACTCACTCACATATTTATAAATGTTCCCTCATGTCCTTTATCAGCTGTCAATGTTCATTCTGTGTTGTTCTGCAATACGCCTGCTTACCAAAAACATGAATCACAATTCTTTCACGGTGACCTGTTTTTAATGTTGCACTCATTTCTGCGGACCTTCATATTCTTTAAAATATATTCATCTAAACTGCATCATAGCAACGCTGAGAAGGGCTGTGAATTCCACTGCCATGTAGCCAAGCTGGTCCAAGGCTAAAGATCTCACTTTCCCAGGATGGTGGAATGGGACTCAGGGGGCACCATCTCATCCTCAGGATTGTGGGTGTCTGCCACCGCAAAACAGACATGCGACATCACACGCACACACCTGCAGGTAGTGCATGTGCATGCGACATTGCATGTCTGCTTTCTGGCGGCGGCAGCAGCGACTCCTCTCCTTTCCACAGCCAGCAAGGCATCCTTTTCAGGGGGGAGGAGCTCAGACTCGCAGGCAGAGAGACTCTGCCTCTACGTCTGAGCTCTCCCCCCTGAAAAGGATGCTTCACTGGCTGGCTGCAGAGGATGGAGCTGAACTGCTTCTTTCTTGGAGGCAGCGCTGTTGCTGCCTGCTGACTTTTTTCATTGACTTTGTGAGTGCGTGGTCTCCAAAATTATATTGGAGTTGGATCCTATGATGAGGCCACTCTTTTAACTCAACCTCTGCTGTCAGATCCAGGGTCAAAGGAAGGCTAACTGACACCCGGTGTGGGGTGTTGGGGGGCGGGGCGGACAGCAGCGTGATCGTCTGCTTGTGGCTGCAGCGGTGGCAGAGGGATCTTCCACTTGCGGTTGCAGCGGCAGTGGAGGGATCCTCTGCATGTGGCTGTGGCAGCACGATGACAGCAGCTTGCGATGCCGTGCCCGGGGGCGGCAGGGTAAGCCCCTTGCAGGGTGCCTTCTTGTCACCCCCCTCAGAGATGGCACCTGGGGCGGATTGCCCCCCTGCCCCCCTTCCTCCACCACTGGTCAGAACTTCCTGTGCCTGGATGTCTGAAGAGAACTTCCAGGGCATGAGCAGGTCATCTGGTAGGGCAGGGATTAATATCCCCTCTCCTCAAGGGCTCCTCACCTATATGTAGGATATGTCAAGCCGACTATGGTCACACCTCACTGGTGGATTCTTCTCTCCTTGTCAACACCCTTCACTTGATTGTACAGGGACGATAGATAGATAGATAGATAGATAGATAGATAGATAGATAGATAGAGATAGAGATGATAGAGATAGAGATAGATAGAGATAGAGATAGAGATAGAGCTATATATCTCACCTCACATGAAACAACCTGAAGCAATTTAGAATGCACACATATATAAGCACAATTGAATCCAATACAGGTACAGACTAGGGTGAAAATCTCCACTAAAGAGGCTTACAGTGGTACCTCTGGTTACAAACTTAACCGGTCCGTTCTTAACCTGAAACTGTTCTTAACCTGAGGTACCACTTTAGCTAATGGGGCCTCCCGCTGCCACCGCACAATTTCTGTTCTCATCCTGGGACAAAGTTCTTAACCTGAGGTACTACTTCTGGGTTAGCGGAGTCTGTAATCCAAAGTGTTTGTAACCTGAGGTGTTTGTAACCCAAGGTACCACTGTATTAAAAAAGGAGGGTCTTTTGATATGAAATGAGAAGGAATTAATAAGGGTAGGTACTGCCTAAAGGAGTGCACCTAAAGGACTGGGCCCTATACCATGCAGAAAGGACCTCCTGATAAGAAGGTATCTGAAAAAGGTAGCCAGAAATGCACTCTGGACTTTAAGAAGTCTGATTTTAAAAAGATTAAGAAACTACTGGATGAGATCCTGTGGTCAGAAATACTCAAAAAGAACCATCACAAGAGGTGTTGAAATTTTGGGAGGTTGGATAGTTACAGTGGAATGGTGGGGTGCACATTTTTATTCTTATTTTTTATGATTATTACTTTGTCAAAAAAAATAAAAAAAATAAAAAAGAAAGAAAGAAATTCTCAAAAAGAAGGAGTCCAAGATGGACAGGAGTTTCTGAAAGGTGAAATACTGTAAAGATTGTTATCATCAATTCCCATACGGGCGTTTAAATCCCCCCCCCCCGATTATAATCGGTGTAGAAGGGTGGGAAGATTCTATGGACTCTAGGTATGCCTCTAACTCTGCCCAGTTAGCTTTCACTATGGATATTTTTTGGCAGGGGGGCAGATAGACATTGACCACCACCAGTGCATCTCTCTTAAATTTGAGTAGGACTGCCGTGGCTAGTGAATTGCAGTTTGGGAGGGCTTTTAAGGAATGTTCAAGCTCTGTGGAGATAAGGCTAGCTAAACATCCACTAGGCCTACCTCCCCTCACAGATGGAGGCACAAATGCAGACAATTCCAACAAGAAAGAAAAATAGGAGGCATCTTAAAAAATGGTGCAACTGCATAAGGAACTTACAGAAATTCATTGAAATATTTTAGAAAATATCTTAATTGCACCCGCAAGTAGTTTCTATAATTTCTGGGTGAACTGAATGTGAATTAATTTGCTTTTTGTGGTGGGGCTTTGCATGATTTTCAGTTTGATTCAATTAAATATATGGGTTCTATCACATTTAATTCTGACTATATTTTATACTATATCAGCAGAGATGCTGATGACCATATGAACAAGTTGTGAGTTGAGCTGGAAAAGAATTAGTTCCTTTTTTGGAGGGGGTGAACTGCAACTGGAACTAATTTCCCATTTTAAAACGAACTTAAAATGAACCTTAAAATGAATGCTGATTTCATTGCATTCCCATTGGCCCCTTTTCTCTTTCCACCAACACTGTTTCCCTCACATCTAATTTCACTGCCTTCCTTCCTCACCCCTTTCTTCATTTAGATTATCACCCCACTCTCTCTACAGAATGCCCAGGATGTTCACCAACAACTTTTTTTTTTAACAGCCTTCTTGCTACTGCTGCTCGGTCTCAGCTGCTAACTGCAGACTCAGCAGTGATGCCTTTAACTGCTGGTGAGAGACTGTATCTCTTTGCCAGCCAAAATATCACAGCTGTTGGAGATGCCAGCTGCGGAAATAGCCGACTGTTGCTGAGCTGTGGGTTCAGCTGTGATGCCTTCTGCAGATTGTGGGAGATCATATCTCTTCAGCAGCTGATGCTCTGAGCACCACCACCAACAGAAAAAGCTGGTTGTTGCCTTGTGCTCCAGAAGTGCTGTGACAATGGAAATAGAGAGCTAAAAGCACATTGTCTAGGGGAAGTTCATCCCAAGAACAATTCTGTATTAAGCAAAAGCAAGAACAGGGCATTGGAAACATTCTGGGAGGATTTTGGTGAGTTTTGTGAGCCACAGAGAAGCTTCTGGGGGACATATGTGGCCCACAAGCCACAGATTAACCATGTTTGATGTACAGGCTTCTGCTCAAAGAGCTGCTTTCATAATTAACCTCACATGCAGGAGACACCACGCTAGATAGAAATGGTTGTTTTTATTTTATAACAAGTAGATTACATGCAACCAGTTCAACCAAATGATTGCTAAAGTTATATGTTCAATGTACATGAAATGCTGTGTTTGAATGCACTGTATTTAAAATGCTTCAAAGGGAAGTTTACCTTAGGCAAGGGGTTCCACTCTGGCAAAAGCAATAGAGAAGGCTGGTATTTTTTTCAATTCAGCTCCCCTGCTGAAATACAAGAAGCTCCATCAGTATTGGCATTTTGTTGAACACACACCAATTTAGGCAAGCCTCCCACTGAACATATGGTCTAATTCTATCAATTGTTATTTAACTGTTAAAAATTGTAATGTCTTGTTTTATTGCATTCTTTTTTTAAATGACATTTTAATGTCTTGATGTAATTATTTTATGTGTATTTTAAATATGGGTGGATTTTTAATTCTTTTTATACTTGTAAACTGCTCAGAAGGGATTTTGGCATGTAAGCAACATATACATTAATACAGCAATAACAGAGGGTGCAGTAGGAGGCCTCACTGGTAGGATGGCATGTACAGACAATCAAAGTTGTGTTTCAGAAAAAAAATTATGGCAATGTTACAAATAGAATGTCACTTTGTCCTCTGCAACATTCACAAGATGATCAGGATTTTGTCTTTTAAAAAATCTGTGGCAGCTCTGCTTTACTGAAATCAGAATAAACAGTAACAGGAGTTATATAGCTAGTGTATATCTATCTAGCCATAGATACATACATACATATAGTACAGAGTCAAAGGCACTTTTTCTCTGGTTATTACTTGCAGTGTTGTAAGATGTCAAGCTCACGTTCAATTTATTCCAAAGTTTGAGGATGTCTAACTCTGCTCCCTTTCTGCTTTTTTTCCATCTGCGAAGCCCTTCCACATTTATTTTCAAGCCATCAAAAGACACAATCAAATGACTTTGTCGGGTTTTATGTCTCTCTTTATACAACAACGCAAAGAAGACCTTGAAATACAAAAGCATTTGTCTCCAATTTTGGGGTTTTATTTTCACCGTATATTATTTGCATGTGCTTTCTAGCTTGCGAATTTACAAGATGCCTGCTTTTATACATCATTATTCTATTTTCCATTTCTTTTTGTTTTAATTTTCCCTAATGAATCTGGACCTTCAGAAGTATATCCATATCCTTTCTGTCTTTCAAAATATATATGCTGTCATACACTGGCAGCAGTTAGTTTTGATGGGAGATATTTAGTTTGACTGAGTATTCCATCCAGAACAGTCTTTGAAGATTATGAATGGAAATGCAAATCAAAGCAATCATGGAAGAGAGAGATTCTATTGCTGCAGGGACATAGATATTGTCCCTGCAAGCCAAATGAAGATGCAGGCTCAGTGTCTGAAAATTAAATAGAACCATACCCTATTGGACAGACAATTCTGTAAGTTGAATCAAATAAGACATTCCTATAAAACTAGTGGTGGAGAACCTGTGGCCCTCCAGGTGTTCCTGAACTCCAGCTCTCATCTCAGCCAGCATGGGCAATCATCAGATTTGCTGGGAATTGTAGTTTAGCACCATATGGAGGACTGAAGGACCCCTCCCTGCTATAAACGATAGCACCGTGGTTGGATACTGCATGGATATTAGTTGCTGAGTCTTAGGTCCCATCTGCACTACACATTTAAAACAGCATCATACCACTTTCAAGAGGCATGGCTTCCCACAAAGAATCCTGAGAACTTTCATTTTTTTAAAAGGTGCTGAGAGTTGTTATAAAACCCCTCTGACAATTATAGCTCTGTGAGGGGAAGAGCAGTTTCCTAACGACTCTCAGCACCCTTAACAAACTACAGGTCCCAGGATTCTTTGAGGGAAGCCATATTTCTTGATTGTGATACGATACTCCTTTGAATTCACGGTGCTGTCGGAGCCTGAGAAAGCGAATAGCCAGAACAAAGTCCATTTGTTGCAGGTGTAAGACTACACCAAGCCAGGGAGCAGATGACATCTTCCTCTCACCAACTGTGCAAACACACATCCATCATTTCTTAACATCACTTTCTATAGGCCATGGTATTGATAGTTCTATTCACAAATCTTCCACTTCCAGCCAGTACCACAATCTCACTTCATTGCTCACCAAATCTACACTGGGAAGACACTGGGAAATATTTGACCTTCCACCACCAAATTGGTAATGTCAGGCACTCCAGGGCACTTGAAAGAAGCCTACAACATAGCTTTATAATACACGTGTTGCCTCAGTTCCTGGAAGTGGCACTAAGTGTGTGGCAGAGCTGCTATGTAAAGTTTTCCTGAAATGACCTTAAGCTTCTGATGTGACTAGAACAGTAGCTCCAAGCTAAATTGGAAGGGTCCCCAAACACTTTGAAGAGCATACCACCTGAGTTGCCATTTGGCCAGAAGCTACAGATAACATATCCTTGTGAGAGCCAGTGTGGTGTAGTGGTTAAGAGTGGTAGTCTTGTAATCTGGTGAACCGGGTTCGTGTCTCCGCTCCTCCACATGCAGCTGCTGGGTGACCTTGGGCTAGTCACACTTCTCTGAAGTCTCTCAGCCCCACTCACCTCACAGAGTGTTTGTTGTGGGGGAGGAAGGGAAAGGAGAATGTTAGCCGCTTTGAGACTCCTGAAGGGGAGTGAAAGGTGGGGTATCAAATCCAAACTCTTCTTCTTCTTCTAATTCAGACTGCACTGAATATTCACCCACTTGAGTTTCTAGGAAGTGTTTTCAGGGCTCCTGAAATGTTTCCTGAGGAAAAGAGCTCTGTCTTGAAAATGTTCTGCTGTTTTTGATCTATGAACTGCCATTGTTCCTCCAGTCAGCAACTGCTTTGTAGCATTCTTTCATTTGATAGCACTTCACAAAGGGATCACAGCCAAACAGGGATCACAGCCACATGGCGGTTACAATTCTACAAAACGAGTCCAATTTTGATATGTGCTGATATCACTGTGTGCAAAAGAATCTTCTTTAGAGTGAGGGCAAATCTTCATGAGGTTGACATCTAGGTGGTCCTAACCAATCAAGAAGGTGAACCCCATCTGGGAGAATCTTTCCTGGATAAGAGAACACTATCCTTCTTTACCCAGCAATCCAAGCAAGCATTTTTTGATGAGAATGAAAGTGATTGCAAAAACTTGCCCTTCATTTAGCTTAGCCCCAGTTAGAACAATCATGCCACAAGGGGAAGAGAATATCACATATTGGGCAGCCATCTGATTCCATACTATTAGGAAAAAAACTTTTAACAAACTACAAATTAAAGGGTTAACAACAAAATGTATATTTTTTTCCAAGTTAGAGTTTTAAAAAGCAAGATAGGCACTATAAAGCGAAATATGACAGAATCAAAAAAAGACAATCAAGGAGATTCATTTTGGCTAATATTAATTTCTCTGCTCAATATTATGCTCTCTGGCTAATATTAATTTCTCTTTTGGTCCCAGAGACCAAAAAGTTGTGCTGGAATATCACTAATTGCTTATCCACTTTCTCTTGCCCCACTGTTTTCCCCCAGGAAAAACCGCTCTTTAGTGCTCAACAGGAGCAAATGGCAATTCCGGTTTTCCTCAGGTTGTTGTTTGTCCTAAACTATTGCTAAAGAGTAGGTTTTTCCTTGGAAAAAGAGGGGCAAGGGCAAAATAACTTGGACCTGTGTTTTCTAGACATGACACAAGCAGAAGTGTGGATGAGCCCTAAGCTGTTTTGACCACGTTAATTGCAGACACACTAAGTGATTAGGTGATGGAGACTCCAATCTTCATATTTGGAGCTCAGTCTGCTGAAATGTACTTTTCCCCACATGGATGATATCACCCAAAAGACTGTTGTACAATCAAGTGATTCAAATCCTGTTCCACCTCTTCGATCTGTGCTGTTCATGAAGTTATATGATTAATACCTATTAATTAGTTCTGACAATTCATATGGAATACCTGCAGTCTCTTGATGTCTTCACAGAACAAAGTCCACATTTCTGAGCCAAGAAAGCTGGACAATACCTTGAATTAAATCAGACAGCTGGGTATTGAAGGAATCTCAGATCTGCTAGAGGTACTTTATGAGAAATCTTGAAAGATAGGCAAGGCTCCAGCAGACTGTAATAAAGGCAGACAACGTGCCTTTCATCAAAAGGAGAAAAGGAGAGGCAGGGATACTCCCTGAGAGGTAGCATAACATTTGTTTTTTAAGTAGTGATGTGTGAAATACAAATGAGTTCAGCTTGCTGATCTCCAAGCTGAGGATTTTCACAGGAAGCCCATCTACTCATTCAAACTTCATGCTGTTCCAACTGCACTGCTATTAATGGATCACTTCAAATGGTTGCTTTAGTGAGTGTGTGGGTGCTTTAGTGAACATGTGTTTTATCCATATTCCTGTTTCCTGGGTTTTCTGTTACTTCTCAAGAACAGTTGGGCCTTCTGCATGTTTTTCTTCCACGACAGAAGACAATTTGTCAAGAAAGGGTTACGGCATCACAAGCATCCAAACGGTTTGCCACAAAAAAAGATTGTAAAATACGAGAATGAAGACGTTTGTTCTCACGCAAATGTGTTTTGCATTTGATATTATTTGGTCAAAAAGAGAGCGTAGATCATGAGAATGCAGCTGGTTTGGCACATAAGGCTTATCATGAGATGGTTGTTTTAGCAATATGTGTAATTCTTTGCTCATACAATCCCATAAGAGTTAATGGAATTGCAGCATTCTATCCAAATTCCATTTAAAAACAAATCGATGCCAGTCTATTTGTAATCATGTAGTACAAAGTAGAATTTAATCAGCTTCGATTTTATTGTTTACTATATTTCTATATTATTACTTGGTTGGATTCATATGCAGCATTCTTTCCTCTGTGCATATACATATGGGCAAATAACAATGAAAAATCAGTCACTGAAACCAGAGTGGCTTCTCTTCTTTTTCTCAAGCAACAACATCACCACCACCAATCAGTTCTTCATACTGTATCTGGAGGAAGTCCAGTTAGTTTTGCCATGGCCTGAAAAGGTTCATCTCATGACTACATGGAGGAGGACCTTCTTCACAGTGTCCCCCAGCCTATGGAATGATCTCCAAACTGAGATATGGTGGGCATCTACCGCAGTGAGCTTCCATCAGTTGATGTCAGGTGAGCGGCAGTTAGAGGTGGGGCAATCAGTTGATTGTTGGTGCTTTGGAAGGGCTGCACAAGGCTCTTTCTCTGCTCTGTGCCTCCATGCACCATGCATGAGATTTGAAGGGAGCCCAAGAAACAATTGACTGTTGGTTGCTTGGGGTGTGCTGTGCAAGGGGGTTTACAAGCTTCTTTGGGGGGGGGGATAAATGGTTCCATTTATTAAAGGAAGATCCCTCTCAAATGAAGCAGTTGTGTTGAAAGCATTTCTCCTGGTGATATGAATATGAACTGCTTCTCTATAGAGAGGGACATGTGCTCCTCTGCATAGACTTCCAAGGGGCTCCCTCTAGCTAAGTACTGTTAACCCCCTGCTTTTCAAAAGCCAAGTCAAGGACCTCTTACTTTTAAGGTCCTTGTTGGTATCTCTGTGGTAGCTTTTGTTATGTGAATGATGCCACCATATCCTCCAATGTGTCCCAGCAGAAACTTCTATGCATGTCACGTGACTCATGGAGAGAGCACAGCGATCTCACGTGTGCCATGATCTCATACCTTTTTGGATACCGTGCTCTCAGGTGAGAGCACAACCCCCCCCCCCAAAAAAATGGGATGCCCTGGTTATGCAGACCCCCTGGGGTCCATGGATCACAAATTGGGAATCACTGCTCTAACAGATTATCTTCTGACCAGTGGTTAAAGAGAGCCTCTTTGAAGACATCCCACCACCACCAATGTTGATTGGGACTGAAAGTGCATCTTCAAAGTTCTAAGTGATGATCAGCTGATAGGCAGTTACAATAACCTCCTTTGGAACATGGAAGTGGTTGTAGTCGGCCTACAGGGGTGTGGGAGATCAGGAACTGATTCACTGTCTAAATCCAGTTACTAACCCCTGGTTTATAGTGGGGGTTTTTTCTTCTTCAATACTTTTAAAATTATTTTCTTAAGTTGCATAACAAACATAGCCAATCAAAACTTTAACAAAAGAGAAAGCTTCATTACAAAATCTAGACGTAACTGACTGAATAAAATCAGAAATAAAAATATGAAGAAGCTTGTTTGTGCAGACGCTGTGGAAACTTTTTTTAATAAATACAGGAATACAGTATTTAAATTAATACAAAGGGAAAACAAACATTTAACAAATCTATATATTGAAGTACACCCTACAATCTTTCCTTTTGTTGTTTGAAATATTTGTATCAGCGATAAACCACCACCAGTCTCTCACAAACTTTCCTCTATAATTATTTCTTCTAACTATTCTTAGTTTACATGTAAGTTTCTCTACTAGGCCTATCTTCCTAGTAATCTTTAATGCCTAGTAGTGTTTAATGTTGTTAAATTAGCTTCTTTAAGTTTCTTCCCAAAAAGTGGCAAAAGTGATATGTGCAGCTGCTAATAAGTACCGTTTCAAGGCTTTATCTATCAAGTCCATATTATCATCTGTAAATAAATTTAGTACAGCTAGGTTTGGGACGCGGGTGGCGCTGTGGGTTAAACCACAGAGCCTAGGACTTGCCAATCAGAAGGTCAGCAGTTCGAATCCCCGTGACAGGGTAAGGTCCCGTTGTTCAGTTCCCGCTCCTGCCAACCTAGCAGTTCGAAAGCACGTCAAAGTGCAAGTAGATAAATAGGTACCGCTCCGGCGGGAAGGTAAATGGCGTTTCCGTGCGCTGCTCTGGAAGTGGCTTATTCATGCTGGCCATATGACCCGGAAGCTGTATGCCGGCTCCCTCGGCCAATAAAGCAAGATGAGCACCGCAACCCCAGAGTCGGCCATGACTGGACCTAATGGTCAGGGGTCCCTTTACCTTTATTTACCTTTACAGCTAGGTTTGCGGTCATCCTAATAGATTTTATCCATATCATTGAAAACCTGATCCCAGGATGCTGATAGGTTGACATGTGTCCACCACATATGTTTATAGCACCACAGCTCAGCACCAGCTCTTCTCAGGAAGTCAGTGTTCAAGCAAACTCTTGAATTTTGTGAGCCAAGTCTGAGCTTGACCATCACTGCAGGCAGCTTAGAAGGGAAATAGTTGGTTTTCACCTGTTGCTGTCTTAAACTGGTTGTTTTTCATGATGATTGTGCAGTATTTATGTTTTAATGTTTCTCTGTTGTTAATCTTGTCAGTCGTGTTGTGCATTCATGGGGGTGGTGGAAAAACAGGACAAACATATCAAGACTTAGCTAAATTCAAAAAGTCTCAAATTAATTGAAGAAACTGAAAGTGACATCAAAAGGCTCATGCTCCAATTCTGAAATTAATTTAGAAATTCTCCTACTTAATGTGAGATGTTGGACTAGGATGTTCCTTTGATCTGATCTAGCAGGACCCTTCTGGTCTTATGAGAAGCAAAACACAGAAGCCAGAAATTCAAATATTCAGCAAAGTGTAATCAACAGTATCTCAATGTTGATGCTTCATAAAAAAAACCTATGAAACGGAATGGGTCAGGAATGACAGTGGAGGGAGAGAATAAAGGGTGTAGCATACATGGGTAAAAGGTTTACAGGTCTAGGATACAATCTCAGTTGAGAATGATTTGTATTTCTTATTCGGGAATGGGGAGTGTAAAGTTATCAGTTTGACAAATGTCTGTCACAAATAATGGCACCTGCAAGCACAGATGTGTGTAGGAGGGTTGCCTTTGAAGAAGCGCTCTGTGGGATACAACTTCACACATTTTCTTGCTTGGACAAAAGCAATACCCTTCAGTGGCTCAGGGGAGAGGGGAAGGTTTTTCAGCTTGAAGCTTCTCTTGGTAACAAATGATACCATTTGCCGGTGGCTCAAAGAAGAGAATTGGAGATGTGACAGAACAGCTGTAACAAAGAAATCTGTGGTAATCAATCTCTGGTTGCTGTTACAAAATAGCTGTGTATCTCCAAAGCATCCATTAACCCACTCCTGCGCTCTCTTTCATCAGCCAAAGTCTTCTAAGAAAATGAAAGCACGCAAGATTCCCATCTTGAAGACCTGAAGAATTTGGAGCAAATGATTCAGCAAAGGAAACACAGCCCAGAATAACTAAGGAGACAGTACAAGAATATTTGGCTAGTTTAGATGTATTCAAGTCTCCAGGGCCAGATGAACTGCATCCAAGAGTATTAAAAGAACTGGCAGATGTGATCTCAGAACCACTGGCAGTCATCTTCGAGAAATCCTGGAGAACAGGCGAAGTCCCGGCAGACTGGAGGAGGGCAAATGTTGTCCCTATTTTCAAAAAGGGGAAAAGAGAGGACCCAAATAATTACCGCCCAGTCAGTCTGACATCAATAGCAGGGAAGATTCTGGAGCAGATCATTAAGCAAACAGTCTGTGAGCACCTAGAAAGGAATGCTGTGATCACCAATAGTCAGCATGGATTTCTGAAAAATAAGTCATGTCAGACTAACCTGATCTCATTTTTGACAGAATTACAAGCCTGGTAGATGAAGGGAACTCAGTGGATATAGCCTACCTTGATTTCAGTAAGGCATTTGACAAGGTGCCCCATGATATTCTTGTAAAGAAGCTGGTAAAATGCGGTCTTGACTCTGCTACCACTCAGTGGATTTGTAACTGGCTGACTGACCGAACCCAAAGGGTGCTCATCAATGGTTCCTCTTCATCCTGGAGAAGAGTGACTAGTGGGGTGCCACAGGGTTCTGTCTTGGGCCCGGTCTTATTTAACATCTTTATCAACGACTTGGATGATGGACTCAAGGGCATCCTGATCAAATTTGCAGATGACACCAAACTGGGAGGGGTGGCTAACACCCCAGAGGACAGGATCACACTTCAAAACGACCTTGACAGATTAGAGAACTGGGCAAAAACAAACAAAATGAATTTTAACAGGGAGAAATGTAAAGTATTGCACTTGGGCAAAAAAAATGAGAGGCACAAATACAAGATGGGTGACACCTGGCTTGAGAGCAGTACATGTGAAAAGGATCTAGGAGTCTTGGTTGACCACAAACTTGACATGAGCCAACAGTGTGACGCGGCAGCTAAAAAAGCCAATGCAATTCTGGGCTGCATCAATAGGAGTATAGCATCTAGATCAAGGGAAGTAATAGTGCCACTGTATTCTGCTCTGGTCAGACCACACCTGGAGTACTGTGTCCAGTTCTGGGCACCACAATTCAAGAAGGACACTGACAAACTGGAGAGGAGGGCAACCAAAATGGTCAAAGGCCTGGAAACGATGCCTTATGAGGAACGGCTAAGGGAGCTGGGCATGTTTAGCCTGGAGAAGAGAAGGTTAAGGGGTGATATGATAGCCATGTTCAAATATATAAAAGGATGTCACATAGAGGAGGGAGAAAGGTTGTTTTCTGCTGCTCCAGAGAAGCGGACACGGAGCAATGGATCCAAACTACAAGAAAGAAGATTCCACCTAAACATTCGGAAGAACTTCCTGACAGTAAGAGCTGTTCGACAGTGGAATTTGCTGCCAAGGAGTGTGGTGGAGTCTCCTACTTTGGAGGTCTTTAAGCAGAGGCTTGACAACCATATGTCAGGAGTGCTCTTATGGTGTTTCCTGCTTGGCAGGGGGTTGGACTCGATGGCCCTTGTGGTCTCTTCCAACTCTATGATTCTATGATTCTATGATTCTATGATTCAAACGCCAGCGGGTTAAGGCAGGTTTCTTAGCTCTTCATCACAACCCTATGAGGTAGGTGTAGCAAAGAAGATAGTATCTTGCGGGCACTGGAGCTGAATAGGAATTCATTCATGGTTCCTCCTTATCTATAGCTAATGTTCTTTGTAGCCCGCTTGCCCTCTTATGATGAAGTAAGACATAATTTATGTTGACGGTTGCCCTGGTGTGTGAGGGGCACAGGTGTGAGTGTCTATCCAGAGTGGAGATAGGAAACCCTTCAAGTCAGCATGCATCACCACAAAACACTCCCAACTCTTTTTTTCAACAGCTGAGCTCCATAATCCACAAGTAGGTAAAAAGAAGCAGCCATTTTTAATGACCTAAAAAATAAAAGGGACACTGAAAGGAAATGCAAGGAAGAGCAAACTACTAAGCTTCAGTACAGTCAAACAATAGAAGTGATTCACTATTTAAAATGTAATTCATCTCCAGTGCATTAAAAACACAAAAGATTCATGTGGGAACACATAAAGAGCCTGGTCACGGAATGGTGAAGAGAGGAAATATACAGATTATCAGAGAAGGCTGAGAAGTTGATTTTCAAAACCTCAAAATATTTAATTAATTGATATTTGTTTACTTACGTAAATACCACATTTTAAGGCCCCACCTGCCCGCCCACCCATCCACCCCATTTGCAAAGAATCACCGTCATCATCCAGCTCAAAAGCATATTGCACCCTCTAAAAACTGAGCAGCCATAATTAATATGGCAATGCCAATTAATAAAGCAAGTCAAGTAAAACACTTGTTGGATCAAGCCATTGGGTTAGTAGAGCCTTGGCTTCAGGCACATCACAAGACTTTTGCTGGATCAGAGAAAATATTGAACTAGTCTATACCATTCTGCCTCCAATGAAGGTTAGCCAGATCCCTCCATGTAGCTCAGGGAGGGGGACACAGGATAGTCTGGAAGTGCCCCAAGTCCATCTGGTAAGCTCAGTAGTGACTACACTAATTGACGGTGGCTCTCCAGGGCTTCAGAGGGGTCTTTCCCAGCTCTATCTTGATACCAGTTTACCTTTGATCTGACCTTACCCATATAGACCCACTCCACTGCTTGGATCTACAGAACTGGCCCTGTTACAGCTGCCACATAGCACTCATTCTGCATTTGTAAGAAATTGATCTTTTACTGCGGAACTCCCTGCCTATTGATATCAGGTGGGTGCCTTCTCTATACTCTGTTTGGTGCCTGCTAAAAACATTGTTCTTTAGGCAAGCTTACCCCAATACATAGAATGTTAACTTGTGCTTTACTGTGTTTTTCACTTATTGTTGATTTTAATTATTTTCTTGAATATTTTCAATATCTGTTTTTATTGATTATTTTATGGTTTTGTAAACCACGTTGAAGTTTGTTTGTATTTTTTTACAATCAAGCGGTATATAAATTTTATGAAATAAAATAAAAATAAATATCTGGATTTGTTTTGGGACCTCCTGCTTGCTACTGAGCTACAATCCTTCCCTGACAATGGAAGGACATGAAGGAAACAGCCTTCCTGTGTTGGCCTACATAGGAGTTATGCTGCTACTGAACATGGAACATCCATCTAAATATCTGTTAATCGGTTTATTCTCCAAATGAAATCTTTGTAGGAAAGATGTTGAATAGATGCCCTAGAAATCTCACCAAAGCAATCTTCAAACTGAATTTGGAAGGTCTTGATTGGGCATAGCAGCTCCACAAATATAACAGAATTAAAAGACTAGCTTGTTTCCCACCTCCAATTATAAGAGAAACTTGGAGAGGAAACCTCACTGAAATGGAACAAAACACCTGATGCAAAGGATCTAATATGATACTATGAGGAAACATAGGGTTGCCAACTGAATAGGGAAAGGGCATTTCAGTGTCAGAACAAATTCTCCTCCTGAGATCACTCATATAATATGGACCAACCAATGCTACAAATGTAGAATTCTTGGTTGGAAAGTGAGTTTTCCACCAAAGTGTTCTCTAAAATTGTTCTTTGCTGGTGACTCATGTCCAGATCAAACTGTGGACAGTCCATCCATCACCAGTGTGCAAAGTGACTCATTATAACTGAAGCTTGCAAACTCCTAGTTCCCTAAAATGGGGGAAGATGTAGCTCCAGGGAGTATCTCTAGATGTAGGAAACCCAGGTTCTCTGACTGGAGCCAGTTGACCTCTTGCATTGTGCTGGGATTGGCATGCAGTATCCGAGTTCAGAATTAGAATGTAACAACCATCAAAACCCGAAGAACCAGGGCCAAACTCCGGCAGTGATGGGGCTTAGGTGGGAATGGACTAAGCCCCTCACCAATGTTCTCCAGTACTATCCTTTTCCTACACAGACTTATCTGATAAGAAAAGTGTGAAGAGGGAATGCTAGCAGTGGCATCATGCCCTAGAACCTTCTTTATCAATCTTGCAGATATTTTGGGATACAACTCTCATCCAGAATACAGCCAGGAGGGTGTCATTCACTGTAATAAGCCAGTAGTGTTCTCTCTTTTTAGACTATAAATACATTAGCAGATGATTTTTTAAAAAATCCAAACTTCTAATGGGAAACCCCATGGAGTGTCTATGAATTCTATATAAATGAGATTTAGAAGAAAAGACTGAATTTAAGATCTTGTCATCCATAATTCCTTTTGATTTTCTTGTCTATATCTTTCTGCCTGTTCCTCTTGCTTAGACTTGCATTTTCAGTCTTTCTTATTTTTCTTTTTGTTTGTTCATGAAAGCCTAGATAGCTATCATTGGGAGGGGGAAATAGTCACTTTTTCTGGAAATCTTAAAATAGCATTGATCGTAAATCAAAATTTGATGATTGCTGGATTGGGTTGGTGGTAGGCAAATTCCCCATTGCCCAGCTTGTAATGAAGTAAGATTTCATGATGGTTTTTTGCATTTTTGGGGAAAGTCTGGATCTTGCCAGCTTTTCCCAATAAAGCTATAAAATTCAACCTTGTAGGAGTTCAGGAGAATTTCCTCCCTGTCTCCCACTCCTTGAAGGGTGTGGGTTCCACATCCATGGTAAAAAAAACCTACTACGCTCAAATGGTGATGATAAAAAGTCTGGCATATTGGAAAGAGATTTCCAGCAAAATTCTACATGGGTCGAAGCTTCTTCCTGTGCTGTTCATTGAGGATCCATCCCAGTGGATCATTTCCATATGTCTGCATCTTTGGGAAATCATTTCAAGAGGTATCTCATGAAGCCAAAACATTACATCAGACATCACCTTATGGATCATGGTGCAAAACTTCTATTCCTGTCCCAGGATATTGCAAGCACTGATGGCTCTTCATTAATCCTTGGGATCTAATCTAACTCTAAATGCCCTGCTTGTTGACCCTGTTCAACAACATTTTTAACCAATGACCAAAGTTAAAGAGCCAGTAAAGAGCTATTTCAAAGGCAATAAAAACAAAACAAAACAAGTATTCCACTGCTTTATAGCAAGCAGATGAAGTCTATATGAATCAAAGGACAAATCTCATATGCAAGACATGGCTGCTTCCATAAGGTCAGTGATGATTTTATAAGCTAAAATGCTTTTTGAGACTTGGAAACACTTGTGCTTCTTAAGAATTCACAAATCACTTGCTATTTGCTAATGGCTTCCTTGAAATAATATTTTATTTTTATTTTTCCCCCCATTTGCTTCCTGGTGATTATGAAGATGATTATAGATTACTGTACAATCCCACAAATTTTCTTAGAAATCTAAGGCTTTAGAGAACAGCGAAGCATTTGGGATGAACAACGAGAACAATGTTAGGACATGGTGCTGCTAACCCGGCTGCTATTTAGGAGTTATGTGGTTGCAACAATCTGTGGAAGTTATCTTGCATATCTTGCCTGTATCTGAGAGCACAATTCTATGCATGTCTACCCAGAAGTAAGACCTATTACATTCAGTTGGACATACTCCCAGGTAAGTATGCACAGGATTGCAACCTAAGGTGCATTTGTCAGAAATGAGTGAGAGTCATCTCAATGGCCATGCCTAGATTGTGGAACTCCCTGCCACAAGAGAGGTCTGTTGGTTGTTTTCTGATGTCACTTACAAATCTAGCAGGCTTTTCCTTATCTAATTAAAACATAATGCTCATGTATGAGGTTTGGGTTTTCAAATTTAATTTAATTAATTTATAAATCACCTTCCACTTGAGTCTCAAAGCAATTTACAAATGTACGAACTTTTTCTTTTAAAAAGTATACAAAAATACAGTGGTACCTCGTGTTACATACTTAATCCGTTCCAGAGGTCTGTTCGTAACAGGAAACCGCTCGTAACATGAGGCGTGCTTTCTCTAAGGGTGCCTCCCGCTGCTGCCATGCCGCTGGAGCGTGACTTCCACTAGCATCCCAGGGCAAGGGGCATCTACTTCCGGGTTAGCGGAGTGTGTAACCCGCAGCATTCGTAAGGGGGACGGTACGTAACACAAGGTACCACTGTAGCTAAATATAGATTTTGAAACAAAACACAATAAATACTTCAGGCAGAGACATTTTCACCCAGCCGAAATATACATTAAATTCTTTTTGGTGATGTTTTTATTTTAATGGTTTTGACTGCATTTGTTTGTTTGTTAATAAAAAATGAATGGTTAGCAGCTTGCTGGAAGGCAGAGACACTGGGGCTGCACTATGACTCTCTTTTTCTCTGGGTCTTTCTCTGGGTTGTTACTTCTGATCTACCAGCATCCGTTCATATTTCAAAGGAAATATGAATTAGAACTTAGTATTTTTAATTTTGTTTCTACTTTTCATTATTGCCAAAAGCAGCTTCTGTTTCTCAATGCACACTTTGACTTTTCGCCTGTTTTTCTAGCATGCAAAAGCTCCCCAACCCCTGATTTTTAAAACTCATGGGATCTGGGAATTCCCTGATGTCATTCGCCAGATTCAGCTCATGGGAGTTCCTGATCCTTGGTCGCCAGGGAGTTATGCAATCCCTGACTTGTCTGACCAGCCTTTGTGGGCTCACTCAGATTGTACAATTCTCTGGAGCCTTAAGAAATCAGTCTTTGGATGGTTTTGCACAGCTCTCTAAGCTTTGTTAATGCCCACACCTGGTTGAAAAGCAGAGAAACACTTTTTTGTTGTTTTCTGTATTACAAGGCTTTTGCCGTTAGCCTTCATTTTGTGTCCGGAAGTGAACCAAAGTTGGGTGAAGGATACTGCTTTGACCTTATGCATAGTTTCATCATATATTTCTCTATGTTTGATCCTCTTTCCAACAAGGTCATGAGGATCCAGAATGTTCATTGACTCCCTGGGGAGGTAAGTTGCAATAATGGGAATAAGGTAAAATGATTCTTAAACAAAAGCGGGTGGCGCTGTAGGTTAAACCACAGAGCCTAGGACTTGACGATCGGTTTGAATCCCCGTGACAGGGTGAGCTCCCGTTGCTCGGTCCCTGCTCCTGCCAACCTAGCAGTTCGAAAGCACGCCAAAGTGCAAGTAGATAAATAGGTACCGCTCCAGTGGGAAGGTAAACGGCGTTTCCGTGTGCTGCTCTGGTTCGCCAGAAGCGGCTTAGTCATGCTTGCCATATGACCCAGAAGCTGTACGCCGGCTCCCTCGGCCAATAAAGCGAGATGAGTGCCGCAACCCCAGAGTCGGTCACGACTGGACCTAATGGTCAGGGGTCCCTTTACCCTTTACCTTTAAACAAATGGTAATCAGGTTTTGACATCTAAATGTTCCTGCATCAGAATCCAGAGAGAGGCTCCCTCCATCAGCTTGAAGCTCCATTGAAATGCAGATGCAAACCAGATACAACAACTTCATTCCAGAGAGTCAGGCAGTCTTGTGCTACAGCCACTGTTCTCCTACAGGCAATCCATTCAGGAAAGCCATACAAAATATAAGCTGTTGATAGTACCTGCAGGCAAACACCTACCCTACTTGCCCCAATCACACCCCTGATATCATCAAAACCGCTACTCTGTGTCCAGGCATGCTTCCCTAGACTTTACCCAATCACTTTTCATTTTTACCGCTTCTCATTGATCACTGTCCAGTGGATCCTGAGCTCCAGTGGAGCTGATGGAAGTTGGAGTCCAACAACATCTGGGGGGGCCACAGGCTTTGCATAGCTAAGATAAGTGAAAGACTGGCAGAGACAGTTGCTTATAGCAAAATATAATAATTGATTTGTAGATTTGAAAGGAACTCTGAGGATCCACTAGTCCAACCCTCTGAAGTACAGGAATATGCAGCTGTCCCGTATGGGGATCAAACCTGCAACCTTGGCATTATCAGCACCATCCTCTAACCAACTGAGCTATCCAGAAGATAGTAGAAAAATGTGATTTTTATCCACAGGTTGCTAATATAAGTTCTCACCACTAGAGCCCGTCCCCGTCCCCATTGCTAAAGTAATGTTGGTTCAACCTGCCTAAGTGTCATTGGTGTTGCTTTGTCATTTGCAAATTGTGCATGTTCTGCAAACTGTGTATTATGTAAAGAGGAAATCAAGGCACCCTATTCATGAAAAAAAGAAACAAACAAATGTTCTGCACCGGGCCAGGTTCACAGTTCATGCTTGCCTTTATTTCCTTTGTTCCATTAGCCTGTAGTTCCTACATCTTGTGTGAGGAAATGCCAAAGGAAGAAAAAGCTTTTCTCAGTGTACCAGATGATCTATAAAATGTCCTCGCTGGAGGAACCCAGGAGGTCAGAATGTCATTGGAGCTGATCTGAAACCTGGCCCATGGCCCATTAAGAGGTTGTCTTTTGTCAGGTTCCTGTTAAAAAATAAATGGATGAGCAATTAATTTTATTTTAAAGCCATTCAATTAGTGAAAACAAAACAACTAAGCATTATGGGAAATCTGTTTGGCTATCGATTTCTCCATTTCAGCCTGCAGTAAATCAGATGCTCTGGTTCGCCAGGTTGTTAGTGTAGAATTTAAATTGCTGAGCCAGTGCAAGTTCTTACTGAAGCCTCTTTCTCTTAAGATTACTTTCCTTATTAGAGTATGTGCATGTCTTTAAAAAAAAAAAGTTGGTGAAGAAGTGCTAGAGAGGGGCGTTTCTCGTTTTCTCATTATTTGCTCTTTTTAGGCATGTTATGTCATTCCCATCCGCTCTGTGAATTCATCCACTGAAGGGATCATGGAAATCCGCACATCCTTGGATGAAAAATGCTCTGGCTTGTAATGTTAGGCTGGGCTCCCTTTGAGAGGAAGGGTGGGGTAAAAAGGATAGCTATAAAATTATATATATATATATAATGTGTAAGTAAAATAAATATTATAAACTGAAGGCTGATTCTCAAAGAAGTCCTACTCCTGACTGGTATTTCAAGTATAATTTCATGCCCCCTGGACCAGACACCCCAAGCCAGCTGTTTTTGTAGGCACATATATAGCATTTCTTTAATGATAATCAATCTCTCTTGATTGATTACTGCAATATGCATATCGGAACATCTGACCAAGCAGGCTTCTGTTTGGAAAGGGTCGGTTGTGGGTCAGCCAACATTGTGCAAATACTGTATTTTATGTGGATGTAGGGCACCTGGATCACTCTAGGGATAGGGCTAGGGATAGCTTGCACCAGTAATACTTAGATACTTTTTGATTGTTTGTCAAAACATTATTGAAGAAACTAAGGGCTCATCTGGATTACCTGTTTAGTGACTATTCATCCTGAGTTGCTTGCACAAACCTTACATGGAAGTTAGACTATGTCCATTCTTTACGGAACACTCATTTTGATCTGCTTGCAGGGTGGTTATATAAAGACCAGTCATCCCTATTTGCCTGCGGGATGTTTACATGTCTTCCTCTTGAACACTAATTCACCTTGTAGCGCATTTCCCTGTCACTTTCCTAACTGCACAAAGTCCATGTTTGTTTTTTGTTTTAAGTGGACTTGTGGCTTTAATTTCCTGCATGTGCCCTTCAGCAAAGCACTGACAGTCTGGAGGCAAACCACAGTACGGAAATGAAGTGGTTTGCTAAATCCATTTCTTAATCCTTGTATCATCAACCTTTCCATACCTGACACCCACTTTTAACCCAAACATGCATTGGAGACCAATTTCGTATTTTTTTTACCATACATTTGCAAGGTGATAGTGCTCCTGTTGCAACCCATTTTGCATCAGGCCCCCCCAGCTGAAGACCAGCATTTACTCGAATCACACTAAGGGGTTGTCCATTACTACCTAACACTGATATTTGTAATATAAGCCAAGGGTTCTTAAAAGGCAAACAACTTGTTGCCTGTTTGTAGAAGTGCTATTTTTCTAGAAGAAAAGAAAAAGAAGAGTTTGGATTTGATATCCCGCTTTATCACTACCCGAAGGAGTCTCAAAGCAGCTAACATTCTCCTTTCCCTTCCTCCCCCACAACAAACACTCTGTGAGGTGAGTGGGGCTGAAAGACTTCAGAGAAGTGTGACTAGCCCAAGGTCACCCAGCAGCTGCATGTGGAGGAGCGGAGACATGAACCCGGTTCACCAGATTACGAGTCTACCGCTCTTAACCACTACACCACACTGGCTCTCACGGAGCTCACCATGAACTTCTCCCTTGTTCTCTTAGAATGGCAATGCTGTCTACCTGAGATGTGCTGGAGCTGAGCTCCTGTACGCTCTGGCTGAAAAATATCTCTGGTCTGTAGACACCCATATGTTTTTATTATTATTATTTATTTCTGCATACCTGCACCAAGAAGCAAGAAGTAACTGGTGGAAACAAACAATGTGGAAAGACTCTTTCCAATCCTTCTGACGTCTGAAACCCAAGGGCACATTTTTCCGAGGAAAACGTTCTGTTAGTCACCCATTCCACACTAGAGATTACAGGGGACCAAAGCCTCTCCTCAAGCAATCCATTCTATCTGGACACATTAGTCTTACACATCACCATGGTACTTAGTGTTTTTGGATTGGTCCCAAGATAATGCTGGCAATGTAGCAAGGAACCGGGAAATAGCATACACATGTTTTTGTCTTGCCTGCCAATACAGAGGTTCTGGAAAAAAGCATATGCAAAACTATGTTGGACATGCTACAAACAGATATCCCCTTAAATCCATCTCTGTGTGTAGCGGTACTTGAAAAAGAATCTCATCTAGGAAAAGCTGCCTCCAAGCTGCTGAACTTGGCCTTTGCAGAAGCAGGCAAGCAGGACATAATGATGAACTGGATACTGGCCAATCAGCTTTTGCTCAGCAGATGGAATTTTTTTCCCCCTTGCACTGGGCGCAGAGTGAAGGTTGTATGAGCACGAGCTGTGCAGCTCAGCATCTGCAGCCGATGAATTTGCTAAAGGAAGGCAAAAATAGGTTATGACAAGTGTGCTGGAGACATGAAAATCATTGTCTTTGCGTAATTTCTTTTGCAAAAGAAAAAATAAAGAAAGAAAGAGGAGGAGGAGGAAGAAGAAGACACACTAAAACATAATAAAAAAGATGCATACCTGTATACCTGAAGGAGCATCTCCACCCCCATCGTTCAGCTTGGATGCTGAGGTCCAGTTCTGAGGACCTTCTAGTGGTTCCCTTACTGAAAGAAGTGAAGTTACAGGAAACCAGGCAGAGGGCCTTCTTGGTAGTGGCGCCCATCCTGTTCAATGTCAAATAGGTAAACAGTTACACAATTTCCTGAAGACATCTGAAGGCAGCCCTGTATTGGGAAGTTTTTAATGTCTAATGTTTTGCTGTGTTTTTATTTTTTTGGAAGCTGCCCAAAGTGGCTGGGGTGACACAGTCAGATGGGTGGGGCATAAGTATGTTGTTGTTGTTGTTGTTAACTTGAAGCAAACTAGGAATCAACTCTGGGAACTGCAGCTCTGTGAAGGGAATATGAACCTCCTAGCAACTCACAGTATCCTTCCCAATCTAAATTCCAAAGATTATTGGGGGGGGGTCACCAAGTAGTATGAATAATATAATTATAGAGTTGGGTCATCTAGTCCAGTGTTTCCCAACATTTTTTGGGCAAAGGCACACTTGTTTCATGAAAAAAATCTCGAGGCACACCACCATTACAGCCCCGTGACGTCAGCGCACAGCGTCACGCCGGGAGGGACATGAATTGCTAGCAAATTAGATAATCACCTCCTTGAGGGCTGGCTCATCTTCTCCGAAGGCAGAACCCCATTAATTAACAGCACAGACTCACACCATAGCCAAGACGAGGGGGGGAAACCTCAGTCATGCACAGTCATGCACATGTGGGGGCTAAATGAGGACGAAGACCGGGCAGAGAGCAGGGTTCAAATCACCCCACCTGGCCAGGACAATCCCTGGGTGCTCCCTTGGGCCACTCGCCTGACCCACCTCGCAGGGCTGTTGTTGCGAGGATAACACGGGGAGAACCACGCGCGCCCCCGGGAGCTCCTTGGAGGAGAAAGCGGGCGATGAATGCAATGCACGAAATATATGAGAGGCGACCAGGTTTTGCAGGTGAGGGGCCCCCGCCAGCCTCCGCTTCCAACACCCGGCGCAACGACGCCGAAGTTTCCCCCCGGGCTCGGCTCGGGGAGCAGCGCTGCTCCCCCCCGGCTCCCCTTCGCCCTCCCGGCTCTCTCTGCCGCCCACTGGGGACCCCCCTCACCTGCCAAGTCCGGAGCGCCGGTGGAAGTTGCATGCATGCATGCAGGGCGCCGCGTTGCCATTGCATTGCACTGCACTCCATGCAATGCCTGCACGCATGCATTGCCTTGCATGCCCGCCAAGGGGTCTCCCCGCGGTCCGATGCGTCCGCTCCGGCGCGGATGCAGCATTGCAAAAATAACACCCCCCCCGACGCAGCCCTACCTGGGGGGCAGCCTCCGCCTCCGCTGCTCCGCCTCTGCGGGGATCCCCGGGCTCCATCCTGCCGCCCGATCTCCGCGGGGGCACAGGCAGGCTGCGCGGGGTCTGCGCGGAAGAGCCCCTGCCCGCCCGGCCGCCGCCGCTGCGCTCATTCTATGGCCGGGAGAAGAGCGCTTCAAACAAAACGCCCGGCCCGCCAGGCCACGCTGGGAAACGTAGTTCGCGCACCCCGCGCGGGCGCGGAGCCCAAGGGCGAGGGGACTACGGATCCCGGCAGCCCCCGCGCCGGGGACGGAGGGGGAGAGGCCGGGTGCAGGGATGGAGGGACGGGTGGGCGAGCGAGTGAGTGAGTGGCAGCCGCCAAGCCTTGGCCGAGACCCAGGAAGGGCCTCCCCGGAGGAGGAGGAGGAGGAGGAGGGAGGCGCAGAGCGGGAGGGAGGGAGGGAACCCCAGGGGTCATCTAGTGATGGCGCCCAAATCGAAAATTTGACTTTTAAAAAAAAATCTTTTGAATTTTTAAATTTTTCCCGCGGCACACCAGGCAACATCCTAGTGTGCCGCGGAACAGTGGTTGGGAAACACTGATCTAGTCCAACCCCTTGCAATGCAGAAATTACAGCTAAGGAATTCCTGGCAGATGGCTATCCAACCTCTATTTCAAAATCTCTAATAAAGGAGTGTTCACCTTACTTCTGAGGTAGCCCATTCCACAGTCAAACAGCACTTACCATCAAAAAGTTATACCTAATGTTTATCCAGAAGCTCCTTTCTTGCAATTTGAATTCATTGGTTCTGGCCATACTCTCCGAAGCAGCAGAAAACAACCTTGCTCCATCTTCCATGTGACAATCTTTTAGGTATTTGAGGATGGCTATCATATCACCTCTCAGTCTTCTCTAGCCTCAACATACACCACTCCCTCAACCCTTCTTCATAGGGGCTGGGTATAAATAATAACATTAAATAATTACTAATTAATAATAAAAATATTATTATTATAAGGCTTGGTTTACAGGTCTTTAATCATCTTGGCTGCAGTTTTTGACACACATCCCTATTGAAATTCATGATACTGCTTTAAAACTGTGGTGCAAATGAGGCCTCAGCATATACAGGTAACATCCCATCTGTATATAATAATACAGGGATTCTAAATGTTACACCCTATGCTTTTCTGGATGGTGGTTATAAGAAATTGCCCTTGGAGCAGTTCTTTTATGTGCCTTGTAAAATGGTTGTAGAGGATATTGTCCACTACATTACTCAATGTCCTCTTTATAAAGAGCCTCGTGAAAAAAAAAATTGTACGAGTTTAGTCGCAAGAATTTTTTTGTCACACTTAATGAGTTTTTTGCTTTGTGCCAATGAAAATTATGTTACTTTGCATGCTTCTTTATTTGCACTGGCAGCCAGGAAATTAAGAGCTTAAATTTGTGGCTCGACTCCGAATGTTCTTTAGGCTTTGTTATGGCTTATACTTAAATAAAACTATTACAAAAAGTGAGCAGGAGATGAAACTTGGACAGCAGAAGACTGCATATAAAGACTGGTCTTAAGAAATTGGAGGTTTTGATACAACCAAGTGGTATATAAATTTTGTAAAATTAAATATGACTCATTCTTGTACAAGTTGACCTGGTATGTAGCTATCACTGCATCTAGAGTTAGTTTTAAATAGTTTTGAATCTTTGCCAGGTTCCAGTTTGAGACTAAGGCTTGGTTCATACATAACGGTAAGCCAAACTATGTCTTAGCATGATTGAGCAAACATGCAGGCTCCTGGACAGACCGTGACTTCCTCCCCAGTCATTTTATTGCTGTGCTGAGCTAAGCCATGGTTTGGCTTAGTGTGCTGTCTGAGCCTGGTCAAGCTGTCTCCAGAAAACACAAACTGTAATCAAGGTTTGTTCTTTGGTTTGCAGCTTGCTTGGGAGAGCTAAACCACAATCCTGGGTTTTGATGGCATGCTAAATGAAACTATGGCTTAACACAGCAGAGTGCAGCAACAAAATGACTGAGGATCAGGAAATCAGCAACAATCTCCTCTCCGAGAGCCTCCGAGAACCTCGCTTGAGCTAAGCCATTGTTTGGTGTTACATGCAAATGAGGGCATTGCATACTTTAAAATATTTTAGCAATTCTAATATGCCATTATGGCCTGCATGCTTGTCAGTGATATGTTTTAGAACCTGGCAAGCAGGAACAGCTAGCATGGCAGTCTTGTGCTGTCAAAATTTCCTGTAGAGGGTGGGCCATTTCTGGATCCAGTTCTCCTTTGAATCAATCCATCTCTGCATCCCTGAAATAAGGTGAACAAAAAGGGTTGAAGATGATGGTGGAAGAGATCTGTCCCCTTTCTCTAATAAGAAAAATAATAAGAGAAAATAGCTAGGTATGCACTAGCACCCCTATATGTCAAGAGGAAGGATTTTAGCTTAGTTTTCTGAAAAACTTTTTTTGTGCACAGGGAATTTGATTTGTCGGATGGGGAGGACATTCCAGCATTCACTTATCCACTCAAAGTCCACGATCAGGAACATCACTAAGGGCAGGATTCAACTAAGTTGTTACGTGTACAGAACAAGGTCCACTCATGCAATGGGAATTTATCCTCTCTCCTCTCCCTGAACCTCTTAACTGTGCTGGGGTGGGGGATGGGAAACCCCCAGAAAAGGTTGGTAGAAGAGTCTCATTGTGTGAGTAGAATTTGTTCACCACACATTTTCCATACCCCCCAACATTTCTCTGATGAAAATAGGGATGTCCTATTCCATTATTATTATTATTATTATTATTATTATTATTATTATTATTCTGTTTATAACTCATTCATCTGACTGGGTTGCCACTCTGGGTGACTACACACACACACACACACACACACACACACACACACACACATAATAAAACATTAAACATTAAAAAAACTTCCCTGTACAGAGCTGTCTTCAAATGGCTCAGGGGTCAGACCCTCAAACATTTCTCTGATAAAATAGGGACATCCTACCACACCCCCCACGGGTGGGGCGGTGGTCTAAACCACAGAGCCTAAGGCTTGCCAATCAGAAGGTCGGCAGTCTGAATCCCCGCAACGGGGTGAGCTCGCGTTGCTCGGTCCCAGCTTCTGCCCACCTAGCAGTTCGAAAGCACGTCAAGTGCAAGTAGATAAATAGGTACCGCCCTGGTGGGGAGGTAAACAGAGTTTCTGTGTGCTGCTCTTGTTCACCAGAAGCTGCTTAGTCATGCTGGCCACATGACCTGGAAGCTGTCTGTGGACAAACGCCGGCTCCCTTGGCCTATAGAACAAGATGAGCACCGCAACCCCAGAGTCATCCGCAACTGGACCTAATGGTCAGGGGTACCTTTAGCATTACCACACCCTCCAACATTTCTTGGAAATAAATAGGGAATAAAATAAAAAGGGAAAACAGTACATTCTCAGACCAAATCAGAAACCTGGATGGCTTCTGTAAATCTGGGAAGTCCCTGGAAAATTGGGAGATTTGGAGGCTCTGATTTCCCCTACTTTGCACTACAGTAAATTCCACCATTGTCTGCTTATCTTCTGGTCCAAATCACTAAATGTATATGAGCTAATCTGGAACTGTTAATAGGGTATAGGCCATGGACAAGGTGATCATGGAGGAAATCTCATGCACCTCCAAACCCTTATCCAGACCTGAAATAATTCCTTTCCTGTGCAGTAACTGGGCACACCTCTCAGGAACTGGAAGGCCTCATCAGTTGAAACCCCAGTATCTACAGTAAACAAGTGTTTAAAACACACAGATCTGCAGAGAGTGGGTTGAGGGTGGGTGGGGGGGAATAAACTTGCTCCAAAATCCTGCTTCTAGGAATGGAATGATTTAAAACACAGGCTGCAGTAGTAATGGAAAATGTAGTGAGAATAGCTGTTTACAGGAATATTTTCTGTTCATAAACTCACTATTCAATGACACGCACAAATTTCCTCCCTCCAACAAATAACCAAAGTTAGATTAAAACTTTTTACAAGGGGTACACATTGCCGCTCTTTCAAACTCTGGCCCCAGATGCAATTGCTCTCTTAGGCGGCAGATTTTAAAGAAATGGAAATTGCAGGGACTTTTAAGAAAATGTTTTATGCAGCTTTGACCTGCCTTGATGGACTGAAGGGAGGGTGATGAAAACTGCAATCTTAATAAATCTCCTGCAGCTAGAGGTTTAATACTCATACTGTTTCAAATTAGTGAGGACAGCAATATTTATTTGCTGCTGAATTCTAGCCAGCATGACATTTCAGCAGGAAGCACTTTATAAGACTTAAAGGTACGGCCACAGAAGTTGCAAATGAATTCTTAAAGGATGAAGATTTTCTTTTCTTTTCTATCCCCCCCCCCCGCAATTTCTTTACTTTTAATCTTAAACTAGTGGCAAGAAAAAAGAAAAAACCAGGCACGCAACCTAGTTCCTTCCCATCTGCCTGGAATCAGAAAACCAGACATGCACACAAAAATGTTTTACAAATCCAAATTGAGTGCAAGCAAGGGAAATGTTGAGCTAGATAAAATAATAACGCAAACGCCATGCTCTGCTGCTTCCAGTTGTTTAAGAGCAAGCAGACAGCAAAACAGTCATTCTGATCCAATGTTTTCCATATGCATTTTCTTGGTATGTGTCAGTTAACCTTTCCATATCCCCGAAACCATAGGTAGGCAAACTAAGGCCCGGGGGCCGGATCCGGCCCAATTGCCTTCTAAATCCTGGACCGTGGACGGTCCAGGAATCAGCATGAGTAGAATGTGTCCTTTTATTCAAAATGAATCTCTGGGTTATTTGTGGGGCATAGGAATTCATTCATATTTCCCACAAAAAATATAGTCCAGCTCCCCACAAGGTCTGAGGGACAGTGGACTGGCCCCTGCTGAAAAGGTTTGTTGACCTCTGTGGCCTAAACAGTGTACCCAAATGGGAGTGTGTAGGTGTGTGTGTGTGTGTGTGTGTGTGTGTGTGTGTGTGTGTGTTTCAGGAAGGTGGAATGTCAAGTGGGAGTACAACTTAATGTGATCATGAATGCTGAATTTCTTCACAGGTTACATTTTTAAGGGTGACATTATCTCAGATTAGTCATATACCTTACACTGGTTTCCTTCATACCTGCAGGCAATCTCTGACAATTATAGCAGGCTTCCTTGACTACTCTATCAGGTCATTGCCAGACTATTTTTAAAGAATGCTGCTCAGAGCATTTAGGTTGAAGAAGCTGCTGTGCACCTTTCAGTCTTACAGCTAGATTGCTGGAGAGTCTTCTTTCCTGACCTGCTGCCCTCCAGATGTTTGGAACTCCAACTCTCATAAGCCCCATCCAGCTTGGTCAATGATGCTTAAGGATGATGGGAGCTGGAGTCTAAAACATATGGAGGCCATCAGGATGGAGAAAGCTGTCTTAGGTCCTCCAATTTTTATACACGGAAGGGACTACAGATCAATTCTCACTGAAGTCCTATGCCAGTGTGCATGTTAGACCCTAAACTTTATGGTCATATCTCCCTCTTTAGGGCATAACGTGTATTATTTCAGAATGTGGTTAGCCAGCCTTGTAGTGTTGGGGCTCCTTATGCTCCATGGGCTCTTAACTCCACCCCCTAACCTGAAAGTACCACTATCCTGATTAAGTGCACTGAACTATCATGCAGGGGGGAAAGATCTCAGGGAGTCTTGCACCTCTTCCTTTGTATAAGAAGAGGTGGTTCTAATGATCTGCATCGGAAAATAGGAAGCTGCCTTACACCAAGTGCAAGGTCGGGAGGAAATAGCCCCTCCCCCCTTTAAGGAGCATCTAGGGCTAAGTGTTTCAAATGACACCACAAATGTGTGGTGCGGGCTCTCTATGCTCAGACCTGGATTGAGAAGGAGAGGCTGCTGTCACTCTGCTATACTTCAACCCTTGAATTAGCTTTTCAAGCTATGTTGTGTGTGTGCGAGAGAGAGAGAGAGAGAGAATGAAACTCATCTAATTCCTGCATCTGAGATCCTCTGAATTTGTGAGGTCCTGCCATTTAATCCTTTTCCAGAAACAATCTGTGTTCTCAAACATGAGCAGCGTGCTTGACCCAAATAATTATCAGCCAGCCTTGCTACTTCCAGTTAGCCTGAAAATACATTTTTAAGAAGCCAGGCTTAGGTTCAGTGGGCATTCTGCTTAAGAATCCATGACATTCTCTTTCTACATTTTTGTCTTTCCAATCATTTGCCCGGGCTGCCATCTATTTTCAGCCAAGCAGACTTTGGTGGTTGATCGAATGTCAAAATGCTAGCTGTCACCTCAGGACTCCCACCAGGCTTGCCATCGCTGTAGGTACAGAAGGTTTAATAGGGAAAGCAAGGCAATGGGTGTCGGAATGAAAGTCAGCAGTCACACACTGAAAGGAAGATGTGGACCCTGTTATCCCTTCACTGGAAGGAAACACCTAGGACTCATTTCATCTCTGCCTCTGAGCAGCGGTGCATGTTAGCCATTTGCAGTACGTGCTCACATACGCATGTCAAATTACAGTTCCCGTCTCATTTCAACTAGCCTTAACTGGCAAATATCAGACTCTTTTCAGCAGACCAGTGTAAATCTATGTGCACAGATTAAGGTTCGCTGTCATTTGAACAGCTGGATTTTATGTTTTCAAATGGCAGGGATTAAGCATTGTGTGTTTTCTTTGTCCCAGCAGTTCTAGGGGCAGCCCTGGGTGCAACTTGAAACCTGCAAAGCACTTAGTGGAGCCTAATCTAATTAAGTTTGCTCTCTCCTCCCTGCTACCGCTCAGGACAGTGACTAGATTCAGATGTCACAGCTTCTACATCAAGCTGGTTCTGCATTGCTTAATATCTAGCCTGCTGAAGAATTGCACGTGACTCAAAAGCATGCTGGTTATTTTGTTACATTTTGCTTCTAATAATTGCATCACGTGGCCATGGATGTTACTATTTGGATGGCATGCACTGCAAACAAACAAACAAACAAACAAACAAACAAACAAACACACCCCAGATATAAATGACCATATATTCCAGTGTGAATTGCTGCATCCTATTTATTTATTCATCGTTTATGAAATTTATATATTGCCCTTCACCCTGCATTTCTCTTAAAGTATCTCTTCTCTCAGTCAAGGTCCAAGATGAGAGTTGAGACTGGTGCAAGACATTCTGCCACCCATTCTGCAGAGGCAGACCCACCACTGTTGCCCCAGGGGCTACCCCATGCACTGACCTCCCCCTCTCTTGCTCTCTTTGTTTTTGCCAACACCCTCAGCCATGGCAGTGCAAACATGCTGGAGCTCCCAACCCACAATGCCTTAATCAGATAAAGCATCCTAGGGAATGGTGGGTGATGTGTGTGGCTGGGCCAAAGGAGGGCATGAAAACCCACTGCCTTTCCCACTGCAGTTTCCACCTCACATGGAGAGGGGGGCAGTGCACGTGTATGTGGACACATTGTAAGAGGAGGCTCAACTAGGCCCAATGGGTCCTAGTTGCAGCCACAGGAGGACCTGATGGGGCCCTCCTAGCTGTGATATATTGAGGGGGCCCAGACCCCTCAGTGAATTTTTTGGGGGGTGATTCAGCCCACATGGCCCCACATAGATGGCGTGCCTCATGCAGCCTTTTCTCCTGCTGCATCGGGGAATTTAGTGATATGCCCGTGGTGACTAGGGCCCCAACTGCACTATACATTTAAAGCTCAGCAAATGGCAGAAAACCATGGCTAAAAAAGCCACCTCTATTGGTCTGTCACCCCCCCCAACTGTATTACCTGGGTTATGAAGACACCCAAAAGTTGTTAAAGCAAAGATTGTGGGATAATGCACACAGTGACTTGCGATCTCGATCACATGCCGTCTGTAGTCCGCTGGCAATAGGAGTACAATATGGGCATGTCTTTAAGTTAACATCTTACATTAAAAACCTGACAGTACCAAACTATCAAAGGCTTTTCACCAAAGCCAGACTAAACATCTTTCCACTGCAGGTTGAGAGGAGTTCCCTACCAGGACAGACTTTGCTCGTGTGCTCAAGACATTGATTCCGTAAAACATATTTTGTTGCACTGTGCAAAATATGAGCAAGCCAGGGCTGAACTGATACTACCCTTGCTGGTACCTTTCCCAGGAAAATCAGAGGCTCACTATGTCAGGTTCCTATTAGAAGACCGGACAAATGCTAGAACATTAGCAGTGGCAAAGTTTCTATCGGCAGTTGCAAGAACAAATAATCCCTATATTCTGAACAAAATGCTTGTTTAACCTGAAGGTAGGCTGTATGAATTGTGTATTGCTTTGTAATGATTTGTTGGGTCTCTGGACCGTAATAAAGATTGATGATGACATTTAAAGCAGTATCATGTCACTCAAACATGACTTTCCCCCAAGAATCCTGGAAACCGTAGTTTGTTAAGGGTGTTGAGTAGGGGTAGGGGGGCCTTTTTACTCCCCCATGTTGCGGAACTACAATTCCCACCAGTCCCAGCAAACACGGCCAACAGCCAGAGATGGTGAGAGTAAGCTGAGTTTCGTGGTTAAGGTAGGATGTGAGCCTAGGTCTACTGTATTCCAACCTAATTTTAACTACTATCAGTAGCAGATTGTGCGTTGGGGCAGAGGTATCTATCTAAGTTCCCAGCAGTCAAGTCACTGCTGCTTGCTGGGAAGGGGAGGGCCACTGAGGAGGATGGTGCAGTGCAAATGCACTGGCAGAAGTGCCATATTGGCTCCATTAGTATGTTTGCACCATACTGACTGCACTGTCACCTCACCTCTTCCCATTCCCAGTAAGCAGCAGTGAGACATCTGCCAAGAGTCCGGCAAGCACCTCCACCCTGCCAACAATACTCACTACTGACTGCTATACTTCACTGGCTCTGTGTATACTACTATATATCGTGTAAGCTGCATGCAATGTATACACTTCTTGACCAAGAAGCATTCTACCCCAAACAACTGTATCTCAGAAATCAAACCATTTGTAATGGTTATATTGATTTATAAAACCGAATACACGAGAGCTCTGCTTCAAGAACAGAAGGGCCGCCATTCACAGTAATGCAATAAACATTTTGTCACAGTATGGGAAGCTGATGGGCAGTTACTCCACAAGAGTCCTTTTCATCAAGCTATTGAATTTGGCTCAAACCATGGTGATTATTTCTCCAAATGAGCACAAAATCTCTAAAACATATGGCAGGTCTGATTAACATATGAAAAAGTAAAGGCATGCCAAGGTTTGAGAGAACGTTGTTTAAAATGAACATGATAATTAAAATTTAAAATCCAGTTTTTAAGCCCCCAGTAGGGGGGGGGGCGGGATGTTAAATTTGTCTCTCTAGGGAAAAACTTGCTTCAAACAAGCCTAGCAAGCACAGAACCAGTTTGGGCTTTCACAGTGATTAAGGACAAATATGGTGCCTTCCATATATTAACACTGGCTCCATACAGTAGATCTTTTATAGATCTTTTATGGGGGATAAGACTATCAAGGGATGCAATGCTCTTAAATGCCAGTTCCTGGAAGCCATGTGAGGGGAGAGTTTTCAGTGAAACTCAGATGCTGGCAGGGGGAGAAGAAGCAGGCATAGGGAGAGGACAGTTAGCAGCAGAAGACAGAGAGGAGGAGGAGGAGAGCAGCTGTAATCTGAGCTCTGAACAAAGGGGAGAAGAAAAACAGGGCCAGAGTGACAGGCAGCTGTGTGAGAGCTCCAATAGTGAGTGAGACCTTGGAATGCAATAAGCATTCTCTCCCAAATCTCGTAGGATCTCAAAAGTGGCCGAGATGCACGAAAGGTACCGGAAGAGAAGGTGGGGGCTTCCATGCTGGGGAAGGGGATGGAGCTCAGTCCAGCCAACTCCATCTTCTGGGGAGGATGATGAGTAGAGGAGCTCCGTCCTAGTTTGTTGTTTTTGCAATAAATCTGAAATAATTAACAGCCAGAGTCATCTTGCGTTTGTGGGAGAGACCAAGTCATAGCAAGAGCGCTGTTGCCCTCAACTCCTGCCTGCAGGTTTCCTATAGGCATCTGATTGGCCATTCTGAGACCAGGATGCTGAACTAGTGCTGCTTCCCTGGCACCGAGGTAGGTGGGGGCACCCACAAGGGCACTGCCCCTTTGGCTTCCCACCTAAAGGCAGGGGAGCACATTCCCATTTTACCTCAGGTGGCAAAATCCGGATGCGCCACCCCTGCCAACAACATGTGGAGGGTCAGAGGTTTCCCACCTCTCTCCCATGCATGGGAGAGGTTGCATGTCTAAATGCTTATATACGGATATGCTGATCTTATATGGGTAGTCTTCTTGTTTTTCCTATGAAAGAGAGTTCAAACATCCATCCTCCACCACTACCACCATACCAGCATTCTGCAGTGGTGTAGGGATACCTCCCCGCCCCACAGACACCTCATCAGGTCAACCACAGAATCACTTAGTGTCTACAATTTCCCTATTCAGACAATCAGATGCATAGTAAAGGCATAGAAGGATGGAATCGTGGCTCCTGACCTCTTGTCCCTGCCCCTGACTCTTGCACGTTCAGCTGAAGGTCTGAACTGTTGAAGTGTACATGCATAGACTCGTTCCTTTTGCAGGGTTCCCAATCACAGGAAGAGAACTTGCGCACCTAGAAAATTGTATGTGCTGCTGAAATGGCTAAAATGACCAGAAGAGTCAGAAATCAGGAAAACCAAAATTTTAATAAGGAATGGGGGAAATTTATAGCCTATCTTAAAGGCCATTGTAAACAGTTAAAATTGTTAGGATTGGAATATCACTTGTAGTTTAAGGTTGAATTCTGGACATAATGGAAGATGTAAAGGATCTGGATTATCATAAAAGATGCAGGAGGAAATGATTAATAATAGGACCCACAAAGGGGAGGATGGGAGGCCAGGAGATTCATTGGAATCTTGTTTTTAATATTTATGTTTGGTATATCTCTGTAAAATTTAAATTTGAAAAACCAAATAAATAATATTTTTTTTTAACAAGAAGCTTAAAAAAAATAGAAAATTGTATGTGTACAGGCTCTTTCACAGCTTCAGAGGAAAGGAGGGAGGAGGCTGGGAGCAGCTAAGACAGGAGTCATCGACACAATCCCACTGTGCATTAATGTGCATAGAACCAGTGTCTTGGAGTGATAAGTGAAGACAATGAACACAGTTGAGAACACAACGTTAAAGTAGAAGAAAGGTAGGTAGCCGTGTTGGTCTGCCAAAACAAAATAAAAAAAAATCCTTTCAGTAGCACCTTAGAGACCAACTAAGTTAGTTATTGGTATGAGCTTTCGTGTGCATACACACTTCTTCAGATACACTGAAACAGAAGTCACCAGACCCTTATATATAGTGAGAGGGTGGGGAGGGGTATTACTCAGAAGAGTGGTGGGAATGGGTGATTGGCTGATAGGTGTGGTAAACCTGTTGACGACTGTTAATGACTGCAATTGGGTTCCTCCAGTGAGGACATTTTAAAGATCCTCTGGTACACTGAGAAAGGCTTTTTCTTCCTTTGGCTTTTTCTTGTAAGCACACGAAAGCCCATACCAATAACTTACTTGGTTGGTCTCTAAGGTGCTACTGGAAGGAATTTTTTTTAATTTTGTTTCAAAGTAGAAGAAAGCTATGTGAGCAATAGAAACCTGGATTTGCAGCTGCAGTACCACTAAGGATGCAACCCTGTACACATTCCGCGGAGTAAATATGCACCATATCACACCGCACAAGTCCACGGCCATTCCAAGCTTGTCTCAGATTTTACCAGTAGCTTCAAATCCTGTTCTAGACCTTTAACTTCTTTACCTATATACTTATCTTCCTTTTTAAAATTGAGTGTTAGCCAGGGATGAGGGGGTGGCAATGAAATTGGGTGCCTGTTCTATGAATAAAAATGACTAGTTACAGCACAGCTGTCAGGAGCTGGGGTGGGCTGAAATGTACGAAAGTTTGACTTCGCCAGGCATTGTGTGTACGTTTAGAACTACCGGGTCTTTTTACAAAATCATTTCCATATAATTTTTTCCTCTCAAAGACAAATGAACTTTGGGGCTAATGGGAAAGAGCTGCTTTAAGCAGATAACATTATACAAATTGCATACTGCAGAGTAATTAAAGGACATAATACTGCATTATATGAGATCAATATGCACTTAAGATCCAGGCAAAAATCTCTCTCTGAAATAACGTCACTCATACTGATTTCCATCACATTTTCCGTATTGATTCGAGGAGAAGATGATCCTTTACAACCTGTTGTTGGGGCAGAGGGGCGGGGGAAGGATTGGCAATAGTTTTACCTTTGCTCAGGAAATGGATGCAAAGGCATCTGGCAATTTCTATAAGCTGTGAGCAGTTTTTAAGTGCGTATTCCCCAGTCCGTAACTTAAGTCTTTATTAAAACTTCGACCAAGAAACTCATGACAATGGTTTAATATGGTGATTAGATGCTGGCTCAGCTTTTCTCGTTCGAGTTCTTAGAACAGCAACAGCAAATATAAGCACCAGTTCATTACTTTGAATTTCTAGGTCATTTGTTCTCTTCCAAGTTCAGTGTGAGCATTTAGAGTATAACCTTCTGGAATCTAATCATATGGAAATAGGTTGAAGAGTACTAGCCAGCCAAGATCGGGATAGATGATGATGGTGTCAGTGCAGCAAATATGAATAATATGGTCATTAAAAACACAACAGTCAGTCACAGAAGTAAATACCCTCCAATACCTACAGTAAACAGAGAAAGGCAAGCATTAACCAATATATGAAAAATAAAGCTTCAATTACAGACTCATGATTTTGCTGGATACTTTTCAAGAAGCTTCTGTCAATCCAATGGTGTTATGTTTCCTTGGCATTGAGTAAAATGGAATCTAGAATTCAACCCCACAATCTGTATTGCCAGTAGTTCAGATGAATTCAGAAAGGATTAGAAAAATTCATGGAAGATTAGTCTATCCTTGGTAATTAGCTCTGATATCAGTCCATTGAACATGCATTTACAGGAGTAGTGAATCTCTGTATACCATTTTCTGAGACCACACTGATATTCTGAGTCAGCATCCAGAAGGGTCAGACCTGCAGGACATCAGCTGGAGGGCCCAGATACAATTAGCACAACCCAAGACAAGTATGGATCTGTTTCCAGATATGGTAGTCAAATAGGTTTGAGGCAGGTAGCATAGTCCATGGCAGGCAAGATCTCAAATCCGAAGAGAGGTAACCATACGACCATAGGACTAAGTTGTAGGAGATGTTTCCTAATATAGGCACGCAGGTAGGGATGGATCAGTCCATTTAAGGCCCATGTCAGACGATTTTTCATTGGATGTGGCACTGCCATCTTCTGACTTAGATGATTCCACCGCAGAAGACCTAGGAGCACTTGAGGCTCCCCTGCTCCATAGCAATTGGAGATTGCTGGAGAACACTGGGACCCATTAAGGAAGCAACGTCTTGCAACAGGTGGTGCTCATAATCAGGCTGGACCCTCCAACATTTCTCTAATGAAAATAGTGATGTCCTAAGGAAAGGCGGACATTCCAGGATCAAATCAGAAACCAGGATGGCTTCTGTAAGTCTGTGACTGTACCTGGAAAATAGGGACACTTGGAGGGTCTGTTACTATAGAAGGGTTCAGTTTTAGCTTGCTCTTGCTGGAGTAACTTCAGAGTTTCTAGGCTGAATCTTGTCTTGCCCTTTGTTCTGATTGAATTATGTCCTCCCTTGCCTTGTCTTACATCCCAGCTGGGCTTAGCCTCGCCTCACCACACTGCAGAACTGGACACTAGCTCCAGGGTAGAGCATTTGTTTCGCAAACAGAGGGTCCCAGCTCATAGCTGTCAACTTTCAGATTTGAAAATAAGGGATCAGCAGCCTCAAAAATAAGGGATCAGCAGCCTCACCTGTCCCGGGGACAGTCTACGAAATATCTAACAATCCAGGATAGCAGCAGGAAGCTGTGGGAAATGGCGCTGGAATAAGGGAATTTCCCGCAAAAAAAGGGAAGGTTGACAGCTATGTCCCAGCTTCACACTTCTGGCATTTCTGGGTAGGACTGGAGATAACCCCTCTATGAAACCGAAACAGTTTCTGCCAACCAGGACAGGCAATAATAAGCTACTGGGTCAATGGTCTGACACTGTACAATGCTACTCTCTGTTACTAATTGATTTTGTGTAGCATTTAAGGTTCCCCAATCACATGTAAATGTCAAAAAACACATTTTGCTCTATACAAATAGCCCCAAAGTACTTTAAGCGGCAACACACATAATGCCCCCTAGTGAATCCCATACCTTAAAACGCCTAGATTAAAATGTTACAGCTGCTGTGTTAAATTAACATTAAAGAAACCTTTGTTTTATTGAATCATTTAGGTGGCTTAAGAAGGTTAATGAAAGAGGAAAACTAGTCAGTGAACCAAAAAGTAAAAGGGGGGGGGGAGAAAAGCCTTGATAAGTTACAGTAATTGGAGGATCATTGGCCCAGCCCAAATACTAAAAGAAACTTCCAAGCAAAATGCTTAAATCAGTTGTGGTGTTTACCAAGCCGGTGTGATGACATCAAACAAAGGCAGATCACAAATGCATGCAAATGCTACTAACTTCTGTCAAGCACCCCTGGATTTGAAGTGTGCTTACTCAGAAGTAATGCTTAGTGAAAACACATTCTTTCCAATAAATGTGCTTAAAAATGCAATCTTAAAAAAATACTACAACCATCATCATTTTCATATGCAGGAGTAGCAGTCCCTTGTCTATAAGGAAGCCTATTTGGTATGATTTTCTGTGACAACAATTAAGGAATTTCCAAAGATTCAGACTCTTAGGAGCAGAAAAGTTGGCTCGAAGAGAAGTATTTCTCCAGTCACTGTCACCCTGAAACAGAAACATTTATTTGAGTAAGAAAGCACGCAGTGCTTACATTTAGGGCTTGGTTCTTTCAAGATGTTAACCAAACAAGCTCTAACATCAAGAACCTCCATGATCAGCTGTCTTGTTGTCTTAAAAAAATTAATAGCAGCCACAAATGAATAGAATCAGATGAGAACCCCAACATTACACAAGTCAGCATGGGGAAAGCATATGAATAAAATGACAGCAGCTTTTTTTTGGGGGGGGGAGTATTTCATTGGACAATTGTGGAGAAGCAGGTGGCCTCCAGCATTGTGGCTCCAATCAGATGGTTCCTCCACAGCTGGTTTTCTATTTAATATAATGTGGGAGCTCTGATAACTGAGCCACTGCTATATCTGATTGCATTCTCAGAACCCTTATGCTGAAAATGGAAACCCAACTAGTGATTTATCCAAGTCTGATATCCATTTTCCAAGGATGATATTCACCATCCCCAATGGTATATAGTCACATCACTATGTTGTGGGGCCTTGAGAAGCTATTGTCCTCAGCAGAGTGATGTAAAAATTGGGGTTTGGCTTTTGCTGCCCAACTCCCCATGGGACTCTAAGTCCCCTAAGTCCATGATCGGCCAGAGAAGAATGGATGGAGGTAGGATTCAATTGAACACAAGGCACGTATTCATTTTTCTGTTGCAACAGTGTTCCCTCCTCTCCTTCCAAGGAGGGAGAGACCCTGAATAAAAGTATGCAGGAACCTTTAAAGACTTTTTACATTGCCCAACCCCCTTAGCCAAAGACCACCCCCAAACCATCATATATACATCATAGGAGGCAGTCTGCAGCAGATATCCTGTTTGCCAGGATACCTGATAATGGTCTTGATTGCATTACCTGGGCAGCCTGGCCATTCTTTTGTGATGTTTAATACTTTAGTTCTCAAGGGCATATTTGTGTATGAATAGGGTGAGCCTGTGACCTGGATTCAGGAACTAAAGTATTTGTAAGTGAAAAATCAATGGGAAGGCTTTCCCCATTTGCCTACCATAATGCAGAGGAATATTTGAGGTCATTGGGAGAGTCAAAATGGCTTGCTCTCCTGTACTATTTCAGACACATGGTTTATATATTTAGATATGTGTGCATTTATGAATATTTATTCTATATTGAGACCTTAGAATTCTTATAACAAGAGAATGCTCCAGAGGATTAAGTTGAATCCAGGGCAACTATAAGACTAACAGATACTGATAAAAAAGGAGCATTTCTCAATGCTGTGCACTCCCCCATCCTCCTTGTGGCCTCTGGATCAGGCCAGTTCATCATGTCCCATGCCAAGGATCTGCATGCTGGATCTGTCATTGAAACAATTGGGGGATATGGCTAAGAATTATAGCTAAGTTTATAGGTTTGGTAATGGGGGTTCAGTGGGAGGATCCGATCCCGTGGTGGTGCTTCAGGAGGGGTTAGCAAGGAAGAGAAACTTGGCAGTAGCAAGAAACAGAAGAGGCCTAGTGGGAAGATACCCTTCCCACCTTCTCTCATGAAGATGCAGCCACTGCTAGATATCTCCCTTTTGTGGATTCTTGGAGTTCTTCTCACTCATGCCTGTCTTGCGCCCAGAGCTTTTTTCCAACAGCTCTCAGGTGGGTGCTGTTATGTATTCAGTGGTCTGTGTTTGCCTGAGCTTGAGTCTGGACTAAGGATTCTGAGCTCCTGTGTTCAGATTCGATACATGATATCCAATCACAGGACATTTCAGGATTTGGGCCTCTGCCATTGGCCCTTAAACTCTGAGTTATGATTCGCAGCCTGGAAGTTTAGACGGCCAATCACGTTGGGATTAGGAGTGGCCCAGGCCTTCAGAAATGTATATAAGCAGTTGCTTTGTCCCTGTTGTCCAGTTATGTTAGTTCAATAAAGGTTCTTGATGTTATCACTGTGTCTTGCCTCTTGGGAACCCACCAACACTTCAGCTGCCATTGCCATTATAAGAAAACAAGGGAGGCATTCATGGTGAGCTCCAACACATCTTTTCCTAGAAAAATAGCACTGCTCATGCCCCACCCTTTGACAGCTCTGGGTAGCTCAACCCAACCTGTACTGATCTACAGCTGTCTCAGCCCAATGGCATGAGACCCACATCCTCCAAATAGGCCCACTTTGGCTCGGGATTCAGGCCTCAGCCAAATCTAGCACAAACCAACCTGCTTTGAGAATGAATTCCATAACTAATTCTAAAAAAACCCTGATTACTGCCTGACAGGTATGCCTAATCACATGTCACAGTTTCCCACCAGTTAGGAGGTCGTTGATGTCATCACTCCACATCTAAACTATGGATCACAACTTCTCTAAATCCTAAACAACTGTGAAAACAGTGGGTACAAGGAATGACTGGGATGATTGGCAGGACAGGAGAAAAGCAGGGTGCTTACCTGTGAAGACTTGGTCTCGGCCACTAAAAGAAATAGGTTTAGCCTGGCTTCCATTCCTTTTCTGAATTCCCATCCCAAAATTGTCATGCATAATTTGATACAAATGGGTTGCTTTAGTTTCAGGAGGGGAAATGGGTGGAAAAGAGTGAATCACCTGCAAGTCATTGAGAAAAACAGCTCTCCTTTCAGGTCAGGGTAAGGGTAATTAGTCATTCAAGCTAAACTGTAATTTGCCGGAGGAGAAACAAGTGATTTGAATTTTCATGTTTTCAATGTTAATGGTGAGCCATAATTTTCCTGAATGCAGTGATCCCTCCTTTCAAGGAACCACTTGAAAAAATAGTTATTTGCCGGAGCCCAAATGGCAGTGCTTCTTCCATAAACAGCAGAGGCATTTGCTTGATTTTGTAAACAACTGTTCCTTCTTGCCAACACGCTACGGCTTTCGCCCTGATGTCAGCCAAACTTTGCAAAATAGAAGTCTTAGTGGAATGTTTTGTGCTTTTTTTAATCCTTCAGCTCCCAAAATCTTTTTCAGCACATTACAAATGCCCATCATCTTGCAATGTTAGCAACCCATAATCATTTGCATTGCAGAAAGCAGTGCTATTTTTCTAGAAAAAGAGGTGCTGGAACTCACCATGAACGCCTCCCTCGTTCTCTTAGAATGGCAATGGCACCCACCTGAGAGGTAGCAGAACTGAGTTCTGGTGAGTGATGGCTGAAAAAAAGCCCTGGCAGAAAGTATGATGTTCCCTTAAAGCAGTCCCCTCTTCGCAGATGAAAACCCCTTTCTACCTCCATCTGCTGCTCTCAAAAGATAACCCTTACTGTTTCTGACCATTGGTCCATCTAGAAGAAGAAGAAGAGTTTGGATTTGATATCCCGCCTTTCACTCCCTTTAAGGAGTCTCAAAGCGGCTAACATTCTCCTTTCCCATCCTCCCCCACAACAAACTCTCTGTGAGGTGAGTGGGGCTGAGAGACTTCAAAGAAGTGTGACTGGCCCAAGGTCACCCAGCAGCTGCATGTGGAGGAGCGGAGACGCGAACCCGGTTCCCCAGATTACGAGACTACCGCTCTTAACCACTACACCACACTGGCTCTCTAATGCAACATCCTGTTCTCGTAGCAGCCAATCAAGTGCCTATGGGAGGCTCCCTAGCTGGTCGTAGTGCAACAGCACTCTCCGCACATGTAATTCCCAGCAAGCGGTATTCAGAGGCACGATGACAGTGGAGGCAGAATATACACATCTCTCACACAATTACACACATACCATGACACCATCTTTACTCTTCCTTTCTCCATCCCCCAATAATGATGCCCTTCAGCTGACACATGGAGAGGGGTACCTAAATAGGCTAATAAACCAGCATTATGTGATAAACTTGCCTGACAACAGGCAGGGCCATAGCTCAGTGGTAGAGCCTCTGCTTTGCACGCAGAAGGTCCCAGGTTCCATCTCATCATCTCCGGGTAGGACTGGCAGAGACTCCTCTCCAAAATCCTGGAGAGGCACTGCCAGTCACTGTAGACCACAGATTCCCTAACTTGGGTCTCCAGCTGTTGTTGGACTACAACTCCCATCTCCCCTAGCTAGCAGGACCAGTGGTCAACGATGATGGGAATTGTAGTCCAAAACAGCTGGAGACCCAAGTTTGGGAAGCCCTGCTGTAGACAATAATGAGCAAAATTGACCAATGCTCTGACTTCCTATATTCCTATAAAGTTCCACTAGGTCCATTCTTAACCTGAAACTGTTCTTAACCTGAAGCACCACTTTAGCTAATGGGGCCACCTGTTGCTGCCACGCCGCTGGAGCAGAATTTCTGTTCTCATCCTAAAACAAAGTTCTTAACCCGAGGTACTATTTCTGGGTTAGTGGAATCTGTAACCTGAAGCATATGTAACCTGAAGCGTATGTAACCCGAGGTACCACTGTATTTTATTCTAGTGTTAGTGTTAAGAGCAATTCCATTCCAAATGTTTCTCCTGCTGTGTGTCTGCCTTCTCTCTGTTTCTGCCTCATACTCACTACAAGCCTTTCTGATCTCCATTCCTTGCATCAACAATTCATGCTAAAACTCCCATCTCTACTACTCACATGAGGGCTCTATTTCTAGTATTCAGCTGATTGCCACCACAAAATTCTGGTTCTTTGTGTGTGCAGAGAGAAATGGGGAGCTGCTCACAGATGTACTGTCAACCATCCATTTATCACTGCTCTTGAACATCTCAAGTGACTCCAAAAAGGTCCAGTTTTCCATGTTTTCGCATTAATTCTTTATACACCACCTTTCTGGCTCTATGTTGGAATTCCGACATTGCTCACAAAAGGTCTGCAAAACAGTTCTGTATGTTTAGCATTAAACACTGTAACAACACCGCTTGGATTAGAAAAAACAATTTCCAATTTAGAAGCAAATGACAAAAAGCCGGCATGCTTGCCTTGTGATTACAAAAGCAAACTCAATACACATTTAGGGTGCTTGCCAGGCCATCCAGAAACGCTTGAATTCATTGGCAAATTGCATTAGACTGCATTTAGACCTCATCAACAAGCCATTCTATTCAAGGTTCAACCTCGGCTCTGGTTGCTTGGATAGGAGGCAAGAGGACAAGAAGAGGTTATTGTTCATACAATACCCCAAAATGAGTCAGGCGCTTTTAGATTAGAAGGAAGCCAGAGATGCTGCCCTCTGTGTTTTACCGTGTGAAATGATCTGCTTACCAAGGTTCATATGTGGCCAGAGTGAACCCATTGAAATGGATGAACAGGACTAACTTAGGTCCATTAATTTCAATGAGCATATTCTGAATAAAACTCAGCTGAAACCCAATAAATAAGCAAACAGAGAATTATCACGTTCTAGTTCTAGACATTGGATATCACAACACCTTGTTGCCCTACAATTTCCCCTGTTTCTTTGACTGTAGCTACTGATCTGAGTTCTGGTCCTCATTGGAGCTATCAGTCAAACCTGCTCCTGCAAATAAAGAGAAAATGATGTGAATAAATGGGTTGGATGAGGGCCACATTTATTTACATTTCCCAATAAGATCTGCAGAGGTAAATGCCAGTGTGAAAAGGTCAGTCGGGAATCCTACAGTCAACTAGCCTGAAGCTTATTCAGACGAGCCACCTCTTGCCCTAAGACTGACTTGCACCATCCCTCCCCCAAAGTCACATCACTAAAGGTGAGTAGGGAGGTTTCTCTGAATCATCTCCTCCTGGGGCCCCAGAAGTTCAAGTGGATGTTAAATTCAAAGGTCATCTGTATTCTGATCATCAGCCCCAGAGAAGTGAGTGACAGCCTTGGAGGCACTGTAAAAAAACAAAAGAACAAAAAACAGCCAACCAAATGGACCAATTTTAATCTACCTGCTTGGGGTCCCTTCCACAGCTACAACTCTTTGAATGTTTATTATTGCAGACTAATGTTACAAACTCAGCAACATGGAGAGAACAGAATATAGCCCAGGAGCAAAGGGGTAGTAACAATAAGATTGGTTCAAGATCAAGGCCAAGGTTCAAGAATCCAAGGTTTAGGAATCCAAGATCAGTCGCAAGTGTTTAAAGATTACATGGGAGCCGTGAAGTTGTTCCAACAAGTTTTACTGTCTATCCACCAAGCTTTTTAATCAGATGCTACTCATGAGAATCCCTGTCTCTGTGGGAATTCCTGGCCAGATGGTGGGTGTTCTGCATAAGCAGAAGAATCTATTTTCTCTTGATGCTCCAACCCTCCTGGGGAGATATTTCTAAACCTGCCTGCTTGTACTCCAGTGGGGAAACTGCCCCCCATGGTCTCTAATGACCTCTTTCCTCTATGTGGGAGAGGCAGTATCTGGGACTCCTGCCTCATCAGTAGATCTGGACATGTCTGGACCTGATGGGGATTAATCAAAAGTCCATTTCCTCAAGTCCATCAGAGTCCATTTCCCCAAGTGCCTCCCACTCCTGTTCGGAATACTCAGAGTTCTAACCCTCTGTCTATCTTCCCTTACTTTATTTATATATATAAGAAATTCCCCTTAAGACAGGGAAGTGGAATCTGTGTCCCTCCAGAAGTTCTTCATTCCAACTCCCATCAGTACCAGCCAGCATGGCCAATAGTCAGGAATGATGGAAGTTGTGGCCCAACAACAGACCAGTTGTGGTCTGAAGAGTCACATGTTCCCCTTCCATGCCCTAAGCATTTCAAGGAATATGTCCATCAGACCATCAATTACAAAAGTATTTTAGAAAGTTATGATAATAGCAGGTCAGCATCTGACTGGGCTTCTTCAGAGGTTGGGAAATCAGTGGAAAGTTAACAAAGCCTGCATGCTGTGGTTGGAAAGAGACATGAATGAAGAGTGAATAGGGTATCTGTATTTGGTGCTTAACAACAGCTTTGCCAAGTTGCCATCATTGCTGCTTTGCAGATTAATTTAGAAATTTGAATAGCATTGGGAAACATGAAGCAGGAAGAGGAAGAGGACATTCCATTGCTCTTCTCATCCACTTTCCTTTTTCATATTCATATATTTTCATTTTGTTTCATTTGGATGCATTTTGCAAGACTTGCTAATAAAGATCTCAGTGCTTTGTTGAGTAAAGAATTGCTGTGCCATTTCTCCAGGACAATCTTCTAATTGCTTACACTGTGTGCAACCTCCGCTTGCTAACAACTTATTCAGAATAGTTACGTTTCTACCCTGCAGTCTCTGTTTTCAGTCCTTTTGCTCCTCAAGCTTCAGTTCTATGACAATAATGCAGTTACTGGTCAGGGTTTTTGATTTTTAACTCAAACTGGTAAAAAGTCAAGAAAGGCAAGAAACTGACGTGTTGTTGATTTGTTTCTTTTTTATACAAGTAACTCTATTTTGTAATATCATAAAAAATACTGGGGCTGTGTACAACTTGTTGTTGCTTAGTCATTTAGTCGTGTCCAACTCTTCATGACCCCATGGACCAGAGCACGCCAGGCACTCCTTTCTTCTACTGCCTCCCGCAGTTTGGTCAAACTCATGTTGGTAGCTTCAAGAACACTGTCCAACCATCTCTGTCGTCCCCTTCTCCGTGTGCCCTCCATCTTTCCCAACAACTGGGATCTTTTCCAGGGTGTCTTCTCTTCTCATGAGGTGTCCAAAGTATTGGATCTGCCCTTCCAGTGAGCACTCAGGGCTGATTTCCTTAAGAATGGATAGGTTTGATCTTCTTGCAGTTCATGGGACACTCAATGTGTACAACTATAAATCTTAAAATACCATTATGGAAATATCATTCAAGTGACTGATTAATCAGTTTAAACAGCATTGGTATGAAAAGGCTGGAAATAGTTAGGTATGTTTCTTCCTGAAATGTTTCTTCATATACAGTACACTCTGTCTTCACCTCTGCACTGGCAGTCTATGTTATGTACTTTCAGCTGAATCTGCACCTCCACTGACAGTTGCCCCTGAACATCAACTACAGATCTGAGTTTTGTAACTTCTGCTTATTTGTACCTAGGGATGGAGTAGAATTTTTGTTGGTCTGCATTTTAAACAAACTGACCAAATAGGCACATTTCAGACTCACACATAGGTTGCAACATAACTAAGCTTTGCATTTCTCTTAATGTTCCAAGGCAATTCTTTGCTGATAATATGTATTTTAGGATGAAACTCATTTAAATGCATATACTGAGATACATTATGTGTTTAAATACACATTTTGTGATAAAACAGGAATTTAAATATAAATTTCAATACTTTTTTAAAATCACAGATTAATGCAGAAATGGAACAAAATTAGAACATATGAAAATGACATGGGCTGCAAATAGATTGAAACATCTGAGGATTTTTTAAAATCACAAAGGAAGTATTTAAATATGCATTGTATCTCAATATATACATTTTAATGTATGGGAAGAAGTGCAAAATCCAAATGATAATCATGCTGCTGGGTGCATATTAGTCCAAAAGGTGTGAATTAGTCCTGTTTGTCTAAAATTCAGATAAAAATAAAGAAAAACATCCTCTTCCTAGGTACAACATAGTGTGTCTGCTGACCGAGTGAGGCATTGTGGGAAGTTATTAGGGATGGGTAAATCAGTCTATTTTTGGTCTGTTTCACAGTTTTCTCGTTAAATATTTCTTGTCTGCATTTTATTTTTTTAAAAAATGCATTTCTAACTATGTCTTCCCTCAACACTTGCAGTTCTAAACAGTGTTCTTTCAAAACACCCATTTTAAATGGGAAGCATGAAAGCTGGTGGCTAATTAAGTCAGTCCAAACAGAGCTTTGCAAATGCCTAGAAACGGTTGTTGAGTGGTTTCTACCACTGAAACAAATCGTCCACGTCCTTGAGACATCACAGCAAGGATCAGTGTACATAGAATTCCTGGGTATCAAGTTGCTACCTTTGTGAGATTTTCTTGTGAAAAAATATGAAGTACAAGGATGCCCCTTCTCCCCAAAGTCAGTATAATAGAGCAGGAATCGTTTCACAATTTCATAAGGGGGGGGGACATGCAGGAGCAGTCACTGATGAGCATTTCTCACCTATCCACCCACCCCAAATTTATATGAAATTTGAACAGTGGCGAAATGAGCCCATCAGCAATTATTTCAAATGCCTTTTCTCTTTGTTGCTAATCAGCCCCGAAATAATGAAGTTAGCTATTGACTCCAGTGACTCAGCCAGTAGAGGGAACTCTGACACTGCACATGGCCAAGATCAGTCGACCATTACTGTAAGCGCAATGGCATATACACACATCCCGGAACAGGAGAAGTGTGGAGTTTTGTAACTATGCTGATCCTGTGGAATAAGGCTGCAGTCCTAGACAGTTATATCTGTTGGTGGGGAAGAAGTGTGCAATCAGCCACAGGAGGTTTAAAAGATTTGACTGCAGCTGATCACACTGCTGGACAAGCAATCTGGGTTAAGCCAAGCAGAAGATTGCCCCTTCTTGCTAGGCAACCAGGTTGTCATAATATATATATATATATATAATCACTGTCCATCCACACACATACTTCCTCCTGCTTACAAATATGGCTTTCTGGGATGGCACCCTAAAATAAAATTAACTCCCAAATTTCAGTGGTTTTTTTTTTCAGACCTAGGGATTGAGACATAGGGATTGTGGAACATTAACAGGATTCTGACATCCAGGCAGTTCTGCTTTATTTAAACTCCAGCTGGAAATCCAAATTTTGGAAGATAGTGGTGGAATGGATTTGGCATGTGCACTCTTCAAAGCTATTTTAGATTTTTTTGTTTTTAATGAAACCATATTTTTTAAAATAGCGCTATTGTACAATACGTCCATATTACATTTTCTCAATTTGACCTTTGCGCAACTTGAGTAAAACAGAGCAAACAAAACAAATCTTTTAAAGTTTCCCCACAGAATATTCCAAAAAAATATTCCTTAGGATCCAGGTCCAAACCAGATTCTGTCCAGCCAAAGTCACGATTCAGAAACCACACTAGGAATGCAGAGCTACAAAATCTGGGGTAGAATCCAAGTCTGCGGGTATCCCCACTAATAAGTGTTCTCGTATATGCATGTTACAAAAACAGGATAGACCGTGCAAATTCTCCTGTGCTTGTTTACTAACTGACGATTTCAGATCTGATACTGCAAAGGTATTGTTGCATTTCCAGTCCAACAGAACTCACCGGTTAATGCTCTCCTGTGAATGTAATCCTATGCACATTTATGAAGGGGCAACAGAAGGAGCATGTTTCCTGAAGCACTCATTTTCATGAATGTTACCAAGTGAACTTTTGCAATGCAGTTCTCCTCCCAAGTAATGTGTAAACAAAGAATGCATACACAAAACAACATGCATTGGTGACAATGGCATGCAAAACTGCATAATATCACAGAAATAACTAAATATTAGGGGGGTATGTGCTTTGGAAAAATGTGTTTGGGAGAAATTGAAACTAAACTGCTAGTGCACTTTCATGAGGAATAATAATAATAATAATAATAATAATAATAATAATAATAATGATAAATTATTTATTTATACCCTGCCCATCTGGCTGAGTTTCCCCAGCCACTCTGGGCAGCTCCCAATCAAGTGTTAAAAACAATACAGCATTAAATATTAAAAACTTCCCTAAACAGGGCTGCCTTCAGGTGTCTTCTAAAAGTCAGATAGTTGTTTATTTCCTTCACATCTGAAGGGAGGACGCTCCACAGGGCGGGCGCCACTACCGAGGAGACCCTCTATCTGGTTCCCTGTAACCTCACTTCTTGCAATGAGGGAATGGCCAGGAGGACCTCGGCGCTGGATCTCAGTATCTGGGCAGAACGATGGGGTGGAGATGCTCCTTCGGGCATATAGGACCAAGGCTGTTTAGGGAGGGCTTTAAAGTTCAGCACCAACACTTTGAATTGTGCTCAGAAATGTACTGGGAGCCAATGCAGATCTCTCAGGACTGGTGTTATGCATACCTTGGGAGGTTGGGTGGCCATTTGTCATGCATGCTTTAGTTGAGATTCCTGCATTGCAGGGGGTTGAACTAGATGACCCTTGAAGTTCCTTCCAGCTCTATAGTTCTATGATTCTATTATGTGGATATGTAGAGAACTGAACTTACGCTTTAGGGGAAGGGCTGTGGCGCAGTGGTAGAACATCTGCTTTGCTTGCAGAAGGTCCCAGGTTCAATCCCTGGCATCTGTAGGTAGGGCTAGGACAATTCCCTGCCTGAAAAGCCACTGCCAGCCAGTGTAGACATAATATCGAGCTAGGTGGGCCAATGGTCTGATTCAGTATAAGGCAGCTTCCTGCATTCCTAAGCTTGGGAAATGAGAGAAACTAAAATCAACACATTCACCCATACCTACTGCCACATTTACATGTGTTATGTGTGCACACATGTTATTCTACTGGAACATATGATTTATGAGCCATCAAGTCAGGACAACACAAGGAATAAGGGAGGGGAGGAAGAATTTACCTGGGCAGCCTCCAAGCACTGCTGTACCCATTGCACAATAGTCTATAGTGCCATCTCTGACCACTGTCCATATTGGCTGGGGCTGATGTGCGTTGGTATCCCATAATATGTGGAGGGTCACAGGCTTCAATCACTGGGATATAGTTATGGCTTTGCAGCAGTGAGCATAAAACTGCCACACACCACTGCCTGATATCACCCAGAGATGAGTTCCCATGAGAATTACATTGTGCTAGTAAATGTGTTTAGGGCAGAGGTGCCAATTTCCACCCAACATGGGGGAGGGGGTGTAACATGTGTGTGCATTGGGAGGAGGCTGGCAATGGGAGGAGGATGAGTATGGAGCCCAGCCTGTGCGGAGAGGACGGGTAAGCCAAGGTCTGATTGGACTCGCCCTGGCTCACCTTTCCCCGGAGGCTGGAACAGGAGGCACGGTAGAAGCAGCAACCTGTTGGGAGCCAGCACAATGCCCAGATATTGCATGAAGATGTAGGGAGGGTGGCTCAGCCCTGTCCCAACAGACTTTGTGGGGGCTGAAGACATCTCAGCCCTGTACAATTGGCGCCTATGGTTTAGGGAAAGGTAATCAAGAAATCAGGGGTGCGGGTGGCACTGTGGTCTAAACCACAGAGCCTAGGGCTTGCCAATCAGAAGGTTGGCGGTTTGAATCCCCGCGACGGGGTGAGCGCCTGTTGTTCGGTCCCAGCTCCTGCCCACCTAGCAGTTCGAAAGCATGTCAAAGTGCAAGTACAGTGGTTACATACGCTTCAGGTTACATACGCTTCAGGTTACAGACTCTGCTAACCCAGAAATAGTACCTCTGGTTAAGAACTTTGCTTCAGGATGAGAACAGAAATTGTGCTCTGGTAGCGCGGCGGCAGCAGGAGGCCCCATTAGCTAAAGTGGTGCTTTAGGTTAAGAACAGTTTCAGGTTAAGAACAGACCTCTGGAACGAATTAAGTACTACAACCCGAGGTACCACTGTAGGTAAACGGTGATTCCGTGCACTGCTCTAGTTTGCCAGAAGTGGCTTAATCATGCTGGCCACATGACCCAGAAGTTGTCTGTGGACAAACACCGGCTCCCTCGGCCTATAGAGAGAGATGAGCACCACAACCCCAGAGTCGTCTGCAACTGGACCTAATGGTCAGGGGTACCTTTTAATCAAGAAATCAATTAATCATGGAATGGAGCTGCGTAGGTTGGGGTCAAACGATATCCAAGAAGACAGGATACAGCCAGGGCCAGAATTACAACAGAGATCAGCTGCTGGAGGGAAAATTGTGAGGTATGAAGTGGCATGAATTGTCTCTGTCTTCTAATGTCTTCTCTGTCTTCTACCTGTTATTTTCTGTGCTGTTCTATTTTTTGCTAAAATAAAAAAATTCCTTCCTGTAGCACCTTAAAGACCAACTAAGTTAGTTCTTGGTATAAGCTTTCGTGTGCATGCACACTTCTTCAGATACACAGATATCTTCAGATATTTTTTGCTGTTTTTATTATATTGTGTATATCACATTGAGACATTTATGTGGAAGGAGATCATTATTAATAATATTATGAAAGAGGGGGATCAGGCATCCCACCACAATTATTCTTTGAGTACATAAATCTCTGGTTATTATGAAATAATCACAACAGCAAATATTTTTAAAATACACAGGAGCCTTTGGAGGAAGGCCTTGGGAATCTTTGGTGCTGTTGTAAACAAAAAAATTGCCCTTTTCCCTTATGGGGTATCCAAGAGCCCATATAGAGTCCTTACATAGATTCCCTATTGGTAGGAGAAAATAACAGAGGCCAACCAGAGAATATTGAGAAGCAAAGCAGCTAGTAAGCCTGATCTTTATTGATCTGTTGCAACAGGGTGCTCCCCTCACACGCAAGAAAGGAGGAGGACCCAGAAAAATGCTGTGCAACTTTCAAAGACTTTTGAAATTCCCCTCCTGTAGATCAAGACCACCCCCCAGAAACATCATACATACATCACAGGAGGGGTGTAACCTAAGACCACCCCTCAGATACATCACAGAAAAGGTGGTCTTAAAACAGAAATTTCAATATTGTTTTTCTCTTGTCCTTCTTTATTTCCTGTCTGGCAGGTTACTTGAATGAATTGCCTGAGGAGCCTAGCCAGTCTTTTGTAGTGATAAATACTTAGTTCCTGTCCATGTCACAGGCTCACACCTTATTCAAACTCAGACATACCCTTAAGACAGGATTTGTGAAGGAAAAGACAATGGGGAGGCTTTTCCATTTTGACCTTGCAGAGAAAACATTTGGTCAGTTTAGGAATCAAAATGGTTCCAGGTTGGTCTTCCTGTGCTGATCTATGTATGTGCAGTTATGAACATTACCATATATCTAAGACCATAAAATTCCTATCACATTGCATCCAAGAGATTTTGAGCCTCGCAATGAATCTGGTCCCCCTACCAACATCTCTGTGCCTCATTTACTGAAACCTGAAATAACACCCCTACCTTTTCTTCCCATCGTGTCAATACCCTACCTGACAGTGTAAAAAAAATAAAATCCTATTACTTTGCCTTAGATAAAACAATAAATTCTCAAATACCCTTGGCTATGACATTATATTACATTCAGTATACATGCTGATACCTGATGATTCTTCTACATCATTATCTATGTGACCCAAATGTGCCAAATATTATACCAGACACCATTAATTTGCTGCTTGAGAAACAGCCCAAATAACGCAGAAGGCAGATGTCCCTCCTGTTGATGGCCAAAAATGAAGCTGACCTGGATGGGGGAATGATCATTACATGTTTAAGCAGCTTTTTTTTTTCCTTTTGCAAGACTTTCCCCCTCTGTTGTAATATAGAACAATGTTACATTAAAAGAGAAATTTGGGGTAGGAAGGTTACCAGTAGCTTCTAGCTATGTTTCCACTGTTGGATGAAATATGGCTCTTAATTGCTGGGAACATCAGGAGAGGAGAGTGCTTTTGTGTTTGGCTCCTACCTGAGGGCTTCGCGTGGGCATCTGTGGCCACTGTGAGTACTAAGTGCTAGGCTAGCAGGGGCTTTGGTCTGATCCAGCAGCCACTTCTTATGTTCTTATCTTCAGATAACAACATTCCTAGCTTCTCTTAAAACCAGTAGTCTTTGATGAGGAGAGAGTTCCGACTTTACATGCAGCTTGCATGGGAGGCAGCCAGGAAGGAAATGGGAAAGAAGAAAGAAATTTGATAGCTCAAATTTTTGCTTTGCTACTTGTTTTTTTTATTGTTCTTGCCTAGTTTGCCTATAATTCTAGGTTCAGTAGAAGGAAAGATGGAATATTTCATTAGGAGAGGAAACAAAATGTCCAAGAAGTTTCACAGAACTCCATCTGAAGAACAGGCCAACACTGCCCCAAACTAAACAACTTAAATTGCAGTTGTAGCAGTTGCTTTTTTATATACAACATAGTTGATATCTGCTCACATCTTTTAGGAATCATAAATTAATAAGCAGCAGGAGAGAGGAGACTCCCTGCTGTACCTGGAACTGGGTATGGAGAGTGCAAGGAATGGGGCACAGCTGCAGGGAGCCTGAGGAAATACTATCCACCTTGGGCCTGCCCATAAAAAGCAAATCTGGAGTGAGAGACTAGGATGATGTGCACAGTTTCCAGGGGCTCTTCTCATTGTGAGAATTTTGTGTGTGAGCTGAGACTTTGTTTTGACCCTAGGTGAGAAGCTGGAGGCTGAGAGGGTGTGTCAGAAAGGAAATGAATTGATATTGATATACTGTGTATTTTTATAACATTTTAAGTTGTTTGCTGTTTCTCCAGTTTCTTTTTTGTACACCACTTAGATGTATTTTGAATGTATTAAGTGGTATATAAATCAAATAATCAAATCAAATCAATATCATCACCCTACAAAAAAATGGGTTTGGACAGCTGACAGTTCTTTCCAGACAGCTTCATGGGTGAATCCTGGGGGAACAGAAGCACACATGTAGAAACATTGTGTGATGATGTTTGTTGTTGTGTCACACCATGCCCACTGATGTGAACAAAATTCAGTGCAACATGCTGGTATATTGATGAAAAACCAGAGTCGTGTAATGCAGCAGGTACTGCAGTGTGAAAACTATGTGAGAAAACAGAACCAAAGCACTAGCATTATAATCAGGAATATTAACAATAAATTACCCATGTCTGCTGTGCACCTTAGAAATTTTAGCCTGTCTGTGGTATGCATGTGCAGCTGGTGAGCAATGGGCTTAAGCTTTGAAGGGGCAATGCTGAGCAGTAGCAAATTTGGGGGGGGGGATCCTAAATACTGTTTTCAACATGCTATGCCAGTATTTTGGTATATCTGCATGGGGATGGGATTGAAAAGGTTTGCACATCCTTAGAACCTTCCTTTCACTTCACCAGGACCTCCCCTGAACAATGAGTGATGGAATGAAAGAAACAGATGGCCCCATGTTGGAACCGAGAAGAGAATGGGAGAGCAGAAAGTAGCCGTGTTATGTCTTTACACTAATCACCTGGGCACATTCTTCTTCCTTTTGCTACCATATAAAGGAGAAAAAGAGACATCCGTAAGCCGGCCTGAGAGAGTCACTTTTATCCCTGCTTTGTGACAAAGCTTTGGTGCTTGGCTAGGCCCGAACAAAAGGAAAATCACCTCCAATTCTACACAGTGGGGGGAAAGCTAGAAAATACTAGGAATCACACCGTGGTCCCTTCTCAGAGCCCCTGATAGATCAAAGCCCTCCTAATTCAAGCCCAAAGCTTCTTTATATTAAATACCAGGAAAGTATGTTTAGATAACATTATGGGGCTGACTTAAACCATAAAAGCCAGGAAATTCAAAATTAAGGCTGGCACTCCAGTCTTAAATCACGCAGCTGAGGGGTGTGGGGAGAGAAAGAGGCAGACCAGGGAAATACAACAGTGAGAACAGACTCTCTTCCTGAACTTTTTGGAATTCCTCTGCTTTCAGCCATTGGGAAACAAAGTCACCCACTCATTGTTTGTAATCACTACCTAATCCTCCTCCTCCTGGAAGTTATCTAGAAGATGTGTCTGACGCTTCATTAGGGGTTGAGTGATTCTGTTTTTAGCTGGGGTTTTTTTTTACCATTTGGATTACAAGGTCTGGCTTTCCCCCCTTTGTTCTCCAAAAGGAATTGTAGAAACATGTGTTGTAATCCTGCACATGTAAACAGCAAAGGGCTATTGCACTCACATCCCACTTGTGGGCTTATTGTCACGTTGATCTCATATCTACAAATACCACCTACTGATTTAATCAAATATGAAGCAAATCTTAAGCTTGTCAGCTTCCCTGTTGTTTTCCATCTTGGACAAGCAGAACACTTAAGAGGTTTCTGGTGGTGGTGGGCTGCGTTTAGCAGGACTGGCCTTATACCATGAGAAGCTGCCTTGGATAGCAGCTGGTAATGAATGGCAATGGCTATTCCTCTTGAGACCTCTGGCCAATCCCCTCTGTTGGTGGACAGAACTGCATGCCCTGCTGCTCCTTAACTAGCCTGCTGCCCCAAAGTGTGCTGGAGGGTGCTATCTCATTGTTATTGTCAAAATAAAGGCACTTCCACACTTTCGCTTGTTCTGCCGCTTACCAGTGAGGAAGAAACCCGCTCTCCACTGCTGAATCAGAGTAAACGCCATTCAGGTTTTCTGCAGATTGGCTTTTTCTCCAATTCAGCAGCAAGGAGTGGGTTTTCCTGGGGAAGGCAGCAAGGCAAACAGAAAACCACTCAGATCCATGCATAGATAGCATGAGACAAGCGGGAAACCTCTCAGCCCTGTGCTTTCTAGGCATCAGACAAGTGGAACCCTAAGATTCAATTACCAGTTCAGTCGGTTTCCATAACTGAATGGGGCACTGCTATCTTTTCCCTTTGCCTCAGAAAAAGAAGACTTCCGGGTGGGGCAAAGTCACTATGCTAACTTCCTAGTGCCACACTGACCTCCCTGCTGCCTTCCCAAGAAGCAGTTGCAACCCACCTGCTGTGAAGCTAGTGAGGAAACTCCATCCCACCAGGTGAGCTGCTTCTGGCCTCAGGCTGAAAAATGGGTTGGGCACGCCCTGAAGTTTAGTTTAGTGGGACACACGCATCACACAAGTGGGAGCCAGCGTGGTGTAGTGGTTAAGAGCGGTAGTCTCGTAATCTGGTGAAACGGGTTCGATTCCCCACTCCTCCACATGCAGCTGCTGGGTGACCTTGGGCTAGTCACACTTCTCTGAAGTCTCTCAGCCTCACTCATCTCACAGAGTGTTTGTTGTGGGGAAGGAAGGGAAAGGAGAATGTTAGCCGCTTTGAGACTTCTTTGGGTAGTGATAAAGCAGGATATCAAACCCAAACTCCTCCTCCTCCTCCTCCTCTTCTTTTTCTACATTAGGAAAGTCCCAATTGGTAGGGTTGTTTTTTTAAAAAAGTTAAAATGTTTTCTACCACCTTTCATTCAAAAAGAGAGCAGGGTGGTGTATGAAAACGATAAGTTAAATGTGTGTGTGTGTACAAACAAACAGAGTGAGCATAGCATATTTTTAAATGCTATAAAACTCCAGTAGTGGCAGATACAATAAAACATTCAATAAAAAGCCAGAGAAAAATGTATGAGTTTTAAAAACTTTCCTAAAACCCTGAACTGGTGGAGTCAGTCATATATCTTTTAGAAAGGGATCCCCCAGGGTAGGATTGACTCAGCCTTGGCAAGAAGGAACCTCCCACAACCTTTTTCATGGATCTATTTCTTATCAAATCTGGGCTCTACCACTCCAGATTACAAGTGGGAACTCATGGGACTGAGTACTTCACAGTAAGTACATAAGATTTTTCAGTGCACAGAAAAACGAGCATTTTCGGGCAGAATATAAGCCTAGGACCCTTCTCTCTGTCATATGGTTTTGTATTGTATTGTATTATTCTTATTCCTTTTAATTTGGTATGGAGAAGCATTCAGCACGAGTGTCATGCTCTGATGTGGTACAGCCCAGACAAAAGGTTTGCCACCATAATGAAAATGACTCCACTCCTGCATGAGATTTGAGAAGCACTTCTAGATAAGGGATGGTGTGGAGGAGAATGAATAAAGCATCTCTGTTAATGGTCCTGAACCTCAAAGGGAGAACATAAGAACTTAATGTCTCTTCCAGCCACAAAAATCTCTCTGACAAAGGCAACACAGGGAGAAAGATATGGTGGGAGTATTAAACATTCTGAAATTCAAAACTACTCGGTGATGGCCAACAAAAGGATTAGGTTTTTAGCAGTGTGACACTGACATCTTCAAAGGGCACACATATTCAAAGGCAGCTTATTACCAGAAAGAGATGCCATACAGCAGACTTCCCCAACCTGGTGCCGCCCTCCAGATGTTTTGGACTACAATTCACAACAGCCCTGACCATTGCTCAGGTTGAACTGGACTAGCAGAAGCTGGTGTCCAAAGTATCTAGAGTGCACCAGGTTGATGAAGATTGTCGCAAAAGTATTTTCACCCCAATGTCACCTTTACCCATAGGCTAAAAAAAGAGAGAGATCAAAAAATCAAAATCCCCACAATGGAAAGCAAAAACCTAAACAATAAGGGGAGAAATATTATTTGATCAGCAAATGCATTTGTGTGTAGATTGATGCACTTCCAGAAGATGCTGTTAATCACTTTGGAATTTGTTGCTTCAAGACATCAGAAAGTATTATTTCCTCTTCGTTTAAATAGGTCAAAGATAGCGAGTGTGCATGAGGCCCTTAATGGTGAAATTCAATCTGTGGCAAATTTGTCTAAAAGAGAGATAAACCTTTTTTAAAAACAAGAAAAAAAGAAAGATAGCCGATATTATGGAAATGCTGACAAACCTTTAAGTGCAGCATTGGAAACAGGGATGCTATAATCAGAGGAATTAGGTTAACGATGTTTGATCCTCTCTTATTACGTTTGGCTTCACCAAGTTAAGACAACAATAGAGCGAAGCTACCAACATACATGCAATTGATCTTCACTGCTTTAATGTAATTAGTTCTTAATTCTCCCTCTAGGCCCCCCTCTGGATCTGCTTAAATTTTGAAACATATTCAAAGAAATGCCTTAATTATTACAGCATGCTGCTTATGGGGTGTTCTGTAGTATGTATCTCAGTGGAATACACCTAGCAGTGTATACTTCCTGCCTCAGGATCTGCATTCAATTTCCAGCTCTCCTAGACCCTAGTATCTGGCCCCAGTGAGCCCACTGAAAGGTCGTCAGCCGTTTCTCCTTTTAGCACATGTAACATAGGACTTATCTTCTTGGACTGGGCCATGGTCCATCTGCTCCAGCACTCTCTTGTCCCAGATCCTTCCTTAGAGGTTTTTAAGCAGAGGTTGGATGGCCATCTGTCATGGATGCTTTAGCTGAGATTCCTGCATTGCAGGGGCTTGGACTAGATGACCCTCCGATTGATGACTCTACGATTCTAGCCAAATGTCCCCAGGAAGCTCACACCCTTCTGGGTTACAGTACTCATGCACATGGACAGTCCATTCGGAGACCAATCCAAAGCCCTGGCTGGGAACAGGGGGGCAGAACAGAGCAATGGGTGTCCCACCACATCTAAGGTCCTGCCACTTGCACTAGCCAGGATGGGAAGTCGGGAGGCGATAATTCCTTCCTTCCTTTTCTCTCTGTTGGCTCCAGGTTGCAGCGGATTGGACCCTTACTGGAGAAACAGACCAATGGCTCCATTGCTCTGCCCCCACCCCATACTGCTATGGGGTAAGTAGCATTTGATTCACCATAATTTTAGTAAGCACAGCAGGAGCTTCCACAACGTCCCAGCCTCATCGATCCTTTAGTGTGACAGCCCCAGTGCTTTTGGAACTCCCTGCCCATTAATATCAGGCATCTGCTGAAAACTGCTGGTTTGGGGCATCTGCTGAAAACATTTTTTTAATTTTTTGGCAAGCCTACCCAGACACATGATAGATATATCAAGTTTCCCTGAATTTATCTTTGTTTCTAATGATGGCGGTTTAACGTAAATGTGTTTTTGATTGGTCTGGAGACTTTAGTAAAGGTAAAGGTACCCCTGACCATTAGGTCCAGTCATGACCGACTCTGGGGTTGCAGCGCTCATCTTGCTTTATTGGCCGAGGGAGCTGGCATACAGCTTCTGGGTCATGTGGCCAGCATGACTAAGCCACTTCTGGCGAACCAGAGCAGCACACGGAAATGCCATTTACCTTCCCGCCAGAGCGGTACCTATTTATCTACTTGCACTTTGGCGTGCTTTCGAACTGCTAGGTTGGCAGGAGCAGGGACCGAGCAACAGGAGCTCACCCCGTCGCGGGGATTCGAACCACTGACCTTCTGATCGGCAAGTCCTAGGCTCTGTGGTTTAACCCACAGTGCCATCCGCATCCCCTGGAGACTTTAGTCGTGTGTTGATTTATTTACAATTTTATTTGCACAGCACTTGGATAGCTCTTTGATCAAGTGCTCTCAGTGGCGTAGCGTGGGGGGGTGCGGGGGGGGGGGGCCGACCGCAACATCTGGGGGTTAGGGTTAGGGGGCGCAAATCCACAGGTTAGGGGGCGCAAATTACTTGCCTTGCCCCGGTTGCTGACAATCCACGCTACGCCACTGAGTGCTTTATCAATCTTCTAAATAAATAATTAATTCCTAAGCCTGGGTCAGGGACAGGGGGCTAGGTAGGACTGTTCTGCCTGTCATTAGATTTAATAGGGTTGGTGGGTCCCTCTTCTGTGAACTTACACAGACTCGAGAATGAAGATGTCCACTGAGAAACAAAAGTGAGTATGATGGCCTCTTATATATCATCAAGAGAACAGGAAACTCATCACCCCCGAAAGAAGGCAAAATAGTTACAGACAGGTGAGGCAGAATGGTACATAGCAAATTAATACTATTTTCAATGTTATAATGAGTGTTTTAAAATTGACTTCCCAGTTAAAGCTTCTGGGGATAACAAAAGTGTTCTGTGATCATTACTTCGTCTAAGTTAATCTCTGATAATTATGAGGTTAGAAATCATCTTGTTCTCTTCTTTTCTCCACCCTCTCCCTTTTCCTTTAAGATAGAAAAAATGAACCTGCTGTTCGGAATCCCCCCCCCCCAATTTCCTTGTGGAGGAAATTGTTTTTAAAGCAAAAAGTCAACATTTTCTTTTTATAGGTCAGACATCTTCTTCTATTTTGAGACAGGTGCTAAGATGTAAAAGGCTAGAGACGATGTGAAGTCTACAAATCTTTAATTCTAGTACTGGAAACAGGAAAAGCATTTTGGCAATCCTTGTCACGGATGTGACATTTAAAAGCCTCTTACCATATGTAAAAAGCCTGTTACCCCAGATGCTCACTCTGACAGATGCATCCATCCCCTGAAAACAAAGCAAGAATTTATTTATTTATTGCTTCTGAAGCATTGCTTTTACCCATATGCAAATTGATGTATATTTAATCAATAGCTTATTCAATCAATGGACTAAAACTCACATGATTAATCAACTAAGATGTCTTAGAGTGAGTGATGGACCTATTACTTACAGGTATGCAAGATGCTTTAAAAGGAAGTAGTAATCATGAATATTATTTTTCCTGATATCCAGCACATTGGGAGGAGGAATTAATCATGGCTCTCCAACATTACGTGCAGGAAGCTGGAAGGGATGACGAAGCTCATTGGCAGACCCTGGGCCAATCACCCTCTCTCATTCCAGACTCTCCCACAGGGTTCTGGCTGTAAGTATAGAATGGAGTGCAGAATACCCAGAGCTCCTTGGGGGTAAATGTAACAATAAATTGTATTTTTAATGGAAATACTAGTGACGGGTCACCAATCCTGCCTGCCCACCAACCCCTTTGCCAACTCTCTTCCTTCATACCTGGTCAGCCCCCCTTTTACACCTGCCCCCCTTGCCTACCTACCCCTCAGAGCTTGCCCCCAACCACCACACTTTAAATTAGTGGGGAAGGCCCTTCAGAGTTTGCCAACCCTTCCATTTTTAATGTGTATAAATAGGGTGATGTCCAACTACAGTGATACCTCGGGTTACAATCAATGTACGGGCCACATGTTCTCCTGCAATGATTTTGCAAAGTTTTTTGCAGATAAAATCGCCCAGATTCGGGAAGAAGTAGACTCCACCGTGGGAGCAGGGCCGGGGCGGGAGAGTGCTAGAGTTCTGTCTAGTCAAGTTGAGTGGGATCAATTTCAATCTGTTACCTCCGAGGATGTGGACAGGCTGCTTGGACGAGTGAAACCAACCACCTGTCTCCTGGATCCTTGCCCATCCTGGCTTATAAAAGCTAGCCGGGAAGGACTGGGCGATGGGCTTCGTGGGGTGGTGAATGCTTCCCTCCGTGAGGGAGCCTTCCCAGACCCGCTGAAAGAGGCGGTTATTAAACCGCTTCTTAAAAAACCATCTTTAGATGCGGCCACGATGGCCAACTATCGCCCAGTCTCAAATCTTCCATTCCTGGGCAAGGTGATTGAGCGAGTGGTTGCTGAACAACTCCAGGCACGCCTGGAAGAAGCGGACCATTTGGATCCCTTCCAGTCGGGATTCAGGCCTCATCATGGGACTGAAACTGCCTTGGTCGCACTGGTTGATGATCTCCGGCGGGCTAGGGACAAAGGTGAGAGCTGTTTCCTAGTTCTGCTGGATCTCTCAGCGGCGTTTGATACCATCGACCATAGCATCCTTCTGGACCGTCTTGAGGGGCTGGGAGCTGGGGGCACTGTTATACAGTGGTTCCGCTCCTTCCTCCTGGGCCGTGTTCAGAAAGTGGTGGTGGGGGATGAGTGTTCAGACCCTTGGGCCCTCACTTGTGGGGTGCCTCAGGGTTCTGTCCTCTCCCCCATGCTTTTTAACATCTATATGAAGCCGCTGGGAGAGATCATCAGGAGGTTTGGGCTGGGTGTTCATCAGTATGCGGATGACACCCAGCTCTACCTCTCTTTTAAATCAGAACCAGTGAAGGCGGTGAAGGTCCTGTGTGAGTGTCTGGAGGCGGTTGGAGGATGGATGGCGGCTAACAGATTGAGGTTGAATCCGGACAAGACAGAAGTACTGTTTTTGGGGGACAGGAGGCGGGCAGGTGTGGAGGATTCCCTGGTCCTGAATGGGGTAACTGTGCCCCTGAAGGACCAGGTGCGCAGCCTGGGAGTCATTTTGGACTCACAGCTGTCCATGGAGGCACAGGTCAAATCTGTGTCCAGGGCAGCTGTTTACCAGCTCCATCTGGTACGTAGGCTGAGACCCTATCTGCCTGCGGACTGTCTCGCCAGAGTGGTGCATGCTCTGGTTATCTCCCGCTTGGACTACTGCAATGCGCTCTACGTGGGGCTACCTTTGAAGGTGACGCGGAAACTACAACTAATCCAGAATGCGGCAGCTAGACTGGTGACTGGGAGCGGCCGCCGAGACCATATAACACCGGTCTTGAAAGACCTGCATTGGCTCCCAGTACGTTTCCGAGCACAATTCAAAGTGTTGGTGCTGACCTTTAAAGCCCTAAACGGCCTCGGTCCAGTATACCTGAAGGAGCGTCTCCACCCCCATCAGTCTGCCCGGACACTGAGGTCCAGCGCCGAGGGCCTTCTGGCGGTTCCCTCACTGCGAGAAGCAAAGCTACAGGGAACCAGGCAGAGGGCCTTCTCGGTAGTGGCGCCCGCCCTGTGGAACGCCCTTCCAGCAGATGTCAAAGCGATAAACAACTACCTGACATTCAGGAGACATCTTAAGGCAGCCCTGTTCAGGGAAGTTTTTAACATATGACATTTTACTGTATTTTTGGTTTTTATGGAAGCCGCCCAGAGTGGCTGGGGAGGCCCAGCCAGATGGGCGGGGTATAAATAATAAATTATTATTATTATTATTATTATTACATACGCTTCAGGTTACAGACTCCACTAACCCAGAAATAGTACCTTGGGTTAAGAACTTTGCTTCAGGATGAGAACAGAAATTGTGCTCTGGTGGCGCGGTGGCAGCAGTACGCCCCATTAGCTAAAGTGGTGCTTCAGGTTAAGAACAGTTTCAGGTTAAGAACGGACCTCCGGAACGAATTAAGTACTTAACCTGAGGTACCACTGTAAGGCAATCTCATAGTAGACCAATTGAAATTTATGGTAAATCCACTGATTTTCAGTGTGTATGAAATGGGGTCTTTTACCTTTACCTTTTAAATGGGTCTACTCTCCACTTGATTGATATTGGATGTCAGCCACAGTACTGTACAGCTGCTTTATACTAAATCACACTGACTAGCCATCTAGCTCAATGCAGTGACTTGGCAGTGGTTGTCCTAGGTTCCAGACAGGAACTCCAGGCCTACCTGGGACTTCCTGTATGCAAAGGAGGTGCTCCACAACTGAGTTATGGCCCTTCCCGAAAGCTGCAGCTCTTCTCCTTCCAACCTTCAGATTAATTAATACTGGGCTGAAGCACATGTCCATCTATCAGATCTTCCCACTGTACTTTCTGTTTGGGGGAGTGGCAGGGCCACTGCTATCATTCAGGGATCCCTTGCAGATGACTGCAGTACCCAAAGACAGACAGTCAGGTTGTGTATTCACAGCAGACACCAGAGGAGGAATAACCCCTGGGAGAAGTGCAGAGAGAAGAAACGCCATGGTTCATTTGCACCAGCGAAACCAGGCACCTTCATGTGCCCCACCTGCAATAAAACATGTCTCTCCCGTATCAGTCTTTACAGCCACAGCAGGCACTGTAACTCTTGAGAAGGAGCACCGTTTGCTGTTCTGCCTCAGGCTACAAAATGTATTGGGTCATCCCTGGGAAATGGCTTCTGGTTATGTGGAACCCCCAGTTCTGCTGTAAATATTATCTGCTGGCTTCCAGGGTAGTACTGATGGTGGTGGTGGGTATTTTTTCCCCTGTCAGGTTCTGTTAGCATAGGATTTCCAACAGCATTGAGGTGTACTACAGTGGTGCCCCGCAAGACGAATGCCTCGCAAGACGAAAAACTCGCTAGACGAAAGGGTTTTGCGGTTTTTGAGCTGCTTCGCAAGATGAATTTCCCTATGGGCTTGCTTCGCAAGACGAAAATGTCTTGCAAGTTTGTTTCCTTTTTCTTAACACCGTTAATAAGTTGCGACTTGACTTCGAGGAGTGTGGTAGCCTTTTTTTGAGGTTTTTGGTGATTTTTGAAGCTTTCCCAAAACTTTTCCGACACCGTGCTTCGCAAGACGAAAAATTCGCTAGACGAAAAAACTCGTGGAACGAATTAATTTCGTCTTGCGAGGCACCACTGTACATGGAAAATGAGTCAAAGTAAAAGCACACAAGCTTCTGGGAAAGTCCTAGTCCATTCTGCCCAGATCAGGAGTGTATATTTGGTGGTGAATCTGCTCAGTGGTGGCTTTGTGTGGCACTTGAACTTCTAAAGCTAATTCACACATGTGCTGTAGAATCATACCCTACAGTATTAAAATGATTTTGAATATTTTCAGGTGCACTACTTTCTCTTTCGGAACACTGGTAAGAAATAGCAATTACATTTTCAATCACGTTATCAATGAGAAGCTTTAGAAGTCATTCCCGGAGAAATCCAGCAGCGTCCTTTTTAGTGGAGGACTCCTGCAGTGTGACATTAATAGTGCAATTAATGAAAGTACTGTAGACATTGCTTTGCAACATACAATCCATTTTCATTTACAGGAATATATATATATATATATATATGCAGGTTTTGGTGTCTTCGGGTATCTTCCCGTGTAAGAGTTGGGGTGTCTAGGCGACGTTTCGACGAGGTCTCACTCGTCATCTTCAGGCTGGTGCTTTCGGCTTCTTGTTACTAGAACAGAGCCTACTCTGTTCTAGTAACAAGAAGCCGAAAGCACCAGCCTGAAGATGACGAGTGAGACCTCGTCGAAACGTCGCCTAGACACCCCAACTCTTACACGGGAAGATACCCGAAGACACCAAAACCTGCATTCCTGTACCCGTGAAAATCTACGAAAGCATATATATATATATATATATATATATATATATATATATATATATATATATATATATGCCTTTTTAGCTATAAGAAATGCAACCATCATTTTTCAAATGTCACTTCAAGTTTTGCTTTGAGATGATGAGTGCATTTGCATGAATGTTAATGGGAAAAGGCATCTCCTGGTAGGCGTATGATTTTTTTCAATAAAAATAATAATATTGTTGTACCCAGAGGGTTTCTGGTGATAAGTATAACAACAACAACAAAACTAATAATAATAATTTTGTGCTCCTTCCAAAATGAGTATTTGAACTCTCCATAGTCTTAGAATGGAAGACTACAACTACATTACAGCCATACCATGCCATCAGACTGCCCTTTATATGGCCACTAGCAAAAATAGTCATCATTATGTGTGGAAGAATGGGTGAGAAGGGTCTATATAGAGAGTTAGGCTCTAGCTCTAACCCTCTTTGCTACCCCTTCCTGATTGGCCATTTGGCCCTCATGTGCCTGCCCCAAGTTCCTCACTTGGGAAAGACTATTAGCATCTTATTTCCTGGGGGATGCAGGGGGTGGAAAATTCATTGCCACCTTAATAATTAATAATTTGGATTGCAATTTGGCTGCTTTTTATTTTATTTTATTGTTTTTAATTGGATTATTTGATGGATTTGTTAACTGGATGTTTTTTACTGGAAAAGTAATAAAAATGATTTATTATTTGTTTCTTTTTTTAAAAAAAAGTCTTAAGTTCACATTTCCACCTCAGTTTGTGATCTTTTCTAAATCCCTAATAAATATTCATCAGCATTTTAGTGTGAGTTTCTCCTAATATATGTACATTTTTGCAAAGCAATTGCTCCTAATATAAAGCATTTTAATGTGCTTTTCACTAATATGTGCATTTCTAAAGACACTTTAACCTAGTGTGTGTGTGGTGTGTGTGTGTGACAGATAGACAGATAGAGAGATGATAGATAAAGATATAGACACATCATTTGGCTAGAGAATTGCATTGCAAAATTCAGAGAAGTGTGAAGTTTGAAGAATAGCTGTATTTTGGTCCCCCCATTTTATTGGAAAGTAGATAGGTTCAGCTGTAAATGTGAACTGGATTGAATTTCTCCTTTGGAAACTAGCTTTTGTACAGAGATTGGGGTAAAAAATTGAAGTTACTCCATGCCTTTTGTTAAATATGTGAATCTGAATTTTATACCAGGCATCATTTTTGTGTGAGCTGTAAACGTTTTATGCCTACAACTTAAATGATTATGGAAAAAGTCACTCTTTATCATCCCATCTGTGCCATTTTTAAGGAACTCAGGGAGAATGAGCAGCCATCTCTCTGCATAAAAGGCCACGCATGTGGTTTGTTCCCATAAAAATGTTGATTGGGAGGGAGAGGGGGAATTGATCTGGAGCACTCAGGCCATTTTCAGTTTTGTCTCCCTTTGAGAGTGACACATTAGAACATTCCAGTGGCACTGTTATTGCCACATCGATTTTATATCCTTCTGCTACGAGCAAAAGCTTTATTTTGGACATGGAGCCAGCCCTTACATATCTTATGCGGTGCGGTATGCTAGAGTGTTATTTGTCTCAGTGTGAGAAATGAAGCGATTAGGAAAAGCATTAAAATTAAGGAGTTGATGAGAAAATGAAGTGAAGGGTTCCATACTGCGAGAGGCTCCCCATTATTACACCAGTAGAGAGAGCTTAAGCACGGCAGGCAGTAAGAACTGCTTGATTCTTGGAAAGAGAAGAAATAATGCTGAGGAACACCCAGTTAATACTATAATCAAATGTGATTTCTTGGCAGTCTACTGTGAGGGTCTCATAGGTCACTCTGCTTCCCCATGATATTTTTAAGGGAAATCGCCAAAAATGGCACGGCCGACATGGGCTGTCCTACATCCAGATTTTCCTGAACATTTTTTTGCAATTTCTCCCTGGACGCTGCTGCTGACTGCAATGTTCCACATATGCTCAGGAAATGTTAGGCAACCCTAACAAAATGCCTTCTGAAAGAGCAACAAATCGGTGGCACTAGGTGAAATTCATTGTAGTGCTAAGTGGGGTATGTGCATGAGAAACAAGTTCCACTTGTGTAATTTCACCCCTGTGTGCCCCCATGCACCACCTAAACTGGTTCTTGGATTTTCCCCCAACCCTGCAGATCAGATATAGAGGGTGCACCGGCATGCAGGGAAGGGGGAGTCCCATTGCACAAGCAGATCTCATTCTGTGCATGCAACAGCTGAGTTGAATCCCATCCACTGTCTTGATTTCCAATGAAGATGAGAGCACACTGACACAAAATTCTATTATTGTCCTCAGATTTATGTAAGAAGGTGAAGAAGCAAACGAAAAGGTGCCATCTGCTTCTCCATAGCATCACAGAATCATAGAGTTGGGAAGGACCCCAAGAGCAAATGCGTAGCAAGCCCAGGTGGTACCCAGTGCGGAAATGTTTTTGTCACCCCCTCCCCCCACATTGACAGCTCGGGGTAGGCTTGGGAGTCACGGGCGCGCACCAAATGTTGCTATGATGGTTTGCTGGGACGCTGGCAAAGCTGCGCAGCTCGTCCTCTCAGGAGCCACGGCTCCTGTCCGTCTGTCCTCCTCCCTCCCTGGCTTGCTGTAAAGCGGCAAGGCAGGAGCCACTTACAGTGAGCCAGGGGTGAGGGAGGGGAAGCTGTGGCTACCGTCTGCCCCTCCCTGGCTCGTTGTAAAGCAGCAAAGCAGGAGCTGCTTACGGCGAGCTGGGGAGGAGGGATCCGCTCAGAGGGATCCGCTCGGGCGGTGCTGGCGGCAAACTGCTATGTACAGCACATGTGCAGTGTCGCTATGTACAGTGCATGCGTGCGACACCACACATGCATTGTACATAGTGGTTTGCTGCCAGTGCCGCTCAAATGTCGTACGGACAGTGGTGGGATCCTCTGCTCGTGGCTGCAGTCACAAACGGAGGATCCACCACATGTGGCTGTGGCAGCGTGATGGCTGCTCGTGCTGCCACGCCTGGGCTGGGGCGGCAAGGCAAGCACCCCATGGGGTGCCTTCTTGTCACCCTCCCAGACATGGAACCTGGGGTGCACCTGCCCCCCTGCCCCCACCTTGTGACTCCACTGCCCAAGAGTCATCTAGTCGAACCTCCTGCAACACAAGAATCATGGCTAAAGAATCCCTGGCAGGTGGCCACCCAGCCTCTGCTTTAAATCTTCCAATGAAGGAGAGTACACCACCTTCTGAGGTAGCCCGTTCCACTGCCACAGAGCTCTTACCATCAAGAAGTTATTTCTAACATTTAGTCAGAATCTCCTTTCCTGTGATTTGAATTCGCTCGTTAGGGTCTTATCCTCTGAGGCAGCTCCATTGCTGATGTTGAAATTAGATTTGATATTCTGGTGAGGCAGAACAGATTTATTCTTCTTAAAACCCACAATAGATGCTATGTAAACCTATATTTCCAGTGTTAAATAGTTTTGTCTGTGAAGCAATCTACACCCCTGCAAATGTTTTGTTGTATTTTCACTACGGATTGGTTTTTAACGCATCAAGGTGTGTGAGCAAATCATACTGTTCCTTCTTCCATGCAGCATCATCTCAGCTCTCCACATTACATTGCACCTGCCATCACCTTCTCAAATTCCATTCTCTGACCTGTCTTTTACACACTTTAATTTGGGGGGAAATGTATAAAGCAAAAATGATTTTCTTATGCTGAAGCCCTGAGATCTTATTTAAAATATCCATTTTACATCATCCTTATATTCCTTTATGTTTATTTTCTTATATCTTTCCCCAAGGGCTGAACGCTTATTTCCTAGGATGTACAGCCCATTGACCTCAGTGTGACATGTTTAAGCACTGGACAATAAAAAATCTGGCAGCTAGTTATCTTGTACCAGCAAAAATAGTGATTTGCGGATTGATCGTAGTAAAATATTCACCCTATAAAAGAAGGCATCAGTGATAACCTGCTACTGTGGCTTTTAAAAAGTCTTTGAATAGAAGTGAAGAAGAGTCCCTCAATTTCCCCTTGCATACCCCATTTGGTGCATTGATGTTGGCGCTCAAATATCAGTATGGTCAGGGATGTAAGAGTTTCCACAGTGGTTGGGAAAGAGGATCCAACACTGACTCTCCATCTCCAAGATCAGAGTTCTCTTTCCATTCAGAAAGAGATAACTAGTGTATGACCCTACTGTCCAAGGCTCATAGGATTGAAGCCAAAGTGAAACAAATGTTGATCCATGTTAGAGATACAACCATGCAGTCATTTATCATAACCTATGCATAGGTGTGTATGGATGAGTTAATTCCATTCCATGTCAATTTGACATGTGCTTTTTCATAAACCTGTTCCTGCTCATTTTCCCGTTTATCTGTACTTAATTTATTTTAAACATGTTGAAGTTTGTATTTAAATGCTCACATTGACACACATTTAAATCACAAAACATGCATTTAAATCACACTTATACTTCAATGTATGCATTTCTAAATTAATTTTGTCTTGAAATGTGAATTCTGTATGCTTATGTGTACTTTTTTGAGTCAAGAAAAAGGGGCTGTATCTCATGTGTGCCATACACAGAGGAGACCCATTGAAATTAGTGACATGAGTGACTTGGGGAAGAGCAGATTCTGAAGGATAATTACATTCTGATCTGAGCATTAGTCCTAGTGGGGAGAGATGTCAGTGCCCATCGGAATACATAGAAATGAAACCCACCAAGCATCCATGAGATTTGTATGATCCTTGTATGCGATTTTCTGGTTCCAAAAGTTTAGAAGAAACAATTTAGAAATCCTATGAGTTAGTTAGAAACAAAACAAAACACCAGCTAGCATATTGTGCTATTCAAATCACAGCCCCTTATTCACGCTGCATCTGCAGCTGTCAAACTGTGTAAGGAGCTAGGAGCTGCTAACAAGGAACGAGGAGCGAATTTCATCATCTTGTTCAGCCACAGATCTGACACTGTGTTGCTCATCCACCACTGATACCACACCAGATTTAAGAAGAGATGTAGAAAATGTTGGAGGGAGAGGAGTGACAGTGAGGCAAGAACATCACAACAATGGTTATTACTATAGGCCTTATAGAGAAAGCAGTGATAAGATCAAAGGCATTCTTCTCACTCAGCCACACCTACCATGGTAATTTACTATTCTCCTTGAAAATAACTCACTTCTGTTCAGGCATTCTTAACTGCTGTCCATAGGGGCTATCCCCACCAGCCCTGTCCTTCCAGCCTCAACCTTCTCACATCGACCTGGGAGGTCTGAAAGGATTTGAAGGGAGATGCCTAAAAACCATTTCACCCAACCACCCAGGGAGTTCTGCAGGAGAGGGCCTTCTTCAGATACCATCTCATCAGGAGGTTCATTCCATATGAGATAGGAATTGTTCCTTTACGGAATGAATTAATTCTCCATAAGTTGGTGAAAATTATTTAATTTTGTTGGGGTTTTTTAATCAAGGACTCTGAAACATGAAAAACCCTCTCTGGGCTCAGAAAGAGAAGCTTTCTTGAAGCAACTGTGTATAACACATGTGTAGTGTTTTGTGTTTCCTAGGTAAAATGACTTCTGGTACACTTCATCTGCTGTGGAAAGCTTAATCACTTTGCTGAACTTCTGGCTGTGCACAGCCACCCAATAGGTTATTGGGCACAAAAGCCCCACAGGGGGCACCTTCGCTTTGGAACCCCATCCTGGTACATATTGGACAAGCACCATCTCTATTATCTTTCTGGTGCCTATTGGGGGGGGGGGAATCTGATTTCAAAGAGCCTTTTCAGGAATATCTTTATCCCATTTTGTATCTGCTTTGTTTTTAGGTATGGCATTATTTTTAATTGGATTTACCTACAAAAGTGATTTTAGTGGGTTTTGACTATGAAAGTGGCTTTTCAGTTGTTATAATTGTTTTAATGTTTGAAATTGTGTGATTGTTTTAATTGCCTTTTATTGTTGATGCTTTTGTTGTGAAATTACTTCAAGGTGTTTATGAGAAGTGATTCGTACAGAAAAACAAACAAATTATGTGTGCTCAGCTAAACACAGTTGCAATCTCCACTTTAGGCTATTTTGTTCAGGAAGGTTGAGGGTAGAGTAGGGAGGTACAGAACATGAGGTTCCACAACTTCTTCATAGATGAAGTTTAAGAATGCCTAAACTAGGCTATTATGTTTTGTTTGATTTCTGTGTGCAGGGAAATTCTGGATTGTGTTTGTGTGTCTGTGTTTGGTTATAAGTATTTAAGCTTGCAACTGCTCCACACACCCCTCCAGCAAAGTGCTTCATACAGCTGACCATATGATTTCTGCCCTGCACAAGGTTAATTCAGTGATTTTATGTCACAATCCTATATGAGCACTGCTTCCCTGGGCTGCTGCTGATTGCTGCTGCAAAATCGTCAAAAACTGCAAAATTGTCAAAAACTGACATTCAGGGAACTTTCAAAGAATATTCGCTATCAGATTCTGTAAAAGACACGGGTTGTGTTTGGGTGTAACTCTAAATAGAAGGGAAATGAAATTGACAGATTTGCCCATCTCTACTAACCGACCTGCAGCCTGCAACGAGAAACTGCTAACACGACAAAATGGATAGTGTGATTACACATCTGCAGTGAAGTAGCCTCTCTCAATCTTTGCAGGGTCCAAGCAAGCAGCACAACATCAAATTTGCTAAAGATTTCCAACTCAGCAGCTTCACACCCATGTTCCAAGTGGGCATATATTTGCCTATGAAAATTATCTTTTTTACAAATGGTAGCTGGAAGATTTGGCTTCCAGGACCTGTGGGCTAAATGACATTAGTAAACATTGCTGAGCACATCTGTCAAGATATTTATGAGCAATTGGAGCGATTCAGAAATGCCCTTCTTCTCCTCGGGCCCTGACAAGTGCAGTTAATCAATGTGAGGAAGGGACTACAGCTTGCTGCTTTGCAGACCATTCTCTCTCTCTCTCTCTCTCTCTCTCTCTCTCTCTCTCTCTCTCTCTCTCTCTCTCTCCCCCTGCCAGCTGATGTTCACTTCCAGCCTGACTTGTGGCTCTCAGCTGCAAAACAGGAACCTGCACTGCACCAGAAATAATGCTTAATTGGCTAATTGCAGCATAAAGTGTTCTAGGCACCATCACCATTAAATGGTTTCAATGACTGCAGTGTTTCATTGTTAGATAGGAGGGAAAACACATCAGCGTAGGTAAAACCCATTAAGGATGATTTTATGCAGCTTCCCAGAGAGATGCAGCAAGGAGAATATGGGCTGTGTTTGATTGCCTACTGGAAGGTTGCCTGCCAGTAGCAAGCTGTGGGGCAATGCAACACCACAACAAAAGGGAGAACACAATTGTCCTAATTTAATAAACAATAAGAACTTGAGGATAAATGAAAAGCTGGAAAAGCTAAACCACTTAATGTTTGCAGAAGAGTAGTCTATGGAAAGCTATGAGTGATGGGAGAGTGCTCTTGGACTCAGGTCCTGATTAATTAATTTAGTTTTATCTTCTTAATCCCAACTGAATTCAATGGGACTTACTCCTGGGTAATTGCAGCTTAGTGAGGCTAGCACTGTGTCTTCCTGCATTGCAGGCGGTTGGACTAGATGACTCTTGGGGTCCCTTCCTAGTCTACAATTCTGCGATTCAATGATTCTAAGTAACAAGCTTATAACCATAGTTACACGTTCACAGTCAGAGCTAGTAAAAATGTATCTGCTTTGAAGGAGAACATCTCTTTCAGTACTGGAGTTGTTGTCATTTATAGTTAAACCAGTTAAATGGGCATTGCAGAGATGATATCTCTGTTGTACTTTCTAATGAAATATACCATTCCAGAAACATGTTTTATACTGCGAGTCTCCTTCCTTCTCTGCTGTGTTTCAATATGAAACAATTCCCTGCTTGAATAGACAGCTTTGCATAACATGGGAATGAACTGCCAAGTTAATATTGCAGGCAGTTGACAAAATGGTATATCTTAGTTCACTGAATTTTTATTCACGGTCTTTGAAAATGAAGTTGTGCCCCAAAACCACTGATTTTAGGAAGCACAAATACTTATTTGATTGCAATAAGTATATCTCTCAAGAAGATCACAATCAATATTGTGGTTCTAGAAGAAAACAAAGACAACAATAAAATGTAAATGGACGAAGAGCAAAGTTTTGGATCGGGGTAGAAGAAAAAAAATATGTTTGATCTGTTTTCTGCAGTGGACAGACCTGATTTGAACTTGTTTGCCCATCATAATACATTGCTTCAGATTCTGTAGTCCCAAAAATACATGCAAAAATATGTATTCAATGTTAAATTGTTTACAAAAATGCATATTGTAAGGCGAAAGGCATTGAAAACCACACCAAAAGATATGTATTTTATGGGAAGGATGCATACAAAATGTGCACAATTTAAATGAAGATTTGAGACTTTTTAGTTTAGAGGAAAAGGTGAGTAAGGAGTGACAGGACCAAAGTTTATAAAATTGTTATTGTGAAGTGTATGAAAAAGCGAAGTTTCATGAAAGACACTTTGGGGAAAAACCCACCTTCAATGGATTAAAGAGTGGGCCTTTGATTAGCCATTTAAAATCTGAACTTGAGATCTAGGAGAACAAAAAGGCTTACAATTACCATTTGGCCTGAACATATGCAGAAAAGGAAGGAGTCTGCTTTTATGTACTATGTTTGAATATTAAATCTGATGACCAGCGTTGATGAAGGGACCATCACGGTGTTGGGAGGGGTGGCAGAGGAAGTTGGATAAGGATTCTCAGTATGTTAGAATGAAGGTGAGAAGCCTTGCATGTATTAAGAGTGGAGATGACCTTTGAAGGGGGAACTGGCCATAGACATTCTGGAGCCTGATACTGTTGGTTTCTCTGCTGTGAAGGTAACAGAGGACGAAAGCAGAGTGTCTGGCTCAGCTGGAACCTGATGCTGAACTTACTGAGCGAAGGTTCAGTCATTTCCCTTTTCGTGGCTCCTGCTTATTCTGGACTCGCGGTCACTGGAGTAATAATGACAGAAATAAATCCTGCTTCCCCTTAATTTCTCGGCTGTAAATGGCTCGCAGAATTTCTAATTCTAAAAGAAAAGCCTCGTTTGATCTCTTTAACACCTCCAGTTTGGCCACGTTTCAGGCGCTTATAGAACGCCGTGTTTTTCCAAAGAAAGTCAGGCTCGAACACTGGCTTTCATAGGGCATGACTGGAACACGGTTGGGGTTAAGATAATAATTGGTTTGCAAGCCTGAGCTAAAACAAATATTGCATTTACATTAAGGTTATGCGCTACAATCCTCCCTTCTTTGAGCACATCAGAAGGAAAAAAATCTGGGAGGCGGGGAAAGGACTCGTTTTCATTCCAGCTCCATGGGTCAATTCACGAGTGAAGTCCTGGGGATTAGATCATTTTAATTCTAAGACAAGCAGTAAATATTTATACTTCAAAGGGATAGTAGTTTGAAATGTATTTACATTAATTTTCTGCTGCTGCATGAATGTTGACGTGGAACCTATGTTACACACACATGTTGGGGGTGAATGAATTCATGATGGTAAGCACTGGTTTCAGAAGTGTTTTCCAGTGTGGGTGTCTTTTAAGTAACATATTTTATGTGGGTCCCTGTGCATGCAAACTGAGTATACTTGCACCCTGCCTAGAACACGCCCACTTGACCACTTTGATTGGTAGAATTGGCACTTTAACAAATGCTGTGTGAGGTAAAGGTAAAGGACCCCTGGACAGTTAAGTTCAGTCAAAGGCGACTATGGGGTTGCGGCGCTCATCTCGCTTTCAGGCCAAGGGAGCCAGTGTTTCTCCACAGACAGCTTTCCAGGTCATGTGAACAGCAGGACTAAACTGCTTCTGGCACAACAGAACACTGTGACGGAAACCAGAGCCGTTTACCTTCCCGCTGAAGCAGTACCTATTTACCTACTTGGACTGGCGTGCTTTCAGACTGCTAGGTTGGCAGGAGATGGGACAGAGCAACAGGAGCTCACCCCATCACAGGGATTTGAACCACTGACCTTCTGATTGGCAAGCCCAGTGGTTGAGACTACAGCACCACCTGCACCCATACGTCATTTGTAAGAACTCAAGCATTTAGTGTGGCAGCACCGACACTTTGAAACTCCCTGCCTATTGATATCAGGCAGGCACCTGCTGCTCAGAAAAAAACCAGGTATTCCTAAATAATAATTACATCTAATCTGAAATTCAAAGGGATCGCTACCTTCCACGCCCTCAAAAAGGCCAACCTGGTATTCCTACTGAAAAGAAGCAACATAAACCAACATATTCATACATATAATAACCAAAACAACAGCAAAAGTGGTGTTTTGCAATCGTGTCACCAGTTCAAACAGCTAACTTTTCTTTTCTGCATTTAGGGGCTTGGGAAGCTTTCCATGGAAAGGTATAAATGACTGCTTTTGCTGACTCACTTTCGAAAATAGGAAATGATGCTTTTAAATAAACACTTTGGAATGGTGATATCTGTATGATTATTTGTAATACAAAGAGGTGAGCCCATCTCTTCTGGTGAATCTGTATTTGCAGCTGTGGGGTCATTTTCAACCATCAGAAAGTCTTTCCACCCAGGTGAATGTTCTGGTCTTTAAAGTTTATGGTCTGAACTATAAAAGCCACATTGGACACAATGGGGCAATTACGATGAAATAAAGGTAGCCATTAGAAACTTGCATTCACCCCCTTAATGTATCTCTAAAGTTTGAGAAAGAGGTGGGGAGTGAGAGACATCCAAAGCAGGAGACAGCAATTGCCTTAAAATTCATAATGATGATGATGATGATGATGATGATGATGATGATGGGAATCCAAAGGTCAGATAAAATAGTTTACAGAAAACTGAAGAGAAATAAATATTCAACAACAAATTTTATTATATGGTTACAGACTCAGTACAAGAAGCATTCAAGAATCAGACACACTATAAGCGTATCAAAAGGAAACTGTATTTACTTGACTCACTTCTAGAAGATCTGTTTATTGCGCATTCATGCTAGTTTCCTTGCAGGGAGCTCAACGACCAAGCACATATTACAATTTCCAGTGTGTTTGCATGTCACTTCCCTTATCACAAAAAGCCTGAGGCTGAGTTGGAGTGGGGAGGCAGTGGGGGTTTCTTGTACAAGAGCTGAAGAACAACATGAAATGTGCAACCTAGATTTGCTGGTATCTGATTAAATCCCGACACCGCCCAAATGGAGTCAGCCTGGAAGCTGGCATCAGAACATCCTCGGGGTCAGGGACTTGCTGGTTCTTTCAGAGCAAGGAGTTTCATAGTACAGATGCTACGTATGAGAAGGTCTTCTCCCACCTATCACAGATGTTTTAGCTGAGATTCCTGCATTGCAGGGGTTGGACTTGACCTTCAGGGTCACTTACAACTCTACAATTCTATGAATCTATTATTTGCTTACTAACCAAACTTCCCATGGTAGCCTACCCTAACAATCTGAGTAGGCAGGAAATACCATTTGGGAGGAGGTTTCCCCTTAAGTACCATAGCCCCCAAACCATTGGGAATTAAAGACAAACCAAGGGCTTGCTGTTGGAAATAATGTTTTTGAATGTTGCTCTCATTTCTAGAGAAGAAATATTTGTAGAAATACAGTGGTACCTCACAAGACGAATGCCTCGCAAGACGAAAAACGCGCAAGACGAAAGAGTTTTCCGTTTTTTGAGTCGTTCCGCAAGACGAATTTCCCTATGGGCTTGCTTCGCAAGTTTGTTTCCTTTTTCTTAAAGCCCCTAAGCCGCTAAGCCGTTAATAGCCGCTAAGCCGCTAATAGCCGCTAAGCCACTAAGCCGCTAATAGCCGCTAAGCCGCTAATAGCCACTAAGCCGCTAAGCCGCTAATAGCCGTGCTTCGCAAGACGGAAAAACCGCAAGACGAAGAGACTCGCGGAACGGATTAATTTCGTCTTGCGAGGCACCACTGTAATGTTAACCATATCATTTGAAACTGAAGTTTTGTTTTGAGTTCATTCTCAGATTCTATGTTCATTGTCCCATTCTAGCACATCAACATTCACCAATATCTTAGTTTCATCATCATTACCATGTTAATTTATTCAACCGGGCGTTGTGACACTAAGATCATCCCCAAAGTAAGTGATGAGATTTACCTGCAAATAATTTTGCATAGAATCACAGCATCAAACTGAATTTGGCATCCACTGATCATGGTAACAAGGTGGATAGGGTCCTTGTTGTATCTTGTATTTACAATGAAGATAGCAAGGCTGTTTTTGATTCATTTCACAGATTGTTCTTTTCTTATGAGCCTATCCCTGGCCTCCGACAGCGTTTTCATCAAACTCCCTTTAACAGATGTATACTGAATTAACTGCAGTGCACACCATTTTTCTCTTCAGGGGAAATCTCTCATGTCTTTACAGTTTATGATTCTATCTATTATTAAAGCAATCTAATATATATGTTGAAGTGATTACCGTAAAGAAGGTGGCAGTAAGTAAAAAAAAAAAAATCATAATGGTGCTATGCTATTGCTAATAGAATCTGAGTATAGAATATAATGTGATTAGTCAAGGCTTCCAAAGTTTGGGCTCTTTTCTGGAATCCAAATCTTCCAACATTGTGTTGAGCTTGATATTTTTAGACATGCTGCAATGAAATAGAGAAACTGAAGCAGAAGAGAATATTTAAATCTGGAAGACAAGATTGAAATCTGGCACAAGCAAATAACTTTGGGCCTCCTAAAATGAACTGAATTAAATTCTCACTATAGCACCACTTCCCCTCTGGAATTACCATGGATTCTGCCCAAACTGCTTTAAGGTTTGCATCATCATGGGGCTAAAACAGGTCAGAAGCCTAATGCAATATATCTGATGACTGCAACTTGGCTGTGCTAAGACAGGATCAAGTATTTGGATGGTTCCTCACGAAAAACAGTCCTTGTCACAGAAAAAGCTACCAAGTGCTGATGATACAGGTCAGCTTAAGACATTCTCCCTCTCGTGGTAGTGTATAGACATAGGGAATCTTGCATTGAAATATTTTAACCCCAAAATGCTACAACTTTAGCTATGATCAATTATTCAAAATATGTTCAATGAACACATGCAGAGAGGGAATGGCATTGCAACTGCAGACCACATCACCTTGAACTGGAAGCCTAAGGTGGGGCAGATCCTGACCTCATTAACTCAGACCACTTTGACAGGTGAGCAAGCCCCCCACCTGTCAATCATCTGACATCACCATGAAGTTTATTTCCTTTGTGCACCCAGTTTGATTTTAAACTGCATGGGGAAAGGAAGTGTTTCCCTGTGGGTTTTCCTGTAAGTGCTGGACAGCTGATTAGCTCTTACAGCAAGCCTTGCTTTGGGCAGCAATTGGCTGCATAATGGAGTTTTCAATCAGGAACTCCATAGTGAAGCTGATTTCAGCAGGGCTAAGCAATGTGACCTCCCCATGGGATTGTACTTGGGCGGGATATGTCTGAACTAGGCCTTAGGGATAGCCACTATTTTCTCATTCAGTTAAAGCAGAAAACTGCAGCTCAATACCATCAGTAGTAGTACACAATGTACCAAAGTAGAGTGCTTTAGTTCTCAGGCTGATGCTCTCTGGAAAGGTAAGAATGAGCACATTGTGATAAAGTGCCTCTGACTAACACTGCCTAGTTCCACACATTCTTCTGTCCAAACTCTATTAAAATCAAGCTTAACTCTACCCAAATCATTGGGATGACTTCATTTATAGTACCAGGTGTGAATTTGTCACTGGAGAATTGGACTGTTCTGATCAGCTTCAGGAAAGCATGAGGAGATTTATGGTAATGTTGAACCATGTGGAATCCCTGATTTTCTTCAAGCATTGCAAACTGACCTATATTTGTAAACGTGTTTAGAATAACCCTGGCAAGACTTTCTGAGCTGTCTGCTGAATTTTGGAGCTACATTTCAGAGCCAAAGGCCACTGTGGCAAATAGTTCTCAAAGAAAGTTTATTGTAATTCTTGTGTGTTGACAAGTGAACCTTCATTTAACATATCGTCCTTGATATTCCCAGTTCTATATTTTGCTGGGGAATTGACAGGTTAACAACCACTGCTGAAATATTCACAAATCTGTCTGTTTGAAAGGGAAGTACAAAAATGATCTGGCTTCCACTTGAACTCCAATGAAAACAAGACTAGCCCTCACTAGAATACATTTTCCCTTAAGAGGTGAAATGTAGAAAGAAAACAGAACTCTTTGAATCACCAATTGTCCCCTTTTCAAATGCATTGTGCAGCAGCTGTGAAAAAGGCAAATTCCATGCTAGGGTTCATTAGGAAATAAACTGTAAAGAAAACTGCCAGTGTCATGATGCCATTATATCTATGGTGTAACCACATTGGAATACAGTATCGCATACAGTTCTGGTTGCCTCACCTCAAAATGGATATTCTAGAGTTGAGAAAAGTTCTGATAAGGGAAACCAAAATGGTCACAGGGGTGGAGCAACGTTCCTATGAAGAAAGGTTGCAGCATTTATGACTTTAGTTTAAACAAAAGGTGAGTAAGATGTGCAATGATCAAAGTTTATAACATCATGTAAGGTACGGAGAAAGTGCATAGAGAAAATGTCTTCTTATTTCTCATATATTTCTCCCTGCTAATTACAGAGATTTAAGGTATCTAATTTCATTGGAATGTGATATACATCAGGAATAGGGAACCAGATATTGTTGAACTCCAACTCCCATCAACCCTAGCATGGTCAAGGAACAGAGGTGATGGGAGTTGGAGTCTAGCAAAACCTGGAGGATCACACATTCCAAACCTAGTGTAAAATGTGAAGGAAGAAGTTCTGAAGTGCTGTTGCAGGACAATCCGCATTGTGAAACATGTTTCAAAAACTAAGGTGTTTTAGAATGGAAGCCTTGTGCAGATCTTCACAATAATCTGATGTTCCAATGGCAATTGGTCCTGATGGCTATATAGTATCATTGCCAAAAGGGATTTGCTTTCTGGGTGAAATCATTTTAGCTGATTACAAGTTAGGCCAGATGAGCATTATTTTGATGCCTGTATCATGAAGGTGCCATGAAGTGCTTCAGGGCTCCTTGCTCCAACTCACATTGCACCATAGAGATCCTGCTTTACCTCTAACAAGCCCCAAACACCTCCGAGGCATCACACTTCATGGATTTGTTTTCATCCTTAGAAGCATAGAATCAATGAATTGCAGAGTTGGAAGTCCAACCCCTTTCAGTGCAGGAATATACAGTACAGTGGTCTCATACAGGGATTGAACCTGCAACCTTGGCATTATCAGCACCATGCTCTAACCAACTGAGCTATCCGATAAACACCCCTAGCAATTATCGTCAGTGTCACAGGCAGTATGCCTCTGAGTACCAGTTGCTGGAGAACACAAGCAGAAGAGTGCTGTCATGTGGGCTCCTGGGCTTCCCATTGACATGTGGAAGGGGGCAGGCTGAACTAGATGGGCCTTTGGTCTGATCCCGGTGAGATCTTCTTATGTATGTTCTCATAATCACAAGAATTTGAACCAATCTGAACACGTTAATTGCCCCCATCAATCATCACCATCATGCTTGCCAAGGGAAATCAATTAATCATAGCGGATTCAGTAGTGAGGCCAACACTATTTGTATATAGAAAGCAGACCTGTCAGCGAAATGAGGCACATATGGAGGAAAGCTGAGGACTGGGTGTTCTCTTAGGTTTCTGCTATTTGAGCTAAAGAAGAAACATTGTTTAATTTTCTCCCTAATTATTATATCTCGCTGTTTTTGTGCCAATCAGTATGGAATGGCATAACAGAACACTCTACCATATGGCATCAGGGAGCTATGCACAAATAAAGCATACTTAGAATGTCTGCCTTGCCATTCCAGAACAGGGGCACGAATTCAGATTTCAGTAGCAGAGCAAAAGGATTCATCCTCCACCCCCTGTATCAAAGTGAAGAGGTGGAATGGTGTGGCACCTAACTGAGGGAGGAAATAGTTAGTGAGCACTCTGTGGCCTGGCGAATGGGTGATGGAGCTCCTGTGGTGTATATAACCCAGTTCAGCGCCGCTTGATGCCTGTCTGCACCTCCCTGGTTACACACCAGGACTAGACGCTATTGTCTGTTTGGCAATGAAAGTAATGTTAATTGTTTTTACACATGAAATAGTTTTTAATTGTTTTTTAATTGCTACAGTTGTTTATGCATGCAGAATTGTCTTTATTGCTGGTGTTTTTTGTTGTGAAATTGCTTTAAGGTATTTTATGGGAAGCAAATGAATGGGATTAATTAAACAAAATGAAACCAAGTAGTGGTATTTGCTAAAGAGCTGCCCCTTCCTCACCCTCTGTCCTGCAGGAACCGGTCTCTCTGAGCAGATGTGGGTGTGCATGAAATAAGTTAGCAGCCATTCATCACAACTTGCAGGAATGCAATGAGTTATGAAGGGAGTTAGAAATGGGGAAAGTTGGTGAGAATCCAGAGACATGGAATGGAGAGTGAAGGAGGACTCCCTGGAGAAGGGGTGGGGAACCTCCAACCCACTGGCCAGACCTGGTCCACTAGTCTCCCAATTTGACATGCCAGGCCACCCCCTTGCACCTGAAGTCATACATGATGTCAGGTTCAGAGCAGGTAAGGGTGGGGATTCAAAGGAACAGTTGTACCTCCCAGTTTCTGGAGGGACGTGCACTTCCACCCACCCAACAGCTAATGGGTGGTAGGTGTGTGCCTTGCTCAAGAATGTAGAAATAACTTCAGTTGAATGGAAAACACTCCCCCCCCCAATGAATGATGTTTGAACAGAACCTTTCAGAACCAGACATCAGCAGCAGGCCTGCTCACAAGTCCAACTGGGTCCACAAAGCTGATCTTGATTAGGATCTGGCCCATGAAGTCATAAAGGTTCCTCATTCTCACCCTTAAGCAATCTCTCAGGGCTAGAGATCTCAGTGAGGGATCAGTATTTGGTCCCTTTGGGACATGACTATCTTGCCCACTCAAGGGGTGGTGATTTTGCCAAGCTTATTTCAACATGCCATTCCCATAAATGACCTGGGACCCTAATACCTACAAGAGGAAAGAAATTTGTTCTACATATGCTATTTTACTTATACAGTGGTACCTTGGTCCTGTTAATGAACGCTTCGGACAACGACCTCCGCAAAACCGGAAGTAGGTGTTCCGGTTAGCGCACTTTGCCCTGGAAGACGAACGGAAGCTGAACACCGGTGGTGGGAGGCCTCATTAGGGAAAGTGTGTGCCTCCGTTTATGAACATTTTGGTCTAAGAATGGACCTCCGGAACAGATTATGTTTGTAACCCGAGGTACCACTGTATAACTATTTACTGATAGCAATAGTCAAAATGTAGAATCAGTCACTGGCCTAAATGGAGGTGTTCTTGGAGAATAATCACATTTGGCTCAAAATAGTAAGGGTACTGCTAATGGTCTCCCCCTGCTCTCTAAATGGTTTGCAAACTCTAGAAGGACCAAAGCTATTCCCAAGGTCAAGAGTTGCTGGAATACAGAGTCAACAGGGATGCTTTAAAAAAAGGAGTAATAACATCTCAAAACCCATGATGGTGCTGGCTGTGGTATTAATGGCATAATTTGTATTCTCCAATGACTTTAATTGGGGTTGTCCTTGCACTGAGAATAGAAATTTAGAATAAAGGATAAAATTGCTGGCCTGACAAGATTTGGGTATATGATCTGCTCAGCTTGAATCAGCCTCCTTAAGATTCAATAATGGTACTCTGCTCACAATACCTTGTGGACAGTTCTTGATCTTTCCCACTGAACTTGAGTAAAGATGACTGTGGTAGCAGTTGTTGTTTTTTGGTAATATTCTGCAGGAGTTTTCATGCATCTCTATTTTCTCTGCTGAATTTCAATCAGAGAGAAATTTGGGGAAGAAATATCCAAGAAAATTCAAAGGAAGTTAAAATCATTTTGATAAGAGCTGTGATTTTTTTCAGCGTAGCACATCTCCAAGTAACATCAATTCAGCAACAGCTGGATTAAAATGAGGTGACCAATCAGCCTGCTACCTTTAAAAGACTTTGCTATCTTCCCAAACATCTGGAAGGTGGAGACTCTGGGACTCCTTTGTAGGCAGAGGGTTTGACACACAGGAAGCCACCAAAGAAACAAAGTGTGTTCATCGTTTGGCCAGTTTACACCTGATGACTGCGGTGTTCTGAGCTGAGCTCCATCTGAACTTTCTGGAGGCACTGTTGAAAACAGGATGCTGGGCTAGGTGAGCATATGGTGAGATCCAACAAGGTTCTTCTTAAGTTCTTACCTGTGAACATGAGGAATGGGGAGTGTGCTTCATTGCAAGTAGCACAGAGTTCTGAGGACTCAGCCTAATGTAATGCATAGGCATTACATTGGGCTGAGTCCTCAGAACTCTGTGCTACTTGCAATGAAGCATATTGGTAGTGATAGGTTTTAGAAGTCTATGTGGACACTGTGGACACTTGGTACAAGGATGTCACTTTCAGCAAACTACCAACCAAACAAACACTTCCTTTCATCAAATGTCTCTGTCTCGCCTTTCCTTCTTTGCAGATCCCCCATAGCTCAATACTAAGTGCCTGCTTGAAACATCACTGCAGATTTGTAAAGCTTTTTCGGAAACATCACTTCAGGCAGATGTTTAACCTCAGGGCCCTAAAGGGACAGCTCTGCCGCTTGCCAGCCTTGTCGATTATTTTTACATCGACAATCATGTTAATGTGGTGTGACACAAAGAAGAGCTTTCAAATCTAGCAAGCTGCATTAGATAAACAAGGTGGATGAGTGTCATCCGCAGCTAAACTCATCTGAGCGCGTGCTACATTGCAGCGCAGGTCTCAAAAAGCAACCCACACACATATACTGTGTTATATTGCATATGCAGGTTAGATTCCTTGTTAATCCATGAGACATTTATGCTTCTGCCCAGTTGTCATGCATGCAGAGAGAATGTGACAGGCTGGCAAAACTGAATCCTTGGCAAACACTGCAAACCTCAGGCTGTGCTACATTAGTGCTTTGATTTCTCAGCATTTCCTTAATAGCGGCTAGAACAGTGGTGCAAAGAAAGAGAGAGAAATTGATCCACAGTCTGACATGGAAGGAGTTAGATGGAGAGTTAGAACAAAGGTTGCAAGCATTCCCTTGGATCTTCTTCATCAGCATCATCTGGAAGTCATGGGAACTTCCAAAGCAGCGACAAATGCTTAATAATGCTTCTTGCAATGAGGGAACCACTAGAAGGCCCTCAGAGCTGAACCTCAGTGTCCGGGCTGAACGATTGGGGGTGGAGACACTCCTTCTGGGCCGAGGCCATTTAGGGCTTTAAAGGTCAGCATTTAGGGCTTTAAAGGTCAGCACCAACACTTTGAATTGTGCTCAGAAACATACTGGAAGCCAAAGTAGGTCTTTCGGGACTGGTGTTATATGGTCTCGGTGACCACTCTCAGTCACCAGTCTAGCTGCTACATTTTGGATTAGTTGCAGTTTCCAGGTCACCTTCAAAGGTAGCCCCACGTAGATCGCGTTGCCATAGTCCAAGTGGGAAATAACCAGAGTGTGCACCACTCTTGCGAGACAGTCTACGGGCAGGTAGGGTTTCATCCTGTGTACCAGATGGAGCTGGTAGAGTGCTGCCCTGGACACAGAATTGACCTGTGCCTCCATGGACAGCTGTGAGTCCAAAATGACTCCAAGGCTTTGCACCTGGTCCTTCAGGGCCACAGTTACCCCATTCAGAACCAAGGAGCCCCACACACCCACGCGCCTCCTGTCCGCCCAAAACAGTACTTCTATCTTGTCAGGATTCCACCTCAATCTGTTAGCCACTTAACAAATGAAACAACCAAGAAGAGAAAGATAGAACTGATAACTAGAATCACAGTGCAATCCTTTACATGTCTACATAGCAGGAGGTCCTGCTGCAATCAGTGGGTCTTACTCCCAGGTAAATGTGCATAGGATTTCAACCCTTGGCTATGGACTGCAGTCCTAAGCTTCAAACCCTGCAAGTAAACATGCCTTCCAGCATTTATTTTTCCCAGCTTATTTCTCCATTATAAAATGGAGTAGGCAAAATTTCAGGGAATGCAAGTTATTGCTTCAGCACAGCATGGTAAATAACTAAGGTGCCTGACTTGCATCCACAAACATGTTGCACAAGCCCTGCAGCAGACCAGGTAAAGAGACTAACAAAAGGCATAATATGGGGACCCAGATGTTGTTTTCTCATGGTAAATTAACAGTTAACATTTTGACTCTCTACCATAAAAACAAAACAAAACAAAACAGATAGTCTCTCTCCCTCCCTCCCCCACAGACACACACACACACACACACACACACACACACACACACACACACACACACAGAAGAAAGACTTTACATATGGAATAGTTTAAGTACTTAAAGCCAGGAAAATTAATTAGGGTGAACACTTGCAAAGAGAGATGTTTCCCTCTGCTCACATGAGTAATTTTCTAGTAAGCACACACACAAATGTAAAAATGTTTCTAATTTAAAACAAAACTCTGTCTGCAAATATTCAGAAACCATGCTTGCTCGTACTTTCATTTACCTGTGCATTGCCTCTGCTCTTCTTTCTTTCCTTAAAAAGCTGCCTTTTATTTTCTAGAACATAATAATATATGTATTTCAGATTATTTAATTTGTTTGATACAACTTGCCAGAAGAGCTGGAAAAACCAACAACAATGGGTAAACGGCATCAACACAATAAACCTGTAACAAGCTTGGGACAAAATGTGGGTACTCCCCTCCCTTTCGCTCCCCCCCCCCCATCAGAACTATAAATTGTCAAGTCCCATCTTGTGGCTGAAAGAATGAACAGGGGATATTCCTTATAACACTGAAGCTTTGGTTGTTTCCTATGCTAAGCAACCACAAAATGAACTTTCAAGCACGGTTGGGAATTCTCCCTTCCTCTTTGAGATAAAGACAGGGCGGTTTGAAAGTTGCGGATTGCAGCAGAAAGACTGGAAAGAAACCAACGACAAGGAAGTAATAAAAGTGAAGTGTTTGCTAAAGAAATTTGTTTCTTTTGTGTTCCCCTCTTAGGAGCAAACATTCTTCAAAAAATGGAGAAAGGAAACCCAAGAATCTATCGGCTGGATTCCCAGAGTCTCTTTCTTATTACTCTCTCCCTCCCCTTCAGACTGGCAACAGTTTTGCAACCTGCTGCCAGGAGATCTTTAAAACCATCATCAGTCTTTAAGAAATATCCAGTGCTTGGCACATTCGGAGTCTATAGGCAAACATAATGTTTTTGCTCTTCTTCAAGCCATGGGAAGGTCATGGCAAGCTTTCTTCAGTCAGCTAGCCAATTGACTTCAGCACAGAAAACAAAAGGGTTCTCTCTCTTTTTTTTCCATGTGAAATTCCAGTTATTTACATATTTGCAAGTTGGGAAAGGGTGCGGTTGAGAAACATCGGTCAATACAAACATTTGTATTCCCAATGCAGAATCGGTGCTGACCCAAGAGTTCTAAAAGTTAGGAGCATGCCAGTCCACTCCTTCCGATGCTTTTACGTTAGCCAAATTAAAACTGCTTTCCCAGACTGAGAGTACGCTTTGCTTGAGAGACAGGGAAAATTGACAAGTCATGTAGGGATGTGAGATCTGTCAATTTGAGTTTTTCATTTTCCCATGCTAAAGTTCTGCATTTCTGCATCAATTTGTATATTATTATTTTTAAATAAAACAAGTTCTCATGAAAATTCAGCTGCATTTAAGCACTAATTTATCCTAATCTATCCTGATCTACATACCTTTGGATGCCATTTTGCCTAATGGCAGTGAGTGATACTGCTTAATTGCTGGCCGAGTGCAATACAGCTGGGCTGTGGGACCCTGTTACTCGAGTTTCAATTATGATGTGGCATAAATGGACTGAAAAATCTGAAACTAAAGAAACATTGCGTGTAAAATTCTGCTTGAGAAAGAGAGTGCCAAAACTTGAAAACAGATTTATTGAGAACTGAAATATTTATATAATGCATTGAAACATTATCATATAATTCTAGATTTGGAAGGGATCCCAAAGGTCATCGAGTCCAATCCCCAGCAATGCAAGAATCTCAAATAAAGCATCCAGGATCATTCATCCGATTCTTAAAAATGAAGGAGAGTCCAACACCTTCCAAGGGAGTCCATTCCACCATCAAACAGCTCTGCCAGAAGGTTCCCAGGTCAAGAAGTAGATAAATGTAGCTTGTTGCTACCAGGGAAAATTCCATAGCATCCCCAACAAGCAAGCATCTATGCCTCTTTGGGCATGACCAGCTTTCAACTGAAGAATCAACATTCTAGGTAGGATCCTTCTGCTTAAATTCCACTGAAAGAAACATTTACAATAAATACAACATAGAAGTCTACCACTGTGGAAAACAAACAGCTTCTTTATACTGAATCTGATTATCCCTTCATATAGCCCAGTATTGTCCAACTGGCAGCAGTTCTTCTCAACTTTTGACACAGGCTTTCCCCAGCAAGTTATGTGGAACAGGCAGAAGCCAAACTATGGTTTGTTTTTAGCCAACAAACCAGGATGTGAAACTACAGTTTGGAATGGGTTTGCAAACCACCGCTTGTGCCAACTGTGGTTCGCAATTATGTCTGGATTCACATACCAAATATCAGACAACAGCTAGGTCTATCGGTCCACTTCAATAGGGTGATTTTCCATGGAAATGGAGAATGCACTGACTCAAGAGGTTGCTATATCATGGGGACAGGAGTGAACTTTTGAACTTATGAAGTTGATGAACAGATTGGAAATACAAGCAGCTGTAAACTACAGTTTACAATGTCTCAATGCTCAGATTATGATGGGGGTGCTTAACTATGGCTAGCACAAATGATGGATTACATCAGAACCCAGACTTTGTCACTTTGGAGCTCTTCAAATGATGCACCATGAAAGAGAAAATGTGCTAATCTCAATAACCATTTGGAAATACGAATTGGGAATATTAACAATGATTTGATATCTGTATATGTGGAGGAAAGGGGGAGAACCCAGAAACATATTCAGTGCCCCAGGGCACAATATCAGTAGATTATCTGAAGTTTCTTTGCATAAACTGAAGTGGTCACCGGAATACCAAATACTCTTTTGCACTCCATTGTCGCAGAGTTAACTTAATGCCTGAAAGAACATTTGAATATTGCGGATTTGCATAAAAGGTGGAATGGTTAAACAATAAAAAGCCGAAATTGCAGGGAATAGGAAGCTGGACATGAAAAATGATGAAAAAGTCATATGCAAACGTAAAAGGTTAAATGCAAATAATCTCCCCATGCTAAGAGTGGATTCACAAATTATGTCATTCTACTGACAGGTGCAGTTATTGCATTAGATAACTTGAACTCACAAAATGAGATCAAAGGAGACGCTTTTTTGTTAATCATGTGTGACAGTTATGTACCAGTGCAAGCCTATCTTACCATGACTTGCCTGGGGTAGTTATGAATTCTGTTGGATTAAGCATACAGGAAATCTAAGGCATAGTGGAACTAGTAGTTAGTCTACTAGAGCTAATAAAGGACACATCAGTACTAACAAACTGCAAAGAACAACAATTGTTCTTTGGTCAACCAGATAGTATGATAAAGGAAAGGGGATGTGAAATTCAAAGTTAGGGAGAAAATTGGTTTGGAAACCAAATCTTTGCTCCTCAGCCAGATAAAGAAGACATGTATCCATTTTACTGCCAATGTGCACCATAGAGATGAGAGAGAAATTGAGTTCAGTTCACATTTAAAGTGAACCTGAGCAATAGCTGGACCAAAGACAGAGTCCTAAACTCCACACACCCACTTGAAAAGAAAGTATGGCCTGCCTTTTTTGGGTGGGGTTGGGCCAGTTGCCCTCTTTGTGTATCAGGAAGGGTGGAGCGGCTCTGCTCTGCTCCAGGTGACTGTCATCAAAATGGGACTCTTCAGTAATACTTTTTTCATCTGGCACTCTGCTCAGTGCAGACCCAGGCCACCAAACCCAGGCACCTGTGGTCACCACCCAACATGGCCTTCTCAATGGCTGCTCCCAGTCTCTGGAACTCCTTCTCTAGAGAAGCTAGACTGGCTCCCTCTTTGCTGTCCTTCTGTTAGCAGGTGAAGACCTCCTTATATCAACAGGCTTTTGAGAACTGACTGCCTTTAATGAAAGAGTTAGTGCCGCGATATTTTTATTGTAATTATTTGTATGCTTTAAACAGATTTTATATATGTATTTAGTTTTAATTCTGTCAACGTTTAATGGTATTTTTAATTATTGTCATCGTTCCCCCCTCCCCACATCTTAAGCCCTGTCAGGGAAAGAGGCAGGGTATACATAAATTAGTAATAATAATAATAACCCATCTAAACCTTCCAAAATTTGTACTTTTCTCAGTGCAGTTCTTTAAGTAATGTGTGCCAAAATGCATATACTGTATGAGGGTAAAGTGTGCATAAAAATGTATATGAGGAACTGAGAGAAGCTGAAACTGAGAGATTCACCCTAGTTCACCACCATTAGGAAGAGTGAAGTAGCTACTTCGGACACCAGATGCTGGGAGATGACAGAGGACTAGAGGGCAGAGCCACACGTTCTGCCCTGCATCCTTGAAGTGAGCTTGATGCCCTCAGATGTCACCTTGCTTATGCTTGGATTAAGATTCAGTTTTGAATCTGCCCAGCTTTTGGACATGGAATGGGGAGGGGAGACATCCTGTCCTCCACTTCAATCAGCAAAATGTCTTAGATCTTCCAGGGTGACAATCTCAAGCTGCGCTTCCATTCCCTGTAAGTCTTTCTGCCTCCTCTGCAAAGGAACATCTTCAAATAGTTAAGGTTGGTTTACATGTTACAGCTGCTATGTGAAGGCCTCTTGATTGAATGATTGATTGATTGTTTGTATAATCCACCCTACGCCCTGGGAGCCTTGAAATCATTTCACGTAGCAGCTGTTGTGAGCTCTTGATGTGCAACAACTCACCATGTGGACTGAGCAATTTCCACCCCATCTTTGCAGACTGTTCTTTTCAGGTTGCTTAAAATGGCATGGCGAAATCTTTGTGGCAAGCCACTGCACATAAATCTCATCAGGAAACTACATTCCTTCATCCAGGAAGCTTAACATTAAACATGCTTTATTTTTCTTGATCTTTCTAACAATATTGTGTTTAACTAAAGAAATATGAATTATAAAGGGCAAGGTCTTGTCAGGCAGGAAACCTAGATTAGATATGACCAAGAGAGGCTGGTACTGAACACATGTAGCTGTCTCAAGAGAAGATCAAACAGGATCTCCCATCAAACAGGAATAAAGATTTACCATCTTATGGCACCATCTCACGGCCTTTTAATTCCAAGAGAAAAACTCAAGCGTTGTTTTAAAATACAGACAGTTTGTAGATTCACCGCACATCTTTCAGATCATGTTTAAAGGATGTGGTTTCAGACTTTTAATTTATCCGTTCTTGTGGGTAAGACCTTTTAGCATTTTACAGAGTAAATATTGTGGTTTTATCAGCTCCAAGATTGACCTGGTACTTATGAAATGGTTTTTAAATGGCCCTCCTAAGTGCAGAAAACCAAACTGTTTTACACATGGTACAATTTATAATAGAGCTAGAAGTAAACCAAGATGAGAATGTCATTGACACAAGTCTGCATTCCCAACACTTTAATGGAAGAGCTTTAGTGCTCTCATTTTTATATGTAGGAACCAAGATCAACATAAAGAGCAGGACAAGACACCTTGCGTGCCCATTAAAAGAACTGGGAACATTGAGAAGTTGGACTAAAGAATAACCAAAGGTTTCTCAATGAAAATGCCAAATTGGGGGGGGGGGGATGTGCCTGTTTTAATCCCAAAATATATTTTTACAAATGGTGATTTACTTACTTAAAAAAACAAATTATGTTGCAGTTTGGGGGCTTCAGTAGCATGAGCAGTCAAATACTGGGTTCTTTATGTTTCCCTTTTCATTGTCTGATCTGCATTTAAGCCAAAATCTTGGATTTAAGTAAATGTGCAGCCTAAATTAAGACTGTTTGATACATTGTTCATTTTAGTTAAGACAGTTATATATCACTTAATCACGAGCATTTCTAAGTGGTGTACGTAAAAATAAACCACACAGAAAATAAAAATACATCCTAAAATAGTGTTGCCATATTTCAAACAGTGAAAAGGCAGGCAGATATTTTTGACATTGTTGATTGTAAGCTGCTTTTTTTGGAAAATCAGCAAAGACGGCACTGCCGGCATGGGCTGCCATATGTTCGGATTTTCCCAAACACTGCTGCCGACTACAGTATTCTGGACATATGACAACCCTATAAGGGAAACCCAAATGCCAGCTTAAAATGACTGCTGGAATGAGAAAGTCTTTCTTGCGCACCTGAAGTTCAGGAAGAAGGGTGCTTGTCCGACCTCAGCTGGGAGGGTACTGCACAGGTCTTAGTCCACAACACCGAATGCCCTGTCTAAAATCCCAGAGAGCTGTAGCCGGTCAGCATAGACCAGGCATAGGCAAACTCTGGGCCTCCAGATGTTTGGGACCACAATTCCTATCATCCCTGACCACTGGTCCTGTTAGCTAGGGATGATGGGAGTTGTAGTCCCAAACATCTGGAGGGCTGGAGTTTGCCTATGCCTGGCATAGACAATACTGTGCTAGATGGATACATGGTCTGTCTCAGTATAGATGTCAAGGACTGGCAGGAAGCTGAAGAGGATGGGCAGAGGCAGGGGACCAGGAGAGTGACCCAGGAGAGGGGACCAGTGATGTATGGGGTTTGGTGCTGCCCACAAGGCCAGAGCCAGGGGAGGAGGGAGAGTCAGAGCAGTCCAAAACAGAGGACGGTACATCAGATGTGGCAGAAGAAGAGGCTGTTTAGCCAAAAGACTGGTCAGTAGAGGGCTGGGGTGCAACTGCTCAGCAACTGCCTGTGGGCAGCTGCCTAGAAGCATGTTTGTGTTATGTGTATCTGGAGCATATTGCAAGCTGCTACAAGTGCTTTTCTTGTCAGTAAAGAGTTAACTATCAGAAGTGTGCCTTCCTTGGCAGGGGCAGGGGCGGGCAGAACAATAAGCTAGTTGCTTGTGTTCCTTGAGTTTCATTAAATTTCCTGTCAATCTGTATTTGTTTTAATTTAATTAACATTAGCATCCTTCGATATCTCTTCAGAAAGAAAGGCATCATCTTTTTTCTTTAATTTTCTTTTTTTAAATCAATCAAAGAACCAAATCAAGCACGATAATAGTAGCTCATGGGATGATGTAGCACCACCCGTGCCAGTGGAAATTCACAAAACATTGGAGGACTCTCCCAGACTGTCTCTATTTTCAGGTGGGATTAAATCATGTACCCACAAATTCAGTTTGGACAATTAAAGTTGCTCTGGTGCTCTTCCTCAACAAGCCAGCTTTCTCCCCAAACAGGACTTTCTGAGAAAAGGGAAGTGATCGGAAATTGCACTGGAAAGTGTGGGATAATGATTGCTTGATGCAATATCATAGGACCTCTTCGTAAACAGGTCAGGATGAACGCTGAATAAACAAAATAAAAAAATTCCTTCCAGTAGCACCTTAAAGTAGCACCTTCAGATACCTTCTTCAGATACTATCTGAAGAAGTGTGCATGCACACGAAAGCTCATACCAAGAACTAACTTAGTTGGTCTTTAAGGTGCTACTGGAAGGAATTTTTTTATTTTGACTATGGCAGACCAACACGGCTACCTATCTGTAGCTGAATAAACAGATCACCTGGAAGTGACCAGAGACACTACAGTGGTATGGCAGGTAGAGACGATGGCTAGATAGTCAGAGATTTCTACCTCACCAAAGCCTGAGACAGAATCATGATAGCTGCATATGGTACAAAAGAGTTTTGATGCATCAGCATATATATTGCAGTGATACATTTTCTTCTTCTTCCTGGCATCATTATGATGTATGTGCTCCTGCAGCTCAAGATCAGCAGGAGCAAAGGGAAGACGGGGGGGCTAATGTTTTATTGAAGGGAAAAGACAGAAAACAGACAAGAGATCCCAGAGGCAGCATGAAATGTGGCGAGGAGTCAACAGTAAATCTTTCCCAGAAGAGAAAGCCAGTTTTGACTTGCAGCAAAAACAACAGAGTCTTGTGGCACCTTAAAGACTTAACCAATTTATTATGGCATAAGCTTCTGTGGATTACAGCTTCTGATGAAGTGGACTGTAGTCCACGAAAACTTATGCCATAATAAATTTGTTAAGTCTTCAAGGTGCTACAAGTCTGTTGTTTTAACAGTAAATCATGGGCCTCTGGATTTATAACAAGAGTTGGAAAGAACAGTGACAAGAGCTGTCACCTAGGCAGGCGAGGTGGTGAACTTCAGGTGTGAGGGGGCCGTATGTGGCCCTCAAGCCTCCCTATCTGGCCCTCAGGACTCTCTCCAGACAACACACACAACCACCAGCCTTGCCTCAGTTCTCCTTGAGTTCCTCTGCCTGGCTGGAATATGACGTTGAGATGTGATGATTCCTCTTGTTTGCCTTGATAAAGGATGGAATGATGGGGTGTAGAATCTCTGGTGTCTGCATGGCTGGACCGTGGTCTACTGTGACAAGTTAAAAGTCACAACAATTGCTCCACCCATTTTTGACATTGGTCACCCCCCACTACCACCAAACAACCAGTTTGGTACTCTCATTTTCCTACTCATATTGAAGTACTGCCCCTCAGTGAGGCCAAACTTAGATTCACAAAATATTTAGGGATATGTGTACCCCTGCACCCCCCCCCAGAAAAAAGCACTGCATACAACCCCCAGAAGTTGCCCATGAGGAAACGTGGCCTTCTGTCTGAAGGTTCCCCAATCCTGAACTAAGGGAGGTGACTTCCAACAAGGCCCAGAGCAGAAGTCAGAATGTGTTTAAGAGTTTGTCTGAAAGTCAGAATTGTATGACTTTGGCCATTTCTAGTAAGAATGCTACCTGCTTTCTCTGGAACCTAGTTTTATCAAGACTAGCACAGCAGAAGGCTCTTCAACCTCTTCAACTGGCTGTTATAGCCCAGACTCCACCCTCTCTGGAGATAGACAAATCTTGAGCCAGGGAACGGCTGCATGTGTGTGATCAGCTTCCATAGCATGCTGGGGCCATTTCTAGATGGATAGGAGGACCTGACAAAGACTTGATCTCTGGGCGCATTCATCTGACAGCACAAGAACATAGCTGTCAACTTTTCCCTTTTCTTGCGAGGAATCCTGTTAGGAATAAGGGAATTTCCCTTAAAAAAGGGGAAAAGTCAACAGCTATGCACCAGAACCACTAGGACTTCCCATTCCTGCTTGTGGCTCCACAAACATCTATGAGTAATAATAATAATAAGAATTTTATGATTTATACCATCCGGCTGGGTTTCCCCAGCCACTCTGGGTGGCTTACTCTCAGGTAAACAAAGTTAGGATTGAACCCTAAGAGTAGTAAGAGATAAAGGCCCCATCTGTCCTATACATTTACAGCAGTGTCATACCACTTGAAACAGTCATGCCCCCAACTCCCCAAAATTGTAGTTTTTTAAGACTGCTGAGAGTTGTTACAATACCCTTTCTCTCACAGCAAAGAACAATTCCCAAAGTGGTTTAACCATCAGTCCCTCTTCCCAGGGAACTTTGGAAATTGTAGTTCTGTGAGGGGGGTAGACATCTCCTAACAAGGCTCATTACCTTTAACAAACTACATTTCCTATAATTCTTTGGGGTCAAGCCACAACTGTTCTAAGTGGCATGATACTGCTTTAAATGTTAAGTGCAGATGGGGCCAAAGAGGAGATGAAGAGAAGAAAGCTTTCTGTTTTGGTAATAACACCGTAAACACGCTCCTGCTTTAAAACCCACATAAGGGTCCCTTTGATTAAACTGCAAGTCATTTGTTCAACACAACATGGCCACTTTCTTCAAAGTGAGGAGGAAGGTAGCTGTTCGCTGTGAAGTTCTGTTATTGGAGACTGTTTCTCCCCCTTAAAAGTCTGCACTCCTTAATCCCTGCCTAATGATCTCTCCTGCCTTTATGATTATTGTTTTGAGTAGCTAAAATAAACCCTTTTGCTCTTTGTACATTCAAATGAAAACTCCAAGGTTCACTGGCATCAACAGTCACAAATTATTATTTTTTGGGCTCCCTACCTTCTTCCTGCACGCTGCAGGTTTGGGGATAAGGTGACAGTGTGTACTTTTCTCTTTGAAAGTGAAGACCAGAAGGGAAAGCAGCTCTGGCAGCTACCAAAAACATGTCATGTTGGCTGTAACCTTTTCAAAAGGAAAGGAAGAGACATTTGGAAACAGAGGAGGACAGAAATATATAAGCTGCTTTGTCCTAAATTGGGGCAGTGGAAAGGAAAACCCATAGTAAGAAGCACCTTTAAAAACTTGCCGTCGGCTGTTATGAAGAGCTCCTGTAAACCACTGCTATAAACTACACTCATCACCCACAATTTACTAGGCCTCAAATATCTTAATCCACCACGTGTTGCTGACTGCGGGTGACATAAAGATGTCAATCAACAATTATTTCCAGCAGGCTTGTCAGCAATGTCTTATTTACCATGAAGCTGCTGTTATTCTTTGGAAATATCCATGAGCCGGGGCTAATGGTGCTTTCCTTTTTCTTTTCTTTTTTTAAAAAAGTTTAAACTGATATTTGTTCACGACATAAGCCCGGTGTGGGGAATCTTTCGCTCCGGGTCTTGCTGAACTACAATTCCTACCTTCCCTGGCCATTGGCTATGTTTGCTAGGGCTGATGGGAGTTGTAGTTCAGCAACATCTGACAAGCACCCCTGATTTAAGCCCTGCTTTTAGTGCCCCAAGCAAATGAAGCGAGGCAGGGAACCATCAGGGGAAATATCTTTTTGACTTTGGCCCCTCTGTTATGCAATAGCCTAGTGCCATCTATTTTGGAGTCAGGTGAAGACCTCCTCATTCACAAAGGCATTTTAAATAACTTTTGATTCAGTATCTGGTCATCTTCTTTGGTTTGTGATAGGGATGGGTGAATCTGACTATTTCCTTTCTATTTCTCATTTTTCAAGTATTACATTCAGTTCTCCACATTTTCACACTAGTTTGCATTTTTTTAAAAGCCCTCTTGAAAATTTCATTAGCATTCTAGTGTGAATTTTTCCTATTATTATGCTATGCATTTTCTCAAGCAATTTCCTCTAATGTAATGGGTTTCTGTATGTCATTTTTGAAATCTATACAGTTTTATTTTATTTTATTTTATTTTATTATTTTATTCATTCATTCATTATATTTCTATCCCACATTTTTTCTCCAAGGAACTTGGAGTAGCATAACTGGTTCTCCCCCCCTCCTCATTTAATCCCCACAGAAACCCTGTGAGGTAGGTAAGGCTGAGAAGCAGAGACTGGTCCAAGGATACCCAGTGAACTTCATGACTGAGTAGGGATTTGAACACTCATCTCCCAGATCCTAGTCTGACATTCTAACCACTGCACCATGCTGGCTTACTCATGCACACTTTTCCCTAGTATGTGCATTTCTTTACACGTTACTCAGTGGGAGAACTGCATTGCAAAATTCAGAGAAGTGCAGTTTTCAGTTGGTGGGAGTTGGGTAGGTTTACTTTTAAACACAAAGTGCATTGAATTTCTTCCCCATCACTAGTATGTGATCTGTTTTTATCCCGCTCCAGATATACCATATTTTTCCATGTATAAGACTAGGACTTATACATGGTACATGTGAAAAGGATCTCAGTACATGTGAAAAGGATCTCAGTACATGTGAAAAGGATCTAGGAGTCTTGGTTGACCACACACTTGACATGAGCCAACAGTGTGACGCGGCAGCTAAAAAAGCCAATGCAATTCTGGGCCTCATCAATAGGAGTATAGCATCTAGATCAAGGGAAGTAATAGTGCCACTGTATTCTGCTCTGGTCAGACCACACCTGGAGTACTGTGTCCAGTTCTGGGCACCACAATTCAAGAAGGACACTGACAAACTGGAACGTGTCCAGAGGAGGGCAACCAAAATGGTCAAAGGCCTGGAAACGATGCCTTATGAGGAACGGCTAAGGGAGCTGGGCATGTTTAGCCTGGAGAAGAGGAGGTTAAGGGGTGATATGATAGCCATGTTCAAATATATAAAAGGATGTCACATAGAGGAGGGAGAAAGGTTGTTTTCTGCTGCTCCAGAGAAGCGGACACGGAGCAATGGATCCAAACTACAAGAAAGAAGATTCCACCTAAAGATTAGGAAGAACTTCCTGACAGTAAGAGCTGTTCGACAGTGGAATTTGCTGCCAAGGAGTGTGGTGGAGTCTCCTTCTTTGAAGGTCTTTAAGCAGAGGCTTGACAACCATATGTCAGGAGTGCTCTGATGGTGTTTCCTGCTTGGCAGGGGGTTGGACTCGATGGCCCTTGTGGTCTCTTCCAACTCTATGATTCTATGATTCTATGATTCTATGACTTTTTTAAAACCAAAAAATAGGTTTAAAATTGGGGCTTGTCTTATACACAGGTAGTGCTTAGGGGTGTTTTCTTAATTTGGAGTCCCCAAAAATAGGTGGTGTCTTATACATGGGGGCACCTTATACACGGAAAAAATATGGTAAATCTAAAAGGTAACCTCATCATGGTGCATTGTGGCTCTACGCCTATGATTCTGAAGAGCCCATGTCTGAAGCCAAAATTTGACACCCACCACCAGCCCTCATGCTGCCTTTCCAAAGACAGAAAAATGAGGTGCTAGGCTTCAGGAAGGAAGCATGAGGGCCTGGGGAGGGTCCTAGAGCCCACCCATCTCGTTCCCAAGCTAGGCTAACTAGGCTTGAGGAAAGCGGCAGGAGAACTCTAAGACCTTGTCAGGGCCCTCATGCCTCCTTCCTGAAGCAAGCACTTACTAGGCTTTGGAAAAGAGGCCGGAAGGTGCCCCCTTGGCTCGGTGCCCTGTGCGGGTGAATTGGCCGTAAATCCACCTTTGATGACACATGTATACAGATACCCATGTACGTAAGTGTGCGTGTGTGATCAGGGACATAGCTAAAGAAGAGGCCAAGCTAGGCTCATTAAAAGAGTTGTATCCTTCAGAGAAACTCCATTACACATTCAGGAAAAGATGGGAAATCATGCGGAGGCAGGACACATAATTCTGAGAGAATTTATTCTCAGCCAGGGCTGGGAATAAGCTCTTGGAATTTAGCATTTTATTACTCAGGTAAAAAGGTTATGTAGAACTCACTAACACCATTTTTATGCATTTCCACAAATGTTATATATTAAACTTGTTAAAATAATAGCCTTCTCCTACCAGCCACTATTACCCTCCTCTTTGACTTTCCTGAGATTGTTCGAAGGCTAGATCCACTTCTTCAGAAAATATATATATATATATTAAAAATTGCCAGTTTAATATTAAAATGGCATCTGGGAGCTGAACGGCTTCAAGACTTGTCAAAATGCACGAGGCCTCAACTTAGCAATAATGCCGTAGATGAGATGAGAAGTGCAAATTTCTCATTCTGGAAATTATTTCATGTTGAGTCAGGTAGATTACATGGTGATGATTTTGAGTATATGCCTGACCCCTCCAGAGAACACTTTGCCTGCTACTAGGAAGAATGGCTAGAAATTGCAAATATGGTTTTGGTTCTCAGTGTCAAAATGACATATAAATATGTGAAAGTCAGCAGCAGCTTTTGTGCTGGGCAGTGGCATATACAATCTTGGATATATTACGGACTAGATGTTTCCCCCTTTATATGTATTGAGGTCATAGAAAGTGGCAGTATAATACACCAGTATGAACCAAGGAGACAATGGTTTCAATCTCCATTGAATCATGAACCTCACTGAGTGACCTTGGTCTTATCCCCCTCTCGTAGCCTAACCTACCTCATTAGGGTGGCTGTTCGGATAAAGTGGGGAGGCAGAGAACCACGTATACCACCTTGAGCAGTTTGGAGGAAAGGTAGCATATAAATTGGGATGTGGGTGGCGCTGTGGGTTAAACCACAGAGCCTAGGACTTGCCAATCAGAAGGTTGGTGGTTTGAATCCCTGCTCCCATTGCTCGGTCCCAGCTCCTGCCCACCTAGCAGTTCGAAAGCACATCAAAGTGCAAGAAGATAAATAGGTACCACTCCAATGGGAAGGTAAACGGCATTTCCGTGTGCTGCTCTGGTTCGCCAGAAACGGCTTAGTCATGCTGACCACATGACCCGGAAGCTGTACGCCGGCCCCCTTGGCCAATAAAGCGAGATGAGCGCCACAACCCCAGAGTCGGTCACGACTGGACCTAATGGTCAGGGGTCCCTTTACCTTTACCTAGAATATAAATGTAATTACAAACAGTGCCCTCTTGGTAACGCTAAAGGACATTCGAGTGAGTTTATGCTCACCAATGGGAATTCCATATACTTGTATGTCATTATGTCTATTTTATTTCTTTGGGATGGTATTGAACTAAATAATTGCACTAGTGCAAAGAGTAGCACTAACACAACAGGACTTTCCTCCCTCATCTTCCTCTGTGTACTCCCCACACTGTTCTCAAATTTCGGGGAAACCCCAGAACAGATTCAGAGAGTATGTTGGCAAGTAGAAGGGCAGAATATTCCAATGCACAAAGGGAAATCCTTGTGTTGATGCAACATTTTGCTTAGCGCTACAATGAAGGCAACCTTTGGTGTGTGTTTAAATGATCACACTTCTGGACACATCTCTCAATGCAAAAGCAAATCCCCACCAGGTTTAGAGAAGTTAACTGCTAGGTAAATAGATAGGGGAAACTTGTTGTCTGTTGGTCTAGATGGCAAGATTAGAACTAATGAGTGAAAATTTCAAGAAAGCAGATTTCCATTAAACATTAGAAGAAACTTCTATGGTAATAGCTTTTTGACAAGGGAACAGACTCCTTTTGGAAGGCTCTGCACACAGGGCTGGCCCTAAAATCAGGCAGAGTGAGGCAACAGCTTTAGGGGGCAACTGCCCAGGAGAAGGGACATGAGCCGCTGACTTGTCCTCCTGAACCCCCAGCCATTCTGCCACATGGTATTGCCTGGACCCTCAATCTGGCCAGCTACTTCAGGTCTGGCGGAGAATGCGATCCCATTACCAGTGCTGAAGGAAGATTTACTGGCAGCCCAGTCTGCTTCTGAATGTGAAATTGGGAGGTTGGCCCATGATAGCATTTACTTTAGGGACCATGATGCCATGAGTTGGTCTTGTTTGAACTGTAAATATTTAATCAAAGGCTTGAGAGCCATCTGGCAGGGATGCCATTGTTGATTCTGCATTGTAGATCTTGCAGTGTGAAGGTGCTGTACTAGATACCAGCTCTAAAGTTTTGTGATTCCAAGTGGGTATAAGTCTGCAGCCTTTATCTTTTTCCCCACTTTTTAAAAAAAATCTACAAAGTGACATGCAAGATTATTAAAACATAAACCAATCCCTTTTAGAATAACCAAGAGCTGCAACTGAAAACAAACCAGAAAAGCAGTAAAACAGACATCTGATAAAAATCAAAATGCAACAGGAGCGTATATCAGTTTTGTGTTGTTTTCTGTTACCCAGCTATTTCTCAACTTAAATAATGTAGTTGCATTTTATTTCCTGATGTGTATTTCTACCCCAAAGCAGATTACTGTAGTTATATTTTGTTCTATTTGGCTGTTCTTCTGTCTCTTCTAAGAACTTACAAGAACATCACACACACACACACACACACACACACACACACACACACACACACACACCTTCATGGAATTTAGAACTCTGACCTTGTACCAAAAAGAAAAGAAAAGAAAAAGCCTTGCAACAACACTACCTTTGGGGTGCTGTAAAGGGTGTGGAATGATGGCTAGGCAGCCAACAGTTGCAACAGCAGCAGTCAACAAACAGAGCTGGGGGGGGGGGAAATAAAGAAGTTGTATTCTCTTATCCTGGAGAAATTTAGTGAAATGTCCCCCATTCCCTCCACCAAAAAGTCTGCCTGCCTAGAAACAGAGTGGGGAATTTTAGGAATCTGTGTGTGCACAGCTCTAGATAACAGGTGTGCAATTAAGAACATTAGAAGAGCCAGGATCACGTCAACAGCCCATCTGGCCAAGCATCCAGGAACTGGTTTTCTGCCTCTAACTGTGGAGACAGAACATAGTCATAATGACTAGTAACCTTCTATAGCCTTCTTCTCCATGAATTTGTCCAAGCCTCTTTCAAAGCCATCCAAGTCAAGTCAAGTCAAGTTTTATTACAGCCAAAGCCAGTGACACTAAACACCACAAGATCAAACAACAAGAAATCAACGACAACCTCAGAAAAGAAAAAAGGTTACACAAGGGAACTTCGCAGTGTGCCATTCGACAGAAGAGATTTACGCTTCCTAATTACTAAAGTGCAAAATTTAGCCACCTCATATGATATTGAGCTTGAGGAATCTTCCAGAAGGTATTTTCGAAGAATTTCGGGGGAGGATTCCAAATAATATTGAAGGGGTATAAAAAGCCATCCAAGTTGGTGGCCATCACTGCCTACGTGGGGAGCAAGCGTTTTCTTTCATCTCTCCTGAATCTTCTAACATGTTAAATTCTATTAATTCAGAAGAAATTTAAGGACTTCACTTGACCTTCCAGAGGTCTCCTCTCTAGTGACTTGCAAAGTCTCTTCCCTTGCCCTGGCCCATTGTAGTGAATGTTCCTTGCAAGCATCTTAATGAGTTCAAAAGAACATTATACTTTACAGCTCTATACACAACCAGTGTCGACACAAAAAGCTGGCGTTGCGTAGTTGCTAAAAGTGCCAGTCACTCCCACCTACCCCACTCTTTCTCAAAATATATTTTTTTCTTAAAATAAATTTATATTATTTGTTATCCATCCTTGACTAATAACAATTAGTGTGGACACTCGTGCATCTCATCGGGGCACCCACATTGCAACAGGAACTCAGCTAGAAATAAAATTATTTTCCTGCCCCAGTCACAAATCATGTAGTAGCCCTCCTGGATCAGAATAAAATCCCCACCTAGCCAAACATCCTCTTTCCCATAGTGGCCAATCAGATGTTTCTGGGAAGCTCCCAAGCAGGGCATGAATGAAGGCAACCAATTTTCCCATTGTGCCTCTACAGCAACTGGCAAATGTTATATTGCTCTGGAGCTCACATTTCCATCTCATAATAATAATAATAATAATAATAATAATAATAATAATAATAATAATTTATTTGTACCCCGCCCATCTGGCTGGGTCTCCGCAGCCACTCTGGGTAGCTTTCAACAAAGATTAAAAATACATTAAAATACATTTATCTTATAAATCACCACATCTTGTGGCAAATTCCACACATTAATTACATGCTGCATGAAGTAGTTAAGGAAAAGGGTGCTTCTGAGCAAGTGTGTATGCATGTGTTTCTTTGCCAGCTTGCACTGACACTTTTTTTTTTACTCGGGCAGGGGTGCGGAAGCTGAGCACACACACACCCGATCCCTCTGTGTGTACCTTGGGTCTTTCCCCCAGACCCCTGCCCTGTTCCCATGCTCTTTGAAAGGGCATGTCTTCTTGAGCTGTGATAATGCCTTCTGTTTGCCTGGATGGAGGATGGACAGTGGCATGTGCGTAGAAACTTCTGGCTTTGATTGACTGGAAAGTAGCCTACTGTACAGAGGTGAAAGTCACATCCACTGTCTCAGGCACTGCTTTGCCTCTGGCCATACCCATGTATTGGCTGTGGCCCTGCCCTACTCTGGCGTGTAGACCTGGGAAAGTTGCCCATGAAATAATTTGACCCTTGGGGTGAAAAGAGGGCTCCTCATCTCTGGATTAAGTTTTCCAAGTCAGATCATACTGCTACCACAGTATCTTTCTTTTTGGGAATGAAACAAGTGACAAATTGACTGCAAAAATCTGACCTGCAGGCTTATCTTTCCTGCTTTTTCTCTCTGTGTGTTTTATAACGGTTATGCTGATTATAAATCCAATATCTCATAGCAGAGGGTGTATCCTGGTAAAAACCTTAAACTTTTGATTTGTGTTTTTGAAGAGTTACAGCCGCCGTGATGAAAAGTTAAAAGAAACCACCCCCCCATTTCATTCCAGAATTCTCTTTTATTTCTTTCAGGAAGTCTTCTTAATTAAGATGGGCATAGACAGAGGGGGAGCACCTAAGACATATTTTCCAATTATGTCTGATGTAATTGTTCTTCCTGCATGATCTTGCTAGAAATCAGCTGCAGGAGGCAAGAGAAGAACAGTGGTGTGTGCCTGCTGTTACCTCGGTCTTAATCTTAAATTAGATGTGGCATTTGGTGGAGGAAGGGGGAGAAGAAAGAAACCCCCCTGTGTTTCAAACTTTCTAAAACAAACAGCAATGAAAAGTTTATCATTACTGCTACTCCCTGTGGCGCTCCATTAATTGTCAGTCATCTGTTTCCCCTCACTCCTGAGCAGCCATGAATGATAAGGAATCGGCCCCAATGTGGATGCTCCTTTTTGGTGCAAGGCTTGCTGGCTTCAGGTAAAAAGAAGATAAGGATTTAAGGATCTATCTTGGATGGAATCAGACCATTGGTCCATCTTATTCAGTACTGTCTACATTGAGGTACGTGCTTACATGGTATCTGAAGAAGTGTGCATGCACACGAAAGCTCATACCAATAACAAACTTAGTTTGTCTCTAAGGTGCTACTGGAAGGATTTTTTTTTATTTTGTTGTGCCTACATGGGTGTGTATGGGGTGTTAGGAGAGGGGTAATACCTCCATTGGGGGACACGCCACACTCTTTCTGGGGTAGTCTATCTACCATTGGTCTCAACCCTGCACTCGGCTCTCAGGTGTCCAGGGGCACCAACTCTATAGGGCAGAGTTGTTATTGCCCCCCAATATCTGTTAGGAGGGGGCCAGGCCCCCTCAATGTTGTGGGGGCAGAGGAGGCAGAGTGCAGAGCCGAGTGTGGTATGGCTTCAGTTGCTGGCTCCTCCTGAGTGCAAGAGAGGAGAAGCCACCACCCATTGCAGATGCGCCAAGCTGGGCTCCACCCTCAACCTCCTCCCAGCAATGTGACGCACACAAGATGCCGCACACATGCGCTGGGCCCCCTCAATCTTGGGCACAAGTTGGTGTCTCTGCCTATGGCTGCTTGAAGCTGTCAGCATGCAACAGCGGCCACACTCTGGGAAACGGCTTTGACTGTCCGGGTACACCAAGTGAGGGTAGTCAATGTGTCTCAAACACACTGAGGTCACTTTGGTGCTGCTAACACAACAAAAGCTATGTGGGAGGCAGAAGTTACAAGTTACCAGTCTCTGCAGTCCATTGTCTCCTGAGACAAATGGATGCCAACAGCACTGACTGGTAGTGGCTCTTCAGGGTTTCAGGCAGAAGTCTCTAGCAGTCCTACCTGGAGATGCCAGGGACTGAAGTTGGTCCTTCTGCAGAAAAAGAAGATGCTCTACCACCGAGCTATGGCTCTTTCTCAAAAGACAGAGCAAATGAGAGTTGAATTTAACAAGGAGCAAGAGCATGTGTGTATATTGATGAGCTGGCATTTGTCTAGGCCAGCCTTTCCCAGACTGGTGCCTCCAGATGCTTTTGGACTAAAACTCCCGTCATCCCTTGCTGTTGGCCATGCTGACTGGGGCTGATGGGAGTTGCAGTTCAAAACACAGTTGAGAACAAAGGGCTGTGAGAGGCTCATTTAGTGCATCCTCAAAATCCTTCTCAGAAACCTGAGTGTTAATGCAACTATATCCCAAACGAGGCTTACTATCTCTAAGTTGGTTTCTATATTGGTCCCAGGCATGGCCTGAGGGCACCAGGTATAAACAAAGCAGGTCTGGTCAGTGCCTGGGTGTGCCACACTGGTGGGACGTTAATGTAATTACCCAAAATGCAAAAAAGGCAGGCTTAGAGTGAGAGTAAGAAGACTGGCTTCACAATGAATGTGTGGTTTAAATGCAGTATGGAGAGGCACCTGGGATCAGGTGTGTTTCTTTTGAAATCATTATTTGCCACTTTCCTCCCCCTTCACTAATCTAGAGCAGAAATGCTTTTGCTCCCCCAAAAGTTTTCCCCAAATTTCTCTTTACATATTTTACTGGTGTTTGCCATTCTGCTGCCTCCCACTGATCATAGAGCTGTAACACCCAATGAGATTTACTTCTGATGATGCATGCATAGAATGGTGCTGTCAATCTCTCACGGTAATTCCCTGGATTGATTAGTTATCCAACAGTCATGTCTCTAGCCATTTTCCAAGGCGCCATTGCAATATGCTAATTTAAAACATTTTCCGCTCAGTGTGAATGGAGAGAACTGGCATAGTGTGGTGGCTGAGAATGTGAACTAGGAAGGACATGGATATAAATCATATATCAGCAGTGGTATATTGGCAAATTTCTGAACACATCAAGATAAATCCCACAGGTACCACTCCCAAAGTAGGGGCACTGACTTGGGCTCCAGGTTATGGGTGCCCAGTGGCACCTGTGACGTAACGTGATGTCATGACATTGTGATGCCATGACGTCACGTTGTGTCAGCGGCACGGTAGCACTTCCAAGGCTTTACAGGGTCTCGGAGGTCACGTCCGAGGCCTTACAAGACCTTGGACACAACATCTGGTTTCTACCAGAAGTTGTGTTCAGAGATATGGCAGGGCTTCAGACGTCACTTCTGAGTCATTGAGGGGTCTCAGAGGTCACATTTGAGGCCTTATGAGAAACTGGAAGTTGCTTCCGAGGCTTCTCAGGGCCTCAGTCATTGTCTGGGACTTCACATTGGGGCTCCAACGTGACTTCCAGCAGAAACCAGATGTTTTGTCAAAACCCCGCACCATAGGTGCTCTGGCACAAATGGTCCCCTAGGGTTGGCACCTATGATCCAAAGAGAATCCAAAAATGCAGATATCTGATTGTTATCACTCTATGAAAGGATCAGCTGACAGTTAAATAATAAGAACCTGAAGACATTCTTTGATTTCCTCTATGCTAAGATATAACAAACAATAGTGAAACTTGAAAGTACAGTGGTACCTCGGGTTAAGTACTTAATTCGTTCCGGAGGTCCGTTCTTAACCTGAAACTGTTCTTAACCTGAAACAACACTTTAGGTAATAGTGCCTCCTGCTGCCGCCGCGCCACCAGAGCATGATTTCTGTTCTCATCCTGAAGCAAAGTTCTTAACTTGAAGCACTATTTCTGGGTTAGCGGAGTCTGTAACCTGAAGCGTATGTAACCTGAAGCGTATGTAACCTGAGGTACCACTGTATCACCTCTTTCACTTGTCAGAAGAAAGAGAGTCCATCCCTTACCCTGGTGCTCCAGCAGAAAACATCTCCATACCTGCTCCAAAAAGTGCAACGATCAGGACAGGCTTGTTCCTGAATTTGTACACTGCCTGACTCCCACTCTCTTATGGATTTGCATACAGGGTGGTATGAGCATTGCCATCTGCCTACTAAAAAAAATTAATTCCTGACTAAAAGTGGCTTAGCACGGTGCGGTTCTCATGACTGCACACATTGAAATCAATGTACGAAGTCCAGCTACGAGTGATGGCTCTTGATGACTTGAAGGTATTGAAGATAAAACAGATACAAAATATGTAACAATTGCCCCAGAGAGTGATAGCACATCAACAAGAGTCGTCACTCCCTGAGAGATTTCCTACATGGATTCCAACATTTGCAGCCTTATCTCCTTGGCCCCATCCCTACTGTAGATGAACAATAAGTTAACTCTGTGCCCCAGCTCTTCGGCATGCTACTCATTCAATCTTGATTTGGAATGTGGCACTCAAAGCTTTTCTGGATATTTCTCAAAGGATTAAGTCAGCGTGTCACATTTTTTCCACATCACTCTTTCCCTCCTTTGTCTACACTTTGTTTGAACAACCACATGGCTGTCTTCTCCTCCATGCTTCCTTGCTATCGATTTCTTGGTTCCCTGCCACCACTTTCCCCTTACCCATCCTTTCCAAACCTTAACCTACAATTTCCTCTGCTCTGTTATTCAATTTCAGCCTGTGCTAGAGTCACATACAAACTCCTAGGAGAATAGTGGTGCGTGCTACTGAAATACATCCTAGCAGCATGGCATCTTCGCAAAAAATGTTTAACAAGGAAAAGTGCTGCCCTTACCTATTAATGGCATATAACTAAGAATACATCTAGGAAAATCTTTATCATTCCAGAGGGACATGAACTCTGGTTATAGAAGGGGGAGGAAAGAGGTTTTTCCTATTATTTAGCATGTTACCGATTGCTTTCAGAACAAGGGCAGACATTCCACAAAGGATGCAATGATCACTTGTTATTTTCTGCTTCCGTGGGCGACCCCTTCCACTTTACATATATTGGCTTGGATCATAACATTTTGCTTCATTCACAGATTGAGCTTCCATTCACTGAATGAAAGTTACACTCACAGGGATCCAAGCCATTGACTGTTGGAGATGAGAGTGCTGAATAGGCAGCCAGTTTAGGGAGTTACCATCATCCCTGAATTATGATAGTGAAATCTTCTTTTCAAGAGGAATGCAGTGATTGGTTTTTCAGACAGAATGTTATGTGATTTCTGCTTCAGAGAGCAGCATTGGGGTGGATTCCAGTCTGCTCCACATTTTGAAGCAAACCTTCCTTTTCACACAAACACACTCTTGGACACACATGCAAACTGGAGCACAGCTCTGTCGATTTAGCCACATTTATAACTAACTGAACTGTTAATGGGTCTGTCAGAGACAGAATGCTTCTGAATACTAGTTGCTGCAAAGCATAGGAAGGGAAAGCTGCACTCTGGTCCTGCTATTGGGTTTCCCACAGGCCACTGTGAGAATAGAGTGTTGGACTAGATGGGCCACTGGCCTGATTCTGCAAGGCTCTTCATATGATCTTATCTTCTTACTGTACTCCCATTGGTGTGTATGGGTCCCTCTCTGGTGAGGGACACGTCATGCTCCTTCTGGGGTAGCTTGTACACCTTTGCTCCCCACTCTGCACTCACCGCTGAAAAGCTCAGCATGTGACAGTGGCCACACCCTGGAAAACAGCTTTGAAAGCATGCTTTTCCCCTCTAAAATCAACGGGCTTATGTACTCTAACTCTGTACAGTGGTACCTCAGGTTACAGACGCTTCAGGTTACAGAAGCTTCAGGTTACAGAAGCTTCAGGTTACAGACTCCGCTAACCCAGAAATAGTACCTCAGGTTAAGAATTTTGCTTCAGGATGCAAACAGAAATCGTGCTCTGGCGGTGTGGCGGCAGCGGGAGGCCCCATTAGCTAAAGTGGTACCTCAGGTTAAGAACAGTTTCAGGTTAAGAACAGACCTCGGGAACGAATTAAGTTCTTAACCAGAGGTACCACTGTACTGAAGATTTGCCTCAGTTATCCTTGATACACGAACACACCAATAATCTGGTGGTTTGCAAGAGCCTTTCTATTCAGAGGAGCGTTTTGTATGCTCCATGAGCTTGTTGATCAATTTAGTTAGTTATTTCCATTTCCATTTCTATCCCACTCTTCATCAGTTCATGATCTCAGAGATCACAACATAAACTGTATCAACAAATAAATTGCAACACTCAATATAATAAAATATAAGTTATAGTTGGGCATGCATATTTTTTTCTACTGAAAAGATCTCATAATTTAACACTAAATAGTGCATTCCTCTATTGATCATGGGTAGCCAATCCAGATGTTGTGGACCACAATACCCAGCATCCCTAGCTATTGGCTGTGCTGGGTAAGGGTCATAGGAGTTGTAGTCCACAGCATCTGAAGGTCACTATGTTGACTGACCTCACTGTGGACAATAACTACTTCCTAAGTTTTCTATCTAGAGTTTAGAGCAAGACTTTATAAAAGACGCACCCCTGCCCAAACTCTATATAAGTCTCCCTTTAGACCTGTCTACAGTTAATCTGAAATAAAGGTTAACACTGAAGAGCCAGCTCCATAATATTTATACAGTGAAGTCAAACTCTGAATGAAACACACTTGTAAAAACAACGGTGGCCTTTTCCTTGTGTAACGTAGGATGTGGTCAATCACTTGGCAATTCAATTTTGGCACATCATGAACTATTTATTTGTTAAGTCCAGTTCTCGAGGCTGCTGAAGTCCTGGGAGATTTTTCTTTTCTTCCTCCCTGCCCCTTTTCCCTCCCTCCATTTTCACCCTCTCCTTCCTGGAAACTATTACAGACCCTAATGTTTATTTCACACTCCTTCTAGGACCATTGTTATCGATAAATATTTAAAGACGCGGGAGTTCTATCGATACATTGCCCTGTGTTTTCTTTAAAAGGTGTTTTATTACTCTGTAAGTGTACTGCAGTCAATGAAAGGAGAAGGAGGGAAACCACTCTGGGCTCTGAGATGATGCACAATTCAATTCCAGTTTGGAAAAAAGAAAAGGGAAAGGACAAGGGAAACAAACTCATCAATTTACAATGTAAACGAGTCCACATGGGCTTGTTTGAGCACCAGATTGTTGTGCAAATCATGGTGCAGGAGGGAAATGGGGTCAAGGAACTCAAAAAGCATAACACATATTATAGAAATATACTTTCCAGTTTTAATTGCATTACATATCACTCTTCCCTACCCCACCCAAATTCAGCTGTATCTGTATTTTGCTGTGGTGGTGGTGAGGGTGCACTGGTTTTGGACATATTCCAAATCTGAAGGGAAAGATGCCTTTGAGTTATTTTGGGTTTGTCAGAGGTGAATTGGCACTTCTACTAAGTGGTATGAGTCAATTAAGGGCTCCTGAAGCACTCTGTAGCAGCTCAGCGAACCGGACATCAAAACAAGGTTTTAGACAAGCATTTGCCGAAAATGTCTCTAAGCTAACCATAACACAGTTATACCAGAGTGGGAGGAACAGCTCCACTGGGACTGACATGTCTAGCATGTGATCAGAGGGAATAATTTTACCAGTCCTCTCCCATACCCAGTGCTTTGCAGGACAGAGCAGCTTGCAGAAGCAAACTTTATATCTAAAAGCTTAGGGGAGATGCCAAAGGGAGATGTCTTCACAACTAGCTTGTAATGAGAGGGAATGATATTACCCAGAAAGTGAATCTCTTTTAATTCTTCCCAGACCAAAATAAACTTTAAAGGTGCCTAGCATAAAAGTCCCTTGGCCTCTTTGTCTGAATTTTTGCAGGTTTCTTACTCAAGCACATTTCTCTCATGTCTTCACTTAGAATCATAGAATTATAGAATTGGAAGGGACCCAAGGGTCATCTAGTCCAACCCCCCAAATGGTCACAAAACACTAGAGGATAACTAATTTCATTTCCACACTCCCCAAAACTGAAATGTATGTATATTTTTGCAGTAAACAGGCATCTTGGCAGGGTTCAAGCTCTCAAAAAGGGTGATAATGGCAAGAAATTTTATCTAGTGCTCCCAGCCCAAAATTTGCCCTGCCAGGGTGAACTTTGAATTTGCAGGTTTGTCTGTCTTAAATTCTCCCTCCTCCTCCTTTTGATTGCTCTAACAAAACCATTTTCTGCTCTTGCAGAGTGCCCAGAATCATCTGCTTGCTTTTGATGCAACCGTTCCTGATTACAAAATTCAGTGTGTGTGTGTGTGTGTGTGTGTGTGTGTGTGTGTGTGTGTGTGTAATCAATACTGATATAAAAAGAATATTATGAGTTTGTTTTGAACATTTAAAACTTGAGCTCCTTTCTGTTACTCATAAAATAATAGAAACATAGAACTGTAGAGTTGGAAGCAACCTCATGTGTCAGCTAGTCCAAAACCTTGCAATGCAGGAATCTCGGCTAAAGAATCTATGACAGATGGTCATCTAACCTCTGCTTAAAAACCTCCAAGGAAGGAGAGTCCACTACCTTCCAAGGTAGTACATTTCACTGCCAAACAGCTGTTACCATCATGAAATTCTTCCAAATGTTTAGTCAAAATTTCTTTTCTTTTAATTTACAACTTACTTAGTATATATTTTTCTCCCACTTTTTAGACAAGTATCATCTTTCAAAGCAGTTCACACCACTAAAGGGAGAAAGAAGCAGGCCCTGCTGTCAGACTTGCAAACTAAAGAGACAAGACACACAAGGGAGAAGTGTGGAGAGAAAAAATCAAGGAAGGAGATCAGGTGTTACAAAGCTGAAGTGAAGTGGTGAACTGTGAGCAGGCATTTGTATCCTGTTTAGGGCAAACTGATCTTCCTTCTGGGTTGTTGGGTTTTTATTTTGTGGTGACTCCTGTTCCATGGGTTGATGAATGGGGCAAGAGTATCTTTTCTCCTTGCTTCTATAGTCCCAGAGTAACTGGCAGCTGAAGCTAGGTGTTGTTTCTGGCAGGATGAGGGAAGCAAACTCAACGCAGCTGCTCCTTCTCTGGTCAATGAATGGGCTGAGGCTGATCTTCACTATGCCATGATGTGCTCCTTGGAAGTGGTGGGGTGGAAAGCAGGGAACCCAGACAGAAGGGGGAGCCAATAATAATAATAATAATAATAATAATAATAATAATAATAATAATTTATTATTTATACCCTGCCCATCTGGCTGGGTTTCCCCAGCCACTCTGGGCGGCTTCCAACTGAATATTAAAAACAGTACAGCTTCAAACATTAAAAACTTCCCTAAACAGGGCTGCCTTCAGATGTCTTCTAAAAGTCTGGTAGTTGTTGTTCTCTTTGACATCTGGTGGGAGGGCGTTCCACAGGGCATGCGCCACTACCAAGAAGGCCCTCTGCCTGGTTCCCTGTAACCTTACTTCTCGCAATGAGGGAACCGCCAGAAGGCCCTCGGTGCTGGATCTCAGTGCCCGGGCTGAACGATGGGGATGGAAACGCTCCTTCAGGTATACTGGACCGAGGCCATTTAGCGCTTTAAAGGTCAGCACCAACACTTTGAATTGTGCTCGGAAACGTACTGGGAGCCAATGCAGATCTCTCAGAACCGGTGTTATGTGGTCCCGGCGGCCACTCCCAGTCACCAGTCTAGCTGCCGCATTCTGGATTAATTGCAGTTTCCGGGTCACCTTCAAAGGTAGCCCCACGTAGAGCACGTTGCAGTAGTCCAAGCGGGAGATAACTAGAGCATGCACCACTCTGGCAAGACAGTCCGTGGGCAGGTAGGGTCTTAGCCTGCGTACCAGGTGGAGCTGGTAAACAGCTGCCCTGGACACAGAATTAACCTGTGCCTCCATGGACAGCTGTGAGTCCAAAATGACTCCCAGGCTGCGCACCTGTTCCTTCAGGGGCACAGTTACCCCATTCAGGACCAGGGAATCCCCCACACCTGCCTGCCCCCTGTCCCCCAAAAACAGTACTTCTGTCTTGTCAGGATTCAACCTCAAAGATGATAACAAGAGGAGACAACTAATTATCATCATCCCCCCATCTTCCTCCCTGATGAGACTCTGGCTGGTCTGCCCCTGATCCCCAATCCACTTCTTCTGACTCTCCAACAACCACCTCAGAGGTGACACCAGTGAAAGAACTGGTGAAAGGGGTAAGGTTTCTCCTCATGTGTGGCACAGAACCCCACAACTCACTAGTCTCTTCCCCAGTATCATTCTCACTCTCCCATTCCTCCACCTGCCCATTGCCTCACTCCTCAACCCCTTCATTCTCCGACTCCTGCCAGTCCCAGACAATGTTTCAGTAGGGAGTTATCACAGTGCAAACTCCCATCAGTTGTCAAGGAGATTAAAAAAACTACAATTTTTTTAGAAGACATCTGAAGGCAGCCCTGCATTAGGAAATTTTAGGTGTTTCACATTTTTTTCTGTTTTTATATGCTCTGGAGGCTGCCCGGTGTGTCTGGGGAAACCCAGCCAGATGGGTGGGATATAAATGTTGCTGTTGTTGTAATTGCACACCCATTGGGACATATGTAGAGAGCTAATAGACCTATCTAGGTGAAGAGGAAAGCTTGCCACCCAACTCTGCCAATCAACATACGTCTACAATGGAATGATCACCTGAAAAAGTCTATCATAGTCTTCAAAGAGGAAGCCACCTGAAAACCCAAAGGTGATTTCAAATACTTCAGAGCCTATGTAGACACAACGTTCAACCTGTCTGAGGTTCTTGCATTATCTCAATCATTTTATTCTATGTTTCCTCAACAGACCAGCCATTCTTTTCTCATTGAACTTTTGCTTAATACTCCCATTTTCAAACTGTACCGTTAGAATGGTCTTTCGGGGGGGGGGGGGCATATTTGATTGCATCCCCTGCTTGAAAAGCTCCAGTCAGAGGACTGGAAATAAAACTGTGTGTGATCAGTCACATAACACAAGCACTGTATATTAAAAAAACAAAGTCAAAGAGTCAAGAGTTCATGTGCAATATATTTTATACAGGGCACAAGGGATTTTCATAACAGCAGCTGTGGTCAGGAATGGTATGTTTTGAGTTTACTGTATGAACTGTAAGGAAAACCTTGCAAAAATGGGGTGAATTAATCAATCCATCATTCCTGTAGGTTTTTTTTCCAGGCACATAACCTAATCTGGCTTATTCTGAATTTCATGGAACCCAATAAATAGTAATAGACAAGTAAGCAGCATAGCTGGTCACTGCAGATGTGGTTCAAAAAGGTGGCCTATTATTAGTTCAGGGGTTTTCAAATGGTGTCATGGAAAACCCTGAGGCTCCCTGGGAAACTCACTTGGAGTTCCTCAGCAGGAAAATATGAAATGAGATTTGGGAATGGGCAGGTGGGAAATCCAAAATGTGATTGACTGACATATGTTTAAAGTGCTGTGCTGTTCTGATCTCAATCCACAATCTCTTCTACAGTCTTACGACATTATTTCCTTTGTCAGGATGGATGACAAGAAGATGAGACAACAGAGGTCAGAATGGCATATTAATGATATGGTTGCCACAAGAAACTAGCCACTGTGAATTCAATACTCTCCAAAAGATCTAGGCCAGGCATATCCAACTCCCAAGAGACTGTGATCTACTCCCAGTATAAAAACACTGGCAGTGATCTACCGATTGTCATTAGAGGGGGGAGGAGCGTGTGTGGGGTGGGTGGATTGCCTGGAATTGCTTACCTTTTTTTAGGAGGAAAGTGCCCATAGTTGTTGAGATTTTTGGGGGAGGATTGCACAGAGATTTTTAGCTTTCCCCCCATAACTTTTTGTACATGATAAGGATCCTGTGATCTACCAGGATCAGCTGGGGATCTACCAGTAGATCATGATCTACTGGTTGGACATCCCTGATCGAGGCTATCTATGCCTGATAACTCCAAGTGGAATGAAATCCAATAGAGGTAGCCAACAATGTCCCCTCTAGCTATTTTTGGACTACAACTCCCAATCTCCCTCACCACTGGCCATGCTGACAGGGGTTGATGAGAATTGTAGTCCAACAATATCTGCATGGCACATTCTATCCTGAAACTAATGTGTTGCTCATAGGGCTGCCAATGAAGACTTCCCAGAAGCTTCAGTTCATTCAAGATACAGTAGCTGGAACTATAGATTTGGAACAGCATCAAATGCAAACTTTCCGGTAGGAGCAGCTCCCAAACATTTCAGTAGGATATTAGGTAATTGACAGGTGAGCAGCCCACCCACTTGTCAGATGCAGCCTGTGGAGGGTTGACCACTGTTTGATCTGGCCCACAGGGCAAAAATGGTTCCCCATCACTGTAATAATACAACAAATTGTGGTTAGTTAAAATGGAAGCAAATGCTTCCAGTTTCCTCTCCAAAGCTGTGCCAGAGGAGCAGAGATAGAGTGCAAAAGTCCAAGGTCTGTGCAGATGCTAAACGATGGTTTAGCATTATGTGCAAACCAGACCAAGGTGGTGGTGCTATTTTTGGCGGTAATTGCATACTTAAGAAACCATGAAAGTTCCAGCCAGCTTTTTGATTGACATGCCAGATGCATGTGTTTGACCAACAGAGTTCATGTTGATTCCACTATGAAATTATGTGGAGTAAAGTATGCTGTCAAAAAAATTGAGTCTAGCCTTATTTTGCAAAGCTAGCTTTGCAAGCAATGGAGTGCAAGGTTAAGTGTTTAAATGCTACAGAGTTCGTTTTAAAATGTGAAAAGAGCCCTTATTATAACTGTAATTTTAATGTTTTTAAAAGCATTACAGAGTGCAATTCACATTTATAGTACTGGCTAAGGTTCAGTCTATACAAAGAGCAGATCACTTGGTAGGACTGTTCCCAGGTTACTCATTCAGACTGCAGGTAGAGAATAACATGTTTCAATCCTCCTCCACAGGCAAACGGAGATCACTGCAAATAAGAACTAGCCAGAGAAAATGGAACTACCTCCAGGATCGATAGATTTCTATGTGCAGACAGTAGGCAGCAGTGGTGTTGCGTGAGCTCACAGCACCTGAGGGCAGGACATGGAGGTTAACAGTGCCCACCATGGCACCCAGCCCTCACTGCCAGAGTGACCCCGTGCATCCAAGCAGGGTTGCACTGCGTTGCCTGCCCACCTGAGCACAGGGAAGCCCGGCCAGCTGACATGGCACTTGGTGGGCACAAACCAGGCACTTCCAGGCACTGGCACCCACAGTGCAGCCCAGTTTGGTGCTCAGCTCTGTGAGCATTGGTTCCTCTGATGCTGGGATAGGAGCACCTGGGCGGGCCATGCTTTGCGCTTCCTCATAAATCTGTGCCTGGGGCCACGGGCCTCCTGGTAACCTCCACACTATGCCCTTTGTGGGCAGTCATGGGATTCCCCACTGCCAAGTGGAATCTGATGCCATAGTGCGGTTTTGCCACTTCACCTGTGGACCTACTTCTGTTGCTGGACTCCAGCTCCCATCTGCCACAGTCAGCAAGACCATTGGTTAAGAATGGTAGGAGTTGTGATCCAACAGCATCTGAAGGGACACCAACTTCTCCATCCCTGGTACAGACAAAGCTGCTGATCATGAGCTGTGAGCTGTTAGTCGTCCAGAATGTGGAATGCAAGTGAAATAGAATCCCTCCTTCCCCCCCCCCACCAGGGCTGTTGCAAGGATAAAATAAATGAGATAGCCATGTAGTTTGTCATTTATGACAATGGGCGTGACTAAATTGGGTCTATTAATTTCAATGGGTTTACTCTGAGTAAAATCTAGTTGAATCCTGCCCATTGGGGATTCCGTTGAGTGCGATTCAACTTATGAGCTCCACCAGTGAAAGTCCACAAAAGGACTTGCACAATGGTGCTTCCCCCTTGACCTCTGAAATTGTGTGGGCTCAAGCATATTTTGAGCTTTCCATATTTTCTCAGACTAAAGAAAGGTGGAAATATGGGAAAGTATTTAGCAGCAAATCCCCCAAATCTAAACATTCACACAGAACTTTTAGACGTAGTTTCTGGCTTCACTGTGCAAGCTTAGCATCACAGATCCATCTATGCATATGGCATTTGAAATAAACTGAAGAATAATCCATAGGTGACTTAATCTGGTGCAATTGTAATCTGGAAGGATTCACTCATGGCACAGTTCATTGGACAGTGTTCTTGCATAGGTCACCCTGAAGTGCATGGGAGATGCAAAACAGCATGGCAGGGTTCACCTCCCAGTTCTTTCAGAAGGACTTGTACAGAAGAACTGGGTTACACCCTCTGTCTTCTGCAGGTTTGAGCACTGTGACGTTGTGGTTTTGACAGAAAGATTTGTCCAGCTTTAGTTTCAACAGAGCAGGAAGCAGAAGTACTGAAATACCATGAAAAATGGCACTAAATATAAAGCAAGAAATACTGGAAGACTTTCAAGGAGGCTTAAACTCACTGTCATATGCTATAGATTTCTAAATCTAAGAAGCTTGGATACTTCCCAATAACATCCAAGCTAAAATCTTCCGAGACTCACCTGTTGCAGTAAATTGTACATGTGTGTTTGTGAATTATTATGAACTTGGCTGCAACAGTCATGGGCAGAAAATGTGAATATAGCCCACTAAAGTTGTTTGGGGGTTTTTAGGCCAACTTTTTTAAAACTTCCCTTAATAATTTTAATATGTATATTTATATTTTATGTAAACTGCTTCAAGGTTTTTTTACAATTAAGCATTGTACAAATTTTGTTAATCAAATCAAGTTAAAGTTAATATCACATCCCCCATTGAACTTTTTTGGACTGTATAGGTTCACCCAAAGTCAATGATTTGTTGCAGGTTTGGAAACAGTTATATGCTATCATTAGTTATACGTGTAGAATCATATTTAATTATGGTTATAATATTGAAAATATAATAATAGGAGTAGTAGTAGTAAGGAGAAAAAGGGAGAAGTTAAGAATCACAAGACTAATTTCAATTAGCTGAGGGATACAAAGTCCAACTTTGTAACCTGCTCAAATATAACTGCTGTGTTCAATAAAATGTATTTTATTTAAATTCAATTAAGTGTATCAAGCAATTTACTTCTACCAAATGTTTCTATATAATGGATAATTTGTTCCTACTTGGTAATTTATTTTTAATTATACAAGAAGATGAGGTTTTAGAAATCTGAGGTTAGTGGTAGTTTCTTCAGATCACTACACACAGGGATAAGGTTTCTCTCTTTCCTTCTTTTCATGTTTCATCTTTCTCTGTGTGTCTCTCTCTTACTGCAGGCCGATATTCACTTCCCTGAGAGCAAGTCCCATTGAGTTCTAATAATTGCAATGTAAGTCCCCCATCTCTTTCTTTCACATGTATACATATGTACACACAAATCAGAAAGAAACATCCATTTTGTTTTATTTTGTACTGGAAGAAGAAAGCAACACCACTAGGGGAAAACAGGAAGTGTCGAGTATTTCACAAATGTATGAAGCTATGTAATAACCCAAGTCTGATTATTGGTCTACTGACTGGAAATAGTTCTCCAGAATCTTAACCTTTCCTAAGCCAACTATCCATTATCAAGTAGAGATCCTAGGAATGGAACCTGTTGCCTCCTACATGCAACACATATGCTCTTCTGCTGAACTATAGCCCTTAACATAATATTCCAGGCAGATGTCTTTGAGGATTTGCAGAAAAGCAATGGAAGCCTAAAGAGATCATTAAAAGGGTACATGGATCAGAGTAGATGGGGAGCTCTAAGAAGAGATGAAAGGGATCTGGGGAGAAGAAAGACAGTATGAAGGCATATAGAGGCTTGAGACCAGAAATACCAAGATATAGTGGGTGGCTTGCAGCATGTGTTGAGAAGGGGAGAAAACATAAAAATTAATATACAGCCAGTATTAACAAAGTCTGCTTCATATTTCACTCTCATTTCTCTAAAATTACAAAAGGGACTATGGTATTTGCAGGAAACCTTATTTTTCCTTCTGATGATCAGGCCATAACTCCTTTGTCTTCTAGCAACAACTGAAACCAGGCTTTGTACATGGATACATTATTCCCCCTAGACTGGATTCCAGCTCTCTTTTCACTCAGCCAACCTCCCACCTTCGACTCCATCACCACTGCTGTAAGTTCAACACACAGCTGGTAGATTTACTAGGCTCCCTCTTGGCCTGGAGAATAAATCACCTTTAATTCTTGACACAGGCTTCATCTACTGATTGCCACATTTGCTTTATAAAACTGTATTTTTCACTTAGCAGACCTTTTTGTGTTCAGCAAGTAAGCCAATTCAATCATCCTAGCTGGCTTGGTTAATCCTCCCAAATTATCTCTTTTGCTCTGCTGATGATTGGTAAGAGAAAATGCACTTTGTATTACTTCAAAGAAATATCAGGGCTTTTTCAGAAAACGGGTAGACTGCTCTTCCTAAACTGTGCTCTGCACACAAACACCCCCACCACCCCCAAAATTGCATTTTAAAATTGAGACATGACAAACAATGACAGCCTCCATTTAAAGCATTGCAACTTGGTTTAAGAACAGGAACAATTTAAGAACAGGACCCTCTGAAAAATTCAGTGAATGTGAATTCTAGGGCATGTGCACTAGAAAAGCCTCATCTGGCTGGCACCCCCAAAATGCCCCACCTAAACAGGTGGCTACCCCACTTAACAATGGTGGCTGGCTACATGGCAGACTCTCCTTCTTGGCAGAAACACAGTCATCGGGCTGTGCCCATCATAGTCATCGGGCACCATCGTTTCAGAGCATTTATTTAGTTTAGTAAAAAGATTGACTGTTTGATATACAGTGAGTTGAAGAAAATGTTCCAATTAACATTTGTAAAAAAGCCTGAAGCATTCTTGTTAGGGATTGTAGGAAAAGACTTGCCAAGGAAATTGAAAAACATCTTCATGTACGTGACAACGGCGGCAAGAGACTTAATAGCACAAGGATGGAAGAACGAAGAAATCCCGACCAAAGACCTGTGGCAAGAGAAACTGATGGACTATGCGGAATTGGCGAAATTGACAGACAAACTATGTGATAAGGACAACTGTGACTTTAAAGAAGAATGGGAACCTTTTAAAAAGTACTTAAAGAAACAACAAAATGAACTGGACTCCTTGGCAGGTTTTGAATAAACATACACAAATTTATTATTGGTAACATATAGATAGATAAATTAAGGATCTTGACAATTTTATAATATGCAAAGAATAACACGTGCTGAAAAACCAGAGAGAGGAGCTGAGGGAAGTCTGGGTGGGGGTTCTTTCTTGGGGAGGGGGGAGGGGAAAATAGGGGGGGAATGAGGATGATATGTTTTTGATAAATTGTTATGTTGAAATTCCTAATAAAAAATATTCCAAAAAAATTAAAATTGTTTTATGTCAACTCCTTAGATGGTTTTAAATGGGATACGATGTATTCAAGGAGGATAGGACTATCAATGGCTACTAGTCATGATGGCTATCTCAAGGACCGGACACATCAACCTCTCCTCCCAACCTCCAATCACCTTTCAGTGTGAAGGGGGGGGGCAAGAAAATTTGGCTGATCACTAGATGTATGTTCCTCTCTACTGGGCTTTTAAATTAGATGGCAAAGCTTTGCCTTTCAAGATGGCTGGCTTGGTTACAATGAAAAAACATGACACAACACCAAACTTCTCTGCCAGTTTCATTGCCTTTCACAACATATGACAGGGCAGGTATGTATACAGATGTGACAGGGCAGGTATGTATACAAATGTGCTGAAGCCGCTTCTGAATCCCTGGCAGCAGTTCAGAATAAAAACAGATAGAAATGATATATATATATATATCACAGAATCATAGAAAAGTATTGTCTAAAGGGATCCCAAGTGTCATCTTGTCCAATCCCTGCAATGCTGGAATCACGGCTAAAGAATCCCTGGCAGAAGACCATCCAACCTCTAAAACTTCCAATGCAAGAGAGTCTACCATATTCGGTAGCAGTCTGTTGTTACTGTTGTTGCAGTTATTTCAATCTATATCCCACACCTTCCTTCAGAGGAGTTCAGGGTGGTAATGTATGGAGATTCATACAAAATAAGCACCTGGATAAAAAGCTACATAATGGATGTGGCTTGCAACTTACAATTTCTGTTGAGAAATCTGAAGGAAATGTCTAAAGAACATTCACATTATGCTGAGGCAGTCCACTGGTCCAACTAGCTCAGCTTTGTCAAGACTGGCTAGTAGTGAGAAGTAATTTGATTCAGCTCCCATTTAAAGACAAACCTATATAATTAACTTTACAAAATAATATGAATACTGAAACACAACCATCCCTTGAAATTCTCATTTCTCTGAATTTTTCAAAGCAGTTTTCCAGCCGAGTAATGTGTACAAGAATGCATATATTGGTATAAATTGCCCATAAAAAGACTATATAGGTGAATAAAACATCAACAATGCAGTATATCAGGGGAAACGTCTTTGGGGGAAAATGTGTCTATTTGAGGAAATTGCATATCAATATATGTATATTGTGAGAAATTCACTTTTTAAAAACACACACAACACAAACTGATGTGAAAATGTGGAGAACTGAATACAGGAAAAATGAGAACCTGAGAGAAACTAAAATTGACAGATTTGCCTATTCCTAGTAGTAAGTCTCCATGTCTTAAAACAGATTTCCCTAGCCCTACCTGAAGATACTGAGGAACGAACCTGGAACATCCTGCATGCAAAACATATGCTCTTAAAACTTGGCTACGGCCCCTTCAACTTAGCTAAGAAACAGCTTGCCAAAACAAGTGGAGCTTTGTCTCCAACTTTGGTCAAAGCAATTTCAGGAAAGCAAATGCAACTTTCTGTTCAAAACAATGTGCTTTGATGGTCTTGAAAAAGACAAAGCACCCAATAGGTTTCTTTTTTTAGCATATCTTGATCATTATTATTGACATCTTCATCACCAACAAACCCTCATCAAGAGCCTTTGTTAAAAGCAGCCTCCTGATTGAACTGTGGAAATGAACATTTGTTGTTCAGAACTCTTCTGATCTTTGTGGTTTGACATGCAGTTAAGCAGATGGTGCCATCACGAGGGTGCTGCGGCAGAGGTTTTTGGAGATGAGCATGGTCTGGGCATGCTGAGCATGCCTCTTTAATATGTGTCACTGAATCCTGGAGTATGCCAGGCACTAAACAAGGGAGCAGGAAACCGCTGTGATAGAATAGACTGCAGCTTCAAACTGCAGACAAACCAAACAACTATAGAGTTGCAAGGGAGGTCTTCTAATTCAACCTCCTGCTCCATACAGACTCCACAATGCAGACTGCAACTTTTGAGAGATATGGTCCAGCTCAGGTCCAGCAGCCCAACTGTGAAGGAAGGCCTACTTGTGACTATGGGGGTCCATTCCATAGCTGAACACCTCTTGCCATAAGGAAGTTATCGCATAACATTGCACCAAAATCTGCTTCCCTGAAATTACCACCCATTGGGTCTAGTCCTGCCCTCTGGAGCATAAGAACATAAGAAGAGCCTGATGGATCAGGCCAATGACCCACCTCATTGACCACCCTCTTCCCACAGAGCCCAACCAGTATGAAATGTGCAAGCAGGACCTGAGCTCTAGAGCACTCTCTCCCCTTGTCGTCTCCAGCAAGTGGCATCCACTGGCCATGGAGGCAGAGCACAGCCACCAGCATCTGCTCCACAAGAGAGCAGGTACACTTTATTCTGAACACATCTGTACATGAAGGAGGGGGAATCCTTGCTAGATCCGCATATAAACACACACACACACACACACACACACACACACGTGTGAAAGTCCATTTCCCACCTGACTATGCCAGCCTACTTGCTTATCACTTGCACTGCATTCACAAGGTAGCTTTTTTCGTTTCACTGACATTTCCCTCTTAATTTCTGCATTGGATTTGAGGTTTCCCATGACATAAAAGTCACTTCTGAAAACATAACAGACTTTAGCAAAGTTTATTGCTCCTTTCCCTGTTATATGGAAACAGATTTTTATTTTTTTTCTGGAAGCGACTAACACGGGAATGAGCATTAAACATGTCTATATTCTCCTATAATTCCGGAAGTGGCTTCACATCATGTGAAAGCTCCAGTATAGTTAACAGGGAAACATCACTAAAAGAGAATAAACTGTCCCATGAATGCAGATTTCGCTCGCTCCTTACTCTGCAACATTTTAGTGACCACAGCCATGTTTACCCAAAGAATTGTAAGACAGGCTCTCCAGCTTTCATTTAGCTTGCCAAACTGAAACGTAGTTTTTTCAGGTGACTGGAGATCCAAAAAGACAAGTTTTGCAATAATGCTCTCAAGTTCCACTAATCTGCCCATCGGAGGATGAGCTGCTCATTTCTGTTGGTTACCCGTTCAGCAGCTGTGATTTGTCTTTGTTTTGTTCATGTCAGGGCCAATTCTCCATTTCTCATCCCCTTTCTTTTTGTGCTTGGGTAGAAAAGAAGACCAAAATACATGTGCACCCAGTCAAGTGCAAAGGGTACTGTTTGGTCTGTTAGGTGCATTCATGAGTGTCTCCTTTAAAAATGAAAATAAAAGCCAGAGCTAGCAAGAGTTTGGCCACTGCTTCTCAGTGGTGTGCATATTTTAAAGATATTTGCTACTTCTGTACATGAACATCCTTCACACTTGATGGGTACCTTTTTAATTTACAGTTTGGTACATTGCACAGCAGCAGCAACAAACCAGAGGGAGAATATTCCAAAATGTGCATGCATCATGCTAAATAAACAAATCCGTACAAGGGGTGGAGGGTTCTATGGGAGAATGGTAGCTCTACCATGCATACAGAAGGTCCCAGATTCAATTTCCTGCATCTCCAGTTAGGGCTGGGTGAGACCCCTGAATAAAATCCTGGAGTCAGGGTAAACAATACTGAGCTATATGAGCCCATGGTCTAAATCAGTTTAAGGCAATTGTCTATGTTCCATAGTTATCATTCTAACAGTGATACTTGTGAAAATGTTGCAGTGCATCCTCACATTCTATTGTTGATTTCCTCTTTTTTTGGAATTATTTGTTGCTGTAAGGTGACTTGGAAGGGCGATGCCCAGCAAACTGGCCTAGACATACCGTATTTTTCGCCCTATAGGATGCACCTTTTCCCCTCCAATAATGAAGGGGAAATCTGGGTGCGTCCTATGGGGCGAATGCAGACTTTCACTGAAGCTTGGAGAGCGAGAGGGGTCGGTGCGCACCGACCCCTCTCGCTCTCCAGGCTCCAGGAAGACATCCGCAGCCTAGGCAGCCCTGCGGGAGGTCCCGCAGGGATGTCTAGGCTGCGGGTAGCAGCCTGCTTCCCGGAGCATCGGGTGCCCTGAAAGCAGAGCGCCCGGTGCTTCGGGAACACATCCGCAGCCTAGAAAGCCCTGCGGGACGTCCCCGCAGGGCTTCCCATGCTGTGGATAGCAGCCTGCCGCCCGGCGGGTGGGGCACCCTGAAGCAGAGCGCCCCTCACGCCGGGCATACATCACCAGTGTGGGGAGCCCTGCAGGAGTTCCCCGCAGGGCTCCCCACGCTGCAGATAGCAGCCTGCCGCCCGGCAGGCGGGGCACCCTGAAGCAGAGCGCCCTGCGTGCCGGACAGACATCAGCCAGCCCCACAAGCTCGGGGGACAGCAGGGAGGCGCACCGCCACCATCCCGCTGTTCCTCGACCTGGTTTGGTTTCCCTGACCTGCTTTTTGGGGGGGAAATAAAGGGAAAAAAAATTCCTTTATTTCCTCCCCAAAAAACTAGGTGCGTCCTATGGGACGGAGCGTCCTATGGGACGAAAAATACGGCATTTTAAAAGAAATAACAGAAATGTTTCTGTTAAGGGTTCTAGCAATCCAACTATGCTGTCTTCCCTGATATTCCATTTTATTCCATTTCTGTTTCTTTTCCTGTTGGCACTTAACTCTCATGATTACAGAGTGTGTCTCAGTTGAGGTCCGCTCCCACCTCATTTCCTTGTATCTATATGTATGTTTTCTTTTGCAGTTCTGCAAAACTCAGGTTTTCCTTGAGAATGGCAATGGCTTCCACTTCTTTCTCCATGACCCTATTTTGGCTCCAAGCCTGTTGGCACTCACCACTTGAGTTTACTATTAGAGGAAGCAGTGACCTTTTTAGATTAGCTTTTGACTTGCAAGTGCTTCAGTGGAAGCCTGTCAACAATGACAGGATCACACTGATGAAGTCTATTTTCTCCTACATGCTATAAAAACCTTCCCTCAATTTCTGGGCATCTTGGGAAACTTTTCCTCTTCTTCTAGGATAAAAGTATATACAAATGTGCTTTGATGCCGAACGTTTGCAGTTAGAAAAAAAATAAAAGCGTGTAGAATGAGGAGTCCACATTCAAGAAGTTAATCTATGAGCAACTATCATGTGATTTCAAATATATGAAAATGTGATGACCGTAACAAGCCTCAGCCTTTGTCTGTATGATCAACATCATGTGGGAAAAGTGTGTCCACAAGTTTGGGAGATGTTTGCCCCACGTTACCCTGCATTCAAGTAGCTTTAATCCAGAAAAAAATAGATACCCCCTAGTACATATAAGTCCTTTGATGTCACTGAAAGGGTTCTCTGGATCTTGTTTATACTATGGGATGATTCATATATGTGTGATCATTAGCTAGTGTAAGCAGTATCAGCTGACAACTTGCATAAACCAGACGTCAATCACAGATACCACATCAAAGACAGAACATCAATGTCACAGGCAGAAAACTGACGTCTCCTGACTTCAAAGAGTTCATGGGCTCAGCTGTTGGGCAGCTCATCAGGCTCACCACTTATGCATCACCAAAATTAGAAAATGCCCAAAGAAATTTAAAAAGAGGGCACAGATTTGCCTAAAAATTGCATGTGTTGATGTGTAGGTGAAAATTTATAAAATAATTACTATTTTAAATAAGAGCCAGCATGGCATTGTGGTTAAGAGTATCAGATTAGGACATGTGAGACCAGGGTTTACATCCCCATTCAGCCATGGAGGTCACTGGGTGAACATGGAGCAGTCACTGCCTCACAGCCTAACCTCCTAGGGTTGTTGCAGGGATTAAATGTGGAGGGAGATAGCCATATATGTCACCTAGGACCCCTTGGAAGAAACATGGGATATACTGTAAATGCAGTAAAGAACAAAATCCATATTCCTCTTAATGTCAAAATAGGCTCATAAATGATTTGCAAGCATTGAAACCAATGATACAGATTCCATCATTCAGACACAGATTCCTGCTCTTAACCTCACCTCTGGTCATGGTGCTGCCAGAAGCAGCTCACTTCACCCTGTCCAGTCCTCATGTCCAAAAATCAAGTGGTAAACCAGTCCAGCAAAGAAACTATAAACCAGTAGTCTCTGAGAACATGGGAGAAGATTCCACTTTGCATGTAAACAGTTGCTGTCCTTGGACAAACTTATCATTATTTTTGATGCTGTAGTTTCTAAGGAAAAAGTGAGCCTGTATAAGGAACAGAGATCTGAACAAATAGTCAATAACCAGAAGGAAGGGATGTAAGTCAGGATATCAGTGAATTGCTGCTTCTCATTGTCTTTTCATCTGTGCTTTTCTTCTCAAGGCAGCTGTGCTTTGGGTATCACACTCTCTGACAAATTTTAGCTCTTGCAATCCACATATTTTATAAATTCCCCCAAAGGACTGTTTGTAGTTGCATTCTGTTTCAACTTCTGAATTTGAAAAGCTGGACATTAGTTCTTCTTTCTTTCCTTATTGTTTGCTTGTTTGCATACTTGATGATTTAAATATTTTGCCTTCAGACCAGGGATAGACTGATCAGCCTGGCTCCATTCCTTGTCAGTTTAACATGTTCTCAGTTATAGGTCTGTTCATTTCGATGTTTTAAGAGCACCAAAACTGCATTTAAATTGTATGCTTTTAATGTATTCTTGCCCTGAAATATGTGCTTTCCAATGCATTTCCCCCTAAAATACACATTTTTGTTAACTGAAAGATCACTGCAAAATTCAGAGAAGTGCATAATCTGAGTTCCAAGCAACATATAAGTGCAGGAAAATTATGTATAAGGACCAAGAAATTAGGTCAGTTCACCCTGAAATCTCAACCAAACCAAATTCCCCTTCTTCCCTACTTTCCACTCTATTAAAACAAAGATCTGCTTCTCAAAATCAACAGACAAAGTGCCAAGTTTATGTCTGGTTGGGACTTTAACACTTTATACTGCAGGAGAGGGTCTACATATGTCACCCCCCCCCAATAAAACAAACAAACAAATAGAAAATCCTGCATGTAGAAAACTAGATATTCAGGAGAGTATGTATTACCTATCCTTCTGGACATGCTAGTTTCCTGTGTGTGAGGTTTTGAATATATGAAACCTCATCTACACTCTGAAAGAATTCAGACCAAACATGGGCTTAATGCCTTATTTTATTTTATTTCTGCTCCATCCCTACTTTCCACTCCATTAAAACAAAGTCCTGCTTCTCATAGGTCTCACAACCCACGTACTGTTTCCGATTCCCGTTTGCTGGTCAGTCACAAAATATGGCTTGTTGGTTCAGTTGGACGTTGCACTAAATAAGCTTATTTAAAATTGGTTTGCTGTTATGGCTGAATTATCATGCTGAGATGAAACTGGTCCCCAAATTAATTGCTCCATTCAGAGGCAGTGGTTGAGAAGGGAACAGGGAGCACTTTGGAGAGCTGCATATCTTAAGAGTTTCAGGGACACTTCTTATTAATGGGTTGGCAGCAGGTCTCTGTATGTTTCTATTTTTGTTACTTCTGTTGCAACAGAATATCCCTGAGGCAGCTGGTGGCTGCCATTTTTCAGTTATCCCAGCTGCCCCAAATGTCGTGTCATTTAGGGGCATTCTGAAGAAGGAAAACAGTGTGGCTTCCATGCCCCCCCAAATGCCAGTTAACTGGTGTTTCCCCAGTTCTCATCTACCACTCTAACCAACACACTGAACTGACTCGGTTACCGTATTTGATCAATTGTTGAGAGCCAGCACAGAGGTCCAGTTATTTAGCATTATTTCAGAAGCCCAGTATGAACACTCAATGGGCTGCAATTGCACACTTTCCTCAACTGCAACACTGACAAGAATAAATCCTTCAAGTACGGAAGGGAATACAGGATGTTTATGCTTTCCAGGCATGCAACTTTGCCCACCCTGTTAAAGGCCACCGGAATAATTTCATTTCTCAGTAGCCTCCAATCCTGACGGCTGTTTAAACCACTAGTTCCACTTTGCTCATCTGTCATGGACCTGCCTTATCAGCAATGACGGTCTGCAGTGCAACCCTTTCTTCTTTTCCTCTGTGTTCAAGAACAGCTTAGGACTACATGGATTTATACACTTGTAAACAATTCATTATTTTTTGTTCCACAGTAACACAAGAAAGCAGCTCTGCAAAGTGGTTCTGACGCTCTTCTTTGAGATAGGATGTCAGTACTTTCATTCCTACTGGGAGATATTGGGAAGAGTAGACTGGGGTGCAGAATCATGCTGCTATAGCCTGCAGCTCAAACTAATGGTCACAAAGAAAGATAGATTTTGTTGTTGTTGTTCATATATACTTTTAACTGCCTTTGCTTACAAGGGACAGTTCTATATATAGATATATATATTTTGCCTTTTGGGGAAATTAAAAGGGGAAAAAATATTTGTGAGTTGCTAGACTTCGTGTTCTTTAGATTTCACCCCACTTTTCCTGGATTTCTAGCAGCTAAGTCTTTCAATGTGGAGAATGGATGCATCTTCTGTGTACTGTTGGCTGAGCATAGAAAACCCTGCCTCAGTTTAATTCCTAACTGGGCCCAGCAAACAGACATATGTCCTCCACCAGCAGATCCCTCACAAAATCAAAACATAGCTTGGTTTATTCCAAGCCCAAGTATGAGACAAATTAGTTTTTTTTTTTTTAAAGATTTTTATTGGTTTTACAAATTTAAAAAAAACAAACAGACAAACACTTAAGAAAACAAACATACACGTATAAATTCATAACATATTTTCATAAACCTCTTTTCTGGGACTTCCCCATACCCCCCCTTTCTGCATCCCAATGTCTATAATTTTATAGCAACTCCCAGTTGTTACTTTCCAACCTCAGTCATCTTAGTCATCTCTATATTCTAACCTTATGTCACTGTATCCCTTTGTTCCTAAGAACCAAAACACTCTAACATTCATTGAGTTTATAATAGTCCTTAAGGTAACTTTTGAATTTTCTCCATTCTTCTTCCGCTGTCTCTTTTCCTTGGTCACAGATTCTGCCTGTCATCTCAGCCAATGTCATATAGTCCATCACTTTCATCTGCCATTCTTCCAGAGTGGGTAGATCTTGTGTCTTCCAATGCTTTGCGATGAGTATTCTTGCTGCTGTTGTAGCGTACATGAAAAAAGCTCTATCCTTCTTTGACACCAATTGGCCGACAATGCCCAAGAGAAAGGCCTCTGGCTTTTTAGGAAAGGTACATTTAAGTACCTTTTTCATTTCATTATAGATCATTTCCCAGAAAGCCTTTATCTTCGGGCATGTCCACCAAAGGTGGTAGAAGGTACCTTCAGTCTCTTTGCATTTCCAACATTTGTTATCGGGCAGATGATAAATTTTTGCCAGCTTGACTGGGGTCATGTACCACCTGTATACCATTTTCATAATGTTTTCCTTTAAGGCATTGCATGCCGTAAATTTGATACCGGTGTTCCATAACCATTCCCAGTCATCTGACATGATGTTATGACCAACATCCTGTGCCCACTTAATCATGGCTGATTTGACTGTTTCCTCCTGTGTATTCCATTTCAGCAACAAGTTATACATTCTAGATAAATTCTTAGTACTAGGTTCTAACAATTCAGTTTCTAATTTTGATTTTTCCATCTGGAAGCCAATTTTCCTGTCCTGTTTGAAAAATTCCACTATTTGATGGTATTGAAACCAATTTTGTACCTTATGCTTCAGTTTCTCATAACTTTGCAATTTCAACTTATCTCCATCCTGTTCCAAAATTTCCCAATACTTCGGCCATCCGACCTCCATATTGAGTTTCTTCACTGCCTTGGCCTCCACTGGTGAGACCCATCTAGGGGTTTTGTTTTCCAATAGATCTTTATATCTTCTCCAAACATTAAACAGTGCTTTTCTAACAATGTGATTCTTAAAAACACTATTAACTTTGTCATACCATAGATATGCATGCCAACCAAAAGCATTGTTAAAACCTTCCAGATCTAAGATGTCTGTATTTTCGAGGAGCATCCATTCTTTCAGCCAGCAAAATGCTGCTGCCTCATAGTACAATTTCAAGTCCGGCAGGGCAAAACCCCCTCTTTCTTTAGCATCTGTCAATATTTTAAATTTAATTCTGGGCTTTTTGCCCTGCCAGACAAATTTCGAGATATCTTTCTGCCACCTCTTAAAACATTCCATCTTATCCAGGATCTGCAAGGTCTGGAACAAAAATAACATTCTAGGCAATACATTCATTTTAATCACAGCAATTCGGCCTAACATTGACAATTTCAGATTTGACCATATTTCTAGATCTTTTTTAATTTCCGACCAGCATTTTTCATAGTTGTCTTTATACAAATTCACATTTTTAGATGTCAAATAAACCCCTAGATATTTCACCTTCTTAACCAGTGTCAACCCTGTCTCCTCTTGAAACTTCTCCTTTTCTGCCTCTGTTAAGTTTTTTCCTAAGACTTTGGTTTTTTGTTTATTCAGCTTAAATCCAGCTACCTGGCCAAACTGTTGTATTATTTCTAAAACCTTTTTCGTACTAGTGTTTGGCTCTTGCAAAGTCAATACTAGGTCATCTGCAAACGCTCTTAGCTTGTAATGTTTAGCTCCGACCTGCACTCCCTTAACCTGCTGGTCTTCCCTTATCATATTCAGCAACACCTCCAGAACTGTGATAAAAAGTAATGGGGAAATTGGACACCCCTGTCGTGTTCCTTTTTCTATCTTAAGTTCCTCCGTCACTACATTATTTACAATCAATTTAGCTTTTTGTTCAGAGTATATTGCGGCCATACCATTCTCAAAACCTTGACCTACCCCCATCCCATGGAGATTCTTTATCATGAAGCTCCAAGAAATATTGTCAAAGGCTTTCTCCGCGTCCACAAAGATCAATACTGCTTTAGTGTTTATATTCACCTCTAGCTTTTCCAAAATATCTATCACATTCCTTAGATTGTCTGCTAGGTGTCTTTTAGGGAGAAAGCCTGCTTGGTCCCCATGAATCTTCTCCATCAACACTCTTTTTAATCTTTTTGCCAAAATGTCTGCAAAGATTTTGTAATCCACATTAAGTAGTGATATTGGGCGGTAGTTCTTCAGTTGAGTCTTTTCAGTCTCTGTCTTTGGTATGAGTGAAATATATGCTTCTTTCCACGATTCAGGTGTCTTTTTTCCCTCAAGGATCTCATTGCAGACTTCTTTCAGTGGTTGAATCAGCCATTCCTTCAGCGATTTGTAGTATCTTGAAGTCAATCCATCTGGTCCTGGGGACTTGCCCAGTTGCATATTCTGAATGGCAGCCTCTATCTCTTGTTCTGTTATTCTCTGGTTCAAATCCATCTTGTTTTGATGAGAGATTTTTTGTAATCCATATTTATCAAGGAATTTATCTATATCTTCTTCATTTTGCGGGCCTTGAGTGTAAAGCTTTTTAAAGTAACTCAGGAAGCAATTTCTAATTTCATTAGGTTTAGATATATTCTTTCCATCCACTTCTAAGCTTGTGACTGTATTTAGTTTCTGTCTTTTCTTCAGTTGCCAAGCCAGAAGTTTACCACATTTATTTGCTGATTCAAATGTCTTTTGCTTCATCTGCTTTATCTTCCATTCAATCTCCAAGTTCATCAGTTCCATATATTGTGATTGATATAACTTGATCTCTCTTAAAATCTCCTGGGACTTTGGTTTTACTCTTAGTTTTTTCTCTGCTTCTTTTATCTTTTCCAAAATCTTTTCTTTTTTCTCATTTTGTTTTTTCCTCATTATTGAGTTTTGTTGAATCAAGAAACCTCGCATCACCGCTTTGCTTGCGTCCCAGATCACTCTTTTCTCAACGTCAGCCCTCAAATTTATTTCAAAATAGTCTTTTAAGGTTTTTTGGGCCTTCATCAGGATTTCCTTGTCTCGAAAGAGGGCGTCATTCATTCTCCATCTAAATTGACCAGTTGTTGTTAGTTTCATTTCCATCTTCACGGCGTTATGGTCGGAGCAAGTTTTTGGGCAGATTTCTACCTTCTTAATCTTTGGGGCCATGCCACTAGTAATCCAAATTTGATCAATTCTGGTCCAGGTCAACATTGCTTGGGAGAAAAAGGTTCCCTCTCTCTCCAGAGGGTTCCTTGTTCTCCATATATCTATCAAGTCCATGTTTTCAGTCATTTCAAAGAAAGTCTTAGGAAGTCTCCCTTCCTTACTGATTGTTAGTCTTTGTGCCTTATCCATATTAGTGGAGACCACGCCATTCATGTCTCCCATAATTATCATATTGTAATCCAGGTAGTCCGTCAGGGTTTCATGAAGTCTCTTAAAGAAGTCAGATTTGCCTTCATTTGGTGCATAAATTCCAACAACTAAAAGTTTTTCTCCTCGTACTTGTATCTCCACTGCCAAGTATCTCCCTTGTTCATCTTTAAATATCATTTTTGGAGCCCATTTTTCTTTCACATATATTACAACTCCTCTTTTCTTAACTTTGTCTGATGAAACAAATTCTTGTCCTAGCCTTTTATTTGTAAGTAGTCTCCTGTGGGCTCTAGTTATGTGCGTTTCTTGTAGGCATATCAAATCCAATTGTTCTCTGTTCAAAATATGAAATACTTGTCTTCTCTTCAATGGCCCATTCAGTCCATTACAATTCCAACTAAGGAATTGCAAAGCCATCTTGTTATTTTCTTAAGACTCCTCCAACAGCTCCAAGTTGTTGCTCTTCTTCTGATGGTGGTGGTTTTTGTCCAATCGAGAGATTCAGGATATCTAGTGCTCTCCTCTGTTCTGCCAGTACATCCACAGTCCCCTTCTGTAAGTCCTCCTGATTTCTTGCCAAAAATTTGTCTTTATCTTGAATTGTCTTTATTTTCACCTTTTTTGCCTTGTAATCAAATGACAGTCCTTGTGGAAATTCCCACCTAAAGCGGATGGAATTTTTCTTTAACAGAAGAGCCAGGTCCTTGTAGAAGTTTCTTAAGTCCAAGATATATTTTGGGATATCTTTGAAAATCTGTACAGTTGAGTTGCCAATTTGCAGGGCCTTTTCAAAATGTAGTCCTAATATTTTGTCTCTTTCCTCCTTGGATCTAAATGTAATCAGGCAGTCTCTCGGGGTCTTTCTGTCCTGTTTTTTACCCAGTCTAAAAGCTGTTGTAATTTTAAATTCGTCTTCCTCCAGATCCCAGCAGTCCGCAAACTCCCGTGTCAGGTATTCCGCAAGGTTGTCTCTCTCGTTCTCCGGGATCGATCTTAATTTCAAATTTCTCTCTTTTCTCTGTAACTCCCACAAGGCCAGAGTTGCATCATGCTCATAGACCTTCTTGGCAATCGGCTCTAATTTCTCTTGCGTCTCTCCAGCAACAGCTTTGGCATCTTCGGCAATTTGGCGTGTAGTAGCGTTTTCCTCCACCAATTTATTAATGGATTCTGTGTTCTGGTTTAATCTTACTGATATTTCTGTTAATTTTTGTGTATTTTCTGAAGTCTGTTTTGTCAAAGACTCCAGAGTTTGATTTATCTTAAGCAGAGCGTCTGTCACAGCTTCCATAGAGGCAGCTGCTCCTTTTTCCTGTTCTGTTGTTCCTGCTGGTCCTGGAGTTGCAGCTGAAATTGAGCCTCTTTTCTTTGTCTGTTGCTGTTGCAGCTGTTGTTGTTGTTGCCTAATTTTGGCTCTTGTGACAATCTCTTCTTGTGCGCCACTCATGTCAAGGTCACTTCCCACGGGAGCTGTTTCCTGTTGGAAAATTCCACTGTCCTAGGCCGTGTCAAACTTTACTTACCCTCTAGGGGGAGCAAATCAAAATGGCCATAAAATAAAGTGTCCAAATACAAGAACAAAGGAGAATGTCCAAAGGTATAAAAGAAAGAGATTAACACAGTCAAAGTCAATATTGCTATAAGCTTGTAGCTATAAATTGCCACAGTTTCCCAGTCTATGCTGTTTCTCCTTGTAATACACTGTAGCCAGTCACTATGTGGACTTTGTATCACAGTATCACTTTGCGGGCAAAAGTCAGTTCAGTGACCTATTGTTCTGAGAAGGCAGACCGTTTCGTGCTTTCAATAGATGAGACAGCAGAGGATTTTACTTCAGGTAAATCATGCAGTTTTTAAAGTCTTATTCACCTCCCCTCTGCCCTGCTAGCTCGAGGGGAGATCCAAAGTCTCAGTGCCCGGTTAAGTTAATTAAAAAGCGGGTTTCATCGGATGCAAGTTTAAAGTTCCGTTGCTTTCACTTTCATGCAGTCGGGGGGAGGCAGACTTCCTTGATTTAATCCCCCGCTTTCAGCTCAATTTTCGAGATTTAAAAGGGTCCCAATTGTTTTTCAAATCTTACTCACGGGAATTCCGTCCAGAATTTCTTTTCAGGAAGAAATCGGCGCTCTCCGCTTATGGCGACGCGGCTTCACTTCGCAGGCTGGGTAACGACTCTCAGCACCGCGCTCACTCCCGATGTCGATCCGTAGCCTTTAAAAAGGCTCTTTCACGGTACCGGGGGGCGCAAAGGTGCCCACCGAGTCTCCTTGTTCTCAGGCTTCAGCGCCTGAGATTTTAGGGGTCCCCCGCTCGCCGTAGCGGGTAAGACCCGAACTTGCGAAGCAGTCCTTCTCCGGAGCTCGGAGGCAGGACCGCCATTAAGCGCTGGCACCGACCGGAAGTAAGTATGAGACAAATTAGACCCCATCACATGCACGACAACTTTATTGGCAGTGTGAGGAAATCTGTTCCCTGCCCACAACCCCTAGGAGCCCTCAAAGGTGCTCTATCACCTCAACCCACTTAACTAGAGGTGACTGTCATTACTCCCCCGTGTGTGTGTGTGTGTGTGTGTGTGTGTGTACTCCCCCTTGCTTCCCCTCTCCTTGGTGAGTAGAATACTGTTATAGCAATTCCCAAGGCATGGAGAACCCTAGGAAAATCACGCTTCTCATTCTTTTTCCTAGCAATCCATCCCTTTTTGTCTGTCTTCTCTCAAGCTGGGCCAAATGTCCACCACACATATTTCTGCAAGGCTGTTCATGTGTGTGTTGGGGTGTGTGTGTATGTGTTATTCTGAGACTTTGGAGGCGAATGCAAAGCATTAGCATTTTCAAGAGGGTTCGTGCTGCACAGTGAGTTTTTTCTTCCTTAAAAAAAATCATTGTCACTACTTCAAAGGGCAGCTTGGCTTCTCTATGCCCCCCCCCCCTATAATATTGTAGGATCATTCTTAGGAGCATTCTTGTGGGGCGGGAAATTGGCTTCCACCTTCCTTTTGATGATCAGAAAGTTGCTCAACACAGCACCATCATCACTTGTCTTTCCCCCATGTACCTTCCAACTCCATTCTATAGCCTGTTCACATGCATTTGGCTCCCTAGTAGCTAGATGCTGGGCAATGCTCTTTTTCTCTCATCCACTATACATAGTTCCACTGTTTGAGCCACACAGTCAGTTCCTGGGATTTCAGGTTATTCAAAATTTTAAAATGAGGAGCCAAATTAACCCCCATGAACTGGCTGGTGGAGCTTTATGGAACAGCCTGGTCACCACTGTATCCAAACTACTGTCATACACAATAGCCAGGGCAGAAAACAGGAGTCAAGAAGATCTCTGTGGGTTGGTAGCATTTCCATCCACCCAAGCAGTGAGTGGAAGGGAATGCTCTGCACTCCACCCAATTCACCCCCAGCCTGCTGCAAAGGGGGCTTGGATTACAATGTAAGATATATTATCAAATGCAACAATAAAGGAAGCAGAAGGACAAATCAAAACCATGAAAACAGATAATAATAATAATAATTTATTATTTATACCCCGCCCATCTGGCTGGGCCTCCCCAGCCACTCTGGGCGGCTTCCATAAAAACCAAAAATACAGTAAAATGTCACACGTTAAAAACTTCCCTGAACAGGGCTGCCTTAAGATGTCTCCTGAATGTCAGATAGTTGTTTATCGCTTTGACATCTGCTGGAAGGGCGTTCCACAGGGCGGGCGCCACTACCGAGAAGGCCCTCTGCCTGGTTCCCTGTAGCTTTGCTTCTCGCAGTGAGGGAACCGCCAGAAGGCCCTCGGCGCTGGACCTCAGCGTCCGGGCAGACTGATGGGGGTGGAGACGCTCCTTCAGGTATACTGGACCGAGGCCGTTTAGGGCTTTAAAGGTCAGCACCAACACTTTGAATTGTGCTCGGAAACGTACTGGGAGCCAATGCAGGTCTTTCAAGACCGGTGTTATATGGTCTCGGCGGCCACTCCCAGTCACCAGTCTAGCTGCCGCATTCTGGATTAGTTGTAGTTTCCGCGTCACCTTCAAAGGTAGCCCCACGTAGAGCGCATTGCAGTAGTCCAAGCGGGAGATAACCAGAGCATGCACCACTCTGGCGAGACAGTCCGCAGGCAGATAGGGTCTCAGCCTACGTACCAGATGGAGCTGGTAAACAACTGCCCTGGACACAGATTTGACCTGTGCCTCCATGGACAGCTGTGAGTCCAAAATGACTCCCAGGCTGCGCACCTGGTCCTTCAGGGGCACAGTTACCCCATTCAGGACCAGGGAATCCTCCACACCTGCCCGCCTCCTGTCCCCCAAAAACAGTACTTCTGTCTTGTCAGGATTCAACCTCAATCTGTTAGCCGCCATCCATCCTCCAACCGCCTCCAGACACTCACACAGGACCTTCACCGCCTTCACTGGTTCTGATTTAAAAGAGAGGTAGAGCTGGGTGTCATCCGCATACTGATGAACACCCAGCCCAAACCTCCTGATGATCTCTCCCAGCGGCTTCATATAGATGTTAAAAAGCATGGGGGAGAGGACAGAACCCTGAGGCACCCCACAAGTGAGGGCCCAAGGGTCTGAACACTCATCCCCCACCACCACTTTCTGAACACGGCCCAGGAGGAAGGAGCGGAACCACTGTATAACAGTGCCCCCAGCTCCCAGCCCCTCAAGACGGTCCAGAAGGATGCTATGGTCGATGGTATCAAACGCCGCTGAGAGATCCAGCAGAACTAGGAAACAGCTCTCACCTTTGTCCCTAGCCCGCCGGAGATCATCAACCAGTGCGACCAAGGCAGTTTCAGTCCCATGATGAGGCCTGAATCCCGACTGGAAGGGATCCAAATGGTCCGCTTCTTCCAGGCGTGCCTGGAGTTGTTCAGCAACCACTCGCTCAATCACCTTGCCCAGGAATGGAAGATTTGAGACTGGGCGATAGTTGGCCATCGTGGCCGCATCTAAAGATGGTTTTTTAAGAAGCGGTTTAATAACCGCCTCTTTCAGCGGGTCTGGGAAGGCTCCCTCACGGAGGGAAGCATTCACCACCCCACGAAGCCCATCGCCCAGTCCTTCCCGGCTAGCTTTTATAAGCCAGGATGGGCAAGGATCCAGGAGACAGGTGGTTGGTTTCACTCGTCCAAGCAGCCTGTCCACATCCTCGGAGGTAACAGATTGAAATTGATCCCACTCAACTTGACTAGACAGAACTCTAGCACTCTCCCGCCCCGGCCCTGCTCCCACGGTGGAGTCTACTTCTTCCCGAATCTGGGCGATTTTATCTGCAAAAAACTTTGCAAAATCATTGCAGGAGAACATGTGGCCCGTACTGGGCCCCGATGTTGCAGGTGGTTCCGCTAAATTGTGAACCACCTGAAAAAGTCTCCTGCTGCTGTTTTCTGCAGATGCAATAGAGGCGGTGAAGAAATTCTTCTTCGCCGTCGCTATCGCCACTTGGTAGGCTCGACGTTGAGCTCTAACCTGTGTCCGGTCAGATTCGGAATGAGTTATCCGCCACCGGCGCTCTAGCCGTCTCAACGATTGTTTCATTGCCCTCAGATCCGTGGAAAACCACGGGGCTGTCCGGGCTCCATGCAATCGGAGAGGGCGCTTCGGAGCCAAACAGTCAATAGCCCTGGTTAACTCCACATTCCAGCGGGCCACCAGGGAATCGGCTGAAAGGCCATCAACATGGGATAAAGCATCCCCTACCACTCTCTGGAAACCATTTGGATCCATTAAGTGGCGGGGGCGGACCATCCGAATTGGTCCCACCTCCCTGCAGAGGGGATGGGTCGCAGAGAAGTCCAGTTGCACCAGGAAGTGATCTGACCATGGCACTTCTTTCATTTCGCTTTTACTTAGTGTCAGATCACCAACATCCATAGAGGTAAACACCAGGTCCAAGGCATGTCCACGGCTATGGGTTGGGCCAGACTTATTCAGGGACAGCCCCATGGAGGCCATGCTTTCCACGAAGTCCCGAGCGGCCCCTTGTAAGGTCGTGTCGGCATGGATGTTAAAATCCCCTAGGACGACCAAACTAGGTGTCTCCAGGAGAACATCTGCCACAACCTGAAGCAGCTCGGGCAGGGAATCCTTGGTGCAGCGGGGAGGTCGGTACACCAAAAGGAATCCTGTACTGCCCCTATTGCCCAACTTCCAGAACATGCACTCAGAAAACTGGGTCTTCCCAATAGGACGCCTGGTGCAAACTAATGACTTCCTAAAAATCACTGCAACCCCCCCTCCCCGCCCACGTGACCTGGGTTGCTGTGCGTAAGAGAAACCTGGTGGACAAGCAGCGGCAAGGACAGGCCCATCTGCTTCATCCAACCAAGTCTCTGTCACACATGCCAGGTCAAATCCTCCATCCATGATCAAGTCATGGATGGCAGTGGTCTTACGAATCATTGACCTGGCATTGCACAGCAGCACCTTCAGGTCACGTGGGTATCCCTTGCTGATTCTAGTATCCATCCGGACAGGACCAGACCCGGAGGCAGGGATAGTCCTCAGACAACGACTAAAGATGCTAAACAGACAAGATGCTAAACCTACACAGCAAACACTAGCTACAGTTCTAACAGCCTGCTTAAAAAAGGGGGGGGGGAGGCCTTGTGTGGTGAAGTTGCATTCTACAACATATTGAAAGGTATATTGAAACACAGCAAGCTACCTTATACTGAGACAATCCCCAGGACTATCTAGCTCGTGAGGTTCATCTAGCACATTGCTTACATGATGTTATTGGACTCCAGCGCCCATTGCATGAACTATGATCACGGGTGATGGGAGTTGAAGTCCAGCAACAATTTCCCCATCACTGGTCGACACTGACTGGCAGTGGCCCACCAGCATTTCAGAGAGGGGTCTTTCTCAGACCTAGCTGGAGATGCCTGGATTGTACCTAGGACCTTCTGCACACAAAGCATATGCCTTACCACTGAGTTCCTGTCCTTCCCTAACTCACAACCCTTCCCTTAAAGTTCTACAGTGGACATGGTTTCCGGGGCATACATGTAGAGATTCCTTGATAGGCAAGCTAACATGAAGCATGGACAACTGAGGTATACAATGAACATGAGGCACTGTGTTTCCCTCACCCACCCTTTGCAGAGATCCCTCCAGCAATTCAGAGTCTTTTAGCAGAAGCAAATGTTCATAGATTATTCTAGCCCCCTTAGCACGACACACTGCACAAAATCCAGCTAAAGTTTATCTCCCTCAATATATTGAAGTTTAGCTACACAATGACCTTCTATTATTTCTTTTGGCTGTTTCTAGTAAGAAGCTCAGTGCTTCTGTGATCCAAAGAGCAGAATTGCAAACGGTAGAACTTCAGAACAGAGACTGATATTGTAGAAAACTCACACCTTTGAAATGTTTAAATGGCATGCTGTTATTGCCTGCTTTCAGACATTCCATGCTGGTCGTTCCCTTTCATAGACTGCAGGCCAATAAGTTGCCAGGCTGTCTGGTTAGAGTCTTGATGGAAGATCTCCAAGAATAATGCAGGGCTCTATGCTGGATATGATTCGTGTCCAAGAAGGAATTTGTGATTCCACAACTTCACCCAACATGTTGCTGGGAGTTGCCAGTCCTAGTGAGTTGCCAGTGAGTTGCCAATCTGATGAAATCTAAATGTTAAATAAGAAAGAAGGCGAAGGCCTTCAAAAAGTCCAGACATTTAGTCTCAGGAAATTGTGTATATGGATCCCAAGGAGACTGGTGATGCATTTCCCTTCTTTAAAAACCATTGTTTTGGGTATTGTAAATGGTTACCATGAACTAGCTTCAGGTAGGTAGCTGTGTTGGTCTGACGCAGTCGATATATATATATATATATATATATATATAAAAGTCCAGTAGCACCTTAGAGACCAACTAAGTTTGTTCTTGGTATAAGCTTTCGTGTGCATGCACACTTCTTCAAATACACTAAAACAGAAGTCACCAGACCATTATATATAGTGGGAGGGTGGTGTGGGGTTTTTCTCAGGAGGGTAGTAATAATAATAATAATTATTATTAATTATTATTTATACCCCGCCCATCTGGCTGAGTTTCCCCAGCCACTCTGGGCGGCTCCCAATCAGTGTTAAAAACAGTACAGCGTTACATATTAAAAACTTCCCTGAACAGGGCTGCCTTAAGATGTCTTCTGAATGTCAGGTAATTATTTATCTCTTTGACATCTGATGGGAGGGTGTTCCCAAGGCGGGCGCCACTACCGAGAAGGCCCTCTGTCTGGTTCCCTGTAGCCTCACTTCTCGCAATGAGGGAACCGCCAGAAGGCCCTCGGCGCTGGATCTCAGTGTTCAGCAGGAGATGGGTGATTGACTCAATGGGTATGGTAAACATTTCATGAACTAGCCTATCACTATGGGGAGCCTTTAGCCCAGGGGCTGAATGCAATCCGGAATTAAACAACTTAAATGTGATTATTATTAAACCCTGCGAAATTCTAAAAATAAGAAAGAGAATTATGAATGGAATTCAAGCAATTTATAAAAAACAAAAAACTAAATTAATCCTAAATAATGAAATTACAGAAGAATTTGACATTGAAAGGGGGACACGACAGGGATGCCCTTTATCTCTACTCCTATTTATAACAGTATTGGAAGCCTTATTAATAGCTTTAAGAAAGGATGAAGAAATAAAGGGCATAAATCTTGATTCACAGTGTTACAAAGTAAGAGCGTTTGCAGACGACGTGATTATAACAACTGAAACACCAAAAGAAAGTATTAAAAAAGCATTAGTAAAAATGAAAGAATTTGGTGACGTGTCAGGATTTAAACTAAATAAGGACAAATTGAAATTATTAACAACAAATATGGGAGAGAAAGACAAAAAATGAGCTAGAGAAAACAACAGGACTAGAAGCAGAAAATAAGGTAAATTATTTAGGGATATGGATCACAAATAAAAATACAAATTTATTTAAGGACAATTATGCCAAAAAATGGAAAGAAATTAAAGGAAACAGAAAAATGGAATAAATTTAAATTATCATTAGGAGGAAGAATATCTATGATCAAAATGGTGATACTTCCAAAAATTCTATTTTTATTCCAAACGATCCCAATTATAATAGGAACAAAATATTTTATAAGCTGGCAAAGAAACCTTGCCAATTTCATATGGCAGGGGAAGAAAGCAAGAATAAAATCAGAAGTAATGATGGGTCCAAAAGCAAGTGGAGGGTTCGCAGTACCAAACCTAAGAAGGTATTTTGAAGCAGCGTGCTGGAGTTGGATAAAAAAATGGATATTATTAAAAGATATTGAGGTTCTGATGTTAGAAAGCTGGGACAAAATATATGGTTGGCATGGATATTTATTTTATGGGAAAATAAAACAACATAAAACATTTACGAACCATGGTAATAAGAAAGGCTCTATCTGAGGTATGGGAAAGAATGAAAGAGAGAATTGTAGGGAAAACCCCATGGTGGATTTCCCCACTAGAGGCAACCTCAACATTAAAAAGTAATGTAAAAGCTATCTGGCCAACTTATAGAGAATTAGCAGAAGAAATAAATGGAAACATTAAATTAAAAAAATTATGAAGAACTTCAAACATTAGGACTAAATTGGCTAGAGTTTTACCCATTAAAGGCAACGTACGAGAAAGATATAAAAATGAGGGGATCCGAAAAGAAAATTTCAAAATTTGAGAAAGAAGTATTACAAAGTGACCAAAAACACTCTCAAAAATGTACAGATTATTAGGTGTATTAAAAAACACCTTTAGAACAGGAGACTAAAGAGGAGAATAGGCTAAAACGGGAACATGACTTGGGTTATGAAATTGATTTGGAAAATTGGAAAAACATTTGGGAGAAAAATATAAACTTTACTGTTGGCTATTTACTAAGGGAGAATTACATGAAAATCCACCACAGATGGTATCTGGCTCCAGATAGACTATCAAAAATGAACAAAACAAATAACAACAAATGCTGGAGATGCAACAGGATGAAGGGCACCCTATACCATATGTGGTGGACATGTCCGAGATTAAAACTTTCTGGGACATGATCCACGAGGAGATTAAAAAATTGAATAAGAGGGCAGAAGCCTACCTGTTAGGAATTTTGGACAAAGATATCCCAAAAGACAAAACCAATATATTTTTATACGCAACAACAGCAGCAAAAATTCTGATAACCAGCCACTGGAAAGGAAATAATATTTCAACAAAAAGAGAATGGTTGAGGAAGCTTTGCAAGTATCTGGAATTAGCTAAACTGACAGATTTAATAAGAAAACCCAAAAACATGGTCAAGAAACAGTGGGATTGTCTAAATGAATACTTACAAAACCAGGGCTCAACTACCAAAATTTGGTTGTGTTTAGACTAATCTTGTGAAGAATATAAAGAATGTAAAGTGAGAAATTAAGGAAAACTTATAGGAAGGATATGAAGAACAGAGGTTATGGTGACTGAAGTATCAAAGACGTGTGGCATAAATGATGGAAGTCTTTTAAAACATTTTAATTAAGACTGATATTTTGCAAGATGGAAATATAAAATTGTATGCAAGTATAGATCTGAAATTGTTGTTTATGGTGAATACTTTTCTATTTTCTAAATTTCTATTTTTAACTTTTCTTTCTTCTTTTATTCTCTTTTTTCTTTTTTCCTCTTCTTTTTGAATATTGATTTATAGATGTAAAAATAATTATGTTCATGTGTATATGTATGAAATTGGTTTTTTAAATTTCTTTTCTTATTTGATATCTTTTTTGTATTAAATAAAAAAAATTTAAAATGTGATTATTATTTTTTAATGTAGTTTGAAAATACACAAGAGTGTGATAGAATACACTGGTGACTGAACATCTGACTAGCCCCCCAAACATGGAATGGTTCATTCCCTGTTTCTTAAGTTTAGAAAGTTGCAATAAGAATTTCAGGTTGGGAAATGTCACAAATATTTTTCAAATAGATAAAATAAGATGGATAACAGCGTATATCGACTGTTTCAGTGTTTATTTTGGTATTGTTGTATTTTGTTTCTTAAAAAAGCTGTGATCATTTCTGTAGTTCTAAGTCACCTTGAACTTTACACATAAAGGTGGGATAAAAATCTCGGAAGAAACAAATAAAGACAATGCTGTAAGTTTGATTCAACAATACAGCAGAAAAATAAAGATTGCTAGTAGTAGGTTAAACCTCTGTTCTGATCCACATATAATTGCTAATTGTTGTGTCTGGCTTGTTTTCCTTTAGCTGTTAATGTCATATTTCTTTCTGAGGAAAATCATTTTGTTTTGTTGGAAGTAGAATTCCACAGATTCTGAGTGGTTTTACAAATGAATAGCCCCAAAGCAATTCACCAAGATAGCACAATGTCACCAACCCACACTGAATTGCTTTATTTAATGTCCCTGTTTCAGCTGAGTCACAATCTTCAGATTTCTTTTTCATGCTTAATGGTTACAGAGTAGTAGATTCTGTCGCCTAGGTCTCGCTATGAATACTTTGCTCTAGGGTGGATATTCAGTACATTGAGTCGCAAAGTCCATGGGAGACAGGTGGACCAGGAGTAAGAAAATAGCAGGTTTTATTGCTGAGAGAGTGGAAAATATGCAAATATCCAAGCTAAGTTTGGCTGCTGAGTGTAGCATTCCTTTTGGTTTGAGCTTATTTTTCTTCTGAAACAGAAACCTTCAAAACAGGAGATCTCATGTCCCAAGAATCCCATCCACCACCCACCCTGGCCAATGTCCCATTAGCTGCTGTAACATCTGTAGCTGCTGTAACCCTGCAACATCACCCTGCAATAGAGCCTAGGGCTTGCCGATCAGAAGGTCGGTGGTTCGAATCCCCGTGACAGGGTGAGCTCCCATTGTTCAGTCCCTGCTCCTGCCAACTTAGCAGTTCAAAAGCATGTCAAAGTGCAAGTAGATAAATAGGTACTGCTCTGGCAGGAAGGTAAACGGCGTTTCTGTGCACTGCTCTGGTTCACCAGAAGCGGCTTAGTCATGCTGGCTACATGACCCGGAAGCTGTCTGCGGACGAACGCCGGCTCCCTTGGCCAATAAAGTGAGATGAGCGCTGCAACCCCAGAGTTGTCCACAACTGGACTTAACGGTCAGGGGTCCCTTTACTTTTATCTTACCTTGACACTCCACCCTCCCAGCAATTCCTCATCTCATCAAGTCATGCTTCGGAAGCAAGTTTGCTACAAATACTTTTGTTGCATTTGTGTACATTGTGAAAAATTTATAGTAGTATAATCAAGATATTATCCGGGTATAATTGCATATCTTTAATTGTTTTGCTGACTATTGTTATAACACTTTCATATAGATTTTAATTAAAGAAGTTTAGCTATGGGCACTTGTGCATTTGAGCATAGCAGCTAATTAACCATTTCCCGTCTAGTTAACTTTTTGTTGTAAATAGCAACCCCAAGCTGCTTTTTCCACCAGTGTGGGGAAAAGATATGGACACCCTACTTTTTGCCACATGGGTGGAAAATTAGCTTCTCCCCTAAGTAACAATAGATGGAGCAATAGATGGAAGAGAAAGGATTAAACAAACCTTCCACTCAAAATCAAAATTTATTTTGGCTGTTTTTTAAAAAAAGAAAAATGATTTGTTTCCCATCTATTATATGTTTGTTGATGATTTCTGTAAACTGGGTATAGTGAAGATGGGAAGCTGTGTTGTACTGAACAAGGCAGAGGGCCTTCTCGGTAGTGGTGCCCACCCTGTGGAATGCCCTCCCATCAGATGTCAAGGAAACAAACAAGTATCTGACTTTTAGAAGACATTTGAAGGCAGGCCTGTTTAGGGAAGTTGTTAATGTTTGATCTTTTATCCTGTTTTTAATATGCTGTTGGGAGCCGCCCAGAGTAGGTGGGGTATAAATTTTTTTTAATATTATTATTATTATTATTATTATTATTTAGATAATTGGTCCATCTAGTTTTCTGTTGCCTATTGCAGATATTAATATTGTGCAGCCTGAAGCAATTGGTGTAGATTTATTGATTAGTCCTTGACCTGCTAATTGATTTACAGCGGTCCGGCGCGCTTCCACTGCGGCGCAATCTGCTTCTTCCAGGCACGCCCAGCAGAGTAAACACACAGCGGGAAACTGTCACGTAGCTTCCGACAAATACACAGAGCACAGTAATGTCCATGTACAGCTCTTTATTTCATCATTTTCTCAGAAAACTCCAGGACTTCTCGCAGCCATGGCAAACTGCGTCTTTCTCTCTCAAAACCCGAGAGGAACAGACAGGAAAACTCCTCCCAGCTTCCAAAGCTGACGTCAGAATGCTGAGGCATCATGGGAACAACTTAACCTCTTAAGTTCCGACTCCCATACCCCCTCTGCATCACATTCTGACAATACCTGTGGAACATCCACATAGCTCTCAGGTTCACACTGTGCGAAACTTACCCACGCACCTGTGGCCTGATACCTTTCAGGTGGAATACCCTTCGTTGTGCGACTGGATCGCCTGGGCACAAACTCAGATGCTTCCCCTGGCTCACTATCACTAGCATGTGTGTACTCAGCATCTCTGGATTTCCCCTCTGACTTAAAGCGTCTTTGAATCCTCTCCATTACACTCACCGGAGAACTAGGCTCACTCTTGGCCTCTCTTTTTACAACTCGTGGAGATGCCCCACCCTGCTCCAGACCTTGGTCAGTGATCTGATCATCATCAGCAGACTCAGCCTCTCCTTCCTCCCCCTCAGAATCTTCCTGCTCTGAATCAGAAAGACATTCTGATAGAACATCACGCTTGACAGGTGTCTTTGACCTTTCATCCTCATAGAACTCAGCGTGTTTGCTGATCAGCAACTTACTCTGATCACCTGATGGGAACACAAACCTCCATGCACGCGCTGCTGGCTCATACCCACAGAAGATCATTTTCCGGAACTTGGATCCATCTGGCCCTTGCAAAACTTTAGGCACTGGCACAGATGCTTCCGACCCAAACTTGCGCAGAAAATGAATCTGGGGTTTCCTGCCATGCAACAAACCAAATGGTGTGTCACCTACCACTGGATTGTAGGTGCGATTCCAGGTGAAGCTCACATACCTGATTGCCTCCAGCCAAAACTTTGGTGGCAACCCAGAATCTTCCAGCAACACCTTTGCAGTTCTAACCAGAGCCTCACATCGGAGCTCTGCCACCCCCCTCTGATTGGGTGAAGTCACTTTGTGACGTATCCCTTTCTTGCGAAAGAACTTCTGCAAAGCAGATCCTGTAAACTCAGCACCCCTGTCACTTGTGACTGCTTGCACTTTGGTGGAGAACCTTAGTTCCACCTCCTCAATCCAACTTCTGATCAGCTGAGTTGCATCTTCCTTGGATTTGAGCCCAAGAGTCCAGGTATTCTGCGTAAAGTTATCCTGCATCGTCAGCAGAAACCTTGACCCTCCCAGACTTGGTTCCTTTACGGGACCCATCAGATCTATGTGAACCAGTTCAAAGGGTTTTGTGGCTACCCTCTCCACCTTTGGGTAACTGCACCCTTTTACCTTTGCCTGTCTGCATGCTTCACATTTTATGGCACATCCACATTCTACAATGTGACATCCTTTGGTGACCTCAGGCAGCGTCTGTAGTTCTTCTAAAGAACCATAAGCTGTCCTAGCATGCCAAACATGGGCACATGACACATGAGCGGGAATTGTAGCACGCAGGGCTTGTGCTTTCTCAACCTTCCCCTCACCCTCCAGAGATGTTTTAAGAATGAAGAGATCATTCTGCCCCTTTTTAACCTTGGCAAGTATCCTCCCTCCTTTGGAGATTGTGCAGACATCATCTTCGAAACAAACCTTAAACCCCTTATTTAACAAATAAGGCACAGACAAAAGACAGTGGTGTATCCCTGGGACAATACAGCACTCCAACTGCTCCTGTAAAAGAGAAACATTTGCAACGTTAGTTACATTTCGTTTCTGTCCATTTGCAAAAAGTACAGTTTTTCCGGCCGGAACTGCTCTGCAATTCCACATCTCGACAGCAGGGGTCTCTGGAATCAAGTTGCGATTAGCTGCAGAGTCTATCACAAAACAAAACTCTGAGCCTTCCTCACAGCTGTTCTCAAACAACGCCAGACTGGCAGTTATTTGATAAGTCTCCTCCTGGTGTTTGTCACGTCCACCTGCCTCAGTCCCACGCCTGGCTGCTCTCCCAGGCTGGTTGCCATGGAAACCCGACTGGTTCCCATGGGAGTTGACCTTGACAACATCCTGCCTTGCCTCCTTGCTCCGGTGGGGGCAATTACGTCGCAGATGTTCAGTGGAATTACACACGTAGTACCGACAAACGGAAAAAGCCTGAACCGTGCATTCCGCTGGCTTGGCTCCGCCCTTACACCCAGAGCTCCCAGTGCCAGCCCTGCCCTCTTTCTGGCGTTTTTCTTCTTCGTCCTGCAAGCGTCCCGTCACGTAATGCAGCGTTAGCTGTTGCGGATCTTGGGACTCCAGAGTTAGACACAGATTGTCATAACTCTTGTCCAGAGAGCTGAGCAAAATGTACACTTTCTGCTCCTCTGGAAAGTTGATACCCAACAGTCTCAGCTGGTTAAACACGGCCAGCATATCAGTTACGTGCTTCCTGATGCTATCCCCAGGACGTAACTTCATCTCAAACAAGCGTCTGGTGGTGTGGATCTTTGCCCCAGCCGTGGTTCTGTGGTGCACCCGTTCCAACGCTTGATAAGCCTCACAAGCATTTTCCAGGCCCTCAACCGAAGGTAGCTGCGAACCATCCAGGCTAAGCACGATTGCTCCCAGGGCCCTCTGGTTCCTCCTCTGGGAATTACGGGCTTCTGCTATCTCAGCTGCTGTAGCTTGAGCCCCTGGCGTAGCAAGTGGGGGTCCCTGCACGGCCTCCCAAAGACCCTTCGCTACCAGCCATGCCTTCAGCCTCCTGCTATATTCTTGCCAATTCTTTCCGTCCAATTTTTCGAAAGGTACGGAATATGAATCGTGGCCTTCTGCCATGGTCTCCCGTTCTCCCCAGGTGCCCCAAGCTGTACTCACAAATCACCAGCTCCTCTGGCTCCTGCTCCGTGGAGAAACGATTTCCTGCTGCTCTCAGCACTGCTGCATTCAGCACAGGCAAACCTTTGCGTCTTTCAGCTAGCTGCTTGCCTCAGATCCAGGCCTCCGCTTTCGTCAGCTTCACTGCCTCCGAACGCAAACTTCAAACATTCCGGCAGCCTCCAGTGACAGCTTTACAAGCGGTAATTACGGGGTCCATAACCTGTAGATTTATTGATTAGTCCTTGACCTGCTAATTGATTTACAGCGGTCCGGCGCGCTTCCACTGCGGCGCAATCTGCTTCTTCCAGGCACGCCCAGCAGAGTAAACACACAGCGGGAAACTGTCACGTAGCTTCCGACAAATACACAGAGCACAGTAATGTCCATGTACAGCTCTTTATTTCATCATTTTCTCAGAAAACTCCAGGACTTCTCGCAGCCATGGCAAACTGCGTCTTTCTCTCTCAAAACCCGAGAGGAACAGACAGGAAAACTCCTCCCAGCTTCCAAAGCTGACGTCAGAATGCTGAGGCATCATGGGAACAACTTAACCTCTTAAGTTCCGACTCCCATAATTGGGTGCATAAAAGCTGACTCTTTTGGAATAAATATTGTCCAGTCCCATAAATATGAATCAAAGCTATATTAAGCAGAACTTCTTTGAAGCAGGTACAAAACAATCAGTGATATATCCAGATAGTTGTATAAAACATATGCATATTCAAACATAGATTTTTCTTCTTACATATCTAACATATTTAACCAAGATTATTAAGGAACTGGAAACTAAGCCTTATGAGGAGCGCTTGAAGGAGCTGGGAATGTTTAGCCTGGAAAAGAGGAGACTGAGTGGAGATATGATAATCATCTTCAAATATCTTAAGGGCTGTCATGTGGAAGAGGGAGCGAGCTTGTTTTCTCCTGCTGTGGAGGGTAGGACTCAAACCAATGGCTTCAAATTACAATAAAAGAGTTTCTGACTAAACATTTGAAAAACTTTCTGACAGTAAGAGCGGTTTGGCAGTGGAACAGACTCCCACAAGAGGTGGTGGACTCTCCTTCCGTGGAAGTTTTTAAGCAGAGGTTGGATGGCCATCTGTCATGGATGCTTTAGCGGAGATTCCTGCATTGCAGAGGGTTGGACTAGGTGATCCTTGCGGTCCCTTCCAACTCTAAGATTCTATGATTCTATGAATTGCAATCAGAGCAAAAATCTAAGCTCTGTCTCTCCCATAGCCTGTATTAGTTGGCATCCAGCCTAAGGCTATGCAGTTCCTGGAGAGGCATTTGATCACATCCTTTGTTCTGTGGTTTCCATAGAAAGACTAGCAGGCAACTCCATTCAAGATGGAATTTGCAAGTGAAGAACTCTCACATGATGTAAAGATAAACACTACATGAGGGCTAGCAGAAAACACTAACAGTTATCAATGTGCTAGAGAGCTTCAGTATGCTTCAATTGGATTTTCCAATGTGAAACCCTAAGCAATTTACATACAGGCATTCTTCATTCCACTGGGCAACTAAAGAATTATACAGTGGTACCTCAGGTTAAGTACTTAATTCGTTCCGGAGGTCCATTCTTAACCTGAAACTGTTCTTAACCTGAAGCACCACTTTGGCTAATGGGGCCTCCTGCTGCTGCTGCGCCGCCGGAGCACGATTTCTGTTCTCATCCTGAAGCAAAGTTCTTAACCTGAAGCACTATTTCTGGGTTAGCGGAGTCTGTAACCTGAAGCGTATGTAACCTGAGGTACCACTGTACTTTACACTGTCTACACTGATTGGGAGTGGGAGTGGTTCTCCAGGGTTAAAGACAGGGGGCGCTCTTAGCCCCACCTGAAGATGCTGGGGTTTGACCCTAGAACCCTTGCCATGCAAACCATATGCTCTATCACTGAGCCATGGCCCATAGTTTCTGTGGCACTGGCTTCTGCAAAAAACCACGTTATGCTAAGGAGAATTAGCCGCTATGAATGAATATCTATTATTGCATGTTGCATCTAGCTAATGTTCTATACTCTATTATACGGTTGTTTCTTAAATTATCTAGCCTTTGGCTAATGCACTAACTTGATTGATTGTCCACTTTTGCAATTCAAGTGTCCACTTCCAATAATAATCACCAATCTCCAGCAATCACTTTTTATTATTCATGCAGCTTTCCGCCAGCTTTTCTCATAAGGTTTTTCATTCACTTAAAAAAAATAAAAATCCCTGAGATTAATTTTGCATCTGCCTTCCCAGTCGTTTTGCAGGTCTGCTGCTTCAATCAATACCAATAATTTAAATGAATCCCCAGTTTAAATAAACTCTGCATAGGGTTGTGTGATTTGACACAATTCAAGCCATCCTGTAATATACCTTTGGTATGTCTGCTCTTTTTTTTTATCACTGAAGCATTATACATAAGTGAATTAAATCACCAGTAGCAATAATCGGCCAATTGCAGCAGCTTGTAGAGCAGTGATGCAAAGCCTTTGTATCCTCCTGAAAATATTTATTTTAATTACCAATGGACTATTTATGAATCAGGGGAAACAAAAGTAACCCTCAGTTCATCCAGTCGTAAGACCTGAAACTTTAACCCTTTCTTTTTTGTATTTATCTTTATGGCTCGCTAGGCCAGGTCTGCATGCCTTATCATCTGTAGAGATTAAGATGGCCCGCTACCAAGGGTTTAATAAATCTCCTGCTTTTGCTGCATACCTGAGAAAAACGAAGGAAGTGTCAAACACTCATACATGACTTTTAGCTATTTTCAGCTTAGATTGTAGCCATTGCACAGTCCTGACTCATGAGCAATCCAAAGTCCTGGTTTGTTGCCCTGGAGGGATGTTATATATTTTTACTGATATTAACAAATTAATATCAGAATCAAACTCCAACAACAGTGGAGTAAAATAAGGCAAAAGTAGAAATAATTTTCAGTTTATTACAGGATCCAGAAAAGCACGAGTTCTAGAAATCGCACTCAGAGACTTCCTTCCAAATGATACCCCCAAATATATGATAATAAGGAAGGGGGTAGGAACCCCCCCCCAGCAATGTATCTTATTGATTTATCATATATTTCCAAAGAGGAACATGTGTCACTAGAGGTTTCATAGAGGAGGTGGAATTGTTTACATAAATGATGAAGAGAAGCCAAGTTGCATCAATTTTATCTGCTTTAGATTGTCTGCAAACCACTCTCTTACAGTGAGTCTGACACTCTGAAAGGGCTATTTCCCATATTCTGTTCAGCCAACATTGTTTCTGAGTGGGTGGCTCCACCAATGTAAAGGGATCTGCTATACTTGTTGGTGATATCCCTGCTAGCAGCAGCCAGTGTAAGTTCCTGAAATGTGTTTCTCCCTGCCATTGGCAAATTTTACCATAATTATTCACAGGGCATCAATTGCTTTAAGACGTCAGTGGTACGATTCCATGTTTCTATACAATCTGAATCATTTTCTTATTTTTAAAATTATTAGTCAATGTATAGCGAACAAGAATGTGAAAGACGTCAGTGGTATGATTCCATGTTTCTATACAATAAAGGGAAGTCTTCTTTCTGCACATCTCTTTCTGCACAAAACTGCTCCATTTTGGGGAAGTTTTGCTCCTCTTTTCTCTTGCTTTCTGAGAAGTTCTGCTTGCAGGCTTTTCCCTGCTTTTGCACACATTGTACGAACCTGCTCTTCACGCCTAGCTGACCACATTCACAGAACTTGATTATTACTTTGTCTCATGCTATGATCAATCATTAAGTAACAGACATCCCAAGCTCATGGAAAACAAACTGTACCTGCTCTCCATGCCTAGCTGACCGCATATACAGAACCCGATTGTTATATTGTTTGTGCCAATTAATCCCTAGTTACAATTCAATTAGGAGGCTTCATGCCTGTCTAGTTCTTAGCTCAGATTCTCAGCCTCTCCCCATCAATGATAAATGATCACATGTAATCCCCACCTTTCAGATGTAATTCCCGCCTTAGTACTTATGTTAACCAATTACAAGTTTCTGTGTGTATGTATCAACCAATCAACCACAGGCCCACCTGGGGCAATGCTTGCAATATTCAATAAAATAGGCTCTCAGGGTCCGCCCTGACAGACGCCTCATGTTACACCTGCCTCTCTCGTCTCCCGTGATTTTTCATTTCTACATCTGGTGACCCCGACGTTCTGAATTACTTTCTTATTTTTAAAATTATTAGTCAATGGATAGCGAACAAGACTGTCAAAGTATTCCAACAATTCAAAGGAAAGGAGGGAGGGAGAGGGAAAAAAGAAAGAAAGAAAGAAAGAAAGAAAGAAAGAAAGAAAGAAAGAAAGAAAGAAAGAAAGACTTGAGCACAGTCAGATATAAAACAAGGAGACAAAATATACAGTATATTATATGAAAAACAAAAGAAGCAATACAGCACTATTCTAAAACAAGACATAAACAATGGATCAAAGAGTCATACAGACAAAAAAAGTGCCAGATGAAATCATATTAGATGGAATTTGCCATCCATATGACTGTGCCATTAAATTAGCTACAAAGGATGGAGTGAATCCAATAATTTCTAAAATGCAAAATGAGAGGATCCCAGAAATTAATCCAATGAGGAACGAGCCATCTCAGTGGGCAAAACAATTGATTGACAGTTGGGGGGGTAAAAATAGGGGGGAGGGAATTGAATGTTTGAGAATAGTTCACTGCCTCATCAACTTGAGAGCAAATGTTGTTAGAACTATCTGAAACTGGACAGCAGATATTCATGACAGAGCAGAAGGAAATAAGTCCTAATTTTTTTGTCTTGTGGCTAGCAACATTCTACCTTTGTGAAAATAATAAAAAATTTTGTTTGCGATCAGAAAGCTTGTTCTCCTTCACACAGAGCATGTGTTGCAGTGGGGTCTGGCAGGCCACCCCTCTGTTGCTGGGCGGGTTAGTTTGGATGACCATCTGCAGTGATTGGGCAGTTGGGTTGCTGGGCAAATTTTGGTGTTGCTCTGGGCTCTTTTACTGCATGCATCGGATCACCCACCCACCCACCCTAATTTAGGGCTCCTGGTTGACCTCGCTATGCCTGTCATGGGATCGCCTGCTTTTGGGGCAGGGGCCTGGTAGGAATTTTGTCCAATTGGCTGATTGGCTGGTGCCATTTGGTTTTTGCCTACTGCGTAGCAAATCGTCACAACTTGTAAGGCTGTGGTTATGCATTGGTTAAAAAACTGGTTGGTGGAGGGGTAAGGATTGGTGGTGCCTGCCCCTCCAATGCTGCTGCTGCAAGGGAATTCTGTTAAAGGAATCCAGGGGCTTACCATTCTTTCATCTGTACCCTTGAATGGGGCTTAGGGCCATGCAAGCCCCTGGGAGCATGCAGGGAGAGGTGAGGGTCTGGTGCCCGGCCCCATGCTCTCCCCAATATTGTTTTCTCTTACTGGCTTTCGCTGGAATCCGGAAGTCAGTTCTGTCCCTGGGTGTGGGGACAGATAGTCGGAACCAATGCCTAAGCAACCACTCACATTTATGTATTTTAATAAAGTTGTGGCCAAAATTATGACAAAAACCTTTTTAAAAATGTGTGAATTGTGAATTATTTAGTGGTGGCTTGGGGGACCTTGACACGCAACTCCAACAATCTTAACGAAAACAAATCAACACAGAATGGATTTGGGTGTTCCTGTTCATCTTTTGGGGAATGTGAAATAAATTAGAAGCAGAAAGTTAGGATTAAGCAAAAATATTCTCTATGGTTTCATATTGTCATGATAGTCTCAAATTTGTGACATTTTCCTTAAGTACCAAATGTTTCTTACCAAAAGACAGGATTAAACATGGCATCCTTTTGTTTCATTACAACAATTCCTTATCTTCCCTTTTGAAAATAAGAGCAAGAAGCACAGAACAGAAACATGAGTTAATTACTGTCAACGAAACTGAAGAGATGGGGTGGGGGGGGGAGAAATAGGTCTATTAAGTCATTTGGACCATCACTGACACAGCAAAATTAATTTATTTCCATTCCATGGCCAGATTAGCTTTGAACATCCTTTTGGAAACTTCCAGATTCTAATTGACTTTACTGGTCTGTCAAAAGACAATAGTCCTAATTCACCCGCAATCCAATCTCATTGAAAGCAATAAATTTAAATATGTGAAATAATAGCATAGATGGGGATGCCACAATTTACTGTGAGCATAAGGGAGGTCACCTTCTTTTTAAAGCTTAGTGAGTCACTGTTCAGGATAATAGGATTTTGCACAAAGTCTCACATTGGCACAATTTCCCCCCAAACAACAAGTTTTAGATAAACCTTTTATCTGTTTAAACATACAATAATCTATCTGATCATCTCTATTCCATATCTTGTTTGATCCCCCAAAATAAAAGCTATGGTAACATGAAAAGTCTTCTACTGAATAACAAAAACAAATACAGTACTGGCGTTCATTTGCTCTGCAGATGTCTTCTTTCTTTGGCGTTCACTTGCAGCCGAGTAAGATTGTCTTCTATGAACACAGTTTTAACAGTGAGTCCGTAAGTGACTGTGGAGGCCAATTCTGGATCCACACATCCTTCCACAGTGGGGACCTAGGTTTCTGGGAGGGAGTTGATCACAGTGAGGGTTTGCCAAGTGTGCCTTGCTCTTAGCACATTTCTCCCTTTTGTCCTGAGTTCAAGTATCTACAAAACCCATGATGCCTTTCGTAAAGGCTGTTCTCCAATTGGAGTACTTGCAGGCCAGTGTTTCCCAGTTGTCGATGTTTATACTACAATTTTTTGCCTTGAGAGAGTCTTTAAACCTCTTTTGTTGACCACCAGCATTACACTTTCCATTTTTAAGTTCGGAATTGAGTAGTTGCTTTGGAAGGTGATAAGCAGGCATCTGAACAACATGACCAGTCCAACGAAGTAGATGTTGAAGAATCATTGCTTTGACACTGGTGATCTTTGCTTCTTCCAGCTTCCAGTACACTGGTATTAGTTCGCATGTCTTCCCAAGTGATGTGTAAAAAATTCCAGAGAGACCGTTGATGGAATCTTTCGAGGATTTGGAGATGGTGTTTATAAGTGGTCCATGTTTCACAGGCATACAGTAAGGTTTGTTGTACAATAGCTTTGTAAACAAGCATTTTGGTTTCCCTGTGACTGTCCCATTCCTCAAATGTCCCGGTCCTCAAATGTCTCGGTCCACTGCAGATGTGCTGATGGATACATAAAGGTAAAGGAAAAGGTACCCCTGACCGTTAGGTCCAGTCGCGGACGACTCTGGGGTTGCGGCGCTCATCGCGCTCTATAGGCCGAGGGAGCTGGCGTTTGTCCACAGACAGCTTCCAGGTCATGTGTCCAGCATGACTAAGCCGCTTCTGGCAAACCAGAGCAGCACACGGAAATGCTGTTTACCTTCCCTCCGGAGCAGTACCTATTTATCTACTTGCACTTTGACATGCTTTCAAACTGCTAGGTTGGCAGGAGCTGGGACCGAACAATGGGAGCTCACTCCATCGTGGGGATTCGAACCGCCGACCTTCCGATCAGCAAGCCCTGGGCTCAGTGGTTTACACCACAGCGCCACCTGCAACCCTGTTGATACATACATAGCAGTAGATAAATCAGTCTTGTTAGCACCCCAGTTTGCTCTAGTAGCCTTCTGCTGTCATGGGGTGGGGGACGCTCTGGTGTCACTGTGGCTACTGCAATGGTGTCCTCGAAAGCCAAGGATGACAGTGCCACATCTTAAGACTAAAGGAACCACTGGTCCCATAGGCTTGCCTTGTGGAAGCACTTTGAGATCTGGCAAGGCATGCTCTTCTCAACTTCCTCAACTTCACATGATGGTTCCCACGTGGCTTTGGTATGCATATCAGTACTGGAAGCATGTGACTGGGGCGAATCTGATGGAACTTTCACACATGATGGTTACCCTGCCTTCAGGGAAGTGATCAGATAGGAAAGACTTGTGCAATCGGTACTCACATGAATATGACAACCATAGAAGTGGTTTAGATGCCAATCTGGAAATGTGAGATTAAGGGGGCCTTAATTCTTGGATTAGAGGAGACTCTTGAGAGTCCCATAGACTGCAAGAAGATCAAATCTCTCCATTCTTAAGGAAATCAGCCCTGAGTGCTCACTGGAAGGACAGATCCTGAAGCTGAGACTCCAATACTTTGGTCACCTCATGAGAAGAGAAGACTCCCTGGGAAAGACCCTGATGCTGGGAAAGATTAAGTGCACAAGGAGAAGGGGACGACAGAGGACGAGATGGTTGGACAGTGTTCTCGAAGTTACCAGCATGAGTTTGACCAAACTGCGGGAGGCAGTGGAAGACAGAAGTGCCTGGCGTGCTCTGGTCCATGGGGTCACGAAGAGTCGGACACGACTAAATGACTAAACAACAACAATTCTTGGATATCAAAACTATTCTTTCCTATTCTATCAGTGATGCCTTTCTCACACACTGGAATGGGAATGGGGAAAGAACCATTCTAAAGACTCAACTTTTCTCTCTTTTTGCCTCAGCTGTCATCTTTCCCAGGAAATATTATTTATATAAGAATATAAAAATCATATATTTCTGCAAACCAGTACACCTAGGAATAAGCTGGTAAAAGCAAGATTTTCATCACACAGCCAAACTGCAGCCACGTACAAAAAAACAAGCAAACTTGCATTCCCCGAGTGGTGTTTGCTAACCCTTTAGGGTGTTAATTGTACATTGAACAAACTGTAAGCCGGAGGAGCACAATTATAGAGTGCACATATGTAATGCGGTAGAAGTAGAAGGAGAGAGAGCCATTTCTAATACACACCTCAGGACAACATCCTACAATGAGCACAGAGTTGCCTTGCATCTGGAATTTCAGGGAAATCAAATAAGTTAGCATACTGTGGCAACAGAAATCTCATCTGTTCTGTTGTTCCCCATTTGATCTGTTCCACATATTTTATTAAAAAATGATTTCAGGTATCCTAGCCTAGCTGGAAGCTCTTCAGGGCCTCAAACTGACATTGGAAACTGCCGTCAGTTTGTTGCGTGCTCTCCCTGCATGCAAAATTAGGTGACTACTGTGGTACATCATTGTTTCCCACCTGCTTCTATGGTGACACTTGTTTGTTCCTTTTCATGTGTAGTTTAGGGGTTTTATTTTAATTTTAATTAACAGGTACTTTTATTGACCGCTGACTGTGAAGATAGGGGGGGGCTGGAGAGATGCAGTTAATTGGAAATAAAACAGGCTGAACTTTCATGCAAACCTACGACTTGGGGAAATTATCATTACCATGTAAATCTCACTCTCATGCTTAGTAATTTAAAAGCGTCTTCCCAAACGCCATATGAAATGGTAGTGCCATTTATTTCCAAACAGCCCAGGAAGCTGCGGAACACATCACTGCAATGCATTCAGGAGAATGATTACCTTGGCAGTAAACATTTACCATTCTTATTTCCATAGGTTAGGTTAGTAACACTTGCCGTCTACATGATTGGCAATGCTTATTGTATGAATTGAGACTGCATATGTGTTTCTTGGGATGCGGGTGGCGCTGTGGGTAAAACCTCAGCGCCTAGGACTTGCCGATCGCATGGTCGGCGGTTCGAATCCCCGCTGCGGGGTGCGCTCCCGCTGCTCGGTCCCAGCGCCTGCCAACCTAGCAGTTCGAAAGCACCCCTGGGTGCAAGTAGATAAATAGGGACCGCTTACTAGCGGGAAGGTAAACAGCGTGTCCGTGTGCGGCTCTGGCTCACCAGAGTAGCTTCGTCACGCTGGCCACGTGACCCGGAAGTGTCACGCTGGCCACGTGACCCGGAAGTGACAGCGCTGGCTCCCGGCCTCTAGAGTGAGATGAGCGCACAACCCTAGAGTCTGTCATGACTGGCCCGTACGGGCAGGGGTACCTTTACCTTTACCTATGTGTTTCTTATGTTGAGTGCAACCCATGGTGCAATTCTGTTCAAGGTTTAGTTAGCTTAACCTGAAAAGCCCCATTCCCCACCCCCCAAAGGATCCAACAGCCTATCAGCACTGTAAGTGGCTGCTGATATAGGTACATGTTTCATTTCAATGTTTCACTAACACTCCAGAGCTCCCTTCTGGCTGTGTGCCTTCCCCCCCCCCCCATCGTTCTGCCCGGACACTGAGGTCCAGCGCTGATGGGCTTCTGGTGGTTCTCTCACTGTGAGAAGCTAAGCTACAGGGAACCAGGCAGAGGGCCTTCTCAGTAGTGGCGCCCGCCCTGTGGAACACCCTCCCATTAGATGTCAAAGAGATAAACAGCTACCTGACATTTAGAAGACATCTGAAGGCAGCCCTGTTCAGGGAAGTTTTTAATGTGTGACATTTTAATGTATTTTTAATCTTTGTTGGAAGTTTCCCAGAGTGGCTGAGGAAACCTATCCAGATGGGTGGGGCACAAATAATAAATTACTATTAGTATTTGGGAATCACCCCTCCACAGCTGTCAACATTTCCCTTTTTTAAAGGGAAATTCCCTTATTCCGAATAGGATTTCCCTTAAAAAAGGGGGAAAGTTGACAGCTATGCAGCCCTCCCATCTAAAATGTCAATCTTCTTGCCTGGCATATGGGAATTGGAGGAGCGTGCAAAACAAGGAGGGAAGGAGAAAGTCCTGCTTGGCTCCAGGCTTGTTCCACTTCCAATATAAGAACATAAAGAAGAAGAAGAAGAAGAAGAAGAAGAAGAAGAAGAAGAAGAAGAAGAAGAGGAGGAGGAGTTTGGATTTGATATCCCGCCTTTCACTCCCCTTCAGGAGTCTCAAAGCGGCTAACAATCTCCTTTCCCTTCCTCCCCCACAACAAACACTCTGTGAGGTGAGAGGGGCTGAGAGACTTCAAAGAAGTGTGACTGGCCCAAGGTCACCCAGCAGCTGCATGTGGAGGAGCGGAGACGCGAACCCGGTTCCCCAGATTAAGAGACTACCGTTCTGAACCACTACACCACACTGGCTCAGGCCAATGCTGGATCAGGCCAATGACCAATCTAGTCCAGCATCCTGTTCTCAGTGGCCAACCCAATCCCTTTGGGAAACTAGCAAGCAGAATTCAAGCCCAAGAGCATTCTCCTCTCCGATGGTTTCCAGCAACAGGGCTTTCAGAAGCAGTACCGCTTTTAACTGTGGAGACAGAGCACAGTCACCATGACTAGTAGCCATCAATAGGCCACTCCTCCATGAATTTGCCTAATCCTCTTTTAGAATCATCTAGGTTGGTGGACGTTATTGCTTCCTGTGGAAGCGAGCTCCAAAGTGTAATTATGTGCAGTACATAGTTAACTGACAGAACTTCCTCCCACAGGAGGCAGTGATGGCCACAAATTGAGATGGGGGCTTACAACTAAAAATAAAATGATACATAGTAAGAAAACATCGATATAGCAATAAAACATCCAGCAATTCTATGGAAAGAAGAAGGTGTCCCAGCAAAAGAAGATTGGCAAGTTAAATTAATGGAATATGCTGAAATGGCTAAACTGACATTAAAACTAAGAAGAAGAGATGACGACAAATTTAAAGAAGAATTGAAGGACTTTATTGCATATATGCAAAAGAATTGTACACAGGTCAATACACTGACAGGATTTTGAAGTATAATAATCATAATCATTATTTATTACTTATACCCCACCCATCTGACTGGGTTTCCCCAGCCACTCTGGGCGGCTTCCAACAGGAGATTAGAAATACATTAAAACATCAGTTTGTTTTTTTTAAAAAAAATCCCTAAACAGGGCTGCCTTCAGATGTCTTCTAAACATCAGTTGTTTATTCCTTTGACATCTGCTGGGAGGGCATTCCACAGAGCGGGTGCCACTACAGAGAAGGCCCTCTGCCTGGTTCCCTGTAACTTTGCTACTTGCAGTGAGGTAACTGCCAGAAAGCCCTTGGCGCTGGACCTCAGTGTACTTGTAATGTGATTATGAATAAGATAATAAGTAAAAATAATGACTTTCAGACTACAGAGGACATGAGGTGTGAATGTACACAATGTAACCAAGGAAGGGTTTAGGGGGAAGTTGATTCTTTAAATACAGTGGTACCTCGCAAGACGAAATAGTTTTCCGTTTTCTGTTTTTTGAGTCGTTCCGCAAGACGAATTTCCCTATGGGCTTGCTTCGCAAGACGAAACGTCTTGCGAGTTCTTGTGAGTTTGTTTCCTTTTTCTTAAAGCCGCTAAGCTGCTAATAGCCATTCTTCGCAAGACGAAAAAACCGCAAGATGAAGACACTCGCGGAACGGATTAATTTCATCTTGCGAGGCACCACTGTATTTGGACATGGATATATATTGTTATTGTATAAGTTAGTTATTTTTGGAAAATTAAAACAATATTATATAAAAAAGACACCCAGAAATTCTACATGTGCCCAAAGACACATTTTAAGGTAAGAATATTTTCCACCGACCTTGTTACCAAAGCCCTTTTCTTTCTAGTCAAGTTTAAAGCAAGGGCACGTTGTAGCAAAATGGTACATTCTCATTGTGCTCAAAATCACTATCGAACACACAATGGCTCCCTTTGCTGAATTCCTTATTGGATTTGTTGGAAACCTGATTACACTGAACTGTTTAGCTTTGTTTATTAAGATCAATGAGTTCTGCAGAATGCCTCATAATTGCACATTTGATTTTTATAAGGATCTAATTAGCTACTGCATAAATTATCCTATAGTTAACTTTGCCACACGACTGCCCCTCTAGGAAGTACAACCAGCTCATTGCATGTGGGTCTTTTTGCCTTGCCTTGCGGTGCCCCTTCCCAAACAATAGAATTTGCTCATGCTGTGAAGCTGTTTGCTGCCTGTATTTTAACCAAGTCTCTGTGAATGACCCAGCCAAAAGCCAAGCACTTCTGAGTCCTGCTAATTTCAGTGGGAGAGTTGAGCTTGTACTTTCTTCCTCCAGTACAAATCAAGGTTGCAGCCTTAGCCAGAGTTCCATGCTCTCCGCATTTCTAAAGCAGCCACTCTGCTTTGAAATGAAGAGGACATCTTAAGCTTATCTCGGCTTGAAGCTGTAATGACAAACATTTCTCAAATAAGTGTAAGAACGTTATTACTCACTTGGGTGTTTATTATAATAATATTAATCACACTAATTCTTTTCAAAATGATTGCTCAGCTATTAAATGAATTGCTGGAGCCCTTGAAAATTCTACAAAGCCCAGCCTAGTAACACCAGTCACCTCCTGCCCTGTATTTCAGTTTGTTCGGATTATCTCAGAGTATACATAGATCAGCAAAAATATTAATCTATTTATTTATTATTTATTTTAAACAGTGAAAAAGGAGAGTGAAATGCACCGTAGCTTTCAATTGCTTTCAATTACCATTAAACCTTTTATTTTGAGGCCAATTTGCATAATGTTTCATAAACATGTAGGCAGATTAACCTTTTTAGTTAATTTATTCATTAGCAGTAAAAATTCAAAGCACCTCTTATGAGAAAATAATGTCTTGCTGTTAAATTACATGGAAACAAAGCAATTGGGACAGGCTTGCTGAAGTTTGCCCCGTCAGAGCACTAAAGAGTGCAGAGGATAAAGCTTCCCCTGTTAGCACAGTGTTGATTCAATGGCCTGTTTGTGAACAATTAGCAGTATTATAAGAAGATTAGGCAAAGTATTAATTAGAGATGGGTTTAAAAGGTGTTGCCTGGAGCACATACCTTCAAAAGCAGAGAGTGACAGGGAGAGTGCCGAAAGGCCATGGGGAGAGAGAGATTATCTACCATGACTCATGCTTTGCATAAGCATTATATTATTAAGGCATTCTCTCTTTAAAAAGAAAAAGGGGGGAAATAAAAAGTTGGGGCAATGTGGTGTGAGTGTGTTTGGGGCTCATGTCTGCTCCATGCCATATGTAAACATATTAATTTATTTTATTTTTATTGGTAAAAAAAATAGATATCAAAGAAAAAGTACAGTTAGAAATAGAAAGAGGAATTAAAGTCACTAACAGAGCCAAGTATTTAGGAATTTGGATAACCATGAAAAAATATTAATTTATACAAAGACAATTATGTTAAGGTATGGAATGAAATTAAGAAAGACTTGGAAATCTGAAGTAAATTAAAACTTACATTGTGGGGAAGAATTTCTACAATCAAGATAGTAGTTTTACCAAAAATGCTGTTCCTTTTTCAGTCAATTCCTGTTCTTAATGGCTTAAATTGTTTTAAGGAATGGCACAGGTATTTGGCGAAATACATTTGGCAGGGCAAATTATGTAACACGAAGTAAAGGCATACACTTCCAGACATTCACTTGGTGGCAAGACAGGAATTAAAAAGGGGCAGGTGGCATACCGTGTTGGGAGAACTATCTGTGGGGACTGTGGGATGACCAAGCTTTGCTGTTTTGTATAACTTCTGTGATGAGGCAAGTGCCTGTGGTGAGCTGGGCTTCCTGGCTCTGCATAAAAATCAGGCAAAACACAGGTCCTCTGCCTTAAGAGGACTAGGTTCTGATAGCTTATCCCACTGTGAAAGGCACTATTCTACAATAGGGCACCTAACTATGGATGGAACTGGGCATCAATTTGTGTTTGTCATGGCCTTGAGTGCAGAGCTGGAGGGCAGGTCCAGTGTTGCTGTACAAATGGCTGACAAATTGAATGGGGTTCTTGATCATTAACTTGAGACTAGTGATCCAGAGCCTGTGGAACCTGAGGAACTCCTCTTTTGGATGCTTTCCCCTGAGCTTAATCCATCTGAAGGATCAAATACCAAGTATCTCATGTTCCACCACCCCCAAAATGCAAGGAACATAGCTGGTGGAAGACACTAGAAAAGTGAGTCAATCCTCACATGCTTCCCAAGCTGAATGGGTCCAAAATAAGGCTGGCAGCACTTGTTCCTTGCCAAAGCTGCTATGGATTAGTTATTCACTATCATGCCTACAAAATATGTGTTAGTGGACAGTGGCTGTAATGCTGGAGATGTTGCACAAATATGATACTGAAAGACAATATCCTTCCAGGATGGCTTTCAAACAGAGCTAGATAAGGCTGTGTGGAACTCTGTTGGTTCAGTTCTTTTTCACCTTTACTTTTTCATAAATAGATCAAGAACTTTGATGTCAGGGACGGTCATCTTAAGAATTAGACTGGTGCTGGGTATGAAAATTGTAAGCTTTGCCTTGTATTGTCTGCTAACTACAGAACACGAGCACCATCATAAAAATGACATGAGAAATTGTGTATTGTGCAAAATATAGTAATCAAGGGCAGTGTAATTGGATTTAAAGGATAAGAACCTCAGCAACTTGTAATGTTTTCCTTTTAAGAAAGCAGCACTGAATGGTTTACATTTCATGGTCCAAATAATCTGGCAACAATATGGGAGATAGATAAAGCTTTGATGAGGGGATTGCTTAGTATACCCAACTATGTGAATGTGGAATAAGATAAGATAAGAATATTTAAAAGACTCAAAGAAGATGGAGAAAGTGCATAAAGAAAACCATATTTGGATATTACTGGGGAAATATACTAGAGGCTGAATAGCAGCTAGTTCAAACTGACACAAGTAGAGTGAATAAAAGTGTGCTGAAAATCAGGAATTAGGAACAACTCCCATAATCCATGAGCATTGGCCATGTTGGTTGGGGCTGCTTGGATATGACGTTGGACAACTTCTGGAGGGTCACAGGTTCCCTGTTCCTGCTGTATATGAAACAGAAGTACTTTCAATTGGTAAATAAGGCTAGGAAACTAAACTAAACACCTTTATTTCCTCTGTTAATGGATGGGGGGGGAGAGAGTTCTATCTGCAACACATAATGTTGAACTTCTACATAAATGTGAAGCCTCCTGTTCTGGAAGGTAGGACCAGAACCAATAGCTTCAAGTTACAAGAACAGAGATTTTGACTAAATATAAGGAGAAATTTTCTGATGGTAAAAACATCCCAATGGTGGAATGCAATCCCTCAGAAGGTGATGGTTTTTAAGCAGAGGTTGGATGGCCAACTGTTGTGGGTGCTTTAGTGGAGATTTCTGCATTGAAGGACATTGATTAGATGACCCTTGGGGTACTTCCCAACTATGCAATTGTATGATTACACAATTCTATTAAAAAAAACAGCTATTTAACAGTGCCTGGGTTGGGTTGGGTTGGGGGAGAACAAATAGAGAATGATAAATAGATCAAAGGATCTATTGAGACAAGAGATTTGAGGAAACTACGAAACTTTTACAGGCAACCAATATGTGGGGCATAGAATCATAGAGGTGATCAAAAGTGCTCATTATTTATATATAGTTTTAAGATGGAATCATTTTAGCACATAACAACTTTTAAAGTGTAATAACAACAACAATAGCACTGCAAATTGTATGCATTGACAGGAAAAAGAGAAATTATAAATTGTGCTGGAAAGGCAACAAAGCCAAAGGGTATTGGGAAATAGTTGATGAAACAATACAATGTTAAGACCTTCCTCAGCACATGTCCCAGGGGTGCATTTGTTAAATAATGTAAAGAACTGTGCTGCAAGAGATAAAGAAGTGGTAGTTTTAAATCTTATAGTAACAGTGAGCCTTGCATATGTAAGGCACATATGCAGGGCACTGGAAAGCAGAGTAATTCTGTCTAAGAAAGTGTCGCTGTTAAAAATCTTAGAAACCATCAAAATGGTAAATCTAAATGTGTATAGAGCACAAATAAAAAAACAGTAGGTGTCAGTGTAGTAAGTTTGATGAATGGGATCCTGCCATAAATTACATTAACCAGGGAACTACAAGGACAGATAATACAAGGAATTTATTAACTTTGTATTGAAGCATAAAATGATGACAGGCAGTGCTGAATCTGCATCTAAACTATTGTGTGTGTGTGCGTGTGTATACACATGCCCTATATTACTACACTTATAACAGTATTGATAGCACTACATGAAACTGCAAAATAACAAAAAGATTAAAAAGGAAAAACAAGCTTTATCCTGTTTTGAGGAAAGCCTGAAAATATTCGGCGTTGAGAATTTCCATAATGATTTACAACTCCACTTCATGCAATAAACAGCATATTTCAGGATAGAAACCCAATTATTAGGAAGGTTTGTTTGATTCTGCAATCCTTTTATCTGTCATGAAGCAATTTTATGCACCTTCTGGGGTAATCAAAAACCAGGGCATTTTTCATAAACATTTTATTCCCCTGAAAAATGTGCCTCTCTTTTGGTTACATATTTGGTACTTTTTCAAAGGCGGGTGAGTTTTAAGGGGGCAAAAATCTCCATTGGCCTATTATCGGTTTCTTTGAAGGGCAAGAGAGGAACATCCCCCTAGTCCATTATAGAAAGAATTCTTTGGAAGCCCATAGGTCAGGGCTGGGGAACCTGTGGTGCTCCAAAAGTTATTGGCCTACAATTCCCATCATCCCTACCATTAGCTATGCTAGGTATGATTGATGGGTGTTGGAGTCCCAACAACATTTGGCGAACCATAGGTCTCTCTTCCTTATCAAAAGCAGTGTGTGATTTGAAATCTCATGGAATGTGACCATGTATTTTTAGTTCAGTATGTTCATTCTACATGCATGAATGTGTGTTACACCAGCTAGTAAGCAGGGAACGATTTTCCATAATGAAATTTGGGGCAGATTATGAAGATGCATGAATATACACAAAGCAAGTGCTGGCCCAAAATCTGATTTCCATTTTTTCAGAAGATTTCTTCCCATGCTAAGAACGCTTCCACTTTTCTGTTTCATTCTCACTTTAGAATACTGGTGGATGTATGGTTTTAAGCCTACCTCACTGCAATGTGTTCTCAGATGCCCTGTGAAGGCAGATGTCAGATTTCTTCAACATAATGTTACTTCATTTATTTAACAATCAGAGGGTAGTTTTAATATTTATATTAACGTGAGCCTGCTCCACACACCAATCCAGCTTTAGTCTGACTCTGGCTGTGGCTTCACCCTCCTACATTAACATCCCGAGGTTTTCCCTCCAAAATGGAAAACCCAGTCAGCTGACTGGGGTATAAATAATAATTATTACAGTGGTACCTTGGTTCTCAAATTTAATCTGTTCTGGGAGTCCATTTGACTCCCAAAATGGTTCAAAAACCAAGGCCAGCTTCTGATTGACTGCAGGAGCTTCCTGCACTCAATTGGAAGCCACGGAAGCCACGTCCGAAATTCGGCTTCCAAAGAACGTTCGCAACCTGGAACACTCACTTCTGGGTATGCAGCGTTTGGGAGTCGATTTGTTTGGGGGCCAAGCCATTTGACTACCAAGGTACCACTGTATTATTATGTTGTGTGTGTTAGGGGTTAAACTTTTTTTTCCCCTCATAAAAAATCACCCAGACACATTTTTACAGTTCGATTTACACGGACATGTGTGTGTTTTCCTTCAGCCACACTCCCCCCCCCCCGCCAGGATGGACTTTGGTCTTTGAAATTTCAGCGGTGCCATGTGTGAGGCCAAACTTTGGTGCCCACCACCTTTCATTTCTGCCCAGTTCACTATGTCATAGTTGTGGCACCCTGCGGCGCCCCCTCTGCACAGCACACAGTGCAGCAGAACCAGCCGGCCATGCTGCCTTAAATCCACCTCTGTCCTCCGTGACTGCCTGCCCTTCCTAATCTGAAAAAAGTCCTTTGAGAGAGTTACCTCATGATATATATTCCCCTGGGCTGCAGACTGCTGCTGAGGTGATTTGTAGAATGAAAGAATGGACACTCCTTATTCTTTCTAACACTCGTTAACCACCTCAGAATTAAGACAGACATGACAAAAACCCTGCACGCCACCCATGGACATTTTATCAGAACATTTCCAAATGCAATTTCTTTTCTCACAAACCAATGAGGAACGGTCTACAAAATGCAGGAGAAATTTGTCAACACAGCACTGAACAAAACAAAACATTACTGTACAACAAGACTGAAGACAATGTGTTGAGAGTGAACATGAAAATGTTCTGCTTTTCATGTTTTACATGTTGTGTAGACTTTCACACCATCTTTATGGAAACAATAAAGAAGAGCTGGTTATTCTTTTTGGGGAGAATTTCTCAAGTGTACACTGTGTTACATTCCTTCGTAATTGGCCTTTTCTGTCTATCTTGTTAGACACAAGTAAACATTTGCTGTACTTTCAAAACTCCTGTCTCCTCAGAGATTAGGCTTCCTGGAAAAAAAAGCAGTAAAAGATTCATATATCTGCAAGATGGATCCAGAATGGGAATTTCACACTTCCTAGCTGTTTTGGCAGGGTTCAGACAATGATTAGTCCAAACTCTGATATTTTATATATCCGTGGGATTGGCATAACATGATGCATTTCTGATGGAATACACAGGCATTGGCTGGGGTTTTCTCCCACCTGCTAAATTCACTTTACATGTATTATCATTTCACACGGGGAGAGTTCTGCAATATATTTTCATAACTCCAGACGACCCATTATTTTTTGCAGACGCAGCAGTGAAAACAACATCTCCTTTTCATGTTCTCCACTGTCTCCCTGGAATGCATTGTTTCTGGCTTCTTTAGGTAGGCCTGAGAAAGACTCTTTGCGTGGGCAGGCGGAGTCCCCAGATCCTGCACGGTCCCCCCGTCATGTGGAATAACAACTCAAGACAACGTGCTATGGGATTAAATTGGCCACAACTTTATTAAATTTCAAATGTGGGTAGACCTTGGCTCAGGCATTGGGCGTTCTCCCTCCCTGGTCCCCAGCCGGGGACCTAGGGAGCATCAGGGTTATCCAGTGTGTGTGGGGGGGATGGGCCGGCTCTGGAGAACATATGTTCAAGCAGAGATGGCCGCCCCCGTAACGCCCCCGCCGCAGGAGAGAGCAATGACGACCTTTCGGTGTACGGCCAAAGCCTCCCTTCAGAAAACCCCTTTAACGGGGAACCCTGGTATCGCCGCCGCAAGAGGAAGATAGACAAAAGGATTCCGCCCAAGGCCTGATACCGCCAAAGTTGTGACGTTTTGCTACGGGAAAGGCGAAACCTGCCAATGCAGGGAAATTCCTTTCCGGCCCTTTAACAGCGACCTTAATGTAGCAGCGCCCGCATACCTGTGAAGAAAAGTTAACCTGCAAAACCTGTGAAGAAAAGTTAACCTGCAAAATAAGACATTAACTGAGGGTGGGTAGGGTGGGAGAAGCTCTGGAGCCAAGTGAGGATTCCCAGGTAAGATCCTCCCTCTATTGTGTGGGCAGGTAATCCCTCCCCCTACCTGGCCTGGTCTCCTTGGCAACGCTTCCCCCAGGTGGGACTGGACAACTGACTGAGGTAGGCGGAGACCTCCAGGTATCACACCTGAGGGAAGGCAAAGCCAAGCCTATGCTGTTGGGGCCGCTCCAGATCTAGGGGCTGCACGCGCCCACGCAAAGGGCGCCCCCCGTTTTAAGCGGGGAGCGGTCATTCAGTCATTACAAGTGTACTTCAATGTTGGACTCCAATAAGTTGTTGGACAACAAATCCCATCACCCCTGACTATTGCCTAAGCAATAAGATGGAAAAGCTGGTTGGGGCTACTAGGAATTTTTAATTTTGCTTCTTGAAGGTTTTTATCACAATAGAATTGTTTTCTGCTGTTATTCTGCAAAGGCCAATGTAGGGTGATACTGGCTAAGGCTGCAATTCAAATTCACCTGTACACCTGTCTGTGGGGTGCTGTGTGAATTCAGGAGAGGCATCCCTCTGCCTATTTCTGCTGCCGCAGCCAGATTCCCTCCAGCCACCACTAGCGGGTTGGATAGCTCAGTTGGTAAAGCGTGAGACTCTTAATCTCAGGGTCGTGGGTTTGAGACCTATGTGGGGCAAAAAGATTCCTGCATTGCAGGAGGTTGGACGTGATGATCCTTATGGGCCCTTCCAATTCGACAGTTCTACGATTCTACTAACTGAATGATGCCTGTGTCACTCCACTGATGTAGACCCCACTTTACCAGCCAAATGGGAGTGCTGACAGAAAACCTGCCAGTGGTACTCCCACCATTGGAGACCAATCTGTGAGTGGGGTGGAGCCAAGCCAGCACAGGATTCCAAGTTGTTCCCACAGTTGGAGTTGGCTGCCATAGGACCCAATCTTTTTGCCCCACCTACTGCTGCCTTCAGTGTCTGAACTGGATGCAGCAATTGTTCCACTGCTCTGCTAAGTCACAGCAGTGGCAGGTTGAGATTGCTCTTTGAGAGCACTGCAGGTGGAAGAAATCTCTGTCCTGCACAGATGCAAATACACTTTTCACAGAAGTCCCTAATACACCGGTGCTGACATGCTTGAATCTAGCAAGAGCCTGTCATTTTACTGATGCAACTTGTCATTGCAGAGGGCATCTTCACCCATTGAGTGTGACAATAACTCATAAAACCTTTTCCCCTTTTGGTTCCTCACTGGGGTGTAAATATTTCATCCCAGGCTTTTCTCAGCCATGACTCTTGAGTGTTTTCATTCTGAAAGGTGAGGCTTTGGGTATTTCTGACAGTTCTGTTGGTGCCAGGCATATAGATGCCGTTCTCTTCTAGTGCTGACTGACAAATATGAGAATTGAATTACATTGTTCACAGACTGTCAACTGTTCACCGAGACATGCGGAAGGAGATTCTGTCATCCTTACATGCAACAGATCACAGAAATGCAGGATAAAGTGCCAAAGTCTGGGGAGGAAAGCATTGTCATTTGAAGGCAATCTAGACCTAGACCCAGTTTTCAAAGAAACCTAAATTCTAGTGACATTTGGACAAAGATGTGAAGCAAGAATGGTGAGCATTGAGCATGGGAGTCAAATATGCCCCTCTGGACCTCTCTATCTGGCTCTCAGGATACTTCCCAAGCCATACACCCACTTCAGACACTATCCTTCTCCCCATATATCACATTCACTGGCCTTCTTTCACACCATTCTTGAGTGTCTATGCCTGACTAGACTATTTCCTTGAATTCTGAAAATGCTTCTTGCTCACCTGGACGGAGGATGGAGAGGGGTGTGTGAGTAAATTAGCATTTTTGCTCCACCCACTTTTGGTTCTGGCCCCTGGAAGGTTGCGTTTCAACAAGGATGTAACCCTTTGTTTTGGAGTCTGACCTAAAGTGATATGATTAAGCTTTCTGTTTAACTCTATATTTGTTTTGTGAAAATAGAAGTAGTCTTTATTTCTTCATTTCCCCCATATATAACTAACTTCTCATGTGACTGTTGTTAAGGAGCTGCCCTCCTTTTGTCATTGGTTAGAGAATGGAGCATGATGCACAGTCATTGCTAAGCATTTGCCAAGGGCTTCATTTCCCCTTCCACAGAAAAACGACAACAGTATGACTGGCTATGGCTGACCAATGGAAAGCAGTTGTTGTTTAGTCATTTAGTCATGTCCGACTCTTTGTGACCCCATGGACCAGAGCATGCCAGCCACTCCTGTCTTCCACTGCCTCCTGCAGTTTGGTCAAACTCATGCTGGTAGCTTCGAGAACACTGTCCAACCAGCTCGTCCTCTGTCATCCCCTTCTCCTTGTGATGGAAGGCAGTAATGCTTCTGAATACCAGTTGTTGAAAGCTGTAGGAGAGGAGAGCACACTTGTGCTCAAATCCTGCCTGGGGGTTTCCCATGGGCATCTGGTTTGCCACTGTGAGAATGGGATGTTGCATGAGATAGGCCATTGACCTGATCCAGCAGGCTCTTATGTTCTTATGGAAGGCACTGGGGAATGGTCATAGAATCATAGAATTGTAGAGTTGGAAAGTGCCCCGAGGCTCATGTAGTCCAGTTCCCTGCAAGCAGGAATGATGTTGCCTCCATCTTCCTCCTCCTCACACCACCTCGACAAAGTACTCTTTCCTGTTATGGGATGTAGGCCACAGTAAATTCTGAAAATGATAAATTGTGCCTAAGAAATTAAAATCAACCACGTCTTCACTGTATAGGTCAGAAAGGTACTGTTCTCCTTTCTCATTTGGAATGCAAGACCTATATATTATTATTATTATTACTACTAATAATAATTTTTTACATTGCTCAGGTTATTTTCTTCTGATTATGGAATTCAAATCCATGAGAATTTATTTATCTGTAATAATAATCTAATAAAACTGTGGTAAATAAGAATGAAAAAATGTCCTTCTTGGAGTAAAAAAAAAATACTGTTCAATAAGACAGAAAGACCCAAGGACACAGCTAAACTTTTCACTATTGGATTTTATTTGATGATAAGGAAATCTTGATTAATGAATCTTCAGCTCTCATTTCTCATTCCTTTTGTCTCTTCAGAAATATTCTGAGAATGGATGAATGTGAGGCATTGAAAAATCGCCTTTCCAAAATATCTATTTACAAGGCATTCAGATTTTGGGGTCTGTTCAATCCAAGGCCTTTTATTCTTAGCTATTGAGCTAATGTTGTGTCTTGGGAAATGCTGAAACATCTAAATTGAATGTGATTTATGTAATTATTATTATTAATAATAATAATAATAGGACATAATATATGCATGTATACGAAAGCAAAAATGGTTGTTCATAATGCGTATATATAAACATCTGTGTGTCCAAATACTTTGTTAGCTTTCATCGCCTTTCAGTTGTTTTTCTGACACTCTGGTCTTTGACTCCTCCAAGCTACTGGACACTAACATATCATGGCTGAGCTTAAGTCTTGTCTAGTGTTGAGATCAACTTTTGACTCACTTTTTGGGGCACATGTGAAGGGAGATTTTGGGGGCAGAGGGTGAAATGGACAGGGCAGAAAAGTCATCAATGTTGCAGTTGCCTGCCGCTTGGTGGCCACCATTTTCCCTTCCTCAAATCTCCAGAAAGATAGTATGGAATGGACCATGGATCAGTTGTAGAGTATCTGCTTTGTATGCAGAATGTCTTAGATTCAATCCTTGACATCTCCATGTAAGGCTAGGCGATATCGCTGCCAGAAATCTTGGAAGAGCCACTGCCAATCAGTGAAGATGATGCTGAACCAGATGGACCAGTGGTCTGACTTTCTCAAAGGCAGCTTTCTATCAGACAACCTTTGGGGGAAAGTTGTTCAGGGTAAAATGGTATAAACCAGGATGTTCCCAGAGCGCCTTTCCTAATGGAAGCCAAGAGTTTTATTCACTCAAGGTCTGAATTTGGCTCCTACTCCCAACAAATGCCAAGAGTAGGAGGGGCACTTCAACCCAACCCTAGTTCTAATCTCTCTGTGCCTCCCTGTTCACTCATTTCCTCACTCCTGCCTCTATCTCTGGCTGTGGAAAGTTTCCAAAAGCACTTTTAGCCAGTTGCTTCAGGTGGGAGCAGGCAGCTTTCATCTTAAGCACCCAGCTTCAGGGCAGCATTTTAACTTTCCCCAGCCAGAGGCATAGGAAACAAGAAACAAAGGGATCAAGAGTGGAGCTCTGAAGAACCAGTGCAGTTTGCTCATCTGACAGCTCACTTGTCAACGTGGCTGGCAGTAGCACCACACCTGAAAGAATATGCTGAGCGCCTCCTGTTTATAGTGTGTCATTCTGCATGAAGACAGGAAAACGAGCCACGGAGAACAATGAATTCCCACCCCAACTCATATGGACACAATAAGAGACATGCTGGAGCAGACTATCAATTCCATTTAGTCCAACATCTTGGTCTCGCAGAGGCCAACCAGGTATCTGTGGACAATGACAGTTTTAGGGCAGTGCATGCAGTTTCCTTGCACTGGGAGCTGAGCCAAGAAGAAGAAGAAGAAGAAGAAGAAGAAGAAGAAGAAGAGGAGGGGGAGGAGGAGGAGGAGGAGGAGGAGGAGGAGGAGGAAGAGTTTGGATTTGATATCCCGCTTTATCACTACCCAAAGGAGTCTCAAAGTGGCTAACATTCTCCTTTCCCGTCCTCCACCACAACAAACACTCTGCCCCACACTCTGAGAGGGGCTGAGAGACTTCAGAGAAGTGTGACTAGCCCAAGGTCATCCAGCAGCTGCATGTGGAGGAGCAGAGACGCAAACCCGGTTCCCCAGATTATGAGTCTACCGCTCTTAACCACTACACCACACTGGCTCTCAGCTCTCTGGCTCTCAAGAGTGTGCAGGACAGAAAGTGAAGGGGAGGGACTTCCGGGTTAGCGCGAAAAGGTTAATGGCGGATTCCCTTCGAGCTCCGGAGGGAATCGGCTCCGTGGAAGACGGGTCCTGCCGTGGCGACGACGCGGGGACCCTTAGAAACCACAGGCGTGGAAGCCTGTGGACTTGGTGACTCGGCGGGCACCATTTGCGCCCCCCGACCCGCGAAGAAGCCTTTTTAAAGGCTTTGGAGCGGGGAACGGAGAGTGGGGTGGTGCTGAGAGTAGACCGCTTCTTCTATGGAGTGAAGCCGCAAGCCATGGCCGGAGAGCGCTGACTTCTTTCTTTGAACATTTGGACTGCAAAAGTAACAACCCGTGAGTAGTACGGAAATTGGACTTAAAAATCTCTTTTTTTCTGAATTCGGCACGATCGGGGGAGGTGTTAAAAGGAAGTCCGCCCCCCCATCCTGTAGACAATTTAAAGCAAGAATTGGATAACCAAGGTCGAGAGACCACTTCTCTCTTTGCGAGACAAAAGTTAATTTCACGATTTGGCATTATAAGTATTTTGCTGGGGGATAAGAATAGATTTTTAGGAGCTGATGTGCAACCCCCCGGGATCCGGGAGCGATCCGCGAGAGAGCCTGCTGAGGAGACATAAAGAGTTTGACAGCTGTCAAACAAGCTGTCAAAGTTAGAAAAATTTGCCTTTTGTTATTTCTGCTGGTTATTTTTGATACATTTGACCTCAAGTCGTTGAAAATAAAGAAGAAACAAAAACAAAGTAACTTGACTGTTGGAGAATGAATACTAAGTAACTAGAATCCCTCTAGAGGGGGTTCTGAGACATTACAATGGCTGCAGATGGAAAAATACAGGCTGAGTTGGATAGAATGTTTTTTCTCCTGGGAAAGTTACAAGATCAGAGTGAAGCTTTGGCTACAGATGTTATGACCTTGAATTCTAAAGCAAATAAACTTGTTGATTGTGCCAAGGACTTGACTCAAGAAAATTTTGCAGGTGAACAAGAAGAGATATGTGCTGATTCAGAGGAGTGGGAAGGAGGAGCTGAAATGCCGCAGGTGAAAAAGGACAACCAGAGGCCTGTAAAAATGGATTACAAGGAAAATAAGACCTGGATGATGAGAATTTGGTTTGAATTTGAGAATGAAGATTGGAGAGATCTCCCCACGGGGAGATCGGAAGACCTATGGATTACAAATTTGATTAAGGTGAAAGTTGGAGCTTTTGGGACATTTGGGACATTTGGACTTAGAAGGAATAATAAACATGATTTGGGCTCCACTTTTGAATATGGAGGTCTGGTTGGAAGAAACATAGACCCTATTGGGACAGAGCTTCTCTGAGACTCGATGTCCAACATAAAGGACTACCAACAAAACCGGCAGAGAGGGACTGAAAGAGATTTGAGGGCCTCGGACGTGAGGGATCCAGGCTGAGAGCTGATAGACTGATGGATATTCTTTGGGGATCGAAACCGGGAAAGGGGGGGTGAGAGTTTTGGAATCCAAAGGGTGTATAATTATATATTGTTTTCTGCTATTTTGTTTTGTAATTAATATAAAAATTGGGAAATTTGTGGAAGGGAACTTGGGTCGACCTTAGAAAAGGACGTAAATGATGAGTATTGTGGTTTAATCGAGGTCTATAAGTTAAATTTGGTTAATTAAGAAGAATTAAGTAAAATATTAGTAAGGTAAAAGTTGGAGATAAGAACTTGCTGAGTTAACTATTGGAATTGGGATGCAAGAAGGGGAGGTGTGGGGAAGTCAGGGAAAGTGGTTAAGAAATTAAGGATTTGAAATTATACATGTTTGTCTTTGTGTTTGTATGTCTGTATTGTGTATTGTGTGTGTTTATATAAATTGTGAAAACCCAATAAAAAAATTTATTAAAAAAAAAAGAAAGTGAAGGGAAGGAATAAAAATAAGAAAAAAAATTGGGGGGGGCACCTAATTTTCTCCTCGCTCGGGGCAACATATTACCAAAGTCCTCCCCCCCCCGTAGGAAACCAGCAAGTAGGATGGAGGCAGTAGGCCTCTGAATGGCAGTTGCAGGGGACCACAAATAGGGGGAGCACTGTTGCACTCAGGCCCTGCTTGTAGGTTTTGCATAGTAGATGGGTCTTTGGTCTGATCCAGTCAGGGCTTTTCTTATACAGCAGAACTCTCTTCATGTCCCTGCAGCTGCTGCTCAGAGGCATATTGCCTTTGGCACTCACATTACACAAGTCTTGCTCAGCTACCTATTGGCTTCTAGGATTTCAGCAGATGTACCCCACAGATTTTCACAGTCATAAGATTTGGAATATGTGTGTGTTTGTGAGTGTAAATATGTGTGCAGAAATCGTAAAGTAATGGTATTCTGCATCCTTTCCCACATTGTACACTTTTTCTGAACACCTGCTGAATCATGGCACACATATAGCTATGCCTGAAATCCAAATTCAACAGAACACCCTTTAGTTCTAACAAAAAGTATTATTCTTATTATGTTTGCTAAAGAACATCACAGTTGTCACTCAAGTGGCCACACATGAAGGGTCAGACCTTTATTACAGTTCCTTTTCTATGGATTAGAAAGTAATCAATGTTTAACCAATAGAAGTGATGTTTACCAAATCATTAAATGAATTACCTGATGATAAGAGCTGCACAAGTTTAGTGTGTGTGTTTTTTAGTAATCTCTCTAGTGCAGTGATTCTACCTTGGGATTATTATTATTTTGACTAGAGATAGATTCATTAGTATCACAGAAAAAACTAGGTCAGAGTAAAGCTTCATTACTAGGATTATGTCACTTGAGAACTGGGGTGAATTTCTAGGAAGCCTGAGTAGCTGCAGTAATGTATGTCCATGAGAAGAATAGGCTGCAGAGAGCACTGAGATGAAACTGAGAATAGCATTTCCAGGCATGAATTCTATTTTAAACTATTCTATGCATTTAAATACAGATATTCACATCTGTGATTTCACATATTTGTGCGAAGAGGGAAAGAGAGCAGAGAAAGGCTATGGAGTTAAGCATCTGGCTCTGTCCTCATGTTGAGGACAGCATCCACACATTACGCTGGACATCAGAACTGAGGAAGTCTTCACATGTTTGCTACTTCATGTGGAAGTGTCTCTAAATTCTAGAATCCTGAGTTGGCAGAATTTGGTGAGACCCACGCAGGAAGAAGTAAATGCATCTGTGTGAACATGTGGATGGAAAAGGAGGGGCTGAGATTGAGATCTCCTGCCCCATTGACTCGCTTTCCCTCTTTGTGCAGTTCATTGGCTGTGGTCCTTAGAACTATTTCAAGGGTACTCTTCAGTAGTGCCTGTTGCCCAGTGGGGCTGGTGGGGCAGAAGGCGGAGAGACCAACAGTAGGTGGAGCCCAGGCCAAAAACAATCAGAGCCATCCCCTGACTGGTTGTAAGTTAGAAGGCAAGCAGGTGGAAACTCCCTTAAGGCATACTGAAGTTTGTAAGGCTGTGCCCCACTCAACCAATGGACCATCCTTCACTGATCCTCTCTTTTCTCTACAGCCTCAAGGTAGTCCTGGATTGACTGGCAATGAGCACAGTGCTGATGGTCTACTCAAGTCTAGTGGTGCTGACCCTGTGTAGGTATCCCAGAGAATGAAGCAGGGGGGTAGAACAGGTAAATTGAATAGCTAATAAAATCAGTCACTTGGATGATAGGGGCACAAAAGCATTATTCGGGTGGTTATGTGGATTAGTGTTAAGACCAATTGGTAGGTCATTAGCACTCTGCTGATGATGCCCCCCACCTTGGACACTCTCTCCATTGAGAAAGATAACATGGTGGATTCCCAGCACCAATCAGAGCAGAGCGGCTGCTTAGCTCCCACCTCCCCACCACTACCCACATTGGCTAAATGTGTTGTGGGATGTTGGTTTGAGTGACTGGTGGCTGCAGTGCTGCCAGGGAGCTCAAGTGGCAGTGAGAGCCCAGGCAGGATAAGTCTCGGCCTTATTAGATCCTGGAAGCTGCCTGAGTATGTTGGATGGTGGAGTCTAAACCTCCAAAGAACTTCCAGAACAGGTCTGAGGGACTCTCCAGATGTTGATGAACCACAACTCCCATCATCCCTTACCATAGATCATCCTAGCTATGGCTAATGGGAGCTGCAGTCCATGAACTTCTGAAGGACCACAGGGTCTCTATAACCTAAGTATTGCTTCTATTCTGCACACACACACACACACACACACACACACACACACACACACATTTCCATTCCCCCCTCTTCCTCTCACTGTGCCTTGACAATTGAATTAAATATTTACACCCTGATTATTACCTGCTGAGAGCTGGAGTTGAGCCTGGTGGTACCACAGTGGGCCATATCATGTAAAGTTGCCTATAAGCCTGACATCCATCGAATAAAGGAAGAGCACTATATCACCGGGCCCAATCTAGCAAATCATGAAAGCCTTGCTGAGAATGGTTTCCCTGGAAACTGCCTGCACTGCCATAAGAAGAACTGCCTCATCCTTTCAAAGGCCTCATTCTTGAAAACTGCTAATAGTATTATCTGTTATCATAGTTCTATAAGCAGGTTGAATATTACGGTTGTCTAGAAACTGGTTAAAATAATTTTGACTACAACCCTTTCCCAACCAATAAATAATTGAATCACTTCCTCCCCTTTTCTATTTTATGAATTTCTCTTCACACTCTGTCAGCACAACAAAATAACAGGACTTCAAAACACTAATTTTGAAGATCAGTTTCAGAGATTGGAGTTGTTCAGGGCTTTTTCTTTTTAAAGAACGAACTCTATCAAAGCCACAGAATTTTTGTTTTTATTTCTGTGTGAATGTTGCTAGCATTCTCTTCTTATTCCAGTTTGTGGTTTGCATAATGGGCCACAATTTCCACTTTTCAAGCAACTCTGTTCAGTATGAACATTCCTGGCTTGTTGCTGCCCCCCCCCCAAAAAAAAGTTCTCTTTGGCAAGAACATCCATAATTTAGTATATGCATGTCTGTGCACATATAAATACCATATTTTCACAATTAGGGTTGGGTTGGGTCAGGTATTTGATTCAGCAGCGGCATGACTCTCAGATTATATTTTCCACAATTTACCCAGCACCACAACCTATTCTGGCCGGTCTGCTAATGTCCGTTCATGTGATACAGCCCTACAGTTTTTGCAATTACAGTTATGGTCAGGTTTTCCATATCTTCCTTGCTGCGAGAAGCTTGAATCAATATTTATGTTGAGCTTGGTTCCCTTTGCACTTCATTTGTCAGGGCCCAGCACTTTTTGGCTTTGTGGATTTAACCAACAGTATCTCTGGTAAAAAGGTTTGCAGCCCTCTAAGGGAAGAGAAGTCATTAGTTGTACTTTGTGCTACTTGCTTCTGTCAGAAAACAGCCCTAAACTAATGATGTGATTTATGTAGTCGGCCCCGGCACGCTCTCATTGCCTTCATTCATTTCCAGTCCCTCCCTGCACCACATGAATGACCACAGCCCTGATGGCCATCAAACATTCAAAGGTATTTACTTACAATATAGATTTTGTTTGTGTAGCACATTAGTTGGACAATCCTACTGTGCAAACATGGTGACGTTTAATTCATAAACATACTCTTATTTAAGGCCTATTCTAATGACTTCTCAGCACATGGCTGCACATTTTTATTGCTCCTGCTGAAGAAGAAGAAGAAGAAGAAGAAATTCTTCCATCTCAAGTGCAAATTATTCTCTCCATGTTACCAGCATCTTTCCAAATGTGGACTGGAAAATACAGACATGTGGGGGAAAATATGCTGATTCAATCTTTTTGCAATGAGTATGAGACAGTGAGAGTCAGAGGGAAAACACTGGGATCTGTAGCTTTGTGGATGGGCATGTAATTTAGGTGGTTCAGACATGCATGTATACATATATACACTGTGTGTGTGTGTGTGTGTGACTTCGAGACTCAGTGACAAGTGGCTAATAAGTTTAATGAATAAATAAAGCAATTAAATGGGTGAGTGGTTTCCAAGTTAATAAATCAATCATAAATAAATCACTGCAGTGAAAGACAGAAGGCTTTACCAGGGGTATCAACTTGAATAAAATATTTGGGGGGTAGGTAAGCCCGAAGCCACATAATCAATCACATGATGCAGTACATGCACACCATTTGAATGGCAATGCCCATCAATTTTTGGGGGGGTGGGGTGGTCCCGCAAATATTTTATTGGGGTGGGGGCCAAAGACCCCTCAGCTCCCAGGCCTTTACATTCAAAAGCTTGAACAATATCCTGGCAGCAGATCACGTTTCTTTCCCATCTTGAGATCTAAATTTGGTTTGCAGCCCTTTCTCTCTCCAGGCAGCAGCATATCTATAATGTTGTCTGTCTCTCTGTGCCCAACTTTATTTTGAAGGTTTTTCTTCTTTGCATATGCACTTAAAATTGCTTGGGAGAAATGATGAAAACAAGGCAGGGAGGTGCCAGAGCTTAAGCAAATATACAACAGGAAGCAGATGGGAAATTTTGTGAAGCAGAATAAGGAATAAACTAGGCTTAAATAGAAAATTGTTCGGGATTACTCAGGTTTAACTAATTACATAAACTGGCAATTTTAGGCTGCCGTCCTGCTCTTGGTTATGCATGTACAAGCCTTGCTGAAATTGATGGAAACTATGCATGTATAATTGATTTCAGGACTCACGTCCCAAACTTTCCCTTCAGCTTCTCCTATCCTCATGCTGATTTTCCTGAAACGTTCAAAAACAAATTCTTATGATTGAGTCTCACCAATGGGAGAAATGGCCCCCAAGCCTTGAAATGGCCCATGTGCTTATTCCAGTAATCAGACAGCTACTTCAACTAATTAAAAGAAAAAGGTTCAGTAAAATCTGCCATAAGATATCCCAGCTGACAAGTGGTGTCCAACTGGTCTCCTTCTGCTGAAGGAAAACATATGTCAGTGGAACAAGGAAGGAGGCAAATTTTGCTCACAACCCCCAAATCTTGTTATGATCACCCCTCATAACCCCCAAATCTGGTCCAAAGGCATCCACAGCCCTCTAGAGTTGGTTTGGGCATCAGGAAACTGCAGAGTGAGGGGAATAACCAAAACTTGTTTACCTCTTCATTTCCATTTCAGAAGCAGCTTTATATGTGTGGAACTACTGGGCAGGGAAAATAAGTCTAGGTGGAACTTTTCCCACAGTTCTTTGAATCCATGTTAACGTATCACCACCCCTTTAAAACGTTGTATGAATGAGTGGGTTTGAGTGCACCCAATGACACATTCATTATTAAGTCTGAAAGATCCATCACGGAGTCGTTTTGGAGGATTACTGATCATGTGGGAAGAGCCACTTGTGTACACAGTTAAAAATAAAAAGGTATGGTAAAGGTAAGGGACCCCTGGATGGTTAAGTCCAGTCAAATTCAACAATGGGGTATGGCGCTCATCTTGCTTTCAGGCCAAGGAAGCCTGTGGTTGTCTGCAGACAGCTTTCCGGGTCATGTGGCTAGCATGACTAAACTACTCTGGTGCATGGAACACTGTGACGAGTGCCAGAGCACACGGAAACACCTTCTACCTTCCCGTCACAGTGGTACCTTTTTATCTACTTGTGCTGGTATGCTTTTGAACTGCTAGGTTGGCAGGAGCTGGGACAAACCAATGGGAATTCACCCCATTGAGCCCATTTGAACTAAAGGGGCTCCTTCAGACCCTGTAATGGATGTATGGGTCTTTGACATGCATGATCCTGCTCTTCCTTCATAGGTTCATATAACTCTTGAGCAAGGCTGTTTTATAAAAGAAATGCATCTGCTCCATTAGCTATGCAGCCTCTATTCTCTGGCTAAAAAGACTCTTATAATGCTAACTGATGCTCTTGTGACCTCCCTACTTGACTATTGTATTGCACTATATGTGGAGCTGCCCTTGAAGGCAACCTGGAAGCTTTTGGGATATGCAAAATGCTGCTGTGCAGCTGTCATTACAGATGTGAAATGACATTAACACATTGCTTACTTTGTAAGTCTTTCACAACCCATCTCCCACACATCTAAGAAACAGTGGATGAATGTTACTGAAGTACTTCATATGTCGTAGTGTAAGAAATATCTGAAATGACCCTTTCATTCTTTTCTCTAAGGTTATACTGTTGTTCCTGCCGTCTGAGAATTCCAGCGCAGTGTTGGAGTAAGGCAGATGTTGTAAGACCAGAGAGTCTCAAATGTGTTGGAGAGCCCTGGGGCCTCAGAATGTAGTGTGCCATAGGACATCCATGTCCTTTTAATCCATATTGGAAGCAAAGCAACATCTGAATAGCCAGGCAATTCAGAAAATGATGTCACAGTCCCAATGAATATATCTTTATACTGTCAACACAATGTTAAGTCTGGAGTGGAAAATAAGATCTCCCTGGGGATTCTCTCCCACAATGAAATAATTGAGATATCAAGTGCCCCGCGAGGTAGAATCTTAAAGTCTACCCATTGACAAATATATACATGGGGGTGGGGAATAGTAAGGCAGAGGGGAAATAGTGTAATATTCCTTCTATTTTTGCATTTGGGGAAAAGCCAGCAAGCCAAACTGTGGACCATCTGGAGATGAAGTATAATGCAGAAGGCCAACAAAAACATAATTACAACAATTGGCCTAGAAATAACAAGAGAATTTATTAAGAACAGTCTGAGCAGGGCAGGCCAGGAAGAAACCTGACTTCCATTTCAAATTCTGCCTAAGTGTGGGAAATGGAGAGGAGATTTCCTCACATTAAGGCTCAACATGACTCTTCAGCAAGACAGGGTAGAATTCATGCACGTCCCCTAAGCAAGGAACCGCAGCAGCGTTTGAAATTCCTCTCATTTGCTGGCATTAAAAAACAACAACACCCTATACAGCTTCAAAGGCATGTTATTCAAGGGCCTTCCCAAGTATCAAAGTTTGTTTTGCAACATGGTGATGCTACAAGACAGGAAAGGAAGTATGTAAGCCGTTGCATGGCGGAGAAGGGAGCACAGCCTAATGAATACTGGGTGCAAGGTCAGTCTTGGAGGTGCTGTTAAAAGGGAAGGGGCCTTCCAACCACCTGAAGGGAAGGATGTATTGATTACACAGTAAAGATTAAGTAAAATTCTCTTGCATTGAAAAGGCAGACGGTTTTAAAAGGCTGGGAATGTACATTACAGCTGTGGTTTTCTACTTAAAATAAAAGGATGGTGCACTTATCTTGAGGCTCAGCCCTGCAACCCACTAGACATGGTTAAGGGTAAATCAAGGTTGAAAAGGGAGTGAATGAAAGAGTCCCCAGATAACCAGGACCTCTTAATTTTGCCTTGTTTTCAGTGTAATTAAAACACGTGTTTACTTATTATCAGGATTTCCCCCCCCCCAGTTGAACTCACAGGAACTCAGTTCTGACACCTCTCTGGTGGGCACCCTTGCCATTCTGAGAGAATGAGGGAGGTGTTCATGGTGAGTTCCAGCACCTATTTTCTAGAAAAAATAGCACTGCTTATTATTACATTTATATCCGAACTATCATCAAGGTGGCACACGTGCCTCCCCTCCATGTTATCCTCACAACAACCTTGTGAGGTAAGTTAAGCTGAGAGCTGGTGACTGGACCAAAGTCACCTAGAGAGCTTCATGATCAAATGGGGATTTGAACCCTGGTCTTTCAGCTCCTAGTCTAAGACCTAAAAAGCAACTGTGGTGTCCTGCAAGCAGACAACAGCCCTAAACATTATCTAGAGAGAGAGAGAGAGAGAAATAACAATAGAGCTGATACCAATAGCTAAGCAACAGCCAACTTTGCATTTACTCACTTCTCTTGGGTTAGGCCAGGAGGGTCTTAGGGGGCTGTTCTTGTGACATTTGCTTTTTTGGTAAGTCTTTTTTATACTGAATCAGATCAGTGGTCCATCTAATTGAGTACTTCTTATTTGGTGATCAGTCGTAGCTGAGTAAGATTGTCTTCCATGAACACAGTCTTAACAGCGAGTCCGTAAGTGACTGTGGATGCCAATTCTGGATCCATACGTTCTTCCACAGTGGGGACATAGGTTTCCAGGCAGGAGTTGATCTTGGTGAGGGTTTGCCAAACATGCCTTCCTCTTAGCACGTTTCTCCCCTTTGTCCTGAGCCTGAGCATCTTCAAAGTCCACGACACCTTTGGTAAAGACTGTTCTCCAATTGGAGTGCTCGCAGGCTAGTGTTTCCCAATTATTCATGTTTATCCTACTTTTTTAAAGATTTGCCTTGAGAGAGTCTTTAAACCTCTTTTGTTGATCACCAGCACTACGCTTTCCATTTTTAAGTTTGGAATAGAGTAGTTGCTTTGGAAGACAATAATCAGGCACCCGAACAACATGACTAGTCCAACGAAGTTGATGTTGAAGAATAATTGCTTTGGCACTGGTGCTCGTTGCATCTTCCAGTACACTGGCATTAGTTCACCTGTCTTCCCAAGTGATATTTAGAGTTTTTTGGAGACACTGTGATGGAATCTTTTGAGGAGTTGGAGAGTGGAGTTTATAAGTGGTCCATGTTTCACAAGCATACAGTAATGTTGGTTGTACAACAGCTTTGTAAACAAGCATTTTGGTTTCCCTGTGAATGCCCCGGTCTGAGTACTACTGGTGTCAGCTCTCCAGTGTCTGAGACAAAGGACATTTCCAGTCCTACTTGATGCTGGGGGTTGAACCCGAGACCTTCCAGATGCAAAGCAGATGCTCAGTCACTCAACTATGATCTTTCCCCATTTCCTTTGTCTTGAAGGGGGGGGGGTGGACGGATGAAATAACGAGAAATAACAAGGAAGTGTCAGGTGGGAAATCCTTTATGTTAGGTGAACATTATGGACCAAATTTCTGCTGTGCCGATCTCTCTTGAATTCATTGGTATTGCAGTCAGAATGAATTTGTGCCTATAAGATGAGACAGGTGAGCAGAAGCTAAATCTGCATTATAAAGTATCAGTAAAAGCTAAGCAGGTGTGAAATCTGTGTTCATGTATTTAAATGAATGATTTACAGCTTCCTATGTAAAATAAATAAGATTTATGGCCGGTGAGAATGCTCAGAGATTTAAACATGGCTGCAGTAGTCAGTAGAGATATGGAAATGCCAACTTTGACCATATAAACGTTAAACACTAGTACACTGGGTTTGCTGATTGTGCAATTTGCTTTGTTTTGCATATGTACATACACCCTTAACTTACAATAATGTGGAATTAAAAGCTCTATAGGTGGCTCCCTCTTTTCTAAAGCACACTTTATCCATCATGTCTATTTCAAGGGTATTCTCTAAACCACTATGACTTCATACTGGTGCCAAATGTTCTATTTAGGAGCCTTACTGGAAGTAACTTGAAACTTGACCAGTCTTGGAGGCAGAAGTCGTGACACTTCAATAGTACATCTTCATGGAGAGACATGATGGGTGAGGTGAGCATTTAAGATGTAAGGTGAACTGAGTTTTCTGGGGATGGCCAGCAAAGTGAAGCTTGAGCCCAGGAAGACTTGGAAGCAAAACCTCAATTTTATCTTTTCTTTGATTGGCATAATGCCACTGTAGGATGCAAAACGGTTTTGTGATCAACCCTCCGTATGTAATTTCCACTGGAAATTAGACATCACTCAGGCATCCTTTAAAGCCTCTCTCAGCAACATGTCATGCAGTGTTTTGTTCTGTTTTTTAAGCCAGCAGCCACAGCAATTTCAGACTATTCTGCATCATTGCAGGTGTTTTCAAGTTACATATGTGGGAGGCAGTAAATCAATATGCTCATTGGTTGAGTGAAAAGGTCTACTGGGACCTTGGTTGAAAGGCAGACCCAGCTAGTATTTCTGAGGTAACAAATAGGACCCCTTTGTGCTAGTACTTTTGAAAACATGAATATTGGTCCATGTCTCAGGAAGATCTAGACATCCACAGGGAGTCCAGTATATGGTGCTTGTGTGTATACATGATCCCCTTGAGAATATATGTCCCAACTACAGATAACTTGGTAGCTAAGTACACACACACACACACACACACACACACACACACACACCTTCACACCAGCTTCTCCTTATTATGGATTGTAGGAGCCAGGAAATGTAGAGAATCATCAATGGTCGTTGGTTTCCAGCCTTTCTTCCAACACAAGGCTTTTATTTCTGGGCACAAGACACACAGCTGTAGTAAAATGATAAGGCAATGTACATATGGGGTCAGCTAGTCTCACACCTTGACCTACCACCCAAGGGATGCCTTCCATCTTAGCCACCACTGAAGGGCAATTACCCTAAACATGTGACTTCCTGCAAGGTGTTGGATGCCAAATCATATACAGAGCTCTCACCTCTAAAGGTTTCCCTGGTGATGGAAGTTCCTGTTCGGCCTCTGCAGCTGGAAGTCTAGATCCAGTCCAAGGCAGACTGAGGTTGAAAGATGACAGGGTCAAAAATGGGCCTGGAGTAAGCAGGCAAGGTTCCTGCACTGTAACCCAGGGGAAGAGGCACTTCAAAAGGGTGATACTCCATATCTTCTGTGGGTCCATACCTGACCAAGAGGTCAAAGAAGGCACTGACTCAGGTCTAGGTTGCTGCAAGTACAGCTTTGTTTCAGATCTGTTGCTTCACATGCACACTTCCACCCATGTTTCATGTTACTCTCACCAATGAGAGACACTTGCTGTGTCTGACTTCCATGCAGTTGGCCGTGGCGAGCTTAAATCTAGGACACCTATGTCACCCTGTTGAGAAAGGGGACCAAGTAAGCTAAGAGTGCAGGGATTCCCTTTTTGGCCTTACCCAATGGAGCTGAAGATAGCTTAAGCCTGGGGTGTGAGAGACAAGCCTCCTTTAGATGTTCCTCACAGATATACTGTTATTTCAGCCTGTTCCCAGTGTATTCACTGGGCTCTACCCCATCTCAGAGGCATTTTATATCCTCCAGGTTTACCCACCCTTCCTCCTACAGCTGAGCTCCTTCCCTTCCATCAGGCAGGTGATTGAGAATGCCATGTCTGTTGCTTCTCTCCCAAGTAGTGCCTTCAGGCAATGACCAGTCATGGTCTCCTTGGGATCCATTGCCTGCTTAATGTTTGGTGGTGTGGATCAGGGCCTACTTAAAGGGCAAGGTGCCACTAAAGGATCAGAGAGCTCCTGTGATGGGCCCATCACAACCCAAAAGAGCCAGAAAGCGGACTATGTGATCTAAGATTATGGCAGCTATGGAGAGTGGGGCAAGTGGGGCAAGGCACTCAGTGAGATGAGTTGCTCAGACTGAGGAAAGGATTTTTCAGTACTTTTTTTCATAAAGGAAAGAAAGAAAGCCTCAAAGCCACTTTATATTTATTAGAGGACACCCTGCTCCCCCAACAAAGAACCATTTCCTTAGAATTTTGCTGTTTCCTCCCACTCACCAAATATCTGCTCCCCTTTTGTGGTCTACAAATAGTTCATTCAAAGTGGGTGGGATATTCCTCCCCATTTTGTAATTTAAGTGCTACAGTACATTCTTCACAACAACTCTGGTCAGACGCCAGCAAGACCAACTTTCTCATGCTGCCTCTTTGAGGCATCTTCTCTAGGGGCCTGTGTTGGGGCTGGAAGGGAACCATGTCTCCCTCTGCTCTGTTCAAACCCTGACCTTTCTTTCAGTTTGCTAATGAAGGTGACACTTAGCCTCAATTATAATGATGTGTGTTTTGACTTGAATACCCTTCCAATCCAATCCAACAGGAATTGGATTACAATCAACAACACATAACACAGAGACCACTGAGCAGATCTGATCAGATGGTAATGAAATTTTAGCCACAAAACATGACTTCAGCTGAATTTCAACTGGTGGTGGAGGAGTAAACAAATCCCTATTACCACTTGAGATAGTTACATTAGCAGCTCCCTTGAGCTTTCCATATGAGATTGACATTGAAAACCGGGTCTTTTCTTGTGTGCGATTTCACACATGCAAATAAAAATCAATGGGGTTGTTTGCTGGAATATATTAAAATGCAGCAAGCCAGCCAGATATAAACTAACTTTCTTTTTTGTTCTTGGAAGAAAAGAAGTGTTGTTTCTCTTATTTCTGACTGTAAAGTATTTGTGTAATCAAACTCTTTCCTAAATTGAAAACCCCTGTCCTCATTCCACAATGAATTTTTGGTGTTTTTTTTAATTTAATGAAGAAAATGATATGCATATCATGATATCATGGGGAATTCTTCTAGTGGAAAAGCTTTATAATAAGAATGTAAGAAAAGTCTTGTGAAATTAGGCCCAAGGTCTCTCTTATGGTTAGACAACCTGGTGACCTTGAGATGTTCTTCACTACAAATAGCATAAGACTGTATGAGTATTAATGGTCAGGGAAGATGGGAGCTGTTTACCAGAACTTTTGTATTGTAATTTTATGTTGTGAATTGCCCTGAGATCCACAGAAGAATGGTGGTATGCAAATTTAATTAATAAATAAAATAATTAGATAAACTTCAGGAAGGCAGTGGCTTGCCTACCTTTTGTCTATCTGTTCTTCATCCTACATTCTGTGTACATCCAACAAAGGCCAGTCCCACTAAAATCCACAGGAATTCCTTCTACGCAATGGTCACAATCCACAAGAACAACCTGCAGGCCTAGTCAGACATTTCTCTGAAATTTTGTCAAAATGTTTAGTATTTACATAATGCTACAGAGCAAGTTTGGGGAACCTGTGGTCGTCCAGATGTTTCTGAACGGCAGCTGCAATATGAGGATAATAATGCTGATCTACCTTCTGGTGGATGCAAGGATAACTATGTGAAATGCTTTGAATATTGTTAGCAGAGCCAGGGAACTTGTGACCACAACTCCCATCAGCCCCAGCCAGCGTGGTCAATGGTCACTGATGCTGTTAATTGTAGTTCAACAGCACCTGCAGACCCACATATTTCCCACCCCTGATTTAGGGATTGCACAGACCTACGCTGCCTTGACAATGAAGTCTCCCAAGATCTCTGTTTTTCAGATGTCATCTGCAGAATAAATGCCATGTTCAATTGCCTTTTAAAAGGGATAGCCACTAAAGTCTACCCTTCTAGTTGCTAATGGAAGGAAAGGAATTGAAGTGGTAAATAACTCACTGCTATTGCTTACAGTTTGTATGTACAAGGTCTCAAGTTCAATACGTGACACCAGCTAAATAATCTTGGGCTGTGCACGCAATAATATTTTCTCTGGCTCCAGTGCACTCCCACTGCTCCTTTTTGAATCTGTATACACACAAGGCTACCCAGGAGCCAGAGTTATCCTGTAGAGTCTAGTGAAAAACTGCATTTTGGTACCTTCCCCCACCCTCACCCCAGCCAGCTTCAATCCAGCTTGAGCACTGTATGCTTATCCAACTTGCACTGAATTTTTTTCAGGAATTCTGGATTCCCAGAGATGGAGACCAGGTGAAGAAACGCACTGGACAATTCCATCAGGTGAAGACATCACCACTCAGTCTCCACCCATTAGTAGGGACATACGGTGGGTGACTTCAATACACACCAGCCCATGCTAATGTGTATAGCAATAGGCAAAATTGGCTTGAAACACAGCAATAAAAAATTATCTTGAGACATTTTAAGCCAGTAACACATACACAGACTCAGGCAGGAGAGCTTGGTAAGATCTCTGCTGAAGATCTTGGTCTGTGCTGAGGTTATAGTACAAGCTACCATCAACCTGATTCAGAGTCATCCAGCAACTTCCATTCCATGTTCTGTATATTGGGCTTGGCATCTAATATACAAAGTTAGCTAGATGAACGGCCTTTGGGACCTTTACCAAATCTATGAGTTGGAACTTTGGTTTAATGCAGGCTTTTGCAGGTGCTGAAAGAACTGTAGGAGGTAAACCTTATATGCAGCTATTCTCTTCCGCTGGCTAAAGGAATTGCTAGAGAAATATGTAAAAGGAGGAAATGTATTCTCCTGTTTCTAAGAGGGGGGATGACAGAATCCCAGATGTAGCAGTAAGACTGAAAAAGAGTGTACAACTAGTTGGAGATCTTTACTGCAGATATTCTGCTATCATGTGTCTGTTAGGTGATGAGGGGGCTTTATTTTCAAAGAATGACCACATCAATACGCCAAATCCAAGAGGGAGAGCCACATTTTATGTTTAGAGATTTAGATATGACTGCTAGAGTTTTTTGGACAAGAAATCTGAAGCACTGTCTAGGCCAGATGGTGATGAAATATGAAATCTTTTCATTGAAACCATAGCATTAAATAAATTAAAGTCTTAGCAAAATAGTCCTTAGTGTATTTGTTATAATGAAAGTTTTTAAAAAACAAAAACACTCCACTTCTGTATTACAAGACCACCCCAAATACTTTCCTCTACAGTCTAGACAAGGTTGTACACATTATTTGGAGAGCAGTGTATGTAATCACACTGCTAAGGAGTGGACTTGTGACATCCTCAAGCCAATCAAAATGCAGCAGCTGTTATCTGTGCAGGATGCTGTCATGAGCATCCAGTACTGTCAGTATCGGGCTCCAATATTGGAGAAGAAAGGTGGGGGCTGAATGGTGGGAGCCAGAGTTGGAGGAGTGGGGAGATCTCCCCTTTCCACTTCAGCTACTGCCACTTGGCAAGAGGGAGCAGGGATCCTGGCTATGCAGCTCTTGGCTTGCTTGCAGAGTGGAGAGCCTCAATTTGGGCTCAGGAGGGCTTGGAGCAACCAAGGGGGAGGCAAAGAACCCTGAAAAGATGTTGCCAGGACAAGGAGCGGCATGCAACTAAAAAGTTGTGCTCAGGCAAGAATTAATGCTAACAGAACAGGATCCCTCCTTTCTTCCTCCCCCTGCGCACCCAGCACCACCCCCATATTTGCTCCAAATTGGGAACCCCAAGAATAGATTTAAGGAATCCATGAGGGGAGGGAAGAGATAAAACATTCCACTTGCACAAGAAGGAGTCCTTGTGCTAAATGGACATTAACCTTAGTGCTACATTGTGTACAGCCCCAGAGTGCATGTGCATAGGGCCAGTTTCTTATATGTAGGTCTGGTCAGCAGTGGGGTTAGTCAGCATGATCATCCCCTGAAGACAAAAATACATTTTCAGGATATCAACATTGAAGATGCAAACAGGACCTAAGTCATATTATAGCCATTCTTTCTATAGCACGTTAAGTATTTGCTAGCTACTGGCTATACTTCCTTAATGTCACAGAAGCCTGGTGGTCAGATTTTTTGGAGTAATTGTACATGAGAAAGGATTAATTTCCTTCATGAGCGTAAATCACTCAATGGGTGAGCTAATTGCAGGTGGAAGCTCAGCCGAATCAGCTGCAATAGTAACAGCCCAGTGCCCTAACTATATCTGTGATTAATGCATGTCACTTCAGTAGTGTCTATCTGTTGTTCTGCTGTTACTTCTAGAATTGCAGAGATACTTTGTACTTGTATGTATCTGTATATATTTGTATCTGCAAAAGCTTACGAGCTGTGTATTTCTACACCCAGAGCTGTTTTCCTGAGCATTATCTTCAGTGACAGCAAACTATCTGAACCTTTCACTGCTTCCATATGGAAACTGGTACTGGGAGCAACTTCCACTGCATGGGTAACTCACCTGAGATTCCCAACAAGACCTGCCAAACATCTGCAGTGAGTGTTTTAGCTTTAAACATGCCTACCTGAAATAAATTAGAAGATTTTCATGATATGAAAGAGACAGAGAGAAAGTGAGATAGGAGATAAGATGAAATCTTGGTGTCTGTCTGTCAGTTGGGTGAAACAGCCAGACTCTGTTGAATTGAGGGAATCCTCTGAATCTAGGAAAGGGCCATACAACATGTATTCTGGGAAGCTGTCTACCAGCTCCATCTGCTACACAGGCTGAGACCTTATCTGCCCAGGGACTGTCTCGCCGGAGTGGTGCATGCTCTGGTTATCTCCCGCTTGGGCTACTGCAATGCACTCTTTGAAGATGACCCAGAAACTACAACTAATCCAGAATGTAGCAGCTAGACTGGTGACTGGGAGTGGCCACCGAGACCACATAACACTGGTCCTGAACTACATTGGCTTCCGGTATGTTTCCGAGCACAATTCAAAGTGTTGGTGCTGACCCTAAATGGCCTCAACCCAGTATATCTGAAGGAGTATCTCCCCTCTCATCGTTCGGCCTGGACACCGAGGTCCAGCTCTGAGGGCCTTCTGGTGATTTCCTCATTGTGAGAAGTGAAGTTACAGGGAACCAGGCAGAGGGCCTTCCTGGTAGTGGCACCCACTCTGTGGAACGCCCTACCTTCAGATGTAAAGGAAATAAACAACTATATGACTTTTAGAAGACATCTGAAAGCAGCCTTGTTTAAATGAATGAATGAATTTATTAATATGGTCACAGACCAGCCGCAACACACACAATATCGCAGATCATTAAAAAAAGAAAAAAAATATCAGAAATACAAAGGACAATATGAATATAACAAGGATTTAAATATAAAAATTAAAATTAATTATTAGCGTGCTCCCTGTAGTTAACATTTAGGGGTTTGGTCATTATGGGATACCACTTGCTTCCTGCGATTGATTGCTGACACACAGAATTTGGCTACATTTAATGTAGTCTTGGGATTCTTGTCCTCTAGCAGTAGTTTTAAACTATGGAGTTCCGATACTTTCCTGGACTTTTGCAAAACAGGTGTAATAAAAGTCAAACGTATATCCTCATAAAGACGGCATCGTAATAGTACGTGTGGAGCAGTTTCAACTTCCAACGAGCCACAAGCGCAGACCCATGCTGTATATGGTTTACCCTCAAATCTGCCCTCAGCCTTGTTTAAAGAAGTTTTTAATGTTTGATGTTTTTGCTTTTTTATTATTGTTATTGGTGTTCTGTTGGGAGCCACCCAGAGTGACTGGGGAAACCCAGCCAGATGGGCGGGGTATAAATATGATGATGATGATGATGATGATGATGTTTTCCTATAACATCCCACATGGCAGCAGTAACAAGAAGCTGGGCAAACTCTATGAACAGATGTCATAGCCACTCACTGATCTGAAACCCTGGAGAGCTGCTGCCAGTCAGTATAGGCCAGTATGAGCTAGATTGACCAAGGGTCTGACTCAGTATAATGCAGCTTCCTGTGCACCTAACTGCTTATGGAGAGGTTGTAAAACTTGCAGCGCCTGGATGATAGAAGAAGAAGAAGAGTTTGGATTTGATATCCCGCTTTATCACTACCCAAAGGAGTCTCAAAGCAGCTAACATTCTCCTTTCCCTTCCTCCCCCACAACAAACACTCTGTAAGGTGAGTGGGGCTGAGAGACTTCAAAGAAGTGTGACTGGCCCAAGGTCACCCAGCAGCTGCATGTGGAGGAGCGGAGACGCGAACCCGGTTCCCCAGATTACGAGACTACCGCTCTTAACCACTACACCACACTGGCTCCACAAATGTGGTGCCACAAAAAAGCACTCCTATAAAAGCTCTCCTTCGTAGTGTTAGCCTTCTCAGTGACTTCAAGCCAGCACTGGATCAAAGTTACAATACAGGTGATCATTTTTGCCCACCCACAAGAACCTGGGGTGCTCCTGAAGTGCTTATTTTAAAACTAAAGCTCCCTGGGAAATTTCTCCCAGTAACTAATCAGTTGCAATGTGTTTATTTTTCCTACAACTGCAGACAACAGTGTAGTGATTATACATGACAAGGAAATGCAATTCCTGGGCTGCTTACAGCTGATTATGTAGTGCTTTTTCTGCCGCAATGGGAGATGCAGCAGTACATGTAATCCCTTCCCTGTGCTGAGTGGTTGTAAGAACAGAGCTCTCAATGCTCAGTGGCTACTCCCTTTTTTGCCAATTGTGTTATATTAAGAAATACTTTTTGTTGCTGTTAATTGAGCAGTCTTTCAAGTGCTTTAAAGGCATCACTGTCAAAATGCTTTGCATATAATTGTGATGTGTTTATACCCAGCATTGTTGGTAATGGGCCCTTTACACACTTTCTTGGCTTGCCAACTTTGTCCGATCTCATTTAGCAAATAGCCCTATTTCCATCTGTGTTGTTCCTTGAAGAGCATGAGCCAACACAGCTCTTTTAAAATTTAATTGACTCACTTGATTATGCACCAGAGCCATTAACGTGCATGCACCACTAGGAATTATTGATGCTACAGTTTACTGTTGTTTACTCTAAATCAGATTGTGTGCCACATTGCACATTTTTTAATGGGAGTGTGGTGTGTGAAGAGTGCCACCTCCCAATCTGTACACCCACAGTTAGATGTCAGGGAAATCACAATAGTTCATAATAAAGTGGGGGAAAGACCCGCTCCCCAAATCCCCTTGCCATTCCTTTTTCTCTGCCACTTCCTTCAAGTAAGAGTCCTTCTTCCACACAGGCAGATTCTTGGTCAACCAACCACTTTCCTCAGACCTGAAATGGAACATGTTGGCTCAGCCTACTAGGGCCATTACTATGTTTGGGTTTGATGTCTAAAAGTAAGAATGCAATAAGTGAAATGTTTAAACAGAAGCTCTTAGATTTATGCTTGTTTGGTCCCATTTCTTTCTATTTCTTTCTATGTTTGCATAATCCATGTTGCAAGGAAATCATAGCCATCCCTGTCACACACACCTGCACACCAAAGTTGAAGAACCCTGGAAAAATGCACTGGGAGTCTCCACAAATACGAATTTTCATTATCAGATGGTCAAATACAGAGTTGTATTTTTGTCCAAGATAGGATATGGAAGCTACATGGACAGCCTAAACATAACTATGTTTATGTGAAATAAAGTCCTACCAGTTTTGATGGAACTCACTTCTGAGTACATCTAATAAGTTAGTAGTACATCAAGCACATCAGCCTAGACTAGGAACAGGAAACCTGTGGCCCACCTGATGTTGAGGTACTACAACTCTCATTATTTGTGACTATTGGACATGCTGGCTAGGACTGATGGGATTTAATGTTTAACAACATCTAGATGGCCACAGCTGGTTCCTCATCCCTGGCATAGACACTTGATCCAATTTAACATTAGTAGACTAATTTAGAATTGTAGTTCTTCACAAAAATGTGATAATCAAATATTTCCCCTAAGCTAACACGTAACACGGGTGGCGCTGTGGGACGCGGGTGGCGCTGTGGGTAAAACCTCAGCGCCTAGGACTTGCCGATCGCATGGTCGGCGGTTCGAATCCCCGGGGCGGGGTGCGCTCCCGTCGTTCGTTCCCAGTGCCTGCCAACCTAGCAGTTCGAAAGCACCCCCAGGTGCAAGTAGATAAATAGGGACCGCTTACCAGTGGGAAGGTAAACGGCGTTCCGTGTGCTGCGCTGGCTCACCAGATGCAGCTTGTCACGCTGGCCACGTGACCTGGAAGTGTCTGTGGACAGCGCTGGCTCCCGGCCTATAGAGTGAGATGAGCGCACAACCCTAGAGTCTGTCAGGACTGGCCCGTACGGGCAGGGGTACCTTTACCTTTACCTTTAACACGTAACACAGAATTTATATCCATGTTTACTGTAGAATACTCTCATTACTTTCACCCAGGGTGAAAACTTGTATATAAGCCCAGCTGAAATGAATGGAACTCTTGGGAAACTTCTTTTTGTGTATAATGACAATCTTGGTTTTATTGTTATTTATTTGTAGATCTAGCATGGTATCAATCTACTATGTAATTGTATTATTGACTAGAACTGGAGTAATGTCTATAAAGTACTAACATGCTTGCTTCTGGAAAAGGAGAAGAACAGCTTCCAAGCTGGAGTCACAAGCCAATGGGAGAGCTTTATTTGCAAAGATGTCTATATTCCTCTGTTCTGTGGTCTCAGAGAAAGCTAGAAATCAGTCACCAGAAAGCAGAGGTTAAGCCCCAAATCATGTAAGTTTTGGCTTCCCTGTCAGTAGGATAATAAATAACCATAAATGCTGCCCAAACTCATGATTGGCACAATAGCTCCATACCACCTACTTTGGTCATCTCACATACTTAAAGTGCATGTTAAACCTGACAGGGGTCTAATTAGATCCCCATATTGGCCACTGATGTTTTACAGGGCTATCAAAATGTATGCCACTCTGTGAACCTGGAGGAAAAATCATTCTTGAGCTCTGGCCCTTCAAAGAGTGCCATTTGCTTTAGGCATACTCTACACAAAGAGTATTATCTTATATGGGGTACTTATATGTGTATAAATTCCCTTTGCTGAGGTCTAAGGGTCCCTGGTTTAGGTGACTAAAGTCTTGGAATATATAGATTGAGTTTGAATCCTGACTAGACAGAAGTACTGTTTTTTGGGGGACACCCTCATCCTAAATGGGGTAACTGTGCCCCTGAAGGACCAGGTGCGCAGCCTGGGAGTCATTTTGGACTCACAGCTGTCCATGGAGGTGCAGGTCAATTCTGTGTCCAGGACAGCTGTCTACCAGCTCCATGTGGTACGCAGGCTGAGACCCTACCTGCCCATAGACTGTCTTAGCAGAGTGGTGCATGCTCTGGTTATTTCCCGCTTGAACTACTGCAATGCGCTCTACGTGGGTCTACCTTTGAAGGTGACCTGGAAACTACAACTAATCCAGAATGCAGCAGCTAGACTGGTGACTGGGAGTAGCTGCCAAAACCATATAACACCAGTCCTGAAAGACCTGCATTGGCTCCCAGTACATTTCTGAGTACAATTCAAAGTGTTGGCACTGACCTTCAAAGTCCTAAATGGTCTCGGTCCAGTATACCTGAAGGAGCGTCTGCACCTCCATCTTTCAGTCTGAACACTGAGGTCCAGCTCCGAGGGCCTTCTGGTGGTTCCCTCACTGCAAGAAGCGAGGTTACAGGGAACAAGGCAGAGGGCCTTCTCAGCAGTGGCACCCGCCCTGTGGAATGCCCTCCCATCAGATGGTAAGGAAACAACTATATGATTTTAGAAGACACCTGAAAGCAGCCCTATTTAGGGAAGTTTTTAATGTTTGATCTTTTATCGTGTCTTTAGTCTTCTGTTAGGAGCCACCCAGAGTGGCTGGGGAAACCCAGTCAGATGGGTGGGGTATAAAGAATATATTATTATTATTATTATTATTATTATTATTATTATTATTATTATTATTATTATTATTTGAGGAGTTGGTGCGAGAAGAATTTGCAGCTTCTGTACTAATATAATATATGAATGGTAAATGTTTCCCACCTCCGCCCCGGCTCCTAACTAAGCAATATCCATTATTTGTAGACTTTTAAATGAAAGGCATACTGCTGGATAAAATGCAGGATAAAGAAAGTATAAATAAATAAATGTTGGAATCCCAAAGGAAAGGGAGACCTGCACTTCAAATATTCTTCTAGCCTTTTGCTAATTCACAACTCTTTCTGCCTCTGTTGTCCTCTTCCCACTGGTCTCTTCCAAAATGCAAAATTCTAACATTCATGAATCATAGAATTGTAGAGTTGGAAGGGACCCCAAGAATCATCAAGTCCAAACCCCTGCAATGCAGGAATCTCAAGTGAAGCATACATGTTTCCTGCTTGGCAGGGGGTTGGACTTGATGGCCCTTGTGGTCTCTTCCAACTCTATGATTCTATTCTATGACAGATGCCCTTCCAACCTCTGCTTCCTCCAGTGAAGGAAAGTCCATCACCTCTCGTGGGAGTTGGTTCCACTGTTGAACAGCTCTTAACATCTAAAAGTTCTTCCTAATGTTCTTTCAGAATGTCCCACCTTTTGACTTGTGCCAGAGTGGCTAACCAAAAGACATGTTTCTTGGTTGGGCACTCTGGCAAGAGTCGGCTAGCTCATGCTAGAGTGGCTGACCAGAATACAAGTGTCCCATTTGGATCTCTCAAATTTTGGAGGGTGTGCTCTTATATGTGCATTCTTCCCTTAGCTGGGGAAAGGAGGGTTTACCATCTCCAAGCTTTGATTGCTATCACCTTTAAAACCCATGAGTTATTGAAAGGCCATCTCTCAGCAATTAGCTCCCATCAACCAGTTCTTCAGGCCTATAAATGAGCATTCTGTTAATCAAGGAATGGCTATCTAGGGGCACCAATTCACTTTCTCTGTGACTTAAGAATGAAACTGAGATGGGAACTGTGAGAGGAGGCAGACTCCCTTATTATCTTGCTTCTAGGATTTCTCTACTACATGCTGGCTGCTACTAGAATATATATATGATTCAAAACATCTCTTTAGTGAGAACATTCACACAAGTTATAGAAACAAAGAAGAAAAATGCAAAGGAACAGTATGTTTTATCAAAGCTAGCTGCTCTTGCTGAGAATGGAAAACATTCGATTCAATCCATTGCACATTTTTCTGCTTAATAATGATCAACATTGTAGAACCAAATGCACTTTTGAAGTTGTGGGGTAAATTATCTTCAGATACTGGAGAACTGTCATGAAACTGTTGGGCAGGCTGTAGATTTAATTTCAGTTTGGTGTAATATGAGAATTGTAGCCATCTGCAGACTTCTGTGACTTAAGCGTGCATGTGCACATGCATCCATGCCAGAGCCCATTAGGCTAAGTATCTGAAAAGGGAAATGTACATTATTGGAAATTTATACGGAATAAGAACCATGCACAGTATCTTCCAGTACAGACTCAGAAGACAATGCTTGCTATGTTACCCTCAACTTGCCAAACATTTATTTGCCTATGGTGGTTGATTGCCATACTGCCCCACCATGCATTTTGCAGGGAATACTTCAGGATACTACAACTTGCCATAATAAGAAAGTTACTTCTGCTGGTTGACCATCCTCATCACTATTCCTAATTAGAGTCTGTTTTGTTATGAAAGCCTGCATTGTACTTTAAATCTGCACCAGCTGGTGCCAGCTAACCTATTGCCATGTCTCCTGATTGTCTCATTCTGTGAAATGCTCTCTTTTGAGTGTAGGCAGAGGTCCCAAAATATTTATTTGGTGGTAACAATTGTATTTCCTACCAGGTGGTGTACATCAGGGGTGGAGAATCTTTCCAGGCAAAAGGTAGCATTATCCACTGAGCAACTGTAGTAGAAATGGTATTATATGCTTTGATAGATCGCCTACATGTGAAGCGATGTAAAAGCCATAAAAGACAGTGTGAAAGGATGTTGGTAGGGGAATCTGCTTACTCAGGCTTTATGAAGAATGTGCTGTGAACGTTTGTGCAGGAAAAACTCAGCCTCGAGCTAGTCGGATGGAAAGTAGGCACCCTGTTCTTCTTGCTGAATCAAGCATGCAGCTCTGATAATGCAGGCATACTTTTCCTCTGAGAACGTGACTTACCGTATTTTTTGCTCTATAAGACTCACTTTTTCCCTCCTAAAAAGTAAGGGGAAATGTGTGTGCGTCTTATGGAGCGAATGCAGGCTGCGCAGCAATCCCAGAAGCCAGAACAGCAAGAGTGATTGCTGCTTTCACTGCACAGCGATCCCTCTTGCTGTTCTGGCTTCTGGGATTCAGAATATTTTTTTCCCTTGTTTTCCTGCTCCAAAAACTAGGTGCGTCTTGTGGTCTGGTTCGTCTTATAGAGCAAAAAATACGGTAATTTTTATGCATGTGTAAAGCTAAAGGAAGGGAATGCCTTTATATAAGCCTGGGTAATTTATAGGTCAGCGGTCTCCACTCTCGTGGGTTCTTCAGCAGCTGCTGTTGATCTGACAAAGTAAAGCTATCTCAAACACCACAATGGTGTGTTTGCTGAAGAAAACCACTACACAACCTTCTGGGGGATGCAAGCCAGTATTGGATGGGACCAGAGACAATAGTAGGTGTGATCTGGGACAAGAAGTGTGGCTGGAAAAGTTGTGCGGCCTGGGAAGTGTCCCAAGGGGAAAACTTGCGTACACTTGGCAAATTTGTGGGTCAGGTTATTTTTTATAGGAAAAGTCAAGTTTCCTCAAGCACCTTCACCTGAAATGAAAGGAATTCCAAAAGGCATTGCATAGATGGTCTATGTTGAAATTTGTGCTTGTTGTATTTGCTGCTAACACATTTCTACTGCATCCTGTAACACACCGATTCTTGTGAAGCCTGAAGCCCTTTCAAATACATATCTAAAATCTGATGGTAAAAGCTTTTATAAGATAAATCTGAAATCTTTTAAGCTGCGTCTAACCGTTGAGAAACCTCCAGACCCCAGGCGCATAAATATATCAATTAGAAAGAAAAAGTGAAGAACCAGCTCATCTATGAAATGGCAAAAGGTCCAATTATGCAATGACCTGTTAAGTCTATGCCTGCTAAATAAATTTAGCACATGAATTGTAACCAGGCCCCTACAGACGGTAAAACCTTAAACAAACACTTAGTACAATCATGGCTCACAAAGGAGTTGGACATCCTGGTTATACATACCACTGGTACATCCCTCTTCCCCTTCACCCCCTTTTTTCAGATGTCCTGTGTTGTCAGCTAATGGATTTAGCACCTCTATATGGTCTTATTTCCTGGTGTCTGCTCCAGTTAATGACTAGGCCATTTCAAAGACAGAAAAGGGGAGGCGGAAGTAGGTTTATTTTCATTTGTGAAAGTATAAAAAAAAATACTTTATTTAGTAATGTGAATTGTAAGACAATGCCTGGAAAGTATGGTATATCATAAAACTTCCCTTTAGGAAAACTGGAGTTTTCAATTAAATGCTTTTTTCCATTTCCAACTGCAAAAGCTCCCAATACACTGACTTCCCTTTTGTGCTCCATTTAGCTAATATTTCTTATTATTTACCCTGCTGGATTTTAATATTTCCATTTATCTCCTTTCCTTGCAATTGTACTGGGTTCAGTTTTGCCAGTTATTTCCTGTAGACAAATTGTAAAATGTCAAATATTTCACCTCAGCTTGCCAAGACATTAGATCCACCATCAACAGCAACTTCCTCTATGAGTCAGAAGCAGTAACTTACAAACTGTTATTGGTGATTTCTATAGCAATTTTGCCTGTACAAATTGATTTGCAGTTCTTAAGAACCTTATGTAAAAATAGCAGTGCTGGATTAGACCCACGGATGGAGGAAGGGGGGTGCAGTGGGTGCAGTCCGCCCCAGGTGTCATCCCTGAAGGGGGGGGGGTGACATCGCCGCCCCGCCCCCTGGGACGTCTCTTCCCAAAATTTGTATACCTGTTTACAAGTCCTCCACATTCACCAACAGCTTGACCTTTGCATATGGTAGGAGTTTTGCAACTACTTGGATGGTGCTCTGTCCTCCATAGGTAAAGGTAAAGGGACCCCTGACCATTAGGTCCAATCGCAGACAACTCTGGGGTTGTGGCGCTCCTCTCTCTTTATTGGCTGAGGGAGCCAGCGTACAGGTTCCGGGTCATGCGACCAGCATGACTAAGCCGCTTCTGGTGAACCAGAGCAGCACACAGAAACGCCGTTTACCTTCCTGCTGGAGCGGTACCTATTTATCTACTTGCACTTTGACGTGCTTTTGAACTGCTAGGTTGGCAGGAGCAGAGACTGAGCAACGGGAGCTCACCCCATCACGGGGATTCGAACCGCCGACCTTCTGATCGGCAAGTCCTAGGCTCTGTGGTTTAAGCCACAGCGCCACCTGTGTCCTCCATACAGGCAAGCAAAAAGCATTCTCACAGATGAAGAACACCTTGCAGCTGGGCAAAAATTCTCATGGAAGGGTGCAAAATAGGGCCAGGGAGGGATGTGGCATGGGGAAAAGGAGTGTTGAGGAGGAGGAGGAGGCTCTATCTCGGAGAGAAAACTGAATGCACCCTGAATTGTAGATGGGTTCATGCGAAGCAAAGCACAGTGATAACAGCAAGAACCTTTATTGAACTAACACAATTGAACAATAGGAGCAAAGCACAGGTGGGGAGAATGCTCTTGTGTTCAGGTCTTGCTTGCTGGCTTCCAAAGAGGCATCTGGTCAGCCACTGTGAGAACAGGATGCTGGACTAAATGGGCCATCAGTTTAACCCAGCAGGACTATTCTTACATTCTGATGATGACAATGTATTTATTTAAAACATTTATATACAGCCTCTCCTTAAAATAATTCCCATATTTATTAATATACAACTGTGTGCTTTCTGTGTTATTCCACATTATCTTAAATAAATGTATCAACAAACAAACAAATGATACAGCAGTATTGCACAATGAAACAACTCAATATGAAACTACAATTCATGATGTAATGACATCAATTTAATAAAAATCAATATATCCCAATTACTGTTGTCAGGAATTGTTCAGCTGGAATGAGAGGCCAGGGGAAACTAAACAGATACGTTTTATCAGCCAACAGAAGCTCACCACAGAAGGTGCCTGCCTTGTTGAGGCGGGGAGCTCATTCTACAGACTGGGGGGGCCACCATGAAGAAGGCCCCCCATTAAGTTGCTGTGAGATGAGCAGAACTGTTTGGGAGAAGGGGTTACTTGAGTTGTTCTTCAGTGTCCACACTGAATGCCGGAAGGGAGGTTCTGCTCTCAAGGGGCTATGTCTATATAAGTTTTCCAAAGAACAACCAACTGCATATGAGCTTAGAAATGAGGACGGGAGGAAAACATCATGGAGGGCCTCTGTCATACTAGCTGTATGTGCATGCTGGAACCACAGTCCACATAGTTTATTAACTTGTTTCCAACAAGAATCAATCCAGGTTATAAAACATCTCATAATGCAGCTGTTTGTGTTAAAACACTTTGTTCCGAAGAATCTCCTTCTTTACCCAGCTGGCAATCACCTTCTGCCAGGCGGTTAATAACCCATATCATTCTTCTGAGCAGTTCGCGGAACTGCAGATGTTGTTATCATTGGTATGCATTTAGTCATAATTCAAATGCATTTGAACCAGTAATTTCCTGGAGCTCTGAGTTGTGCAATCAGTTGAATGGGGTGGTGGGGTGAGAGAAAGTATTTCTGTTTGATTTACATCAGTCACCTTTTTTAAGTTTTATCAGATCCTCTCCCCACTTCCACATGGCTTGTTATCTTGGAAAATGTTGCATTGCAGTCAAAGTGCAATTTTGTGAGAAGGGAAATTTTATCCACGGAAACTCATCAGAATTTCTCCATGGCTATGTTATATGCTCCCATGCAACTGTTTCACTAACACAGGGAAATGCTTGTCCCCCTTCAAGATTTGCTAGACTTGGGAATGAATGGAGTGGTCTATTTCCATATCAGTTTCACAACTACAACTAATCCAGAATGCGGCAGCTAGACTGGTGACTGGGAGCGGCCGCAGAGACCACATAACACCGGTCTTGAAAGACCTACATTGGCTCCCAGTACGTTTCTGAGCACAATTCAAAGTGTTGGTGCTGACCTTTAAAGCCCTAAACGGCCTCGGTCCAGTATATCTGAAGGAGCGTCTCCACCCCCATCGTTCTACCCGGACGCTGAGGTCCAGCACCGAGGGCCTTCTGGCGGTTCCCTCACTGCGAGAAATGAGGTTACAGGGAACCAGGCAGAGGGCCTTCTCAGTAGTGGTGCCTTCCCTGTGGAACACCCTCCCACCAGATGTCAAAGAGAACAACAACTACCAGGCTTTTAGAAGACATCTGAAGGCAGCCCTGTTTCGGGAAGCTTTTAATGTTTGATGTATTATAGTGTTTTAATATTCTTTTGGAAGCCGCCCAGAGTGGCTGGGGTGTAAATAATAATAATAATAATAATAATAATAATAATAATAATAATAATAATAATAATAATAATGTTTATTTCTATACCTGTTATATTACATTACAAATAAATAAATGCAAATTAGATGCTTCAGAAAAGAACCTGTCCTGGTCCAAGGTGCTTTGCAGGCTGCTGTATGCAGCTCAGGACCTGAGTCTGCTGACTGTGGGAATGTTCAGGGTCGCAGGAGAGGATATATTGTTTATTAATATCCTTACTAACTTGCGCTAGCAAGTTCCTTTACTTAGCAGAGTTTACATTCCCCTTCTCATGCACAGCAGAAAGCTGGCTGCAGGCTCGTTAGAACCTCTTACTATTCTGCAATTCAGTCTGCCTCAGATTGAATTGTATGTTCCTGGTAAGATCCGCTTTTAAATCCCTCCTAAAAGAATAAAGACACCATAGTCTTATTCATAAGCAATAATAATAATAAAAAGTTTACTAAGTTTACTCATGATCAGGCAGAGCACAGTGTGATCCCTGAAGGCAGGCTTTATTTTCTCATTGATTGAGATTCTTTTTTTTAAAAAAACAACCTGATAGCAATTTTTGGTAAAAAAAAAACACCCAACTCCTAAGGGCTACCCACAAAGGGTATATGTGCTCCAAGGATATACTGGAAAAGATAGCTCATGCCTCTGCTTATTTGTCACCCTAATTATAAGAGGAAACTTAGTGGGTTAGCATGAACCTGTTCTGTTATCTTTGGTGTGAATGGTCAAAGAGGGCAATATTCTCAGCTACTCCCGGACCAAGTGAAACACCTGGTAGCAAAATTGTCTGACCTGTTCTAAGCATTGAAACCTGCCCAGAAACACTTTCCCTATTACAGATGAAACACATACACACTACTTTGTATTATACAGTGTGCGCTGTGGATCAAGGCATAATTATGAGCTTGTAATTATATTTCCAACTCCTCACAAATAAATCACAGTAAAGAATGTTATCTGCAATTTGGAGTTTGTGGTAAGGGTTGCTTTTTAATTGTGAAAATGTACCAGAAATATGTATGAAATTCAGGATTGCTCATGGGTATCTGCAGAAAAAAGATTGCATAATATATCAAACAACACATCAGAGAGACTATCTTGACACACCATTGTGAGTGATCATATATTTACACCTGACAGATTTATTCAAAGGCATTTTCTCTGGGTTTCTTTTTCCTTCCTAAAGTAAGGTCAGAGGGATAGTCTTAATCAAGGAGAAAGTGCAAAGAAATATTACCTGAATTGTTACTTTTAATTAACATCCAAGAGATCTGAAATAATTTAAATGGCATTGGGAAAATATATCCAGTATCAATTACTGGTTTCTGAGGGTAAGGATTGCATGATTGTGTGCTTTTTGTTATTATTTTAATGGCCCTTAAATCAGATGGAACCAGCAAATTGTTGGCTGGAATAGCTCAGATGGTAAAACATGGGGCAGTTAATCTCAGGGACATGGGTTTGAGCTCCACATTGGGCAAAGGATTCCTGCATTGCAGAGCAATGGGCTAGATGATGCTTGTGGTCCCTTCCAACTCTACAGTTCTATGAAAAGGGAATTTGGGAGCGTTGATGTCCAACATAAGGAAAAAATGGCATGTAATTCTGAAACATTTATTTCTTTACTTACATTTTTATATCCCACTGCTCTTCCACTATGGAATCCATGGCAGAGTACATGTGGTTCCCATGAGGTCTTCCATACAAGCATTGGCCAATTCCAGACCTGTTAAGTTTCAATAAGGTGGTAGTCTCAGGGCGCCTTCTGACTTCTGACCATACCGATACAGTGGTACCTCAGGTTAAGAACTTAATTCGTTCTGGAAGTCCATACTTAACCTGAAACTGTTCTTAACCTGAAGCACCACTTTAGCTAATGGGGCTTCCCGCTGCCACCGCGCCGCCGGAGCATGATTTCTGTTCTCATCCTGAAGCAAAGTTCTTAACCCAAGGTACTATTTCTGGGTTAGCGGAGTCTGTAACCTGAAGCATATGTAACCCGAGGTACCACTGTATCTCTTATTTAAATATCAAAATTAGCATGTCCTATGCGATTGTAAATTTTGTTATTTAATAATGGCACTCCTACTTTTATACCCCAGATGCATGGGGCATAAATGCATATATTATTTTTATTTTATTTTACTTTATGCAGTCAGTTCTTATTTTAAAAAAATAATTAAATGCAAACACATTTTAAATTTATTTGAGGTAGCAGAGGATTTGCTCCTCTTGTAATAATATTAAAAATAACAACAACTAATAATTTTATTATTTATACCTTCCCCATCTGCGGCTACCAGCACATATAAAAGCGTAATAAACATCACACATTAAAAACTTCCTGATACAGGGTTGCCTTCAGATGTCTTCTAAAAGTTGTGTAGTTCTTTATCTCCTTGACTTCTGATGAGAGGGCGTTCCACAGGGAGGGTGCCACTGCCGAGAAGGCCCTCTACCTGGTTCCCTGTAACTTCATTTCTTGCAGTGAGGGAACTGCCAGAAAATAGGAACACAGTTAAAAGTCCAGACCAGCATACCTCGTTTGTATTGTCGTTGTTATATACTTATTTATATGCTGCCTTTTTCCCTGACAGGACTGAAGGTCAGCATTGTGCAGCAGTTCTGAATCCAATGTGACAAGGTTTGCAGGTTATAAAGTGGTATAGTAGCATTATCAATGAATGAATGAATGAATGAATGAAATCAGAGGAATAGGGAAGGAATAGACCACAAGTCATGTGAATATTCGGTTATGAATCAGAATGCTGGGCTGAAGGATTTGGGCCAGCTTTCTTCAGCATATCAGGGAAGCAAGGATTCTCACTGATTGATTAATATTCAGTAGCATGTGTGAAATCTTTTAGTAAAAAAGGTGGAATAGCTCCCTGCATGAAAACCACTGATATTCACTGTTGAAATTTACAAATGGATATCCAATGTGCATTAGAATCTTCATCAAAATACCACATGTGACACCAAAGGCCTTTAGACAATATAAAATATAAACTTTCCAAAGCATGAATTAAAGCAGAAATGTATTATGGAAAGTCATAGGAAAACTGTTATAGCCATGTATACTCCAAGAGTAACAAAGCGCTGGATTAAATTTTATAAAATTATTTATACTATGGCTAGGAACACAGTGAAAATTTAGCTACCAAATATATAATGCACACAGCAGCTTTTTGCACACGCATACCTCTGAATTCAGCTAACCATTTTGATTTGTGTCAAATCCCCTTCTAACATTTCACAGGGCACCCCAAGTCTGAGACGGCTCTGAACATGCGCCCTCTTCTCAATGTCTATTCACAACACTTTCCTTTTCTGAGAACCTTCCTGCCAAACATAATTTGCCTGCACAAAGAGGTGCAAAAAGTGATTGAAAGAGATCACAAATCATATTGAATAAAGGTCAGCTTTTGCTCAAAGCATTGTTTGCGGATACATTCATTTAGCACTTGTCCAGCTCTCTAACTTTACCTTACTGTCAGATGGCCTTTTTTTCTTTGGGATTGCCAATTATTCTCTTTTATTATACTTGAGACATGCTTTAAATTTTCTCTATTGATTTCCTCTTCTTTGTAATTGGATGTAGTGATTGGAATATCTTCTATATTACTTTGCAGCCTTTTTTTAATTAAATCTGAAAACTGACTCTAAAGAGCCCTACTGAAATTTCAAAGAGTAATAAAAAATAACAGTTGAAAGGAGATTTTGTGATACTGGTACCCCTATGGACTTTAATAAAAGTATTTTCTCAACAGATGTGTATCCTCTTATATGCATATATAGACCAACTATTATTTTTAAAAAAATATTAATGTGAGTGATATTTTAGCTGTATAGACTGACCATGAACTTTATGAAAACAAAAACTTCCCCATCCCTGCTTTTGATACCCATCTTCATAGAGAAAAATATCAGCTTTGATTATCATTCCATCTAATAGCAGTCTCAAAAGTAAATTGCCAATTGTTATGAAGTCAAAATGGGGGCCACCGAGAAAAAAGAGGGGAAGAAAAAATCTCTAAATTTTAAGGGGGAAACTCTCCAAAATACCCGAATGAGAATGGAGCATGCTGAGCATGGGTATCTGTTTAGGAGATGGAAAAGCAGGTATAGGCTCCTCATAAGAACATAGAAGATTCGGGACACATAAAAGAAAGGATATCTTCATGCAGTAGTGCATAGTTAAATTATGGAACTCACTCCTTCAGGAGTCAGTGGTGGTCACCAACTTAGATGGCTTCAATAGAGGATTATGTAAATTCGTGAAAGCCAACAACGGCTGCTAGACATAATAGCTGTGTTCAAGCTCCACTGTCAGAGGCATGGTACCTCTGGATAACAGATGCTGGGAACCACAGGTCGGCAGAATGCTGTTGCACTCATATCTGGTTTGCACCCAACTCTAGAAGGACACCATACAGAGTAGATCATCGTGTATTTATCTCTTGGTGCTGCATATAAGTCATTTTATCCTGTTTAGCACCCGTTTATGCAGGCAGTAATAATAATAATAATAATTATTTATTATTTGTACCCCGCCCATCTGGCTGGGTTTCCCCAGCCACTCTGGGTGGCTTCCAACAAAGATTAAAAATACATCAAAATGTCACACATTAAAAACTTCCCTGAACAGGACTGTCTTCTAAAAGTCTGGTAGTTGTTTTTTCCTTTGACATCTGATGGGAGGGCATTCCACAGGGTGGGTGCCACTACTGAGATGGCCCTCTGCCTGGTTCCCTGTAGCTTTGCTTCTCTCAGTGAGGGAACTGCCAGAAGGCCCTTGGAGCTGGACCTCAGTGTCCGGGCAGAACAATGGGGGTGGAGACGCTCCTTCAGGTATACTGGACCAAGGCCGTTTAGGGCTTTAAAGGTCAACACCAACCCTTGAATTGTGCTATTCAAATCATCAGTTCTTCTTTTCTGATGTCAAAGGAACACTCTGATTAGATATAAGCATGATGTATAGAATAAATATTGGATTTGTGTACTTCATAACCCTAGAATAGCCAAATAAAATCTAGCAACAGAAGTCATTTTATGGGAGTGCAAATCTGGGAAGCAGCGTTCTTAAAATCTACATATTCCCTTGCCCTTCACTCCAAAACCAACGTCAAGTAGAAACCATGCATGACTCATTAAAGGAAATTATCCCTGGTAGCTAGTAAATGAATGCTAGTGATATGTGTTGTTCTTTGTTGCTCTCGTAATTACAGTGATGGCCCAAGCAGCCAATTTTTAGTTCATGTCAACTTTCTATGCATTCATTCATAAGTCTGTCTATGCATTCTATGCATTCATCTACCAGCCATTTGCTTGTTTTAAAAAGAAAGAGCATACAAAATTTTGTGTTAGTTTTTAACATCCCCTCCCCCACAACATGCACAAAGTTTGCCAGGAGGTTAGCTGACCTTGGCTATTTATTGAGTATTCCGTCTGATATGTTAGCAGAGAGGTATGGTGATATTGCATCAAAGCTAGTGCTTTCCCACACTTTACAGTGCATTTGTCAATCATTTTCTTTGACAGAAAATGTCAGGATTCTTTTTGGTGCTGAGGGAGAGAGGGTTAGCTGCTCAGGATAACTAATCAACCTGAATCGTGCAACCTGAATTTGCTGGCATGTGAGTGAAAATCCCACCTGAAAATAGAGAAAACCTGGAATACTTTCTTATTTTCTGCGTCTGAGCAATGCATCCACAAGGAGGTTGTTTTTGTTGGGTTTGGATTTTCTTTTACAGTTAATCAGCAAAGGTCACATATAGCTTTTAATGGGTTTTGAAGTGGGATGTATACTAAATCTCTTATTGATTTCATATAAACTGCCTTCTAAGAATTCATCTCATGGCTAAACAATATCATTTTGACATCTCAGATTCAGCTTAGGAGAACATCGAACTGTACAGAGTGGGGATGCCAAGGCAATTTGCAGACTTCCAGTTTTTACAGCAAATATACATTGGGGGTAATAGATGCTGACTCCTAAGGGCTGAGGCAGTTTCACTCCCCTCCCAATATATATTTTGAGGGGGGCAGGACCCTTCAGAGTGTGTTCGGTTCTGCCCCTGGTACCTCACGATGTCACACACTCAATGTCAGGATGTCATGAAATGTCATGTTGCCCACCCCACCCCATTCCTCTGGAGAAACTGGCGCCTCTGTTTAGGGTTATTTCCTAAACAAAGGTGTCTGTGCTTACATCTAGGTGGGGAAAAGCCAGCCTGTGTCATTGATGTCCTATAGAAACAGATGTATGAAGTTTGGCTGTCGTCCTGCAATACACTGTGTAGAGGCGTTTTTGTCATGCAGAAGAGCTAAGTTATAACACTGAAACACTTAGATGGAGTGCGATCTGGATTTTTAAAAACGTCCTAGTTGATTAATCATATGTTGATTAGTTAATGCAATTAAATCTGCATGAATTCTTATGTAACATTCCTATAGGAAAGAAATGCATTGTTTTGTAAAGGTTGCATGAATTTCACAGCACAATCATCTTTAAAAGAATTAACAAGAAGTCTTAACAAGAATGATGTAATGCTGCCATCTTGGTAGGCTACCTTGTGAAGCTCATAGTTGCTTGTTTTTGGTGCAGTAACTCCGAGTATAATAGTGACATTTGTTAACTTTATACTGTACTTTGTAGAGAGTATTCCTCATGTGATTTTTGCTGTGCCTATTGGTCCTTAGAACTGTTTTATTTATGTACACAACTGTTTTATGCTTAAAATTCTGCTCTTTGTATGTTTCTATGGATGAAATCATGGAAGGAGAGCATGACCACAATGACTAGTAGCCATTAAAAGCCTTTTTCTCCATAAATTTGTCTAATCCCCCTTTATAGCCATCCAAGTTGGTGGCCATCACTGCCTTCATCACTGTCCCCTGAATTCATCTTCTGAGGCACTCTCAAGCACACTTCCATAGTTTAGCTCAGCCTTTCCTAACTGTGAGTCCCCAGATGTTGTTGGACTACAGCTCCCACCATCCCTAGCTAGCGAGACTAGTGGTCAGGGATGATGGGAGTTGCAGTGCAACAATACCTGGAGACCCCTAGGTTGAGAAAGGCTGGTTAATGACAGGCTACAAGAAGAAGTACTTTATTTTATATGTCCTGAATATCATCGCCATAATTTCTTCTCCATCTCCATCTTATTTCTGTACATTTCTTCTGTCCTATGTCCCTGACTTCGAGATACTCAGTAACAGCTTGTTGTCATATTAGATTTCCCCCTGACGATCTCATGGTGATGCATTCTTTACAATCAGATCTTTGCTCATTGAAGCCCTTTTGACCTTTAAAGGTTCATAGTGGACATTAATTTGTTAGTGTTTGTGAGTGGTTGGTTCATCAGTGACAGGATGGCTCCAGGGATTAGTAATGGAAAAGGGAAGTCACTCACATCCAGGATGTAGAGACAGAACCAGTCTGGTGGGTAAGCAAATCTAATTAAAGTCTGATGTATGATAGGTGGTTTGCATAACATAAATAGTAATCTAACATTGTCTCCTAATTAGCAGAAGCAGGGTGACTCTCCCCAGTTCAAACCTGATACAGATAAGCTCATTAAGAAAAGCCCAGAAGTGGTTAAGAATGACTACATTTGACACTTTTTGGTATGAAAAATGGTAATACTACTACTACTACTACTACTACTACTAATAATAATAATAATAATAATAATAATAATAATAATTTATTTATACCCCGCCCTCCCCAGCCAAGGCCGGGCTCAGGGCAGCTTACAAGCAATAATAAAAACAAGTTGAATGATTACAACTTAAAAACAAAATTAAAATACAACATTAAAATATTGAAACATTAAAATATTAAACAGTTTTATATTAGACAGTTGTGTAAAGTGACTAATAAACAACAACAAGCTTGGGCCGCGTTATGTACACTTTATGCCTTTAAAGCACATTCAAAACCCATTCTTTCTCTCAAAGAATTCAGGGCATTATGGTTTGTCCCTCACAACATGAACTATTCCCAGCAACACTTAACAAACTACAGTGCCCTGAATTCTTTGAGGGAGGAATGTGCTTTAGAGGTATAGCGCACACATAGCCAATGATTAGCCAAGAGGATTATGGGAAGAGAATATGCTCATATCTTCACTACTCACTTTCTCTGTTTATACTATAGTTCCCTGGGAAAGGGGGACAGGGTGAATCAGAGAAAAAATCTCTCTCTCTCTCTCTCTCTCTCTTGTCTATTGAAGGATTAGATCTGCGAACCCCGGAAAAAACTTGTTTCCGAACTGCTGATGACCATAATTGGGGTACCATGTGATTCAAATTCCAGTCAGCTTTTGAAAGCAGGAGTCATTTGTTTCCTTACATCCTTGAGTCCCCATCTGGGTAAATGGTGGGATATAAATAAATAAATTACAGGAAGGTGCTGCAAGGTGTTTCTGGCAGCTTTCTTCTGCAGTAGAAGAAGATGGTGACCAAAGCTGCAATCTTCTGAATGCAAAGTAGATGCTCTCTTGCTGTGGGATGTGGATGTTCTATGATGTCTTAATGGCTTTTCTGCCCTTGCAACAAGTTTTCTGGTGCCTTCTGTGCCTATGTGATGTGGGGACATTGTCATCCAGCATCATCGTGATTGGTGTTGATTGTATTTCTTGGAACTGAGTAGAAATGATTAAGCTTTTGATTCTTTTCTCTCTCTTTTACATTATCTGCTGCTGTGCTATAATAAAACTATTGTAGTTGGTTTTTTAATTGTTGTTGTTGTAGTTGTTATAAAAATCCAAAGGTCTTGGTGCTTTATAGGCAAAATTTTGGACAACCTCAATTCTTGCAAAGCTCATAGACCTAGAGAAACACAGAGATATAAGAGAACATAGTGTTATAAGTTGCAGAAATAGCAGAGTGCTCTGAGGTTTTGCAGGGGACCTGATCCACATAACAGTGGGGTATTGACTCAGGCGAGCAGGTCCCACGGTTACACCAATCCCCTTTGTTATTTTCCTTCACACGTAGGCAGGGCACACACATCCTGCTAATATTCATTATGTGCAACTTCCAATCCAAAAATATTTTGGCCTGATGATATATTTTGAAAGATCCCCCTGCCCATCCCAGGCACACAAAAGAAAGAAAGAAAGAAACCAAGCTGTCCATGCAGCCCTGATACAATTCACACAAAATTTGCTTCTTGACACAGTCACAACAAAGAAGGTCTTAACTATCTGGCATCAGCTCTCATTACCTACATTTCTTATCACTGCAAGAACGTTCATTAAAGCCAACAGCTCATTAAGTCTGGAAAAATTATTCATGGTGTGAAATGCTGTTTGTTTTTAATTATTATTATTTTCTGCTGCTAATGATAGCAGTGGCTCCAGCACTTGTTGATTAAACTATTTCCCCAATGAAAATCATCCTTCCTTGAGGAAAATGTTGTGACTGAAACTTGTTATCCTCAGCTGAAATATTCACAATGATATAAGAACTGTTTAAAAAGATTCGTTATTCTAATGTGCATGAGTGTATGTTTTGTTTCAGGGAAGGGTGCTTGTGAATAAGGAAACAGCTGTGAATTTCCACAGCATTCAATTGCCCATCTGATTCAACATCCTGTTATTACTTTAGCCATGACAGCTTGATTTCATTGATTAATGGTCAATGAAAGCTTGTTCCAATACAAATGTGTCACTCTTTAAAGGAAGATCAGACTCTTTGTTGACGATGGTCAGTGATCAATTTTGAGCTTTAAAATTTCAGTGGTGCATGGTGCAATGCCTAAATTTGGTCCCCCCCCCCGCCTCTTGCCTTCTTTTGTTTGTCATTGTTGCAGTGCCTGCTGCGGTACCCTCTCTGCCTGGTGCCCAGTGTGGATGAACCAACTGCACCTCCCTATTTCCGCCTCTGCCATTGTACAACAAATTAACATGGCTGCCCTTATGGAATCTGAGTGACCAAAGAGAAGGAGAAGAAGAAGAGTTTGGATTTGATATCCCGCTTTATCACTACCCTAAGGAGTCTCAAAGCGGGTAACATTCTCCTTTCCCGTCCTGCCCCACAACAAACACTCTGTGAGGTGAGTGGGGCTGAGAGACTTCAGAGAAGTGTGACTAGCCCAAGGTCACCCAGCAGCTGCATGTGGAGGAGCAGAGACGCGAACCCGGTTCCCCAGATTACGAGACTACTGCTCTTAACCACTACATCACACTGGCTCCCAGTGAGGTTTCTTCCAGGTGTCTCCCAAACTATTCTGAGATATTCTGTCCAAACCTTCCGTTTATTTATAACTGACTTGGTGTTCATTTGAAAACAATGTATTATGAGAATTCCACAGCTTAAGGCTATCTAAATATCTATCTAAACTTGACATCTCTTTAAATACACACATTTTAGTCATGTGTTAATAGTTCCACTCTCCCATATAGATCTAAAACGATGGCTTGAGCACTTTTAGCTGTAAAATATTTAAATACCCTCTAGTGTTCATTAAATAAAAATGTTTCCCACGGACGCAGTGCTTCAGCAAGTCATCAAATATTTAAATAAACAAACAAGTAAATTATTTCCTTGTGTCCAAAAAGCCAGCACACCAGAATATATATATCAAACTCCTTTAGCCTTTATTAGGCACATAGAATACATGAAATCATTGTGTTAACAACCTGCATATGGGACTGGGACCAAAGTAATGAATGCTGAAATCCTAACCACACTCACCTGAGAGTAAGCCCCATTAAATTAACTGTGAGTAGATATAGTTAGAATGCCTGTGGTGTTCTTAGTTCCCCTTAGAGTCAACCAGACCAACTTTTTGTATTGTTTCAATAGGACAGAAGTGCAGCTAACTTAATCTAAAGCCAACCCATAGTGACTGCTTTCTAATTCACATTTCATCTCTTCAGCAACTGGACATAGCCCGGTTCTGAATGGAAATCCATTTACAGTGGTACCTCGGGTTACAGACGCTTCAGGTTACAGACTCCACTAACCCATAAATAGTACCTTGGGTTAAGAACTTTGCTTCAGGATGAGAACAGAAATCGTGCAGCGGCAGTGGGAGACCCCATTAAGCAAACATAGTGTTTCAGGTTAAGAACCGTTTCAGGTTAAGAAGGGACCTCCAGAACGAATTAAGTTCTTAACCAGAGGTACCACTGTATATGCCACCTTGAGACCCATCAGGGGAAAAGGCAGGGTATAAACAAATATATAATATGATGATGACTATGACGATGACAACAACAAAAACAACAACAACCTAATATTAAACCACACTATGGGTTTATTAGTTGTGTATTTTTATTTATTACACTTATGTTTCAAGGAACTCAAATCAGCTTTTCTTTTCTCCTCCTCTCAATTTATCCTCACAACAATCCTGTAAAATAGGCTAAGAGACTGACGCACATTTCATAGGTGAATAGGAATTTTAACCCGTGTTTCTCTTACCTCTACCCAACATTTTAACCACTGGATCTCATTTGAGACTATTTATGAAATGGAGCCAAATATTTATAGATGTTGCAAGAAGTTATGGGTCTTGCATTTGTGCATTTGATTACTGGTTTCTCAGTTGCTAAATCTCACCTTTCTTTCCAGGGTGAATATGATTTCATCTTATGTCCTTCTTCCTCCTTTCATCGCCGAATGACAGTGTAAAGCAGCTCCAGTTTTCATAACCATTCCACTCCAGGTTTCTGTATGGTTCTCATCCAGTTCAGTATGAGTTTCTCCCAGCAGGTTTCAATCTAAGCTGCTGTCAAAAGGAATTCCCTTAAGAGGAGGGTGCATTGCCTTCAGTGCTGATGCATTTGGGATTTGCAGCTAACTCTGTGACATGCTGGGCAACGAAGCGTGTGAGTTTGTAGCATCATTCTACCTTGAGACCTTCAGCTCCATCATTCAGGCAAGCGACTATGACTGAAACAAGCAAGGCGATCACAATGAGTGAACAGGAATTTCACAAATGAGAAACCCATAATGATTTATTGCCTTTCTAATTAGCCCCTTTAGGAACACAGCTTTGATTCAGGAAAACAGTCTGAAGTCCCCAGGCGCTTTTTGCTATTGATTTGATCCTTTTGTGGTGTTGGTTTGGTTTTGCCTCTTTTTCAATCAACTAAGAAAGGAGAAGCTCGTTAAACAAACCAGCAAATTAATGTTTAAAATGCATCAACCCCCAACAGGGACGTTAGGTGCTCCACAATGTAAAATATTATCCCTACCCCCCCCAAAAAAAAAGCCTATCATACACCACAAAAGATACATCAATTTTTTTCTGACATTTCATTTCCTACACTTATCCAGTTCTTCCTGTATTTAATCTTATTTTCCTATTTGCAATCATACCTAGAGGCCGTCCTCTTTTCTTTCAAGTAAGTGGCATCATTTCTGACAAAATAAAGAAAACACCATATCATTATAAAATTCCATGCTATTATGCATGCGGAATGTCAATAATGATATGTTAATATGATGCTTCTGGGGCACCTGCCAATTTTTCGAGGGATAATGGTAAATTTTCATTTGGGCCATGAACAAAGCTGACTCAAAGTTCCCAAAGAACCCACAGAATCAAAATTGTGTAAGAGCACATCGCATAGAACTGGTTCTGTTCCACATGTGTGCTAGCTGTGTACAAATCTAGCCTGGAGTCTCTTTTATGCAGAACTCCATTCCATCCCCAACCCTGGTCTTTTCACCCCTGAAACATCAACACCCTCCGAGCAGCTTCTATATTTTTTTTCTGATATGCTGGTTTTTGAATCTGAGAAGATTGCATAAGAAATTTTCCTGGATGCATTGAGAGACAATAATTCATTTATCACAGGAGCAGCAGACAATGGCAAATTAAAAATTTAAAAACAAATAGGCAGAGGATAAACTGCTCTGGCATTCTTTTCTTTTCCTTTTTTTTCTTTTTGAGGCACACAAGACATATTACCAATCACATTGTCGCTTCAGAAAAAAACATCCATATATACATTCATTCAGCGCATCTCTCACAGCACTGAGACTCTCAGCTCTGAGTGAATGTCAATAAGCTAATTGAGCTTGAACAAAAATAGGGGTGAAATTTTCAATCTCCAAAAGCAGACAGATCCAACAGCAAAGGGAGAATGAAATCTGGCCACCAATGATATAGCAGATATGTGCCAAATGCAATCGCAAATATAAAAGCAGTCCGCCAAAATTACTTACTGATTGGGAGACTAAAGGGCAACTAAGGAAGAACTGGATAAAAAAGAACAACATTTGAGTGGGGGAAAGGATGTGAATTCTGTGATACAATAGAGAGTTCAAATTTTATTTCCCTAAAGAAGTCCCAAAATACTTGGGATCCATCACATCTGACTTAACACAGATAGCTGTGAAAAGGTTAATATCACCCTTCTAGGGTGGAGAAAGCAATACAAGATATTCAACAATTAAGAGGAAATAAATATTTAAATATTATTATTTATTAAATTTCTATACTGCCCTTCATCGAAAGATCACAGGGCAGTTTACAACATAAATAATATTTAAGTCCTTGAGACAGTGTGGTGAAGTGGTCAGTTTGCAGCACTAGGCACTAGCCACTAGATCCCCTTCAACAATGAAGCTGGTTGGCTGAGTGACCTGGACCTCAGTCTGAATTGGCTATTTGACGACAACATAGCTGTGTGATATCTTATCACTGTGCTCAATTAAAGAGGTGGAAAAGCTGATGGTAGGGAAGAAGTGTGTGTGTGTGTGTGTGTGTGTGAAAATTTTCATATGGGCTTCTAAAGTCCCCCTTTCACAACAAAAATGGTGGGCAGAAAACAAATGACACAGACCTCATGAGAATAATTGCTGAGAAGTACCTTATTTTCATTTTGCAAACGAATGGCACTCCCTGTCTCAAATTTCTTTCCCGTCATTCTACACTCTGTACTCAACACAAACTAACAAACAAAAAAATCCCTCCATAAATTAATTCTGCCATGGATGTAGTTTATTTTTAAAATATTTTAAATATTTTGTTGGAAGCCACCCAGAGTGGCTGGGAAAACCCAGCCAGATGGGTGGGGCATAAATAATAAATTATTATTATTATTATTATTCCTAATTTAATGCATTTTGTAAGTTATTTTCACTCATATATGTCCTTGTATGCACACTGCAGTATATGCATTGTTGTACATGTTACATGGCTGGAGAACTACATTGGGGGGGGAAGGAATCGTGTAGATCTTTAAGAATGGCTGTGTTTTGCTTCACCTCTTGTTTCAGAAAGTGCAAATCAGGTAGGTTCACTTTTCAATGGGAATTGAATTGAATTGCTCACCTACTCCTAGTTCACTTTTCAACCTGAAGCTACTTATTTCAAGTGTGTGTTTATGTAATGAAAATACAGGGAGCCACACTACATATTGAATCACATCCTCCTGCAGCCCCACTGCCTTCTTAATATGCCCCATCTTGGCTTTTGTGTTCTGTTGCAGTCAAAGGGGAAATGAGAGCGTAGTACCACTGTTTGTTCGGTCTCCGGCCAGCCAGCCTAGCGAAATTGCTGACATAGTGGCAAGAATGTAACAGTTGTGCTCCCCACCCCCACTCCCACTGAAAGGGCTTGTAGTACCAACATTTCTTACTGGGATGTCTAAATTGGGTTGTTGAAAGTGCTGCTTTCTTTAAAAATGAAGCCATTTCCCAAACAGCACTACTCATTTCATATCACCCAACAGACGGCAACAACTTCCAGCCACTCACAAGCACATAGATAAAAATCCTATTACTTTTTAACACTCCCCCATTTGTGCCCTGTCAGAAGAGGTATTTCAGCTGCCTTTAAATCTTCCAATACAAGTTTACATGGGTGTAAGGGTACAAGCAGACAACTAACTGCTTTCTTTCACCTGCGTGCAGGGCATGTTTGCTGGGTGCCATAGAAAGAATGGAAGGAAATCAATTAATGAATAGTTAAAATAATGAAAACAGGATGAGGGGCCCCACACAACCCACCCACCCCATGCATTGAAAGGTAGTGTAAGGGGTTGCACCACCTAGAATTGCCCTTCTGTTACCAATGCACATGCTAGCCCTGTTCCCCATCAGCTGTGTATTTTGAGATTGTGAGGGAACCCTACATCATTGTGGGGGCGGGGCAGGGGAGGCCAGCAGTGACCTTAGCAATGTGAACCACACACCACCAGGTCAACTACTGATTGCAATAACTCAGGGCTGTCCAACAGGTTGATCGCGATCTACCAGTCGATCACGGGATGCCCCTGGTTGATCCTGGTCGAACGCAGAATCCTCCTCCCCCCCAAAAAAAATTGCTCAACAACTTTGGCTTCCCCCAAAAAAGCTCAACAACTCTGTTCAATCCAATGGGTAGATCATTGCCAGTTTGTCTATAGTGGTTGTAGATCGCAGTCTCTTGGAAGCTGGACAGCCCTGCAATAACTGAACTATTGTTTTTCTTACAATGTTATGGGATCCAAGTGAGGACCCCACGTATTGTCACTCCTCAATAGCACTTCTTCCAAGAAAGCATGGAGGAGAGAATGGGAACATCCCTTCTGGCCTCGCCCCCAAACAGTGAGCTCTCTAGGCCTATGTGCATTGGAAGAGATGTCTGAAGTGGGGAGCCTATAGGCATCCATCTGTACAAACATAAGATCCTCTTTCTGATTTTCTGTTCAACATGTGAACGTTGGGGAGTGGTGATCAGAGTGACTGTGGGAATGGGATTTGTACTGTGTCCATCCTCCACATGATTTTTGAATACAAGCTGGAAATATCTGAAGGGATCTTGTCACTTCTCCTTTCTGTACCATTGAAACTCCATATAAATGTATATGACAGCCGTGATACATATTTAATGATTTTTTTCAGAAGACGTTGGGAAATATGTTTGGCTGCTCCAGAGTAGAAGTGGATCCACCAAACATGACTATGAGGAGCCATGCTGAAGACTGGGCTTCTTCCAGAGAGTAGAATCTACTTGTACTAATTCCAGTATTCCTTCAAATGATGTAGAATGTAGATTTATACAAGCTCTCTGTTGTACATTAGACTGTGCCCAAAGTCTTAGAGTAAGGTTTTTTGTTGTTGTTGAATAGGAATCCAGACCCAAGTTTCCTACATCCAAACCTAACACTTCAACCATTGGATCACAGGATGGATCAGCTTTACCCATCCTTGTGCTCTTCAAATACTTTGGATTATAATTCCCATCAGCTCCACTCAGCGTTGTCAGTACTCAAGGATCATGGTTGTTGTCCAAAATGTCTGGAATGCCACTGATTGGGAAAGGCAGCTTCTTACAGACACCAAAAATGAAACTCCAGAGTTGTGATTCTTCCCTTCTATATATAACATTTCCACTATGTTGTGCTGACTTCACACTTGCTTGTTTCTCTTCTGCAGTTCCACACCCTTTGGCTGCTGCTCGGGAATGCAAGGAACCATCCGCAATAATGGCACAATAAAGCAGGATAAGTGAAGTGTTATGGACCAACAGAGTTCGGAAGCCTGTGGTCCTTTGTATGCTGTTGTATTCCTATCAGCCCCAACCAGCATGGTCAATAGTCAGGGATGGTGGGAGTTGTGGTCCAGCAACATTTGAAGGTATGCAAATTCCCCATCCCTGCCATGCAAAAGAACTCAACATATGCCGTTTTCTGAAACATGTGCATCTCATGGATAACATCTTGTTCTTTTGATGCTTCTCAAGGATCTTCTGAAGTGTTCAGTATGCTAGGTTGTGCTTCCAAATGTGCTTCCAATGATTTCCTGTTTCAACTAGCATCGTGAACATGACCTGTTTTGTGTTCCAGTTGCTGTTTCCCAGTGCTGAAAGTAATTCCTGTGTGCTGATTTGTTAAGCACACTGGGAAATAAGGTTCCAAGTAAATAGAGTCTCATTACCATTTTGAAAGGCTACGTAATGATACTTTATGGAACCATGGGCATTGGTAATGTATACCTATTGGGCCATCATGCCCAGCCCTATTCCAAATAACTTAAATGAGTTTTAAATTATCTCTGTTGTGTCTCTTGGGAAGCTATTTGGCAGCCTTTTAAAGCTCACTTAGAGAAATTGTTTCCTGATATGCAGACTTCATTTTCCTTTATTCATTTTCTTCTCATGATGCTAGGTAATACCCCTGGAGCCACCATAAACAGTTTATCTCCTTCGATGGCGCACATGCCCTTCATTTTCATTATGATTGTGCTTAACCTTTGAAGGACCCAAACTGATAGGCCAGTTGTTTTGACTGTATTGCTCAAGGTGAAATGCAGCTTTGGACACCATATTGGAACAAAAATGTAGTTTCTGAAATGTGACCTTTGGTGGCTGAATATTCAGCCATTGTAGATGAGATTGTGCATGTAGATTGTAGGTGCACAAAGCTGATACTCAGGTGGCAGTGAAGCGGGAGTGCTTAGATAGTATCTTCAAAGCACCATACCAAGGGGTAGGCAACCTGATGTCCTCTAGATGTACTTTGGATTCCCATCAACTTCAGTCAACCTGGTGAATGTGAATGGTCTGGGCTGCTTGAAGTCAGAGCCCAGAACATCAGAAGGTTACCTACCCCTGCACTATACATAACCACACATTACAGCAGTCACATTGCCATGCCTGCCAGAAATGTGCAACCAGATATAATGTTGTCTCGGATGCACAATTACCTTGCTGCCACGGGCAGCTTTGTGGTAATAAATTGTGTCACACAGAGATGTCATTGCAAAAAATGTGCCTGAAATGGTGATAAAGGAAATAAGCATCCAAGATGACAACATTTGCTCTCATATGTTTCCCACCTCCATCCTACAGCCACTGGTTCACAAAGCCCGAGTTGAGCATTTGCTCATGTATGAGGTCTAAGGTTCAATCTCCAGTTAAAGGAAGCCTGGATAGAAGTTGTCAGTCACAGCAGATGATACCTGGCTAGTATCACTTCTTTCAGTGGGGGGACCTGGGAGCTCTGTTCTACTGAGGGCTAATAATGTGTAGGAATCAATTATTAAGAGTCCAATTTGGACTGAATGAGATGAATGAAAACTGTTGAGTGAAAAGACACAACCAAAGGGTGCTGGGGAAGAAACCATAACTCCTGCTCATGTATAAAGTCCAAGCTTCAATCTCCAGTTAAAGGGATCCTGGGTAGATGCTGCCAGCCAGAGTAGACAATACAGGTCTCAGTAGGCCAATGGTCTAACTCAGTATAAGGCAGCTTTGTGTGTTCCTATGACTCAGTTCATAGGGGAGATCCTGGAGCTCTGTTTTATGGGGGGTTAATAATATGTAGGAATACATTATTAAGAGTCCAATTTGGACTGAATGAGATTAATGGAAGCTGTTTCCACAGGTGACACAAAGGATCACTCTACTGCATCTGTTTCAGAGATAAGCCCACTGGGTACACAAAGCAATATTAGAATGGGAACAGCACACACATTTCCCACTGCTACAACCACTTAATTACACAGTGCCATTAGTGTGCTAAGTGTCGCTGCTCACTTAGTGTTCACAGTGCTCACGTGCACTTTCTCCATCATTCTTTCTCTATAGCTTCCTTTGCTTTACCTGGTGCCCTCCAAATATTTTTGGGGACTACAGCTCCCATCAGCCCCAGGTAACAGAATGCTGATGGGAGGTATAGTCTTCCATAGTTTTATATTTTGGTTTTATTCTGTGAACCGCCCTGAGACCTCTGGGGGGTATATTATTATTATTATTATTATTATCAATCTGAAGCCTGTTTTCTAGTGATCCTATAGCAATCTATTCATTGCTGATGAGGGAACTGAACCAGAGAGAGAGGCTGGCTTGTCATAGCTGATGGGTGAAATTATGGCTGTGCTGAAACTGAGGCCAATGTAACAAGCAGTGGGTGAAGCCAAAGCCAGACCTACTTTCCATGTTTTCTTTCTCTCCCCACACCCCACCTCTCTTTCTGCCACTCCTTCTCTCTCCCCTGCCTCCCTCCTCACCCAGTCAGCTGCCAGGAGAGGAACAGAGATCTGGATAACCCGCTTGCAGAGGGATTCTGAAATTAGACCCAAGCTGCCCACCCCACAGAAACATAGCAACCTGCCTTATGGCAGGGGTCTCTCCCAACATGGAGATGCTGGAGATTGACCCAAATGCTCTGCCACTGAGCGAAGGCCTTGCTTCCTGTTCCTTCAGTGCTTTTGTTGATTTGTTTTCTTCTGACATTTAAAACAAGCTTGGGGACTAAACTGTGGAAGTAGACCTGCAAATCTGAAATAAATATGAGTGTGTAATAATGCAAAAAGAAAAGCACAGTTGTACTCCACAGTCACTTGACAACAGCTGTCCATGATCTCAGGCAGGTGGCCTTTTAGCTTTAATTTTATATGAAGATGCCAGGAATCAAATCCACAACTTTCTGTGTACATGACCTAGGCCAGGCATAGGCAAACTTGGCCCTCCATATGTTTTGGGACTACAATTCCCATCATCCCTGACCACTGGTCCTGTTAGCTAGGGATCATGGGAGTTGTAGGCCAAAAACATCTGGAGGGCTGAGTTTGCCTATGCCTGACCAAGGCTGTCTATGAACATTGGCCCTTGCCTCCAAGATATAATGATTATGAGCCCCTGTTCACCCAGGACATGGTAGAATTTACGACCTGAGCCCATAATCCTATGAGCACACTGGACCAAATCATTTATGAGCCCTGCTTGGAGACTTGGTTGAGTAGCTCAGAGTCACAATCCATTGGATAGCTACAGATACATCCTACAAGCATGACATGGCCATTTTACATCTTCTTCATCAACCCAATGCCCCTCCAATGTGGTGCAGTGGTTAGAACAGCCTTCTCCAACCTGTTGCCTCCCCCACATTATTTTGGACACCAGTTTTCACAGGACCTGCCTGCATGGGTAATGGATATGATGGGAGTTGTGATGGAAAGGTGGGGAGGATGGTGAAGGAGAGCAGCCTGGGGAAGGCTCTTAGGACCAGGGGAATTCATCGAGAGATTCATCTATCCCTACTTTGAATCCATGAATCCAAACAGGAAGTGTGAGAGCACCACAAGATGTTTGATGGCTGCTGTGAGGCAATACCAGTCATATGAATTGCTCATTTGGAGAGACCAGGTGTTGGATTGGTTAGACTAGGCCAAAGTAACCAACATGGTGCCAGGTTGTTGTAAGGTTAAAAGCAGAAGGGGAAAGATCTATTTATGCTGCTCTCGGGTACCTGGAGGAAGGGTGGAATGTAATTCTAATAAATAAATACGTTTCTCTAGAGTCCTTGGTTATTCAGCCAGATTCCTGTCCACATCCAGAGCAATATTTCTTCCAGTCAATTAGACCGCTGTTCTTATTTTTCCTTTAAAAAAGACTTAATGCAAACCTTTTCTTTAATGCCAACTGTTCCTTTCCCTTCCTCAGACTGCAGTCTCTGTTCAATGCCTGGCATGCCTAACTGACTCCAACAGTCCCTGTCTGAAGCGTTGAGAGCTATAAAAGAGACAGAATCCATCCAAGTCTGCACCTGCCTCCTAATGACATTATATTCTATCAAATAAAGGAATCTGATAAGATAGGATGCAGTCATAGCTCATCTTATTTGTAATACATGTCTTGGGTTGCTGTAATGTACACATATAAAGAGTGATAGAGGTTTAAGTGGGGTTAAGAAAAAGAACATAAACCATTGGGTTTCTGATGTGGAAGGAAGGAAGTTGTGGTAGAGAAGCTGAGATCTGTTCACTGGGAAATATGAACTGATTTGTAGTACCCCACGGATGAAATGCCTAGCAGTGGATAGTTGAAGATCCCAAATGTAAAGAAGCAGAGAGAGTTTCCTTATATTACACAGGGACTGGCATCTTACTTAGGCTGTATGCTCCTCACTGTTGATTCAATTTAACTGTCATTTATTTATTTATTTATTTATTTATTTATTTATTTATTTGATTTATATCCCACCTATTCCTTCAAGGACCTCAAGGTGACATACAGGGTTTGCCCCCTCCTCATTTAATCCCCACAATAACTTTGTGCAATAAAGTAGGCTGAGAGGCAAGGATTAGCCTAAGCTTCATGATCAAGCAGGGATTTGAACCCTGGTCTGGTCTCTCACTTCATAGTCTGTCACTTTAACCCTTACACCATGCTTGACCCATAAGCAGAGACGCTTCTGAAATGCTCCTCATCCAAATTTCACTCTCGATTTTGGAGTCCTGAATTACCTGATCTTTTTTCAAAAGTGGAAGCCATTCACCAGAAATCTTCTAATATTATCAATATTTTAATTATTTTAATTTCCAGTTTATGCAGAATGAATCTGATTGTGCCTTCACCTGAGTGATTTCCCCTGATACTCTGATACCCATTGCAGGCCCTCCATGCCCCCCAGAAAGTCACTATTGCAGATGCTAGATAGATAGAGGCTAGCTAGCTAGCTAGACAGATAGATAGACAGATACATACCCCATAACTTTTAGACATACCATCATACACAAACATCCAGCAACCCTATTCACATTTCTCATTCACCTTCACAACTAACTTGTTCCAGCTTTCACTTTTCTGTTTTCTGTTGAAGACTTCAGTTGGATAGAGATGCAGTCTTGAGCCTTCTCCATAATACAGTGGTGCCTCGCAAGACGAAATTAATTCGTTCTGCGAGTTTTTTCGCCTTGCGAATTTTTCGTTTTGCAAAGCACTGTTTCCCATAGGAATGCATTGAAACGGTTTCCCATAGGAAAAAGGAAACAAACTTGCAAGACATTTTCGTCTTGCGAAGCATGCCCATAGGGAAATTCGTCTTGCGAAGCAACTCAAAAAACAAAAAAACTCTTTCATCTTGCGAGTTTTTCGTCTTGCGAGGCATTCGTCTTGCGAGGTACCACTGTAGTATTAACCTTATGGAGCTTCCCCCCTCCCCCCAAACTGAGTCAGTTTTTACCTACCTTCAAGGCTGGAGACATAACATCCCCCCCCCCCGAGCTGAAGGTGATTTGAAAAGTGGGATGGATACTGAGTGGAGAAGACATGCCCATGAGTAGAAGATTGGCTATCCTTCAGAGGAAGAGCAGTAGCTGAACTGTAGAGTACATGCATTGCATGGAAAAGGTCCTAGGGTCAATTACTGACATCTCCAAGAAGGGCTGGGAAACACCCCTATCTGAAACCCTGGAAAGCCACTCCCCATGGATGTGGGCAGCACTGAGCTAGGTGGATCTATAGTTTGACTTGGTACCAGAGAGCCAGTGTGGTGTAGTGGTTAAGAGCGGTAGTCACGTAATCTGGGAAACGGGGTTCGTGTCTCCGCTCCTCCACATGCAGCTGCTGGGTGACCTTGGACCAGTCACACTTCTGTGAAGTCTCTCAGCCCCACTCACCTCACAGAGTGTTTGTTGTGGGGGAGGAAGAGAAAGGAGAATGTTAGCCGCTTTGAGACTCCTGAAGGGGAGTGAAAGGCGGGATATCAAATCCAAACTCTTCTTCTTCTTCTTCTTCTTCTTCTTCTTCTTCTTCTTCTTCTTCTTCTTCAACAACACAGCTTTCTATCTTCCTAGTGCAGTTGTTTATATTCCCCATCTGCTTCCTCACTGCCTTCTATGGGAGAAAGAAAGAGACCTGCTACACGGTAGGGACTTTGCTAGTTATTATAAATAATAAGAAAAAGTGATGCATTTGATCATAGCACTCCAGTGGAGTGCAACCTTGCCCAGGGTTAATGGGCAAAAGGAGTCAGTGCCACAGCAATCCCTCTTTTGGACGTTAAATTGCTCAGGGGACATGAATCAATACATATCAATATATTATAATGCACTCTTGTCATGAAATCATTTGTTTTCCTTTCTAACTGGAGCAATTTCATTTAGGTAGGCCAGCCAAGAATCTGTAGAGGAATATATGTAGTGGATGGAGGCAATGGTTCTCCATTACCTGCTCCTTCCATCATTGCTGCTATTCATTTTCCATGCAAGATCTGGCAACAGGGTTGTAGCCATGCTGGGGAGAGTCTTCTGGAGCACTGTGTACAGTGACTTCTACCCAAGAGAGCATCTATTGCAGCTTCTGTAAACCAGGTGACATCCACATACTTTGGAATACAACTCCCATCAGCCATAACCAGTATGGCCCAAAACATCTGGATGTCACCAGGTTCAGAAAGGCTTTTCCAGTGACTATATTAGAGTGGTGAACCTGTGGTCCTTCAGATACTGCTAGATGCTGATACACACACACACACACACACATACACACACACACACACACACACACACATTACAAAGATGAACTCAAAGCAACTTCCAGAATCAAGCATTAAAAAGGAGCAAGAACAACTTAAAATGCTCACTGATAAAAGAACAGATCAAACTCAGACCATTCCACATGCAAACAACAACAACAAAAATTGAGCAGAAAATTAAGATCCCAAAGTCCAGGTGGGATTTTTTTTGTGGGGAGGGCTGGCACCTAAAAACTTATAGTGATGTTAACAGGCATGCCTCTCTGGGAAGAGGAACTACATGCCCTGTCATCCCCAATCACTGGCCATGCTACCAGGGGATTATAGGAGTTGGAGCCCAGCAACACCTGGAGGCCCAGTGGTTCCTCACTCTTGAGCTACACTTCCAACATTGGATTGGAAGGCTCTTTCACTTCTCCAAAAGGATGAGTCTGTATAAGTATTGAAAGGGCTGAGCGGGAGGATTCTCTCTTTCTCTCTTTTCTACCTTTCTCTCCCTTTCGCACACAAAAAGGAAATAACCTTGGATTTCACTGATCTCTGACAAGTTAATTGCTTCCCTCTTCTTATCTCCTCAAGCAGAACTCTGAGAGATTCTCATATCTCTGGGTCCCCATTATGGGCAGATGTGACAAACTATTAGCCTTCTGAAACAGGTGGGAGGTCACCTGCCGGATGGCTTTCCTCTAAGTTGTCCCACCTCTTGTATTTCCCTAGATGGCAAAACAGTGTAAATGACATATAAATTATTACATAGAAAGAGCCATGGTAAGCAAGAAGCGGGGCAGAAATTAAGATACAGAGTTCTGCTCACTGTGCGGCCACTGATTCACTAAGACAAGTTATTTGTTGATAACCCATGGATAGGAGAAGGAAAACTCTGGTCCTAAACCTCTGCTGCCTTGCAGCTATACTCATTCACAAGGAAAAGTGTTCAGGAGTAAACCCTGAGGAAAAACCCATACCTTGTGGGACATCTTTGGTAGAAGAAAAGGATAAGGAGTATATCCAACACAAATCCGGAGTGGAATACCTAAGATGGTTGGATGGTGCCTTGTATGCCTCCTTCCGGAACTCCTGCTGCCAAACTGCTGCCAAACATATAACTCTGATTTCCTTTGGACCACATCAGCAAGGCCAAGAGGGGGCTCTGGTCCTTTAGGGTATGTATAGGACACCAATGCTCAGGCTGGCCACAGCTGGCCCCACCAGTCTAGGGGGGGGTCACTGCTAGGATGATTCCTCTTCAGTTTGTCTCAGTGTGGTCCATGATCTCAGCAAGGTGGAGAAGGAAGATGGAGAAAAACATGTCTTAGTTGTCTTGTTAGTCATTTGTTCTGGATCCACCTACTGCTGGTCTCCTCATCTTCCAGCCCTCTGGGTCCCAATGGGAACCAGTCCCCACTCTTTGTTAAATTCACAGGACCATGGGATAATCTGGCCCACTTTGAGAGGTCTACTGGACAGCTACATGTCAATTGATTTGGCCATGGCCACTCATCCAGAGAAATGCACAAATGTGAGTTTAGTAGGGATAGAGGAGAAATGGAGAAATCCAGTTTAGTACACATTCAAAGTCAAATTGATCCAATCTGCACTTCCTGAAATAATATCAGAATCATAACACAGCAATCCTTTAGAATTTGCTTTGGAGTTCTCAAACCAAATAATGTACACAATAAGACATATATTAAGGGGGAGGGAATGGGCAGAAAAATGAACATCATAGTGAAAATAACATTAAAAAATGCATTATATTAGGAGCAGAGCCATCCCACCCATGAAGCAAGATGAGGAGACCACCTCAGGTGGCAGGAGCCACAGGGTCAGCAGGGTCGGTCTCCAAGTAATGCATCAACCTGGGGCTGCCACAGTGGGTCTTGTCCTACCCTTTATTCCAATGTTCCCAATGTAGACAACTGGGAAACACTGACTTGTGAGCACTCCAATTGGAGAACAGCCTTTACCAAAGGTGTCATGGGTTTTGAAGACACTTGAACTCAGGATGAAAGCGAGAAACATGCTAAGAGCAAGGCACGTTTGGCATGATCAACTCCCACCCAGAAACCTATGTCCACACTGTGGAAGGAAGTGTGGATCCAGAATTGGCATCCATGGTCACTTATGGACTCACTTTTAAAACCGTGTTTATGGAAGGCAATCTTACTTGGCTATGAGTGATTGCCAAAGAAGAAGAAGAGCTTTATTCCTCCTTTGTTCCTTGTGTAGACATTCACTCACCCCTTCTTCCCTGGCTTGGAGGACACCATTTTGTGGTTTGCCTCAAGTGCCAAAATGTCTTGGCTTGCCCTGATTAGTAAGAATTGCTTTCAGAAATGCATATACTAGTCAAACAGTCATACAAAAATGTGTTTACTAAGAGAAATTCACACAAAAATGCAGAAGAATTCTCCTGAGGATTTTTAAAAAAGAAAATCCACAAATGGGCACAGAGATACTGGAAAGATGAGAAGCTGAGAGTACCAAAATTAACACATCCCTAGACCTTAGTGAGGAAAAACTTGCCAAGTTATTTTTTGATATGCGCAAGCAGAACCTCAACCACTGTGTTATGCAAGAAGTTCCTTTTTTATCTGTAGACTCAGAAGCAACAGCTTATTGCTTCTCCCTATCAGTTTCCATCATCATCCCCCCCCCCTTGACAAAATGGCTCTGTGTCAAAAGTTCCTGTGTAGGTACACTAGGCTTTAAAACCACAACTCCTTTAGCAATTGCTACATGAAGGCTCTGATTGGACCACTGGGTGTTGCTGCTGTATGGGAAACATTCTCAGTCATTTTACTACTGAGATGTGTCTGGAAAAAAGAAAACTTTATAAAAATGTAATTAATTGCCCACTTTTAAGGTCACCATTAATAAAAACGAACGTGCAGATTATTAAGGCCATAGAGGAAATCATTAGCGATACTTTGGGGTGTTGTTAGAGCCAAATCCACTAAAATGGAAGTCTAATTTGTTATGTCTGGAAGCTACAGCTGATTCCTTGTCCCCTGTCATAGCAGAGAGACCTTAATAACATATGGCAGCGACATCATTTTTTGAATTATGAGGTCTCTGAGAAAAGTTGCTCCATAAATTCTGGGCTTTGTCGGTGTTCATAATGTATCCTTCAAAGCTTCATTAGGACAATTCATTACCAGTATTTCTAGGAATACCGTGATGCTGTTTTTGCTTCTCAGATAGAATTATATGATTTGGGGTCCCCCCCCCCGTTCTTACCATTTATTCTTCCTTGCACTAATCATCTGAAACATCTCACTGCTTGACATCAGTACTGAAATGGTTCAGGGAATGGCAGAGATATGGGCATTTCAAGTCATTCAAAGCAGCAAAGGCCACTCATGGTCAGCAGAGTATGGTGTCGGGCAGGGGGAGTGCTGCTGAGCTGACCTTCCAGTGCCATGGTTGCTGCCAGTTATCAAAAGGGAGATGTGGCTGTGGGGAGGTGGTCACAGTGTGTGTGCAAATGGCAGGAGTGTTGAATCGGTTCCAGCAATGGTTGTTGACCTCCAAACCATCAGGGGTGGACCTTGGTATAATGCCGCCTTGTGCAAGGCCAACATTTGATGCCCTCCCTCCCAGTCCTTGTGGCTCCAGCTTAAGCTGGGTAAACAAGGACCCCACCCTTGCAGGGTGCTGCTGGGGGCAGTGGCATGCCTTTGATGGCGAGGCTGGGATCGAGGAGCACGTGGCTGTTGTGCCCTTCTCGTGCTGCTCTCCCAGAATCCGATCCTTGCAAGGCCCCTCAGGGAGGGCAGTGTGGGGACGTGGCAAGTGTGGGTCCTTCGATCCCAGCCTTGTGTGAGGATGGGATCAAAGGGTGCATGGATGCTCCATCCCCAAACCACCCTCTCCAAGCAACCTTGCAAGGCTCAGATCTTGGGAGGCACAAGGAGGGTGCAACAGCCGTGTCGTTCCAATGGTGGTGGGGGTGGCTGGGCACACTCCTCGTCCATGACATAGGAGTGCACAGGTACAAGCACCCATACACACACCAGGCAGCATAAGGACGCTCTGGGCGGCAGATGATGCATTCCTTGGAAGCCAGATCTGCTGCCCCTGTGGATTCTGCCGCTTGAGGTGTGCTTGCTGTCAGTTTGCATTTCTTAGTGCAGAAAGTATTGCTCTGATGTGTAGAGATCTTTCCTATTCTCCTTAATTCAAGAGGGAAGCTTCTGGAAGCTTCTCTGTGAAAGAAACAAGCAGAAGGTTTGTGATGTTTGGGTTATTCCTTCAGAGAGGCTGAGTACAGCTGGCTTAAACTGGTTCTCTTATCTCTTCTGTCAAGGTCATGCTGACTATAAAAGTAGATCCAGAAGGAGCCTGGTTTTCACTTTCTCTTTCTATCTCTTTTCCTTCTAGTGTGCTGTTCTGTTCATAGTAAGCTTAGTATTAAGGTTTAGACTTATAATAAGTTATTGTGAGTTTTAAGTTAGGTCTGCTGCAACTGGATTTCTTATGGACAGTGCCAATCCTGAATGTATTGGATTTGTGACCATCATTCTCATTTGCCTTCAGTAGCAGTAAAGCTGTGCTGGATGAGATACAATTGCCTCTGGTCTATTTTTGGGAATCCTGCAATGTGTTTAAGTTTTTACTCTGCTAACTATACATTGGAATCTACTCTGGATCAATACTGAGTTGAATTCCATGACAGTCGCCTCACCTTGCCTCATGGGTGGGTCAGCCCTAGCTGATCACTTGTTTGGGGGCTTGCAGAAAAAGGTGATTGTGACCAGAGAATTATAGTGCCAGTCCTCTCTGTATGAAAGCAGAGATGTACAGTTCGTCATTCTCTACAATGCTGCTATTCTTGGTTTTTCAAAATTTTGTACTATTTCTTCTGCTGCAATACTTATGGCAATGCAAAAGTAAGTTTACAAGGACATTTTTTTAATCACAGTTCTTGCTGGCCCAACCAGAATACCAAGTTTGAATCTCTCTCCTTGATGATCCAAGCTAGAACAGCCTACAAAAGAGCATGCATGCATCATCCATTCTTTCCCAATCTTCAGGGCTGTTTGTCTGAAGACAATTTGTAATTATTATTCTTTTTCGTGATAAATGGATTTAATTTTTTTTTGTAATAAATGAATTGGAAGCAAATGCTCTGTATCCCTCACAACCCACAAAAGAATTCCTAGCTAGACTTTTGCTGGTTTATAACGCCATATATTCATTAGTAGCTAGGGTCTTATAGAACTCTTCAAACACGCTTTACTCCATATTGGTTAGCCACAATAGAGGTGCCATCTTTCCAATAGAGCTGCTGTTTGGGGGACTCTCCTATCCCACTCAAGTAAATTTGCTGGGGGTCAGAGTGGGGGTGCATAGGGGGAAAGGGGAGGAAAGCTCAGTAGTGCTAGCAGAAATCATTGAGAGGGCTTCCACTAGTGGGATTGCTTAGTTGAACCTGGTCCATAGTGTGTGTGTGTGTGTGTGTGTGTGTGTATCCAGTTCTCCATTTCCATTATGATTAAGTTTACATGTCACATCTGATTATTGTCTTCAGTCACTGTGGTTAGCATCTGCATCTTGTACAAGATATAATAAATGTGGCCCATCATTTTACCTCCTCCTTAATGGCAGAAATTTACTGGAGCTTTGCTGCATACTTTATAAAGCATTGGCTTGCCTTTTCTTCACCGATTCATCTAGGGTGACCTAAAGATTACATGAATTCTGTGTAACTGAGCACTGGTGCCATTTATTTTTTTTCTGAGTTCCTATACATTCTTGCAAATTCATGGAAAGACCAACCATGAAATCAAGATATTCAGGTGTACTGAAATATCTCAGAGCTAGGAAGAGGGGGCAAATTTGTCCAGTTTGCCTTTTAATACAAATCAACCAAAATTGCATTTCCCAAACTAATCCCAGACTGGCATCCGTCTGTCTCAAGAGACAATGGAAGCATGTACCTTAGAAGGGGAAGTCAAACCAATATGTGAACTGAAACGCAACTCTTCACACTTCTCTAAATTCTGCAAAGCGGTTCTCCAACAAAAGAATGTGTATAGTCTGTATATAGTGAAGAGTGTATGCAAAAAGAGTTATACAGTGGTACCTCTGGATGCGAACGAGATCCGTTCCGGAGCCCCGTTCGCATCCTGAAGCGAATGCAACCTGTGTCTGCATGTCTGTGCATGCATGGGTTGTGATTCAAAGCTTCCACACATGCGTGTGACGTCATTTTGAGCGTCTGTGCATGCGCGGGTGGCGAAACCTGGAAGTAACGCATTCTGTTACTTCCAGGTCACCATGGAGCATAATCTGAAAACGCTCAACCGGAAGCATATTTAACCTGAGGTAAGACTGTATTAGTGAAACTAACATACAAATATGTATTCTATTAAAGGGTAATTGCCTGGCCCCCCAAAGAAGATATACTAAGCAAGACTGCATAGAAAAGGTTATGTATTGGGAGAAATTTGCATGAAAATTCATACACATTTTTATGTGGTCATTATAAAAAGAAAATCCACAGACATGGTGAACTGGGAAGACTTGAAGTACAAAATACAGTGGTACCTTGGGTTACAAACACTTTGGGTTACAGGCTCCACTAACCTGGAAGTAGTACCTCAGGTTAACAGGGGTCAGCAAACTTTTTCAGCAGGGGGCCGGTCCACTGTCCCTCAGATCTTGTGGAGGGCCGGACTATATTTTGAAAAGTAAAAAAAAATGTATTCCTATGCCCCATAAATAGCCCAGAGATGCATTTTAAATAAAAGGACACATTCTACTCATGTAAAAACACACTCATTCCCAAACTGTCCATGGGCTGGATTTAGAAGGCGATTGGGCCAGATACGGCCCCTGGGCCTTAGTTTGTCTACACATGGGTTAAGAACAGGATGAGAACAGAAATTGTGCGCCGGTGTCACTGCAGCAGCAGGAGGCCCCATTAGTGAAAGTGGTACCTCAGGTTAAGACCAGTTTCAGGTTAAGAATGAACCTCCGGAATGAATTCAGTTCATAACCAGCGGTACCACTGTATAGAAATTGAGAGAAACTGAAATTGACCAGTTTTGCCATTCCTATCTGGAGTTATTCAAAGCTGCAAGTCTCAGTGAACAGAGGAGCCTTGAGCCCTCCAAATAAGAGACTTGTGGCTGAGCTGTAGGGATTTGAAGAAGGGTCTCACAACTCCTAGTGCAGCACTGTTGCTCAATACTGTACACAAAAATGCTCCTTGGGGAAGCACTGAATCTCTCTGAGATAGGTTACAGCATCAAACAGATTTGGGGGGTGATTGATAGAAGAAAAAGGGAAGGAAGGAAGGAAGGAAGGAAGGAAGGAAGGAAGGAAGGAAGGAAGATAGTCAGTTTGTGACTACAAGCCATAGAAAGTACATGTTGCTTCTAAGTAGTTTTCAGTTCCTCCCAGAACTCACAACACATCCAGGCTGCATCTAGTGGGACCACCATCAATGCTTGAAAAAAACAGTCAGTGAACCATGCAGCATAGACTTCAGCATTTTAGTGCCTGAGCAGCAGAGAAATAAGCAAGGGTTGAAAAGAGGCATCAGGATGCATAGATTCACGCGCCCCCCTTACAGTGGTGACTCACACAGCAGGAAGAAAAACAGATAGAAATGTAGATGGATAACAAGGGGACCGAGAGAGCAGCAACCAGATTGCTTGAGGCTATACATGATCCCCAGACAGCCAGGCTCATTTCTCATCATCTCCCAGCATCAGTAATTCCATTCTTCACCTATTCAAAATTAAGCCTTAAGGAGTGAGATGTTTCTATTATCTCTTATGCTACCCTGGGATTGCAGAGCTGACAATAAGTATGCTGTGGCCTCTGCTGCCAGTCAAGAGGCCAGAGCCCACTGGGAGAATACATCCCCTGATTCCCAGAAAGAATATAACGGCCAGGAGAAGTCCACCCATCAGCCAGGAAGGCAGTTCGGGACATCCTACCTGCCAGAAAGACCATTCAGCTCCAACAGTCAGTTGTCCTCTGACTGAAGAACCAAAAGGAAGCACATTTTGGTCCCATCCATTGGCCAAGGGGTACTCGCTGTGTGAGTTTTGTGGGGGCGTGATCGTGGTGGTGGTGGTAGCAACGGCGATAGTGATGATGACCACGACTACAACATGCTGCTTCTAAATCACCTTCAGAAGAACTTGACTTGAAGTCAGGGTGCAAATCTTCAAAACAAACAAATACAAAATGCTAAAGATGAAGCAAGTTTGTTTTCTCCTGCTCCGGACAAGAGGGTAGGATCCAAACCAATTTCTTCAAGTTAAAAGAAAGGAGATTTACAGCAGGAAGAACTTTCTGGTAGTAAGAGCTGTTTGAAGGTGGAACAGACTCCCGTGAGAGGTGGTGGACTTTCCTTCCTTGGTGGTTTTTAAGCAGAGGTTGGGTGGTCATCTGTCATGGATGCTTTAGCTGAGATTCATGCATTGTAGGGGGTTGGACTAGATGACTGTTTGAGCCATTTCCAGTTCTGATTGTATGCATGGGAAGATTAGAGTTAATGTGGGTTCTCAAAAGCAATGCAGTGGCACCAAGTGTTGAAATTCTTCAGTTGATGGAGTATGGGATAAGTATAAAAACTTGTTGGAGACCAAAACACCACTATTGCTTTCACCTTTGGAAGCCATAACAGTAAAAAAGAAAAATATGATGGAAAATTGGGCAACTTATAGAGAAGGTGGAGAATTTAAACCAAAAGAATTTAAGGATTTATCAGAGATGTTAACAACATGGTTACAATATCGTCATTTGAATAAAGTATTTTAAAAGGATATGAAGCGGGGGTTTGGGGAACAAAAATAACAAATAACAAAAATAACAACTAGAAAGAGGCCTGTTAAACTGTAATGCTAAAGTGGTATCTAAAATGTATAAGATGTTATTGGAATGGGAGACAAAGGATGAACAAGTGAAATCTTCAATGAAACATTGGACAATAGATATTGATCATGGGAACGTTTATGGAACGTGGATATAAAATTTAAAGCATGTTATAGTTTAAGTATTGGAGATCCTGAAGCTTAGGCTCCAATACTTTGGCCACCTCATGAGAAGAGAAGACTCCCAGGAAAAGACCCTGATGTTGGGAAAGATTGAGGCACAAGGAGAAGGGGACGACAGAGGACGAGATGGTTGGACAGTGTTCTCGAAGCTACCAACATGAGTTTGACCAAGCTGTGGGAGGCAGTGGAAGACAGGCGTGCCTGGCATGCTCTGGTCCATGGGGTCACGAAGAGTCGGACACGACTAAATGACTAAGCAACAACAACAACGCCTAGTAGATTGGCTAAAATGTATAAATCCAAATAGAATATATATATACTGGAAATGTAAAGAGAAGAAAGTTACCTTTTTCATATGTGGTGGTCTTGTAATAAGGTTAAAGCATACTGGGAAATGATGTATAATGAACTGAAAAAGATGTTTAAGATAACATTCATTAAAAAAACAAAACTCTTTCTTTTGGGAATTATGGGATCATAACTACCTAAACAGTATAGAAATTTATTTATGTTTGCAACCACAGTGGCAATAATGTTATATGCCCAAAAATGGAAGGAAGAAGAATTCCCGCCAAGAGAAGAATGGATGCAGAAGTTAATGGACTACACAGAAATGGTGAAACTTACTGGGATAATAAGAAACCAAGATAACTATTTTTTATTTTTTTTAGAAATGGTTTATTGGATATTTACAAACAAACTGTAAACACATTAAGACATTGGCAGGATTAATGTAAAAACCTGCCGTTTCAAAATATATATGGGGGATATATATATATATATATATATATATATATATATATATATAATAGATATATAAAATAATATGTTGAGAAAAATTGGAGTACGCAGGAAGATTGGGGGGATGTAAAGAACCACAGAAAGAGGGGGAAAGGAGTTGGTGTTGGAAATGTTAAAATTATGATTGTGTGTGTGTGTGTGTGTGTATATATATATATATATATATATATATATATATATATATATATGCTTTCGTAGATTTTCAAAACCTGCATATATATATATATATATATATATATATGAAAATTATAAATAATTTTTTAAAAAAGAAATTATTCAGTTGAACTGACCCCGATTCCTCTCCCAACAACTACAATTCCCAGAATGATTTAACAGCCCATCCTTTTTCACAGGGAACTCTTCACGGGTAATTGTAGTTCAAAAGTTCAAATATACCAAGGACTCTAACCCAATGTATAAATATTAGAAAAGGCATATTAAATATAGCAATGTTCACTGTTAGATGTAAGTGGTTGTAGCAGTAATATTTCATTATTGAATCAATTATGGAAATGTTTATTTACCTGTAAAAATTAGTCATGATTTAGACATGCAGACTTCCTGGAAAGGTCCTGATATGAATGATATAATTGTACTAATTAGCATTAATTTGCAGTAATGTGAATCTTCTAGAAGGATCTTCTGGCAGATTTCAATATGGTATTGTTGTATGCTTCATTTTATTAAATATAAGCTTTTTTTAAATAAAAAATTAAGAGATTAGTCTGCTGTAAGTAATTTTACAAAACGCAACAACAATTTATATATCACTTTTCCACTGAGGTGGTCTGCGTAGTTTATTCACTCCCCAGCTCCTCCTCAAAACAACCCTGTGAAGCAGGTTGAGTAGAGAAACAGTGACTGCCAAAGATCACCCCAATGGGCTTCATGGCTGAGTGGGAATTTGAACCCTGATTTCCCAGGTATCTTCTTCTTTCACGATCACTTGTAGCCGAGTAAGATTGTCTTCCATAAACACGGTTTTAGCAATGAGTCTGTAAGTGACTGTGGAGGCCAATTCTGGATTCACACGTCCTTCCACAGTAGGGAGATTGGTTTCCTGGTGGGAGTTGATCACGGTGTGTGAATGTGCCTTCCTCTTAGCACATTTCTCCCTTGCATCCTGAGTTTGAGTGTCTTCAAACTCATGATACCTTTGGTAAAGGCTGTTCTCCAACTGGAGTGCTCACAGGACAGTGTTTCCCAGTTGTCAGTGTTTATACTACATTTTTTTAGATTTGCCTTGAGACAGTCTTTAAATCTCTTTTGTTGACCACGAGCATTACACTTTCCATTTTGAAGTCAAAATAGAGTAGTTGCTTTGGAAGACGATCATCAGGCATCGGTACAACATGACCAGTCTAATGAAGTTGATGTTGAAGAATCATTGCTTCAACACTGGTGATCTTTGCTTCTTCCAGTACACTGATATTAGTTCGCCTGTCTTCCCAAGTGATGTGTACAATTATTCGGACACACCGTTATTGGAATCTTTCAAGGAGTTGGAGATGGCGTTTGTAAGTAGTTCATGTTTCACAAGCATATAGTAAGGTTGGTAGTACAATAGCTTTGTAAACAAGCATTCTGGTTTCCCTGTGAATGTCCCATTCCTCAAAGGTCCTCAACACTCTGCACTTCAATCGAGAGAAAGCCGCACTTGCAGAGCTAAGGCGATGCTGGATTTCGGCATCCTTGTTGGCCCTTGTGGAAAGATAACTGCCTAGGTAGAAGAAGTGATCAACATTTTCCAATGTTACACCATTGAGTTGAATTTGTGGTGCTGCAGAGGGGTTATTTTGTACTTGTTGGTGCAGCACTTTGGTTTTTTGGATGTGGAGTGACAGGCCAAGCTTTTCGTAAATGCTCTAAGCACTATGCAACACTACTCTCCCCATCCCACTTTCACCTAAGCTTATAAACCTGCGTACACTCATCAGCTCCTGCCTTGCTTCCATTCTTGATAGCATTCATTTTCATTCCCCTTTAAAGCACCTGTCAAAACAGACCTTTAAATTTGGTTTGGCTGTCAGGCACTGTGAAAGCATTTCTCGCCACACTATTATGCTTATTGCAAAATGAATTGAATGGCCAACTTCTAAGAGAGAGACTAAGTATAGCTTCACAAAGGGCAGGATTTGTATGTGTTACAGCATATATGGGCCAGGGCTGGCTTTGGATGGTAGTAATTGAGGGCATCTGCCAGGGCCCCCAGATTAGTCGAGGGCTCCCATTTCAAAACGATCAGATGCAATATCAAGAGGAGACCTAGTTTGCATGTCCCACCTGTGGAGTCAGTGCTGATCCAAGCATCAAGTTTGCATACACATGTGGGATCATAACTCTTACAACAATAAGCAGCCTAGAGCCAGTCATACAATGCTTGCTGCACGACAAAAAACAGAAGGAAGGTACGGAAGCCAGAAGGCGTGCAAAAAAGGGGGACTTGTTCTCAAAAGTGCCAGCTAATACAATTTATTACAGTTCAATGCATTTCAGAACTCAGAGCCCTTCTTTCTCGAGAGGCCACATTGGTGGCAATATTTGTGCAAGTAAGAAAGTTTAAAATTGCTCAAGAAGAAGAAGAAGAAGAAGAAGAAGAAGAAGAGTTTGGATTTGATATCCCGCCTTTCACTCCCTTTAAGGAGTCTCAAAGTGGCTAACATTCTCCTTTCCCTTCCTCCCCCACAACAAACACTCTGTGAGGTGAGTGGGGCTGAGAGACTTCAAAGAAGTGTGACTGGCCCAAGGTCACCCAGCAGCTGCATGTGGAGGAGCGGAGACGCCAACCCGGTCCCCCAGACTACAAGACTACCGCTCTTAACCACTACACCACACTGGCTCTCCAGCTTCTTATGTTCCCATCTGGCGTGTTACTTGCCTCGGGCCATACCCAACTCTAGTATGTTGCCTGATGAGAGGATGTGGCCCTTAAAGGGCTGGGAAAGCTTCCCCACCTGTTAAAATTGGATTGTCTTCCAGCAATATGTAAAGCTTCTATCATATGTAAAGCTTTCAGCCACCCCTTTAAGAGACATAGGGCTCGCTGGTAAAATAGCCACCATTGCTAACATTACATTCTCCTTCCTCGTCTTGAGGGTGCCTTGGAGATGTTTCATCCAGATAAAGACTAGACCTGTCTTGCTTAATTTATGAGAACTAACAAGACCCTCGCTCATGATGGGTCTGCAGATTGCCAATTAATTTGTCCTGCAGAGTATTTAGGAGGCCAGTTACCATTGTCCCTGCAGATTGCCAGCGTGGTCTGTACATCTCCCCTCACTTTTAATTAAACACAATTCTGCTAAGAAATGATGCCTTTAAACCTTTTTCCTGGTCCCCCCCCAATGTTTCAGCAACTGCTTGCAGCTGCTCTGCTGAAGTTTTAATTTTCCACTTCTTCATGGTCTGATTTGTTAATGCTTGTTCTTCATCAAAAATTAAATGGATGTTCTCGGTAATCTCCCAGATTTAAAAGGGGTTAACTGTGTGCCTGCATTTCTTTGCTGCTTGGCTGCAAATCCAGTGATGAAGCAGAAAAAAAGGAGGCGTTTCTCCACCACCACCACCACCACTCACTAATAGAACAAAATCCTTCTACGGCATATGCAAGCAAACCAAATTATGATTACATTTAACTGGATATTTATTGAATGACTTATGTGTCCCTTTTTAATGTAGTCACTGCCATAAAGCAATAAGCAATGGCAAATGTTCACATGAAGCTCAAAAGGAGCTGGTGCTTCGATATTGTGATGTGCTTGAGGCACAGGTTTCAGTTGCACCCATGGAGTATCTCTTGGCACCAAACAGAGTGGGGAAGTCCCCGCTTGCATGAAGCACTTGGGGACAGACTGTCACCAGTCCTGAGCCGGTTGGGATAGAGCAGGCTAGACTCAGAAATGGGGAAGAAATTCAATTCAGTTTGTATTCTAAGGCCATCTTACCAAATGCACATTTCTGGAAACTGTATGCAAACCGAAACTTAGTCATCCTTTCAAATGCAAACTTCTCTGAATTTTGCAATGTAGTTCTCTAGCCACGTAAGGTGCACAAAAATGCATATATTACAGTGTGCAGATAAATGCACATATCAGAGAAAACAGCATACAAAAAAAATCATATTAGGGGGAATGGAAGTAATGTGTATAGCGGACAAAACTGCGTATAAAAATGTGCATAGTAGGTGAAATTTGCACAAAAATTATGGCATTTTTTTTCATGAAGCGGCGAAAGGTTTCCAGTGAGTACAATTTACAAAATTAGACAGGTGGATTGTTGTTTTGCTTTCAGGCTGGTTATTTTTTGCCTCCTCTTTCTTGACTTTGGTTTTTGCTTTAAAGCTGCTCTCTGTAGATGAACAGTTAGTTCTGCCACATCCCTGCCAGAAATACTTCAGGCCTCTGCTTTCCAAACCACCAAAAAAGAGGATCTGCCTATTGGATCCATTCCCAGACTTGTTGTTGGCTCTATCCCTGACCCAGGATGCTCTTGGGAACCTTTTGAGAGAGGGGGGCAGAATGAGTTCAGCTGATCACCTATTCTGAGAGAGACCTTTTCTAGAGGCGGGTTCTAAATGTCACTCTGGCAAGGAAAAAAGATGAGCAAATTCCACTGGCACTGATGAAGATCTTATTGAAATGTGTTAAGCTTCCTATGAGTCTATTTTTTCCTTCTTCAAAAAATAACCTTTCTGCTTGGCAGTAATGACTTGAGGCTTGCCTCTTTTCTCAAAGGCTGCATTCACACAGCAGTTTATTCCACTTCCCCAGTGTTTCCCTAACTGTTAATTCCCACATTATATTTGCATGTGCACACTAAGTAAAAGCCACTGCTAGAAAATTAATGGAATGCAGGGCATGCTTAGCACTCATTTCTAAGTTAGTTGATTCCAGAAAAAAAATCTGTTTGCAGCCCCAGTCTTGCCTTACACCAGCCTTACCCAGGTAAGCTGTTGTAATGCCAGGACTGGAAGGGTTGTTCCGCAGCTCTACCCTGCCACTAAGGAAGAAGGAGAAATCTGATTGAGCTCGCATTTAAAGGTGAACCTACTTAATTTGCACTTTCTGGGGGGGGGGGAATACAGCCAAGACACAACCATCTTTCAGAAGCTGCACTTATCCGAATTTTGCAATGCAGTCATCCAGGCAAGAAATAGGTACAAAAAAATGCATACACTGGGATAAAGAGTGTATAAAAATGCACATGTTTCTGAAAATGCCATGCAAAATGTGTGGGGTTTTTTTTGGGGGGGGGTGTTGTTGAATATTCCTGTCCAGTAGAGAAAACCCAATCAAGAGTGTGTTGGACCAATGACATTTAGCAATAAACTAATTTGACCATTCTCTGTGACACCAGGCATGGGGCCAGTAGAGATACAGGTGCTATTCCACAACCAGGAGCCTTAAAATGTCCTCCTGTTTGTTTGCTTTGCCTGCGAGTTGCCAACTGGTTAACCTTCTGATATTATCCTCCCTATTATCCATGGCAAAACCCTTCCAGGATCAATCAAGTCTCCCCTCCACCTCCATTAGAGTTGTGGGTCAAGCTGAGGCCCACCCTCCTTTGCTCCCTGAAAGGCTTTGCCTTATTTGCTCCTGGGCTTGAAGGCTTTGCTTCTCCCCTTCTTCAGAAAACAGCATAGCCCTTTAAATATTTAAAATGTCACTGCTCTTTATTTTCCAAACTTATAAGAAGGATCTATAATTAATGCTCTTTGTGTATGAACATTGAAAGGTTATTGTTTGAGGGACGTTATTAAGACTGCTGGGCCTAAAATTCATCCTCTACAGTTCTAATGTGTCCCCTTGAAACATTAAATTGTAATTGCATTATTCCTCAAGTAGGAAGATTCGGGGCTGTAAAAACCCTTGTCAAACCACGTTGCAAGCTAAAGTACTAGGTAGTGCAGAAGACATTAAGAGCTTATTTGGAGGCAGCATGCTTGCGTTGTATTATCTACTTCTGTATTTACTGTATTTTTATCCCAATTTCCAGGCAATTGTTTCTCAAAGCAGCTCACATCAACCAAAAGAGAGAGAGAGGGAGGCTGCATTCAGAAGTGGGGAATATTGCATTAGTCTTCCTGATCATAATGTGAGTGCTTCTGAACCATTTTCTGGTGTTTCTTTCACACTCCAGTACCTGTTGTGTTATAAAACGGTGGCTTTTTTTACCAATATACCAGCAAGTTGTGCTAAATTTCATTCACACCAGTGGGCATCTCAGAGCAACTTGTATCATTTTAAACCGAGCTATATAATCAAGAAGCTTGATTTTCTTTGATGGGTCCTAAGCACCAGTTAAACAAATGGAAAAATCTGTTCACAACCACAGGGCAAGATTAAAAAGAGCACAGAGTTCTTCTGATAATCTTTCCCCCAATTCTAACTGGAAAACACGCAGGTGACTATATGGAACTAGTGATCTTTGGGGGGCTTTGAGGTTATCTTTGTTGAGCTGTTGACTGGTATTGTTTACAGCCTTTCAGAACACAGTGAAAACTGTTTTAAGTAACCCACGAGGGACCAACAAGATGTGTTGCTGAGCAGAGATGGTCTTTAGATAAAGGTCAGGGGAGCCCTAGGGGGGCTTTGCATGTGCAGTTGCTTAAGACAGCAAGCAGCCGAGGGGCTCCGGGGGTCCTTGGTGCAACTTCCACACTGTTCCACGCAAGTGAGAGTATGTTAGATCTTTTTTTACTGAGAAGTGGAGGAACACTGAGCTCTTCAGATTTATTCTGACAAGCACACAGAGAGAAGCACAGAGCTGAAAGTTTCAAAGTAAAGAGAAGAAGCCCTTGTTCACCGAGTCAGTAAAAGGAGATGATTCTGGACTAACCTCTCCCCTGGCACATAGCTCTTTTCCAAATCCCTCCTTGAAGCTTTCCCTAGCTTATAGCCTCACCTTCTCTATCCTGCAAGCTACTAGAATAATAATAATAATAATAATAATAATAATAATAATAATAATAATAATAATAATAATAATAATAATAATGTATTTATACCCATCCATCCAGCTGGGTTTCCCCAGCTGCTCTGGGCGTCTCCCAATAGAATATTAAAAACACAATAAAACATCAAACATTTAAAACTTCCCTAAACAGGGCTTCCTTCAGATGTCTTCTAAAAGTCAGATAGTTGTTTCTTTCCTTGACATCTGATGGGAGGGCGCTCCACAGGGCAGGCCCCACTACTGAGAAGGCCCTCTGCCTTGTTCCCTGTAACCTCACTTCTCGCAGTGAGGGAACCGCCAGAAGGCCCTCGGAGCTGAACGATGGGGGTGGAGATGCTCCTCTCTGTCTGCCTTAGTCCTGCCCACCTTAAAGGCTTTTGGGGCACTGTCACTATCTTGGGATGACAGGTATACACATTCAGGTTGACAATTGGACATTTTGCAATAAGAGATGGGGAGACAGGAACAGTGGGGTAATTCATTTGATGCAATGTTTATCTAACTCAGGCTTCCTCAACTTCGGCCCTCCAGATGTTTTTGGCCTACAACTCCCATGATCCCTAGCTAGCAGAACCAGTGGTCAGGGATGATGGGAGATGTAGTCTCAAAACATCTGGAGGGCCGAGGTTGAGGAAGCCTGATCTAACTCAATGTACGCTCAATAAATAGCTGGCATACAGCCCCTTCAGAAAGGCTTTTGTTGTTGTTCAGTTTTGCACTAGTTGCATGAGTCCTTACAACCATCACTGATAAACAATAGCTTGAAACTAGAGCTATAAACATAGAAATTATCTGCAAATCATCTGACCTCTAAGCGCAGCAGACATATCTGCAGCTGCACATGACTTTGAAAATATTAATAAATATGAATGGAACAAAAGAACTGTTGAAGCCCCTTACCCTCTCTTCCCAGAAACAAGATGTGCGATGGAAGGCAAAAGTCCCCTCCCACATCATTGGGTTTTCATAATTACGTACCTTTCCCCTGTTGCCACAAGAGTCAGTGGAGTCAAATTTGCTGGAGCAATTTGTGCAAAGAAAGGTAAGGGTCTGTGAATGAAGAGTACCACCGAAAAAGGTAAATGTCTGTGGCTGCTTTGCATGCTCTATGGACACTGCTCACAGTCAGTCTGCAAATGGCCTTAGAGATGTTTGTCATGTTTGCAGTTTAAAGATACAAGTTGATACTCCTCCAAGTCACAATCGTACCTCTATAGCCACGACAACATCTCGCCTGAATAATGCATGGGATCTTTTCCCACTCCAACTAGTGAACTGTAAACAAGATTCCAGAGCAGTAGAGTTCACATGCCTACAGGGAAGTTGGGCAAAAGTATCACTTGTTCATATATGATGCATGCTTTACAAAAGCATAGCTGCAATCTGCAGGGGCCATTTGGGGACTGGGCAGGGGGAATAGAGTGAGATGCATATTGTGGCATCATCACAGAACCAAATATGGACACTGGCTTTGGGGTGTGTGTGATGCTTTTCCGGATCTTTGATGCTATGAACTTTGGGGGGAGTTCTGTTTTACCCTTTAATTCAAAAATCTATACTTTTAATCTGCAGTTAAAGAAGTAATTGCTTTAATCAATTCCTGTTGTCAGTATGAATGCTGAGAGACAGATGCGCTATGTTACCCCATATGCCTCCCAGTCCCCACTGATGTATATGCACAGTTTTAAGAAATCCAGTTAGGGGCAGGGATGGGGGAACCTGTAGCTCTCCAAGTGTTTCAGGACTCCAGATCCCATCAGCCCCAACCAGCATGGCCAACGGCAAGTGATGATGGGAGATGTAGTCCAATATCTGGTAGCCTAAAGGTTTTCCCATATCTGCTGTAAGAGTTAGACTGCAATCCTTGTTAGCTGGGAGCAAGCTCCATTAAATGCAGGATGCTTCACCTGTATCACAGAGGCACACTAGATGTTACAAATTGTGCGGGGTGAGAGCTGGACCATAAAAAAGACTGATCGCCAAAGAATTGATGCTTTTGAATCATGGTGCTGGAGGAGACTCTTGGGAGTCCCATGGACTGCAAGAAGATCAAACCTATCCATTCTGGAGGAAATTAGCCCTGAGTGCTCACTGGAAGGACAGATTCTGAAGCTGAGGCTCCAATACTTTGGCCACCTCATGAGAAGAAAAGACTCCCTGGAAAATACCCTGATGTTGGGAAAGATTGAGGGCACAAGGAGAAGGGGATGACAGAGAATGAGATGGCTGGACAGTGTTCTTGAAGCTACCAACCAGTCTGACCAAACTGCGGGAGGCAGTGGAAGACAGAAGTGCCTGGCGTGCTCTGGTCCATGGGGTCACGAAGAGTCGGACACGACTAAATGACTAAACAACAACATTTCGTCAAAGTCTATAACCAGGGGAACAGTAAACTAATTTAAGGAGGGATTTTGGGGGTTGGGGGTGGGATTCATTCCCATTGTAGAGTGTTTACTTCCAATTGCTCATGGGGATGAGTTTCCAAGACCCAGAAACCTTCCATTTTAAGCTGTCTTGCCACTTTGCAGTCTCTAGCTCAACTTTCACCAACCATATGGATGTTTTGGACTACAAGTCCCATCAGTCCCAGCCAGTACTGATGGGAGTTGTAGTCCCAAACTTCTGAAGGGCACCAGGTTGCTTAAGGCTGTGCTAGTCTCTCCTTTCCATCAAAACATTCTCAATCATATTTTTAAATCAGCCACCTGGGCCCGGCAGAGCAATTAGTTGAAGCAGCCTTATTTTACAGAATGATTTCCTGCCTCTTCAGTCCAACACTCCTTTTCCCTCCCTTCTGAAAACTGATACTTGACAGGAAGAAAAAAATGCAAAACTGGAATAAAGGAAGGTTTTGTAGGGAGAAATACATTGGGAGGGGGAGGGGAAGATAGTTTAGGAATTGGCAAATTTGGATCAAGGCACACATAGTATATTCTCGAATATACAGGAAGCGGCAGGCTCCTGCAGCCTCATCAAACTACCATGTAAAGTGATTTATATCAAAGATAGGGTTGCATTCAGTAATGTTCACACAGGGACTGCTTATTTTGGTAAAGGGGGGAAATTAAAATCTACAACTCATACTCGTTCTCCCATTTAAATAAAATAAAATGTACGAAAAGCCGGCTGGTTTCTTGAGTTGATATATGAGGCTGAACACAGCGCTCTTATTTGCTGCCCAGTGAAAAGAGGGCATTCATCCCTGTCCCAGAAGCCCCTCTGTCTCTGAGCTGGTACAGAGCAGTGGGAACAGGCATTCCTTGCTTCCCTTTCCAGGAATCCTCCCTTCCCACCACAAACTTCAGTACTTCCCACACAAACAGCCCACTTTATGATCCATAGAATTGTCTCAAGTGCAATTGGCACGAAATGAAACCTTGGCAGGAGTGGACAAGGAATGTTGCTTTGATAGGCACGACCGTGTTTTTAGACCACAAGTATTCTGCTCTCCTTCTGTATGTTCAGAGGGCAGGGGGTGTATCAGTAATGTTTCAGCTTCATTTGACTGTTCAGAAATGCAGGCCAGGCTCCCCTCTCCCAAAATAATGCCTCACTTTGAAGTCTTACGGTACATTTTATAATAAAGGCTTCTACCACGCAATCCTACATGCGTCTTCTTCGTTGAATTTAAAAGTAAATTAAACTGAATTTAATGGGGCTTACTTTCAGCAAGAAAGGTGTCTGTAGGATTGCAGTCCATGTGAAATTGGAAAATCTAGTAGCTCATACTTTCTAGACACACATAAAATCCTGCAACTATATTATTTAGAGGTAAACTCTGTTCCTTTGCATTGCAGGCGAACAGTCTATGGATTTCGCTCTAGTTTTACAGTTTGCCTGACAGTTTCATTTGCCTGATAAATATTGTCTGTTCTACTCAATAACCAGGTCTCCTAAATTTATATTTTGAAATTCTGAAGGAGTGGAAGTATGGTATAGTGGTTAGAATGTAAGAGGAGAACTAGGGAGACTCAGGGACAAATCCCCCATTCAGTCATGAAACTCATGGAGGGATCTTGAGCCATTCACTGTCCTTCAGTCTTCTTTTTTCTGCCCCTTTATTTGATGTTTCTTCTTGTGCAGTTGGCACAGAACATTATTCTTAAACAAACTCCACAGATGGTTATTTTATTTATTTATAAACATATTTATATACTGCTATTTCTTAAAAAAAAAATCAAAGTGGTTTGCAACCATTATACAGAATGCCATACAATGAAAACCACATAAGAACGTTGTAACCGCAAATTAGCTAGCTGTTATGGAAATATGTACTTTAATAATTGCCTGCATAAGCCTGATGAAATAGAAGTTTTCAGCAGGTGTTTGAAAGCTGAAACAGAAGGCACCTGTGGAACAATAAAGTGTTGATTTCTTAGAGTTCAAGCACATCAGAACTCAGAAATTGTTTTCTTCTCTTTCTTATGTATAAATTTACAGGCTATAAAGACAATGTGAAAATTGCATGGAAAGGGGCCGAAAATAATAACTCCCACTGTTGCAGATCAGAGACTTTATACTAAAGGGGATGGAATGTAGTGAGACAGCAGTGAATGGGGATTTTATCACAATCAGATACTTCTCCCTCCCTTTATTTTATTTTACTCCCATTTATAAAATCCAGTGAAATAGAACTTGGTAATTGCAAAGTTGATTACTGGATTGTTTTGGTTGTGGGGAGAGGATACAATTATTCCTTCACTATCTCTCCACCACCCCAACCTCCTGCCAACACTCATTCATTGAATCCACTGAAAGATTTTAGGGAAAGCTCTTTCCTGGCTCCCGAGATAGTGTATATAGATATATTGCTTTAATTTTTTAAAACCATTTTTGACATTTCCAGGGCCTAGGGGCAACGTGCAATTATCTCCTTAAAAGAGATACCATCTCCAGATGACAAAAACCGGAGCTGAACATTTGGCCCAAACTGAGAACCCTTTGCCACAGCCCTGGTATCAGCAAAAGAAATCTCCGACTGCCGCACAGCAATGAAGCTGTATCGCTGGAGGGGCTGGTAATAGAAAACAGCATGTCTTACCTCCAGGTCATAAGTTCAAGACCAGCCGCCAGTGATAGTAATTCAAAGCCATTTCTTGAGATGGACTTTAAGATATAGGCTAGTGGTCTCAGTTGGCTTAGGGTTGCCAGATGTCCCTAATTGGATGGGACATCCCTTCTCTTAAGGGATAGTCAACATGGTACCTGTCCAATATGTTGGACAGCTCCTATCAGCCCCAGTCAGGCTCAGTTGTAGTTCCTCCCTCCCTGATCAAATTTGCAGATGACACTAAACTGGGAGGGGTGGCTAACACCCCAGAGGACAGGAACACACTTCAAAACGACCTTGACAGATTAGAAAACTGGGCCAAAACAAACAAGATGAATTTTAACAGGGAGAAATGTAAAGTATTGCACTTGGGCAAAAAAAATGAGAGGCACAAATACAAGATGGGTGACACCTGGCTTGAGAGCAGTACATGTGAAAAGGATCTCGGAGTCTTGGTTGACCACAAACTTGACATGAGCCAACAGTGTGACGCGGCAGCTAAAAAAGCCAATGCAATTCTGGGCCTCATCAATAGGAGTATAGCATCTAGATCAAGGGAAGTAATAATGCCACTGTATTCTGCTCTGGTCAGACCTCACCTGGAGTACTGTGTCCAGTTCTGGGCACCACAATTCAAGAAGGACACTGACAAACTGGAACGTGTCCAGAAGAGGGCAACCAAAATGGTCAAAGGCCTGGAAACGATGCCTTATGAGGAACGGCTAAGGGAGCTGGGCATGTTTAGCCTGGAGAAGAGGAGGTTAAGGGGTGATATGATAGCCATGTTCAAATATATAAAAGGATGTCACATAGAGGAGGGAGAAAGGTTGTTTTCTGCTGCTCCAGAGAAGCGGACACGGAGCAATGGATCCAAACTACAAGAAAGAAGATTCCACCTAAACATTAGGAAGAACTTCCTGACAGTAAGAGCTGTTCGACAGTGGAATTTGCTGCCAAGGAGTGTGGTGGAGTCTCCTACTTTGGAGGTCTTTAAGCAGAGGCTTGACAACCATATGTCAGGAGTGCTCTGATGGTGTTTCCTGCTTGGCAGGGGGTTGGACTCGATGGCCCTTGTGGTCTCTTCCAACTCTATGATTCTATGATTCTATGATTCCTAGAAGCTCTTTCAAGGGCAGTTCCATGTACAATTCATTGTATAGTCTGAATGTTATGAGGGCATGGAGACTATGGCTTAGTCACTTGTTCTCTGTTTAGAGAGATTCAGTACATGACCCAAGACAACTGATGAAGGAGCTCTTTAGCCAGGGAAAGTGAACTTGATGTTCTCCAGATTTTGTTGGACTCCAACTCCCATCAGCATCACCAGCAACGTCAATGATCAGGTGTAATGTGACCTGGAGTCCAACAACATCTGAAGAACACTGCATTGGCTACTCCTAAACATAAGATAATTTCCAGTGTTGAATCTATGTTTGTCCATTGTCTAAAAGAGAATCACACTTCTTTGACAATGATTACTTTGGATAGGATTGTTTCTCTTGTCTGAGGGTTTGATCTGATCACTTGTGATGTTCTGGTTCTCCATATTTCTACAGAACACATCCAGACATCTCTGTCCATCAATGGAGGATGCTCCTCCTCCACTAACTAGATATCCCCAAAGGTGGAAGGGAGGGAAGATTATTCTTGGTGATGCCCCTTCCTTTTGCAATGCACCCCCCAGGCCACCTCTGCACCTACTGGGGTGGGGGTGGTTTGGGGTTGAGGAGAAATTATTCCTCCCCTTCTAACTATGACAGGATACAGTTAGTGGAGCTGTGCTGAATACAGGTCTGGATCCAACCATACAGTGGTACCTTGGGTTAAATACTCAATTCGTTCCAGAGGTCCGTACTTAACCTGAAACTGTTCTTAACCTGAAGCACCACTTTAGTTAATGGGGCCTCCAGCTGCCGCCGCACCGCCAGAGCACGATTTCTGTTCTCATCCTGAAGCAAAGTTCTTAACCTGAAGCACTATTTCTGGGTTAACAGGGTCTGTAACCTGAAGCGTATGTAACCTGAAGCATATGTAACCCAAGGTACCACTGTATGTTATTATGTCTCACATAGCTTTCAGATATTCCCTTAAATAATGATATTATTTACCATGCCTAAGGGATTGATAATTTATTTAAAATGCCTGCAGCCCAACCTTATTGGGTCAACCCCTCCCGTTGATGCAGAATATCTGCATTCAGGTGCTAATCAGCCTCCCTATTACATTGAGTGAATCACATATTAACAGTAGGGTGCAATGTAAGGCACATAATATTTGCATAATTATTTTGCAAAATTAATATAATCCATTTAGCTCATAAACAGTCAGGGAAAAGCTGAGGAGAATTTCCAGAGAATTTAGATAAGTCTAGCTCATTTGCTCAGTTTATTCCAAGTATTTGTATTACTTGTAATTGCTGAGCATAATGCTCACACTCAGTGCCATAACTGCACCATCAGTGTGCAGAACTCTCCTTTTCGCAACTTACTGCTACTACAATTACATTTATATGCATTTTTCTCCACCACTCAGTAGCCCTCAAAGCGGCTTGCAAGCAATAAAGCCCAACCCTTCCCTCCCACCACCAATCACATTATCTGTTAATAAAATTACATAACATGATTAATATCCATAATAAAATAGCAACCAGAGACAATAAAAATCAAATGGGGAATAATTAAAGAATAGAGTTTGCTACACAAGCATTAATGTCTCCAGGCAGAACAAAAATATAATACTAAGGGGTGAAATTGACAAAGCATGCATCTGTGCAACCACATTTTGGCTGTAGAGATACAGACAGAACATTGAATCAGCCTTTGCGTTCCCTGGCTAGAGATTCTACTAAGATGGCAGGTGGGCACCATTGGCCGTCAATGGTGTTAGCAGAGCAATCCAAGCAATAGGAACACAGTACAATTTATGATGGGGTAAATTATGCCATTGTGACTTACAGTGGTACCTCGCAAGACGAATGCCTCGCAAGACGAAAAACGCGCAAGACGAAAGAGTTTTCCGTTTTTTGAGTCGTTCCGCAAGACGAATTTCCCTATGGTCTTGCATCGCAAGACGAAACATCTTGCGAGTTTGTTTCCTTTTTCTTAAAGCCGCTAAGCCGTTAATAGCCGCTAAGCCGCTAAGCCGCTAATAGCCGTGCTTCGCAAGACGAAAAAACCGCAAGACGAAGAGACTCGCGGAATGGATTAATTTCATCTTGCGAGGCACCACTGTACTCCTATTCCAAACTCAGTTCAATTCAGGAGTGAGGCTACTGCCATCTGAGGGAAAACAAGAGTTTAAATAGAATTTGACTAACACCCCTATTTTGTGAGTGTAACTTCCACTGGTTTTCTAGGTCACATGACTGAGATGAACAGAGTATGGAATAGGGGCAAATCCCCCGCCCCCAACCATTCTGCTGTATTGCCCCCTTTAAGGGACTTAGCCTGGCCTTGGCTCAGCTGAGCCCTGACTGAGTTGGTTATGGCTAAATTGGGGTGGATGATTTTCGCCAGCATATATGCAGCTGAGCTGGAAGGAAGGATTTCAGCCAGCTGGGTCCTTGCTGCTCTGCTCATTCTGGCAAATCTCAGATTTTGGTTTCTTCTCTAGTTGTTGCAAGCATAGACTATTCCAGAATTCCCCATCCTGTTCTTATCCAGATATTCTGGAATACAGCTCTCATCAGCCATAGCATGCTTGGCCAATGAGCAAGGTTGGTGGGAGTTGTAGTCTAAATTTTTTTGGAGGGCACTGAGTAGGGGAAGGCTGGTCTATTGCTGATGTCATAAGAACATAAGATGAGCCTGCAGGATCAGACCAATGGGCCTTCTAGTCCAGCATCCTCTTCTCAAAGAGGCCAACCAGATTTCTGTAGGAAGCCCGCCAGTTAGACATGAGGACAATAGCATTCTGTTCACCTGTGCTTTCCAGCAGTCGGCATTCAAGGGTATAATGACCGTGATGGTAGAACAAAGGCATTGTGGGAAGTAGCCATTGTTAGCCTTGGCCTCCATGAATTTGTCTCCATGTCAGCACTGAAAACGACTTAACAAAATCTACCAATAATAATAAAGATTCTTGTAACTTCCTTCAAAAAAAGGTCATCTTCCAAGCTCACTAGGAACTCTGGTTTAGGAAGAATTCAGTTGAAACTCTGAACCTGACACCAGATTGGCTGTGTTGAGGTACAGTGCTTTATAGCCAAGTAACATAGAATGCATGGGTAGGCAAACTAAGGCCCGGAGGCCGGATCCGGCCCAATGCCTTCTAAATCTGGCCCACAGATGGTCTGGGAATCAGTGTGTTTTTACATGAGTAGAATGTGTCCTTTTATTTAAAATGCATCTCTGGGTTATTTCTGGGGCCTGCCTGGTGTTTTTACATGAGTAGAATGTGTGCTTTTATTTAAAATGCATCTCTGGGTTATTAGTGGGGCATAGGAATTTGTTCTTTTTTATTTCCCCCCCCCCCAAAAAAAAATATAGTCTGGCCCCCCACAAGGTCTGAGGGACAGTGGACTGGCCCCCTGCTGAAAAACATTGCTGACCCCTGATATAATGTATCCTGTCTAGTTCATTATGTGGTGTCAGATAGATTGGCAACAGGGTGAACATAGAGAAACAGTAGTGGCTTCACTAGTCTGACAAGGTGTTGTAGACTTTTTCAAAAGAGTTGTTGAGATGTAAATTGACTACTGATCTGACAAAAATTCTTCCTCATCAAAACTGTGAAGTTCAGTACAAAAATTAATGCCACAAAAACACAGTGTAGCCTGACTTCAAATGCATTTGAGCTATTTGCATGATTTATTCATGATGATTTAGCTTTCCTGCTTGCTTTCTCCTGGCAGTTGAAATGCAATAAACCGGCCATTTGACTGTAAGTGCATTCTGTGCTAAAAACTATAGTGAGATCTTCTCTGGGGCATTCAATTAGGGAAAGGCTTGAAGTCATGAGGGCAGGACTGTGTGTTCCCTTAGCAAATGTGTAGTTCCCAAATATGTGTTCATCAGGAAAAAAAGGCAATGCAGAGAAGGCGGTGTTTTCAGAGAGCAATTAGTAAACAGCAGGTGCTAGACCTCTATACCACCACCTCATGCAATAGCTTTTAAAGGCCTGTTTAATTCTATAGTAGATTTTGGAGGAGCCCAGAGCCAGCTGCAGAAAGACAGAAGACCCCTGGAAAACAGCCAGGGTGGGAGGAGAGTTTTTTGGGGAAAGTTAGTTTAGTGGGGAAAGGGTTAAACAACCTTCCTGCTAATGCCCTCTGCCCTTGCATTAGGATTATGTGGGAGACATGGGCTATCACCCAACATCTGCCTTGCAAGAGGCAAATAAGGACATAAGGTATCTAGCTAGTACTAGCCAAAGGCCAATCTATTCCAGCATCCTGTTCCCACATTGGCCAGTCGGATGCCTCAACACAAGTTGAGCACAAAAGCACCCTCCCCACTTGGGATTCCCAGGAACTAATATTCAGAGGCATACCACCTCTGACCAACTCCATCATGGATAGCCACCATTAACATCCACCATGTATTTGTCTAAACTCATTTTAAGGTCATTCCATTTGGTGACCATCACTATAGTTTGAACTGTAACATTCTAGCGTCCAGGGAAGGAAAGCTGACAGGACTAGGTTTTGGCTTAACAGAAAGCAAACACTGTGTCTCCGAGCCAATAGCTTAGGTTTCTGGCAAGTTCTGTATGAGCGGCGATTAAATTAATGCTGTAGAAATGTATAGCACTTTTATTTAAAAAAATAAAGGCAAAAGAGAGATCTGTTTCTCACTCAGTTAAGACATTACAGTATCTGTAATAAAACCATCATGTATTTTGGTTACATAATTTTTTTAACATATGTTCAGCACTAAAGACACTTTGCAAGTGATATTTGAGCCATAAGGTATGGAGTGATAATAGGCCTGATGTGTAGACAATGTGTGGGATCCTGAATTGAATGGCTTCTTTCTGCTCTGCTCCAGTTTTCTTAAAGTTTCTGTTCTGTTTGCTTGGGGATGATTCCAGAAGCGAATCTCAAAGCCGCCTCTTTAGAAGTCTTTCTGTCCTTTTCTTCTTCTTCCTTTTTTCATTCTTGGCCCTCGTTATTAACAATGTTTTAACCCAGACAGCTGCTTAAAAGGTTTCCATAATAAAGTCTTAATGAGGACAAATCTAATATAGGTCTGGCCAATTACTGCGATAATTTTACAATGTGGAATGTTTGCAGCTGCCTTAAACAGAATTGGTGGTATTAACGAACTATCATGGGGGGGGGGGGTATGCCTTTTGAAAGGCAGGCAAAAAGAGCCCAAGAGAAGAATGCTGTTGCTTTAAAGAAGAAAGTATCTGTTTCCAATGACACTTTTTGGGTGAGAGGAACAAATTGGTGTTTGATTGCTTTTATAAGTCATTAAACGACTCCACTGGCATAAATGTAGGTGCAGCAAGAAAGTGATGCAATTCCCAACATCTCACAGATAAAATAAGGATGCAATAGTGTAGGGCTTGGGGTGACATTTTTAGCCAGAGTGACACATTGCTTCATGGGCAACCTTTCAATGCAGGAATCTTAGCCAAAGCATCCATGACAGGTGGCCATCCAACCTTTGCTTAAAAACTCCCGAAGAAGGAGAGTCCACCACCTCCTTTGGGAGACCATTCCACTGTCGAACAGCTCTTACCGTCAGAAAGTTATTCCTGGTGTTTAGTGGGAATCTCGCTTCGTGCAACTTGAAGTCATTGGTTTGAGTCTTACCCTCCAGAGCAGCAGAAAACAAGCTTGTTCTCCCTTCCATGTGACAGCCCTTGAGATATTTGAAAGTGGCTATCAATATGGTTGGATTAGATGCTCCTTGGGATCCCTTCCAGCTCCTGCCAACCTAGCAGTAAACAGCATTTCTGTGTGCTGCTCTGGTTTTGCCAGAAGCGACTTAGTCATGCTGGCCACATGACCCGGAAAAACTGTCAGTGGACAAATGTCGGCTCTCTCGGCAACCCCAGAGTCGTTCATGACTGGACTTAACTGTCAGGCATCGTTTACCTTTTTATAATGGTTCTAGCCAGGAGATGACACTCAAAGAGGGGTTGGAGCAGGGCAAGGGAAGTGTGGCCTTGAGATGAGTCCCAAAGGCTGGATAGAGAGGCCTGTGGTTTGGTCCCTGGGCCTGAGGTTCCTCACCCTGCTGCAGTGCCATCAGGGCAATACTTTGGCACTGAAGTCCAGGACCTTCTTCACAAGATCTTCCAAATGCAGGCCATTTACCTTACCACAGGTTCAAGTAATACCATTGTCATCTAGCAGGTATCTTCTCTTCTAACTTCAAAAGGTTTTGGTTTTTCTGAGCACTTTGGTGGCCCTTCAGGCCTGGTTCATTTCAGAAAATGCTTCTACAAAACTCAGCATGGCCCAGATGGGTTGACTGGGATGGAATTGAACAGCATCTCTAATGATATTAGAAGTTATGATAGGAGAGCCCATGTGGTGTAGTGTTCAGAATGCTAGACTAGGACCTGAGAGGCCAGGGTTCAAATCCCTGTTCAACTATGAAGCCAAGTGGGTGACTTTGAGCCAGTCTCTCATTCTCAAACTTGCCTGCCTCACAGGGTGGTTGTGTGGATAAAATGGAAAGGGGGAGAAGCATATGCACCACCTTGACCTCCTTGGAGGAAAGGTGAGATATAAATGCAACAAATAAATAGTATGGGCAATCAATATGGAAATCGGGGTCTGCAGGAACAGCCTTTACTGTCCTCTAGGTGTCAGTTTCTACATGCGCTTTGTTAGGTTGTTCCCATTACACAAAAAACAAAACAAAACAAAAGGTGTGACAAAGCTGGAGAAAGCTCTAGGCAGACTCCCTTTCAAAGGGATCTCACAGTCTTTTGGAGCTGTCAGATTAAAGAGACTGGAAACAGACTACACAATAATGCATACGGTTCAAAGACATTAAAGATTCTGTTTAATTAATTATCCAAGGGAGGCATCCTACTATTGTCTGCTACCCCTTTAATGTACAGCTGAGGATGTAGTGGAGCACAGCCTTTAACAATAACACAGGATCCCATTACAGATGTCTCTCTTATTATGTTTGGCAAAGCAGTTGGCTTCCGGGCTTCTGTTCAGTAGGACTGGTCATATAAAATGCAATGGAAGGAAGAAACATTTCTATTAGAAAGCACTAATTGGGAGTGTGTGTTTTTTTACAGTGTCTGATGGCAGAACAGCATGTGATGATAAACATGGGGTCTCTGCCAAAAACAGTAGCCGAGCATCAAGTTTTCCCTACTTAAGCAGCAAACACTTGTACGTATCTGTCTAGCCGTTCCAATTATATGGTGTTGGGGAAGGGAAACAAACGGGTTCACATGGAGGAATGGGGAATAAATGTGGGTTGGTTTGGATTTTAATGGGAACATATCTAAAATATGTGAACTGGAATACAGCTCTCCATCCAAATGCACACTTCTCCAAATCTAGCGATCCACCTCTCCAACCAAATAACACGTAGGAAAATGTACACATTGTATTATGAAATGCATTGTATTATGGAAATCCACTTGCAAGCATTTGTATGGTGGGCAAGATTGCATAATAAAATGTGTCTGCAACAATAAAATTGCACAAAAGAGGCAGTGATGGCTCACAACTTGCATAGCTTTTAAAGAGGATTAGACAAACTCATGCAGAATAAAGCTATCACTGGCTACTAGCCACAATGGCTATGCTCTATCTCCAGGCCCCCCAAGTGCCCCTATTTTCCAGGGACATCCCCAGATTTACAGAAGTCATCCTGGTTTCTGATTTGATCCTGGAATGTCCCTCTTTTCCCTATGGAGAAAACGTTGGAGAAATATTGGAGGGTATGGTAGAACATCCCTATTTTCACTGGAGAAATGTTGGAGGGTATGGATTTAGGTGACCCCCAAGCCAATGAGATAAGTAACTTTTAGAACCACCTGTAGAAGACATCTGAAAGTAGCCATGTATAGGAAAGATTTTTTAAAGTTTAATGTTTCATTATGTTTTTCGATATGTTGGAAGCCACTCAAAGTGGCTAGGGCAATAATAAAGTTTTTATTATTATTATGGAATAGGATGTCCTATTTTCATCAGAATTTTTGGAGGGTATGTACCTCTATTGTCAGAGACATTGTGCCTCTGAATGATAGTTGCTGTGGATTGCAGGTGGCGAGAGGGTTGTCGGTTTAGGATACTGTATGAACAATCCAATCTTATGCATTTTCATAAGAAGTCAGTTCCACTTTGGTCATTTGGAAGTGTGCAGAGCAGGGGTCGGCAAGGTTTATCTCACCTGGGTCAGGTCACTCCAGTGGAGATCCCTCCATGGGCTGGATCGTGTGTGCGCATGAGCATGTGCACCTGTGATTTCCGGCGTTGGCATCTGCGCAGACGCAATTTCTGGTGCCATGAAAGCGAGGCACCATGCTGTGCCGGTTTAGCGCAGTGCGCAGGGACTCGCAGAGCAGGTGGCTTGGTTCGGGGTCAAGGAACCATGAGAACCACAGGGAAGAGTAAGTTTGTGAAACAAATATGTCTACATCTTGTCTCTTGCTTTAACTCATTCCTCAGTGTGTGGTCATGATAATGGTGATGGTTTGCAAAGCGACAATCTTTTCCTATTTTCAAACTTACCAGACACAGAATATGTTGAGAATGTCTGAAGAATATGTAAATAGCTCACAAGGAGAACAAAGCACTTGACTGCAATTCAGATGTGTGCACTGAATGCAGGCTACTTAGGATTGCATCCATAGGAATAGCTTAACTGGGTACAATGTCAACACCTAGAAAAATAAGTCTAGTGTTATGCATATAGAGTGATCTGCACATTTGAATAAAGACACAGTAATATCATGAAAGTGGAATGATGGTGCAGTGTAAATATTTTGAGAAGAAGATTTTCTCCAGAGTTAATACTTCATTATATGTGCAAAAAAACAGAAGATTTGAATAATCTGACCATATACTGGTAAACATAAAAGCATGAGAGTCCTGCTGGATTGGACCAAGGGTGCATCGAGTCCAGTGTTTCTCTACCTTGTGTGTTGTTGGACTACATCCTTGATCATTTAATGACTTCATCTAGTGCACCATCGTGTTCTCCCAGTAGCCAACCAGATGTGTGTGGGAAGGCAGATTTGGGAACACCAGCTCTCTCACCTCTTGTGAGGCTGTTGGGGGTAGCATTCAGAGGCATACTACAACAGTAGAAGTGGAAGGTAGCCAAGGTGTAGTGGCTTAGCCCCAGAATCAGTTTCAAGCACCATTCAGCCCTGTCTGGACTATGCCGATTCATAATAAAGACCACAGAGTCTCTGAGCATGCGCAGGGTGCATTTCTTTCTCTCCCCCCCCCTCTCTCTCTCTCTCACACACACAAAGAGCCACCTCCTGCCACATATCATGGACTGAGGAAATGGCTACAACTCAGGGTTCATGGTTTTCATACTAAACCCTATAGATGTGTTAATGGTAACCTGCCCATCCCTGTATTGTAACCACAGATAATAGACCTCTGGAAGGAAGGACATTTGCAAAACGCATCAAGCACTGTAAAAAGAGGTATACATGTTAATCTGTTTTGCTGGTCTCTGTTTATTAAACTCCCCCATCCAACAAGCACTGAAAGCCTAATTACAAGCACAGAATTACCGTATATTCATTGAAATATTTAAGTCCTCAAACCTGGGAAACATCTCACTGGCACCTCTAATATGGATTTCTGGTCTGACTCTCCTGTTTAGCTTACTCCTCTTTATTTTGGTGACATGCAGAATACCTTCAGTGAGAAACTAAGCATACTTTTGTTGATTCAGAGGCCACTTTTCTTTTTCTAATGTTCCCTAAAGCTGTATTCAGATTTCCACTGTTTATGCTACATTTGCCTGACATAATGTGAGAGGTAGTGGGTGAAGTGATTTGGTGGGGTGTAATATCTATTTTGGGCAAGAAAAGAAAGGTAATAAATGCCCATTTGAAACATACCTTTCATTTTGCTTGGTTGCATTTGGCCATAATAAATTAATAAACCCCTATTGTACTAATATCTTAGGGGGGTTAAAAGTAACTTTGGTGGGGAAAGGTGACATTTACACATGCATAAGTTATGCATGCTTCCTTTCTCCGTGATTTGACTTGTACGGAGCTTATAGAGAATGGAAGTACTATGCCGTGCAGGAGGCTTTCAAAAATGACCTTTTTATTGACATAAAAAAATGTCATAGCTGTAAAGTCTGACATCTCCAAGCCTGCCTGTGCTGGGAATAGGGCCATGTTATATCACTGGGGGGATGCAAATCTTTCACTTTCAATGCTCTAACACACTGGCTAAACTAAAAATTAAGTGCACAGAAGAAACTAGCTGAGCAGTTTTGCATATTCCAGGTGTATGAGGCAAATGATCCAGATTCCCCCCCCCCATAAGCATTTCACTGGCATGGAAGTTCACTCTGTGACTGCAATCAGATGATCATAAAGGCAAAGGTAAAGGACCCCTGACAGTTAAGTCCATTCGCATACGACTCTAGGGTTGTGGAGCTCATCTTGCTTTACAGGCCGAGGGAGCCAGCATTTGTCCGCAGACAGTTTTTCCGGGTCATGTGGCCAGCATGACTAAGCCGCTTCTGGCGCAATGGAACACCGAAACCAGAGCAGCACATGGAAATACCATTTACCTTCCTGCTGGAGCGGTACCTATTTATCTACTTTGACTTTTGGTGTGCTTTCGAACTGCTAGGTTGGCAGGAGCAGGGACCGAGCAACGGGAGCTCACCCCATTGCGGGGATTCGAAGCACCAACCTTCTGATCGGCAAGCCCAAGAGGCTCGGTGGTTTAGACCACAGTGCCACCCGTGTCCCCAGATGATCATAGTTTGGCTAAATAAGTCAGGATAAGGCCTTCTTACACTAACAGTAGTGCTAACAGCAAACCCCTTTGAAGCTGTCCACATTCAGGCATGGTTCAAATTCAAATCATGCCTGAAGACTCCTCTGGAGAGAGCTTTGCAGGTGGGGTTCGCTATCAGCACCAATCTGCTGGTTGGCACCGACAGTGAGCCCCTTTGGAGCTGCCACTTGACAGTGGCATCAGGTGACTGGCAGTTGGGCAGCCCTTCCCACCTGTAAAAAGGGGCCAGAATGGCATGGCAGAAGTCAGGATCTGGCCTGCCACCAAGATTCCATTCCCTACACCTGAGATAGCGGTAAATTTTGAAGTGGATGAGGTCATTGCAATAAACCTCATTGGGACGTCTCTTAGGAGAGTCCTTAGACACACTCCTAAGGAAAGTCTGGTATATGATACTGCTGTTACTCTTGCTCTGAAATGGATGCTTACCACTTTCTCCAGGTAGGCAGCTGTTACGGATCCTCGACTGCACCCAGAGGCTCAGTTGCATCTCACCTTATTAACCTGGCAAATGATCATCAGAACACAGCCACTACCTGCAAGGTAACATGGTGGGGTTTCTACATTATAGAATTCATTTCCCCAGAGAAGTTCTCCAGGCTATAGGATATAACACGCTCTTTTTGAAGTAAATATCAAACTGATACACTTCTCAGCGCAGCCCTAGTGGAAACCTTTATTTTCCACAAGACTTTCAGAGAATCAAATTTGAATTAACCGGGCTACTATTTACTTGATTGATCTATTTTCTCTGGATTTATGGCAGAAGACCTGACTGGTTTTATTATTATTACTATTTTATACTTGCCTTACTAATGGCAACCCCTTTACATATGTAGTTTCTGTTTTGTTTTGCTTTGTTTATCACAATTGCGCACTGGATTGTGAAAAGGCAATCTATATGTTTTAGAAATAAATAAGTAAAACTAGTATTGATTTCAGCATTCAGCGCGACTCGGCTGCAATGGATTACGGCAGAAGCAACTTTGTTGCTTTATGCTCAGCCACATGCAATTCCCTCATTGGGAATGCTAAAGTGAATTTGGGAGAATTAGATTGCAGGGCGAAAGGCATGTGATGGATTAAAACAAAAACTACCAAGCAAGCACATTTATTTGTGCAGCTTATCCCATGACAATTATAGCCACCTATATAAGTGGCACCTGCTCATTCAGTGGAAGCGCAGCTGCTGGGTTTTTGAAAATGAAGGTTACATTTGCATCTGGCATTCTAACATTCTCTTTAGGTATGGCTCCACTTTTAAAGAACACACAAGGAACGATTAGGCTCAAGTTAAGCAACATACGTTTCATAGGGTTTAAATATAAGGCATTGTGCCTCTCCTAATTTGAGCTTTGCACAGCCCCCTGGCTGCAACATGGCCTCGACCTAGGGACCTGGAATCTGGTCCAACCTGCCTGTCCTGCCTTGTATGTGGTCCTAGACTAGTTTATAGCGGATTATGTTTAATTAGGAGTTTAAAATAAATAATCTCTAATAAAACATACAGCTGTGATGTTGCTCTCCTTTCCCTGCCCTGCTGCTGACTGGGAGCAGGGAGTCAATTCTGTGGGGTGCTGTTTTGTTTTCCTGAAGGCCAAATGGTACATTTACACATAATGAAAGATGCCGTGTTTTGTTAAATGGGAGTATATTCAAAATGCTGGGACCTTTCTGCACTTACCTTTCATAAAGGCATAGCTGACATTTGACCCAATGTTTTTAAGAGTGACTTTGGAGTTGACTGTCTGCACTTTTGGTCACATGTTGTTGCTATTAAGGAGTGGGTATGGTTTTCCCCCTCCACACCAACCATGGGTTGTGCCGGGATTGAGAGAATTTCCAGGGCTGTAGTCACTTCTCTATAGCTGACTATGTCAGAAGGTACCCAGAACCTTCTGCATCCCCAGCACCAGCCCTGCCATTAGACTGAGGGAACCACAGGCAAAAGGTACTGGAGTGGTAGTGAGGTGTTGGAGAGCGGAGCTGTGGGTGCCCCACCATCCCAGCCTACTCAGAGCCCCCTTAGCAAGCCTGTTTTCCTCAGATGTGGTGGAGGGCACTGTCCCATTGCCAGTGTTGAAGTAACATTCAACTTCCAGTGCAATGAGCTTTTGTACATGGAATTGGGGGGTGGGGGTGCCATATTTGCCTCAGGCAGCAAAATGTCTTGGTCCAGCTCTGAGCATCCCTGAGCAGTGGCGTAGCGTGGGGGGTGCCAGGGGTGCCGGCCGCACCGGGCGCAACATTTGGGGGGGGCGCGTTTGGCCGGCCCTCCTCGAGGAAGCAGGAACCCCACTGTCCTCGGACCTCCTCCGAAGGCTGGCGGTGGGGCGGAGAGACCTCCTCCCGCCGCCAGCCTTCGGAAGGCTGCTCCGAAGCCTGGCGGTGGGGCGGAGAGACCTTCTCCCCGCGCCAGCATTCGGATGGCTGTCCTGAAGACTTGTGGTGGGAGCAGTGGCGTAGCGTGGGGGTGCAGGGGGGGCCTGCCGCACCTGGCACAACATCTGGGGGGCGCGCGGAAGAGACTCGAGTGCTAAAATCCACGGGTTAGGGGGCGCCTTGCCCCGGGTGCTGAGAACCCACGCTACGCCACTGTCCCTGAGAGACAGCTTGACCATGCACAGGCAGTGTTGTTTGTACTTTAGTTCACCCAGGGTGATACTGAAATCTCAGAAATTTGGCCAATGAGGCTCATAAACTAAGTGTGAGCTCTAGAGCACATCTCAGAATAATAGGCAAGGCACATGGCTCCATGACAGAGGGTAGGATTCTTCAGCAGAGGAGTCAGTAGAAAGGGTTCCCTGATGGCTGAAAGACTGAAATCCACCATTTTAAAGTATGAACAATCCCAAATCAATATTTACCTCACAACCAGACCAATAGATCAACTTATCAAAGGCTATACAGCCAGCATGCCAGCAACATTTTCCACCCCAAACTACCAAACCATAGCAAACACACTGTGTAGTGTATCATGAATCTCTGAATGGAGGTTCATGGGTTTGTCTTGCAGTCCATGCAGTCCTATAGAGGAACCACCTTCTCCTCTATAGACTGCCCAGGTCACTAAAGCCTGCAGTTGTGTCCTTCCTCAGCTTGCAGGTGTCAATTGGGCCTTTTCTGTTGTGGTGCCCACAATATTGTGGAATGCTCTCCCTTTGAGATTCTGTGGATAACATTGGTGGGTTATCTCCTCTATGAATTAAAACTCGTCTGTTCACCAAAGCTTTACTGCTGGTGCCATTTCCTGTTCACTTTGGTTTCTGTGATGCTGAGACTCACATTTATTGTTTTTATTGAACTTTGTGTGTTTTATAATGTGAACCACTTTGGTATTTTCTGTAAATGAAAAGTGGTATAAAAAATACTTAAACAAACAAACATTCTCTATTGTTAACTTGGCAAGACAAATTGGGTGGAAACAGGAGATGACACGCCTTCTGTCGCACATATAGAACTTAAGAAGGATATATTTGTCTCAAGGGACTTATTTTGTTTCTTCTCTGTGTTTTCATGCAGTCTGATTGAAAGTGGTGATAACAGAACTCCCAATCCTGCAAATTTAGATCCTGCATCAATTTTAATCCTCCATCAATCTTGATTTATCCTTGATGGGGCCCTTGCAGAGATTTCAGCTGTCCCACAATGTACCTACAGAATTGTGTATCGGAAATCATTTGGCTAGGGAAGTCAGTCCTCAGTGTTTTTTGAGGATAACATTTGATGGCTTTTAGGTAGATGGCTATACACTTTTCCCTTGCTCCCAAGAGAGCTCTGGAAGCTCATGTTTCCCTTAGGGTTATGTCTGAGACTTCAGAACCTATGGGGATTGCAGCATTTTTGCTCTTATTGTGTGCCTTGGATAATTCTTGGTCCCACAGGAGGAGAACTAAAAAAAATCTGAAAGCTGCAATTGGAGTAATAGTCTAGACCAGCCTTTTATCAAATTCGGGACCTCAGATGTTGTAGGGCTACAACTCTCATCATCCCTAGCAAGTAGGACCAGTGCTCAGGAATGATGTTGTAGTCCTACAACATCTGGGGACTCAAGGCTGGCCTAGGCCCTCCATATCCTGATGCAGGAAGGCTTGAACTTGTTCTCTAATTAAGACACAAGACTTACCCACTCTGGAAGAATGGCAGATGAAAATGATGGACTACATGGAATTGGCGGAAATGACTGGCAGAATCCGAGACCAGGGAGAAGAGTCGGTAGAAGAAGATTGGAGGAAATTTAAAGATTATTTACAGAAATATTGCAAATTAAGGAATGTTAGAATGATGTTGGATTGAAGTTAAGTGGTTTCTAGCTGTAATGGTTTAAAAGAATATGGAAAAATTGGATTTCTAATAGGTAAAAATTTAATGTTATAATATATTAAGATTAAAGATCAGGATAATAAGGAGGGAAAGGAATTGCTGAACTAATAAATTGAACTGGAATACAAGAAAGGGAGGTATGAGGAGGTCCGGGAAACAAGTAAATGAAAGATAAGTGATGTAAAGATGGAATTATTTTTAACTGTTTTTTATTTCCTATTTTTTCTTTTTTCTTTTTCATTATGTAATACTGTGAAAACTTTAATAAATATTTATTTAAAAAAATGAACTTGTTCTCTAATTGAAATAGTTTATACTACCTGACCTTAGAGACGCAACCAGAACATGTATTTCCAGTGCCTGGATATGAGTTTCAAGGGATTGTCATGCACAAGGCATGTATTCAGAGTCCAAATTATTTGATGGCTTGAATTTAATTCCAGTATGGTAAGAGTGCTGTTACCCTCAGGTTCTGCTGGAGGGCTTCCCATGGACATTTGATTGGCCACCATGAAAATGCAGTGATGGGCTTTGGCCCATAGCTGTCAACATTTCACTTTTTTAAAGGGAAATTCCCTTAATCTGAATAGGATTCCTCGCAAGAAAAGGGAAAAGTTGACAGCTATGCTTTGGCCTGATCTATAAGGAATTCTCTTATGCTTTTAAAATACGTCTATGCAAGCTCCACTCCAGCTTCTATCTCTCTGAGGATGCTTGACTGCTAGCCACCTAAGACAGATATGTGAGTTTAAAAACAAAGGAGGATGAGGACCAAAGATGAGTAGTAAGGAAGGTAGTCATGTGGGTGGGAAGGCTGGTTGAATTTGGCTTGACTTGGAATGGGCCTCTTCAGTAGATGGGATGGAGCCTGCATCTCATCTCTGTATCCACCAGCTCCGCATACACCTTGGCTTTATGCATTTGGCAACGGTCTGAAGGGTGTGCCTATGGGCCCAGGCACACGGAGTATTGACATGCACAGTGTAGACATATGCCATGCCCACTTCAGACATTACTCCGAAAACATGAAGAGTCAGTGGGACACACTGATGTTGTGGGCAGGGTCTGTAGGTGTTTCCACATTTACTAAATGCTTTGGGCTTCTTCTGAAGAGAGCTTATATTATGAGGCATGCCAGCCACTATGGCTGATCTGGAATTAAAACAGCTCTGAAACACCACATTCATGTGACTCCTGACTTGTTACAGCATTATGTCTTCAGTTCAGAAGATTTCACCCATGTTCTCTCCCCTCCTCCCACAACAATCAATTATTGAGAAAAGAAATTCCATTAAAAATTATCAAAGGGGAAAGAAAAAATCAGTGAAATTATCATGGGTGGGGTGCAGTGGTTTTCCATGGTCAACTTGCTCTTTTGGTGGCTGGGGATGTTTGTGAGACCTTTTCAATCTTGCAATAAACACTGTCTTCAGAAGCTCAGGGTGGTAATGGCACATGAGAGGGTATTCTTTGTGGAAGTCCCTTAGTCGTGGAATTCCCTCCTCACAAAGCTGTACCTGGCACCTCTACTATCCAGTTTGGGTGAACTGGGCCATTGACACCAGGGCAATTGATACCTGAGATATATGGATCCACCCTACTTTTGTGATTGCAATGTGCTTTTAATGTTGTATTTTAAATTGTCATGACCTACCTTGTGAGGTTAGGGTGAAGGATGGGTAATAAATGAAATGAGTTCTAGTAATAAAACTCTGCAACTTCCCTGAATGTCTACACTTTTATTAAGGGGAAAATGTTGTGTCATAACCTTCCCATTTGGGCTTCTTTGATATTAAGAAGCTGAGACAGCCAGGGAGGCTGCAAAGTGCTTGCAAAATGTTTACTAGGAAGGAAGACACGCACACCACCACTTCACAGAAATAAGTTAAACTGAGAACTCTAAACCTGCTGAACTTCCAGAGACATTCTAAAGAAAGTCTATAGTGCCCTGATAATGTGGGTGGAAAATGGAAGCCTCTTTCCCAAGAGCATAAAACTTTTGAATAATTGGATTTCAGCGCAGCACTAGTTTAGATTATGGATCCCTTTCTGCATGGCCTCTGAGATTATGTGGGCCTTGAAACAGCCTTCCTGTCTAGACACTTCACTTTAATTCTGAAGGCTGAGCTTATCCATCACCATGACCACATTATTGATCTGTGAGAAGGAACAGCACATCTGTGGTTGAATTTTGTGCGTGCCTGCATTATTGAGCAATGAGGACTAACATGCAGCTGATGCTTTCTACACTTAACTTTTAGTCTTTCAGGCATACATTTGAACATCAGCCACATTTACCGTATTTTTCGTCCTATAGGGCGCACCGGCCCATAGGACGCACCTTGGGGTATTTTTTTTGGGGGGGGAATAAATAACCCCCCCCCCACGGTTGCCGCCCCAATCCTTGCGCACACCTGCCCGAAGCACGGGGCACCCTCCGGAGGGCTCCGCGTGCTTCGGGCTGCAGGCTGCTGCCCCAAGCCGGGCGCGCGAGGCTTGCAGACACTCGTCCGAAGCACGGGGAGCCCTCCAGAGGGTTCCCCGTGCTTCGGGCGACAGGCTGCCGCCCCAAGCCTCGCGCGCTCAGCGGGACCTCCTGCCGGGCGCGCAAGGCTTGCGGACACTCGCCGGGGCTGCAGGCTGCTGCCTGCAAGCCTTGTGAGCCCGCGGGAACTCCCGCCGGGCTTGCAAGGCTTGCGGATGGCTTCCTGAAGCCTGGAGAGCAAGAGAGGTCGGTGCGCACCGATGCCTCTCGCTCTCCAGGCTTCAGCGAAAGCCTGCATCCACCCCATAGGACGCACACACTTCATTTTTGGAGGGGAAAAAGTGCGTCCTATGGGGCGAAAAATACGGTACCTTTTGTAGCCTTTAAAAGAAAAAGAAAACTGGTTCCTAGAGTATTCAGCCAGTAGCGCTGTGACACCTTTAGTACCAACCAGTTCTCATTCATCTCTCTGCTGAAATGAAATCTATATATTAAATCGGGGTAGATTAAATGTAACCCCTGTTGAGCATGCTTGCAACAAGCACCAGTTGACTAAGCATCAGGAAGGATTTCCTGACAGTAAAAGCTGTGGAACGGTCTCCCATGAGAGGTACTGGACTCTTCTTCCTTGGAGGTTTTAAAACAGAGGTTGGATGGCCATATATCATGGATGCTTTAGCTGAGATTCCTGCATTGCAGGGCGTTGGACTAGATAACCCTCGGGGTCCCTTCCAACTCTACAGTTCTATGATTCCTTATGCACACACATGCAAGTACTTTTTCACTGTGGAGAGTCATACCACTATTTATGTTTAAAAAGAATTTCCTTTTGTCAACAGCCAAACAGCTTATATAGCCGGAAGAAAAAGAAAACGCTTTGCATAAAGGTTTCTAGCTAAAATTACACCATTTCAAACCATACGGCAGCCTTTTATTTAGCAAAGGTTCAGTGACTTCACTATTACAGTAGCCACACAGGTTGCCTAAAATACCTGTTATAGCTGGAGAAAATAGCAAATATACAGAATATAGAATGGAAATCCAAAATGTGGTTATAAAAGGTGTTGGGTGGGAAAGGACAAAATTCCTCGGGAAGTGATTGTACTCTGCCTTTGTACGCCAAAGTGCTGATCAATCTCCTTGGAGTGGCGGGTGAAGATTGTCAAGGAACGGAAGAAGCTGTGTGCAGAATTCAGTTTTGTGATGAACAAGAGACTGAGTAGAGCAAGTACTAACTGCCCCCCTCAGCTCAACCCCTTAAGTAATTCCAGTTTCTCAAAAGTAATTGTGGTTAACTTTTCAATTAAAACGTATTTTATTGAGATGACAACTTGTGTCTGGTCTTTCTGATGTTAGGAAAGGGTTTCGATAAAAGCTCTACCTCCCCAATCAATGTAAGTCAAGGAAAGCAAGTAATAGAATTTGTTTTTATGATTTTTTTGTGTGCTCTGATATCACATATATGGGATTATGTGGGTGTGTTCAAGGTTTAAAGGGAGGAGTGGTTGAGTCAATTTCTGTTTCATTTTAATAGGGACTGTACAGCATACATTCCCAGGGTGTCATTTGCAGAGGTACAACATTCTCAAAATAATATTGGTAGAAATCAGACAAAATTGGGAGCACTGCTATAGCCTCAAGGACCAAACACATTCTACCAAAGTGGGATTGTCAAAGGATGTGGAATGCATTTAAGGTGACATGCGCCTCACAAATCCTTTAAAACATATTTAACTGGATCTTTTTCTTGACACATTATCTTCTGCCCGGCTAAAACTGAACTTAGGCCTGATGATTTTATCTCTCTGGAGAACTGTGGAACGCTCCTCACTGAATTGTTTATATGCTTTAAATGCCTCACAATATTCACTTTCCTCCTCATGGAGCAGGCGAACTTCAGTGAGTGAAGTAAAAAACAAATTATTGGTTTTTAAGAGCACAATCCGAACCATGTCTGCCCAGAATTAAGCCCCACTGAGGCCAATGGGCCTTACTCCCAGGTACATGTATATCAGATTTCAGTCTAAGTTAGCCAGGGATAGGTGTGAAACTAAGAAATAGCAACATGAATTCCTCTGTTGAGTTAAGAGTGTTTGGGATTATCCTTCTAGTGATAAGAATCGGTATTGCTAGCTGTCCTGGCCAACTAACCACATCTGTTTGGATTGCTGGAATGAATACTCTTCAATAAGTTCAAGGCCAACTTTAGTTCTGGTCTTGGCCAGAACTAAAGAAATGTGCTTTTGGGCTGGGGTGGAGGGAATAAGAATATAAAAATCTGAATGTAGACTAAAAGTTCTGACAAGACTGGTCAGGATTTTCTTTTTTAAAATAATGTCCTGATTTTTGTGAGAACTTAAAAACAAACTAAGATTTTGCCTTGAATATTTTCACATCAGTTTTTGCGAGGAGGGACAGATGCATTATGAGCATCCTGTGGGGGAAGAAAAGCTATCAACATAAACAATGGTGGAGATTCATAGTGTTTGATACCAAAAAGGCCCTAATTTCTTCTCTGGCTGGAGGGGGGGAATTAAAAGGTACAGAGGCAGGTAGAAGTGATGAACTAAGTTTAACATGAGTTACTCCGATTTTATGAACCAAAAGAGGAGGTTAATTTGTATTTCTCCTGTCATTTACTCTACCTTAGACATTCCACATGATTCCTCATTTAATACAAACTTATCTCCTAAAACTACTGGAAAATGTACGAGCTGCTATCCCCCAAACAGCTCCAAGAAAGCAAAGTGGTTAATGTTTGAAGAATGAGGTGTTCTTTCCTTTGCCATGGCATTGGGTTCTTATTGTACAACCCTGTACAGTACTTCAGCAATATATTTTTCTTTTAAGATTTAAAAAGCAAAGAGTTACAAAACTGTTTGCAATTAACTTGAAATAGAAAAGATAGCACTTTTTTTTAAATCCCATTATATAGTACACCATATAAATTACAGATTATTCAAATGCACAAATGCATCTGTGTAACATTTATCAAATGTAATTTTTGTTTTGTTTTGTTTGTTTTGTGTGAGTAGGTTTGTTTTGTTTTCCTCCCTCTGAGTTTTTGCTCTCAGCATCAGGTGTCTCGCCACACAACCCCCTCAACTATCACGTGTGGCAGTGCTCCAGGTCTGAGACACTGCTGTTGCAATAGCGCATGTTGTTGGGGATGTGGCAGTCTGTGTAGTTAATGCCCCCATTTGGGGTATAAATGGGCTGCAGTCTGAAATCTCCTTTAAGGAGTTGATCATTATTTAAGGAGACAATCTGAAAGCTGGTTTCCGTCATCTCCAGGATGGAGTTGTCCTTCTTGGTCCCTGCTTCGCAGTAGTCATCTTTCCGCCGGCCCCGGTTATATTTCCATTTCTGAGAGGTGTAGCGTCCCTTTTTGTGCATGTGCCAGCAGAAGATGCTGAGCAGGACCACCAGTACAAACACCACAGCCCCCCCGATCAAGCCTGCCAAGAGAAACGGGGACCCAATGTTATGAGAAGTGGTCTGTTCGTGGCTGGAAGCCGTGTTGCTTCCATTGCTCAGCAGGGAAGCCTTGGTGGTGCCTTCAGAGCAGACGGTGTCCTCGCCAACTCGGTAATTATTAAAATCATCCAAGGGGACCAAGCAAATCCGATACGTGGATTTGGGCTCTAGGCTCGCCAAGCTAATGTTCTGCCTCTTGTCACTAACTATCCGTTCCTGAATGATGCCGCCTTCCAGACTGTGGCCCATTTTAACCCAGGTCAGTTTGTAGGCCATCACGTTGAAAAGGGAATGCCAACTGACTTGGATGCAAGTGTCATTCACAATGTGGATGAAGAGTTGGAACTGTTCAGTAATGGGAGGGGTCACTTTTTCTTCGTCGTCCCTCTCAGGCACAGTGGGGAGTGTGGCTACAGTGTGGGGAAGAGGAGTGTGTTTGTTACTTGGTGTAAAGACCGGTGACGTAGGGGTTACTGTGGTTGGCAGGGATGTAGAGGGAGCTTGGGTAACCAGCGTCAGATCAGGGGTGGTTGTGGGGCATGACAACATATTCATGTTGAGTTCCCTGACAGCCATGCCTCGGACGTGCTCTGGTCCCTGACACATGAACCCTCGCACATTGATAGAGGAAGGGATTAACTTGAGCCATTCGGTGACCCACTTAATACTACAATCACATAGCCAGGGATTATTCCTTGCTGTGAGTTGTTTCAAGTTGCGAAGGTTGTCAAAGACACCTCTGGACAGCATCCGGAGCTGATTGTTGGAAATATCGAGTCTCTCCAGCTGGTGGAGGTTTGAAAAGGCTGAAAGTGGTATGTGTGAAATCTGGTTGTCTTGTAGAGAAAGCCTAAGCAGGTTTGTACCTGGGAGTTCAGGGGGAGGGTATGTTAGTGAATTCCGTACTATAGAGAATTCCTTGAGTTTGGATAGGTGGCTGAAGGTGCCATCTGCAATGCCTTTATTGTTAAGGAGGTTGCCATCTACTATGAGACGTTCCAAGCTTGTGAGATTCTGGAAGGCCATGTCTGATATGATGGCAATGCGGTTTTCGTCGACTCGTAGTTCTTGTAAGTCCACTGGAAGGCCAACAGGCACACTGCTTAAGTGGTTCTTGGACAAGAATAGAAGCTTGAGGCTAACAGCTTCCCGGAATGCCCCATCCTCAACCCCCACGGTAGAGATGGAATTGTCATCCAGGTGCAGCTCTTCCAGTTTCAAGAGCTGTGCTAGAGCAGCCCGAGAAATGGTCTGGATGTTGTTTTCCTGCAGGTGGAGAACCCTGACATTCTTGGGCAAATTCATGGGGAATTCATCCAGCTGGTTGCCATACAGGTAGACTGTGTGCACAGACTGGACATTGTGCAACTCTGCAGGAAATCCAGCATTATTAATTTGGTTATTGTGGAGGTAGAGTACAGTTACACCCTCCGGTATCCCAAGAGGCACTGAGGTCAAACTTCGCTCGTTACAATAGACAAAGTTCCGGTCACAGCGGCACACACTTGGACAGGCCAGAGCTTTGGAGAACTGCATGGAGAGGCCCAGAGAAAAGACAAGCCATGATTTAAAGAAAACAACCCTGTCCACGGGCCACATTCTAGTCCACGGGCCCATTTCTAAATGAAGAAACAAAATACTGAAAAAAGGGGGGAAATGCTAGCAAAAAGAAGTAAAAAAAAAAATATGGAAAGAGATGCTGTGTTTCTATGCAGGTAAGAGGTAACGTCCCAGAGGCGAAATGCAAAATAATCCGTTTATAATTAGATGGCCTTTCACTTAGAAAGTCGCTGTCCTGCTAGCCAGGCTTACACATGTTGTTGCCTGTTGCCATGTATGCTGAATGCTAAGGTAACTGTGTCCCGTACAGGTAACCCAGAGCAAGGTGCCAAACGTCAACCAGAGATGGACAGGACGGCTGGATTAGTACTTCTGTTGGCTGCGGTGACAGGGTCCTCAGCTTCCTTCAGTCGGCAAGGCATTCATTTTAGCTTGAGGCTGGATTTGAGAAATCTGTTAAGAAAGGGAGAGAAGGGAAAATAAATAATGTGGCATTGTTAACTGACAAACATCCTGTGCACAGAAATTCATTAACTTTGTGAAATGGTAACATAAATAATCTAAGCGGTTTCTCTCCCTCTCCCTCTCCTCCAGCTTCTAAAGCCAAGTGGAAAAATCAGCTGGGGAAGCAAGAAGGATAATTGGTTCCCAGGCTAATGACATAACAGTGGGCAGCAAGCTCAGGTTAAAGTTTTAGGCGGCACAGAGTTCCTGGTAGGATTTTGGGGGCAGCAGTGACTGTGGTGCACCTCAAAGTTAGGTACTGCTTGCTACCCCTATACAACCAAGGTGCATAATAAAGCCATGCATTGTGTGGAGAAAATGGGAGTGGTGTTTTTCTTCTCCTCTCAAAATGCCAGAAAGTGGAGTCATCTAATGAGGTTGGGTGTTTGGGAGATTCAGGACAAACATCCCCCAACCGCCCCATCCAATACATAGCAAACCGTTCTATAGCGAGTCAGACCAATGGTCCGTCTAGCTCAGTATTGTTAACACTGACTGGCACTGGCTCTCCAGGGTTTCTGACAGGATTTCTGACTGAGAGTCTTCTCTCAGTCTTGCCTGAAAATGCTGAGGATGGAACCTGGGACCTTCTGCATACAAAGCTTTTCCAGTGACACCACACATACAAGGTTGGCCCAAGACTATTTGCCACCTGAAGCAGAGGACAAGATGGCACCTCCCCATTTTGCACGCAAGAAGCTGATTGGATCTTACTTTAATACTGGCAATAGGATAGCATCCTCCACTGACTTTGAGAGCAGCAGGCTAGTTTAGAGGGTGCATGCATGTTTTAAAGTATGGTTGTGAATTTTTCTTTATTTTAATGTAAACCGCTTTGAAGTTTTGTACAATCAAGCTGTGTATAAATGTTATGCAATATGTACACCTACCTACCTACCTACCTACCTACCTACCTACCTACCTACCTACAATGACAGGCTCTGTAGAACACGCAGCTCTGATATCATGCAAAGAGAAATGGCTGGGGCTGCCCCTGCTGCCCCCCGGAGACTGCTACCTCAGGCAGCTTCCTTACTCTGCCTAATGGTAGCACCAGCCCTGAGAATATTGTTCTCGTAGTACAATGTAACTGTGGAACTTCGTCCCACATTATGTAGGGATGGCCGCCAACTTGACTGGCTTTACAAGTGGCTCAGACCGATTCATGGAGGACAAAGCTATCAACGGCTAGTAGTTACAGTGACAATACCTCTAGTATCTTTGATGACCTGATGCTGGGGATGATAAATGAGAGAGTGTTCTGTTCCATTTGGAAAGCTTTTACCATGCAGTTCAGCCAGTAATGTTCAAAGCAGTCCTAATTTTGCTTTCTCCCTCTGGCATTATTCATTATTTAAATTTAAAGCTGAAATATTTAGTTCCTTAAAGCATGCTGGGATAATGCTGGTTATGAAAGATCTCACACTTGATGATTAATTTGTATTTTCTAATAAGGGGGCAATGCTTCCATTACTTACATTTCAATACATTTGTTTGAACTGATGGCATTAGTTGATCTTACAGTAACTTATATAATAGAGTAAAGTACAGAGAGAAGTATGGCACACATTAAGCTCCCACTGTTAATTGAATTGTAGGTAATTAACAGCTGCCAGGATTTTACCCAAACTGTATCAAGTGTGTGTGTGTGTTCGTGTGCGCATGGAGGGGGGAGATGCCGACATTAGCTAGCTAAATAAACTGATCTATTTTGTTTTTCACAGCACAATCCAAATCATAGCCTCACACCTGGTTAAGGCAGAACATTCAATTTTTGCCTCACTGGTGTGCCCTGTGCTCCTGTGGAAATGGACAGATTACCTAATGCACTGTTTGAGGCTTTGATCTCTTACAAGCCGCCTCTGTCATAGAGGACCAGTTCCTTTTCAATTATGTAAGATGCTGTGATACTGCAGAGACATTTTTAACAGGATTACATTCTAACACACATCTTCTGTGACAGTTTATCATTCTTTAACATGCCTGGGCTCCCTTCTAAATCATACCAACCAGATTGGCCATAATGCCCCCCCCCCCCCGCTTTAAAAACACACACAAATAAACTAAAGTAAGGTTTTTAGAGTCTTCAGATTACAGCCACGTAAACCCACTTTTAGGGACGTGGGTGGCGCTGTGGGTTAAACCACAGAGCCTTGGGCTTGCCGATCAGAAGGTCAGCGGTTCGAATCCCCGCGACAGGGTGGGCTCCCGTTGCTCGGTCCCTGCTCCTGCCAACCTAGCAGTTCAAAAGCACGTCAAAGTGCAAATAGATAAATAGGTACCGCTCCGACGGGAAGGTAAATGGCGTTTCTGGTTTACCAGAAGCGGCTTAGTCATGCTGGCCACATGACCCGGAAGCTGTACGCCAGCTCCCTCGTCCAATAAAGCGAGATGAGTGCCGCAATCCCAGAGTCGGTCACGATTGGACCTAATGGTCAGGGGTCCCTTTACCTTTAAACCCACTTTTGCAACAATGCTCCTGCTGGATGACCACAACCTTACATTTGTGTGTGCAACGACACGTCTCCCAATTGCCTTCTCCCTTAAAAAAGCAAACCCAATTAAACTATGTTCATTTTCACCCCACCCTCCCTCCAAGGATCACAAAGTGGCACACATAGTTACCTCACCGCCTCATTTTACTCCCTCAAAAGCCAAGTGAGGTTGGTTATGTTAAGAGATAGCGATGGGCACAAGAATGGGGCCATGAGCTCAGGTTTCCCAGAGTGATAATCTACCCACATTACACTGGTCTATCCATTTGCCTTCCGTTCAATCATTCCAAATAAAATGAGAATCCCCTCAGAGAGGCACATGCTACTTTAAGAAAGGTAGGAGTCAAGTCCAGCTAATGATATAAATAGGCACTGAGTAAATTAGGGTAAAACCTGGCTGTCTAAACATGTTTTATCGTGTTTTTAATATTCTGTTGGGAGCCACCCAGATGGGCGGAGTATAAATTATTATTATTATTATTATTATTATTATTATTATTATTATTATTACCCTTTCAATTCATGCAAATCTGTTTTCTGAAGCCCATGAACTTCGTGGTCAAAGAATAAGAAGTTATGGATCTTTCTGATATTATGTTCTCTATGCAATATCAGTACTATTTGTAAGGATTTGCCCTTTACTCAGATGTAGTGAGATAAAAATCAAATCAAATCACATTAAATAATTACATTAAATAATTATTAAAAACAAGGGGATATGGGGTGGGGCTTTATATTTTGCCATTTTTATTTTTGTCCTTGTAGTCTGTTAAGGAATGGGCATGAAAAGTAACTAAGAGGGAGGGGGAAAGGAGCAGATGAAATATGAGGAAAGCTCTATTATGAATTTAGCCCAGCTTGAAAGTGGACTGGGTCCCATTTAAAATCCCCCACCCCATTCAACTAGTTTCTCTTGCACAACTTTGACCCTCTCACTTGAAATGTTTTCACCATCCCTAGTGTTTTAAATATTTTATAATATTTTTCAGCGTATTTTTTAACGCTTGTGATTCCTCCCCCTTCATTTCTTTTCTTTTCTACACTATATATGCTACTCTGCTCTGAACTGTTTTCAAATACTTGGTGACCTAGCTTGAAACGAATACTGTTCTTTTTCTTATTGATGTCTTTCCTCTATTGTTACTGCTTTTTCAGGGTAAAATGTCAAAAGGCTTTAATGCTTTTTAAATGCCTCTGGTTTTCTTTCAGTTACTTACTTATACAATTCTTCCGCTCACTGAGTTCATTCTATTAACTTTGTAACTTGGCTTGGTGCTCATTTCATGGAACATATGGATGGCTGTCATTCATTTTCATATATTCCCCTTTTCAAACTGTTATAATGTCTCCATTTCTCCCATTTTCTATACTTATTCCATTCTTTCTTTTATCATTTTCTATTTACTTTCTAATTTATTGTTTCTCCTGCGTATTACTATCCCACCCCCATCACAGGGTTTCTATCCTTTTTTATATATCATTACAATAATTAATTTATTGTTACTGAAGCTCACAAAATGTACTTTGAAGCACTTATTTTTTTACTGCTCTTCTAACAGACACAGCTTATCCAAGTTTTTCTGTCTATCAGGACTTTATTTCTCTTGATTTTCCATTTTCTTTAGATGGAAAAATGTTCCAACTTCCTCGTTTTTAACAACTGTGCATTATATCTTTCTTTTCCAATGACATGATTCCCCTTCCCCATTCTTCCTTGTGGTTTGTTGCCTGTCCTATGAATGTCAGTTTTCTCCTTTCAGCCTCTGATATTTGTCTTTGCTTCATTCAATGGCTATCCTTTCTCTCACAAATTTGACACTTCTATTTTTCGTAACAGGCAGAGACTAAGATATATCTATTTTGGATCTCTATGGTTCAAAGGCATTTATACTTTTAAATGGATCCAAATATACCCCTCCAAAAATGCAGTTTTATGTGCTGTCATACACAGTACATTCCATATTCTTAAAGTAGTAAAGTAAGTCTGATTAGAAATCCAGTATTTGATATATTTCATTCCCCCCCTAAATGTCTCTCCCCAACAACAAAGCTTTTCAAGAAATATTATGTCTCTAGTTAAAGTCTGGGTTAGCTTCACCCACATTTTAGTACATTAATAGGAAACTACCCTATAAAGCCTGTTCACCAGAATATTGCATTCTCCTTGTTCATATCCCTCTTGACACAAGTTTAATTACACCTGCCTTTCTGCCTCATTACTAATGGAATTTAGAATTAGAAAGGGAACAGGCCAAAGCCACAGGCATGAGGCAGAGAAGACAAACGTGATGAATGAGGAAGGAAAGAGGAGGGGTGAAGGCAGGCCGAAGTGTGTGGAGTGGAAATGGAACCAATAACCAGCGCATATGGCTTCAGTGTGCATGTGTCCACTGTCAGCCCGATCGATGCTGCTTTGTTTCCCTCTGCAATTACCTTTGTGAACTGTACATTCCTCAGGGCAGAAGCTGTATCACCCACTATGTTTATAAAGCAAGCCGCTAGCAGCAGAGAGATGCAGTGATTCGATGCCGGGGGGAAAGTGCTGGGAGAAAAGTAGCTTGTAACTAATGATAGCTGGGGCTTTTTTCACCATGACTTAACCCACAGTAGCAATCCTATGCAAATCAGCTCAGAAACGCCAGATCCAAAGGGGTTTACTCCCAGTGCTAAAAGCCAGGAAAATAACTGGCAGTGCAGTCAGGCCAGGATCGGTGTTATATGCTCAAATCGTCTTGCCCCAGTGAGCAACCTGACTGCTGAATTCTGCACCCGCTGAAGTTTCTGAACCGTCATCAGAAGCGGCCCAATGTATAACACATTGCAGTAATCTACCCTAGAGCATAGACAAAAGGAGTATCCCCAAGCTACGTTCCGAGGAAGTGTAGGGTCAGCTGTGGTGTAGTGGTTAAGAGCGGTAGACTCCTAATCTGGTGAACCGGGTTCGTGTCTCCGCTCCTCCATATGCAGCTGCTGGGTGACCTTGGGCTAGTCACACTTCTCTGAAGTATCTCAGCCCCACTCACCTCACAGAGTGTTTGTTGTGGGGGAGGAAGGGAAAGGAGAATGTTAGCCATTTTGGGACTCCTTTGGGTAGTGATAAAGCGGGATATCAAATCCAAATTCTTCTTCTTCAGCTACCTCCCATCCATCTGGTCTAGGGAACCACCCACTAACAGTGTGTCAAACTTATCTGGATTGAGCTTCAGTTAATTGGCTCTAATCCAGTCTATGCAGCAGTCCAACACATCCACTGCTACACCCGCAGATGTAAAGGAGAAGTAGAGCGGTGTGTCATCAGCTTATTGCAGACAGCGTACTCCAAAACTCTGGATGACCCCACTCAGTGGTTTCATGCAGATGTTGAATAGCATGGGAGATAAAGACGAACCCTGAGGAATCCCTCAATGAAGGCTCCACAAAGCTGACTAGCACTTCCCAAACATCACACTCTGGAAAAGACCATCCAAGTAGGACTGGAAGCCATGCCACCCACCCCCAGCTTGGACAGCTGCTCCAGAAATATACCATGGTCAAAAACTGCTGAAAGGTCAAGTAGAGTTAACAGAGACACGTTTCCTTGTCTCTCTCCAGACAGAGGTCATCATAGAGGGTGACTAGAGCAGTTTCCGTGCCCAAACTGGGCCTAAATCTCAATTGAAATGGATCTAGAACATCTGCTTTACTCCAAGAGCACCTGGATCTGGTCCGCAACCACCCGTTCAAGAACCTTGCCCAAGAAGGGGCAATTGGAAGCTGTACAATCCAAGCAGGGTTTATTAAGCAGTGGTTTTACCACTTCCTCCTTCAAGCAGGCAGGGACAACCCCCTTTCACAAGGAGTCATTAATCACCTCCCTGGCCCAGCCAGCTGCCCCCTGCCTGCTAGTTTTTATCAACCAAGAGGGGCAAGGATCCAGAGGGCAAGCAGTCACCCTGACTGATCCAAACACCTTGACCACGTGGGTGGCGCTGTGGTCTAAACCATTGAGCATCTTGGGCTTGCCGACCAGAAGGTTGGCAGTTTGAATCCCTGTGATGGGGTGAGCTCCCATTGCTCCCACAGCAGTTTGAAAGCATGCCAGTGCAAGTAGATAAATAGACACCGCTCCGGTGGGAAGGTAAACAGTGTTTCTATGCGCTCTGGTTTCCGTCACGGTGTTCCATTGCACCAGAAGCAGTTTAGTCATGCTAGCCACATGACCTGGGAAGCTGTCTGTGGACAAACGCCGGCTCCCTTGGCCTGAAAGTGAGATGAACACCACAACCCCATAGTCACCTTTGACTGGACTTAAACGTCCAGGGGTCCTTTCACCCCAGCCTTACTAATTGAAACTCAGCCAACACGATAGTGTTCTGGACACCCCTTGAGATTCATATGCTGTAACAGCAGAATAAAGCATGTAGCGGATGCTAGCAATGTAATCTTCAAAATGCTTTGCAAACAAGTCACAGTGAGCTATTGTTTCTGCTACCTCCTTTGGGCCAGGCTGTAAAAGGCCTCATACTACCAGGAAAAGCTCTGCCGAATAGTATAATGAGGATGCAATGGAGGCAGCAAAGTATGCCTTTTTGTTTAGGACTGCAGCTCAAATGATGTAGCAAAACAACCAATCAAATCCTACAGGATCAATCAAATCCTGAAAGATCTGTACTTCTGACTCGAAAACACAATTGTGTGAAACCTTAAGACGCAAATCTGTTCCAGTGTGCCAATACTCTTGTACAAATGTATATTTTAAATAAATTTGTTCCATTTAATAGTGGAGACAGGATCATCATTCAGCTGTATCCTTTTTCCAGCCTTTCAAAGCCTTGATTGCTTTTCTGTGTCAGAATGTGTTGTAAACTATGTACAAGGCACTGCTTAAGGAAGCTGCTTCCATGTACTGATTTAATTGATCCATTCAGTCATTCGAATCAAAAATTAAAACTGACTTATTTACATCACACATAATCTTCACCAGGGTTCTCTTCCTGAAGCTTACATTAAAACCATTAATCAAAAATCTGGGTGAGGGGGGCAGCTTCCCCTGATATGTGTGAGTAATGGTTTTGCAGGAAAGCTGAAGGGCCAAAGGGCTGGAGCCAGTATTTAGATGTTTAAAGAACATGCCGAGGGGGAGCAAAGTGCTCCCCCTAACATGCCAGACCCTGCCAGCTTCATTTCTGATCTTCAAGGGGGATTCTGAGCATGTTCACTGAATGCACTTAGAACACTTCTTGGGACTGGGAGCCTTGGTGGTGCAAATCCCTGATGCCATAACCAGCATAGTGGTAGATACATAAAAGGTGCTGTATACAAAGTCAGACCACCAGTCCTTCTAATTCAGTACTGTCTACACTGACAGGCTGTAGCTCTTCAGAGTTACCCTCCTAGCCCTACCTGGAGATGTTGGGGAGAGAACCTGGGACCATTTGCATGCAAACCATGTGCTCTGATGAATCCTTTCCCTTCTTCATGCTGAAGCATCAACATGAGGGCTCTGGCTGCAGAGCAGCAAGAGTTTTCTGTCTAGCTTTTTTATGTTGAAATATACCTTGCCTGATGCCTAGGAACTAAGCTCTGTTTGCATTGCTATGATTCATTCAGTGCTGTCCTGGTGTCTTATAACAGGGTTGGGGGTCCAGGAGCCATTCAGTTGGACTGTGAATCCCACTGCCCTGGGTGCAGCCAAGGAGAGTTGGAGTTGAGCAACATCCAGAGCGCCACAGATTCTCTATCTACTGACCTACCACTCTCCTGTTGACTCAAGGTGCAGAAGATGGAAGGAAAACGAGGCTTCCTTTAATTTCTCACAGGCTTAGCATATAACTGTTTAATTGTAGAGAAGGATTAGCTTTGAAAATAGTCATCCCCCTGAGACTGTTTAAAATGTGTTTTGGCTTTTCAAAGTGATTAGCACAATCTTTATGTAATCAAGAGCAGGGAGGTGGGGGGGGGAGTATTGTATAAAAGTGTTATTGGCTGCTACCACGTCTTCGCAGATGTGAGAAGAAAGTTAGATCTACCCTGTAAAAATGAGCCGCAAACTGCTTAGCTTCATTTTTAATGACGGACAGTAAATACATACAAGGGGATGTCTCGCTATGCGTTAGAAGAAAGAACCAAGCTGGGCTTTCAAGGTACAGAACGCAATGCAAACACATTTAAAAGTAAAAGGAGTAGGGCTGGGGAAATGAGGAATTGTGCACTGTTGCTTTTACTCTCGCGGGCTTTGCATGCCAAAATTTGGTTTGGATAATATTTTCTCTGGGAACTTCCCTTTTTCAGGTGGGATTCAGGCTGCATACACAGCATACATTTAAAGCAACCCCCCCCCCAAGAGAATTCTGTGAATTCTGTTAAGGGTCCCAGGAACTGTTGCTTGGTGGGGCGGGGGTAAACTATTGTTCCAGGAATCTTTGGGTGGAAAATGTGCTTTGAATATACACATACATGCCCACAGCCTCACTCTCATATTGGCAAATTCAGGTTTCAGTATAAAAATGGATTTGTGGAACAAATCTGCCCTCCCCCACCCAAAAGAAAAAAAAAAGAAATCAGACTTTCTGGCAAGAAAAGTGACAATAAAGTGCACTGGAAATTGTGGGATAACAATTGCATGACATAATGTCATAGAACCTCCCCACAAACAAGTCAGATGAATGTTCAATAAATAGCTGGTACTGTATGTGCATTCACAGCACACAATGAAAACACTATGAAAGCACTTGAGAATAAGAGTTCCCACCCCCCACCCCAATGAATTCTGGGAGCTGTGGTTTGCTCAATGTGCTGAGAGTTGTTTAGGAGCTGCCTGTTCCCTCCCAGAACTGCCATTTCTAGTGTTCCCTGTGAAGAGAGCCTAATTATTAAACCACTCAGGAACTGTAGCTCTGAGAGCGGGGGTAGGGGCCTCCTGATAACTCTAAACATCCATAATAAACTACCGTTTCCATAATTCTTTGTGGGAAGCTATGACCATTTGTAGTGGCATCACAGTGCTCTAAATATATGCTGTGAATGTGGCTGGTACAGCACCCCCAACAAATGGATGAATGCTCAATAAACAGGTCATCTGGAAGCAACCTCAGATTTCAGACTAAATACCTCCTTATTCTCACAAGCTGATAATAGATTACGGTAATTACATTAATAAGGCTGGGAAGTCTCTCCCTCCCATCATTACGTTTAATAATAAATATCCAGGGTGCCTGTGAGCAAACAGAGAGGAATTATACCGTATATTTGCTTACTTTTCTGCCCACTGTGGCAACAATGTTTTTGCCATGCTGCTCTTTTGCTGCAAATTGCTTAAATCTCTCATACACAGAAGTTTAGAGCTAGGTAATTATAGTCATGAAAAGGTACCATCATATTCTCTTCCTTTAGCGGTCAAAAGCTGTTTCCCCTGCACTGGGGTTCCTTTTCTAAAGGCAGTTGTTATTGTGTCAGATTCTTTGAGTCCGAGTTAAATCTACTCCTGCTCCTTTTATTGCACAATTTCAAACTGTTTTGCTATCATATAATCTAACTTTGCTAAAAGTAAACTGCAAGAATGAACAAACTTTCCTTTCTTCTTCTTTTTAAAATGTATTTAAAAGGTTTGTTTCATGCCATATATAGCTAGCTAACTGATCACTGTACTTTGCAGGACAGGGTCTCCTGCAGATACAGTAAAATGTGAATCGGGCCTTCAGCATGGTTGGTATCTCCCCTTTGGAACTCCTTATTACATATCAGGCAGGTTGTCTGTTGTCTTTTTGGCACTTACTGAAGAACTTCCTTTTTCAATAATCCTTTAAAGTGGAGATATTTACACACAGAGAGATGTTTTAATTGTTTGCAAATATGGACATTTTAATATGGAATTCTTTTGCATTGTTTTTATTGTTGATATGAAACCACATCAAGATATTTTATGGGAAGTGGTTAAAAAAATGGAAGTAATTAAGAAAAAAAGTTAAGGGAGGGGAGCTTTCACTTTCATAAGCTTCCTTTAATATTATCTCCTGTTGGTAACTGAGAAACTTTTTAATTGTATTTCCCCCGTATGGTAGCCATGGGATCATACAATTGGAACAAACTTATGAACCAACACAAAAACTTTAAAGCTTAAAACAATCTCAATCTTTTTGCACATTTCTACCTCTTATTTGGTGGACGGGCGAGTAGAGGGAGGTAATTTTAAAGCAAGCATTTTTCATATCACTTTTCAGATCAAATATGTGGGGATCACATCTGCTTAACCCCACTTAAAACTCATTGCATGTTTATCTGATTTTCCAAAGATGATCTACGTGTGCTGGATGCTTGAGTGCACATGAGATCTCTCCTTATATTCTGTATCCTGCATGTGAAGATGTAGGAGAGTATGACATCACAGTAAGATTAATTTGCTTTTAACCAGGCTTTCTAATTAAAGCTTTGGAGAGTGAAAACAGGCCACATGCTGCATGAGAAAACTATGCACGGAACTGCATAACAAAAGGACCAAAAAAAAAAAAAAAGGTTCCTATAATTAATTTCACTTGAATTCTTCCGTCTTAATCATGACAACCACTTGCACACAAGGCCCCCAGTATCCTCCCAAGCTCAGCTGTCTGTCTGTCCGATAATGAGTGATAATTCTGGAACAAAATATGGCATATTTGAGTACCTGCTTTAGAGCATTACACTACATTGCTGGCATAGCTTATTTGTCTCAAACCTGACTAGCTCAGGGACCCTGAATTCAGCTCTCAAGTACCAGAGTGAATAGATTATTGGGAAACCAAGATTCAAACCCTGGTCAGCCATGACATCCAAATGTCTTTTCACAAGCCACCATTGTAGTAGGGAGCATCTAGATTTATATGCCTATCCCGTACATCATATTTTATAGTGGTGCATAAATCTGGTGGTGCTGTTTTTTTTCATTTCTCAATCCCATGTGTTTCCATTATTAAAGATCTCAGATGCATTGTTAATCAAATCATTCATTAAAATCATATTAGACTGATTATTCATTCATTATACTCACATTGGTTTCTCAACCACAGTGAGTTGTATTCAACTAACTTTTACTTGGAGAAGGCACACTGAAACGAATGGATCTGAGTTAGGCATGGGCTCCATTTACACTATACATTTGAGGCAGCATCCGTTCCCAGAGTGGTTTAACCACTGACTACTCTTTCCAGGGAATTCTGGGAATTGTAGCATGCTGTCTGAGACATGCTAGAAAGGAGCACTGCCGGAAAAACATTGAATCCAACCATTATTTCTTCTGTTAGAGCACAGGTGCTGTCCCTTTGCTTGCTCTGCATTCCCTTTGGTCTTCTCATTTTTAGTTCAGCTTCAACCATTCCAAATTGAGAAACATTTGCTGGAATGATGCAAACTACCGAAAACTTGTGCATAACACAACACCCGCTAACTAAAACCTATTTACAGCACCTTGATATTTTGAAACAAAAGTCACCTTGATGCCTTGAATTCACCATCCAAGAGGAGCCCACAAGAGTTTATTTCTGACCAGCAGTAGGGGGAGCTCTCATACAGCTGCAAATGTCTCATCCCCCTCCCTTTTGTTACTTCTTCAAAACCCAAACATGTTTCCAGCATTGCTACAGTATTTGATGAGATAAACAACAAAGTCATCTATTGCTACCATTTCCCCAGGTCTGCAATATTGGCTCTCTTTAAGTGGTGGTGTTGGGATCAAAGAAGGAACATTTTTAAAACAACAATGAAACTCTGATGTGCACCTTAGTTACATCATGACTGATAGTCTCCCTCACCAGTGCTACCTCCACAATGTTTGCTTCTGGAGGTAGTGAAGGAGACCATCAGACCAGCCGCACAAATATTAATAGCCCAATGCTGGAAAGACAAAAAAATGCCCTCAAAAAGGATTGGCAAATTAAGTTAATGGAATATGCAGAGATGGCCTAACTAACTGGCAGACTTAGAAATCAGGAAGATAACAAATTTAAAAATGAATGGGAAACTTTTATTGCATATATGACAAAGCATTGTATACAAGTAAATGCATCAGCAGGGTTCTAAAAAATACTTGCAATACTATCCTAATAGATAAAAATAGATATGGATGGATGGAAATATGATTTGGACATGAATGATTTAACAATGAAATAATGGAACCATGGAAGGGGTAGAGGGAAGTCGGGGGATTGGAGAAATTCCATATTTCGGTACTGTATTGAATGTACAAACATTATGCAAAATGATACAGTTATTCAAATTTTTATTTTTAAATGTTATAAGATGTTTATTATAATAATAAAATATTATAAAAAACAGAAACAAAATGTTTGCCTCTGCTATTTATCAAATGCCATTGAATAAGTGACAATTGTCAGCTGAGTCATTTGAATAAGATGGATGGTGTCCAGGGAGAAAAGGAGTGGATAATATTTTGCAGGATAATCTCTACAAAAACATAATATAATATGAAGAGAAATAAACAGAGAGCTTTTGCCTTTCTTAGCTTAGGCTTCATCTATAGCAGAAATCGTTAACCACTAAACATATAGGGGAAAACTCCTTCAGAACACAACAGCAAATCAGGGCACAAATTTCCTCAGCGAGTAATTCCTCATACTATTTTGACTGGTTGCTAAGGGCACACTTCTACCATGTAAAGGATTCAAAGTATAGGCCCTCAACACCAATTCACAGAAATGTACAGAGTGCCTCTGGCAGATTAAGACACTGGGTTCACTTTGCAGTGGACCGAGCTGCCCTGTAAGCAATCTAAAAAATAAAATAAAAGAGGGCAATAGGGGGCAAGATATAGCTTAGCCCAAAAGACATAGGAGCACAGAGCTGGGACATGTTCCTGGGCTCCACCTCCTAACAATGCCTCCCCCCTTAAAGGCTAAAAAAATCTGTTTAGTTTTTTGTGGACCAGAGTCCACTTCAGGCTCTGCCTTTTCTTTTTACTGCATTTCTTTGTACCATTTAATATGGTACAAAGTCAGTGAAAAATATTGCACATTGCTAATAAGTACAGCTCCTTTTATAAATAGAAAGACCAAAGAAAAAAGTACAGTACTGATAGATGTTCCATAAGAACATATGAATAGTCCGCTGGATTGGGCCCGTGGCCCATCTAGTGATACATTCTATTCTTATAGAAGCCCACAAGCAGATCCCAAGTACAACACTCTCCCCACTTGTGTTTCTATCTCCCACAGAGGAGTTAGAATATACTCGTCATGGCTAAAAGCCAGTGATAGACAAAATTCATGGGGGATGAAGCTAATACTCCATTAAAGCCACCCAGCTTGGTGGCCATCGCTGCCTCTTGTGAGACCAATTCCATAGTTTAACTAAGAAGTACCTTCTTTTGACCTGAATCTTCCAGCATTCATCTTCAGTGGATAGCCCTAGGCTCTAGCTTTATGAGAGAGAGAGATAAAAAGTTTTCTCTATCCAATTTCTCCACACCGTGAATAATTTTATACACATGTATCACCTTTATTTGGTATTTCATTATCCCCCCACATGCAAATTTACTTCTTTTATTAAACTGATATCCCATCCTTCATCGCAAATGACACCTAATTCAACACATTGTGTCATAAACTTGTAATATGCAGACTAAAGAAGTCAAGCTTCAAGACTGGGTCAAACAAGATGTTCCTAAAGGTATAGTCATTTTTGCCAGTGGGTCACCTTATTTCACAACACTTGCACACACCACACCATGGAAACCAACAAGTTGTTAAGGCTCAGGCCACTTCTCAACTTGGCCTGTGCAGTGACCTTGAATGTAAATGTCTGTGGACTGAATTAGCTCACACAATCTCATTTTCAAAACTGCAAGTGATATGGCATCAAACACAGACTGCAAAGGGCTCCTCTTTTTCAACATAAAGCAAATACTTTTGACTACATTCGGAAGCAGATGGCAGAGCAGGGCAGCATGCGAAACACAGGTGTAATTTGCTCAGTGCCGCTAAGCAAATGTGTTCCAGTGTCCTGCTTGAGCCTGACGCTTTAGAGAATTCTCTGGTGTCAACCCTGAGTCCGTAATGATGAAGTGTTCACCTGTGAATGAGTGGATCTCGGCTTCCTCTAATATAGAAAACTGTGAGCGCTGCTATTCCAGATAATCTCCCTCCAGATGGCCACCACTATGCCATTTTCACTCCACTGGGCTGAAAGGAACAGATGATCAGCTCCAGGACTGATATTAAACTGTGTTCCCTCTCGAAGAGGAGACTGCTACGGAACAGAGCAGTTGGTGTCTTGATTCACCTTCCCTCAAGGCCACATTTCTCAAGGTGGTTTCAGTTTAAACCTTGTAAAATTGAAACTTCTTCTTTTTTTTAATGGTGTGGGCTAAGGAGACAAGCGTGACAACTCATTTCTCAAGAAAGTGCGCTGCACGTACCTGTTACACACAGAGCTGGTATTATTTCCCAGCTCAAGAGATACGGGTCCGTCAGGTGTGCCTTGTCACCAACTAATAGGCAAAAAAGGAATACATGGAGATTTTCTATTTACGAGGAGCCCAGAAATCAGGCTACAGAACAGAAGAGAAAGGAAGCCAAGTGATTCCATTGTCTCTGCTGAGAGAACTACTGTCTGTGCATCTTCCTTAACTGTCACCTAGCAGTAGCTACCTAAATGGTTTCTATCCCAGGGTAAAATGGGGAGGCGTAGAACTAAATAAACAAATAAATAATAAACATTTGAAACTAGTACCTGAGTTTGCTTTTGTTTTCCCCTTCTCCCTCCCCAACCCCTTTTTCTTTTGTGCCCTGTCTTTTAGACTGTATGTCTGAGCCAGGAGCTATCTTGTTTGCAATGATCTATGCAAGCTGCTCTGGGGTGAAAAATATGTATGTATTTATGTAAAATAAATTCATAAGAAATAAACATACAAGAGCATATTTTTGCAGAAGCATCAGCTGTAGCTCTATATAGAGATCAGTTAAATGCCCACTTCGCACACACAAAAAGGAGTAAAGGACCCCTGGACAAGACTTTGGGCCTGGGAGTAAGGTAAAAAAGGTAAAAGGCCCTTGGACAGTTAAGTCCAGTCAAAGGTGACTATGGGGTTCAGTCCTCATCTCACTTCAGGCTGAGGGAGCTGGCATTTGTCCAGAGGCAGCTTTCCGGGTCATGTGGCCAGCATGACTAAACCACTTCTGGCGCAACGGAACACCGTGATGGAATCCAGAGCACACAAGAAAAGCATGCTTTGAAACAGTCACACTCTCTATCCAACCTGAACACAAGTAAAATACTGGTGAAAATTTGGGAAGGGATAAAATCAGTATGGTATTTGCCCCTTTATGATTATTATTAGAAACATCTTTTAGAATTATTTTATTGGATTTCTTAGTCACCCTTCAAAATAAGCTCATGGGATGGATTGGGTTGCAAAGATCTAAAAATACAATATTGAAATCAGTTAAAACATTTTACAATCAGAAGAACAGGCTGTGTTCTAATATATATGGTATGTCTTCTGCACATGTGGAAAATATAGAATGATGATTCTAGACATAGATCTGTGGGATGGGATTTTCACAATGTAGGGGTTGCAACAGAGACAGCCCTCTGCCAAGTCATCATTCCCCACACTTCTGAGGGTGGCAGAACTCCCAAGAGGTCTCATCTGTCAGTCTTCACGCAAACTGGGAAGGAGGTGGTATTCTGGTTATTTTCAGCCTAAGTTATTAAGAGCATTAAAGACCAATGTGAGCACCTTGAATTGAGCCCAGTAATGAACTCGAAATGAGTCCAGTTCTTTGAAATTTGGGGTTATATGAGCTCTCCTGAATGGAATCCTGGCCAGCAAGCCAGCTGCTGGGTTTTGGACCAGTGAAAGTGTAAGAGTCCGTTTCAAGGGCAGCCCCATGTACACCTCTTTGCAATAAACCATTCTGGGAGCTGCCAGAGCATGGAATAAAGCCGCCAAGTCATTTCTGTCCAAAAGGGGCTGCAGATTGTGACACAGCTGGAACTGGAAACAAGCACTGCTAGCCAGGGAGGCCACCTGCGCCCCCACTGACAATCCACGAGTACCTTCAGGCTGGTATCAGTACTCATGGCTACATACCTCTGCACTGTGTCAACAGAAGTCAATGTTGCAGAAGGAAATAATTCTACAAGATCTGACAATAAAAAGGAGAGATTCCGTTTCTGTTTATTCCTTTATCAGTTTTTTCCTATGTGATTAAAAAAAATAGATGTGGTTCTGCCTATGTAGTAATAGGACCAAAGTAAATTGCAAGGGGTGCCTTTTTTAACCTAAATTATCCATTTCACATGTGGCACAATGCATCTTGTTTTGAAAAATGGGGAGGGGGGAGAGAGGGAGCAGCCTTTTGTGTCTTTGCAAGCAAATTGGCCTCTACCTATAAATTATTCTACCCTGTTTGCTTTTATCTAGAGAGAGGCAGGCAGCCTAGCAAAAATGTCTGGAGATAATTCGAAAAAGCTGCTTTCACTGGCCTAAGCGACTCAACTTTGCATCTGCAGAGACATAATCTTGACACTTGTGTATCATGTCGCTTGGCGCTGCATTCCTAATGGGGGTGCAGTGTCAAGACACAGGCTGCTCAGCTGGGGAGCAAAGGCTTTGCGCCCCTCCGCTGAAGGAGTCTAATGGAGCCACCAGCTTGTGTTTTCAGAAGATTTCACAGAAGTCTTCCTTTCACCCCCCAACACTCTAGCTTGGGACACGAGTGAGCTCTGCTGGTGGGGATGTTTTCTTTAATCATAACTTTGGAAGGAAGGAGAGGACTGAGCTTTTTCTCTTTTGAGCTTTGGAAGGCTTCCTTTGGCACTTCTGGAGCTCCTGTCTTGAGATGCTTGGCTTACTAAAAATGACAAGTGTTACATACTGTATGCTGAAATCTTTTCCACCTCAGCCGTATAAAGACCATGACTTTTCCAGTGTTCCTTCACAAGGAGCTAATTTGTGGGTTTTGAGCATCACTTGATTAAATGCTCCTCCTGTGCAGTGTTTATTCTTAAAATTATTCTTGATAGAGTACTCTTGTGAGATTATATTTGCATTCCCATTGACACTACTTGAGGCTACTGAAAAGAGACCACTACTGGGTTCTTAGGTTTTCCTCAGAGAAACTCTTAATCAGCAGCAGGCAAACTTTACTTTTCTTTTCTGTCAAGGGATAATCTGTCAGGAATCACATACATTTTCTTTTTCTGGTGGGCAATAGTGGAGGTGCCATATACAAAATTGTTCTGTGTTAACTAATTCAGCATGAAGGCTACTCTGCTTCAATGTTCAACATGGCTGCCTCAAATATGAATCCCCAACCTTATGCAAATCTATTTAGAAGTAAATCCCACTAGCTTTGATGCAGTTACTCTAAAATTAGCGCACCAAGGATTTATGTTTTTTAAAAGTATAAGAGACCAATACAGTGGACGCTCGGGTTGCGAATGTGATCCATGTAGGATACACATTTGCAACCCGCAGCATTCGCAACCCACGTCTGCGCACGTGTGGGTTGCAATTCAGCGCTTCTGCGCATGCGCAAAGCACAATTTAGTGCTTCTGCACATGCGTGACCGCCGAAGCCCTGAAGTAACCTGTTCCGGTACTTCTGGGTTTTGGCGGTCTGCAACCCAAAAAAACACAACCTGAAGCAACTGTAACCTGAGGTATGACTGTATAGCAACTCTTCTGGAAGTTATTCCCTTCTGAGGGTGGGAGGGTCGGTGGGGGTGGGGGTGGATGAAAGAGAGAGAGAGAGGTGGCAATTTGTGCACAGGCAGTTGGAGATGATGTCTTTTCCCAAAGTGATACAACCATTTTGGTAAACTTTTTCACTGAGTAAAGTACTGCCCTTTTCCAGTTGTTTGACAACACCACAGAAAAAAAACAGGAAGGAATGAACAAGAAGGAATGTGATAGAATGGAAGAAAGCAGAGTTTCAGGAGCCAGTGAGGGCTGAAGAAAAGGCAGCCTTTGGGTCACAGATTGCCCATCTATGCTCTATATATTAGCTTTAGTGATATGACTCAACTGACCCAGGGACTGAAGTAACAATACATGTTTGACACTACAGGGGGAAAAGGGGAAAGAAACTGATTTTAATAAGAATAGAATAAGAATAAGAATAAGAATAAGAATAAGAATAATATCATGATTTGATAATCAGCAGGGATGTTTTGGAACAAAATGAAGACTGTTGAAATACATATGCATGGTATTTTATCCTTCTTAATAACTGAAATATCACCTGCACTCCTAGTAGCTCTTGGTGGGATTGAGAGGAGGGGTCAATCACCTTTCCAGCAGGACTGCAATAATTCTGACTGGAAGCATTGCCCAGAGCAAGCCTAATTTGTGGCATGATTTACTGCTGAATATCTGCAGCTTTTCCCTACAGGCCACATTTTCTTCTTGTGGACACACCTGCTGGATCTCCTGTTGGCTCAACTATCTGTGGGAGGCAGAATCACGAAATGAGGAAAATGAAATGCCTGCGGGCCCAAATGCGCCACCCTCAAGCAGAAAGGCTGCCACTTTCCAATGACTGCTGCATGTGCTTAACACCCACACATATCCAGCTTCAAGGCTGATGTTCCTGGCGCTAATTACTACTGCTCTTCTGCTGTACACTACAAACAGAACTGCATCCGACTTCCCACACAATCGAGGATATTTTTGCATAGTCCTCCTAGTAAGTTCACTCCACTTTAGCGGGCATGACATATAGTTGCTGTGGGAGGGGGAGAAAGTCCAATTCATCTGAGTGGTCACTTAGAGAAAAATCAAAATGACCTTTAAATAAATGATTTGTTTAGTTCTAGCTGCTTATTCCTTTAAAGTGAGATCACCTGTTGCTAACCAGGAAATGCCCACAAACCCACTGTTTCTAACATTTATTGTGGAATAAAAGTATTTAATTGGTGGGGGAAGAAACTTGTTAAAATGGTGGTGGTGAGAAAGCATTCACATCCCTTTTTTAAAAAAAGCATTGCACTGTAACAGAGTTTTGCTAATTTATATATACAGAAAATATTTTTTAACAGATATAAAAGTTTAAATAAAAAAAAATTGAGGTGATAGAACGGTACCCTCCGCAAAGCTTATAGTGAATGTATGCTAAGGCACAGAGATCCTGTCATTAGGCAGGATGAGGCCACTGCCTCAGGTGGCAGAAGCCTCTGAGGAGACAAACCTATGGGTGCCCCGCTTGGCCCCTGCTTCTGCCAGTGGTGTACATGCACTGCTGCCATCAGCGCTGATTTGGGGCAAGATGGCATCCATTTTGGGTGAGATTTTACCCGACATCATGTGAGATCCTGTGGGGCATGCAAACTCTCACACAATTTTGGATCTTGCATGAAATTGGCACCATGGGCAGCACTGCTTCTCTGCTACCATGGAAATTCAGCAAGGTGTGCAGCAGTGGCAGAACAGGCCATGGTGGCAGGTCGGGGTGGCAGCAGCAGCAGCAGCAGGGCAAGGCAGCAGTTCCCGTATTGCCTCAAGTGGTGAAAGGGGACACGCGACCCCTGCTGAGGTGCAATAGGTTTACCTGCCTGACAGATCACTACCCACATCAAAAACCATACCACTTAAAATAAAGATGTGTCAGAGATTAGCATATTCCAGCAGCTTATTTGTAAATTTGTTTTGAAGAACAACTGCGATAGAGATATGGAACTAAGATATATACCTACAGAGTCTAACTCCTCAGGACATGCCAAACACTTTTACCCATATGGTATGCTATGACTGCAACCCCCTTTTTTGCATCTTACCCCCTATTTTACAATATCTGAACTGCATTAGTGATTCATTTTCATTTCCTTACGAGCCATCCTCTTATCATCACAGGACGGTTATTAATTATCTCTTGGCTTTTCCTAACATCACAAAGAGTTAGAGAAATTGCAGCAGGAGAGAATGTTATTAGTCACCACACAAAAAAAACAAAATATTGCTAGGTAAGGGGGAGACAAATATAATATAATCCATTATGATAAAATAATACACACTCTTATTCCTGTTGCTGCCATTTCTCAGTTACAATGGTTTTTCAAATGCTATTTTAAACTAAAAAATAAAATAAAATGTACTTTCTGGTGTTCGGGGTTTTAAGTCTTATATAGTTCAGCACATGTTTTATTGCTCTTAATCATTGAGCCCTGGTGACCATGCTGAGATTTACTACCTCATTCTCTTCTTTACACATATGTGTGGTACATTATGGCCTGAATGCCCTTGTGGCATTAAACAGTTAAAGTACTAGTAGTTTTTCACAGTCTTGAAAGGCTGGCTGTTAAAATTTTGAATTTTATGAAGCCCAGCATTATTATTATTATTGTTGTTGTTTGTTGTTGTTGTTGTTGTTGTTGTTGTTGTTGTTGTTATTATTGTTATTGTTGTTGTTGTTGTTGTTGTTATTATTATTATGATCCACATTAACACTGTGTATTTTAACACCTTGTTCATTCTCTCCCTCTCTCTATCTCTATTGGTCCCTCCAGATGTCTGTTTTTACTGTTGCATTCACGATGATTTGTGCTCATGATGGTATCAGGATGGTTATATGCAATCCCACTTTCACTCCTGTTTGTACCTCAAAAAGTTTTGGGGCAGACAAATTGCTTCACTTCCTGTCTCATTACAACTTCCTGTCCCATAACAACTCCCAACGTCGTCAACAAACTACAGTTCCCAGAATTCTTTGGGGAAACCTTGTTTAAATGTAGGGTGTGAATATGGCCCATGTTAGTGAACTGTTGTAGAATACATTTGCAAAAAAAGAAAAGGGGCCAAACAGTCTGGAGAGCCCACTACCGCTATTGAAATTGTGCATTATGGCTAACCAATACATATGCCGTAACTTTTTTTGACGAAGCGGTATTTTCGGCTTTCTGTTTTATTTATATTTATAAACCACCTTCTCATAAGAAATATAACAAGGCAGTGTTCAACAATAATAACATCAGTAAAAGTAACATGTCAATAAAAAAATGATGCATTTTTTTTAAAAAAAGTCAAATTCCAAAGTCCTGTTTGAACCATAGAGTTTTCAGAAGACATCTAAAGTAAGTGGAGATGACTCAAGCCAAACTTCTATTTGCAAGGAGTTCCTTGGGGCAGCGCCTGCAACACTAATGTTTTGCCAGTGGTAAAGACTGGCTAACCTTCGGGTATGGGGGAATGGCCAACTTTGCCCCATCAGAAGATCTCAATGATCAAGGTGGCACATAAGGAATCAGGTGGCCCTTAAGGGCCCAAGTTGTTCATGGCTTTGTTAACACAAGAGCCATGAACTTAACTCAGTAGCAAATTGGCAATCAGTGCAGCTCTCCCAGTAATGGAGTAGGATGTGAGCAGGCTGGTCATTGCATTCTGGACTAGTTGCAGCTTCTGGACCAGATACAAAGTCAGAGACCTACACAAAGCATGGCTCTATATTGCTTTAAATGCTCCCTTCGTTGATTTTGTGTATTGTTACCTAGGTGAAGTACCTAGAACAGAGATTGCGTTTAAATAATAAATCAAATAAAAAGAAGTCATCACCAAACTGGGTGTGTATGGAGTGCCCAGTGTACAATTTTTCCTCTACCTGGCATTACTGAATCAATGCAGGTTTGTTTTTAGACTTCAGTGAAGCCAAAGTGTCATGTTCACTTTATAGCATATTTGGCAGGACATAGACAGAGCCCAGCCAAGAACTGAATCGGTGATAAGACAGCAAATGCCTAACCTCTCCCGTAAGGATTCTGGTTTATATACACTGGCAAAATTAACTCCCTTATTCATGCATGCTCACCAGCAAAGCCAACTTCTACAGATATAGGCTATTAAATTGCCATTCTGTTTGTGTAGTTCAAGTTCTGCAATTCTCTTGCACTCAAATCCAAGGTCTTTGTACTGAACCAAACTGTCAGGCTCACAAAGAAACAGAAAAAAGAACTTGACAGCCCTCCCCCCTAAATTTTCCTATCTCTTTCCAGGTCTTTGACGTTGTATTAATGTGATTTGCTGCCTGGCCTACCACCAAGACCTGAGTTCTATTGGGAAGGCCAGAGTTATCCATATACAATCTCGCCACGAAGAACGGGGTAACAGGAGTTTTGACATATGTGCTGTGTTTCCTTAACCCCAATAGGCCACCCACTATGAACAAGCACAGTGGTTTCTCCTCAATATGCCTTAGGTGTCCACATACTATAAAGGCATAAAACCTTTCTACTGCTACCATTATATCCCATGGTTGATTTAACCCTCCTCCTTCAAGAATAGAGAAAACAGCAAAAAATTAAATGCCCTACCTAATCTATGCATGCGGCTCAAAAGACAGAAATTTTAGACCTTTTGCGAACTGAAGGACATGAAAGAATCGAGTTTGCTTCATTCCTCCAGCTTCAAAACTTACTGCACACCATTTACCCACAATGCCTCTGTGCTGCCACAATTTAAGTTTGCTTCATGTGGCCCATTACTGCCTCTAGTCACTAGTTCAGCATCTTCACAGGCTCACCTGACACAGGTGGAAGTAGAGCACTTGTTAAGCAGAGAGGGAAATGGTACTGGGACTGAATCTGATATTTCCTACCCCACCCCAAAGAATTAACATGCTCTTTTTCCACGCTTTTGTTTAAACAGTGAACTAAGTAAGAAAAAGGTAGCTTATCAGCACTCTGATAGTGCTGATGTGTTTAGCTGGGTGGGGCCCTCTTCCCTTCAGAGTTATCAGCTATGATACAACTCTGCCAGGTTAAACTGAAACCTAGGAAACAAACTGGTACAACTTTGGATCTTTCAAGTCCAGCAGGGTCAGAGCATAGAGGCTTTTTTCTTTTACCAACCATAGGACATTGCCACTTGAGCCCAGTTGCACTAGTGTAGAAAGCTCATTGATGAGGGCCTAAAGAACTATGGAGCTAAGTCTGCAATAAACCCTTCCACCTCAACTTCTGAAGCCTGTTTCGGTCAATCCAGCACCAGGAGAGTGTGTGGAATCACCCAGCTACTTCCACAGTTTTACACATTTTTTAAACACAAGTGGCTAAAATAAAACAAAGGAATATTTAAAAGACAATGCTCAAACGTCCTGCCTCAAGCCATCCTCAGTTAGTCCTGTCTAGTGCATGATGGGGAGGAGGCAGGTGTCTGCATGCACACATACACTTTCTTTTGGAAGCTGGAAACAAAACAAATCTTATTTCCTTGTTCTGTGCTTCCTCAGAGAGACTATCACATGGTCTGTTCCAAATGCAAGCAAATGCCAGTACATGCCCCATCCCATGGTGACCTTTTGGACACCCGGAGAAGTGCTACAAAACACACACACACACACACACACACACACACACACACACACAAACAAACACACCCTCTTGTATACAAGAGGGTGAGAAAGAAATTCCCAGTCAATGCAATTACCTATGGATATTGCCTGAATCCACTACTGGAGAGATCCCACAGGTTAAATCAATGTTGATTCAACAGTCTGGGGTTGTTATTATACATAACCAAGTAGTTTCTGTTAGAAACAGATGAATGCTGGAAAATAATTTCCCTAATAGTGATAATAGTTATTATAAGTGCAAATGATTGCTGGAAAATCATCATCATCATCATCATCATCATCATCATCATCATCATCATCCCTCCCCACCGCCAGCCCAGAAATTAATCCTGACAATGCACTGCTTAACATTCACTTTCCATTTTTGTTATGTCTCATGTCAATTCCTCTGTCAGCTTGAGCTGTCCCATTTTCCTGATGACATTAATCTTTTGAGAAAGTGAATTTCAAAGTTGCACATTCACATACCGTGAAAAGCAAATATTACACTTGCAAGCAAAATATTCCCATCAAAGATACTTGTGCAACCTTTGTCTGGCAACAGACTGATCACAATGTGCATTACCGAACAAAGCATCTTGCACAAATAAGCTGTGCATAATTCTCTGCCTTCCCAGAGGCCTGTTGAGCGTCCATCCAAGGTTCAACCATCTATTTTTATGGGAATAGATTAATGCTGAATGATCAATACATTTAGGACTTGATAATTTACCTGCTAATCTTACCCAGCCTCAACATAATATCCTAACTGGTACCATTTGAACAACATGGCAACATCTCTCTCTGTTACCATTCCTTCTCTTCCATTCCCATTATAGCCTCATCTTTTCTTTGCCACCCCACCTAGCTGCTACCATATATATACAGCCTATTGATTTATATAATTGCTACCATATGTGCACATAGTGCGCTAGGTTGTTTGTTTGTTTTTTGCCTATTTTATCTAGGCTGAAGCTCAATAAGAGCGTAAGCTTTGAAAAATAATGTCACAAGAAAAGCCAAAGGGCTGAAGATATCCTAAGAATACACCAGTGAAAAACGGGGTGGGGGTGGGCGACAACCAGCAGCTGAGAGCTTCTGTTGCTGAAGGTAAGCATTAAGTAAATATGACTGATCATCAATCCAACTGCCCCACTTGGCCCTCCAGTGAAATATTTACAGTAACACGATCCCACCCACTCCCTGGACAACAGAAGGTAAAATGAAGCTAAACAGCATCCTCCATTAAACTACGCAGCCAGCCTGTCCCAGATATCTTACTGCAAGAGTAATGAAAGCAAACATGATAGAGTATCCTTTGCTGGCTTGTGTTCAATGAGGCATAACCCAAGACTGAAAGGGAATGTGCTTAGCAACACTCTTGCAATACAGGATTTTGTCACCATAATCTAAAGAGAGCTTCAGTAGTATATCCATCTAGACTGATTTTTTTTAAAAAAAATCTAATTCTAATTATTTGTTTAAAGCAGAACCTAAGGAGAAAGCCCTCATATTTGCACACAAACCCTGCCACATCTCAATTTTCAAGTGGCCACGTTTTAGTGTATCAATATCAGATTTGCCTAAGTAAATACAGTATCCATTTGCATGGGCAGGTTTGGGATTTGTGCATGGCAGATTTTGCCTGCAGCGTGCTGTCTAACGAGACAACTGTCACCGGAGAAACTGGCTAATTTTCTGGTTCATTTGAGATCCCATCACTAGCTGGATGGGTAAGGGGATTTCTACCCACAATAAAATGAAACGGCCACCTCATGTCTCCTAGCGAGGACAAACGGAACCCTGCTCTGCTGCCAGGTAGGGCTTCTAACTGATCCTCAGGACATCGTTCTCAAACAGGTAATGTTTAATTACCACTGTAGAACAGAGTTTGAAGACAATGCAGAGACAAGGTAGCTCTTCCATATGCTTTATGGCCACAGATAATACATATAATTTTGTCCAACGTGTGTTCCGTGATTTGCAATTGTGCCAGAATTGTCTGATGCAGTCCTCCAACTACAAAAACTCAATGTATAAAAATGTGTGTATTACGGCATATTTCTCAAAATTGCATAAATATATGCATTATATTAGGTGAGATTGCTTGCAAGAATCTGTATATTCAGCAAAATGGCCTAAAAAATGCTTTTAAAATAAAGAAATAAATCACAACTGATGTGGAAATGTGGCAAACCGAATTTAAGATTGTGAGGAGGGATTGAAACCAACATAAATTGAAGCTGGCTGGTTTGTCTATCCCTACCTGTGTTTTGAAGCAAGCTGGCAGCCAGTCTGGTTGCTCCCTAGAACTGGCCCCAGTCAACAGCATGTCATCCTTACTAGGCCCAGAAAGGGCCCTTTCACCCGGCTTTTTATGCTTCTGAGAGATAAAACAATTCTTGCTGTTCCTTCGCATGCCTCACACAGCCAAACTCAGCAGGAGATAGAGCATAGCTTTATGGAAACTGAACCACCACCACCGTGAGATAAGATGAGCTTTGTGCTATGAGGAATTTTGTCAGGGTGATGACAAAGGAGAAATATTAACCTCACCCTTTTCTCCATGTACCATGATTTCAATCCTGCTACCACCCCACCCTGTTACTTTTTATTTTTTTACATGCATGCAATTGTTCACACACAATTAACTGAACACAGCTAATTGGAGTTATGATACGGATCTCTGCCCCAAACAGACGCTGGTTAGGCCTGTTATAGGCAATGAGATGAGCTCTAATCCTCCTTGAGGAGGCTTCTCTCGCCATCTGCCTGAACACTTGTCTTCAGCTTCCAAAGAGCCTCTTAAAATTGACTTGCCTTCAAATTATTTAGTGCACGCAAACGGGGCGTAGGCAGGAAGGCTACTACTATTTCTGTAACGGAAGTGGTAACTTTTCTCCTTGCTTCTCTTGGAGTCTCTACCAAAAAAAAAAAAAAAAAAAGGAAAGTGTCTGGCAGAGGAAAGAGAGACAGGCTCACGGAGAAATATGCATCTGTAACACAGATTCTAAAGTCATGAGTTCATGTCTCTGTGCCCCCCGGGCTCTAACCACTAAGCAACACTTCTTTTCAGGCTCAGAAATCTACACTTAGAAAAACTTGGCCCTTTATGCTTGTAGCTCAGCTGTATTCCCGCTCTCCTTTCTTCAGCCTCTTGTACCAACCTCACGGCAATTCAATGCAAGTGGAAGGCAGGGAACTGGAGTCCCGGTGGGGAAGGCGCTGTTATGAAAGCCCTGGCCGAAGTTCCTCTGTTTACTGGAAGAGTGCAAATGGGGAGTGTGATTTAGAATGTCACAATTAAATGAATGTATGGTTGTCCCTGGGGAACAGCAATGCTGGGGAACAGCAATGGGAATCAATTCGTGCAATTCAAGAAGGGGAGCCCCACAATCTTTGCTGCTGCCAATTATTAATTATTGTTTATTTGATTCATTTCGCTGATTTGAAAGACAGGTACAGTGGTATCTCAGGTTAAGAACTTTATTCATTCTGGAGGTCTGTTCCTAACCTGAAACTGTTCTTAACCTGAAGCACCACTTTAGCTAATGAGGCCTCCTGCTGCCACCATAGCACGATTTCTGTTCTCATCCTGAAGCAAAGTTCTTAACCCGAGGTACTATTTCTGGGTTAGCAGAGTCTGTAACCTGAAGCGTATGTACGGTAACCTGAAGCATATGTAACCCGAGGTACCACTGTAAAGCAATGCACAGCCTGCATGGCACCAGTCCATTAGCCTGACACAAAGGTTTTGTGATGATGATGATGATAGTAATAGTAATAGTAATAATAAATATATACTTATTATACCCCACCTACCTGACTGTATTGTCCCAGTCACTCTGGGCAGCAAGCAGAAGGTCCCACTTCACTGATTCAATTGGTGAAACTGGCTCTGTTACAGGTGCCACATAATACCCATTCTGCATCTGTAAGAACTTGCACTGTGGAACTCCCTGCCTATTGATCTCAGGCAGGTGTTTTTGCTGTACTCTTTTCAGCACCTGCCAAAAACATTTTTGTTTAGGCAAGCCTACCCAAATGTTTGGAAAGTTGATGCAAGTTTTAATCTGTTTTTAGTTCATTGTTATTGTAACTTTTTGAAAGTCTTAAGCTGTTGTTGGCGATTTTCCGTATTGATAACTTTATTGCTTTGTCCATTTTTGTAAACCACTTTGAGGGTTGTTTCTAAAATCAGGTGATGTATAAATAAAATAAAATAAATAATCACACACTGCCCCAGAATGATGTTACAGACGATGAGGCAAAGCAGATGAAACAAAATGGTGTCTGGGCTGTCGGCATAGTTGCTTCTGTAACCCGCTGCAGTGGCAGCATAAAAACGAAAAGGAAGCGGGGGAGAGAAAGAAACTGTGGGATTGTCACAGCTAACAGGGAGAAGATGGAGAAAATCAGTGAACTAATGCACGTGTTCTTTCCCTGCTCAAAAATAGCATGAAGAATTTCGAGAAACCATCCACACACAGTCCTGTTCTCAGCATATAATGAATCTCATGTGGTGCCTGAGCTTGCAACACTGTAAAGCTAAAAGAAATGTTGGGAGTAGCTGGAGTTGCCATAAACAACTGCAAGATACACACTGAGACATGCATTTTTATTCCAGTAAGAACATGCCTCAAGTAGATGGTGAATTTACAGGTATTGCTAAGCTAGTGCCTGCAGGCAAGAATTTGGGTTCTGTTCATATAATTACCCGATATTCAGCTCAGCCTGCTCCAATATTTAGGTAAGCTTGCTCTGTACATGGCGGGAGGTCTTGCAACAAGAGGAGCCATTTCCTTATAGGGCAGTTTCTGGCACCTCCCTAATTATTACAACTACTATTACAATTGATTTATTAATTGCCTTCTAAACCACCATCTCAAGGTGATCTGCACAAGATAATTAAAAACACAAAAATGACACATACAGTGCCTTTAAAACAAGACTAAAACCACTGCAAGTGGGCACGTGGTAAAGACCCATTTATCCAACTGGGAAAGCCTGTCGTAACAAGAATGTCTTCAACCATTTCCAGAAATTGCAGACAAATCATTAAATTATGAATAATTATAGTTATATTAAACTATTATTAATTCCCGTAAATGTGCCAAGTCCTCTGGCCGTAAAGGCTGAGTAACAAATAAACTCACCCATTCCCCCTTTTCTTCCTTTCCTGTCTTCTTTTCATATTTTCTACAATGTATTAGATCATGGGCTTGCAATCTTATTAAACCTGAGGGCCATATGCGTCCACATCCAGCTGATTTACTTGTCAGCTCTGCAAAGAACAACTGCTGTAGCTCTTCAAATCAGAGCTAAGGTCTCAGAAAAAGAAAGGGAAGCTTTCCTTTAAAAGCCAGTCTTGGGGGAAAGTTTTTGCTGTCCTTGCCTCTTCCTCCCGTCTGTCTGCTGTTTGACCTATTGTTGATTGTAAGCTTCATGGGATATGAACCTCAGTGGCATAGCGTGGGTTGTCAGCACCCGGGGCAAGGCAAGTAATTTGCGCCCCCTAACCTGTGGATTTGCGCCCCCTAACCTGTGGATTTGCACCCCCTAACCCCCAGATGTTGCACCCGGTGCGCCCGGGCCCCCCCTGCACCCCCCACGCTATGCCACTGATGAACCTCTCCTTTTTTGCTTTTGAAAACACTTTAAAGCACCATATTCAGTAATGGCTATGTAGTACTGCTGCTGCTGCTGCTGCTGCTGCTACCGATTAGACTTCCACCACCAACAGATTAGAAGCATTTCTAGTCTTGAGTATATATTCCAAAAGTTCAAGAAAATGCCATTTAACTATCTGAGAGAGCCTAAAATGTGCATCTTGCAAGCTTCTTCAGAAGCCAGTCATGCAAATGTGTCTGGGCAGTAAAGATAAAAGGGGTTTGGATACATCTGAAGGGATTTTATGTAGGGTTTATGTACGGAATTCAATGAATATTTGCCACAGTTCCTTTACGGCACCTTGCAATTTCTACTCTGAGGGCCAAATTCCTTGAAGGAATGCTCTGTGCAATTGACTCAGAGAGTCTGAATTACAAAGGTTGGCATTACCAATTAAAATTTATGGCTGTGCTCCAGAATTTAAGAAGCAGAGCTTAGATGACGTGTGTGTGTGTGTTTTACTATATCCTGGCTTGGGAAACAAGGGTGTTTGTGGGTGGGGGTAACCATATGCTTTTCAAAGTCCCCCCCCTCCCCACAAAAGGATAATTGGTTTCAGATTTTATGCAAAGAGGAGGATTGTTTATCATTTCCAAAGCACTTATAAGTTATAACCTTTCCATTTCTAAGGAATGAGGATGAAATGTAAAGAACAGATTCAGATCTCAGTTGCAGAGGTGTACAGTAACAACAGAATAATTCAGATCAAAATCTGTTCCAAAGTGCCTCCTGAATCAAAGGAACTTTTAAGTAACTTTTAAAGTGTATGCCTTGGGCTCCAAGAGGTATTTGCTGTATAATTACAAATAAAAGCTAAATTGTTTCTATAGGACCTGTTTTTCTCACTATCACAAGATAGAAATCACTGAATGAACAAGAACCACGGTATCCAATGAGATTTCTCCCAGATGTTGTTGGACTCCAACTCCCAACAGCCCTAGCCAGCATGGCCAGTGGTCAGGGATGATGGAAGTTGTAGTCCAACAACCCCTAGAAAGCATCACATTGGCTCCCTCTCCACTAGAACTTCTGATTTGTTTTCTCATTCAAGGGATGAATCAGAGTTTGAAATGAGATGAAAGGCAGTCAGTAAAGCCTGACAAGTTCAGTGAATCACAGCTCACCTTTTTTGAATCCTGGGAATAGCAATCATAAGCATAATAAATGGTTTCTTGATTCCCATGGTTTACACAGTATAGAATTTCATGGATCTAAAATAACCATCAAAGGAGCAGGGCCACAATACTTTGGAGTTCCTCGCTAATGCAAGCAGACTTTGAGAGCTGGCAAAGCATTGTGCCTGAGATCCTGAGCTATAAGCCAGTTAAGTTCCCCATTCAGATCTCACCTTTCCCTCAAAGTTGCTTGGTAGTCATAGGCAGGATGTGTCCCATGCCAACACCTGATCTGAAACGTGGTGATAGTAATCCTGATCTACCTTTACATGATTGTTGTAAGGATTATTGAGATAATGTATGTGAAGCGCTTTGAATAACTGAAAGTGCAACCTAATTCCTTGGTATTATCATCATCATTATCATCTCATCATTACCATCCTAAAATGGCAACCTTGAGTCTGCTAATAAGCTTCTGGTAATTTACCCTTATAATCTCCCCTGTGTGATGGTTAGCATTCAGAGAAGGTACAACAGCCGGGAACTTATTAAATGAGCCACCCAACTAAAGAAGAGCTTCTCGCTCACATCTTCAGTTTGCTTTGCTTGTGCATTGAGAATCTAACACAGGGTGTGTATTCAAGTAATTTTACAGAGAGGGATCTGAAATACTATAGAGCAACACAGTAGGATGTAGTAGTACAGCGCTAACTCCAAGGTTATGAAAAAACAAAAGCATCATATTTCCTCTATCCCCTGCACCAAATAGCCATTGATTTACTCATCAGCCACACATGGGTATGGCATACACAGATTTCCACAGCAGGGGAGGAACACATCAGAAAATATTTATTTTATTCCTTTCAATGCACAACTCTCTTCCTGGCAAAGAAAAGTTCCCTATGCCCGCGGTCTACATTGTTACTCATCTTGTACATTGCTTATATATATTTTCCTTCCTTTTGTAAGTAAGCTGCAGGGTTAGCACCTTCTAGCAACTTTTTCCTGTCCTGAACATGTACACAGCTCCTCATCACTTTTGTTACCTTCCTCTGTTCCCCTATCACACAGAGAGAGGTTAAATCTGACAAAGGCAGGAACCGCAAACACAACACTCTCAACACAGCCATTCATTTCAAAGACTTGCTGAGTCACGATCAGGTAATTCTTTTCAAGATACCAACTGATCTCTTACCATAACAATTTGCCACCCCCAAATCTGTAATCTGATACATTTTTGTGCAGGCTAGTTGCCACGGTCTTCTAGACTACGCATCTAGATTCTCACTTTGCATTCAAGCTTTCGCTTCACTTTATTTCTCTTGCCTCTGTTCACATCAAAACCCAACAGCCCTCATTAGTGTTAAATTGCATCAATGCCAGTGTAGCCAATCACATCACGCTATCTCCTGAGTCCATTCTACAATTCATATCATATAACTCAACAATGATTATGATGATCTTGATGGTTAAAAATGGCTTGGTTCGTAAATTTTCTCTGTCAGTACAATAAAAGAAATATGAAACTGCAACAGAACCCATATTAAACATTGGAGAGCAAAGGAATGAAACAATCACCTCTTCCTTTCTTGGGACCATTTTGAACACTGTGTGTAATAGGCTTGAAAACATATTTTGATGAAAACATCTAAAACTTGCTTCCAAAACCCAGATAATTCTGGAAGGCAATTATGACTGCACCAAGCTATTCTTTAAAGACCTGAAAAACAAAACAAAGGTAATGGGTTCAGCCTGTTCTAAAGGATGCTTAAGTAGTTAATTCGCTGTTCAAAATGAACATTTAGGCTGAAGATTCAGCTAGTGATGCAATGCACCATCAAACACACTATAAAATCTAACAGCCCTCTTTTGATTTCAATTTGATGAAAGGATAAAATATGGCTGTATGTTGGGAAGTAACTTCTCACGAGGCTGGTTGGCAGAAATCTCTGCCTGACATTTCTTCTGTCCTTTCATTGTTTTAGAAAGTCAGTGGTCTATCATCTATATCTATCTATCATCTATCTATCTAATCTATCTATCTATCTATCTATCTATCTATCTATCTATCTATCTATCTATCTATCATCTATCTATCTATCTATCTATCTATCTATCTATCTATCTATCTATCATCATCTATCTATCTATCATCTATCTATCTATCTATCATCTATCTATCTATCTATCTATTTAAATAACCATCTGCACCATGCCTCAGAGAAGTTTTATTGCTTTTTCTCCTCAGGGGAGAAAAAAAATGGTTCTAAGATATCCTTGGAGACAAGGTCCTCAGTTTGAGGTTTTAAAAGACCCCCTTTTAACTTGGACAAACTATAGAATTGCTACATTTCTCAATTCATTACCTGCAAGACATGAGCAATGTCGACTTAAAACATCCATGAGAATTGCAGAATATGTTATGAGATTAGGAGGTGTTGAAAGGCTTGTTCCCTCTGATGACCCAGAAAGCCAGGAGGATCCAGGCAGTAATGAAAGCAGGATGGTAAACCCTTAAGATAAACAGTCTTTTGAATGGGTTCCCATCAATTGCTCAACTGCTGTTCTTTCCTCTTGGCTCTAGATATGGGGCTTGGATACTCCAACTATCTGGACATTTACTAGTTCATATGATGCACTAGAGTACGAGGAAGCAACACTACTCAAAACTGTTAAGCAATGGCCCTGTGTTAAGTTGGAACCTCTGGCTTGTGGTCCTTTCGCCCAATTTACAGAGCAGTAGTACAGTGCAAAACTAGAAAAAGCCTTTGGTTTGAGATGAATTGTGCCCAAAGCCACTGTGCTTTCCTCGCCTGTGACTAGCACAAATCAAAGTTGCCCCCTGCGTCTCTGAGAGAAACACATTCATGATGTGTCATCTGGAAATAGAGTATCCCTTTGATTCATAATGGTTCAGAACAGCACTTCCAAGTATTTTTCTTTCCCTTGAACATTAAAGCAAGCAACTTTTGTCGGGTCCCCTTAGATTTCGGAACTGAGCCAACGTTTTGTGTTGTCTTTAATATATGGCTATTTTGCCAAGATGGTATCAAAGGAACAGCACTGAGAAAACAGTCTGCCACCCATCCTTTTCCACCCCATCCCTCCAGAAGATCCTCTGAACTAAAAGGGCAGCCAGCCTCTCCCTGCTTAAGATAATAGTAGCATTTATCACCCATGGTACATCGGGCATCTTTGCAAACATTAGCCATGGAGTTGATAGCCCAGTAGGAAAACAAGCAACGGATAATTAAAACAAGACCAAAACTAAGAAAATACATAAAAACAGCTGTAGGCTGACATTCATCTTGGATGCTCCTCCACTGAAATATTTAGGATTTGTGTCGCCTGACACCAGTAGCTTGAGACAGCAGTAGAGATTAGCGTGTGGAGTCCAGTGGGAATTATATGTTATATTTGGCTGTCAGAATGATAGCACATAGAGCAATTCCCATAATGAGTTTGGCTTAATGAAAGGATAGGGAAGCTATGGCCTTCCAGTTGCGGTTACAACCCGGACCTATTTTTCCTGCCGGAACTCACCGGAACGCAGTACAGTGGTACCTTGATTTACGAACTTAATCCATTCCAGAAGTCCTTTCTTAAACCAAAGCGTTCTTAAACCAAGGTGTGCTTTGCCATAGCAGCAGGGGACTCAATTTACAAATGGAACACACTCAACAGGAAGCGGAACATGTTCTGCTTCCAAGGCAAAGTTCACAAACCAAAACACCTACTTCTGGCTTTGCAGCGTTCTTAATCCAAGTTGTTAATAAACTAAGCTGTTCTTAAACCAAGATGCCACTGTAATGACCAGGGGCGATTGAAGGCGTCATGACACTCAGGGCAGCAAACAGCTATGTACAGCACATGCGCTGTACATAGCGGTTTGCCGGTGGCGCTGCTCCAGCGCCATACGGACGGTGCCAAGATCCTCCGTTCACGGCTGTAGCAGCGACGGAGGGATCCCACCACTGTCTGTATTGCGCTCGAGCGGCAAACCTCTATGTACAGCGCATGTGCAGCATCGTTACATACAGCACATGCGTGCGACGCTGCACATGCGATGTACATAGCAGTCTACTGCCGGCGCTGGGATCCTCTGCTTGTGGCTGCAGCCACGAATGAAGGATCCTCCACATGTGGCTGCACCGGTGCGATGGCTGCTTGCGCCCCCGCAAGCCCCTGCGGAGTGCCTTCTTGTCACCCCCCCCGACATGGCACCTGGGGTGCACCGCCCCCCCCCTTGCAATGCCACTGGTACTGGTAGGAGAATGCAAGAGGTAAGTTCTAGCACCTCTTTTTCTAGAAAAATGGCACTGGTTACAACTCTGATCGTTCCTGACCTTTGGCTATCTTACCAGGACCTGATGAGAGTTGGCCCTTCATGTTATTGTGAAAGGCCCACCAGGCACAGTTGCCAACTCCAAGGTTCCCTGAGAGCCTGGGCACCCACAAAATTTTCACTGTGGGTGCCTGGCCTCCTCTGCTTGCTGCCTTACCTCTGACTCTCTGGTGCCGCCGCAGCAGCTGGGCCGGGGCCTCTGCATGCCCCACAAGTCCTCTATTGGGGCCTGCTGGGGCTGCGGATGTGCTTCTGGGGTGCAGCTGCAACTATGTGAGGCCCCAACAGAGACAGTGGAGGTGGAGACTCTGTCCTGCCACGGCGGCAGAGGGTGGCAGCCGAGCAGTGCGTGCATGACATGACGTCACTGGGCATTCACAGTCTGGGGCCCAAGTGGGCACCTCTGGCCAAAGGTTTCCTGTTCCTGGTGTCCTGAAAATTATACTGAGGTTAATTGAGGGACAGGTATAAAATAATACCTTCCCTTCCGTACTGTTTCTCTGCTGTACCCTATTCACTATATATTTTTGGAGACTAGCAACAAATTGATAATGACTCTTTTCCTGGTGGCAAACTTGACAGCTGAATGAGCCTTGGAGTCACAAAATGAAGCAAGGGGGGAAGTCATGACTGTAATCCTTGAACCACTTTCTTCAGAACTATCACATCAACACAAGACCACTCTACAACAAGGAATCTGATGACTTTGATAATGAATGGTGCAGAATCCTATTGTTAGGTTATGCAAGGAAATAGTGGAAATAGACAAAGGGCATTATTGTGGTAAGATGGGGGAATCTGTGGCTCTTCAGATGCTGATAGACTACAGTGACTACCACTGACCATGGTGTTTGGGGGTGGTGAGAGTTGATGCAGAACATCATGGGAGGTTCAGAGTTTCTTTATCCCTGGGAAAGTTCTGGATCAAAATAATGTTGAAATATGGTTTCAAAGGACAAGTCCGTCCCCCCCACACACTTTTGCCGTTGAAAAATTGTAATAAGAGCTTTATAAAAGGTCAAATAACTATATCTGTGACTAAGGGAATGAAATGTTACCGAGTATTTGAGTGAATGCCAAAGTATCTGCGCTGCCTTCTGAAAATTAGCAAACCGAAACAGGAAAGTCAGGTCTTACTTCTATAAATGCAAAGTATTTACAGCTCTACCTCTTATACCTCTTTCTCAGTAGTCTAGCTATGGAATAGTCTAGTCATGCAGTAAGAGTTGTAAAATATTGCTTGTTCTTTAGTGTGTGTGTGTGTGTATTTCTTAAGCCAAAAATTAAGTTCTACACATCACCTAAAAATGAAGAAGATCAGCAGTGTGATTTCTAGTACCACCATGGAAAGCTCACATTCTCTAACCTGGAACCTTCCAGCTATTTTTGATTACAACTCTCACCAGCCCCAGACCATTGGCCATGCTGGCTGGGAGTGATGCGAGTTGTAGTCCAACACATCTGGAGGACTTCAGATTGGAGAAGGCTGGTCTAGCTACTTAGAAAATTAAGCCTTAAAATGAAAGTGTGGTGAAACCCTTCATGAACAAAAACAGCAAAGAATTTGCAGGACACTGAGCTCAACATTTCTATAACACTTCTCTATCATTTAGGCTGCATTCACATGTCAGCTTATTCTGGGTTTTTTGCCATTTTCCTGTCAATTTTTGCATTATATTTGAGCTTTTGCATGACATATAAGCCTCTTCCAGACATATAGTGGAATATAGCACAAGTTTAGTGCTCATTCCCCTGTTATTTGTAAGCAAAGTATTTCCTAGAAGCAAATGATACAGAAACAGATGCTAATATCCCTCCATATTTCTAGAAGGTGGCTATGCTGTTCAAAAGGGCATATACAATGTGGAAATTAACAGTTAGGGACACGTCAGGAAAACAGAATAAACTGCTATTTGAATGCAGCCTTGGACTGTGTAACCAAGTAGATTCTGCTGCCCAACCACCCAGAGCCTACCATTCTGACTAGCAATAACTGACATTGCATTTTTGAGTTTTACTCTTTATCAAGAGCCAGTTCATATGCTACACAGAAAGGAGTCCATGTTTCCCACTGGGAGTACACCCAATGGGGAGGTTCTGTCAAGTCCATCTCTTTGATGAGGACATCTAGTCAAAGCCTTCCAGCCAACTTGTTGGTCACACTCATTCCTGAAGTGTTTAGGTATGCACCTCAAAACCTAATAAACATAACAATGTAAGAAGAATCCTGCTGGTTCAGACCAAAAGTTCAATTTAGTCCAGCACCCTGTTCCCACAGTGGCAAACCTGATGTCCGCGGGAAGCCCTTAAGCAGTACCTGAGCACATCAGCACTCTTCTCACTCATGCTCTCCAGCAACTGGCATTCAATGGAATACTGCCTCAAGTACACAGTTATAGGAACATAGGAAACTGTTTCATAGGGCCATCATAGGGTGTATCCTGAGAACTGGTCTATCATTAGCTGCCTTGTTGTTGCTAAGTAGTTCCGTCTGTTAAACTCTCAAGACATAGGACGATGCAGAATGAAGTTTCATTTGTTACACTTTTAAGACACAGGATGATGCAGAAGGAAAATATCAGTATGAAATGGCATTGCCAACAGGAACTGTATGTTGTAATCTTTGGACTTGACAATCCTTGGACTTTACAACAATAACACATACAGAAGGTTAATAGTAATATGATATGTTATTGCCATCAGGAACTGTGCTTTGCCATTTTTTGATATGACGATTAAATTACAGTTTCATTGCATATAATGTTATGTTACTTTATAGCCAGATGTGTGTGTGTTGCAGTGTTCTAAACATGATTTACGTAATGAGGCAATCGTGGTGTGTGTTGTCATAGGGCCATCTAGCACAGGGCTGTCAGCAATGACTGTCAGCGCATCTCCAGGATTCCAGACACTGGGTGGAATTCAATGTCCCACTATTATACGTTCCATCTGCTCAGGCATATCAGGCTGTCCAAAAACACAATCCTCTGCCCCTCCCTCTGTACACTATTCTGGGGGTTCTCCTGGCACATACACCCTGCACCAATTGCAGGGTAGCAGATGTGCAGGGGGGGGGATGCAGAGGAAGAAAAGGCCAGATATGGAAGCCCTTGAGCAGGGCTTGTGCTGACATGGTTAATCAGGAAGGTTTTTTGCATCTGTACTTGGAGATGCCTGGGATTGGACCTGAGACCTTCTACATGCAAAGCAATGCTTTGCCACTAAACCATGTCCCTTTTCCATCACAACTGCTCATCACTGATAGGCTTATCCTGCATGAAATTGTTTCACCCTCCCCCTTTTAAAGTCATCCAGGTTGGTGACCATCACTATCCTCATGGGAGCAAATTCAACAGCTTAACTCTGTGCTGTGTGAAATACTTCCTTTTGTGTGTGTTTGTGTGTGTGCCCTGAGTCTCCCAACATGTGTGGAAAAGCCCTCAGATGAAAAATCCACTTTCAAGTCATGACTGAAATAATGCAATTGCCTAGATTTGATTGTAAAGTTTGCATTTGTTCAAAACCTGTTGACCTTCGTATTCATTGGGGATTTTTAATGCAACCTTTTAAAAAGCAGCTGCCAGTTAGTAGTCTGTTCTTGGGTTCATTTTAATACACTGGGAATAATATTAATGATAATAAAGGTAAAGGTACCCCTGCCCGTACAGGCCAGTCGTGACCAACTCTAGGGTTGCGCGCTCATCTCGCTCAAGAGGCCAGGAGCTGGCGCCGTCCGAAGACACTTCCGGGTCACATGGCCAGCGTGACGAAGCTGCAACTGGCGAGCCAGCACCAGTGCCGCACACGGAAACGCCGTTTACCTTCCCACTATAAAGTGGTACCTATTTATCTACTTGCACTTAGGGGTGCTTTCGAACTGCTAGGTGGGCAGGAGCTGGGACCGAAAGATGGGAGCTCACCCCGCCGTGGGGATTTGAACCGCCGACCTGACGATCAGCAAGTCCTAGGCACTGAGGTTTTACCCACAGCGCCACCCACGTCCCTATTAGTTTCAGCCAAGGAGTGCGGGATACAAATTAAAGTTCATTATTATTAATGATAATAATGAACTTTAATTTGTATCCCGCCCTCCCCGGCTGAAACTGGGCTCAGGGCAGCTAACATCAAATATATAACATTTGTATAAGATCAAGCAATAATTAAATTACCTCCTAAAAAACAAGTCAGGGTCAAATTAAAATCTAATTAGATGGCTTTCCTCGGGATTAGGGTTGGGAACAGTCAATGCTCATCAGGCCCAACTGTTTACGCTGTTCTTATATGGGCCTGTGAGAATGCTAGGAGGCCTCTTTCATACTAGTTCTTATACAAAAATAAAACACCTTCTTTCTGATCAGCTATTGCGTTCGGGGGTGGGTGCTGTTCTTTGATACATTTTATAGCTGCTGGATTCCCCTTGTTCCTTCCATTTCTGCTGTCCTCCGTGTAGTTTATAAGCCTCAGATGGGCTGAATAAGCATACCTGCCACAGAAAAAAATTCTACCACATGGACACGAACAGCATTTTACTTTTTTGCATTTCTTGGGCCTGAAACAAACATTCTGCAGCCAGCCAGCCAACATCTTACAAGACATGGCGGCTCCTGCTTCTACTCCCACTTGGGCATGTCTTTTAACTTCCAAAAACTTCAAATATGAACTGGCTTCAGTGCTGCGGGAGTCACCTTATCTGCATCCACCATTTCCAGAGTGAAAAGTGAGGGACAATGAATGAAAAGCATTCAACTTCTCAAATTATTATACATCGAAGTGATCTAATACCAGCCTCTTCTACCGAGTCTCACATTGGCTTCCACATCACTGTCTAAAACAGAATTTCTGACCTGGGAACAATGTGTGGAATTCAACACTGAGTTCATCCAATCATTCTGTCTAAGCAAGAATTTTAGCTTTCCACAAAGAACAATCCCTGCTCTCCTCCCCACACAAGCTGTTTGGGGGGGGGGGGCTTCTCCAGACCCCCCCCCCAGCGAATATTGGTGTGCACATGGGCACATAGAGGGGAGGGGGAAAGCCTCATTGCACAAGTGGAAGTTCTTGCACAGGACTTCAACTGATGGGGCTCGTTAGGTAGATCCCACCCATTTTTATTTTTAAAATTAATTTATATCCCACCCTTCCTCCCAAAGAAGTCCAGGGCAGCAATATCATGTATACTACCTGGATGTTAGAATAAGAAAACATTAAGTGATTGGATGGCTCAAATAATTGGTAAAAAGGCTTAAGGAACCTTCAGATTCAGAGTACTGCCTGTAATCTAGTTTAGGTTTATAATCACCATCTAGACATTGTGATGTGTTGACAACAACTCAATGCCTTCTGTGAGATGAGTAGGTGTGAAATCTCATTGCAGTTCTTACACCATTGGTTGAGTAACAGAAGAAGACAATTACCTATTGTAAATGAAAGATGTAATCAAAGATGTTAGCAAAGTGGGGATAATTCTAAGGTGATGATAAAGTTTGTGAACACTAACAACTGCAGCTGAAACTACATCCCTCTTCCATTCCTCTTCCCACAATACCTGAGTTTTGTTAAACAATGACTACAATATTGCAACATGAGAAGAAAATCCTGGGTGATTAGCTTCAATGAAACACTCTCTCAAAGTACAAAGAGGCGGAGGAAAGTTGGATGTCCCCCCTAAGGACTGCAGCCATCAACACAGAAAGAATGCTGGCTCCAGGCTTTGGACAAGATGCCCTTGGATGAGACACCTTCGCTAGAGCACCCTTCCCTCCTTGCAGCTGCTGTGGTTGTTCATCTGTCCCACCACTGCCTAATCACTTGCCAGGAAGAATTTTTGGCTGAGCGGGTGAGCGCGTGATGGCACATCCGTCTGTCTGTCTCTCCCCCCCCCAAAAAAAAGGAAAGCATGTGTTGTGTGAGCAGGTGGCAAGGGTGAGGGAGAAGGGCAGGAATTATTTGCCTTTCCAGAGGGCTCTGCTTTAGCAGTTGCCTACTTATGCCAACCCATGACATCAGCTCTGGCCACAAGCCTCATCTCTGCTTCTATTCCCTCCCTCGTAACAACAATGGGATGGTATCAGCCAGTGCAGTGTAGAGGCTAAAGTGTTGCACTAGAACCTGGGAGAAGACTAGGGTTCAGATCTCTGCTGACATAAAGCCCTCTATGTGACCTGGGTCCAGCTGCAGTCTCTCAGGCTAACCTGCACCACGTGGTTATGGCCAGGATTAAAAAGGGGGAGCATGAGAAGTATATACAATATAAGTAGATAAGAAGAATCTTCTGGATCATCGAGTGCAGCAACCTGTTTTCAGAAAATCAGATGCCTGTGGGAAACCCGCAGACAGGATCTGAGCACATAAACACTCTCTCCTCCTGTGGCTTCTAGCAACTGTCATTCAAAACCATTACTATGGAGACAGAGCACAGTCATCAGGGCTAGTAGCCATCGATAACCTTATCCATGAACTTGTCTAATCCTCTTTCAAAGCCATCTACGTTGGTAGCCATCACCATCCCCTGAAGAAGTGAGTTCCATAGTTTATGCACTGCATGAAGAAGTACTTTTATCTTTATTCTGTCCCGAATCTTCTAGCATTCAGCTTCACTGGATGTCCATGACATCTTGTGTTCTGCGAGAGGGAGAAAAGCTTTTCTCTATTCCCTTTCTTCATGTCAATCCTAATTTCATACATTTCTAACTAAAAAGTCCCCAAATGCTGCAAGCTTTCCACACTGAGGAGTTGGTCCATTCTCTTGATCATTTCCTGAACCTTTTCCAACCTCTACAATATCCTCTTTGATACCAAGTTTCTTTGAGGAAAGGTGGAATATAAATGTAGAAATAAACGAATGAACACATAAAATCAAGGGATAGTCAGTGTATGATGTCACATCACCAGGCTTGGAGCTTCCTCATTTCTGACTGCAGTGATGATGTCACTTCATCTGCTTGACTATTCATTGATACAGCAGAGGGGGAGATAATTGCCATTTCTGATGCAGACCAGTGCTGGCCCACCAATATGTGACTCTATAGGCATCTGTGCTAAGGTGGAACTTAATGCAGAGCAGCGCATTTGGCTGCTAGAACGAGTTAAAAGGGGATAGTGTCAATGAAATAAAGCAAAACTTCATTTGCCCTCAGAAATCCTTGATGCTGATTTGTAGAATAGGTTCAGATCAAGCACTGTGTAAATATCACCCTGAAACGAAGATGGTGTGATAGCATGGTCCGGTGACAAAGCACTGCTACATCACGTCCCCGCATGACTGAATAACAAAAGGCTTCATGAATTGCAGCACTGACTTTATCCTTAACTGCCTCTTTCCGAGCAAAAGAAAAAGGACACATTAACTATATAGATGTATGCATTTTTATGACTATCTTGAATATCAGGGGAGGGAGAACCTCATACACCTGTTTTCATTTCTGACAAACAAGATAAGAAGCAGTACAACAGGTATGGAAAAGACAAGGCTTGCAGCTTGCTGTACATTAAGTGGGATTTGACTGAGCAATCATGGCTCAGGGTTTTGTTTTGTTTTTCACATCTCCTTTATTTTACCTGCCGAATTCTTTTCCCTTCGGTAAATAGGCTGTTAAAAAGAAAATGGAACCAATTCAGCAGCAAAGCAGCTCTTTGGCAGCCTGAGCCATTTAAGATTTCCTTCTGAACCCTGCCACCTTAATTCAACAGCTTCATGTTCTCTGTGTCAAAATGGCCTGACTGGCTGTAGCCAGACAAGTTTGACAAGGCAGCAGGAGATTATTTTCAAGGAGGGATACAGCAAACTGCCGGGATTTGCCCAGCAGCTTCAAGAGTGGAGATCTTTGCCAGCTACAATATGGGTCTTGGTGCTGTAAGTTTGGTGGGATAGACAGTCTGACATCCTTTTCAGCCGTGAAAGTCACTTGAACATGTGCATGGAAAGATCATGTGCCTCCATCCTCCAAACATTTATTATGAGATTTGAAAGAGCCCCCAGATGCACAACTGCAGATGTGGAGGACTCTCTACACACCATCTGGAAGGCTGCTTCTTCAGACCCCAGTTAGGGATGCTTAAGGAGAGCAATCTTTGCAAATTCATATGCAATGTGACCTGATCTGAACCTCTCACTCTAAAGTGTGGATCAGAACTCAGCTATCCATTGGGAGTTTACACTGCTCTGAATGTTGTACCACATTTCTCAGCATGTATCAAAATATGTATTTAAATATGTATCCTGAGAGAAAGTACATGTTAAAATATGTATGTGAGAAGATATTTTTTCTTTAAAAAAATCACAGATTGAGGTAAACACGGAATATATGGGGCAGATTCACACCATACAATTCCAGCACATTCACTGCACATTTCTTGGCTCAAATAAACCTGAGAAGAGCTAGCCTTCTCAGAGCTACAATTTCCAGCACCCTTAGCAAACTAGAGTTCCTGGGATTGTTTGGGAGTGATAATGTGGTTTGAATGTGTCTTAAAGATATGGTGTGGGTCTGTCTTTTGAGTGCCCAGCTTTGGCACTGAAATCCTGGCTTGTTAAACAAAAAGCACTGCTTTGATCTGATGCCCAGTTCAGCAAGAATTAAGCATACCTATTTTTTCCTGGGTCGTTTCTATGGCCTGGTTACACAGATGGAAGGAAGGAAAGAAGGAAGGAAGGAAGGAAGGAAGGAAGGAAGGAAGGAAGGAAGGAAGCATTGAAACAAATAAAAGAATAGCAATTGACTGGAGGATGCATAGCACAGCAAGGCTGCATCAAAAACCCTCTTCAGGCATTCAAGAACTAGGAAAAGCAATACATTAGGGTAGAACTGTGTGAATAAGCTTGTGCCACCTTGTATTGCCAGTCTCATTTCCATGGCTCTCCATAAGTTGGACAGTGGCTGTTTGAAGGGGGGCTGGTCTCCTTCCACTTCCGTAGGCTCCTCATTTGATGTAGAACCCTGGTTTTCCAGGCATCTATACCATGGGAAATTCTCCATGAATATAGGCAGCTTCCTTACTTGGGACAACACCTTCCAACGCATTGATTGTGTCCCTGCCCTTCCCCATGGGTCATTTCCCCCAGTTCCTGAACCTCATAGTATAGCAGGAAACCAGATATTTGGGCAACTTGGTTAGGTAGAATGAGTAGTCGCTTTTATTTTTGCATAATTGTATTTTTTTATTTTTAAAAGAATATTCCTCCAAGGTGCTCTCTTCACCCCAATTTTATCCCCAAAACAACCCTGTGAAGTAGGCTAGGCTGCAAGCAAGTAACTGTCCAATGGTGACCCAATGAGGTTCATAGCTGAGTGGGGGTTGAATCTGGGGTATCTCTCTCCTAACCCATCCCTTTAACTGCAGTGCTCCCCCCTTCTTACCTATTATGATGTACATTTTAATTTCTTATTGAGCTAAAACACAATCTAAAGTTATCTAAACTGTTGACGTCCCTAATTACTACATAAAGAAAGGTAAAGGCAAACCCTAGGCTCTGTGGTTTAGACCACAGCGCCACCCGCGCCCCTAATTGCTACATAGTTTCCATTTATTTCAGGGATGGGATTCTAATTTCATGGCAGTAAAATGTTTAATGCTAAATCCTAGCTCCTCTTTCACAGAGCTGAAGTATTCAAAAATGTAGTGCAATTGTCAACACTTCAGCATGAATATTAAAGGCACCACCACAAAGGAATTTCCCCCACCCCTTAGTATGTATTAATGTTTTTTTTCCCCATCTCAAAACTATCTTACGTCTTGTCTAGAAGTCTGTTACTAAGGATTGAAGTCTCCTGATGCTTTAATAGTTGCTGTAAGGATTAGTGATCACATGCTGTCAGTATTTATTTATGGTCATTACAAGTCTCCCAATCCAGTAACTAAGCATTGGAGCTTATTGAAAACAGGTGGACCTTTCTAGTTTATGAATGAAGTTGCAGCGACTTTGTGAATGGAGATCCAGGAGAGCTGTCTGGCGAAGAGGGCAATGAGGTCAAGCTGCTTAGTGACCCTCTAAGAGCATTATGGCAGCAAAGGCAGCTGCAGTAGTCAGGGTTAGAGGGATTTTCTATGGGGGAAAGGAGAGCTAACACTACATTAGCCTGTATATGTTGTTAGGCGTTTCTCAGCTCAGATTGCTGAGAGAAGAAATTTATCAATTGGAGCATCTGCCTAGTGGGGATCTACATTTTAAAGCAGGTGCACATGTGACACCAGAAGTACTCTTTGCAGTTCCTGTGCCTTTATTTTGGATTCCAAACCAGCATTGTATTTTTGTATATGTCACCTTGAAGGCATCTGCCAAAACCTATTTTACTTTACTTTATTTTTTTAGAGTATTTTTTAATTCTTGCTCATCAACCAAAAGAAAAGCTCCCTCCTTGCTTACGCTCTAAAAAGATACAGCAGGAAAGGAACATAAACTGAGAGGGAGGAGGAAATAAGCAAACTCAGGTTCAAGTCCTTAGTTGCAATTAGTTCAAGGAAAGGAGGTACCAAAGGTTGCAAGTTTCCAGTGTTATCCATGAAGCTATTCTGAGACGAGGGTTGTGAAGAGAATGTTTGTTCATCCTCTGTGACATGGTTAGGCAAAATAAGGCCTGGGGGCCGGATCTGGCCTTCTAAATCCGGCCTGTGGGTGGTCTGGGAATCAATGTGTTTTTACATGAGTAGAATGTGTGCTTTTATTTAAAATGCATCTCTGGGTTATTAGTGGGGCAGAGGAGACTTCCAGGTTGGTGCCTCTGGCAATGGCGGATTTCCTCTGACCAGGAGGAATCTGCTCCGTGGAAATTTGGGTCTGGCCGCCACGGCGAAGGCGGAGACCCGTAAAAATCACAGGCGGGAGAAGCCTGTGAATGTGGGATTCGGCAGGCACCTTTTGCGCCTCCCCTACTCGCGGGGAAACCCGGTTTCGGGGATCCGGAGCAACGTGGGGTGAGCGGCGCGGTGCTTCGAATCGTCTGCTTCTTCCACGGAGTGAAGCCGCACAGCTGTTGCCGGAGAGCACTGACTTTTTCCTGTGGACAATTTGACTCCAAAGTAATTACCCGTGAGTAGAGCTGAGACGGGAGAATCGGATTTTAAACGTTTAATTTGGCATCAAAACGGGGAGGTTCAAAACAGGAAGTCCGCCTTCCCTATTTGTAAACAGACTGAGGCAAGGAGGCTGTAGGCTGAAGTCTTGCAAAGCCTTTTGTAAAAGACTAAATTTCCATCTGTAAAGAGCATAAAACACCCCTTGGAGGCAGGAGAAGAGGGGGGGAGTTGTGGACTGAGTATGCCTGCAGGAGAGAGTGAAGGGAGTTAAAATACCGCCGCTCTGACCCTGGAAACGGGCTGCCAGTAGGACTGACGTTTTGGAATGTTCATTGACAGCACTTAGAACGTTCCTTGACAGCTAGCAAAGTAAGAGAAATACATTGTTTCTGTTGTCTCCGGCTGCTTCTAAAAAGGAGTAAAAAGTAACTGAAATCTGAAACTAACTTTGGATTGTATGAGTTGCGTTTAAAGGGGATATTGTTGACTATTATAAATAGAAACTGTTTCCCCCTAGTGGAAGTCTCTGAAATTGGTTACTTTATAAGAGCTGGGCTAGGGGGATTTCCAGCTGCTAGATAAAAATTGTGAGACTCTGAGATTGACCTTGAATCTCTCAAGTGTTATGGCAAATGGAAAGGAAAAAATAGATGAAATGTCGACAGAAGAGGCTTTAGTGGTTGCATTAGTGAAAATAAACGATTCGCTGGAACAAATTCACAGGAAAACAGACAATCTGGGACGAAAAGTGAACACCAACACAGAAACCATCCAGAGATTGATACAGGAATTTACCTTGACATGGCAAACTGCGGATGAAGTCAGGGAGAAAACCCTTGCTGCTGAATGTAAAACAATACAACTGGAGTGTGAGAGAGCCCCATCCATTCAAAGACAGCTCGATGAAAATAAGTTGACATCTGTTATGATGGAATTCAAAGAAAAACAGATGAATTTGAGGACCAGAGCCCTACCTGAATTGGGAAAGGAAAGCTTGACAGAGCTTCAGGAGGAGACAGGACTAACATCGGTTGAGAAAGAGAGGGTTTTGGGGGTCAGTATGACCGCCAAAAATGTGAATTTATTTAAGGGTAACTGTGAAGGACGTTGGATTGAAGAGAAGGGGGATTGGGAAATATGGACAAATCTGAAGTTGCTATTATTGGGCCGAGCTGTTGTGGTGGGGATGAGGGTTGCTGTGTTGCCGGGGATGTTGCTTTTGTTCCAAATAGTGCAAGTTTTGGATGGGATGGATTGTTTCAGGAGGTGGCAGAGGGATGTTTCTGGATTTGTTTGGCAGGGCAGGAAGCCTCGAGTAAAATTTAAGATATTGACGGATGCTAAAGAAGGAGGTGGACCTGCCCTGCCAGACCCCTAAACTTTGTTGTGAACCATCTGCTTTTTGCTGGCTGAGAGAATGGTTGTCTCTTGGAAGCACTGAAGTGTTGGATAATGGCAGATGAAGTTGATGGACTAGATGGAATTGGCGGAAAAGACTGGCAAGATCCGAGACCAGGGAGAAGAGTCAGTGGAAGAAGACTAGGAAACGTTTAAAGATTATTTATAGAAATATTGTAAAATTAATGAATGTTAGAAGAATGATGGAATGAAGTTATATGGCTTCAGTAGAAATGTTATAAGGAATTAAGTATAAATAGATTAATAGAGTATTAAAGGAAAATAAGGTTAAAATGTGTTAAGATAATTATAGGATAGAAAACAGGGGAAGATGGAAAGGAATTGCTGAAATAATTAATAGAAGTGGAATACAAAAAGGGAGGTGTGAGGAGGCCGTGGAAATATGTGAAAGAAAGATAAGATATTGGAAGTTTTTTTTCTCTTTCTTCTCTTTTGATGTGTTTTTAAATTGTTTTTGTTTTGTTTTGTTAATTTTTATGTAGTGTTTTTGTATTGTAATGTACTGTTTTTTCTTTGTTTTTTCTGTAAGTGTTTAAATTGTTGTAAAAGGAATAAATATTATTATTTGTGGGGCAGAGGAATTCGTTCATCCCCCCCCCCCAAAAAAAAAAATATAGGCCGGCTCACCACAAGCTCTGAGGGACAGTGGACCTGACCCCTGCTCTATGAACACACACACACACACACACACACAACACACAAGAACAGTCACCTCAGGCTTTTGATAAGAGAAAGTGCTGTGCAGCATCCCCCATCAAGGTGTGGAAAGCTTTTTAGAGGCTGTGGAGATTGACTCAGAAATGTACCAATCCTTCTTTGGAAGCCAAATTGCATTCATAACTGTTTGGCTTCCACAGGAGGGAGCTTATGCCCCTGGGATGCAAGGGAGGCCCCTTTCTAAGTACAACATTCAGTCTTGGCTTCTATGGTAAAACACCCCCCCCCCCATTACTTTACACTAGCATTATATCCAAGGCCTGTCCACCAACTCCTGAAAAGAAAGTGGGGGGGGAGGGCATTACACCCCATCTTTGCCTGAGAATTTGACACATAGGCAACTTTTCAAAGGGGTTAAGGAAATAATATTAACATCACAGCCTGTTTATGACAGCAATTTTCAAAACCACGGCAGCTTCCAATGCCAGAAGCGATGGCACAGGGGAGAGTGGTGTTATAACAGCGTGATTCTCTGTGAAAGCCTGTCACCTTCTGTTCTTGAGCCTTGCTAATGTACAAAGGCGAGATGCCCAGTTTAGGAAAGGGATGTTTTTCCCACTGTTACACGGTGGCTGCTAATGCGACTACTAATGGACCATAATTCCCCTGCCCATCTTCACTGCAACAGGTACAGGAAGTACTGGAACTCAGAGGCCATGAAGCATAAGTCCTAAGGCAGGTCCCACTCGAAAGGAACTACAATGCACTTTATGTGGGAGTTCATTTCCAAGCATATACACAGAAACATGTATATTCAAATCCTGGGAACCACCAATGTATGAGCATCCCTAGCCTTCCAGAAGTGGAGTGCTGACTGGACCTTGCCTGGTAAGGTTAGCCTCTCTGCCTTGTTTTTGGGGCAAGGCCTGCTCAACACACCAGCTCTGGGATCCACTCACAAGATCTCGCAGGGCCATCCAAGTTCCCACAAGATCTCAAGCAATCCTCTCCAGCCTTCTGGAACCAGTATGCCAAGAGGACTTTGCCCAGGAAGCAAGGCAAGAAGCTTAAAAACTCTCTTCACACCAGGGAAAACTTGCCATGCATTTAATTCAACTGGCCAGACTTCAAGGTTGAAATCGCACAAGTTGAATACATGTAAGAAATGATCGTACTGTAACTGCAGCAGCTTTGACTTTCCATCGACAAGCAGGGAGTCAAAGCAAGATCCGGTTTTGCTGTCCGGCTTTCATGACTGACAGTGGCAGCAGGAGGAAATGTGTACGCTAGGAAATTATGGCCTAGGTGCAGTCCAGCGTGGAACAGAAGAAGCCTAATTTGCATCGCATTCCTCAAACATCTTTGCCCGAGGCAACTATGCGTAATACAAAGAAGCAGCTCAAATAAAGGAGCTTTAATCAGCACTAAACCTGGTTAAGTAGATGTTGGGGGGGGGAGGCTCCATGATACTAGACCAAAAGGAGAGGATTAGCGCTAAAAATAACAGAGGAAGTTAATATAAAAAGTTTAAAAGCCTGCAGCTGCACCCTACAAGTTTCAACTGTGCAATGTTTACCGAGATTCCAATGTTGTTATAAGTGCAGAGGAACAATTCTGTCCCAGGCGTGCCGATGTTCTGAGAGTAGTGGAGGCTCACGAGAGACGCTTTTATGAATTTGGCCACCAAGCTGCAACTGAGCTGGTATTATATAAGAAATGCTCACTGGGGAAATCTCTTCTTAAGTGTATGCCCTGGGCAACCATCTAAAGACTTGAGAAAGGGACATGGCACAAGCATTGCATGCCAAAGTTCCCAAATTCAATCCTTTGAGTTTCTAGGTAAGTCTGGAAAATCCCTCTGTCCAAAAAGCTTGGAAAGTTTCATTCCACCTAAAAATGGAATGAATATGTTCATTTCAGTTTCTCTCGTTTTCTCATTTTTTTCAGATCTTAAATTTACTTCCAAACCTTTCCATAGCAGCTTGCGGTTTTCTGTCAATGTCTTAAAAATTCGCCAGCATTCTAGTGCCAATTTTACCTAATATTTACATTTTTTTGTGCAATGTTGCCTAATTAGAAGTGATTTTGCATGTGATTTTCAATGATAGATGCATTTACACTTGCACTTTACCTGGGTATAAGCACTGTTGTACACATCCCTTGGTGGGAGAACTGCATTGCAAAATTTGTAAACATGCACATTTCAAAGGGCAGTTGTGCTTCGCTTGGCGTATTATTTCAGGAACCGTGAAGTAGGTAAGATTGCATTAAAATGTGAACTGAAACAAATTTCTGCCCGCATCCCAGTTACTGCCAATCAAAGTAGATGGAACTGGGTTAAATGGGACAATGGCATGAGACAGTATAAGTCAGTTTCCTACATTTCTTATGATTTTGTGTTTATTCATTTGTTAAATTTCTATCCGACTGTTACCCCCAAGAAGCCTAGGGTGGCATAGCACAATAAGACAATTCAATAAGACAATTCTCAGTGCAAATATAGTCTGGCAGCTGTAGGTATTTTCTCAGGGTCAAAGTACATTTTTCATTAGTTGCGCAGCCATGCTGTTTTTATTGTAATTATTTGTATGTTTTAAGCATATTTTATATGTGTTTATAGCTTCAATTCTATTAATGTTTAATTGTTTTTTAATTATTGGGGTCCCCCCCTATGTTTTTACAGTGGTGCCTCGCAAGACGAAAAGAATTCGTTCCGCGAGTCTTTTCGTCTTGCAATGTTTTTGTCTTGCGAAGCACGGTCCGTCGCAACTGCGCCTCTTCAAGCGGCTTTTAAAAAAAAGCGCAAGACATTTTCGTCTTGCGAAGCAAGCCCATAGGGAAATTCGTCTAGCGAAGCAACGCAAAACTGAAAAACCCTTTCGTCTAGCGAGTTTTTCGTCTTGCAAGGCATTCGTCTTGCGGGGCACCACTGTAGTGATTCTTGTTTTTATCTGTAATCTGCCTTGAGTCCCATCAGGGAAAATGGTGCTACAGTGGAACCTTGGTTTTCGAACATAATCCGTTTGAAACGTTTGAAAACTGAAAAACGAAAGCAGAAGCCTCAATACAATAGGGAAACTCAAAATGGAAGCTGCGTAGCACATTTGGCTTCTGAAAATCATTTGGAAACTGGAGCAGTTACTTCCAGGTTTTCGACATTCGAAAGCCGAAACATTCGACTACGGAGGCATTTGAAAACCGAGGTTCCACTCTCTCTCTCTGTGTGTTTCTGTATTATTAGCTAGCAAGCAACAATGAATGCATTTAGAACAACAACCACCTTAACATGAGGGGTGGAGAGTCGTAATTTTCATCATGATCACAGAACTTCCGGAAAGGAGGTTTAACCTTATTTCCCCCAGATGCAATCCTGATGCAGATCACCTTCTTGAACTCAATTCTATTAATCTGAGGGGCAGAGGAGGAGTTGGGGAACCTCTCGTGATTGCCCTCATATTAAATTTCAATGGGCTGGTATTTCCCCACTTAAAACTATGTTCTATTTTGGTAATTTTTGAAGGCCTGGCTTGCTTCTGGATTATGGAAAGAACTTAAATGGAACGTACTATTTACATATGATCGGGTGGGTGGCTTTTTTCGCTGGGGGCTTGGGAGGTTTGAATTACACACTGGATGCCCTGTGACAGCTCAGTTCCTAAAACAGAAATCATAATGATCCATGTGCATATCTATACCCACCCCAAATAGTCTGAAGGCCCTTGATGCGGTTCTACTGCTGAAACTAAACAGATCTGATCCCATAAACTGCCGGGAAGGAAAGCCAACTAGAAACCCTTTTGCAAATTGAAGGTTTGAGCTCCCTTGAAGAAGAATAGGCTATATGTGTAATAATTAAAAATAACTAAAAAAGATAAGTCGAACCAATGTCCATTCTGCTTACTGGTGTGGTTGGGCTGCACCTCTAGCACACAAGGGTGTGAACTGTTAACATCACACTTGATTATTATAAGGCTTCTATAACCAATGGATAAGATACCCAAGTGCTGCCAACACAGACTTCAGCGATGTTATTTGCTCAGTGACTCAAATATTATGTATTTTCTACAGGTTTGAGTGGCACCCAACAGGCTTCATTGCACGGTTTCATTGGTGCAAAGATGTCAAGAATGTTGAATCAGCCTCAGCCAGCTGAAGTGAATTTCACACAAGTGGGAGTGGCCAAGTGCTATTTGAGCAAACATCTCAAATGTGTGTGTGTGTGTGTGTGTGTGTGTGTGTTTAGATCATTGTCCACAGTTCAGGCAACATTGATTGTCCTGGGGCCTTAGGGTCAAGGACAGGTCATAAATAGATGATAATGATAATAATTAATAATTTAGCCCAAGTAAATTCATTGTGTTAAATCGGACTGAAGAGCTCAGTGCAACTCAGATTAATCTTGAAATGCACAGGCCTATTTGGCAGGAAGTGTGTTTGTGTCACCACTTTTGTTGTCATCTAGATTCAAGCTACTCAGAAATAACTGCAAATGTCTACTTTGAAGCACGAAACTCCATCTCTGAAAATGCAAAACAAAAACTTTGAATGTCACCAGTGAAATGCACTCTTTCTTATATCCATAAACCAATTCTTTTTAATTCTGTGAAAGGTGCATTTTTATATTGGACATTCGCTTCATTTCTAACTTGAATGTACATGAACAAATGTCATGCTTATTAAGCTTAGCACTAGTTCTCACCTGTGTCTCCACTGAACCAACAAGGGCTCCCACCTTTAGTGTGAAATGGTATAGTCAAGAGACCAGTTTATCACTCATCTATTATTTGGGGGCTTAAGTAGCAGGAAAAGGTCCAAAAGGGGAAAGAATTTGGAAAGCGCTCCACTTTAGGAGTGGGCATGGTCTACAGAAACCCTGTGGTTCACTTAAAAGTTTCAAATTTATAAAGCAAGATTGCATGTGCAAAGTATATATAGTGGTACCTCTAGTTGCGGACTTAATCCGTTTCGGGGTGCCATTTGCACCCTGAAAAATCTGCAACTAGAGCGCTTCTTCCATGCATGTGCGTGGCACAATCGAGCACTTCTGCGCATGTGTGAAGTGGGCAGATCACTTTTGCGCAGGCCGTGTGGCGAACCCGGAAGTAAACACTTCCGAGTTTGCCGTGTTCATAAGCTGAAAGTCCATAACAAGAGCGGAACGCAGCTAGAGGTACCACTGTATTAGTAGTTAAGGCCTGAATCAATTTCCTTTAAGTGAATCTGCTTTCTTGTTTAAGAACAGACGATGTGCTTTGCTTGATCCAAAGATGACCGTTTCCCAACACCACTGGAAAAGGAAGGGAGGTACCGTGGCTTGACCTCCTGATGCTAAACTTCGGTTTAGCATTTCATGCTAACCCTCTGTTTTCCTCCTCCTCCTCTGCCTGTGGGAGCACAATCCCTTTAATTAGAGCCTTTGGAATCTGGCACTTAAAAATTCTTCATGATACCGCTGTAGATTTTTATGTATTCTGTTGCGATTTCTCAGAGACGCTCATCCCCCATTACTGCAACATTAACTTAGGTCAGCAGCACAATTTAACATTTTGCCAGAGGATCATAATCCTTCGGATGGTTTTCAGCTTCATTTTAGCTTAATGAAGGGAATGCAACACATAACAGCCAAAAAACAAAAGAGGATCAAAGACAGCTATAAATAAAAAAATGTGCATGCCAAGCCAAAACACTTTCCTCTTTTTTTGCACCAAATAGCACAGAGATAATGTACCGCATTGGCATACGTGACCCAGAAGCAGCTTCGACAACTTTTTGTTTGCTTTGTAAGGGATTCGCACTAATATACGATGCTAACATATTCTGCCCTACATTCCAGCAAATTGTAAAACAAACAAGAGACACTATGAAGTTGGCAGAGTTCTGTTCAATCCCTGTAAACTGAGATCATCAGGAAATATAAATCTTCTTTGAGGCATCAAGGAAAGGTTCTTTAAACTGGTTGGTTTTTTTTAACAGCATGTTTACTCAGAAGTCCCAATGAGTTCAATGGGACCCACTCCCTAGTAAGTTTGCTCCTGCAATTTCCAGCAACTGGCATTCAGAAGCATACCATCTCTGATCATGGAGGCAGAACATAGTGATCAGGGTTAGTAACTACTGATAGTCTTATCCTCCATGAATCTATCTAATCCCAGTTTTAAAGTCATCCAAGTCACTGGCTGTCATGGCCTCTTGTGGAAGCTAATTCCATAATTTAACTATGTGCTGCGTGAAGAAGTACTTAAGTAATACGGGGTGATGGAGTCAGTAGAGCATGAGACTTAATCTCAGGGTTCTGGGTTTGAGGCCCACCTTGGACAAAAGATTCCTGCATTGCAAGGGGCTGGACTAAATAAACCTTGTGGTCCCTTCCAACTCTACAATTCTATGATTCTCTTATTCTTTTGTCTGTCCTGAATCAAAAGCTAGTGTTATGAACCATGGCAACCTTCATACATATTATGGGTTGAAGGAAACTTTTGAGAATTTATGTAATGCTGGCTACATCATTAGGAAGAGTGAGGTAACCTGCCTCAGGTTACCAATACTGATCTCCCTTTTTTAAAAAAGCAGCATATTCTATTGTTGATGGCTGTGTTTTTTTACTATGGGTGGGTAGGTAGGTACTATTTGTGTTTTCCATCTCAGAACTCAGAATGCCTCGGTCCATCTCTTTGTTCCTCACAAAACACCCTCCATGGTAGCAATTTTACATAATCAATGGTGCATGAAGTTTGAATGCTACCTTTTCACCAGGGACCAGATCCATTAAGACCTGTACTCAAACTCTCTGTGACCCCCTACGGTTTATATTTCTGTAAGAGGAGCACTGTTTTGCAGACAGCGATAAACCTAAAAGTTACATTAACAAGTGTCTTCACCTTGATAATGGATTGCCAATATTATTAAATGTTGCTATCTTTGGATAGTTGGCTTTTTAGTGCATTACTTGAGCTATGCAAAGAGTGACAAGATTATGGTTAAAATTGGATGAATAATTAAAGTAATAGAGTAATTGGAGTTGTACAATTTTCACAGCTGAGAGGAGTTGGAGAGGGGGTATGCTTCTTAGTTTATAGTTCTCCATAGAAGCCATTGCCAAGCATACCATTCCCAGGAGATCAGAATAAAAGATAATCAGGATTTTAAACACACACATACACAAGAATAACAGGTTATGTTGTTTTCTCTAGCTTAGCAGAAACTGCAGAGTAGGAATGCATTAGGCATCTGCATGGATGAACATTTCACCTCTTCAAAGTGACCAGACTTATAACCATATCCTACCAAAAGCCCACACAAAATAAAACTCAGAGCTGCAGACCACATACCTAACTGGGAGCTATTATCCCTGCCTTAGAAACTCTGTTCCTAAGGAGACATGCACAAGGCTGACAGCAATGACACAGCAGAGAGAAAAGATGTCCTTACTATCACTCTGTTCTGTAGCTAGCCTGCCTGGGATGAGAAAATATAACCTCAACTGATGTTCAGTGTGAGATTCTTACTTCACTGAAGGTTACATACAGGCCCTCAGAAGGGAGGGTGGATGTTTACGGACATGTCTATCTCCTTCAAACTTTATGTACTTATTCTTGCAAATACCAGTATATGCACAAGATCGTGTAAAGTGATGTTAAAACTGTAAGATGCTACCACCTCGGCTAGGCCAAATATAGACCTTCAGAGTTTCCCCTTTAGCTGCCGTCTGTTCCACAATTATTTATTTATTTATTTTAAAGGTATTAATGTACTGCTTTTCAAGCGAGCCTCACGGAGCAGGTTACATAATACTGTTGAAAACAATAAGCATAAATTAAAACTGTGTAATGAAACAGCAAAGGCAATTTATGGAGAGGGAAGACATTTTGAAAACCAGGTCTCTGCTCCTCCATGGGGCACGTGCTTCTTGAACAGCCCTGTGGTGGCATTTGAGGAACGAGAGGCCACCCGAGCCAGAACACTAGGAATGAGATAGTGAGTGGCACTCTAAGCTGTTCTGTTCTCTTTCTGTTTTAAAGAAAGGACAAGAACAGAGATCGCTTGGGCACTGCAAGATAAGATGCATTAAGGCCCTGGGATTGGGCAGGGAATGATGGCTTCCCAGATGTTGTTTGACTCCCATCTGCCCCAGCGAGCCTCAACAGAAGGTGGAGAGTCTTCTCAATATCTGCCACACAACTCTGATTTCCTGAAAACATGACTACCCTCAGGCCTGAGGGCTCAGCCATACTGCCGTTTCATGCAGATAGTAAGCTTCACTGCCCATGGGATGCTCTCCTCCAAACCACTGCATTCCATATTCACCCCTCCCTCAATCCAGATTTTCTCACACCAGGGATTCTACAAAAAGAAGGGGAAATGTAGTAAGGTGGTGATTTGAGGAAGAATATCATATGGATAATGGAGAATTAATAGGAGTGCAGGAAACTTACTGTCCACATTAAACAGCACCATAGATGACCCCGAAGTTTCTTTCAAAACCAAAAATGACTTTCCTAGCTTCCTGTGTTATCTTGATTTAATCTCTCTCTTTCTCTCTCTCTTACACACACAAAAACTACTTATAGTGCCAATTTAGATACATATTATACCAGTCTTCCCCAACCTGATGCCCTCCAGATGTTCCAAAGTGCACCTCTCATCGTCTCAGACCACTGCCTATGCAAGCAGTACACCAAATTATGGTTATGTATCCCTCAATCTTCCCCCAACCCCCAGTAATTTCTTAGCTTACTTCGGAGTTCATAGCAAACCATGGTTTGCAATTTTGTTAGAACCTGGAATACTATGATTTGTTCAAACCACCCTTCTCGTACAAACCAATATTAAACTCAATGCAGAAGGGGAGGAGATATACGTGTACAGAATTTCAAACCAGGGGGTGGCATTAGCTATGAAAGCAGCTCATGCCACTATGCATTTGTTTGAAATTACATTTCAGAATAAGATGAGCTGCAACTTAGACTGTTTTTCATTCTCATGTCCACATTCCACCTCTCTTTTCAAAAGGAATGATAGGTACATCCACAACAGAAATAACAGGGATCCTCTGTTGTGAGTCCACAAAGGTCTCAAAAGACTGCAATATTTCCATGCCAGAGGGGGAAAAAAACTGACTTTGAAGGTGACTACTGATCTTGCAATCCCATCTCCTTTGAAAGTATTTCTTAAGGCGACCCAGCACGTCAGATGCTGCAAGGATCACTAAAGAAGATGAAACATATCCCAGATTTAAAAGGATATCAGGTGGCCCAAAACCTTCCGATGAACACTTCAGGAAATTGTCTTAAGTCCTCCTCTAATCCTGTGATCTGCCTCCACTCTGCTGGTTGGGGCAGAGGGTGGGGGGAGAGAGCAGTGTTGTAATTAATGCTTCAAACTAGATATCTACAACTATATGCACACACAATGAAGAATTGATCAAAAAAAGCAAAGACATCGACATCTGCTTTGAAAAGGCATTTCAATTCCTTCCATGTCCTCAGAAGGAAAACGCATCTAGCAGTCCATATTTTAACCACTGTTTCATTTAATAATGCATATTGACATTTATCCGGAGAGATCAGCCTGTGCCTGGCTTCTTATTGTACACCCGCAAGCCTCTTGTCCATTCCTATGACTTTTTATTATAAGGCACTGTGAATCTGTGGGCGGTGACAGCAACGCCACTCCAAATAAAAGGCGTGGTTGACCATTCTCATGACAAATATTTTGCTTGTCTCTCGAGGCCGCATTCCTCTAGAGGTGGTGGGAGATGAGTGTTTTGCCTTTCAAATTTCACACAGTGACTTTAACCCATTCTATTCTTGGTCAAAAGGCCCCCAAAAGATCCTGGGAACTGTAGTTTGTGAAGTGTGCTGAGAATCGTAGCTCTGTGAGAGCTTAACCACACACCCCGGGATTCATGTGCTTTAAATGTTTGGTGTGGGTGTGGCTAATGAACCAAGGCCTGATTCAGTCTATTAAGGAAGATTTATGTGAGAATGCTAGCTTTTCACCACTTGGCAACCACAGATTGCCACTTCCCCTATTGCATCTAAGCAGATTTTATAACATGAAGCTTTAAAGTTCTAGTGCTCCATTTATATGCTCCAAGATACTCTCAGCAGTTTGAAAAGCTGCTATTGAGTGAAGGTTGTTCTGGGTGTTAGTCCCATGGGAGCCACACGAATCTATTTTCATTCCTACACCTTAGCAGCTGTCCTCGGTGACCCCTCTGCCTGCACTGGGACCTGAAGTCTCTCTGGATTTCAATTATACCGCAAGAATGATTCCCATCTGTGTCAGGCAGGCATTATTAGATAATGAGCAAGGTGTTTAATCCACATCACTGCGTAGAGTGTATTTCAAGTGCATATACAAAAAGAACAGCACTTTACTGTTGCAGCAAACCACTGTGTGACGCATAATCATTCACATATACGCATGCAAAAACCCACATGCCTGCACAGTGAAATGCACTCCTGGTCTCTGAAAGTACAAAGAATTTAGCTGTAAAGGAAAGTACACATATAAAATCAATTTGCATTCTATGCAACTCTCTGTGTTGGCCAAATCCTGTGACAGAGAGAGACGCAGAAATCAACAGGCTGGGTAATTTGTTTGTAAAGGTAAAGGGACCCCTGACAGTTAAGCCCAGTAGCGAATGACTCTGGGGTTGCGGCGCTCATCTTGCTTTACAGGCTGAGGGAGCTGGCGTTTGTCTACTTCGCAGACAGTTTTTCCTGGTCATGTGGCCAGCATGACTAAGCCGCTTCTGGCACAATGGAACACTGACACCAGAGCAGCGCACAGAAACACAATTTACCTTCCAGCCAGTGCGGTACCTATTAATCTACTTGCTAGGTTGGCAGGAGCTGGGACCAAGCAATGGGAACTCACCCCGTTGCGGGGATTCGAACCGCCAACCTTTTGATCGGCAAGCCCAAAGCTCAGTGGTTTAGACCACGGCTCTAGCCACGCCCCATATTTGTTTGTAGTATTCAGCAAAAGAAACAAGGGATGCCCAGTTCTGTGGACTTACTATGAAGAGAGCAAACTATGATCACTCTATAGAATTATGATACCTGCTAATACAGATCAGCAAAATGCATCCCAAAGACTACATTGGCATTGAGCAGTCACTTGTTTCAATGATTGTTCTATATTGCTTTTAAATGTTATTTTTTGTAAGTTGCTGTAAACCTCCCTGGTGTTTTGTGAGAGGGAGGTATATAAATACTTTATCACCTAGACATCTTATAGAAGGGAATTCCACAGGGTGGGTGCCACTACCAAGAAGGCCCTCTGCCTAGTTACTATCAGCATAGAGAGTAAAAAGCTTATTGGATCAGGTTAAGACTTACTGGTAGTATAAGATGACTCCTTAGATAACTTTGCTAGAGGGAGTTCACAACAATCCATCTTGAGTTCTTAGATGTGAGATTTTGAGTCCCACTACACTATGGCCACATTCACACTGAACATTTAAAGCGCTGTGATATCACTTTTAACAATTATGGCTTCCCCCAAAGAATTCTGGGAGTTCCAGTTTGATAAAGTTGCTGTGAGTTGCTGGTAGACTCCTGTTTCTCTCACAGAGCTACAATTCCCAGAGCTCCTTGAGAAGAGGAATTGATTGTTAAACCATCCTGGGAATTACAGCTTCTGATATGATAGCTCCATAAAGACTTTGTTTGTGTGTGAAGGTTTAATATACTCTGATAACAGAACTACTACAGCATACCTGCTCTGCATTACTGGATTCTCTCTACCGCAACAAAAGCAAATTGCTTAGCCCTGCTGTTGCATTAGGCAAACACCTCCAAGAGACTGCAATGGAATCGCAGAGAAGATCCAGCTACCGTTTCACCTTCTGAGCACTGTGGCATGTGCCTCTTGCAGGAGAAAGCATTTAAATCGGTAAAACCCATCACTTGAAATTTAATGCAGAGTGCCAAATGTCTACAGCAGCATCCATAAAAGCCATTACACCTGCAATCTTCTGACACACACAGATGAAGGTTAGCCTGGTAATTTTTTCATAGCCTTATTACATGTCCATGATGATCAAATGCATTTGAGGAGCAGCTGGAAAAGGTCACAGAATGTACCTTGGTTGCCAAGTTTCTTGAGGTTGATTAGGAAGGGGAGGATCACAAGAGAAACTTGAGTTAAATAGACACCCCTCTTTGTTGAATAATTCAGCTACTGATAGCACATTTATTTATTTCGCTTATATCTATGGAATTCAAGGGAGCATATCCAGGCACTCTACAATCCACACCCTGGCAACGCTCAGGTTTTACTTAGCTCCAGCAAAGCAGCCGCATCATGTGCCTTCAGACAGTGAACACACAACACAAAAGAATGCTATGAAAAACACATAGCAAGTGACATTGCCTTGCCATGCGTATCTGTGCTCTGGCAAAATGCTGGTTGGACTACTGCAATGTGTTGGATATGAGGCTGCCCTGGAAAACTGTCTGGAAACTTTGATGAATTCAGTACATTGTATCCAGGCTGTTAACTGGGACTTACCCATCATCAAAATTCTTCACAGGCATAATTTGTTCCAGGCACAGTTCAAACTGCTGGTTTTGACCCATAAAGCCTGAATGACTTGAGACCAATATAACTGAAGAATCCATTTGAGCCTGCCTGGCTGCTAAGATCATCTTCAAATGCCCTGCTCTAGCAGACCCTCCAAGTGTCCCTATTTTCCAGTGATGTCCCTGATTTAGAGAAGCCGTCCCAGTTTCTGATTTGATCCCGGAATGTCCCACTTTTTCTTAGGATGTCCCTATTTTCATTGGAGAGGGTATGGAGTTATCTGACCCCTGAGCCATCTGAAGGCATACCCTGTATAGGGAATTTTTTTAATGTTTAATGTTTTATTATGTTTTTATATATGTTGGAAGCTGCCCAGAGTGGCTGGGGCAACCCAGTAAGATGTGTGGGGTATAAATAGTAAAATTATCATTATGGAATGGGACATCCCTATTTACACTGGAAAAATGTTGGAGGGTAGTCTCTAGGTGACCAAAGATTTGGAAGTTAGGCAGGTGTTGACTAGGGCCAGGCTAAAACTCTCTCTGCAATAGTCCTCAGGTATTGAATTTCCTGCCCAGAGACATTCCACTGGAACCTGGTTTATTACCTTTTAGGCTTCAAAAGACCATTTTCTTCCCCTAAGCATTGGGTGATTGATTTGTTTTTACCTCTGCCTGCAGTATATGGTTGCTTGAGCTTTATTGCCATTTTACAGGGTTTTTTAACGCATAGTTTAAAATATGTTGTAAACCGCCTCAAAACCATTTTAGGTACAGATGCAGAAGAGTAAAAATGATTTCAACAGCAAATGAACAAAACTGAATAAAATAAAGTTATAAAGGACAGCTAAGCAAAGAACAATACAACTACAGAGCCAGCCTTACCATTGGGAAAGATCTGCTCAGTCAGCAGGTTTGGGGTGACCCTAAAAGGGCAGCAGATAATCATGAACTGTAGCATCTGAGGGGCATCATATATGCCTCAGTAACCAAAGTGTCTTGAACAATCTGTGGACAGAGTGGCAATATGAGTGATGCTCTGAGTGACAGCTTTGTGGACCGGAACAGTTTACACAGGCTACCAGGACCTGGAATCTCAGGGCTTCAGCCTCTTTCTCAGGGTGGTCTCTAGGGGAAAGTGTTAAATCTCAAGAGTGGGGGCATTTTAAGCCTTTTCTCCTTTCAAACATGTTTGTCTTGTCTTCATACACTTCTTCCCCTTGCTAGAGGCAACAGTGACCAACAGGTGGGCACCACTGCAAGCATAATCAATCTATTTTGAAAACAACTGGCAAACAGAATGACAATTCTACACTGGAGATTAGGTTGGAAGGGAAGGGAAGGGAAGTGGTAGAGCATCTGCTTTGCATGCAGAAGGTCTCATGTTCAATGCCCAGCATCTCCAGTTAGGGCTTGGGGAAAAAATCTTGCCTGTAAACTCTAGAGAGCTGCTGCTAGACAATACTGAGCTAGATGGTGCACTTGTATGACTCAGTATAAGGTAGTTTCCTAACACTTTAAGAAAATCACTACATGCCTTCAGTCTCCACTCCATACAGCTTCCACCCCATACAAAGGTCTGGACAAAGGTCAAGACACACTGGAGAGCTTTAAGTATCACCCTTCACACAGGATAGAAGCAAACTCGTTCTTCATACCGCTCTTTGTCTGGCCTATAAAGTCGGATGGACTAACTCAAACAAATCTGGATTAGTAACTAGTATCAGCGAACAAGGCCATCATAAAAACAGCAGGAGATTTAATGCTCCCACACCTGCACAATTTAATGTAATTTGTAATGACAGACAGTCTTCAGGTTAGAGCACGCAAGTGGAATTGAGGAGATTTGAATCCATCATTACCTGGGTCTGCCACAGAGGCTCTGCATTATCTTGGGTGTGTGATGCTGCCGCAGAGTCTAGATCTGATTCCCTAATGACAAAATGAAAACAAAACAAAATCTTTTCATCTTTTGTGGGATTGCTTAGAAAAGCATGGGCTGGCAACCACAAGCAAATATTTGAACATGTCGTCATGCGGCTCCAGCAAAGCAGATGCTCTCAGCTAAGCGATTCAGTAGCAAAGTGTACCCATGCAAGCGAGTCTTGTTAGAACATGGGCCTCTGGCTGCCGAGAATTCCCATCTCAACTTGTGAGATTTGACAGAGACTCCTTTGCTGGATCTTTGATGAGAACAAGCAACACCCCTGTCGTCTTCTTCTTCTTCTTCTTTTCCTTCTCCTCTGTTTTGCTCACCACAAGCACCCTTTAAACAAAAAAGAATAAAGAAATCCTGTCCTTCCATTAGGAAGATGAAGGTGGCAGGTATGTTCCCCTAATGCTCATAACAAGGCCTCAAGCCCATCCATGGATGAGCAATGATTTAAGCCCTGGCCTCCCCAGTAGAAGGCTATACTGTCTCCTGAGGGAACAGCCAGCAACTGCAAGTGTCCAGAAAAAGCCCACTTTTTAGTGCATCAAATGTGGTATGTGGATTACGAATCATCTCTGCCTTCTCCCTATCATCGACTTCAAAAGCTGACGTGGCTCTCTAACATGGGGAACTTGTCAATCCTTACCTGGAAACTGTGCCAAATCATATGCAAAATAAGCAACACCATATATGGAATTTGGAGAGCTACTCCAGAAAACTGTTCTGTGCTTTGTTTCATTTCTTCAGGAGTTCCTTCACATTTGTGAGCAGTAGTGGATTTAGGGTAGTGTGACCTGTTTGGCCACACTGGGCGCCACACTGCAGTGAGTGGGGGAGCACAATAATGTGCAGTAACAGAAGCAAGGGGTGCTTAAATTCAGCATGAGGGCTCCACTGAAATTTGAGAATTTGAATGTTCACCATTGTTGTGATACCTGCTTTTGATCTCTAAAATGGAAAAGGTTGCCTGAAATAGCTGGGTCAGCTTGTGTGCTTCTCCCGGCCACCCTTTCCCCAGATGAAGGAAAAATGGCACCTTGATTTATGTACAATTATTTCACCAGGAAGCACTCTAAGAAATATCTCTCTTTCTGCTAGAGTGGCATTAGCTCCTAAGGGTGAAGAAAGAAGATTAAAAACAAATACAAAGGAAGTTGTTGCATGACAGAGCATTGCCAAGCAACAGAGGTGACCTTGAGCATTTGCGCCCCTCTCTTTTTTGTGTTGCGTGTGGAAATAAACGGATAAATATATCCATATCTGCATGCACTGATTTTTTTTTTAAAAAATCCAAATATGTTCGGAGTGTTGAGGTTGGGGAAAATGCATTACTCATCATGGCACAACCACAGACATAAACAAGTTCTAGTCTTACAATTCTTTTGTCTGAGACGGGACTTCCTAGTTCCCTTTGACATCATGTTGCATTCCAGTCAGAGAAGTGAAAGTGGCAGCTGCTCATAAGAGGCAGTGGGAAAAGGCAAGACATGAGCATAGCTGTGCTTCTGAAGCAGAGTGTCATCATTCCACTTCCCCACCTCCCTGCCACCAAGGAGGGAAAAGTAGAGGCAAAAACAGGAGTTGGCACAAGTTCAAACACAGGTCTTACTGTGTTTAGGGATGGCAGGTGATGAGAGCAGTTCCTATTTTTGTGTGTAGAGAAAAAAGCTCTTTATATGAAAATATAAAATACAGTGGTACCTCGGGTTAAGTACTTACCGTATTTTTCGTTCTATAAGACGCGAGGAAAACAAGAAAAAATAATATTCTGAATCTCAGAAGCCAGAAGAGCAAGAGGGATTGCTGCGCAGTGAAAGCAGCAATCCCTCTTGCTGTTCTGGCTTTTGGGATAGCTGCGCAGCCTGCATTCGCTCCATAAGACGCACACACATTTCCCCTTACTTTTTAGGAGGGAAAAAGTGAGCCTTATAGAGCAAAAAATACGGTAATTCGTTCCGGAGGTCTGTACTTAACCTGAAATTGTTCTTAACCTGAAGCACCACTTTAGCTAATGGGGACTCCTGCTTCTGCCGCGCCACCGGAGCACGATTTCTGTTCTCATCCTGAAGCAAAGTTCTTAACCTGAAGCACTATTTCTGGGTTAGCGGAGTCTGTAACCTGAAGCGTATGTAACCTGAAGCGTATGTAACCTGAGGTACCACTGTATGTATATTATGTCCATGGTGCAGGAAGGAGAGCTACATCTCTGAGTGGCTTAAGAAAATCATCCTGCAATGTTAAGTTTCCCCATGTTGCAGGTTAAGAGGGGCAAAAGGCAGTTACAACTAGTCTGCAAAACATTCTTATAAGCCAGGGGAAAAGTAGGGATCCATCAATTTCTATGGGCAAATCTGTCGATTTTGGTTTCTCCCACTTGCTCGTTTTTTAACCCAATTTTAAATTCTGCTCTCTACATTTCCACACCAGTTTGTGATTTTTTATTTTTCAAAAAGTCCTCATGAAGATTCACCAGCGTTTTAGTGCAAATGTCTTCTAACACACACGCTTAGTAGGCAGTTTTTACAAAGCATGTTTTCCCTAATATTTATATGCTCCTAATGCAATCCTTTAGGTGAATTATTTTCACTAGTATATGCATTTTGTAATGCATTTTATATATGCTACTTGGTTGGAGACATGCACTGCAAAATTCAGAGAGGTGTTCCTTTCTAAGGGTGAGTGTAATTCGGTTTGCACAGTGTTTCAGAAATTGCAAATTATTAAGATTTGCCTTTGAATTTGAACTGAATCTAATTGCTCCCCCAAGCCTATATAATAGTCTCCACATATCAAACTGGAAACTGACACTGAGGTAGTCACTTACAACAACTTTCAAGTAAAGATTTTTTGAGAGCTGTCACTTTCTCACCCTTTCTCACTGAATTACAGCATCACAGATACAGCTGTTTCAAATGAATTCATTTCTCTCACAGTGAGTTTCAATCACAAAAAAAATATTTGTACAATCATGTGAAACACAAGCAGTACAGCAAAATAATGCTTCTCCTCCCACTGCCACAAAAATAGTGTAGTGTTGTTTAATGCTTAGCATGTTGGATTATGACTGGATAAGCACTGATTTAAATCTCCACTCAGCAACTTACTGAATGGCTTTTGACCATTGCTATTTTTGTCTAACCCAACCTTTCTCAACCTTGGGTTCCTAGATGTTGTTAGACAACAGCTCCCATCATACCTGGCCAGCATGGCCAGTGGTCAGGGATGATGGGAGTTGGGTCCCCAGATGTTCTTGAACTACAAGGTTGAGAAAGCCTAGTCTAACCTACAAGATTCTTTTAAGGATCAATGGAATGAGGGGAGAACCACAACACCGCCTTGAGTGATTCACAGCAATTGCAGAAGAACATTTTCTATTATTCCCCATGAAATCTAGGTTCTACAAAAAGAAAAGGACTGAAAAAGTTGTGTAATGCAATGGATAAACTTGATTGTTGCAGACGTTTCAGATTCATTCCATGTCAACCTCAAGACCATCGTTTCCTTGCATGCCATGTAAGAATACAATATACTGAATATCCCCCCATACCAAGGAATCAAGTAGATCATACAGAATGAGAATGCCATAAGACCAGCCAAAAGGTTAGATCTACCATGACAGCACAGATATGCTCATGGATACTAGAGAATTCTAGAGAAGTGTTTAACAGCACCATCACCAGGATGATTAACTTCCTTTTCAAAAAATCACTTACAAAGTGAAAGCAATCATTACGCATTACAAGTTATTTCCATTATGAGTCCTCCTTGCGAAATCTCTTCCTGTCTTGGTGGAAATCTCCATTATGTCACGTAAAAGACACAATGCTATGAAAAGACCGCAAGGGCTGCAAACGCCCATGCTGGATACTCAGAAACTTGTACAAAACATATTCTCAGATTCTTAGAGCAAAAACACCCAGACCAAGCAGTAGTCCATCCCACATGTTGCTGGACTACAATCCCCATTCATCCCTGGCCATTGGCTATGCTGTCTTGGGCAGATTGGAGTTGGAGTCCAACAACATAGCTGCTGGTTCCTGTATTGTAGGGGGTTGGACCAGATGACCCACAGGGTCCCTTCTAACCCTACAATTCCACGATTCTATGAACATCTGGAGAGTACCAGATTGGCTACTTCGACTCGGTAATGATCTGCGTGACGATGTAGGAACTGCATCTCTTTAATAGCTACAGGATATATTTTCTCACTGTATGTACCTGTGATTAATAGGTACAGAACGAGCACCCCATATTTAGGCAGGCTTGCTTAACTTATATCAGTTTTGATATCAAAGTAGCCTGCCATACTCTGATTGACTTCAGATCTTAACATTTCTGTTGTCTTTATTAAATATCAGGACCTAGAATATTTTGGGTTGCCAGAGTAAGATGTTGCGGGACAACAAAAATGTGTAAATTTATGACATGAACATAATTTACACATTTACAAATTTACACATGAACATAATTCTTTTTATGGGCTGACAGGAAAAATGCTTTGGAAGTGAATGTTTCAAAAATTCTTTGGCAGCAGATTTCAGTGGCCCACACAAAGTATCTGGCTCATTTGTCTTAATCATTGTCATGAACCCTTGGTGCACTTGTTTATGAGTGAAACTATTTCCCACTATCCAACATTGGTGTGGGATTATTACTTTTTAAATCATATATATATATATATATATATATATATATATATATATATATATATAAAAGAAAAAGATCTCTCCATATTTATTTTCAGTTTAGATTCAGTCTAAGAGGTCTCACACTTTTCACCTTCTTTAAAAGAGCAGTGGACAAATTCGTGGAAGAGAGGCTATGAATGACTACTAGCCACAATGGCTGTGCTCTGTCTCCATAGCTGGACTAGATCATTGGCCTGATCCAGCAGGCTTTTCTTACATTCTTACGGTACGTTTTATAAATCAGACCCTTTTATTAACACCCTGGCTAAAAAATAAATAAATCCCAATGCCTTCAGAATTGTGCATCAGTCTGATAGGACAAAAGAAGTTAGATGTATACCTGAAGGAGCATCTCCACCCCCAGCGTTCAGCCCGAACACTGAGATCCAGCTCCGAGGGCCTTCTGGCAGTTCCCTCACTGCGAGAGGTCAAGCTACAGGGAACCAGGTAGAGAGCCTTCTTGGTAGTGGCACCCACTCTGTGGAACACCCTTCCATTGGATGTCAATGAAATAAACAACTATCTGACTTTTAAAAGACATCTGAAGGCAACAATGTTTAGGGAAACTTTTAAAGTCTGATATTTTATCATGTTTTTAATATTCTGTTGGGAGCCACACAGAGTGACTGGGGAAACCCAGACAGATTGGCAGGGTATAAATAATAAATTATTGTTGTTGGTGGTGGTGGTGTTACATATTCTTGGCCAGAGCCTCATTAACTAGTTCCCTCTCTGGATGGACCAGTGGGGACTACCAGGAGTTGAGTCTTCCTACCTTCACCTCTCAGGATGCTCTAGATTTATTTGGCCTTTGGCCACAGGTATACCTCTGTGGTAGAGCAGATACTTTGCATGCAAAGTTCCTAGTTCAATCCTTGGTATCTCCGGGTAGGGCAAGGGAGTTCCAAAACCCTAGAGAGCCAGTTCTAGTCAGTGTAGACCATAGTGAGCTAGATGGTCTGATGCTCTCGGTATAAGGCAGCTTCTAATGCTCCTGTGCTTTACTTCATAATAGCCAACTATGCTGAAATACACCAGGCCACCATGATGATAGATGTACATGGGATTCTGAATGAAGGGTTTTTTTAGCAGTACGTAACCTTGTGATGGCTCTTCATCAGGGATGGCTAACTCAAAGACCTCCAGAAATTGTTGAACAACAACTTCCATAATGTTGCATAAATTTATGCTGAATTCTTTCCTTGGAAGGAATAATAGCAATTATAGACTTCTCTAGCCTGCAGGTCAGTCAGAATAATGGAGTGCCTATTTTCCTAGACTGTTATACCTGGGTAGTTACCAAGTGTTATAAATCCAGTGATAGATCCTTCACAAGCCTAACTTCCTTCTGTCTCTGACAACTGAGCCTCCACTATCACCTCATCTGAGCAAGAGCTTCAGAGAATCAAGGGTCATCTAGTCCACCCCCCTGCAATGCAGGAATCTCAGCTAAAGCATCCATGACAGATGGCCATCCAACCTCTGCTTTAAAACCTCTGAGGAAGGAGAGTCCACAACTTCCCGAGGGAGATGGTTCCATTGTTGAGCAGCTCTTACTGTCAGAAAGTTCTTCCGTATGTTTACTTGGAATTTCTTTTCTTGTAACTTTGAAACCATTGCTTTGAGCCCTAGAGCAGGAAAAAACAAGCTTCATGCTTCTTTACTCTAGATATAAAGTTTTCTTTGCTTGGTCGAACTACCTGTACTGGAAAGGTGAATTCTCCTACAGCTACACATTGGTAGTTTCCTGAATGGTAGTTGGTAGCAAGGTCCTTAGAGAAGAACCATAAATTAGGATCTGCTATCTTCCATCCTGAACAAAGACTAGATTCAGCAATAACCCTTGACCATTGGCTGCGCTTGATAGGAGTTTTAGTCCAACAACATATGGAAGGCCACAGGCTAGCCATCTCTGACAATAAGCTATGAAATGGCTTATTGAAATGGCAAAGTACATCACGTTATCATTTTTTAAAATTCCTGTATATTGAATGATGATATATGTCAATGTTCATGTAACTTTGTGACAATTCAGCAGGGTTTCCAGAGGGCTACTTATTTTCTTTCCATCTCCCCCTCCCTGTTAAAGAGGACGATGACTGTACCATTTTCAGTTCCTTCTGATTTCACTTCAATCACTGAAAGTGAGGAATATGATCCCTTTGCTGTGATTTGGTTAGCGCCTTGTCCTAGTCAGCACACATCTGCCTAAACTATCTTCCTGAAGCTTGTAAAATATGATTGTTTACGAGATATTGATGGCTGGAGGGGAACACTAAAGAGCAGAGAGTCATAATTAGAATTCCAATGCATTTGATCCAATAAAGATTCCATCAATGTCACAGAGAGATGAGTGGCTGTGAATCTTGGAGTCATCATGGCCCATACAAACTGATTTATACACTTACAACGCTGGACAAATGAAGGGCAAAGAACCCATGCCAAACAATTCCAGCAAGACAACTCCTTACTTATCCTTCGGCTGGCTGCCGAAAATGCACAGACGCTCTGGACTCAGCTGTTTCACATCGTAACACTCGGCCAAATAACTGGTCCAATCCATCTACATTTAGTCAAACTATTCCCTTATCGGTAGATCCACAATTGCATCATGTAGGATGCGTGTGCATCTGCTGATAAGAAATTTCTGCAAGAAAAACAGAATCTGGGCAGATCAACAGACTTTTCTCTCTCTCTTTTTTCCTCTTCCCATCCCCCTTGCCAGGGCTGCTGGCAGCAATTCTAAACACCTCATTTATTCCGGATTTATAAAGGTCCTCTGTGCAGAGTGTAGAGCTTAGCTTTTGACATTTATATATTCCTTCTCTAGAGATGCTATTGTATACACAGAATTATTTTGGTTAGAGGGTTGCAGGGATGTGGCAATTAAAATCAACAGTGTTGTCTGAGGCTTCACGGCAAATGCTAACTGAGAAAAGTATCTGCAAATGGTGTGGGGGGATCTATCCTTGCAAACCTGCTCCAAGGCATCTAGGGTGTTATTTTTAAGAAGAGAGATGTCCTCTGTGTCCTTTTATTGCTTAGCTATTTTCCAAGCAGTAATAGTAGACACTTTTCACCCTGAGCAAAGACTGTGATTGTGTTATACGCGACTTCTGCGAGGGGAAGTTACTGAAATTAATTTCATCAAATGGCGAAAGTAATTTCTCAAATAAAAACAGACTATTACGAGCAAAGAGATGTCTTAACAGTTTACTGGTGACCTGCAGATCAGCCTTAAGAAAGTGAAAGGAGTGAATTGAAAAGAAGAGGGCAGACTTGCACTCTGGCAACAGATACTGCAAGAGGTACCAGTGGGCACAGGCTGATCTGATGCAAATAATTTAGCAATTCACTGTGCATATCTATCCTGTTATCTGCACTAGAAAACAATCTGTTTCAAGATACCCTTCGCAGCTTTCATTGGGAGCTTTCACTACTAAATTGGAGCACTACTAAATTGCACTACTAAATTGGAGCATTAATATATTTGCTTGGCTCCTTGCAAGTGTGTGATCCAGAAAAATCATTTCAGAGGGCCAAACAGCAATGCTTTATATGCTTTTTTCATTCATCATCACCCTAATCATTTAATAGAAATCAGACATTAACTCCAACGTGGATTACATCCCAGGAAAGGCATTCAGGCTGATAAGAGCTTATAAACTGGGAGGCATTAAAAGACCAAGATAAGGGGATATGTCCAATCTTTATCGTAGGGTGGATACAGATCATCAGGCATTACTTTTCAAGGGAGTGAAACAAAAGTGCTACAAAGGCCAGTTCCATGTAGTCAATTTGTCAAGGATCCATGTATTCGTCACACCCTTATTGCAAACAGTGGAGTCTTGTGATTTGATAGCTTTCTTGTGATGTTAACATCTCTGCCTTTGTGCAGGGACACACAATTTGCAATTCAGTGGGGTGTGTGTGTGTGTGTGTGTGTGTGTGTGAGAGAGAGAGAGAGAGAGAGAGAGAGAGAGAGAGAGAGAGAGAGATTGTCATGCCTCCAACAGAGTGGAAACATGTTCTAGAAAGCAGAGTTGTTCCAGGAACCCCCTCACAGTTCCACTACCACCCTCAGACCAAAGTCAATGTCCATCTTTGCATTATATCCCTAAAAGAGAGTAGCTAAGTTCATATGTTACAACGAAACTTGCAAAGAGAACGTGGAAGTGACTGAGTGACTCGCATATCTTGCCTGTGCATCTATAGCAGCTCAGTGCATCTCACTGCCAAAAAGATGCGCCAGTCACCGGCATAGATATTTACACCAGAAGTGTGAAAAGAGGGTGCACATCTCTCTCTCTCTCTCTTGCAGTGTTCTTACTCTTTCCTTATAATGCCCAGAAATGATCAGATTTCAGCTGCTCAGGCTAAGACTACAAAAAAAACCTTGCACTTCCAGTTCTGGAGTTTGCCGCTTCACTTCCCAAGAGCCTGCCAAACAGAGAGATGTTATTACAGAAAATTGGAAGCATTTTTGTTGTTGCCTTTTGTTTTTACATGACTGTATTCCTTTTGTTCTAGGCAGGAAAGGCCACTCCACAGACCTCTGATTATTCTGGAAACTATATGGGAAGTAGTGAAAAAACAATTGAAACAGCTTTTTTTTTTAAAAAGAGCCACCAACTTTCTCTGCTTCTAACTTTAAAAGGAAATGAGACATCAAAGTATGTCATCTCTTTCCACATAATTTTTAAATATTATTGTTTGATAAAATTGTGGACCATCAACCACATCTCCCAGTTGTTAAATGTTCTCAGTTTCCTCCTCATTCTCAGGAGCATCAAGGGAATTTGACTCAGATCATCATGGGTTTTCTTCAGATGCACCATATGTACCAAGTCAAAATAGCTTGCATTTCAGATAACTTGGGACTTGGGGAAAAGGAGTTACCTTCACTGAAGCATGTGGACTGACTTGATTCCTTCAGTCTTTTGGATATATTTACTCTGCAAATATCTCCTTTCTGTTTGTATTAACTCTCATCTGAATTTCAGAGAAGGATCCCTGAAAGCCTGGTAAGAAGAAGGCCCTGCCATTGGAAAAGAAGAATCCAACCTTGGTGAGTATCATTCAATTATTAAACTGCATTCCAATTAAATGTATTTTACTGTCTTGGCTGGAAGAAAAGAGTCAGCAGCCTACACTTCCCAGATGCCATTATGCAAAACAAAATGAGCTTTAGGTTGCCAGCCTCTGTTTTTTTAATTCAATGTCTTGAAATAGATTCATATCACATGCTCTACAATTACACATAATTGTATATACTGGGTTGTATCCAACTAAGTTAGTCATATCCGACTAACTTAGGCTCATTAATTTCAATGGGTCTGCTTCTATTTGGGTAGGACTTAGTTGGCAAAAATGCACCGAGTGCCAATGCACATACCCAGTGACCAAGAATCCTGTAGGCACCATGACACAACAGACACAAGTGCACTTCCCAGCACATGTTTCATGCACTTTGTGCTGTGGGTACTGCACCCAATTCACAGAAACTTTTTCCCTATAGTGTGTGTAGCAGAAGAGCAGCACAAATGAACGTGCCCCATTACACAAAGGATTCCTCATCAACATATCCTCCAACATTTCTCCAATGAAAATAGTGATGTCCTATTCTTTTTTTTAATCGTTATTATTATTATATACCTTGCCCATCTGACTGGGTTGCCCCAGTTACTCTGGGTGGCTTCCAACGTATACAAAAACCTAGTAAAACATTAAACATTTTTTTAAAAAATCCCTATACAGAGGTGCCTTGAGATGTCTTCTAAAGGTTATTTTGTTACTTATCTCCTTGGCTCGGGGGTCACATAACTCCGTACCCTCCAGCATTTCTCTGCTGAAAATAGGGACATCCTAAGGAAAAGCAGGCCATTCCAGGATCAAATCAGAAACCGGGATGACTTCTATAAATCCAGGACTGTCCCTGGAAAATAGGGACACTTAGAGGGTCTGCATCAATGTTTATATGTGAGTGAACCAGGCCACTGTGCTGGGTTACTTTCTAATGCAAAACAAAAATGCAAACACTTTAGCTTTTAATTATAGAACTGTAACTGTAGCACACTGTAAACACCTACAATTAAGAAGATGGAATCAAGAGTTCTGCAGCATCTGTGCTATACTGAGAGAGATATCGTCAACATGTGTATTATTGGTCGCTGTCCTGTTAATGGAAATGCTTTCCCATCCCATTTATGTCAAAAATACACAGTGCATACAAACCCTTTTAATGCTACAGTTAAGGAATGGAACATTTCCTTCCCTGCAAACTACCATTGCCCATTTGTTTCTGCTTATGAGAATGACATGCACCACCAGCTGCTGTTGGGAGTGGAACTCCTGGCAGCATTAACCCATTTCTCTCCCAATAAGGTCCTGGATTTAGTTTCCATTCTGGGCTCTGACCTTTTTCATCAGTGTATCATATAATAGCCAGTGGACAGTTTGCAGCTACATTCAGAGGCATGCCTAGGATCCCACTGTACAGAAATATTCAAAGGGCAAAAATCTCCAGGGACACAGGCGTGATATGTCTATTAGCAGCCACTCCTGGTGCTAGTCCTAAACTTCCCTGTCAAGAAGAAAGAACATCGTCTGTGGACCTCATCTCTTCCAGCCACATTCCTTCTACAAGAGGCTGTGACGGCCACCATCTTGGATGGCTTTAAAAGGCGATTAGACAAATCTGTAGCTGTGAATGGCTACTAACCATTAACAGTCACTCTGAGCTTCTTTTTGTAAAATAAAACTGGCTAAATTATATATATATAAAAAACCCAACAAAAACCCTCCTCCTGGCTATGCTCTACCTCCACTGTTGGAGACAGTTTGCTGGGAATATGTTGCTGGATAGCACAAGGGAGGACAGCACAGTTGTACTCAGGTCCTGCTGGTGGGCTTTATTTTATCTATCATCTATCTATCATCTATCTATCATCTATCTATCATCTATCTATCATCTATCTATCTATCTATCTATCATCTATCTATCTATCTATCTAATTTGTACCGTGGTACCTCGGGTTAAGAATTTAATTAGTTCTGGAGGTCCATTCTTAACCTGAAACTTTTCGTAACCTGACGTACCACTTTAGCTAATGGGGCCTCCAGCTGCCGCTGCGCGATTTTTGTTCTCATCCTGAAGCAAAGTTCTTAACCCGAGGTACTATTTCTGGGTTAGTGGAGTCTGTAACCTGAAGCGCCTGTAACCTGAAGCGCCTGTAACCCAAGGTACCACTGTATACCGCCCTATACCACAGGTCTCAGGGCAGTTACAACATAAAATCACAATACAAAAACAACCCAATAGCCCCCTCCTCCCCAACACATTTTAAAAGGGCATTGGACGTCACTCGGCCAAAGGACTGGTTAAAGAGGAACATTTTTGCCTGGTGCCTAAAGGTGTATAATGAAGGTACCAGGCGAACAAACCTCCCGGGAAAGAACATTCCACAAAGAGGGAGCCACTGCAGAAAAGGCCCGTTCTTGTATTGCCACCCTCTGGGCCTCTCATGAAGGAGGCACACGAAGAAGGGTCTCAGAAGATGATTTCGGGGTCCAGGTAGGTTCATATGGAAAGAGGCAGTCTTATGGAGGTATTGTGGTCCTGAGCCATTTAAGGCTCTATAAGTCGAAACCAGCACTTTGAATTGGGCCCGGAAACTTCCCACAGGCACCTGGTTGGCCACTATGGGAACAGGATACTGGACTAGGTGGGCCACTGGCCTGATCCAGCAAGCTTCTATGTTCACATTATGCTTTGCTCCAGGAGCCTTGTCTGAACTGTGGGTATCAGCCTCAAGTTCGCAGTCTGAAATGGTGGCTAGTGATAATTCCTTATGAAAGGTCTACCAAAGAGGGGAGGCTCCTTACCAAAGGCAGGGTCAACCCACAGCGTTTTGCTGCCCATGGCGAAAGGGAAAAATAAACATGCTCTCCCCATTCCATGCATTCCACATACAGAAACCAACTGGAACGGCAGCTGATTCTGGGATCCAGGGCGCTTGAGGCAGCTGGCTAGCTTAGAAGGGCCAGGGCTTGCTGTGTGGCACACAATGGAGGCAAACGGTTAGGGGTTTTAGAACAAAGAATCAAGGGGCTCTTGCTATTTGGTCCACAACCATGGGCTTTTTGACATGGTTGCCTTACTTTAACTAATGACAAGGGCGGCTCTGACCATGGGCACAGAGGGCAACAGAAATCGAGGGGTCTGAAATAAGTCTTTCAGGCAAGCACAAAAGGATTTAAAGAGGCCTTTGATGCAATTCGTGCAAGGCTAGAATTCTGAGCCTTCGGAAGTCAGGAGGAGTATATGGCCCAATGCAACAGGAAATGTTTTTTCTGTGCCCCACTGAAAAATGTGCTTTCATGGTTCAGCAAGACTCACACACAAGGACTTCCAAATAAACTGGGTCTTTTGTCATTAAATTTAAAGGATTGTTTCAGCTTTCAGATTCAGGAAAGAATGATAAACAAATACAAATAGTAAGCATTAAATTTCACTCCTTCCAAACTGATAAAATATAAGAGGGGAAATCAGATACAGCCTATTTAAATTTGCACGGGCAGAAATTTGAAGGGATCAAAAATGAAACATCCCAACACTGAAAACCATTTTTTCACAGACTCTGGTTCCACGTGAGTGAGAGCTTATTGGGATCTGACGCGTTGATTATCATGACTATTTAAAGGTTATCACCCCCAATAAGTTTGCAAATCATTTTCCTTTATGTTAATTTCTATGACTGTGGTCCTTAGCCCATAAACTGTCATAGGGAATTACTCTGTTAATTTATCAGTTGACTAGCTGCCCAGTGATTAATAATTATGAAGGACTCAAAAAGCCATGTCGGAATTTTTGTTGTGACCTTTGGGGCGTTGATCTAAGGGGAGGACTGATCCTATGAGGTGCTGAGTATCTTCCACCCCTTTCAAAGCATGATCAAAATGTGCTGATAGGGACTCAGGAATGATGCAAGTACAGCCCTTGGCCAATGGCACTTTTCTGGCAACTTGCAAGACTCCATAGGATCATCCCCATCATGAAATCCCATTGGATTTGATAGTAAAGGAGATGGATTCTGCAGCCACTGAAGACATGAGCACAGCAAAAGTTTCTGAAATTCTGTTGTTCAAATGCTGCAGTCCACACATTGTGGAATAATCTCATTAAGGCTACCTATGAGTTAACAATTTGGGGGCTGACACCTAAATCTCAGTGGCTGGTTAACCTAAGTGCATGATCCATTTTTCTATAACTCTACCTTCACCCATTTATATACAGAAGAAGAAATATTCCCATTAAACCAGATCAGAAGGAGCCATTTTTTTAAATAAACAAGCCACATGTATCAGGCCTGTTACAAAGTAGACAAGGGACCTTTAAGAAGCAGATCAGAAAGCACAGAATGTTTTTTTTTTGAAAAAAGATTAAAGATGTTTTACAGATTTCTTTATGGATCATTAAGTTTTCTGGAATCCTGAATGTAACATGACAGATTTGTTTTAAGACCTCACTAGACTGAGTTCCTATTCAATTCAAAGGGCCATGTCAGGAGAAGGAATCAAAGAGAAATAAAGGCTGCTGCTTGAGTAAATCACCAGTAAAGCACCAAAGAACAGGAAGATCGCAACAGTCTGGGCCACTGGCTGAATATAACTAACTTCATTGTACTAGCTAAGCATTTTCATAGAGGACAAAACTGGAAGAGATTCAGAAAAGACTGGACTCTGGCTCCCACAAAAGTATTTGCCTTTGGTAAGCCGTCAGTTTTTTTATGGGTTTCTTTTTAACTGTTGTTTCTAAAAGAACTCCAAAGATGTAATAATTATTTGGGTCACGTATTTCTTTATTTGTTCTTTAAAAGCAAGCCGACAGATGCATCTATAGGTCATACACTGCTTTAGGGAATTCAGCTTGATGCCATCAGCTTGAAGCTGACAGTCTTCCTTCACATGGTTTGTGTTGGTGGCTTTTTTTGAAATCGTTAAATTGGCTCGTGCTTTTCTGTTGATATCTGGATTTTGTAATTGGGTGTAATTTGTGGGTTTTGGTGGTTAGCCATCTTGATTTCCTTGGAAAATTGGGCAGGTTGTAAGTTTTTTAAATAAAATAAGAATAGTCACTTTGTGAGGTTTCCTTCTTCTTTTTTCTTGAAATAGCACAATTTGCTTCCAAAAGAAAAAGAAGAAAAGTAAGGAATCATTAAGCATCTAAAGCCACCATATTACCCCAGCACTAAATGCATCAAATATCATCTGGAAAATGTCAAACCAAACTATCCCCCTCATCAAAGCAATGCTGTTGTTGGAGCCCTCGATTCGCAATTCACAATAATTAACTAAAACATGAAATATGGATCTGGATACAAGCAAGAGACAAATTGATATTTGAAAGCTGGGTTTAATAATCCCCAAAAAGGGACCATCTGTTAATAACAATCTTTTCCCTTGATCTCTGATGGGTATTCAAAATACAGACACAGATGGAATTTTATTTCCTTTTTCATTACAAAGATAATCTTGCTACTATACTTAAATGCTCGTCACTGTACATCTTTGCTAAGTATGCATTTTTTTAGTTACAACTATGGGGTGATAAAAGTCACGCAATCAACAGAACTTCTGGAGCAAACATGAACTATCGGACATACCAAATTGCATTTTGACTCTTGATTTTGTTAAGTGAGCCGACCTATGGTCACCAGCAAACTAAGAGAACACTGTCCAAATGCCTGGTGTTCTTCACATTAGTGGCAAATGGGTATGAGTTACCTTATATTCATTTGAATGTTGTTCTGCTATAGAACAACAGACATGAGAAGAGCTAGGAGTGAACACCGTCTTTTAATCCAACGAGCAAATTGAGTAATTTAAGATATCCAAAACCCAAGCAAGTCAGATGTTGCATTCTCCCCCTTCCCTGCTGCCACAATATACTTTGCAGAAGAAAAGGAGCAAGATAGAGAGTGAGAGTAGAGAGAGACCATGCATGCATTGATTGCATACTTCTCACAGATAGAGGTCACTAATGGACTGAATTTGAATCACTGTGGCAGAAACCACAAAGTTATATGAAAGTAATCTAGTGAAAAATGAACTCACTTTTAGATTAAGAGCAGAGGGTGTAGGGGTGACTAAGAAGCTGTCCTTCTTGGAAACAAACAGTTTTCTCTTAAGAGGGGCTATTCCCTCACCTATAAAGCACAGCAGAATAAAAGCCACAGCCCTTAATGTGCTTGATCTCCTACTTGTTTTCAAACAAGGAAGCCTACGTTTTCTGATGCCAGGGAATGGAGAGGAAAATCAAATCATCAGGGCTCTACATACTTGAGAGTTGCCTTTCTAACCACTTACAGACATGTTTGCATTGCCGATTCTCGCCTGAAACCACAGCCCATGTAAGGCATTTTTTGAAATGGGTGGAGATGGGGTTGTTTTCAGCAGATAAGCCTAAGTCTGTATCAGGCTCTCCAGCAGACCAGGATATAATCATGACTTATAGCAATGGCTCAAATTAAATCCAGATACTGAAAATCATATGCAGATAAAAATCACATATACATATGAACAAGTCAATCCTTAGCTTAGCTTGTTTGCATTCCATCAATTTATCTTTTGTCCAAGTCCTAGACTTCTGCACACCGTGTCCAACATTCTGATCAGAGGCCAGTTTGCAAACAGAACATTATCACCATGCCAAGGAGGTCCAATTTTCAGTGGGGCTTGGCTGGCATCTCATAGAATAATAGAATCTAGTCCAACCATCCTCTTTTGTTTTCTTTTTAACCATTGCAATGCCACCTGCAACTAACCAAGCCTGTTTTAAAACCAAGGTAAAATCCCAGTTGCATAGGAGCAGAACATCCTTTCAAAAAGTGAGGTACTTTACCACTTATTGGGACTCATGGGAAGTTTTGGGTAAGGCGTTTGTGAGCTCAGAGCAGTGTGAAAAGTACTGAGGCTGCCTAGTGTTCCAAGTGCAATATTTTGATGGGTCAACTTAATGCAGGGGAAACTGGCAGAAGGAGAAGGGAATGGAGATTCTCTAAGTGTGATGGGTGAAAATTATTTTCGAAAGGTACTGAGTAGGTGCGGGTGGTGGTGGTTTTTGTTTGCTGAAATATAAGCATAGTGGGGTGTGTGGATTATGCGCATCTTAAAGTAATTTAGGCAAAAAGAATCAGAAGAAACAATCCCATCATATCTAAACAGAAAAGGCTAGTTGCACAAGGCTTGCAAAACATTTTCCTGCCTTTATTCTGTGTTCTTTTCAATAGATCAGATAGGTTACTGCAATTCTGAAGGAAAATGAATCACCGTTATCTCAGAAGGCCTCCTGCCCAGCTTTGCCCCTCCTGTGCTTGCAGGAGTCCCTGCCTCCTAGGATAACAAAACAAAGAAACAAAAAAGCACGCCAGTATAGTACTCTTTCTGTTAATATCAAGATGCTGCAGTCTTTGGTCAAAAAATGCCACTTTCAGTGCATTTCTGTGACACAGACCATGATGGGATGACCTGACTGTCCTTTTGTCCCTCTTGAATCCAGAATGGATTTGCCAGTCCCACTGGAGCAGGAATTCTCTAGTACATGCTACGTAAATAAATCCATGAATGAACTCCATGGGAGTTTTGTCTCATTGAGGACTGCAGGATTAAGCTGCCTGGAGAAGATTACATTCCAGATCCCAATTGGCATGATTGGTTTGTAAGCACTAAGAGAAGGTAAATAAGCTTGGGTGTAAAAGGATAGGCTTTGCCTATGCTAAGCAAATGCTCTCTCCCTCTATCTCTCTCTCTTTCTCTCCTAAACCAAAGATAAAAAATGAAAAATCCCACAAAGGCAAAAATCTAATCAGCACTTTCTATACACAAGTCCAGGCTTCTGCATGGATTTCTGCCTTGGACTTTATTAGCTTATTGTAAGCCTTAAAACAGATTTCCTCCATTAAAATTAATTAAAAGCTCCTGTTGACTGATTCTCCATTCCAGAGAGGAAGGTTGATGGCTTCTCCCTCAGTTTTCAGGCTGCTTCCCCCCCCCCCCAACTGCTTGCTTCAACCCCCTCCACTCTCTTCTCTCTGGCTTGTCAGTAACCCTCAGACCAGCTTCATGAAATAAGGCTGCTGTCCACTTGATGGACTTGAAATGCCATCTCTGCCTCCTCCTCCCTCCCCCAAGCCATCAGATCCGCCTTTATGTAGCTATTGATGGGAATCTGATGAATACTGATGCAATTTACCGCTGCCTCCCCGCACCCCTCCATTTGAATTTCATAATGCTTGTCAGCACTGACTTAACCTGATCTTCTCTTTGCCAGCTTGGCTTTCATCTGCTCAACTTCTCCATTCCATAACACACACACAAAAGGAAATCTCTTCCCTTCTTTCTTCCAAAATATAAACCTCACTTGCTTCCAGAATGCCAAGTAGTAGCTCTTTGCTCGATGGTGTGAGGATACTGATGGGAGGAGGGGACAGAGGCGGGTCGTCCCTTTCAAGGCTAGGAAATAGCCAGAGGGCACATTTGGAACAGTCAAGAGTCAGGTGGGGGATGAAGGAGAAAAAGTAAAAAGCTGCCCTCTACGTTCATCTGGATTCTCATCCTCTCTCTCACACACACAGGCTGAAATACACAAGCTGCTGCACAGCGATCGCATCTTTCCCTTTCCACTTGTCACATACAGCCATTGATAAATTTCCCAGTGGGGATGCCTGCGCGTGTGTCCCTGTCAGTCGCGCACCACCCCTCTAGCCTAAGCAGGCGGCTGGCCATTTGCCCCTCATCCCGTCCACACCTGGATCCCAGGCCACGAACTTTTTGCATTTGGCACTATGGGGGCGATGGTTGTAATGGCAGGGGGGCTTCCCTCCTTCTGGGAGGGGGGAATATTAGAATCATTGAATCGGGGTAGGGGGGAATCCTGAGACAGGGACGCGAGCCCGACTGTACCTGCAGGCTCCGATCCTGAAGCGTTGTCCTCGGGTGCGCATAATCCCCGGGGAGTCTCTGCCCCCCTCCAGCGAAGACCCCCAAACTTTGGCGGCCGCCGCCACAGCAGCAGCAGTAACGTTGGTCTCCGAGGTGCTGGGAGAGCAGCAACGGTGGGATCGTCCCCTCGCCGCGGTGGGGTCGTCGTCGTGGTCCTCCGCCTCCTGCTGCTGCCCTCGCCCGCAGGCTGCGGGCGGCGCTCGCCTCCGGGGCCGCCGCCTGCTGCTGCTTCTGCTCTGCGGAGCGAGCGCGGCACTTTCTTCCGCCTTCCCCGCTTACGAGGCAGCGGCAACATCCTCCTCCTTTCGCCTCCAACGCGCAGCCCGGGGCTCCAGCATCCCCGAGAAGGCAAGCGCAAAGGCGCACACCTCTTCCTCTCTCTCCTCGGTCCCCACCTCTCAAGGAGAGAGAGAGAGGACACACCAGGCAGAGAGGGACGCCAACAACTCGAAATCAACAGAGACGTCCGGGAGAGGAGCGAGCTCTAATCAGCCTGCAGAGAACAGTTGGTGGTGGTGTTTTCCCCTGGCCTGGGGTTGGGTTTTTTCTTTTCTTTCTCCCCTCGGTCCTCGGAGCTCAGGAGAGAGAGGATCCCACGAGGAGGAAGCGCAGGCGAGCAGCACCCCAGAAGCCTCCAGGGGCGCCGGGCGCATGCAGACGTGCACGCGTGAGCGCGTGTGCGCTCGAGCGCCTCTTTCCCCTCTGGGCTCGGAAAGTCCAGCCGCGCTGGCAGGTTGATCCTGGGCGTCAGGAGATCTCCGATCGGACTCTAATGGCAGCCGAGCCTTTCTGTCTCCCCCACCCCTCTCTCCCTCTCCTCTCTCTCCCTTTTGCTCGCCTGACACCCCAGGGAGATGTTTACAGTAATGAATTCGGGTTGATAGCCATCTCTCTCTCTCTCTCCTGGAGTTCCTCCCACATGGCGAGTTTAAAGAATGCTTGGAAGGCAGGGCTGCAGCCTGAAAGCTTTCCAAGAGGCAAAGTCGGGCTCGGGTTCTCCCCCCCCCCCCAATTATTTAACCCACCCTTCACCGTCAAGTTCTTTAGCCAAAGAGGCGCTTCTGCCTCAATTCTTATTAGGAGTTTCTCCCCCTCCTCCCCTTTTGCGCGCAGCTATCAGATAGAATACGGGAAACAGCACCAAGCGGCGTCTTAGGCGCTCAGCCTGATCTACTTCTCGGCTCGGCTCTGGACGTGCGGGCGGGCGCGCGTGTCATTAGCTGCTTTAATTGCCCCAATAGAGGCTCCCCGACAAAAACATCAGCAGGGCTTCCAAGGCAGGCAGGATTTGAGTTTTTCCTGGCTCTCTTTTTTTTTTTTTTATCCCGACCATTAAGAATAAAAAGCCACTTGGTTTTATCCTGCGCTGAACAGGCGCCCCGCTTGCAGGGAAAGGAACTCCCTTCCCTGGGATAAAATGAATTAATTGTAGTCATTAGGAAAGGGAAAAGGAGGAAAGAGGCAGAATGTTCACCATAGCGGTGTTATTTCACATGTCTGCAGCCTACGGTGAGATCCCCACCACCACCACCACCTTTGGACTTTTACCTGGCAAAATCAAATCAATAAATACATCAGCCGATCCCCGGAGAAAGAAGAGATCTGTTTTGTGTTATCTTGACTTTTCTAAAGGACAGAAGAAATCTAGGCGTCTCTGCCTCATAACTGAATAAATAACCTCCAACCCCAAATGCTACATTTGCGAGAGGGGCAGCCAGTAAACCCCTTTTATTTAAATTTTCGGCTACTGCACGGAGGGCACATTTTCACCAGACTAAAATGAAATTGATCGTTTTTATACTCTTTGAGAGCTTTGCTGGATACAAATGGAGAGGAGGGAGAAAAAAAGGCGGCTGTACCTGCAAGACTTTGCTGATAAAAAAATGAATATACATTATCGGGTTGCATGTCTCTGACATTAATTTTAAGCACCAGGGAGGGAGGGAACTCGGTGAAATTTGTCAATTTCAGGGATCCTACAAATTCTTATTTTGGAGGAGGGGGTAGTTTTTTAAAAAGCGTTTGAAATCACTCCTGATTTTGTTTTTTTTCCATGCTGACTTGTTTTCCCTCCTCCGAGCATCTGGACTCGAGGTTCTAGAGCTAAAGAGCCTAGTGGATTGACACTAGTGTCGCGAACTCATTCCTGGTTCATCTGCAGGGAAAGGGAGGGTTTCACACCTGCCTTCTCATCATCTGATGACTGCCACGCAAAAGGGTGCCTTGAAGGTGTGAGTGGGCCACCACAGACCCAACGCCACGAGGAGAAAGCCCACATGGCCTCAAGCGCGAGGCTTTTCCACGGAGCCAGTTCACACCCTCCGCAGAGAGCCATCAAGTGTACAGCAATCAAGTGTAAGCTAAATAAACCCAAGTGCAGACGCTGGAGTGAAGCAGGCCTCGACTCAAACTACTGAGAATTCCCTTGAGCGAAACGTCCTATTGACGCTAAGAGCCGGTTAGAGGTACTGTATTTCCGTTTCCCCCTTCGATCACACGTACAAGCCACACGCTCGCTCTCCATGCCTCAGCCACCCATCCCCAGCAATGTGTTGGCGGGTCATACAGACGCGTTGGGCGTTTTGGACACGGCCTAAGCTACCTCCTACCTCCGAAGGCACATCCCCAAACGCAGGAAAAGGGGTACATATATGGCAAGGGAAGGCAGCACGCATGGCTGTTCCAAAGCAGAGGGCTATGATATTGCCCAGATTACACGGAGAAATGGAATCAGCTCAAGGAGGGAAGGACTGTAGTAGCTCAGTGGCAGAGCGCCTGCTTTGCGTGCAGAAGATCTCGAGTTCTATCCCCGGCATCTCCAGGCAAGGCTGTAGGAGACTGAAACCCTAAAACCCTAGAGGGTTGATGCCAGTCATTGTAGATGCTACGGGACTAAGGCAACTTCCCATGTTCCTGATGAGCTACACTGTTATCAAAGCCTGGGACAAAAATATGTCCCTCTCTCTCACAGCCCATCTGTGAGCTTGGGGATCATGGCACGTTCATTCCTGGCATGGCTCTCGCGGGGTTCACAGCCTGCAATTTATGTACTTTTCCAAGACAGAGGAACTCCTAAACCCGCTAAAGGGGTCCAGCCCCCGCCCCCATGCCTTCGAAAAATGAAAATGCTGGTGCGCAGACCCCGGAGAAGAAAGCCAGAAGGAGCATCCAGCCAGTCTCTGAAACGGAAGCGCTGACGAGAGCCTGGCACGCAGTGCTGCTGGCACTGTTATCACAAAAGCAGAATCGCCGCTGGAGAGGAAAGGGGGGGGAGTCTCGGCGAAATCAAGACGGTGCGGGAGGGTATCCCGATAACTCGGAATGAATGAGGGTCCGGACTCGAAGGAGTTAACCCAGCCCTAACGCTCCCGCACCCCTCTTCTGCGGAGGCGAAAAGGGGGTGGTGGAGGAAAGACATTTGCCAGACAGTGATTGACTGATGGGGGAAGAAAGGAGGTTTGTTTCCGTCAGCAGTAGATCTGGATTAAAATGGGGAGGGGCGCTAAAAGGAAGGAGTGCAGGCAGCGGGTGCTGGGGGGAATAAGCCACTCAGAGCTCTCCAATCGATTGATTCTGGATCCTAATTTTGCACGGGGAGGGAGAGAGAGAAGGGAGGACGCTGCTTTTCTCTGCAGCCCGATCTGGTCCAGATTTGTCAGGGACGTAAAGTCCCGTTGAACTCGCCGGAGCTTCCTTGCGCGTAAAGGCGCACTGGTTCCGGACGCAAAAGACGAACCGGCGGAGCAGAGGCACCGTTTTGAAACGTTACACACACACACACACACACACACACACACACACACACACACACGATTGTCACTACCTCAAGGCTTGAGAACTTGAACTTGAAGGCACGGAACGGCCTGATTTACAGAAGCCATCAGAATCCACCCACGTGGACCTTTTGCGCGAGAGTGGTGGGCAATGGAAAGGAGACACCGTCACTAATTCACCCAGAAAATGTGTTCGTGTGTGTACTTGAACTAGCACCACCAAACTTAATCTGCCATGCAGAAACCGAACTGTCATTGGTTTGAAGGGGACTACTCTGGAGTAGGCAGTTTCAGGATCGCAGATATATTATTATCATTATCATTATTATGCCCCCCCAATGCATACACAACTCTTCCTGCCTATGGAGAGAGAATCCACAGCCTCCACCTCTCTCTCCCTCGCTCGCTCCGGAGTCACACCGACTCTAACCTTGCACACCTCTCTGGTCCCCCCCCCCCCATGAAACTTGGAACTCTGGGCGACTGAAATGGCCCGAGTTCTTTCTCCCCATCCATCCATCTCAGATGGTGACGCCTGCAGCACGAAGGCAGCGAGGAAAAAGAATTCGCTTTACCTGACGAGAGTGCGCCGCGTTTCTCCTCTCGCTGGAGCTCACCCAAACCCCACTGGGTCAGGAAGGTGGCGAGGGCAGCCGCTCGATTCCTGCATTGTACTGATTTAAGGATCACCGCCAAGGTCTGGCTTTGTTCCATAGCTGGCAAGAGCCACGCTCGCCGTCCTCATAATCTCCGGCTTCCACCGCCGCCGCCGAAGAGGCTTCTCTCGCCGAAGAGCGCCCAGCGGAGGGATCTTCTGGAGCCGCTGTCCAGCCGGTCATTCAACCCAGAGCGCCAAGATGCAAAAGACAGCCGAGCATGACCAAATGCCTCGTTCTTCTCCGCCTCCGGCCCGCAAATCTCTCTCCCTCTTTCTTTCTCCCCTCTTTCCCCAAAGCAGATCCTCGATGCACCAGATGGGTGCCCCTCCGTCTTCCCAAAGCGAGCCTGCCTGGCGGGTTTCACAAGCGGGTGGCTGCAAGAGCAGCGGCAACAGCAGCGCGCAGCGACGCCTGCCTCAAACAGCGCCTTCCTCGAAACTCAGCCGTCTAGCAAAGAGCGGCAGGCAGCGGCCGCTTAACCCTTTGAGGGCGGGACGCTGAAAGAAGAGCCGAGCCTGTGAGAGCAAGAGAGGGAGAGAGAGAGGTCGCTCTGTTGTGGCTGGCCCAGCACAGAATGTCTGGAGAGAGAAAGTGAGAGGCTTGCATGCCTGGGGAAACTTACAAACACACACACACACACACACACACACACGAGAGATATCCTTCGGGAGATCAGCTGCGTGCCTCTTTTGCAAACGTGCCGCCTCGTCTCGTCTCAAGGGGTGGGTTTGGAAAAGAAAGAACAGGCATAATCTGCCACTGGACTCGAGAGGATAGGGGCGGGTGGGGAGTGTTTCTACTTGGGATCTTTATTTTCTGCACTTACAGACCTTTTAAAAAAATATTTCCCGTGAAAAGTACGTGGATTTAGGAGCCACTTCGGAGGGATTTCGCCTCTGATCCTTGGATTTCGTGCGTGTGGCATGACTTTATTTTTTTTTTTTTAATAAATTTTTATTGGTTTTACAGCATTTTTAAGAAAAACAAACAAACACAAAACAAAACAAACATAGAAAATACTTTCAAAGATATTTTCATAAACCTCTTTTCTTGGACTTCCCCATACCTCCCCTCTCTGCATCCCAGTGTCCATATTTGAGCTAGCAACTTCCAATTGTTACTTTCTAATCTCTGTCATCTTAGTCCTCCTTTATTATCTAACCTTGTATCCCTGTACCCTGTTACTTCTAGCAACCACAACATTTTAACATTCGTTAAGTTTGTAGTAGTCCTTAAGATAGCTCTTAAATTTTTTCCATTCTTCTTCCACCATCTCTTTGCGTTGGTCACGGATTCTGCCTGTCATCTCAGCCAGTGTCATATAGTCCATCACTTTCATCTGCCATTCTTCCAGAGTAGGTAAATCTTGTGTCTTCCAATACTTTGCGATGAGTATTCTTGCTGCTGTTGTGGCATACATAAAGAAATTTCTGTCTTTCTTTGTCACCAATTGGCCGACAATGCCCAAGAGAAAGGCCTCTGGTTTTTTAGAAAATGTACATTTAAGTACCTTTTTCATTTCATTATAGATCATTTCCCAGAAGACCTTTATCTTCGGGCATGTCCACCAAAGGTGGTAAAAAGTACCTTCAGTCTCTTTACATTTCCAACATTTATTATCGGGCAAATGGTAGATTTTTGCCAGCTTGACTGGGGTCATGTACCACCTGTATACCATTTTCATAATGTTTTCCTTTAAGGCATTACATGCCGTGAATTTGATACCGGTGTTCCATAACCATTCCCAGTCATCTGACATAATGTTGTGTCCAACATCCTGCGCCCACTTAATCATAGCAGATTTAACTGTTTCATCCTGTGTGTTCCATTTCAACAGCAAGTTATACATTCTAGATAAATTCTTAGTATTGGGTTCTAACAATTCGGTCTCTAGTTTTGATTTCTCCACTTGGAAACCGATTTTCCTATCCTGTTTAAAAATTTCCATTATTTGACGATATTGAAACCAATTTTCTACTTTGTGCTTCAATTTCTCCTGACTTTGTAATTTAACCTTGTCTCCATCCTGTTCTAAAATTTCCCAATACTTCGGCCATCCGACCTCCATATTGAGTTTCTTCACTGCTTTAGCCTCCACTGGTGACACCCATCTAGGGGTTTTATTTTCCAATAAGTCTTTGTATCTTATCCAGACATTAAATAATGCTTTTCTAACAATGTGATTTTTAAAGATACTGTTAACCTTGTCATACCAAAGATATGCATGCCAACCAAAAGCATTATTGAAGCCTTCCAGATCCAAGATGTCCGTGTTCTCGAGGAGCATCCATTCTTTCAGCCAGCAAAACGCTGCTGCCTCATAGTACAATTTTAGGTCCGGCAGGGCAAAACCCCCTCTTTCTTTAGCGTCAGTCAGTATTTTGAATTTAATTCGGGGCTTTTTGCCCTGCCAGACAAATTTCGAAATGTCTTTGTGCCACCTCTTAAAACATTCCATCTTGTCGAGAATCTGCAAGGTCTGAAACAAAAATAACATTCTAGGCAATACATTCATTTTAATTACTGCAATTCGGCCTAACATTGACAGTTTCAGATTTGACCATATTTCTAGATCTTTTTTAATCTCTGACCAGCATTTTTCATAATTGTCCTTATACAAATTAACATTCTTAGGTGTTAAATAGACCCCTAGGTATTTAACTTTCTTAACCACAGTCAAACCTGTTTCCTCCTGAAATTTCTCCTTTTCCATATCTGTTAGGTTTTTCCCTAAGACTTTAGTTTTTTGCTTATTCAACTTAAATCCAGCCACCTGGCCAAATTGTTGAATTATTTCTAAAACCCTTTTCGTACTAGTGTTTGGCTCTTGCAAAGTCAATACTAGGTCATCTGCATACGCTCTTAATTTGTAATGTTTAGCTCCGACCTGCACACCTTTGACCTGCTGGTCATTTCTTATCATATTCAGCAACACCTCCAGAACCGAAATAAAAAGTAATGGGGAAATTGGGCACCCCTGCCGAGTTCCTTTTTCTATCTTAAGTTCCTCAGTCACGACATTATTTACAATCAGCTTAGCTTTTTGTTCAGAATATATTGCAGCCATACCATTCTCAAAACCCTGGCCTACCCCCATCCCATGAAGATTCTTCCTCATAAAACTCCAAGAGATATTATCAAAGGCTTTCTCCGCGTCCACAAAGATCAATACAGCTTTAGTGTTTATATTCACCTCCAGCTTTTCCAAAATGTCTATTACATTCCTTACATTGTCTGCTAGGTGTCTTTTAGGGAGAAAGCCTGCTTGGTCTTTATGAATCTTCTCCATCAAAACTCTTTTAAATCTTTTTGCCAAAATGTCTGCAAAAATTTTGTAATCCACATTAAGGAGTGATATCGGGCGGTAGTTCTTGAGTTGAGTCTTTTCAGTCTCTGACTTTGGTATGAGTGAAATATATGCCTCTTTCCACGATTCGGGTGCCCTTTTTCCCTCAAGGATCTCATTACAAACTTCTCTTAGTGGTTGAATCAACCATTCCTTCAGCGATTTGTAGTATCTAGAAGTCAGTCCATCTGGTCCCGGAGATTTGCCCAGTTGCATACTCTGAATGGCAGCCTCTATCTCTTGTTCTGAGATTCTCTGGTTCAAGTCCATCTTACTTTGCTGAGAGATATTTTGTAGTCCGTATCTTCGAAGGAATTTGTCTATATCTTCTTCATTTTGCGGGCCTTGGGTGTAAAGTTTTTTAAAATAACTTAAAAAGCAATTTCTAATTTCATTAGGTTTAGATATGCTCTTTCCATCAACCTCTAGGCTTGTAACTGTATTTAGTTTCTGCCTTTTCTTCAATTGCCATGCCAAAAGTTTACCGCATTTATTTGCTGATTCAAAAGTCTTTTGTTTCATTTGCTTTATCTTCCATTCAATCTCTTGGTTCATCAATTCCATATATTGAGTTTGATATAACTTAATCTCTCTTAAAATGTCCTGAGACTTTGGTTTTGTTCTTAATTTCCTCTCTCCTTTCTTTATCATTTCCAAGATCTTCTCTTTTTTCTCATTTTGTTTTTTCCTCTTTATTGAATTTTGTTGAATCAAAAATCCTCTCATAACAGCTTTACTTGCGTCCCAGATCACTCTTTTCTCCACGTCAGTCCTCAAATTTATTTCAAAATAATCTTTTAAGGTCTTTTGGGCCTTCGTGAGAATCTCCTTATCTCGAAAGAGGGTGTCATTCATTCTCCATCTAAATTGACCAGTTATTGTGAGTTTCATCTCCATCTTCACGGCGTTATGGTCGGAGCAAGTTTTTGGGCAGATTTCCACTTTCTTAATCTTTGGAGCCAGTCCACTAGTAACCCAGATTTGGTCAATTCTGGTCCAGGTCATCATTGCTTGGGAGAAGAAGGTTCCCTCTCTCTCCAGAGGGTTCCTTGTTCTCCAAATGTCTATCAAGTCCATATTTTCTGTCATTTCGAAAAAAGTCTTAGGGAGTCTCCCTTCTTTAGTGACTGTTAGTCTTTGTGCCTTGTCCATATTAGTGGAGACCACGCCATTCATGTCTCCCATGATTATCATATTATAATCCAGATAGTCCGTCAAAGTTTCATGAAGTCCCTTAAAGAAGTCAGATTTGCCTTCATTTGGTGCATAAATTCCAACAACTAAAAGTTTTTCTCCTTGTACTTGTATCTCCACAGCCAGATATCTCCCTTGTTCATCTTTAAATATCATTTTTGGAGCCCATTTCTCCTTCACATATATTACCACTCCTCTCTTCTTAACTTTGTCTGATGAAATAAATTCTTGTCCTAACCTTTTATTTGTGAGTAATCTCCTGTGGGCTCTAGTTATGTGAGTTTCTTGTAAACAAATCAAATCCAATTGTTCTCTGTTCAGAATATGAAATACTTGTCTTCTCTTCAGAGGCCCATTCAGTCCATTACAATTCCAACTAAGGAATTGCAGAGCCATCTTGTTATTTTCTTAAGGCTCCTCCAACAGCTCCAAGTTGTTGCTCTTCTTCTGACGGTGGTGGTTTTTGTCCAAACGAGAGACTCAGGATGTCCAGTGCTCTCCTCTGTTCTGCAAGTACGTCCACAGTCCCCTTCTGTAGGTCCTCCTGATATCTTGCCAGAAATTTGTCTTTATCTTGAATTGTCTTTATTTTCACTTTCTTTGCCTTGTAGTCGAATGACAGTCCTTGTGGGAATTCCCACCTGAAGCGGATCTGATTTTTCTTTAGCAAAAGCACCAAATCCTTGTAGAAGTTTCTTAAGTCCAAGATATATTTTGGTATGTCTTTAAAGATCTGTACTGCTGAATTTCCAATTTGGAGGGCTTTTCCAAAGTGTAGTCCTAAAATTTTATCTCTTTCCTCCTTGGATCTGAGTGTGATCAAACAATCTCTTGGTGTCTTTCTATCTTGCTTTTTGCCGAGTCTAAAGGCAGTTGTGATTTTGAACTCGTCTTCCTCCAAGTCCCAGCAATCCGCAAACTCCCGTGTCAAAAATTCCACAAGGTTGTCACTTTCATTCTCCGGAATCAGTCTTAATTTTAAGTTTCTCTCTTTCCTCTGTAACTCCCACAAGGCCAAGGTTGCATCATGCTCATAGACCTTCTTGGCAAGTGGCTCTAATTTCTCCTGCGTCTCTCCAGCTGTGGCTTTGGCCTCTTCGGCAATTTGACGCGTGGTGGCATTTTCCTCGACCAATTTATTTATAGATTCTGTATTCTGGTTTAATCTTGTTGATATTTCTGTTAATTTTTGTGTGTTCTCTGAAGTCTGTTTTGTCAAAGACTCCAGAGTCTGGTTTATCTTAAGCAAAGCTTCTGTCACAGCATCCATAGAAACGGCTGCTCCTTTGTCCTGTCCTGTTGTTCCAGCTAGTCCGGCTGTTACGCCTAAGATCGAACCTCTTCTCTTTGCTTGTTGCAGCTGCAGCTGTTGCTGTTGTTGTTGCTTGGTCTTGGCTCTTGTAGTTATCTCTTCTTGTGGCCCACTCATGTCAAGGTCAATTCCCACGGGATTTATTCTCCCTTGGAAAATTCCACTGTCTTAGGCCGTGCTGGACTTCACTTTATCCTCTAGAGGGAGCAAATCAAAATGGCCATAGAAGGAAATTTCAAAATACATGAACAAAGGAGACCATCCAAGATGTAAAAAGAAAGGAGATTAATCCAGTCAAAATCAATGTTACTAAAGTCTTATAGCTTCCAATTGCCACAGTTGCCCAGTATACTGTTTATACTGTTTCTTCTTAAAATGTACAAAAATCAGGCACTGTGGAAACTTTGTATCAAGGTGTCACTTCACAGGAAAAAGTCAGCTCAGTGTACTAAGAAGGCAGACCGTTTCAGACTTTCAAGTAGATAAGATAGCAGAGGTTTTTTCCTTCAAATAAGTCATGCAGTTAATGTTCAGATTCACCTCCCCTCTGCCCTGCTTGCTAGAGGGGAGATCAAAGGTTTAAATGTCCGGTTTAGCTGATCAAAAGACGAATTTAAACGGATGCAGGTTTAGAGCTCCGTTGCTTTCACTTTCATGCGGTCGGGGGGAGGCAGACTTCCTTTGTTTAAATCTCCCCCGTTTTTAGCCCAATTTTTAAAATTAAAAGAAAAGTCCCAGTTATTTTTCAGTTCTTACTCACGGGGAATCAGTCCGAATTTCTTTTCAGGAAGGAATCGGCGCTCTCCGCTTATGGCGACGCGGCTTCACTTCGCAGGCTGGGTAGCGACTCTCAGCACCGCGCTCACTCCCGATGTCGATCCGTAGCCTTTAAAAAGGCTCTTTCACGGTACCGGGGGGCGCGAAGGTGCCCACCGAGTCTCCTTGTTCTCAGGCTTCAGCGCCTGGGATTTTAGGGGTCCCCCGCTTGCCGTAGCGGGTAAGACCCGAACTTGCGAAGCAGTCCTTCTCCGGAGCTCGGAGGTAGGACCGCCATTAAGCGCTGGCACCGACCGGAAGTCCCGTGTGGCATGACTTTAACCTGTAGTTGTTTAGTTCTTCCCCAACCCCCGGCACACCTCAAACCGGCACCAGCCTTTCCAACCTCCTCGCCTTCGGGGCTCCGCAAGCGAAAGCAGAATGTGCGTTAACAGCGTGCACGTGTGTACGCTTCTACAACTGTGGAAAGGTATTCTGTTGAGGCACGGGGGTGGGGAAGGCATACAAAGATAACCTCCGCCCTCCCCACGAGCCTCCTTCCTCTTTCATCCAGCGTTGGGGCTTTAGTGAAGAAGTCGAAGAGAGAACCAGTCCTGCTCCGGATGTACTCCGAATGCGGATTAGGCCTTGGGTCTCCCTCTCTTCCTGGCACAATAGTTCATAGAATCATAGAACTGGCACCCCAAGGGTCATCTAGTCCAACCCCCTGCAATGCAGAATTAACTTTCCAGAGCTGCATACGCATCATATAGTTACAGCACACACACACCCCCCAAGAACCATGGGAACCGTAGTTTACCTCTCGGGGCTACACAATTCCCAGCACCCTTTATCAAACTACAGTTCCCGGGATTGTTGGAGGCGAGGGAAATGCGCTTTTAATGTTTGTACTGGCTCTGCTACGGTGGAGCAACGGAGAGATCATAGGGAACATCAGCACGCTGATAGCCACATCACTAAAGAGCTACGTGAACTCGTGCCTAAAAGCTTCCCTGCTCTCAAACGCCGAATAAAAAGGAGTTAAAAGGGAGAACGAGAGATCCAAGCGGTAAGCTCCTCCGCGCAGGCTGCAGCTCCCGATTTCTTCCTCCAGCCTTTCCGAAGTGACGCGCGCAGAGCGTTAACTCGAAGGAAAGGCAGGAGAGGGAGGGGTCGCTTTTCTCTCTCCCCCGCGTATCTCAAAAACTATGGCAGAGATATATTGGGGAGGGAGGCACTGAGGCGTGCAAATAACTCACTTTCTTCCGTGGAAGCACCAGAAGCTACAATGAAGCTGCGCCGAAGTAAAGCGCTTTGTTGGATGGCGTGCTGCTGCGACCTGGTGCGCCTGGGTTCATTTCAATTCAGATTGCACAAAGCGACCTGCTAAAGAGCTCCATAATCAAACCCTGTTGGGACGGAGCGGAGAGGTGTTGCCCGTCCCTGACATGCTCTCATCTCTGCTTCCTTGATTTCAAAGTAGAGATCTCGGGCAGATCGCCTGAGAATATTCGGATCATAGTTGTAAGGGCTGTGAAAATTTTCTATTTAACTACCTATCGCTATGCGAGAAACAGTGCAGGAGGCGAGCGGCGCCGGTAACGTGCTTTGTACAGTTGCCGTGCAAATCCCCGCGTTTAGACAAGGTGGCAGTATAGCACAGGCGGAGCTCGGCGCATCTTGCAGCGCCGGGCAGGAAAGCCGGCAAGCCCGGGCTCGCCAGCGTTTAACCACCTACCCAAAACTCCCTCCCCGCCCCTCTCCTCCTTTCGTTTAGGTTGATTTATTTTCCCCTCCTCTGAAATATTAATCTTGGGTATCGTTTGATTGCTTAGCCCTTAAACGCTGCCTTTAAAAGAGAGAGAGAGAGGGAGGGAGGGAGGGAGGGAGGGAGAGAGAGAGATAGAAGCGTAGAATGTTTTCATAATATTTTTATTCTTATTTTTCTATTGCAAGCATGAATGGGGGACACAGAAACGCAGGCAGTCTGTGGTGTAGTGGAGCAGGAATGATGATGCCTTTTCTTAGGGTGTTATTTGCCAGCCAAACAAACAAGCAACCCCCCCCCCATTAAAAAAACCTCCTGGAAAAATAAGCTAAGCAGGGGATGAGGTAGGTTGCAGTAGCAGGCATGGCTGAGTTAGACTGCCATTTTTATTTTGAACAAATGCCAAGGCTGCCTTTAGGATGTTACAACCCACCAAAAAGTTTCAAAAGTCTCATTGGAATGGATCAAAGGTCACATCAACCACCATGCCTTTAAAGCCCCCTTATATCACTTCCCTCCCGGAGGAATCCTGGGAACTATAGTTTATTCTGGGAGCTGTAGCTCTGAGGTGGATCTTCTAGTATATGACTGAGAACCATTCAGAAAGCAACTGTGTATATGGGGGGGGGGAACAGTCTATATCTATACCAGAGGTGGTGAACTCACAGCCAATGTTGGCCCATGAAGCCCTTTTTAATGGCCTGCCGCCCTCTTCCAAAATCACATGTTGCATCCTACATTTCAAAAGTGCTGCTTCTCCCTCTGACATAGACAGCATTGCTAGAAGGTCAGAGCGAGGATCGCTTTAATCTTTAGAACGTTTTTGCTTTATTGTTGTTTTCGAATTGTACACACACACACACACACACACACACACTTGATGTCCTGGGCTCTTTGTGGAGCAAGGGCAGGATATAAACTTGGTAAATAAATGGAAGGATCGGGAGGGGGAACAGGGGCCCGTGAATCACAAATGAATAAGGGCTGCATTTCTATTGCACTAAAATGGAGAGACTGAAATAAGATAACATGAGTGGAGAACAGAGAGGCCTGCCACCCAAACTGGACCAAATGCAGTAGTAATATTTCTGCCTTAACAAGCAGCAAAGTGTAAGAAGAAATAATGGGATTTCTCTTGAGGCTGCAAATAATGATATCATGAAGTCAATGAGTCTTTGCACTTACTTGAATGGATGTCAAATTAATTATAACAATAGTAATAATTCATGCAGAGTTTTTAAGCATGCTGCACAAGAACACTGTAACATTTAAGTCTCATATTCCTCACAATTTTGCTGCTATTGTCATCATTGTCATTATTACTCATACACTGCGGTCAGTCCTATGCAGTTTTACCTGGGAGTAAGGTCCACTGGGCAAAATGGGACTGGCCTTTAGGCTTTTAGATTGTGGACCTGTGAGATGTACTTCCTATTAAAGAAACATGCATAGGACTAGGTCATAAATTAAGTGCTTTGCTCTGGTTAAACTTCAGAGAAGCAAAGTTTCCCCATTCCGTTTTGTTAGATGGATTCTTCATTAGGCAGATTCCTCATGCTGCTTTGGTAAATGAAATAAAATGTGTGTGCATTGCAGAAAAAGTACATATTTGCAGAAAAAGTACATATTTATAAATTACTGGTGCTGGAATTAAAGGAGAAAAAACTGTCAAGAGAGCATAAAGTGTGTGTGTGTGTGTGTGTGTGTGTGTGTGTGTGTGTGTGTGTCACAGCAAAAGAAGAAAAAGAGCCAATAGATACAATATTTTTTCTTTATATTTCTAGTTGCATTTCAAACATCCTCCTTGTTTATCTTACATCCTCAAAAGTATACCTCTTTTTCCAGAAAGTGATTTTTCTCCTATGGGATTAAAAAATAAAATCAAGTGGTATAGTGCATGGCACATCTAGCAGCCACCAGACAGTCCTTGCAATATATGGGATATCTCATATCGATTTTCCTTGAAAGACCTTTCTTTTTGTTTTTCTGTTTTTTATTGCCTGGTATGTTTTTAACTGGAGAGTTACCAAGATATCACCCAATAACAGTCCACTCCATGCCTTCAGGTGCTGCAATTTATTTCACTTGACAGGCTCTTCCTTCTTTCCTTCATTTTTATTTTTATTTTTTATAAATATATTTTGATAGAATTATGGCCAGTCATATGTTTGGCAATTTCTCGGTGTCTGTTCCCAAGGGATGCAGACATCGTGGGAGTCTCACCAATTTCCTTTCATCTTTAAAACCTCAAAAGTGTGTGCCAATGATTTTCCAGCTTCCAGCTTTCACTTGTCCCTTGTTGTTTTTTGCAAGCTGGGCCCTTCCAATAAAACGATGACATGAAATGGGGAGAGCAACTTTGAGGTCAACATGTCCTGCAGATGTGTAGGTGTGTTTGCTCCTATGCACCACCGGGGGGACACTGTGTCAGAGTGTATCGAAACCAAGTTACTGGAGGCATGTCAACAGCAGTTGGCGTGAGCAGCAACGCAGGGAGGTTTCAATGCTGGCTTGTGCAGATGGATCAGAAAATCTGTCCATTTCCGTTTCTCTCCATTTCTCATTTTGCCAAACTTAACCTTAGTTTTCTATGCTTCCACATTAGTTTGCAATTTATTGGGTGTTTTTTTTTTTTAAAAAAAGGTCTGCATGAACATTCATCAGCATTTTTGTGTAAACTTCTAATACGAACATTTTTGCAAAGCAATTTTCCTACTATAAAGCTTTTTGGGGCAGTATGATTTTTCATGAATATATGCATTTTTAGGCACACTTTACCCTAGCATATGCATATTTGTACATGTGATACTACATGGCTGGAGAACTGCACTGCAAAATTTGGAGAAGTGCAAATTTTGAACACTGACTGTTTCAGGTCATCTATTGTTTTGAAAAGCGTCAATTAAATGCAAACAGAATTTAATTCCTCCCCCCACACACACACACATCGCTCTGGTGAGGAGCAGGGTGACCAAAGGAAGGCCAATGCAAAAGACTCTCAGATTCTCAGTATTTCTTTGGAGTAACTGATTATTTGATTTATTTGTATCACTCTATATAGAATATGCTTGATCCAGCTAAGCAGTTTTAAGGTGGAGAGGTTTTAATCCACAGAGTTCAGCATGGCAATGTTAATTTTTATTTGTTTTTAAGGATTTTTTTTCACATGACACCAAAACTTCTTTTAACCAGCTGCAACGTTAACGCAAAACCTATAATGGTTCCAGTACATTTAATTTAAAAAAGCAGCAACACCCGAATCTCTCCCACTTTCTATCCTGTATTAACAATATTCACACATGCACACAAATAGCACAAGAGAGGCTCAAAGGCATTTTGCATGTCATGTGCGAAAATGCCTTTATTTTTGAAAGGATTTAAAATAGAAATAACGGTTCTTCTAAGGCAGATGGGCAAACAAGAAAATCAAGCCAAGCTGCTGTTTCTTAAAGGAGATGTAAAGGAAAGGAAAGCTCCAATCCTATATTCATCTACCTGGGAGTAAGTCCCATTGAATTATTTCTGAGTTTACTTCTGAGTGGAGGTATCAAATTATGGTCTTAGCGTGATATTCAAGAGCAGTCAAATTCAGAGCAGACACAATGAAGTTTTAACTTAAGTCTATTGATTTCTGTGGGTCTCACACATTGATACCTATTAATCCAGACTAAGATTTTGACAGCTAAGAGTTGGATCTAGAGTGTCCCTTCCACAAATGGAAGGGAGAGAGATCCAGTGTATATTTGCATAGCTCAGTTGGCGAGAGCATGGTGCTGATAACACCAAGGTAGCAGGTTTGATCCCAATATGGGATAGCTACATATTCCTGCATTGCAAGGGGTTGGACTAGATCAGGCATAGGCAAACTCGGCCCTCCAGATGTTTTGGGACTACAACTCCCATCATCCCTAGCTAACAGGACCAGTGGTCAGGGATGATGGGAGTTGCAGTCCCAAAACATCTGGAGGGCCGAGTTTGCCTGTGCCTGGACTAGATGATCCTCAGGGTCCCTTCCAACTCTGCAGTTCTATGATTCTTTTAGGCTAAAACCCTAAACACACTTGCCAGGGAACACTGTGTATCCATTGGACACAGTGGAACTTGCTTCTTTCGTAAAACAGTCACAGGATTGTGCTGCTAAACTTTTGCTGTATCATTACGCGCAACGCAAATCTTTTCTTGAAAGGTCAATGAAATGTAAATAAATAAATAAAAACAAGCAACGTTGTCTCAACAGATGGTACCTATGTTGCATATGGATAAATTGCTGCAACAATTTTGGGACATCAGGAGAATTTTGTGCTTATGAAACATTTGGAACTATTTCAGTTTTGCCTACGAATTCACAAAAAAACCTGGCTTCGATTCTACCAAATCCAGTTTAACATGTAAGAAAACATAGTCTGGGGACTTAGCAATTAATTTTTGAAAGCAGAAAAAATTAAGAGAGCAAGTCTTCGTTTTAGATGAAAACTACAGTTCCCACTTGGCTATGAAGCTCACCAGGTGACCTGGGGCCTGTCCCTGTCGCTCAGTCTAACCTACCTCACAGGGTTGTTGTGAGGATAAAATTGAGCGGGAGAGAACTATGCACACCGCATTGAGTTCTTTGAGGGGAAGGTGGGATATAAGTATCATAAATAAAGTTTGTGCTATAAGCTTAATTTTATCATAACTTTGCAAATGTCAGAACTGAGATTTCAGATCCAGACCCGTATCACATTATTTAGTGTTCGAAAGCACATCAAAGTGCAAGTAGATAAATAGGTACCGCTCTGGCGGGAAGGTAAACGGCGTTTCCGTGTGCTACTCTGGTTTGCCAGAAGCGGCTTAGTCATGCTGGCCACATGACCCGGAAGCTGTACGCCGGCTCCCTCGGCCAGTAAAGCAAGATGAGTGCCGCAACCCCAGAGTCGGCCACGACTGGACCTAATGGTCAGGGGTCCCTTTACCTTTACCTTAAGTGGAGATAAGTGTCACATAAGGGATGCGGGTGGCGCTGTGGGTTAAACCACAGAGCCTAGGACTTGCCGATCAGAAGGTCGGCAGTTCGAATCCCTGCAACGGGGTGAGCTCCTGTTGCTCGGTCCCTGCTCCTGCCAACCTAGCAGTTCGAAAGCACAGCAAAGTGCACGTAGATAAATAGGTACCACTCTGGCGGGAAGGTAAACGGCATTTCCGTGCACTGCTCTGGTTCGCCAGAAACAGCTTAGTCTTGTTGGCCACATGACCCGGAAGCTGTCTGCGGACAAACACCGGCTCCCTCGGCCAATAAAGCGAGATGAGCGCCGCAACCCCAGAGTCGGTCACGACTGGACCTAATGGTCAAGGGTCCCTTTACCTTTACCTAAGTGGAGATTGTATATAAGGTTGTCAACTTTTTTTACTATCCTCTGCTACTGTGCTAATAATAATAATAATAATAATAATAATAATAATAATAATAGTAGTAGTAGTAGTAGTAGTAGTAGTAATTATTTATTTATACCCCGCCCAGCCACCCTGGGCAGCTTCCAACAAAATATTAAAATACAGTAATCCATCAAACATTAAAAGCTTCCCTAAACATGATCCTGTTGCCCTGACATGCTCAGGTGTTAATCTTCTTATCCCAATGCCACGAAAAGGTTCATTTGCTAATTGCTGAAAGTTAGGAGAAAGGTCATTTTTCCTGGTTAGTTGGTTAACCAAGTTTCGTAAGAATTGTGTGCAATGAAAGGTAGAATGAAGAGATTAACACAGATAAAACTTTTCTAATTAGTTGGAGAAAAATGGGCTCAGCTAGTCCATTGTTTTAATTTTCCTGTAGGTTTAATTCGTATAAAGCAGAGCCTGTGATTTCTTTCTCTCCAGGGAGAGCTTTTGGTGTTGGAAAACTATGTCCAGATATGCTGAGTCACTGAAACATTCATCATCCATTCAAGAAACTTATCTCTGATGGCAGAAAGATGGGGAAGAGTTAGTTTAATGAAGTGTGAGCTCTAAAAAAACATTTGAAAGGTATGAGGCTAGTTTTCATGTTGATGTTGTATAGAGATTACATTGACATTGATAGGAGTCACCTTTTTCATATCATTGTACTCATTCTTTACAAGCATTGTGAAAGACTCTGGATTTTATTAGTCTTTCAGCATATTGAGAAGACCCATCTGATGTGTATATAAGCACACTTGCAAAATCTTCCCAAAGGATGTGCAATCTTAAGAGCGAGCTTCAACAAGGTTAGGATAGATGAGAGCAAATGAGATTTCAGTTTCCCCCCTTTCGTCCAGACTTTGCTGTTCTTGGCTCAAGAACGTGTGTCAGGTAAGCAGCTCATGGCAACAGAAAGATTTGTTCTATACTTTTCTGCTGTTCTGGATAGCTGCGTCAAATGGCTTGTTCAGAACAGTGCTATCAATCTAAGTTTTCCAAGGCCACACCCCTTCCTGAGTCACCTGAACCAATGAAAGGCAGGATCAATAGGCACCGACTGCTAGGGGCCACCCGCCCAATGTTCAGAGGGTGGAGAGGGTGAATGCGGAGCTGGGCGCAGAATGGCTTTTGGTTGCCAGCAGCTGCTTCTCATCCCGCTACAAGGGGGAGGAATAGGAGAAGCAGGCAATACTGGAGCTGAGTGGGGCATGGCATGACTCAATGGTTGGTAGCTCCTCCCTCTCCTCCTCCTCCTCCTCCTGCTGCTGCTGCAGTGACTGGCTAGGGGCAGCTTTCCCCGTCTTTCCCTTGCATGACAGGGGGAGGATGGGGGCCACTGGCCACTGGGACCATGCTGCCACTGTATTCGGCTCCACCCCCTGGTTCCTTGCTACATCACACATGTGACATCAGGATGCCACATTGGGCCCCCTTAATCTTTTTCAGAAACTGGTGCCTTTACCAGGATCTATTTCAGATCAATATCTCCAGGGTTTGCTGATCACTTAAGTTCTTCTTTGTTTTCAATTTGTAGTACCTGTCTTCCATCTGGGAACCCTTGAAGCTCTTAGCTGTGGATTTATTTAGAAGGATACACACACACTGTAGTCCCAAGCTGATTGGCCATCAAGATCTGTCACATATCCCTAGGACAGTTGCACCTTTTTGTATAAACCACGAATGCCTCTTTCCTTCTTATGCCTCAGGCAGAAAGACAGTGAAGAGGTTTTAACTGCACTTTTTCTTTGGGGGTTTGAAAGAATCTGTCAAGTCCTCCCTGAAGAGATACAAGGATTCAGCGCATTTAATATGTGTCTTTGAGTCAGGCTACAATCATGAGAGAGAAAGGAAGCGTCCCCCCCCCCTTTCCTTTAGAATTGACTCACACATTTAACAGTTTGAATCATGCAGATGGTGGCAACAGTTATTCAACTCAGGGATGGGCTGTTAGCTAGGCCTGTTGCAAAATAGGCTTTTTAGCTACAAAACCCGCATGGAGTTCATTTCACGCTGCCTTCAGGCACAGAGGGATGTGTACTGCTGTCCAACTCAACTGACTCATGAACGTCTTCCATCCCTCAGTCCTCTTGGGTGATGTTGTGCTTGTTGTTTGATGTCACTCTAGCCTAGGTTTGGACTATGCACTTTTGTCTGTAGCCGCACAGGATTTATGTCATGGCTAAAAATTGGCTGCTGTTTCTTTAATGCTAAAAGAACTAAGTCAGCATGAGTCAGTGGCCTACAATTACTCATGCAACCTTTCACCTAATTGTACCCGTATATATAGAGTGGTCAATGTTAGTGTTGTGCGTGCGTGTGTGTGGGTTGGTTGGTGAAAGCTGGTATTGTTGATGTGTGTACAGTTGGTCGGTTGTTTTGCAGATGAAGACTTTTTAAGAATAAAAGCAGAAAATACTCTGCAAGGACACTCTTCTTGTGGACTCTTTTATGCTGACAAGGGTCCGAGGACCAGGCTGAGGAGACAAAGGAAGTCAGGACCTTTGCTTTTTTCAAACACTGTCAATTTATTAGTAACCAGCAGGATTAGCGCTGTATCCCTGATAACTCTAATGGGTACGTCTGCAATGTGTTTGATGCATGATGGCTTTCAAGAGCCAGGCAATTTGCAAATCCACAAACTGTTATTCTTGGATATCATTATTCTCCCAAACCCTGATGTGATATATCCTGCGTGTTGATATCTCACATCTATCTGCAACTCACTCCAAATCTACTATATATTTTGGGAAATGAGTTGTTCATTTGTTCTCAACAGGTTCAGTCACCACTTGAGTTATCATCATCAAACTTGGCATGAGAGTTCGTGAGGTGCAGGTGTCTGTTTTCATTGCTGTTGGGAAGCCGGATGTCATTTGGCAGTCCCAAACGTGACTTTGGTGTGACTTTGCCCAATATTTGGCATGATGGGTACAAATTGTGTGGATTACAAACTTGGCATGAGAGTTTCTGAGGTGGGTGAAGCAGTTTCCATCAACAGAGGGATGCCAGCTGCCATTTTGAATCAAGATGGTGGACTGAAACATGACTTCAGTGTGACTGTGCCTGATTTTTCATGTTATAGTTCTAACCTGTGCCAATTTAGATGCCTCTGAAGATTCCATTGCCCAACATGACATGAGCATTCCCAAAGGGCAGGCATCAATCTTTTTCTTTGGATGCTGGTTGCCATTCTGAATCAAAATGGTGGACCAAAGCATGACTTTGCTCAATTTGGCATTAAGAATCCTAACTGGATTGAAGATATTGTCATTTATATGACTTTGTCAAATCTTTTTTGTAACTTGAATCGATTGGTTCGAGTCCTACCCTCCAGAGCAGGAGAAAACAAGCTTGCTCCATCTTCCATGTGACAGCTCTTTAGATATTTGAAAATGTCTATCATATCTCTTCTCAGTCTCTTCTTTTCCAGGCTAAACATACCCACCTCTTTCAACCATTATTCATAAGTCTTGGTCACCCTCCTCTGCACACATTTCAGCTTGTCAATATCCTTCTTAAATTGTGGTGCCCAGAAGTGGACACAGTACTCCAGATATGGTCTGACCAAGGCAGAATAGAGCAGGACTGTTACTTCCCTTGATCTGGATACAATACTTCAGTTGATTCAGCCTAGAATAGCACTAGATTTTTTTTTTTGCTGCTGCATCACACTGTTGACTCACTGACACACTGTTAAACCCTAGATCCTTTTCACCTGTAAGCCAGGTGTCCTCCATCTTATATTTGTGCAACAGGTTCTTTCGTCCTAAGTGTAGAACCCAACTGAAATTCATTTGTTAGCTTGGGCCCAGTTCGCCAATCTGTTAACATTATCTTCAATTCTGATTCTGTCTTCTACATTAGCTAACCCTCCCATCATGGGGGACTTTCTCAAAAGCCTTACAGAAATTGAGATACACTACATCCACAGCATTCCCCTGATCCACCAAGCTTGTAACTCTATCAATAAAAAGGGGGGGGGATAAGAGTCGACAGACATGACTTGTTTTTGGGAAACCCATGCTGGGTCTTTGTTATCACGACAACCTTTTCTAATTACTCACAGGCTGTCTGTTCTATGACTTATCCTGGTACCAACATCAAGCTGACTAGCCAATCATTACCGGGGTCTTCTCTCTCTCCCCTTTTGAAGATGGGGGACAGCATTTGCCCGCCTTCAGTCTGCATGGACCACACTTCTTCTCCAGTAATTTTTAAAGATTCTAGGCATAGGCTCTGAGATTAAATCCAAAAGCTCCTTTAGAACCCTTAGGTTGTTTAGAATCCTTTAGAACCCTTAGAGCTGCTCATGCTCTGGATATTTGAATTCATTTAAAGTAGCTTACACTCCATATCACCCAATCACACTTCTTCACATAGAGGACCTACTATTTTCTTGTTCTTCTCATTTCAAACATAGCAAAGAAACCTTTATTATTATTATTAACCTCCCTTGCAAGCCTGAGCTCATTCCAAGCTTTGTGATTTTCCCTTTCTTCCATTTCTTATGCATGCCCTTCCTAATGTGAATCTTGGCACTAAGCAGTTAAAAAAAAAGTAGAAGAAGGTTCTCTTTTGATGGTCTTCCCTGTTGATGAGGTTTTTAAAATGGAAAAAGAAGACAAAAGTCGGGGCGGGGGAGTTCCTTTCTGAAACATAGTTATTCAGAGTTAATGACTTACAAGGTATGGTAAAATCTGAATAAAATTGGTCTGGTTTAAACGGAAAGTACATACCATCATTTCTCAAACATACAAAAATGCAAAGAATGAAAAGCAGAAGCTCTGTTTTGTGTAAGGATGCTTTTACTACAGAAACAAAGCAATAACATACAAAATTGAACTCTGCAATTTCTGGTTGTGGCTAACAACTAGGCAAACATGAGTTTAAAAAGCAAAATAAATCTCCAGCTTAAGAACTCTCTTTTCTTTCATACCGAAGTCTCAACATCCATATTTTGTGAAGCATACAACCCAGTACAACTGACCTATTGTTAAATGTACTGATTTGCCTTTAAAACAGAGAGAAAAAGTTAAATGCACTCATTAGTCTTCTTGTTAAAAACAAATTCTTCCCCCTGCTATTCACATCATTCATTAATGGTACAGAATGGCTTGCCTCCTGACTTTTCGGGGGGGGGCAATTTCTTTACTTATCATATTTTATCAGGAACAAAGAGTAGTCTTGTGCCATAAAAGCTTGTCAAAGTCGTAATTACAATTCATTTGTCGGCATTCAGCTGTCTGTCATCTGTTAGCATTTTGAATGCTCTCTGTACATCTTTCTGCATTTGTCGGAATTTGCTTTAATTATTTACCCCTCCTCGATCATCCATTACTGATTGCTAACTGCTTTCGTGCCTCTCTGCCGCTGGTTTTTCTGGCCTTGTATCAACATTGCTCGTAACCTTCAAGCCGTTCCAGGCAAGAAATGTTGATGGCGCTTATTAACATTTTCATTCTGCAAATTTATGAAAATGCCCTTGTTTACACAAGGAACGAGAATGTTTATCTGCACAACCAATCTGCTTGCACAGCCTGCCAAAACACAGGAGGAAGTTTGGTTAAGCCACAAGAATGGGGTTGGGGAACTAAGGGGTTTTATGCAACAGTAATGGTGTTCTACTGAGTCGGTGCTTAGTTTTGAAATGTAAGACGGACTACAGCTCAAGCTTGATGGGGAAGTCAGAGCCCTCCTGACTTTGGAATTTAGCTCCTTTCTTCAAATCCAAACTTTGTGGATAGTCACTGGCCTCTCATGGGACCCTGCCACCTAACATAAACAACAAGAACCTTATATGCATAAAGTGCCAAGGGGCACGTCTGTCTCAAGCTAAGGTCCTTAGAAGAAGTTTGATACTTTATCTCCATCTCCACCAGTGTTCTATTTCTACTGGTAGACTGATCTCTGGGTGGCAAGGGTGCCACTTAGGCTGCAATACCTACCTGCCTATCTTAGGAGCCAATTATCAGGGGCCAAAGTCCCTTTGACTCTCCCAATAAAATATCCGAGGAAGCCAGGGCCCCCCAAACTGATGGCCATTGCCATTCAAATGGTGTGTGCACACCACACCATGCAATCGATTTTGCAGGGTGGGACTTACCGGGGCAACCCCAATATTTTATTCAAATTGGCACCCCTGCCAGCCAGCCAGCTGATCCCAAAGCCACTTAGCTTACCAGGCCCTATAAAGCCCTAACTTCAAAGCTTCCTCTTCATATATCACAGAATTGCCAAAGTATCCCAATTAAGGTTCCCTGATAAGCATTAAACTCTCCAGCCACAAATACTGAAACATTCAGACAAGTTGTGACATTCAGCCTGGATCCAGCACTATAGGACTAACGGGCAGAGGAAGTGCAACCAATAACACTCAAGGAGATGTCTAAGGTAAATAATGGCAACTATCAGAAGACCTACATTATGTTGGAGCCCGAATTATGCTTAGCTTAATATTCTAACCACCGAATCTCATTATGCCTTTACCTGCTATAAGGTGCTTCTGAATGCAAACACCTTTCTCTTCTGTAGGTGCCTGAAGCCCATGATCAAGGCCACCCGGTCTGCTTTTCGATAAGAAAAGTAGGCAAAGCTATTTAACACTGGCTGAGTTTTAGATAATGCTAACATATATTTAGTTCTGTGCTATGGTATGTGATTGCTCCCCCCACTGCAACTTTTGAAAAACCCTGTTGGCTACCAATAAATTGTCAACTACTATTTCAAACACCCACACACCTCAGCTGCTGCCTAGTACCCTGCCACCTACCCAAAGAGGAACAAACGGAGGGATTTAAATGCTGTTGTCGTCTCATTTCCCTTGCAAACCAGCCAAATGAAAGCACGTATTGAAATGGGCAACCCACCCAACATATGACTGTGGTGCCATAAAGTTCTAATATTTAAGTGCTTTGCGGTTCTGTGACTTTTAAAGCCAAGCTGGAAATGGCTCTGGCTATACAGCTGTGCAGTATAGCCATTCACCAGGGCTATAATCAAGATCCAGGAATAGGCACAATTACACATCCAGGAATTAGGAGTACCTGCTTAAAATTATCAACTCTGGTGGAATTGTTAGGTGCTGGTTATGACCTATAAAGCCCTACACAGCTTAGGCCAAGCTATCTGAAAGACAGTAGTTGGGTTTGGGTTTTGAGATCTTCAGGACAGGCCTTTCTCTTGGTCCTGCCACCCTTACAGGCACACTTGGGGGACATGGGATGGGATGCAGGAGAGGTCCAGCAGGTAGCACTGAACATTTGGATTGTTCTGCTAGTGTACAACCTGTGAGATACCCCAGAATGTAGCTCTGCCTCTAGGATGGAAGAGGCACATTACTCAATTTGGCTTCCTTAACTCCATCTCCCTCTGTGGGGTGTGAGAATTAGAGCAGACCTGACCATTCCTCTCCTACACATTGTCCGAAGGACGGTTAAGTCCAGTCAAAGGCAACTATGAGGTTGCGGCACTCATCTTGCTTTTTAGGCTGAGGGAGCTGGCGTTTGTCCACAGCCAGCTTTCCGGGTCATGTGGCCAGCATGACTAAACTGCTTCTGGAGCAACGGGACACCATGACGGAAACCAGAGTGCACAGAAATGCCGTTTACCTTCCCATGGCAGTGGTACCTTTTTATCTACTTGCACTGGGGTGCTTTTGAACTGCTAGGTTGGCAGAAGATGGGACAGAGCAGTGGGAACTCACCCTGTCACGGGGATTCAAACTGCCAACCACTTGATCAGCAAGCCCAAGAGGCTCAGTGGTTTAGACCACAGCGCCACCTACATCCCTTGTGTGGAGTAAAAGTAACTTAGCAGGACAGGCTCTGAGAATGTGTGAATGGCTATAGTTGGTTCTGTTGTGATTTAATATTTGTATGTAACTTCTCCAACAATGCAGATGAGCTTACAGTGGCTCATGACATGACAATAAGAAAACATTAGAAGATAACATTTAAATAACATTTCCATCAATGTAACAATATGCAGAAACAAATCAGGAAAAAAAGAGGGTAAACCATTAATGAAGTTCAACACAAACGTATACAAAATAATTCAAAGTATGGGAGGCATGTGCTAGTTTTTCATTTTGAACAATGCCATTGAGCCAGATGGTGGTGGTGGTAGACTAGGTCAACTCAAAGACACCTTTCAAACCATGAACACAAACCCATAAAGAAAATTGTGGTCTATGAAACCAATCCATGTGCATCCAAGGGGAGGCAGCTTCATTTTACTTAAGAGCTGCCCTCATGGTGGAATGAATTGTACCTTTGTCATTCCACCCCCACAAAACTCAGCAAAGACTGAGACATGTTCTTCGGACCCTTGTACACTCCACCTCTAATGGCCAAGGCCCAAGGGCACTTGTTTCTGCCCTTTGTCAAATGTAGGAAATCTAGGAGTTCCATAATCAGAAGTTATCACCCAGTCAATAAAAAAAGCAAACTGACAAACCCTACCATGGAACGATTATTTGGTAACTCCACCAATAAAAACTCATGATCTGTTGAGCTTCCTCTGTTGGAACACCCCATCAAGATATGTTATCTAAAGATCCTGTAATAAATGTCTCAGCCTGTTGAAACCTCAAAAAATCCCCACTCTCCTAGGCTCTTCTGAGACACCAGATCATAAAATGACATCACTGTGTGATAACTGGCTTGTATTTTCTCCTTCTATTTGGTCCCCACACTACAAATTGCTCAGACAGGCAGCATTGCAATGATTAGCGATGTTCAATCACTTTGGAAGCTACAGAATGTATGATAAAGCTTGTCAAATCTCAAAGAGTTGATCATTTTCAGAGATGCCAGGAAAGTCTGCTGGACTCTAGCCCAGGTATGAGGGTTGGGGCTTCATAATGCATTTCTTAAAGCAGAGATGAGTATTTAAATCTGAAGCACAGAATAATTCCTGTCTCATCTATCCACCTACTTACCAAACTCTCCCACCCACCAAACCCTCCCTCACCCAACCTCCCACTTCCCTTTTAAATTTCATTATGACTCATCACTGTTCTGAAAATCTCTTCTGTGTCTCACCCCTAGTGCAATGGATGCGGTGCAGCCTACATACAATAAACTCCTTCATTTCATTTCCCAACATAGCCAAAAAGATTTTACCCATCTTCTGAGCCATGCTTGTTCTTATATCAACCACCTCTGGGGCCATTTCATACATTATACCGTACTTTTGGGCTGACAGTTAGAATTGCAAAGTGAGAATGTGTCAACCAAAGGCACAACTGAGGCAAGGTTAAATATTTTTCAATCCTATTGATTTCAGTGACAGAGATCTAAGCATGTGCTTAGCACCTCCATTGAAATCAATGGGATTTTGCATGCTTAACTTTGGCAAGTATTTTAAAACACATATATTGCACAGTTACATTCACCATGGAGTCATGCTTATCTATAGCTCCCTGTTGAGAGTGTACTTGCTGGAAAACTTGTGTTTACCTTTGCGTAATATGTGAAATAACTTACAGTGGACAACTTGAGTTTCAGGAATGTAACCAGTCCAGTAAAAGTAACACATAAAGTAAAGAGAATATATCCTTGTTGTCCAAGAACAGGGCAATATATTTGCAATGACGTTGTTTTTCTTATCCCAGTTATTATGCCAAACGGACAGACCAGAAAAATAAAACAAAGCACAAATGTTGGTGTTTCGTGTCGTAAAAATCACTGAAGTACAAATTTTGTCTCCTCATCTGTTTAATTGCATTAGTCCTGCCACTCTTGACACACATTGCTATGTCAGCATCATACATGGTTTTTTTTGTTAGTGGACACATCTTGCCCATATTAGAAAATAAATGGGATTTAAATAAATCAAATGAGAAATTGTTTTAAGAGGCTAACAAGAGAGACAAACGAGAACCTGACAGAGTCAAAACAGAAATAGCAACAAGGAAGCTTGTCTTCCTCATCTGAGATGATTTTTCTAAAATTAAACAACTTCTCTCTACAGCTCAAGAGCAAGTAGATATTTATGACAAAGATTGCTGAAATACATTTCCTGTGCATGTTCACTTGACCCAGTCACTCAATTCTTCAGGACTTCAGAGTGATTGTGGTCTGATCTCTTAAAACAGGGTCATCTTCAAATAACATGAGGAAGACACAGAAGGGCTAGGAAGCCATAAACAACGATGAGCCCATTTGCCTTCTGTTCATTAGTTTATTTAATTAAAGATAAATTAACATAGTTTTCACTCACCATCAGATGGTATGTTCCAAGAAGTCCAAGGAGAAGGGGACACAGGCAACTCCTTTGGACTATAGGAAATCCTGAGATGAGCGTCCCGGGGCAGCAGGGTCAAGCTGTCACAGCTTGGCTTTGCTGAGAGCAGCCTATATCTTCTGGGGAAATTGTGTTTGTGGTGATGGGTGGGAGCAGGCTAAGTACTCATCCCATGTCACAATCCAGGTTGGCTTGCCTCATGATAGGCTCCACTCTGAGGGAACTCAGCTCCACCTATTCTGCATTCTCCAGCAGCCTCATAACCTGGTCTGAATCCAGGGAGACCGAGAGAGACGTGCTTCCTTCCACTGTTGATTAAGTTCTTCACTGGGAAAGACACCAGAAAAAGGGAAGCAGATACACTGACTGATAGGCTTTCTTGAGAGGTATCCTCATTCTCGTTATCAGCTGTGCATGCACCAAGGAACTTTTGAAGGTCATGACTTCCCCCAAATAATCCTGGAGAGCAGGAAAAAATGGGCATCGAGAGGCTTTTAGAAGTTTCTCTTATGCGTGTGAGGCCCCGGAACTTAACCGCTGCCTAAGTGTGGAGGGGACGGGATGCCTGTAAATACAAAACAAGTTTCTATGAAAACCCAACGCTAAATGAGATATAGTCATAAAGCATCCACACAATTCCCAATATAAAAACACAATATCCCAATCTATCCATTACAGAGAGCAGTACCCCATTTTTTAAAAAAATAAATAAATGTAGGCCACCTGAAGCAAATGAACCTTTAAAGCCTTTCTTAAGGGCTGGACTGTGCTGAACTCCCAGAGATTATCTAGCAATGAGTTCCAGAGCTGTGGGACCACCACAGAAAAGCCCCTCTCCCTTTGTGCAACCATCACAGAAAAGTCCTGCCAGTTGCACTTATCTAGATTGCAGGCAGATGAGCAGGTTCCTAATGAGCAAGTAGGATGGATTCAGGTAGTCCTTCAGGTAACTTGGGCCCAAACCTTAAAAATTAAAACCAACACTTTAAACTGGGCTCAGAATGGGACCACAGTCAGCATAAGGACAATGTCACATATCTCTAGTTAGGTTCCCAGAGTCTATTACAATGTGCTTTTGTGCAGTGCCAGACGAGGACATAAGGGACCAGAGTTCTAGCCCCAACTTGACCATGAAGCTCATTGAGTGACCTTGGACCTGTCACAATCTCTCAGCCTAATTTGGGGGAAGAATTTGGGGAAGAACTATATAATCCACCTCGAACTCTCTGGAGGAAAGGTGGGATATAAATGAATCAAATTAATTACAGGTAAAGGACCCCTGGATGGTTAAGTCCAGTCAAAGGCGACTATGGGTTTGTGAGGCTCATCTTGCTTTCAGGCCAAGGGAGCTGGCGCTTGTCCACAGACAGCTTTCCGGGTCATGTGGCCAGCATGACTAAACCACTTCTGGCACAATGGAACACTGTGACGGAAACCAGATCGCATGGAAAGGCTATTTCCTTTCCTGCCACAACAGTACCTATTTATCTACTTGTACTGGCATGCTTTCAAACTGCTAGGTTGGCAGGAGCTAGGACAGAACAATGAGAGCTCACCCCATCACAGGGATTCAAACCACCAATCTTCTGATCAGCAAGCCCAAGAGGCTCAATGGTTTAGACCAAAGTGCCGCCCGTGTCCCAATTTTAATAAATAAAATTATTTTATAAATAATAATTAATAAAAACAAATAGTACAATTTGGGGTGGAGCCAGGTGGCTTTCTCTCTTTTCCTTTTATCATTTGATTGAAGTACGGCTCATCTCTGTCACTGTGGCATCCAGTCTTTATTGTCAGATGACACCATGAACACTGAACATTCTCTAGTTATCAGAAAACTAAGCTTCAGAAATAAATAAACAAAATCAACATGGACTGCTTTGCTGTTGTGTGACCTTGGGCAAGTACTTGAGTCTTTGTGTGCCTCGTTTTCCAATCTGTTTAATGTTGGTAATAGCACCTTTCTATCTCGCAAGAGAGCTAAGTAAATAAACAAACTCAAGGCCACAAGACACTCCTATCCCATAGTAATAGGCTACAGGTAGGAATTAGAAACTAAGATGCTGGTAGTTTACTTCACGTCTTAACAAAGTTATCCAAGGTAACCTTGCACAGCAGCTTTGAACATTTCAGTGCTGTTTGACCAATTAGAATTAAGGGCTGTAATCTGTGCTGCATTCAATGTGGTGGATTTGATTCCTCAGCATTTTATCTGACACATTATCTAGGGGTTGCAAAAGGAAACATTACAGCTGCCTCACCAACCTGGTGCCCTCTTGATATTTTGGATTATGATTTCCATCAACACAGCATGATGGTTGGGGTTGGTGGAGTTGTAGTCCAAAGCCTCTGTGATTATTTCAGCTAAATGGGCATTGAAACACGTTTGTTTTTTCATCATTTCGGCGTGTGAAAGGAACTTTTCTTTTTTATGGAGTTCATCAAATTTACACAGCTATTTAATGAGAATAATTGACCTTAGGAGTAAGTCACCTGGCAGTAAAGTGGATTCTATTGTGTGGGAGCCGCTGTTTACTTGCTTCAAAGATCTATTCATAATCTGGAAGCCTTATACCATTAACCCCATCAACAACTTGCTTAACAGCATACAAAGCCCATTGTGTAGTTGATGACCATCATTTAGACAGGGAGCTTTCTACATAGCTCCCAAATCAGAAAATGATGGTTGCTGTTTAGAAACGCTTTGGTATGAACCAGGATGTTCAATGCAACCCATGCATATGTCTATTAACAATTTTTAAGAAACCCATCTTAAATTATTACACAAGCAACTTACCACTTTTTTTCCTGGTAGCAACATGATTACTTATAGGAAAAAACAGGAAATAATTTGGTCATCTATGCATCACACAATAGAAACAGAATGTAAGGACAAGTGCTGAGAAACTTAGAGAGTACAAGATCTGGGTGTTTCTGTTGAAACATGACACTCTTTTATAAAATACTCCCACCAAATATGCGTATAAGGGTTCTGGTAAAATTTGACACATTAATCTTCTGTTCTGGGGGAAGGGATGGAAGGGGGGAAACCAGTTGTTTGGATAATGTTGATAATGTTTATGTTCATGCCTCTGTTCCTGCTATTGGAAAGTAATAAAATATATTAAAATAGAAACACTTTGGTGTGACAAACAGATAACTAATAGAGAGATTTGTGAAAATGTGACCTTTTTATTTTTTTTTGCAGTCTGTCCCATTTTTCTAATTGCTCGGGAATGCATAGCAGAGGTAGTCAACGTGGTGCCTTCCAGATGTTAGACTGCAGAACAGCTCCCATCTTCCTCAACCATTGACCATGCTCTCTGCGGATCATGGAGCCCAGCAACATCTGGAGGGCACCATGTTGCCTATCCCACTTCATAACATTGTGTCAGCAGCATGAATTGGGGGTGGGCACATGTAGGCTAGGGTCACAGCATCACAATTTATGGGTTACAGCCCACAGCATATGGCAAAGCGTATAGCAAGGATCTAGCTCTTAGGTAGCCTGACTTCTGGCTGATCAACCATCCCAGCCAAGACATCAGGTTGACACCTAGAGCAGTAGGAGGCATATATTAGTACTGTGGGCCTATCAGTTTACCTGGGTGTGTGGCAGACCTCCCTGCCTCTGAGTTTGACCGGGGCCATGAAACAACACCCTTTAGGGACAGTACTGGCAGGATGTATGTCCTAGAAGTGGACCAGTAGGAGAAGGTTGTAGGAATCCATCTCCCATCAGACCCAGCCAGCATAGCCAGTGGCCAGGAATAATGGAAGTTGTAATCCAACAACGCCTGTACTTGGTGAACTATTTAGGAAATGGGCTTTCTAATTGTATATCCCAGACAAGACTGCAAAATGACATTCATTTCTCACTGTGTTCCCTTTGCTCCTTCTCCCCTCTATGGAGTAGGAAGAAAGGTAGAACTGCACTGGATCCAGCAGCTTACTAAGCCTCAAAGAGTTGACTGGTGATTACAAAAGACCTTTGTTGCTTCTTTCAAGATCTCCAGAAGAATCCCAATCAATGAGACCACTAGCTATTTTAAACTGGTTGTGGACAGGACTGGTGAATGAGTCTTTACCCAGAGGCATCATAGAGGTGAGCCAAAAATTTAAGAGATAATTTTACCAAGAGGTCTGGCATGATACTACTAACTGCTTGCCTCCCACCACAAATCGCCAACTAAACTTTCCAAAACAATCTGATCGCAACAGGAAAACGTGCTGATGTCCAATCCACATGGATTAACTTTCTCCTTTTTTCTGAATGACTAGCCAAGTGCACCTAGGATACAGTGTGATACAAAGCAATGTGGCATTAAAGAATCTGGACAAAGTACAGCAGATGATTCAGGCCCTCTTCCCCTAGGAGCTCATGTGCCAGCTGTGCTCAGGGACTCACAGCACTTGGGAAATTGTATGCTCTCAAGTATGAAGAGCACAGGGTGACTGTTTTCATAAATCCATCATACAGAATTTTGCTAACATAAAGTATATTCCCTGTAAGAGCATATTTAGTGCATAAATGCAAGTCTTTGAAAGCCCAAGGCCATTCCATGAACTGAAGGGCTTTTGATCTGTTGCAGGAGGGAGATGTTGATCAATTCCCAACTCCTCTGCTTCCCTCTTATGCCTCTTAAAAATCTGTTCCAGAAGTTTTGGGGACACTCCAGAACAACATGGAAAATGGGTGGGGGGAGAGATAAGGAAATTACCTTATCTTCCATCTGCAGAGCCTGTTACTAGATCAAACACCGTTCTGCAAATGGAATGATTTCTTCAGTTTGCAACCAATATCCTGGGGCTCACCAAGGTAAATGATCTCAGCATGGAGCGTGAATTTTATGAAAGTGTCCCCCTTCTCATTTGTTATGCAAGTGTGTCCTGACTCATAGCAATTTCCATACTCCAGAAGAGGTGATGGCTCAAACAAGATGGTGGGAGGAAGACTCAGGTCTCCTTAAGCCATCTTTGTTCTGGTGTGAGGTCAGGACCCTGGACAGCCCCACAGACAACAGTTCTCCAGTTGAAAGCAGAAAGCACAAGCTGCCATAATGCTGTCTTGCTGCAACTTGCAGGACATTACAGTCTAGCCTGGAGGACCAAGAGAGGTCCACCTTCTGAGTCCTGCAACATACCAGTTAAAGGCCCAGTCTTCTTTGACACAGCTGTTGACTCCCTCTAGGCAGAAGAGTTTGAAGCTGAAGGGACATGGGTCATAGATACTCTTGACCTTCAGAGGATTTGGCAGTTCATTCCTTAACATCTACAAAGGTTCCAGCCAGGTGAGGAATCTAGTGCTAGAGCATCCATCTTCTCCTTGGAGGCATAACTAACACTTTGAGACTCTGAATCAAAGGGTTAAAGGCCGTCCTAATCATGATTCTCTGCTGGAGAGGAATGCCAGCCCAATGTCAACCCTAAAGGGAAGTTAAAATAACAGGACATTATCCTGCTCTTGCTATACAAAGCACAAGGAATGGAGACTCTTTCAGTACTTGGATGCAGCAATACATTGGGCCATGACAAACCTACTCAAGGCTTCTGCTCCACCCATTAGTCCATCTATGCACTCATTCCCACCCAACACATACAGCCTTCTCCTCCTCAGGACCTGTCGTGGGACTACCATGGGATGAGTCTGCTTGAACCAGACTTGAGAGAAAAAGAAGGGGCCAAGAACTGGGACTCCCTCCGGCAGTTAATAGACTGAGAGTAAGAGGGAGCTAGGCTGGCCATGTGCCCTACTATACCAAGGACAGTCCACTATTTGAAGGTCTTGTCCTAATCCAGTTTAAACAACCTTAAAATGGGAAAGTAGGAAGGTCAACCATTAGCAGTTGAATTTAGCACAATCTGGTCACAGCATTCCTCCTTATGGCAAGATGTATTGTCTTTCTTACATAAATTAGAGTGATACTTTCTAAATTTGCATCAGTATGTTTAATCTACTGTAAGTACATTTTATGTGACTGTGTACCCTCTTTGGCACTGTCATTGATGGTGTGTGCCTCTTGGGGTGTTTGTGCTTGTTTACTCAAAAGGTGGTGCAATGGGCCACCTCTCCTCCCTTCACAGTCTGCTTAGCAACAGTTACCTAGTCTCTCTCTCCCCACCCCTCTCTCGCCTATTTTCTTGAATATAATTTGTTTTAAACACATTTTAATATTTTATTTTTCATTTGCTGTAACTTACCATAGGATCTTATGGTAATTGGAATGCAGTGGAACCTCGGGTTACATATGCTTCAGGTTACATACGCTTCAGGTTACAGACTCCGCTAACCCAGAAATAGTGCTTCAGGTTAAGAACTTTGCCTCAGGATGAGAACAGAAATCGTGCTCCGGCGGCACGGCGGAAGCAGGAGGCCCCATTAGCTAAAGTGGTGCTTCAGGTTAAGCACAGTTTCAGGTTTAGTACGGACCTACGGAATGAATTAAGTACTTAACCTGAGGTACCACTGTAGTTTATTGTGACAAGAAGGAGAAGAAGAAGAAGAAGTCACATGACTTTGTGCACAGGGATCAGGAATAAATCCACTGTTCAAAGCTGATTAAAATAACAGCAAAAGCACATTTGATGCTCAAGAAATAGTGATGGCCACCAACTTGGATGCCTTTAAAAGAGGACTAGAGAAATTCACAGAGGCTGTCAATGACTGCTAGACACAATGACTGTGTTCTACCTCCACTGTCAGAGGCAGCATGCATTTGAATGCCAGTTGATCACAAATCAGGAAGTGCTGTTGCACTTAGCTCCTTCCTGAGGACTTCCATAGGCATCTGGTTGGCCACAGTGAGAGCAGGAAGTTGGACCAGGGGGGTCATTGGGCTGTTCCAGCAGACTCTGCTTATGCTCTGAAGATCTGAATGTAGGGCAAATGGTACTTCATAAGGCACAAGGTTACATCCCTGACAAGGATGGTACATAACACACCACTGCCTGAACCAAATAATCTTGTTTTGGGTTTATAATGTTATGAGAAGAATGTAAACTTTCACTTGCCCGTGTCACTTTTCATCTTAACACTGCATATTTGTCTAAGACATCCGCATGCCTGCATTTTCTGTTATATAAATCTCAACATGCAAATATGGAAAGTCTGACATTTGGGAGAGCAGCTCTGACAGCCAACGGGAATTAAAAATAGAATGCAGAGGTATTTAATGTAGAGTAAAATCAGATATAAATGGTGCATGGATACATCAGTCAGCTACTCTGAATCATGAATAGTTTATCTCCTCTTAATCTTTGCATTAAACACAGTTATTGCTTGGTATTTATGATGCCATTAAAATGAGTGTGCACTGTCAAAAATTATTGACATCGGATGAGTCAGATCTTCTCTCTCTCTCTCTCTCTCTGATGTCTGCAGAGAAAGAGTCTTCATTTAGATTGTATAAGATTTGAATCAACAGCTGCTTTGTAGAATTGCCTAAATAATTTGGCCTGTGTGACTCATAGAATCATATGAGTGGCACCCAGAACTGGACACAGTATTCCAGGTGTGGTCTGACCAAGGCAGAATAGAGTGGTACTATTACTCCCCTTGATTTGGACACTATATTATTTCAGTTTTGCATAGTTGTCAATCACTTTCACTTTTCCAAAGCATTCCATAGATCAGGCTTCCTCAACCTTGGCCCTCCAGATGTTTTTGGCCTACACCTCCCATGATCCCTAGCTACCAGGACCAGTAGTCAGGGATGATGGGAATTGTAGTCTCAAAACATTTGGAGGGCCGAGGTTGAGGAAGCCTGCCACAGATGTTCTTCCAATATAGTCATTAAAATATCTGATGCATTGAAAAACAAACAAACCTCCAAAGCAACTTGCAATGAGATGCATGAATGAGAGGTGTCAATCAAGTCTACTACTGGATGTGCTATGGCAAAACAAAAACAGCTGCACTGAACATGCAACCATAAAGCTCACAGTTGGAATGATCAGGAGAAATTACCACTTTGTCCACAATAAAATACATTGTCAGCTTTCGGCACAGTTTCTGTTATTCCAGTTCTGTGCGGAGAATTATTTTTATTACTGATTTTTAGTTTTCTCACACAAACAGTAGAATAAAGAAATAAAAACACTGGATGGGTGTCACCCTCCAAATTGCCATCTGTGTTAGTGGTACACATTTATCAGACATGACTTGAAACTCAGTGGTAGAAAAGACAAAGTGATGAATTGGGAGATTATAAACAAACATTTTTTTCTTCATGATTGTACACTGAAGAAATAACTATCAGTTCAGGTGACTGATATGGCTTCCCTCAGGTCTTCTCTTGCCCATTTGGTCTAGGGAGCTACTTACTAACAACGCCACAGTCTTAACTTGATTAAGCTTCAGTTTATTGGTTCTCATCCACTGCTACACCTGCAGATGTAAAGGAGAAACAGAGCTGTGTATCACCAATATATTGCTGACAACACACTCCAGAACTTTGGATGACCAGTACCGAGGTTTCATGTCGATGTTAAGCAATTGGATGTGGGTGTGTAAAAGAAGAACTCCACACTTAAGGCTGCATAGGCTGAACAGAACTCCCCAAGCACCAGCCTCTAAATATTGTCATCCAATGGGATGGGAACCACCATGAATCAGTGCCACCTACTCCCAATTCAGACAGACTCTGAAGAAGAATACCATGGTTGAAGGTATCAAAAGCCACTGAGAGATCAAGGAGGGACACTCTGACTGTCTCTCTTCCAGCAGAGGTCATTGAACAGATGAGCAAGGCAGCTTCCATTCCAAAACCAGTCTAAATCCCAATCGAAATGAATCTAGAAAATTGGTTGCACCCAAGAGAGCCTGGATATGGCCCCACAACCGTGCACTCAAGAAGGGAACATTACCAACTCAACAAATCATGTTGGTTTTCTGAATCCTGGAGGGATTCCCATAATCCAGGCCGGCGGGGACCACTCCCTCTTACTTGAAAGCATTAATAACCTCTCTGGCTATCCCTTCCTTGGTCAACCATAATGGAGAAGAGATAAGAGCTCAAATGATTGCCTATACTGGGCCAAAACCTAGGCCATTTCCTCAAGCTTTACTAATGGAAACTCATCCAACACAACAGGGCTAGACAGTGCTCTGGACTACAGTGCTCCGACTTCAGATTTTAACCTGAATGTGAGAATAATTTTGGGGTTTATAAACCTCACTTCTTTCAACTAAGCTGGATGAGGCTCTTATGTTCCTAGCCAAGCTTGAGCTCAGCAGCTTCGCTGGCATTTCTAATGAACAGTATTTATTGTTCCAACCAACACAGTCATTAGAATAGCCTGAAGTATGTATAAAGTCTCCCCAGGATCTCCCCTTAAGGAAACGTCAAGACGCAGCAACTGTGTTTGTTAAATGGGGACCAGTGCAACAGTCACTTTTAGCAGCATTTAAATGCACATTTTCATATATTTTTATCTTTTAATCTACCATATTTTATTGCAGTGAAATTTGTTTTTATCGAAGCTGTAGCACATAGTGAGCCCTTAGGGGATGGGCAAAATGATAAATCTAACTGCATAAAATGAACAAATTATAAGGGAAACTAGGTAGGTAAAAACAAGTTAAATGGACTGTGCTTGATGCGTTGGCCACCTCTGAAATTGAAACAAGAAGGCCCATTGATTATTAACGAGAATACATAGCTGAATATAGTTCAAATATGAAAAGAGTCCCCATTCCCCAGACCCTAGCAGCAGCCTAAAATGAGGAAACTAAGCTATCCCTTTATGTGTTGTTTTTTTCTGTATAGCCTTTCAAACAAATGTACAGCCATGCGACCAACTGGATGCCAGATATTGTCTGTTAAGTAATGTAAAATAAGTTTAGTTAAACAGAAAGTATGGCACATTCCACCATGTTGTTCCAGTTAGCCTCACTTCCTGTTCCCATCTTTCAGATTTACAGGTTTTTCCAGAACTACAAATCAAGCTCCTTTCCTGTTAAGAAAATCAAATTATATAGATCAGGGGATTTCTTCTTCTTCTTCTAGCAAGCAGGTTAGAAGTAATATCACACCATTTTAATATAGTCATAGTCAGTTTATTCCTACCCCACATTTTCCCCAAATATGTTTATGCGCAAAGAAAATTAACAGCTTGTTATACTAATGCGTGCCCTTGATGCATAATAAAAGTTCCCATATGACTGCACAATAATAACATTGCAGTAACAAAACACTAAGAACTCAGCAATTAACAGATCATTTAAAACACACCAAAAAGTGAGCATGATACTTACCAATAGGTACGTTAAGAAATTTCAGTGCATTCACATCCCAGAGTAGCTCCAAGACTGTGACCTTAATGCCTAACAAGAACCCCCCCCCAAATCCCCCACTTTTGATATTTAGACCAGAACTAGAAAAATAGATACAGCCTATGTATCCAGCAAGTATCTAGTGTGACCCTTAATCTTGCTCTCTATTCCCTTCCCCCAGTTATGGACATCTGTTCTTCCTTAGAGCATATACACTTCAGATACCTGTAGAGTGGCAACATGCTTGATAAGCTACGAGTAGTGACCCTCTCATGGGAACAACCCTCCCTTCCTGGCAAGCTTTATGATGTTAGGAAGGGGATTAACATGGATAACAGTGTCGATAGTCTTGTCAACCCACAGGACTGAAGTGCAAAGTGAGTCTAGCCAAATTTTCCAGGCACAACTGAGCAGAAAATGGACTGATGCAACCTTCAGCTGCAACCCAAAAGTTCATTAATATATTGCTTTTCTCCACTTAGGCTCCAAGGACCATAGGAGCCCACTCCTAGGGGCCGTGGGGGCTTCGCCCTCCGCAATACAATATTTGAGGGGGCGGGACCCCCACAAAGTTGATGGACATTCCCATTCAAATAGTGTGTGCATCATGTGATCGATTATGCAGGGCAGGGTTTACCTGGGCCACCACAATAGTTTATTCAAGTTGGCACCCCTGATGAGGACACTTCACAGAGTTTGGTTGACAAAGACAGTATGGGACAAGGGGCTTCCTCAGCAAACATCTTTGCAACAACTACACAGCCATAGGTAAGAAAGGTAAAGGACCCCCGGACAGTTAAGTCCAGTCAAAGGCAACTATGGGGTGCAGTGCTCATTTTGCTTTTCAGGTTGAGGGAGCCAGCCTTTGTCCACAGACAGCTTTCCGGGTCATGTGGCCAGCATGACTAAACTGCTTCTATGCACAGAAACGCTGTTTACCTTCCCTCCACAGCAGTACCTATTTATCTACTTGCACTGGCGTGCATTCTAACTGCTAGGTTGGCAGGAGCTGGGACAGAGCAACAGGAGATCACCCCATTGTGCGGATTCAAACCTCTGACTTTTTGACAAGCAAGCTCAAGAGGTTCAGTGGTTTAGACCAGTGGTTTAGACCACCCGCTCCCCATAATCGCACAACCATGTGAGAAATAGTCACATGAACTTCTTCTATTTTATTTTTTTTAATCTTTAGGATAATGATAAATAGTTATACAATGCCAATATTGTGTGGGTGGACAAATAGATACATCTGAAGAAGCAGAAATTAATCTATGGAGACTTGTACCATAATAAGTTGGTTAACCTTTAAGATGTCACAAGTTCCTTTGTTGATGTGTGTGGGTTTGTGTGAACTTCTAATGGTGACTTTGTGCTCAGTAATGATTGTATGAAGCCATCCTGAATTCCTGTAGTTTATATCAGTTGGGTAGTTCAGACCCACACATCCTTGGCAACACACACACACACACCAATACACACAATGTAAGAATGAGGGAGGGAGGTCCAAGAGCCTTCATTCCAGTCCTTTCCTTTCCCCCTTTTTTTTTTTTTTGGCACATTTTCTCACCAGGAAGGGACACACTCCTTTCTGCTGACCAGACACTGGCAGAAAGGAGGAACCACTGTCCCATCTCCTTATAAATACAGATACATACAGAAGGATGAATCTTGGGCAGGCTAGTCAACTTCCATAGCAGCTAGGAATATATGAAGCTGCCTTATAATGAGCCACACTCTTGATCCATCTAGCTTGTTATTGACTACACAGCTTGGCAGTGGTTCTGCAGGTTTTCAGACCGGGGTCTTTTCACAGACCTACCTGGAGATGCCAGGGAACGAAACTGACACCTTCTGCTTGCAAAGCAGATGTTCTATCACTGAGTTGCAGCCCTTTCAATAGAGTTTTACTGTATGTATCTGATGAGGAAATAGGTTTTCACTGTCAGGAAGGGAGGGTGTACCAAAAGACCTTTCTTTAAGGGCCCACAAAAAATAAAGCCAGGTCTGTGTCACTGACTTACAAAAAGCTCTTCAATATTCAATATGGGGTTTACAAAGCATTCCTTCAAATGGGGGTCTATGATATGTATGGAGGGTGGGGCTGCTTTTCTGCACTCATTAAACAGACATGCCAATAGCCCAGGGCTTCTGCAGTCGGTCTCTTGCTCCAGACCTCTTTTGCAGCAATAAAGAATAATAATGATGAACATGCTTTGGAATTTGCTTTTTTTTCTTTCCCCAAAACAAATATTGAAGTTTCGACAGATCATCATGGGGCCTGATGAGACATTAAAGTGCCACCTGAACCAGATTTCAATTTCTTTTTAAAGCAAAGAATTATTTCTTTTCCACATCCCACTATATAACTCAAATGAAATCAGAAAGGCCATTTCTAATTACCTTCAGACACAATTCAGATGAACAGGATTGCTGATGCATCTGCCATTTTCCAGCTAAAGAGAGGGTAGGTAGCTTTTGGTGCAGAATCATGCTAGCACCAGATACCATTTTGTGTTGATGATACAATATATATATATATATATATATATATATATATATATATATATATATATATATATATATATATGCAGGTTTTGGTGTTTTCGGGTATCTTCCCGTGTAAGAGTTGGGGTGTCTAGGCGACGTTTCGACGAGGTCTCACTCGTCATCTTCAGGCTGGTGCTTTCGGCTTCTTGTTACTAGAACAGAGCAGGATCTCAGTGTTTGAGTTCCTATAAATACTGTTGAGGGGGTGTGGTGTATAGCCTCCAACGTTCTGGGCAGAGAGGAAGTTCCCAGGTTATTGTGCCTTTTCTTCTTTTGTTCATTAATTACTTGAGGGATATCTTGAGTGATTTCTTGAGTGATATTCTGAGTACCACTTAGGAGGGTCATTAGGTGTGGATTAGTTGCTAAAGCTTTCGTGTCTTGACCTCTTGAGCTTGTGAAGAGTTTTTCTGAGTTTTTCTGAGAAGAGTTTTTCTGAGAAGATGGCTGTACTGCACTTAGTTGTGCTCTGGCTTGGCTTCGTGTATAGGGGCGAGCTGTGGTTTTGTGCCCTGTGCCAGCCAGATCTGTGTAGGGATTGCAGGGGGGTGCAGCATCCGGAGGTGCCACTATGGTTTGGCTACTGGATGGTATCTGTAATTTATCTGTGGAGAGGGTCTGGGTTTGGGTCTGGTGTGGTTGATTGGAGATGGCGTTCTGTGTGCCTCTGGTTCTGGTGTCGGTTTTTGTGGGGAGGGCTAATTTCCAGATGTCTGGCAGGCGGGACGTGTCGTCACGCTTGTTCATGTTGTGAGGGTGTTTCTCTATCTCGATGGCTTCCATGATTATTCTCTTGTGGTGATGTTCCATGTTAAAGAGCAATTTGGAATCTGCAAAATTAATTTCGTGTCCTGTTTCTTTCATGTGTTGGTAAAGAGAGGAAGTTTTTTCTTCTTTTTTGACGGCATTCTTGTGTTCTGCGATACGTGCATTTATTCGTCTGTTTGTTTGTCCAATGTACGTGGCTGGGCAGACTTTGCAGGGTATTTCATAGACCCCTTGGTTTTCTAACTGGATTTTATCTTTTGGGTTTCTGAGGATATTGGCTATTTTTTGGTTGGTGCAAAAGGCTGTTTTGATATTGTGTTTATGGAGGATTTTGCTAATTTTATCTGTGGTGCCCTTGATATAAGGAAGGAGGGCCATGCCATTGTTTTCTTCTGTGTCTTGGTTTTTGGGGGGTGTTTCTTTTTGGATTAGCTTCGTAACCCTGTTTTGCTGGTATCCGTTGGCGATTAACACATTTGAGAGATTCTGTAACTCAGTTGTCAAGTGGTCTTCGTCAGCCAGGCGTTTGGTTCTGGAGATGAGAGTCTTGGCTACGGAGTTTATTTGTGCAGGGTGGTGGTGTGATTGTGCATGTAAGTAGCGGTTGGTGTGTGTTTTTTTCCGGTAGATAGTGTGTCCTAGGGAGCCATCAGGTTTTTTGTAGATTAGGACGTCAAGGAAGGGAAGTTGGTTGTTGGCTTCTATTTCCATAGTGAATTGTATTTTCCCGTCCCGTGAAAATCTACGAAAGCAAATATATATATATATATATATATATATATATATATATATATATATGGGGTAAAGGTACCCCTGCCCGTACGGGCCAGTCTTGACAGACTCTGGGGTTGTGCGCCCATCTCACTCAAGAGGCCGGGGGCCAGCGCTGTCAGGAGACACTTCTGGGTCATGTGGCCAGCATGACAAAGCTGCATCTGGCGAGCCAGCGGAGCACACAGAAACGCCGTTTACCTTCCCGCCAGTAAGCGGTCCCTATTTATCTACTTGCACCCGGGGGTGCTTTCGAACTGCTAGGTTGGCAGGCACTGGGACCGAGCAGTGGGAGCGCACCCCGCAGCGGGGATTCGAACCGCCGACCTTTCGATCGGCAAGCCCTAGGCGCTGAGGCTTTTACCCACAGTGCCACCCGCGTCCCATATATATATATATATATATATATATATATATATATATAGCCATAAATTCTGCTAGCCACAATGACTATGCTGTGCCTCCATAACCAGTGGCAGAAATTCTTTTGAATGCTGGTTGCTGAAAACTGCAGCAGGGGAGAATGCTTCTGTGCTCGAATCCTGCTTGTGGGTTTCCCATAGACATCTGCTTGACCACCAGAGGCTGCAGCTTGTGATAGTGATGTGGGGAGCAACACTGCATATGTGATGTCAGGATATTGGGAGCAGTTGGGGGCACAGCCAAACGTGGTGGCTGCCTGGCTTCAATGGTCAATGGCTCCTCCACTTTCTCCTCCTGGTGCCTCCCCAAGTGGGAAGCTGCTTCCACCCTCCTCTTCCTCTGCAGTGACAGCAGGAAGAGGAGCAGGCCACTGGAGCTGCGCTATGCTCAGATCCGTGCTTAGCCTCCTCCACTCCTCAATATAGAGGCCCCCCAGATGTTAGGATATTTCCGTTCCACCTTAAAAGTGAGCAGGCTTTGAGAGTCACAGAGTCTGCGTATTTCCTGTTCACAGGATGTTTATGTTTTCTGTTGCTTTCGTTTCTCTCTCTCTCGATGCCTGAACGCTGAAGCAGGCGGTCATGTTTTTTCTCTGTTCTGACTAACGCAGAATAAACTTATAACTAATGCTCTCCTGCGTGCATCTTTCGCTGTGCATTGCGTGGACAGGCGGAGTCCCCAGATCCCGCGCGGTCCCCCCGTCATGTGGAATAACGACTCATGACAACGTGCTATGGGATTAAATTGGCCACAACTTTATTAAATTTCAAATGTGGGTAGACCTTGGCTCAGGCATTGGGCGATCTCCCTCCCCAGTCCCCAGCTGGGGACCTAGGGAGCATCAGGGTTATCCAGTGTGTGGGGGGGGGGATGGGCCAGCTCTGGAGAACTTATGTTCAAGCAGAGATAGCTGCCCCCGTTACGCCGCTGCCACAGGGGAGAGCAATGACGACCTTTCGGCGTACGGTCAAAGTCTCCCTTCAGAAACCCCTTTAACGGGGGACCCTGGTATCGCCGCCGCAAAGAGGAAGATGGACTAAAGGATTCCGCCCAAGGCCTGATACCTCCAAAGTTGTGACGTTTTGCTACGGGAAAGGCGAAACCTGCCAATGCAGGGAAATTCCTTTCCGGCCCTTTAACAGCGACCTTAACGTAGCAGCGCCCGCATACCTGTGAAGAAAAGTTAACCTGCAAAACCTGTGAAGAAAAGTTAACCTGCAAATAAGACATTAACTGAGGGTGGGTAGGGTGGGAGAAGCTCTGGAGCCAAGTGAGGATTCCCAGGTAAGATCCTCCCTCTATTGTGTGGGCAGGTAATCCCTCCCCTACCTCGCCTGGTATCCTTGGCAACGCTTCCCCCAGGTGGGATTGGACAACTGACTGAGGTAGGCGGAGACCTCCAGGTATCCCACCTGAGGGAAGGCAAACCAAGCCTATGCTGTTGGAGCCGCTCCAGATCTAGGGGCTGTGCGCGTCCACGCAAAGGGCGCCCCCCGTTTTAAGTGGGGAGCAGTCATTATCTGCTGATAGAGCATGCATTAGTTCTGGAATGTCACAAGCTATTTCTGGAGCTCGTGTCACTAATTGCTGATACTGCGTGTCTACGGGAGATCGATGGACGTCCGGAGGCGAGGTGGGGCCATGATGGATTTTGTCTCCCTGGCAGTATCCCAACAACAAAGATATTGAGGAATCTCAAAACAGCTCGGTTCCCAGGAGCTGGCACCCTGTTAGCCACCGGGAGAACAGGATGCTGGACTAGAAGGGCCCCTGGCCTGACCCAGGAAGACTTTTCTTATGTGGAGAACAGAATGTGTTACCTGGGTCTTCCATGAGGAAGGAACACATGTGGAAACTTAAGAATATAGTGAACTGAAACAATTGTGGAGATTCCTGTGACCGACACTCCATTAAAATGTGCACCTCCTGAGAGTAGGGTGGGACTGGGAAATCATTTTCAAATTAAGGGCTTCATTGCCCTTGGATGACTTTTTAGTTGGTGGTGCCAGAGGAAAGTGGGCAGATGAATGGATATTTGCACAGCCTGTCTGTCTGTCTGTCTCTCTCTTTGGCGATTACTCGTAGCCGAGTAAGATTCTACAAACACAGTTTTAACAGTGAGTCTGTGATTGTGGAGGCCAGTTCTGGATCCACACATCTGTCCGTTGTGGGGACATAGGTTTCTGGGTTGGAGTTGATCATGATGAGGGTTTGCCAAGTGTGCCTTCCTCTTAGCGTGTTTCTCCCTTTCGTCCTGATTTTGAGCATCTTCAAAACCCATGACACCTTTGGTAAAGGCTGTTCTCCAACTGGAGCACTCACAGGCCAGTGTTTCCTAGTTGTCAGTGTTTATACTACTTTTTTTAGATTTGCCTTGAGAGAGTCTTTGAACCTCTTTTGTTGACCACCAGCATTATGCTTTCAATTTTTTAGTTCGGAATAGAGTCGTTGCTTTGGAAGACGATAATTAGGCATCTGCACAACATGACCAGTCCAACGAAGTTGATCTTGAAGAATCATTGCTTTGACACTTGTGATCTTTGCACAGTAGGCTACATTTGAGCCATGCAAAAGTCAGAGGTTTCTATTCCCACCCATATATCTGCATCTTCCATTCAGGCAAGCAGGAGGTATTGGTCAGAGTTAAAGGATATCTTCCATCCAGGCAAAGTACCTGAGGAGAATACAAAACAGGGTAGCTGAAGGTCATGGTCTAATAATGACCAGATAGAGAGACCTAGGTAGCTGCATTTGACTCCTAGCTGCAAGCTGCCACCACCAAACCTATTATTAGTAATATTTTAATTTATGCCACTTTTATGCAAAAATAGATTTAAAGCAGTTTACAGCCACAAAATCCATACAAAATTATTGTGGTGTATTTCAACACAACAATAATTCAATCAGAGCTTGAAATCATCCTCAATTAAAATATACAATAAAGTAAGCCAGTTAAAATGCATGGCAATTAAACAATAAAATCAGAAGTTCAAATTCAGGGGAAAGCTTGCCTAAGCAGGTGTGTCTTCAGAAGCTGGCAGAATGCCAGTACTGATGGGGCCTCTCATATTTCAGCAGGGAATTAATTCCATAAAACTGGTGCCACCAGTAGAAAAACCTGTTTCTGTATTCCTATGAGCCAATAATCATCAGGTCATGTCAAAACTAACAGTATTCCATTTGCTGATCATAGTGCCCTACTGGACAGTGGAGGAGAAAACAGGTTGTTGTTTTTCAGGTAACCCGATCCAGGGGTATTTGAGATTTGTACGTAAGAACATTAAAACTGGCTTGGTGGCTAATACGCAGTGCATATCAGCACTGGGATGATATGTCTCTGATAAGGAGCACCATGCACCAGCCATGCTCTGGCATTCTGCACCAGAATGTAGGGCTTTATCACATAGACATCATTTTGAGTGCAAGATGGACTTGACTCGAACGCAATCACAGAAGCAGACAGACAGCTATCATTCTAAGTTGAATGAATCAGGGGACATAGATCTTAGGTGTTGAAATGAAGTTCTGAAGAGTTCTGTGTAAAACTTGCATACATTGATTTAATATCAAACTAGACAGCAGATCATTTGGCTTCATGCCCTACTGGTATATTACATTCAGTTTCCTCTGTGTGATCATGCCACATTGTTTGCCAATATTTAAAGAAGAGATCAGGACCAATGCCTTGGCTGCATAACATGGGTCTCCCTATGCTTGCATTGCATAAGGGATTGGATACTGGGCCTCTGGCAAATTTCCTTGAAAGAACTGCACAATGGGCTTGCAGGGTGCTGAGAGGAGCTTACTGCAGCTTACGAATGCATGAAATCTCTGCTCTCTGCATCTTACACTGCTTTGGGAAAAATAATGACCAGATGGAACATTAGCATCTCAGTGACTACCTACCACAGCCCATTGTGATTAAATTCTTGCCAGATCCACAGGTGAGATAAATCAGCCAGGTTTTGTTGTTTGCAACAGAGCGGTACCCATTTGTGCTAGCTGGGAATGCACCTGTTCCATTATGCTAATGGCCCCAGTCCTTTTCCCCCCACTGGGATCAAGGGAGATCCTTCACACTGGCCTGCATGTAAACATTTTCAAAACCATCTCACGATATGTGGATGCCTCTTGCCTGAGATAATGATATAAACAGGGTTGAATTTAGCAGATGACATGCCTGCTAGCATTAATGTGTCACATGTCACCTTCATCACCTTTAATTCAAGGGACCTTGGCAAGCTGTAAAAATAGAGATGGAAGCATCCTGAGACCGCAGGGTGACTCAGGAAGGGGTCAGATCTTTCACTATTTGCTTAGGAAGAGATACCCTTCCGTAACAGCTCTGGAAAGGAAGTGATGATATTGGCAGGTCAGCGTAGGTCCAGCTTGCTCCGGACAGCTGGGGGATCAGAGGTTAGACGCATGCTATCTTTTGCTATGCAGCATGCAAGAAAAACACAGAATTTTATGGGAATGGTCTACAGCGGTGATTAGTCAAGTGGGGCCTTTTGCAATACAGATGATGTCTGGGTCCGTCTGAGTTTACTTTAGGTTTTAGATAAGGAAAGACCATGAATCTTTCTTTAACAATCCCTTGAGAAACCAGACACCTGGTTTTGCAGCAAAAAAACAAGGCTGCAAAAACTGTAGAAAACAATCTTGCTAGAATGAACAGATTCATGTTTTAAGGCTTTTTATTTTCCTGTTCCCATACAGGACAGAATGCATTTTAATATTAATTTGCAAGGAGGAGAAATTAGTATGTTACCAACAAGTCCTGAAATGTGGACACACCTCAGGAAATGCCCAGAGAAATATTGAATGTAGCATTTTCTTTGGGCATCTGTTCCTGATGCAACAGCTGAAAAATAGTACACTTCTGGATTGGTTGAAGCAAAGAGATCGTAACGTGTCTGCTTTAGAAATGTCTAACCAAATATTGACCTTTATCATTGCAGCCATTTTCTCTTCTGACTTTGCATGGATTTTTGGTCAGATGTGTTGCACTTTGCTTCCAGATTTGAGGTGGGTCTGAGGTACAGGCTGTAGCTAAATGGTAGAGAATTTGCTTTGCGTGAAAAGGGCCCTAGCTTCAATACTAGGCATCTCCAGGTTCATGGGTACTTGATTCTGATCAAAGTAAGCTTCCTAGAGCATAATATACACAGGAGGCTTATTTTTGTCAGAATTGAGTACAGTGGTACCTCAGGTTAAGTACTTAATTCGTTTCAGAGGTCCGTACTTAACCTGAAACTGTTCTTAACCTGAAGACCACTTTAGCTAATGGGGCCTCCTGCTGCCGCCGCGCCACCGGAGCACGATTTCTGTTCTCATCCTGAAGCAATGTTCTTAACCTGAAGCACTATGTCTGGGTTAGCGGAGTCTGTAACCTGAAGCGTATGTAACCTGAGGTACCACTGTATACTCTTCCAGAGTTAACACTAAATACACTACTTCTGGTAAATAAGCCACCACAGCCGCTAGAGGGCTGTGAAAATTTGTGTCCTGGGCTTTTTAGACTTGTTGACTCATGTACTATCTAAAACCAAAGGGGCACATTGGTTGTTGGATGTGAACTATATTGGCATAATTTTCAGCTCTCTTGCCCCACTATAAACATTCTGCAGTTTCACGTCTTGTGTGTGCTTATAACTCAGCAACCTTGCACCCACCCTTTTCACTGGTTTTTCAGCCACTGAAGTGGGCGGAGAGAGAGAGAAGTTGACAGAATGAATATAATGGAATTCAAGACAGTGAAGGGAGTGCTACAGATTCCCTAGATGACGTGGGGGGGGGGGAGTCTGAATCACAAGCAGATGTACAATTTGTTTCAGGTTTAGTTTTCGTTTTTTGTTTAATACTGTTGACAAAGCATGAAATAAAAAAATGAGATTAAATAACAAATGAATGTTTTAAATAGGAAAAAAGCTAGTTGATAAATCTTGCCTGTCATTTCTCCAAAGGATGACAGATAATTTGAAATGCTCTAAGTCACCAGCAACCCAATACCATGTTGTTCTTTTGCAAGTGAGTTGAAGAGGCCTTCTTTCTCCTTGACATGTACTTTGATTTGTTCATGTGTTCATCCTTCACCTTAGTTGTTTTTTAAACACACTTTCAAAAATCCCAAACTGCTGTGTATGCAGAGGTGTGTTTGTGATGTCATGGGTGATGTCCAGTCATCACCATTCAAAGGCATATCACAAAACTTCATTCAGGTTGAAGCAACACAGAAACGTGGGAGAATGACTGCTCACCAGTCCTAATGTGGGCAGCTTTTGTGACCTGGCTTTCCCCTCACATCCATAAAAAAGACTCAAGAGGGAATTGAATGGTAGAAAGGATATATTCCTTTGCAAGGGATTGGACTAAATGAACCTTGGGGTCCCTTCCAACTCTATAATGCTATGATTCTATACTTAAATATAGTAGAAGATCTTCAATATGATAAGACAAATTCAGAAAATATGAGCAATCTGGAGAAATCTGGTAGGTACCCATTTCTTTCGTTCCCTGGGCATGTTTACAGTTGCACAGCAAGAGGTACCACTGCTTCCAGGGACTTTTTCATGCGATGTTTTGAACAAACATGACAAGTGATTCTCCTTCCCAGCTGCTTCAAGCAGCTAGAAATTATTTTAAAGCAAGAAAAAAGAAAGCAGTCCAAGGAACCCCTTGGACCATCTCCTAACTCAATTGAAGCATTTTCAGTGTGTGCAGTTTTCAAAGGATTTCCCCTGTTAAGAAATCCACATGGATGTGCAAAGGAGGAAGCTGCCTTATACTGAGTCAGAAGATTGGTCCATCTATTTCAGCATTGTCTATGCTGACTGGAAACAGCAGCAGCTTTCCAAGGGTCAGCAGCAGCTCTCTTTCAGGTCTCTCCCAGTCCTTCTTGGAGACATGAGGGAATGGACCTGGGATTTTCTGTGTGCAAAGCAGATGCTCTGCCACTGAGGTATATTCCTTCCATTCCAAAGGGACTCATGGACAAACCTGAGTTCTTAATGAAACCCATTGTGGATTATGGCCTGTTTACAGAAGGGATGAGGAAAATATGAACTTCCAGATGCTGTTGGACCACATCACCCATAAACCCCAGCCAACATGGTCTATGGTCAGGGATTTTGAGATTGGCAGTCCAACATCATCTATCTGGAGGGATAATAATAATAATAACAACAACAAAACAACAACAACAACAACAACAACAACAACAACAACAACAACAATAATTTATTATTTATACCCCACCCATCTGGCTGGGTTTCCCCAGCCACTCTGGGTGGCTCCCAACAGAATATTAAAACAGAATAAAACATCAGTCATTAAAAACTTCCCTAAACAGGGCTGCCTTCAGATGTCTTCCAAAAGTCAGATAGTTCTTTATTTCCTTAACATCTGATGGGAGGGTGTTCCACAGGGTGGGCGCCACCACCAAGAAGGCCCTCTGCCTGGTTCCCTGATTTATGACATCGCTGATTTATGGCCGCTTATTTCTTTAAAATGCCTGGTTACAGCTACAATGAATTTTTGCCCATTTCAGTTTTTCAGGTTGAAAGAATTGCTTTTGAAATGAAAACATTTCCCCTGAAGCTATGTTTACCCCCTTCTGTTTGCCCCTTCCTCTCCTGTGCCATTTCCCCCCTAGTTAAAACTTTCCTAGAGTGATCCTGGCCAATCAGGGATCACATAGCAACATGGTAATACAATGATGCTATATAACCTATTGGTTTTTGCTACATTACAATTTCATTTAAGGGCAAACCAAACCAAATGTGTATTAGGATAATGCTTTCTGGATTGGTGAAATTGACCTCAGCCAATCAAACGACTGATTACTGTCCTCTGGGGTGGGAGGGTAAGGGTAGGAATACCCTCCTTCTGATACATGGGGTTAGCCGGGGGGGAGGGGATACTGCCCCCATCAAGTAAAACAATAGTAATACTTAACTAACTACCAATCACATTGGTTCTGCCTTGCCTAACAAAAGTCCTGCTCCCCCCCAAAGCTCTGGCTACGTCCATGTTCTAATACAGCCCTTTTAGTTCAGTCCTAGTAGTACAGAGAGTGTTCGACTTGGACCAGGATGTTGAATGGCCCCCTCAACTGAGACTTGGGCAAGAGATCCTTTCCCTTGGAGTTGCTGCAAGGATAAAATGGGAAAGCTCCCCTGTATGTCGCCATGTGCTCTTTTGGAAGAAGGACTGGAAAACACACACACACACACACATGAGAAAGAGACTCTACAGAATCTCTGTTAAGTACATATAAATCTGAAAGCCAAAAGTGATTAACATTACTGTACATAATGCACAACACACTGAGGCCTGGAATGTCAGAGCTCTGGGATTTCAGAATGGTTCATATCCAGCTGATTTGTGGTCTGTAAAACTCTCAGGAACACTGCTTGAAATCCATGTTCTTTTTTCCCTACACCAGCGGAATAAAGAAAATGCTCTTAATTATTTCCAGCCTTTTCCGAGCTATACAGCATAATTAACTATGATGTGTTTTTCACAGCTAATTAGAGAATAGTGTAGCACCAAACTAATTGGACACAGTAGCACCTCAGAAGGGCAATAAAACAAGTTTACCACCTCTCGAGATTGGCATGTGTGCTGTGTGTAGAATAAGATGGGGAAAGTCGTGGAGATCATTGTTCGTTTCCCCATTCACTGCAGGATCAGGGTTTTCTGTTTAGTTGCATTCATTATAAAAGCCTGTTCTCCTCCTGCTGTGTATTTTTTTGCTTCTCCACAATGAGCCTTCTCCCTTTGCCCCAACCTACATTTAGTACCACCATTTCAATGCAATTTGTCGTCTTTTCATGTTGGCTAGTAACTTGGCTTCCCTCCATGCATCCTTTACCATATGGATAAAAACCTCATCAGCTGATTCACCAGCAATAGATTCATGAATGAAGATTTGATTATTCATATGGTTGCCCCTCACAGGGCCAGGGACATGTCTTTCTAGCAGTTTCCTGAAAGCAAAGTGACACAGGGGCTTTGCCATGACTTAACATTGTTAGTTAAAATGCAGTTCCTTTCTATTCTGCTCTGTTGAGGAAGCCGCATCTAGACATCGCCTCCTTAATTTGTGTGCAAGGGGAGTTAAAACTTTATAGACAGTGGAAGTGAAGCTACAGGAAACCAGGCAAAGGATCTTCTTGGGAATGGCAACTCCCCTGTGGAATGCCCTCCCATCAGATGTCAAGGAGATGAGTTACGATATAATCTGAAGTCATCTGAAGGCAGCCCTGTATAGGGAAGTTTTTAACGTTTAATCTTTTATTATGTTTTTATATATGTTGGAAGCTGCTCAGAGTGGCTGGGGCAACCCAGTCAGATGGGCAGAGCACAAATAATAAATTAGTAGTAGTAGTAGTAGTAGTAGTAGTAGTAGTAGTAGTAGCAGCAGGTCAGGTTTTGTGAAGCTCACCTTAAATGACTTTGTAGAAACCCTGCATTTGCTTGTAAAGGCTTGGGAAGTTGACCTTACCTGAGAACATTATTTCTCTTGAAGCATTAGAAAAGGTGAAAACTGACCAGGTAAAAACACAGTCAGGAGTTCAGCCTTTGAATCAACGTAGGAGAGTGACTGGTCTTAAAAGTGAATATTATATCCAGTGCAATTTACTGGGTGTAAACTCTCTGAAGTAAAAATAAGGCTCTTGAAAGCAGCAGAAACACATGCACAACCCCTAGGTGTCTTCTGCCATCATTGCATTGTGGTAAGAAAATAAGGAAGCCGTGCTGGATCAAGCCAATGGCCCAGTATAATCCATCTTTCTGTTCTCACGTTGGCCAAACAGATGCCTATGGGAAGTCTGCAAGTGACACCTGAATGCAACTGCACTCCTCCACCTGTGACTTCCAGCAACTAGTATACACTGACTCTGTATAGTGGAAGTAGAGCACAGCCACTGTGGCCAGCAGCCATTGATAGCATTATCCTCCATTAATCTGCATGATTCATATGGGGTAAAAGCAAAGGACAAAGCAGTTTTTGCTTAAGAAACCATTTATTTGCTTAGCCCTGAGGTCACGTAGAATATCTTAGATAATAATCATGCTACAGATTTTGATCTTAAACCTTTCTGCTGTGCCGTTGTAAATGCCATTTTGAAATGTTACGCTTTTGCTTGCCAGTGGATCCAACAATATTTCTTCTAAGTTATGTAAAATAAGATGTATCAAAACAGTATCATGGCGCCGTTTCAGAAATGCCAGAAAGATAAATTAGATCCTTTAGGAAAATATTGGCTAATGAAGATTTGGGAAACCATGGGTGATATCCAAGAAAGTTATACTCAGTGTAGACATGTGAAAAAAAAAGATTTTAAGTTACTTAAGTTCACTGATTAGGACTAATATTTGATATCACCACATAAAATTAAGTATGTGTGTGTAAAGAGAGGTGAGGGGGGGGGAGTGATCTTGATACAGACTTCAGATAGTACTTCATGTTTGGAGACCAATAATCCAATATGTAGTAAGGGGGTACAATTGAAATGGCAACCATTTGTTTCAGTCTAAGGCTAAACTTTAACAGAGTTCAGGCATGATGTGTGTGTGTCTACATATTTGAAAAGCCTCAGATTTAACACAAACTGGGTAAAGAGTCATTCCTTTTCCAGGAAATCTGTAGTACCATCAGGAAAAGCCAGGGATCTTTTCATTCAGAGATAAATCACAACATCTCCCATTTCACCAAATTACAATCCCAAGGAGCAGAGCTCTTTTTCTAGGGCAGTGTTTCCCAACCACTGTTCCGCGGCACACTAGTGTGCCGCGAGATGTTGCCTGGTGTGCCGCGAGATGTTGCCTGGAGGGAGGCGGGCGAGGCGGGCGCCGAGAGGCGGGGTGGTGGCGGCGAGGAGAGGCCGCCCAGTGCGGGGCTCTCGCCGTCTGCCTGCCTGGCTGCCTGCGAGCTCGGCGGGCAGCGCCTCCGTCCGCAGCGCCCGCCTCGCGGCTCTCATTCCCTGCCCCTGCCAAAGCTCACCCAGCCAAGCCGCGCTCTCCTTCCTGCCTCGCTTTGCTGCCTCCTCCCCCCCCACCCCAAAGCTTGGAGGTTCCCCGGCAAGGGGGAGGGGAAAAAATTGAAACTTACACTTTCGTGCGTCCCTCCCGGCGTGACGCTGCGCGCTGACGTCACGGGGCTGTAATGGTGGTGTGCCTCGAGATTTTTTTCATCAAACAAGTGTGCCTTTGCCCAAAAAAGGTTGGGAAACACTGTTCTAGGGAAAATGATGCTGGTACTCACTATGACACTGGTCATTGTCGGTAAGGGAGGAGGAGGGGAAGCAGTGGCAGCAGCTGTAGTGGTGGTGGCAAGGAAGGAGGAAGAAGGAAGAAAAAAGAAGAGGAGAGAGGGTGGGAGGCAGGGAGAGAGAGGGGCCTGCCTGCCCACCCACCTGCCTGGGGTCTCGCCTTGCACCTCAGCACCAGCAGTAACAGTTAAACTGGCATGAAACCAGTAATGGCTTAGCATTAGTTGCGAACCAGCTCACTGTTGCATTAGCATTCCTTTTTTTAGAGGGGGAAAAACCACCAATTCATGTCATGACCTTCTTCTCTTTATGTAGAGTGTAGTCCTTGCAAGACATGGCACTTTTGCCAGCTTACAAGTCCTCGTGCAGATTAAATGTGAAATGTTATGACATTTTAGAGTGTGTTCTTTCAGATGCCTCATTGCTAACAAGACAAGATCCTGGTAATGCTTTTTTTTCCCAGCTTTGATGTACAGCTGTTTAAATAAATTGGGCTTTAGAGGGATGACCTGTGGGAACATTTGCGTTTAAGCTTTCTGTTCCTTGAGCTGGAAATCAACATACCCCCCCCCCCAATGGCATGAAAGGGCATGAGCTGGGCTTTTTGTGCAAAAGAGAGGCATGGTGGCCATGGCAATCAAATGCAAACAGAGGGAAAGGTCAAATGGACTAAGATGTCTCAAGGTCTTCTCTTTTGAATAGCCATTGTCTCCAACATCATATAAAATCAGCATCATATTTACAGTGAGAGTGGCTCTATGTCAGGAAGCTGTGGCTCAGTTAAAACTCCTAGGAACACGTGTGTGTGTGTGTGTGTGAGAGAGAGAGAGAGAGAGAGAGAGAGAGAGAGAGAGAGAGAGAGAGAGGCAGGCAGACCAACAGAGAAGTTAAGTACAGTGGTACCTTGGTTTACAACCATAATCTGTTCTGGAAGTCCGTTTGTAAACCAAAATAGGTTATAACCCAAGGCACGCTTTCGCCAGTGGGGTCTCCAAATTTTTTTTGTTCATAATTCAAAAAAGAAAGAAAGAAAAAGGATTGTAGTCCAAAAAAAGTTCACAAACTGCAACACACACTTCCAGGTTTGACATGTTTGTAATCCAAAATGTATGCAAACCAAGACGTATGCAAACCAAGGTACTACTGTATATGCATTTGGACAGAATAATTTGACTTCTGGACAGAATGGTATTTTTCCTATTTCAGAAATATTAATAGCATATTAGACAGTTATATATGAATCTTGTTCATAGATTAATGTTGTTGTGTGGTTGTTTTTTTCTTGTGCCCTGATCATCCTGTATATTGGGGTGGTTATCTTCTGACGTTACCTGCATATTTGGAGAGACTGGAAATTAAGAAATTAAGATTCTTATAAAACTTGTCTTTTTTTCCATTGGCTTAAAGAGAGACATGTTTTCTTGGGTCCAGCGAATAATTAAGGAGCATCTGCTAGTGTAGCCTTCTTTAGGTTAAGTCAGGTATGGGGAACCTTCAGCTGCTCGATTGCATCACCCATAGCCCCTGACCATTGACCATGCTGGTGGGGGCTGAAGGGAGCAACATGCTGATGCCATGGACCACAAGAGGGCGGCTGAAGATAAAGCCACGAGATATTGTAGCTATGATAAGGGACAGCATTTTCTGAACATCTCCATGTTTGTCATCATTATCTTCTTCTTCACCTCACATCTAGTAGTTGCTTAAAAAAAAATAACTCGAAGAAATTTACAGTGTAATGCAAAAATTAAAACCAATATGAAACTAAAACAGAACAAAAGCGAAAAGCATTCATATACAAAAAAAGGCATTCTAAAGATATGTGTTTGCTTAGTGACTAAAAGTAGACAGTGATGTAGAGTGTATCCCATAAATGAGGAGCCACCACTGAAAAGGCCCATTCTCCTGTTGCTGTCCTCCATAACTCCCTCAGAGATGGTACATGGAGAAGGAAGGACCTCAGGTGATGAACATGGGATCCAGTGTGGTTCATATGAAGAGAGGTGGTCCTAGGGCTCTTGAGCTGCTTAAAGCTTTGTTGGTTAAAACTAGCACCCTTGGTTTCTTTCTAACTACTCTCTTTGATCTCAGTGAGAACTGAGGGTTTTGCCAATACTGCTAAAATGAATAATTCTCACACTATTATATGCATTATTATATAATATTGTGTGCATATTATAAGTACAGTCCAGGTTCCCTAAATCAACCAGTACATAGGCAGATACAAACAATATATGTAACATACAGGTATGCATAAAAATTTTTATGTATTAATTCTTAAAATATTAAGCTAAAGAAATATACTACTTCATGGAGCTTCTATATGTATTATAGAACAGACATATTGTTGTATAGATTTTTTTGCATATAATTTTGCACAAGTGGCTCAGACATAAATAGGCACTAAATGAAAGAGGCAGTCCAATATGGACAAAGCTTGTTTGAGTCCAAGTAACATGTAAAAATCCAATTAAAATGGATACCTCCACCATTGCTAACTATGACCTTGTTTTTTTCTAGCCCTGAAATGATGATGATGATGAACATATTGAGAAAGACAGTTTTCTGCAATGGAATAACAGCTCATGGACAAGAGTTAGAAGCCACCCTGGTCTTCAACAAACAATTACACCATCTTTTGGTTAGGGTGATTTTTAATAAAAAGCATTCATTGGAGAAACTACATTCAGGTTCATAATAATGTAAAGCAAGTACCCAGCATCTTGCTTTAACTTGCATCATCAGTTCTAGTTGTTTTGTGTTTCCAGTCAGGCCAGAATCACTGTGGTACCATGCAATCCAGTTTCGCCTCAGCATGCTTCTCTGCTGTAATTCAAAACACTGAGATCTAATCAGATTAGCGCTAAGTAATCTGGTTTAATAACACCCACAAAAGGGATCCACAAAATATTTTGCAAGTAGCAACAACAGAATAATAGAATCACTGGCTGCCACTGCTATTGCGACTGATGGGGCTCACATGGCTGGAAGTGGGGATTGTGGGAACAGCGAGGCCAGGTAATGGCAGCAGTTAACACTCTGGGCTTGATCCTCTGGTGCTGGCATTTCAACTACACAACTGCATCAGATGCAAGGGCAGAGCAATTAAGACGGCCAGATCACCACCACCACTGTTGGGTTGGGCATCTGGTGGGAACTGGGCAGTGGTCCAACAGCAGTGCTCCACTCTGCTCTTAACAAACCCATGTTGGGGATGTGTTTGGCATAATCAAGATGGTGGGATAGTAAATGTGGTGGGATACAGGTGTGCTGTGCAGTCCCCCCCTAGTTGGCACTGCCAACTAGTATGTGCAGGGCACCAGGCCTGGCAAGCACTGAATAAGAGTATAGTTTTGGTGTGAAGGGGTTATGAAGGCGTTTTCAAAACCCAGGAGGGTGGTAGTATTGTAAAGAAGAAGAAGGCAAGCTTCAAGATGTGCTGGACAAAACTGTAGGCTTTGCTCACAGAAAGCACTCAAATTGTTGCCATTGTGTACAACTCATTTTGAGCATAATTGCTTTTCAGCAGTGCAACCAATAACTGAGTTAAGGGTAGGCTAACCTTCCATGTTATGTTCCATGAGTTGGTATGCTAAGAAGGTATTTTCTTCAGTGTTTTTGAGGGGTTTGTTTTGCTTTGCTAAGAGGAGCTGCTCTCTGTCTCCCCCTTGCCCTGCCCCGATGGTAGTGTCTCAATACCTGGACAACATGTATAACTTCACAGATAGCCTTTGTCTGTGCTTGAATTATGAGGGAAATGGGAGATGGCCCTGAATGTAATCTCTGGACCAACCCCAGTTTCTTCCACATCCTACCTCCGTGTAGAGTCATAGGAGCCAGACACCTTCTTCCCCCTTTGATTCAAGCAGTGTCCTGCACAACAACAGATAAGCAACTGTTTTGTACAAACAAACTTTGTGTGTATGGGGTGTGAGTAACAAGGTTGTGCAAAGCTTTCATTCCTTTCATCAGTTACCACAGATTAAATACCCATCCCTTTACATGATAAAACCTGTTTTTCAGCATATTGAAAGTCAGGATGAAATCCTTTCCAAGGCAGCTATTTAGCACTATCTTGAGACAGAAAGACTTAACAAGGTGAAAGGAAGAAGAACCACCAACTGTTATTCAACCAAGAATAGCAGCAATAGAAGATCACCCTTGTCTGAATTGGACAAAAAAAATGTTCTCAGAAATGCTCACCATAGGGCATGTCTTTGAGGATCCTGCCACCTTCCATTCTGTAAACATGACCAACCCAGCATGGTCGTCACGGAGACAGCAGTGTGAACATGCTGGGAATCTGGACTTGGTGGAGCACACATTTGTTTGAGATTCTGTTCTGCCATGTGATATTCATCATCCTATTGATGTAGCTCATATACTGTAGAAGGTGTTGAGGAGTTTCTGCTAATGGCTGTAAGTTGCCCACATCTCACTCCAAATTCACATTCTTTCAAATACTACAGGGCAGTCCCCCAGACAAGTAATGTGTGCAGGAAAAGCATATACTTGGGTAATGTGTGCATAAAGTTGTATATATTTGTGAAAATAACATAACATAACAATGCATTGTGTGTGAGAAAATCGCTTTGCAAAAAGGATTATTAGGTAAAATTGCATAGCAAAATATGTATACTAGGAGAAATTTGCACTAAAATGCTGATGAACTTTTAAAAACAATAAAAGCAAAATTGCAAACAGATGTGGAAATGTGGAGAACTGAACTTAAGTGTGGAAAAAGGAGAGCAACTGAAATTGGCAGATTCATTGTGTCAGGACTGGTCGTTGTCCTCTTCAGATCACCACACAAACGCTTCTTGTTCTTTTATAAAACTTTTTATTGCGTATTAACAAAACAATCTTATAAACGGTTCTTAAATATTACTCCTCAGAGTCACTTCTTTCAGATACCTTCTGAGCTCTGCTTCTCCATGACCAGCCACTCTCAAAATGTCGAACGCGCCCTTCCCTTCGTTTTCCCACTCTTTTTTCTAACCTCCTGGCTAGAGCTGGCTTGTATCTCCCCTCCTCCGAATCTGAGCTGGAACTTAACCCTTGCCTTTCCTGGGAACAGCCGGTCCCTCCCTGTTGTTCCTGTTGCTCTCTTCTCTTCAATTCACTGCTCTCCTCCCCCCCTTGGGGAATGCTTTCTCCCTCTGGGAAACTGGAATCTCCTAACTCTAACTCTTCCCTGACACATTGTTCGGTACTGATGAGCTACTTGGCTGAACTACGAATTTAAGGTAGTGTTCTCTTATGTCCTCTGAACCAACTAGAGCTGTAAATTATTTTGATAGAAAGGTGGGCCCAAGAAGGGCTTCACCCAAGGATGTAGGACTAGCATTCTGTGTCTCCTTCGGCGCTTTCAGAGCCAAGAACCTAAAACAGGGATGGGGAACCCTGTGACCCTTCAGGTGTTGTTGGCCTGCAACTACCTTCATCCTCAGCCGTAATAGCATAAGAAGGGCCTGTTGAATCAGGCCAATGGCCCATCTTGTCCAGCATCCCATTCTCACAGTAGCCAACCAGATGCCCATGGGAAAGCAGCAAACAGGACCCAGGCACAAGAGAATTCACCCCTCCTGTGGTTTCTAGCAACTTGAATTCAGAAGCTGTCAGGGAACTGCCATCAGAGGCACGGGAGAAGGAGAGGGTCTCTGATTCTGCAGGGGAAGAAGGTCCCAGCGCTAGAGGGAGACTTAGCCGGGAAGAAGGGGAAGAGAATGAGTGTAACACCAGGGATCCAGGAGAGCAACGGGACAGGGAGGTGCAGGGGCTCCAGGACTCTTCGTTGGAAGTTAGTGAGGAGAGCCCAAGCACCCCGCTGCCCACGCCCACCCTGCGCAGGAGACTCCCACGCAGTGAGAGGCGGAGACGATTGGGCGTCAAACAACTCTTATGTTGGCAGCGCTTTAAGAAACGCCCACAGACAGATTCTACGAGTGACTAAGGGCAGCCACGCTAATATGGGCTGCGTAGTCCGGAGGGTTTAACCAGGCAATCCGGTGCTCAAACGGAGCAGGATTACGCACGAGTAACTCCCAACCACTACAGAAGCATTCCTGCCTCTTGAATGTGGAGGGAGAACATCCAGCCTAGTAGTCATCTATAGCCTTCTCTACCATGAATTTGTCCAGTTCTCTTTTAAAGCCATCCATGTTGGTGGCCATCATTCCCTCCTATGGGAATAAGGTCCATTGTTTAAGTATGTGATGTTTGAAGAACTTTATTTTACCTATCTTCTGACAAAAGAATGTTCAGTCAGTCAGGGTGGATGGGAGCTATAGTACAACAACTTCCAGATGGCCACAAATTCCCCATCTCTGATCTAAAAGACTCCTCTTCTCCCCATATGCATAAGAGGCACACTGCAGTGATCTTGCCAGCAGTTTCTCTACCTATATGGAAAGAGATCTGACATAATCCACATGCCAGTGCATGTCTGGCAACAAAATGGAATTAATCATCTTTTGTGCTCGCCTAGAACAGAATGAAGATGACAGAGACAGAGAGAGAGAGAAGCAGAGATTAACCAAAATATTTACTCAATAGCCTTGTTTGAAGTAAAACATCCTATAAAGTCTGCGTCAGGCTCCTTAGACAAACAATTATTAATCCTTTAGGCACAAATTAAAAGATCACAGGCATGTCTTCTCTTAGAAATCACCATGAGGAATAAGGAATGCAAGTCATCTTCCATCTCGTGCTTTTCTTTTCTTTCAGAGCAGAACACATATCCGAAGGCACAGCCAGTTGCAAAATATCTGCTAATTCGGAGCGAAAACATAACAAAAAATCAAACTCCTCCGGCGCCTAGTTTGTTGCACCTTGAGGTAGGTTAGGTACTCATTGGATTGTAGTGAGTAGAGCAGGGATAGTCAATGTGCTGCCCTCCTGATTACTGGCATCTATAGGAATTTTTACAGAGGTAGAGAAGGTGCAAAGGAAAACACTCAAAGGGGGAAAGCAGGCTTATTTCTCCAAAAAAGAAGAGGATGTTGGGAAATATTCAGCAAAGTACTTCTGCTTGGCAAAGACTTTTGGCTGCACAATGGGACTTGTTCTCACTCTCCTCTCCCTGTGTGCCCCCCACTAAATCTAAAAATTCCTTCCAGTAGCACCTTAAAGACCAACTAAGTTAGTTCTTGGTATGAGCTTTCGTGTGCATGCACACTTCTTCAGATACACTGAAACAGAAGTTGCCAGATCCTTCTATATAGTGAGAAGGTGGGGAGGGGTATTACTCAGAAGGGTGGTGGGAATGGGAGATTGGCAGATAGCTGAGATGAGCCTGTTGACAACTCTTAAATCTGTTATAGGTAGGGCTATAAATCTGTTATAGACACTAAATCTGTTATAGGTAGGGGTTCTGCAAGAGGAGAAGAAGGGGGAGTTCTGTTGTACAAGTCAAAATCCTTGTGCTAGTGGAAGTGCTATGTTGGATACCACCTGGGGGCTCATATCACTTTAACAAAGGGGTGCCCAAACTTTTTTCAAAGAGGGCCAGATCTGATGAAGTGAACATGCGCGAGGGCCGACCAGAGTTGTTTTTAGGGTTTTTTTAAGGATTGAAGTTGTTGAGCTTTTTAAAAAAGGATTTTACCTCAGGAGATAAACTGCCACAGGGGCCGGATAAATCGACCGGCGGGCCGGATTAGGCCCCGAATCGGACTTTGGACATGCCTGCCTTGACATGTCAAGTCTCTTTTTAATAAAATGAAAGCTGGGATTCTGGTTCATATGAGGAGGGGGAACTGCACATGTTCCTGATTTAGCTGAACTGCCTCTCCCATCAGCCCTAGCTAGCACGGCCAATGGTTGGGCAGATGGGAGATGTGGCCCAATGACATAGGAAAGGCTACTCCCCCAAGTAGATTATTGGACTGGCAACAGCACTGGAGATACCCAGATGCAAATCCCCAATCTGTTAGATGAAGGGAACGCAGTGGATGTAGCCTACCTTGATTTCAGCAAGGCATTTGACAAGGTGCCCCATGATATTCTTGTAAAGAAGCTGGTAAAATGCGGTCTTGACTCTGCTACCACTCAGTGGATTTGTAACTGGCTGACTGACCGAACCCAAAGGGTGCTCATCAATGGTTCCTCTTCATCCTGGAGAAGAGTGACTAGTGGGGTGCCACAGGGTTCTGTCTTGGGCCCGGTCTTATTCAACATCTTTATCAACGACTTGGATGATGGACTCAAGGGCATCCTGATCAAATTTGCAGATGACACCAAACTGGGAGGGGTGGCTAACACCCCAGAGGACAGGATCACACTTCAAAACGACCTTGACAGATTAGAGAACTGGGCAAAAACAAACAAAATGAATTTTAACAGGGAGAAATGTAAAGTATTGCACTTGGGCAAAAAAAATGAGAGGCACAAATACAGGATGGGTGACACCTGGCTTGAGAGCAGTACATGTGAAAAGGATCTAGGAGTCTTGGTTGACCACAAACTTGACATGAGCCAACAGTGTGACGCGGCAGGTAAAAAAGCCAATGCAATTCTGGGCTGCATCAATAGGAGTATAGCATCTAGATCAAGGGAAGTAATAGTGCCACTGTATTCTGCTCTGGTCAGACCACACCTGGAGTACTGTGTCCAGTTCTGGGCACCACAATTCAAGAAGGACACTGACAAACTGGAACGTGTCCAGAGGAGGGCAACCAAAATGGTCAAAGGCCTGGAAACGATGCCTTATGAGGAACGGCTAAGGGAGCTGGGCATGTTTAGCCTGGAGAAGAGGAGGTTAAGGGGTGATATGATAGCCATGTTCAAATATATAAAAGGATGTCACATAGAGGAGGGAGAAAGGTTGTTTTCTGCTGCTCCAGAGAAGCGGACACGGAGCAATGGATCCAAACTACAAGAAAGAAGATTCCACCTAAACATTAGGAAGAACTTCCTGACAGTAAGAGCTGTTCGACAGTGGAATTTGCTGCCAAGGAGTGTGGTGGAGTCTCCTACTTTGGAGGTCTTTAAGCAGAGGCTTGACAACCATATGTCAGGAGTGCTCTGATGGTGTTTCCTGCTTGGCAGGGGGTTGGACTCGATGGCCCTTGTGGCCTCTTCCAACTCTATGATTCTATGATTCTATGAAATTCTACATACATACATGTGTTTGTGTGTGTATAGATACACACACACACAGAGAGAGAGAGAGAGAGAGAGAGAGAGCGCGAGAGAGAGATACCACACCTACATCCAGGAGTTTCCTGAGCACTGATGCCAGTATTTATTGATTTATGTATTTATCACTGAATGTATATCTCATCCTTCTCCCAAAGGAGCCCAGTTTTCATTGTTTCAAAATTACATTGCTAATGCTTCAGTGTTGTCAGGGGTGTTGTTCACACATTTAATTCCACGAGTGTACTCTTTGTGTGCCTCTGTACACAAATAGTTGAACTGCAGTTCACATCTGATGTCCAAGGAGCGTACGGTCTGCGTACACAATAGCTAAACTTTACAATTGGGCAGGTGTACACACTTCTACACAAATGCTTGTACAGGCCCAGGGACATATCAGTGTGATATGTGAACAACAATGTTGCAATGTGTTTAATTGAAACTTCGTTGTTATGTTGTTTTACTGCTGTACATGGCTTTGGGATTCTGTTCTTGAAATGGAAAGCAGTCGATAGGTAAAATGAATAACTATTTTGCTCCTGGCTTTAGCTGGTGGGTATCAGTGTTCCAATAAAGTAGATCATCTCTGCCTGTCCTTTCCCTGGTGCTTTCATCATTCAACCGCTCACTTATTATGCTTGTTGTACTTTACTTTCCTCTCATTATCAGGCACCTTGGGGGGCTGCTGTTAGGCAGGAGGGCAGCATATAACTATTTTTTAAATGAACGAATGAATAAATAAAATATACACACGAGGAGGCACCAGAAAGCAAACTTAACAAGGTATGAGTGAGGCCTTGGAGAGGAATTTTCCCTCATGTTGAAAAAGGAAAGACCCTGGAGGATGTGAAGTCATACCCTTCTGTCGCCGACATTTGCAATCTCGAAAAAAATAAAGCCTGAACTGAAAAACAAGCCTTTAAAATAGAGTTTGACTTGCACCACTCTTTTTACCTGAATCAGCTGACCAGGTTGTAGGTTATGCCACTGAGCTGAACAGAATTGGAATCCAGTGTAAGTCCCCCCCCCCATCTGTAGCCCAGCCGAGGCAGGATTCGGCCAGCTGAGGCAGGGATCCACTGAATCCTAGCTTCCTCATCTTTTTGGTTCTGTGCTCTGGATTGTCTCCTTAGTTTTATTGTTGCAAAAATAGAAAAGGAAGAGGAGGAGGAGGAGGAAGAAGAAGAAGAAAGTCCAGTGACACAAACATTTTGAGACATCTTTAGAGTTACCCATAGATTTACTCATTTTGAAGAGTAAGTTGATACTTTGTTGACCAAAGGCCCAGAAATCCTGGGGCTGATTGTGTCCAAAGGAATGAATGATCTGTGTTTTTTTTTGGGGGGGGAGGGGGAATTATAGCCGACTTACTGTCAAATGCCAATGGCTTTGATTTATCAATAAATTAAGTGACATATTTACAACAGCATTAAGGTTTTTTTCTCAGCTCTTGCCTTCTCACAAAAGCCCTTATTGGCTACGATGTTTTCCTAGATTAGAAACTTGAAGTACAAGGGGGATTAATGGGTAATGTTCATTTAGGGACAGCTCACAAAATGTTTGTAACTGAAGCAGAAATTGCAAATACCCCCACCACATTAAAATATAGCAATAAGTGAATGAATGGTGCCCCGAATCTGCTGCCTGAGTCAATTGCATGGAGGTTTCTAGTTATAGAATCAAAGAATTGTAGAGTTGGAATGGATCCTCAGGGCCATTTAGTCCAAACTAATGCAGGGATCACAAAGGAAGAATCCTTGGCAGGTGTCCATCCAACATCCAAAGAAGGAGAGTCCATGTTCAAATGGATGTGAGTACAAGCCCTGGCAGACCTTCCCTATAAAACACAGGAAGAGTTGCGGTTTTGGGAAGGGGCAGAATGGGGTAGGGGGTTTCAAAGGCAGGACTCCAGTGCAGGCCTCTGGCCCCATCCACACTTTGAGCATTCATATGTTCAGGCAAATGTCTGAACATGCCTATTGAGTAGCTAGAGAAATGTCTCAGGGGAATTAACTAGCTAATGAATGACAGACATCTACAGTTTTATTACCCAGATCCTGCAAATGGAAGACACATTTGCAGCAGTTAGCAAATGCATTCACTGCCAAGCCCATACCCTCAATGAATCCATCTATTTGTTTTTCTAAAAAAAAACACTGAATGTTAGCGTTCATCAAAGAATCCTGTAGCAATGGGTTCCAGAGGTTAATTAAGCACTACTTGAAGACATACAGACTTTTGTTTGCCTTGAATGTGGCTCCAGCTACTTTTATTGTTAGAAATAAAATGATTTAGCAGTATTTTGGAAGAGTGAATCATTTCTCTCCATTTAGCTTTGCTACACTGCTCATGATATTATAAAACATCTGGGACATCTTTTCTTTTCCAAAAGCCAAAACAGGCTGAATTGCTTCAATATTGCTTCAAAAGGAAGATGATCTGTCCTCAAGCCCTCCCACAGAACTGCAGTTTGGATATATATCCACAGCATTGTTTGTTGTTGTTGTTGTTGTTGTTGTTGTTGTTGTTGTTGTTGTTGTTGTATAGGAAATCCCTATTTTCATCAGATAAATGTTGGAGGGTATTTAGGAGTGCTTTCTGGTTTGGGGCCCTGAAGTCACTTTTTCTTCCAGAAATGTAGGAACACAGGGAGCTGCCTCGGTCAGATCACTGAATCCGTCTAGTTCAGTACTGGTTTTCCCAGGAGTGATGTATGGAAGTGAGAGCTGGACCATCAAGAAGGCTGATCGCCAAAGAACTGATGCTTTTGAATTATGGTGCTGGAGGAGACCATTGAGAGTCCCATGGACTGCAAGAAGATCAAACCTATCCCTTCTGAATTCCTTCAGGAATTGGCCCTAAGTGCTCACTGGAAGGACAGATCATGAAGCTGAGGCTCCAATACTTTGGCCGCCTCATGAGAAGAGAAGACTCCCTGGATAAGACCCTGATGTTGGGAAAGATTGAGGGCACAAGGAGAAGGGGACGGCAGAGGACAAGATGGTTGGACAGTGTTCTTGAAGCTACCAACCAGTCTGACCAAACTGTGGGAGGCAGTGGAAGACAGGAGTGCCTGGCGTGCTCTGGTCCATGGGGTCACAAAGAGTCGGATACGACTAAACGACCAAACGACAACAAGTTCAGTAGCATCTGCACTGCCCGGCAGTGGCTCTTCAAGATTTCAGACTAAGAGTCTCTTCCAGGCCTAGCTGAAGATGCTGAAAACTGAACCTGTGACCTTCTGCATGCAAAGCAGAGACTCTACCACTGAGATACACCCCTTCTCCAACAAATCAAAGGTGCCAGCCCAATCCTGTTTTCAGCAAAGCTCGGCCCTCCGTTGCCACAAATGCAAGTCCTGGCGAAAGGAAGGGAGCCAAAGCGATTGAAGTGCTATCAGCTTTTATTCTTCCTCCCGCCCACTGCTCCCCTCCTTGCCAATTTACCACCCGGCCTTTTCTTTTCATGCTTTCTTTTTTCCCAAGGGCGCCAATCCTTCCTCGTAACCTCTGCACACTTTCCCCAGATGTGTGACAAAACATTGCAATTTCAGGACTGATTTCTGAAAAACAAAAACATTCCAGAGCCTGCGCTGTCTCAGATCCTCAGGGTTTTTGTGTACCGATGCCAGATGAGTTCAGGAAAATCTGTGAGGTCTCTCTTTAAGCCTTCCACAAAGGGCTGGTAACATGAGCATGGTTTGTGTACACAGCACGGCTGGGAAACGTGCTTTCTTAACAAGAAAGGAAAGTAATAGCGGTTGCAATAACATTGCTCTTGGGTTTGTGGGTTTCTTTTAAGAGTTGTAGGAGCAAGCTATAAAGTTTGTGTGCTGTTTGTCCTGTTAAGTGGGAGCAATTGATCCAAGACTGTGTCTGTTGACAGGCTTATGGTTGGAACACAAAACTGGGCTCTATTCGGTGGCTTCTTTTCGTAGGTTATGGGATGCTCAAGTCTGTTCCTATGCATGTTGACCAAGCAGAAGCATGTTGGGTGACTGTCAATTTCAGTTTCCCTGTTTCTCATTTTCCCAATCTCTTTAAAAATTGTTGTTGTTGTTATTATTATTACTATTATTATTAAAAGTATTTATATCCTACAGTTCTCCCAAGTTGGAATTCAAGGTGGATTACATTTTAAAAGAACAGTATAAAATGCAAAGTAATAAAGAAAATCAACTTGTTATAAACAATAATTAAAATACATCAGAACACGCAATTAACATACAGTTTGCCTTGGCGGTTGTTTGTGCTGTAGAATATATTATAACAGTATTAGCACAATAAAGTAGGTCCTTTTACAAAAAAGTAAAAGCACAAAAATCATCAAAAACAACAACAGGGGGAAAGTTGAAAAGGCCCAAGGAGGAGACAGTAATTTCAGTAAGATCAGTAATTCTTTCCTGATATATAATGAATTGGAAAGGATGTACAAATAACCTTTATAAACAAACAAATGAGAAGCTTTTCTTTTGGGAATTATAGGGACAGGACTACCTACATTGTATAGAAATTTATTTAAGTATGCTACTACAGCAGCAAGAATGTTACTCGCCCCAAAATGGAAATAAGCAGAGGTCCCAGCAAAGGAAGAATGGATACAAAAACTTATGGCGAAACTCACTGGAAGAAAAAGAAATAAAGATAACAAACTTTTTTTTTATAAAAGAATGGAAATGCTTTATTGAATATTTACAGATAAATTACAAACAGATAAAAACATTGGCAGGATTATTGTAATAACCTGCAATTTCATAAGAGTTTATATTTAAAGTAGATGATTAAATGAGCTAATTAAATAAATCTGGATATGCAGAAGAGATTAAAAATAAATTTGAGGAACCGCAGAAAGAGGGGGAAGGAAGTCAAACTTTGAAATGTTAAAATGCTTGTAAAATTAATGAAATGTATAAATTTGAAAAGTATAAATAAAAACTTTAAAAAGAAAAGTAAGCTCAGTAATTCTTTCAAATAAAATTGTTCAAGGCTCGAATGAGGTGATCCATTGTATGAGTGTTCATATAAGTAAAAAAAAAAGCCATCATGTGGCTGAAAAATCTTATGGTGCATCAAAGCCATTGGTGACTTTACATTCATGAGTGAGCTTGTCCAAGCCTTTCATGTCACACCCTTACTGAACATGGAATAATTTTACTGTGGGTAGAAGTACAAAAACCTAGTGGATAAAATGTATGCCTGGGGCTGTGTGAGGCCTGCGTGCAAATGTGACCTGGAGCGCCTATATTTTGGAACTCTTTTTCAATGAAGGTTTTAACGCAGATTTCAAGGTAAATTAGTAAAAACACATTTGTTCTGCTGGGACCTGGATTCTTAGAGCTGGCTCCTTGCAAATTAGGGTGTCATCCACCAGACACCCCTACCTAAGCAGCCATCAGTAGCTGAGGAAGCTACTGTACTTATTGTACACTAAAAAGGCAGGAAGGGATCAGGACATTATATTGCATGAGTTTCCTCCATAAGGCAGGAGTGGAGAATCTGTAGCTTTCCCAGAAGTTGCTGGACTATAGCATCATCCCTGTCCTTTGGCTATGCAGTCTGATGGGATCTGGCATCCCGAAAAATCCAGGGACCATTGGTTCACCATTTTCCTAAGTGGCCTGCCTTCAAACTGCTTAGTCCCCTATGGGAAAGACATGTGTGCCCCATCTGTATGCCTGCTCCCATGTGAAAAAAGCAGTTTAGAGCAGGAAATTGGCAATTTAGTTGAAGAAATCTCTGTGTGTCAGCCCCAATCCAATTCTCCTCTCTCCCATACCATGGGTGTTTTTACTTTAACCCACTTAGAGAAACACACAGGAGATCATAGAATCATAGAATGGTAGAGTTGGAAGGGACCATGCGAACCATCTAGTCCAACTCCCTGCAATGCAGGAATATGCAGTTGTCCCATATGGGGATCAAACTTGCAACCTTGACATTATCAGCACCATGTTCCAACCAACTGAGCAATTCAGGCTGACATTCAAGAGTCTCCAAATGTCACACCCAGTTTGAGCTAAGGGAATACATCATGTGGTTAATATTCCTTCACAGTGAGAATGAAGCAGGCAGAACATCAGGTAGAGCACCAGGTCCTTATCATACTCTATTTGTTCATTGCTTGACTTTCATGTGTTCCAGGCTATTTTGTTGAATGAAAGGAAGCTCCATGGAATAGTTAGTGGCACAAACCAAACATGACACAGGAGCAGCAGCCACACTTAAGACTTTCAGAAACTTGAACAAACTGAAAATATTAATCTATATCTATCATCTATCTATATTGATCTATCATCTATCTGTCATCTATCTATCTATCTATCTATCTATCTATCTATCTATCTATCTATCATCTATCTATCATCGATCTATCTATCATCTATTATCTGTTTATCTACCTACCTACCCACCTGGCATTAATGGTTTGTGACAATCTGAGAACCTGGTCTCTTACAATCCCTGTCGCCATTCAGAATGTCAGTGACTTTAAGCTTCTTGAATAATGTCAGATGTTATTTGTGAATAATTCATATGACAATTCATGCAAAACTCCCTAGATAAGCTCATTGGTTATGAGTTCGATCATTAAAAAGAAGACAGATGGGGAAACAAAAGCAATAAAACAGAGCACACACCACTAAAGCACATTATTTTGAAATAATACAATAAAAACATGCATACATAAAGGGTCAATCTGTAAAGAAACATTTTCCTCTACAATAAGTGGCAAAGATAACAACAAAAAAGAGGAAAAAATAGAGATGCCAAACATTCACTTCAGAAACACCTGCATGTATAATAACAAGATCACCGGACATGACCTAAAAAAATGACTCAGCAACAGTAATTGATCTCGCTGTGGACAAAATGTCACAGGGCAAATTTAAGCTACTGCTCAAAGGACTCAACTTCTGCCCAGCATCAAGAAACCACAATATATCATGAATAGGATGGGGAGAGGAATGACACAACAACATTTGAAAGGAGATGCAGATTGACCGGTTTTGTTTGTGATTATTCTAATGACAACATGGATATCTACAATAGAGATCCTTTGCCACTGAAAACTTGGACACCAAATATTAACAGAAATCCAGCCCTAGAAAACTTTTTCTTATCAGTCAGACAGGGTGATTAACAAACACAAATCAACTCCTATTTATTACAACCTTTCAGAAAGAAGGAAAGAGAGAGAACAGCTCCAAGAAACATTCAGATGAGAAAGGGTGCTGTCATTAAGCCTTCCAGAGGTAGAGCTAGCTGCCATGGCACGCAAAGCAGCATGCACTCGGGGGACGGGAGGCGTCCCGGCAGTGGCGTAGCGTGGGGGTGCAGGGGGGGCCGGCCGCAACATCTGGGGGTTAGGGTTAGGGGGCGCAAATCCATGGGTTAGGGGGCGCAAATTACTTGCCTTGCCCCGGGTGCTGACAACCCACGCTACGCCACTGCGTCCCGGGGCAGCATGCATCCCAGGGGATGGGACACGCATCCCGGGGGTGTACCGGCTGCCGCGAGCCTCCTGGGGGCACTGCCCACAGTGAGTGTTGGGGGGCAGCAATGTCCACAGACTAAAAACAGAACCCCACTGTGATAGTGAATACCTCGTATATTTGCTTGCGTTATTTCCACTCCTGACCTAAGACAAACATGCAAATTGTGTTGGTTTCTACTTCCATATCCATTTCTGATGGAAATCTTTGACGATGGTACTTGCAGTTGAAAACCACTTCCTGATTGTTTTACTCAAGTACAATAGCATCAAAACAGGCAGTTGCATAATTGTGCAAAGTGCCACATTTCCATATAGAACACAATTATTCAGAGCCAATACAAGTCTGAAGAGGTTCTCAAGTGGTGCAAAAAACCCCAAACCAAAACTATTTGGAGTTGAGCATACATCAGCAAAAACACATTTACATCACACATTTTAAAATACAACTCCCCCTGCCCCCTGTCCAAGATCTGAGTTACTTTGCCAACCATCCATTAGATCCTTTAGGCCTTCTATAACTGTGAGAAATTGACATTGGGAGGTGAATGGATTCTATATCATTACAGGCCCACCCTCCTTGCCACATTTTAACTGCCATGAAAATGAGCTGTTTCGTTTTTAAGTTATTTTATATGTTGCTATACATTTTTGCACTGTTTTCTGCTCAACTTGTGCGACACATTTTATCAGAGACAGAACACATATGCAGCAGCCATATCAGTTTTCCCAAGAGTTTGTGATTACAAGATTTTCCGTAAAAGAGTAAGGGAACTATTATGCCTTATTAGCAGCACTAGTGGCTCATTCAAACAGTTGTTTATATATGGTTTGCCATAAAACTGCATGAAATTCTTGGACATGTGTATTGCTGCCATATCAAATATCTGATTCACTGATAGGCATTGCTACATGGCAAGCTTGTGACTTGTTATCAGTGCGGTAAATAGAAGAATAATTGTACATGCAAAGTTTAAGTTTGTGTTGGCCTTTGTGCAAAAGCAATTGAGTCCTGGAGCTCATTCAGATGAAATCCTTAAAGAAGGGGGGGGGATTTATATATCAAATATTTAAAGAGTTAGTGGATCAACACTAATTTCTGGCATGAAATCACTTGATATTATTGCTTGTAAGCCGCTCTGAGCCCGGCCTTGGCTGGGGAGGGCGGGGTATAAATAAAACATTATTATTATTATTATTATTATTATTATTATTATTATTATTATTATTATTATTATCTGTAGTGAATAGCGATTTAACCACACAGAGAGCAGGATACACAACTGGGCATTCTATAGTGGACATAAGTTTTATCCCATTGACATCACTGGCCAAACTAAACTCTCATGATTTTTAATAGATCTGGTCATCGCCCCGGAAGTCATAGCTCTCTGAAATGTATTATTGCAGAGTGTATTTTCTCAATCGCTTTTGTGAAAAGATGTATACTATGTTATCAGAAATGGAAATACAGTAAGGTAAAAAGGTAAAGGACCCCGGACTATGGGGTTGTGGTGTTCATCTCTCTTTCAGGTCGAGGGAGCCGGCATTTGTCCACAGACAGCTTTCTAGGTCATGTGGCCAGCATGACTAAAACGTTTCTGGTGCAACAGAACACCGTAACGGAAACCAGAGTGCACAGAAACACCGTTTACCTTCCTGCCACAGTGGTACCTATTTATCTACTTGCGCTGGTGTGCTTGGTTCGCAGGAGCTGGGACAGAGCAACGGGAGCTCACCGCATCGTGGGGATTAGAACTGCTGACCTTCCAATCGGCAAGCACAAGAGGCTCAGTGATTTAGACCACAGCACCACCCACATTGTTCATTCTCCTTCCTTGGAGGTTTTTAAGTAGAGGTTGGATGACCATCTGCCATGGATGCTTTAGCTGAGATTCCTGCATTGCAGGGGCTTGGACTAGATGACCCTTGGGTCCTTTCCACCCCTAAAATTCTATGATACTATGATTCTATGTAATGTTTAATCAGGCTTTAGTATTTGAATTGGGACACGGGTGGCGCTGTGGGTTAAACCACAGAGCCTAGGACTTGCTAATCAGAAGGTTGGTGGTTCGAATCCCCGCGACAGGGTGAGCTCCTGTTGCTCGGTCCCAGCTCCTGCCAACCTAGCAGTTCGAAAGCATGTCAAAGTGCAAGTAGATAATTAGGAACCGCTTTGGCGGGAAGGTAAACGGCATTTCCGTGTGCTGCTCTGGTTCACCAGAAGCGGCTTAGTCATGCTGGCCACATGACCCGGAAGCTGTCTGCGGACAAACGCTGGCTCCCTTGGCCCATAGAACAAGATGAGCGCTGCAACCCCAGAGTCGGTCATGACTGGACCTAATGGTCAGGGGTCCCTTTGCCTTAGTATTTGAATTGCAGCTTTGTACCTTATTTGTGACTCTTGTGAATCCAGGTTAAAAGGAACCCTGGGGAATTTTGAATTTCTAACTCTGAAGATCCTGGATTAGAATTTGAGAGAACCCTATATTCATTTTAACCAGAGTTAGCAGTGGTTATACATAATGCAGATCCAGGTTTGAGAATGATGAGGGAGAATTCACACATAGTATCATGAAAGTGTAGCTATGGGGAAGGAGCATAAAAGCCCACTCCCAAACCTTAAACTCTGGTTAAATATTTGGGCCACATTCACATCATACATTTAAAGAACTGCAACATCACTTTAAACAGTCATGGCTTCTGTCAAAGAATGCTGCAAAGTGTAGTGTTAATGGTGCTAAGATTTGTTAGGAGATCCTTATTCTCCACACAGAGCTACATTTTAACAACCAATCTCTCACATGGAGCTAAGCCTTGTTAGAGAATAGATGATAGATTAGATAGACAGACAGACAGGCAGACAGACAGACAGACAGACAGACAGACAGACAGACAGATAGATAGATAGATAGATGATAGACAGACATTCAGTAACTTTTAAAAACAGCTTTGTGGTTCCCCAAAAACCTTGCTGTAACATGGAACATGAATACGAGATAATGTCAAAAAGGAGGCAGGATCAGGCTCAGAGACAAATCTGGCATGACATTCATCTTTTTTTCAGTATATTCCATATGAGGAATTAGATACTGCCCATTACTGTCCCCTAAGGCAGCCAATAAATGAACCATCCTTTGTTTCTATAAGTACCTTTTCCAAAGCTATCTGAGAAGCTATAAATAAATGCAATGCATTCTGTGCAACTGCTGCTGAAAGGTTTAATTGCTTGAGTTTCTTTTTGGACATTTTAAATGGCTGTTTCATTTTCTTTTTGGTGGGAAGGGACAGAGTATACAGTGTATGAAGCCCAATCAACGTGCATTAAAGACAAGAAGTTTAGGCAAGCAGTAACAAAGACCGCACATCACACTCCCCTTTCTAAGGACTTGCAAATAAAGTTATGGCTGGTTCTGGTTATGCTAGTATAAATGATTCACCGGGAAGCTGATTATTAAATAAACCTAAAGAGATCATTTGGTGGCACTGGGGAATTGCTGGCAAGATTTCATCTTCCTTTTTCCAAAAAGACTGTACTGTTTTATTGTTTGTCTGACTCGAGTTTGAGACATTCTTTATTAATTGCTTATTCATAGAAAAAAATATTGGCTTGGCTCTCAGAGATGTAATGCAACATGTATCAATGCTTTCCTGTTTATTCTGCAATTTCCTGCTTGTATCACTCAGCACATCAGCTCATCTTAACTTGCCGGGACTATTTAGCAACCTGAATACTTGATTTGATTTATAGCCATCTAGTTATGTTATTTATGTTGTCCCCAAGCTGAAATGTCCCACTGCCTTGCAATATTTATAGTTTGGATCTTCAAGACATCCTTATGAGATAAGGGAGTCTTTAATTACTTTATTATAGATGGTGAAGAGAGGCCTGCAGAAATGAGAGGTGAGAAATTTCAAAGATTCAATTGAAGGGCAAAAAGCTGCAGATTCTGGAATGAAGAGTTAGACCCTATGATTCATGGACCACATGGTTATACGTCACTCATCAACAACTATGTCAACAGCTGATGACATACCCTCCAACTTTTCTCTGATGAAAATAGGGACAACCTATTCCATCATTATCATAATCTTACTTATACCCCATCCATCTGACTGGGTTGCCCCAGCCACTCTGGGTGGCTTCCAACATATATAAAAACAATAAAACATTAAACATTTAAAAAACTTCCCTTCAGATGGCTCAGGGGTTGGATAATTCCATACCCTCCAACATTTCTTCATATGAAAATAGGGACATCCAGAGGAAAAGTAGGACATTCCAGGATCAAATCAGAAACTGGGGAGGAGTCTGTAAGTTTGGGACTGTCCCTAGAAAATAGGTACACTCAGAGGGTCTTGATGAACCCTGCAAACACAACTTGGCATCCTACTGACAACATATTGGGCTGCCTTGTCATTTGCATTGGTGTGTAATTCCTGCACCAATCTCTAAAGTCTTACTAGTCAGAAAAAGCCTCAGCATTTTGGTTACTCAAGCACAATTTGGGATATGTGCCCAATGTGTCTTACTGTTTGCTAACTCATGATATGAACTACCCTAGTCCTCTTCTAGTAGTGCCAGAGACTGGGGCATAACTACTTGTTTCCAGGATGCATGCAAGCGCCACCCATGTGCATTTACTAGAGGTGTTCACTGACCACAAGATTTGGGTTGGACCCCAATTAAGCACTTTGAAAACAGTCTGATTCAATCCAAAATGCTTTGGAGACTGCTCTATTCAGTTTGGGTCAACCTGGCTTCAGAAAAACAAAGCTCTGTGCCTCCCCTGTTCTCTATTACAAGGAAATAAAATGAACATACTTTCCTCCCTTTGACAGAAGCAGATGAAATTTGCAGGCACAGTATTCCCACCCCGAGTTGACAAACCTGCCAAATTATAGACATAAGGGTCCTGGCTTTATTCCCCCCCCTTTTTTTTGGAGGGGGGTTGCTGGACACCTTTAGGGTTGTTGTTGGGATTTTTTATAAAAAGGAACTGCCCGAAACAGCCTCTTTTGGTCCTTGAGTCAGGACTCATCCAAACTTGTTGCACAGCCCTTGTCTATGCCATTCCCATGCTGGTCTCAAATTCCTTGCTGGTGCAGCTAGATCAATGGTGCCTATAAGGTTATCAGTATATGTTAAGAGTTGGTGTGGTGCAGTGGTTAGAGTGTTGGACTAGCACCTGAAAACAAGGGTTCAAATCCTCACTCAGCCAATAATGAAACTCGTAGGTTGAGATTGAGCCTAACCTACCTTGCAGAGTTGTTGTGAGGATAAAATTGGTGGGGGAACATCATATACAATGGTACCTCGGGATGCGAACAGGATCCGTTCCGGAGCCCTGTTTGCATCCTGAAGCGAACGCAACCCATGTCCACACGTCCGTGCATGCACGGTCACGTTTTGCTGCTTCTGTGTGTGCGCATGACGTCATTTTGACTGTTTGCGCATGTGCGTGCAGCGAAACCCAAAAGTAATGTGCTCCGTTACTTCTGGGTCGCCACGGAGCGCAACCTGAAAATACTTAACTTGAAGCACATTTATCCCTAGGTATGACTGTATGCCACTTTGAGCTTCTTGAAGGAAAAGTGGGTTATATATCAAATAAATAAAGTGCATGGAAGGACCCAGCACATGATGCATATGGTTGGTGCTGATGGTACCTTGGAGGAAGGCCACTCTTGCCCTGCTTTAGCTGGTGGAAAATAAATCTTGTATACTCTGGGCCAATGCTATTGTTCCAGAAAAAGAGGTGCTGGAACTCACCACAAAGCGTGTTCTCCATAGCAGAGAGCACATGTTGCGGTTGGGGATACAAGCCACCCCGTTGTTGCTGGGCAGATTTGGATAAAACCCAGGCAGCGAAGTGGTTAAATTGGGTCGCTGGGGAGTTTTGAATGTTGTCAATTTGGAGGTGGGGTCAGGTGGGGTTAAACGCTGGATGCCCAACGTTGGGCGTCCTCTTGGCTGTTTGCACCGGATCACCCGACCACCCTCCCTGTAATGGGGGGGGGGTTGGTTTGCTTGACCTTGCTATGCCTGTCATGGGGTCGTCTGCCTTGGTGCAGGGGCCTGGTAGGAATTTTGCCATCTGGCTGATTGGCTGGTGCCATTTGGTTTTTGCCTACTGTGTAGCAAATCGTCACAACTTGTAAGGTTGGCGGTTAGGCATTGGTTAAAATTGGTTGGTGGATGGGTAAGTGCCTACCCTCCAATGGTGGTGCGGAAAGGGAATTCCGTTAAAGGAATCCAGGGGCTTGCCATTCTTTTCGTCCTTGTCCCTGGCATCAGACTTGGGCCGTGCAAGCCCCATAGGAACATGAGGGTGAGAAGTGAGGGACTGATGCCCAGCTTCATTTCTCACCCAATATTTGTTTCCCACGCTGGCTTCCGCTGGAATCCGGAAGTCAGTTCTGTCCCTGGGGCAAGGACAGATAGTCATAACCAATGCCTAAGCAACCACTCACATGTGTGTATTTGAATAAAGTTTTGGCCAAAATTATGCCAAAAACCTTAAACAACAATTGATGTGTGATGTGTGAATTTTTTTGAGGGGGTGGCATGGAAGCCTCAACACGCAAACACCTCCCTTGTTCTCCTAGAATGTCAATGGTGCCCACCTAAGAGGTGCTGGAAATGAGTTCCTATGAATTCCTCCTGACACCCCCCCCCCCCGCTCTGGGTGCTTTTTTTAGTTGGGAGGTCTAATGAAGATAAGACATACAGGTAAGCTATTGAAACAAAGGTGCAAGTTCCACCCTAAGTTATATTCATAGTTGGCTGGAGTGAAGGAATTGATAAGTCAGTGAACCAATCAGAAGGGAAAAGGAAACAAACAAGCTCAGCCAGCAAATCCAGCAAATGCTTTTTTATTCATGCAACACAAAGAGAGCTCCTGTATTAGGACACTAAACATTCATAAAAGGCTTTTTAGAAAAACAGCAAAGAGGTTAAAATAATGATGATCCAAGAACTTCTGATGAGTTCGTCTGGATTTTCATAGTCATACAAAGCCAATTTTGGCTCCTGATCAAAGAACATGAAATGAAGCCAATGATTCCTGATATTTAATCTCATCTCCCATTGGGACATACGATGTTGCCCAGGAACTTGTTTTTCTTTTTTCGCAATTTTTAAAACAAAGTCAATAATGATGGCAAAATATCCCATGAAGACCGATTTCTTAGTACATGTGAAGGATAGGAATAAGATATTTAGTGCAGGAGTTGGAGAGACAGCCTCTATTGCATGGCATGATATTCCTTTGGAAATGGCAAGTCTGCAGCTTGAAAGTGCTCACTGAGGTCCAGGAGGCCTCAGTGGCTTAGAGTGCTTAATTCCATCTCCAACTGGTTTGCCAGCTATAGTCCTTCCTAGAAAAAGAAGGCTTGGCAACTGGGATCCATGCTCTGGTAACTGCACATGGGACTTTCATTGAATATGGTTTGGAAACTGCGTGTAGTGCAGAATGCATCTGCCACATTGCCTGCAAGCACAACTGGGAAAGCTGGTGTAACTCTTCTTCTGACAGAACAGCACTGGTTGCCTATTCACCTCCAGGCCCAATTCAAGGTCTTGTCTTTGACAAATAAATCCCGACATTCCTTGGGTTTCAAATGTCCGAACAATTGACTCCTCTCATATAGACCAAACTCGTAGCTGCGTTCATCTACAATCGGCAGGTAGGGCCTTGTTGGTGGTGCTGCCACCAGGGGATGCCTGAAGGATGCAACCTTCAGCAGAAAGAAGTGTGTTTTTAGAATAAATATGTATGGCATAAATGCAAATTTTGAATGTGCTTTTTTAAAAGAAAGAAAAAAGAAATATATTAAAAATTGCAGAAAATGGGAAGGATTGATGCAAATCTGTCAGGGGCTGGAAATGGACCAATCCCTCCATCTTTACGTAGATGGTTTTAAAAATCCATCATTGAATGGCTGTAAGCCATGATGTTTATACAGTGTTACCTCTGGTTACAAACACCTCAGGTTACAAACACTTCAGGTTACAGACTCCGCTCACCTGGAAGTAGTACCTCGGGTTAAGAACTTTACCTCAGGATGAGAACAGAAATTGTGTGCTGGCGGCACAGCGGGAGTGGGAGGCCCCATTAGCTAAAGTGGTACCTCAGGTTAAGAACAGTTTCAGGTTAAGAACGGACCTCCAGAATGAATTAAGTTTATAACCAGAAGTACCACTGTATACACCTAGCATTGCTGCCCTTTGATGGCTCCTGAAAATTTGTCATTTCAGGAGGGTCTCAGTTTCGTGTATACTGCATGTGTGTAGTTTAGGACTTGCTTTTAAACTGATATGAATTGCTATTTCTACTATATGTTAAGTTCTCTAAGATCTTTATTGTACACCACTTTGGAAATATGAATTGAGAAGCAGTTTATAAGTTTTTAAATTAATTCACACAAAAAATAAATACACCTCCAAACACCAGCCAATGTATCCTGCTGCTTGGGAAACCCAGCCAGATGGGCAGGGTATTATTATTATTATTATTATTATTATTATTATTATTATTATTATTATTATTATTATTCAGCTGAAATATTTTGCACTAAAGCTGTCATCATTACTGACCATTGTCCATCCTGGGTGAGGCTGATGGAGGTCATCATTCAAAACACCTGAGGGGCACCAGCTTGACAAAGGCTTCTGTAGACCACAAAATAGTTTATTCCCTGCTCACACACCCCTGGAAATTTGCATTAATGTGGAGAAAAATCGCTCTATTGATACAAGGAGCTAATGTCCCCCAAACAGCTCACCACATGGTGACAACCACCATGTGGAGCGATTTAGAGTGGCCTCCAGCCTATCTAGAATTCCCGCCTTCAAAAGAGTATTTTTGAAATGGTGCTTTGCTGTACAAATACACCATATGAGCAACAGGAGCAGAATGGAGACAAAACAGATGTGTGTTTTATAAGCTAGTCGCTGATGCCATGGTGCCTTCTTTCCTTTCCTTTCCTCTTTTCTCTTCAAAAGATGGATTTGAATTTCAGGGTTAAGCAACAGATTTGGATTAGAATTACAGAATTACATCCATGAGTCTCGTTCTAAATATTTCAATCAATTCCATCAAAGAGCATATAAAGATCTGAGGTCTTATAAAGAATCTTATCTAGCCTATTAGCGTCATTACTGCCAAATCAGTTCAGCATGAAGTTACACACATTTTGTGCTAATTCAACCTTTTGTATGCCTCAGCTTTCCTGCCCTCAAGGAACTCTCACCGTGCTATTCTGTCTGCAAAGGGATCCCTGGACTTCTTCAGTAGAGCATGTAAAAGAGGGCACTCTCAGCTTGCATGGGATACCAGATCATCCTTTTTGGATCTCTCCAGACAGGTGGGCCTTTGTGTGATTCCGCATGTGTCTTCCGCAATATGTCATTGATGCAATCACACTGCAATAGTGGTGTGTTTATACTGGATCATTCCACTTGATGAGTTGTTCTGTGATGCTTCCCCCTTATTATTACATTATTGCAGTCAGGAGGAGCACTCTAGCACTCTAGCACATCAGCTGCTCCCTTATGTATGCTCATCCTACACAAATAGCAGCCTAAAAACAGCTACAATCTCACATTGTTTCCTTTACTTCCCCCCTTATAGTCATCTGCCTCTGCCCTAATAAACAAAACTGAGCAAAGAAAAAACATAATTAGGGTTGCTATGGCATCATGGTTAATGATCTACCATGAATGCACCAAGCTGGGCCACTTTATTCCTTCCCATTCAAGAGATATGCTTAATGTTATACCTAAACCAGGGATCTGGTTCCCTGTTTAGGGAAGCTTTTAATGTTTAATAGACTATTGTATTTTAATATTCTGTTGGAAGCTGCCCAGAGTGGGTGGGGTATTAATAATAATAATAATAATAATAATAATAATAATAATAATAATAATAATAATAATAATAATAATAATAATAATAATTGTTATCATCATCATTATCATCATCATGGTTTGATTTGCTGCAATTCTCTGTAGCTAAGGTTTGCTTTTGGCTTACAATTCCTAGTTTGGACATAACGTTAAGGCAGTACCATTGTTATTTTTCCTGGTTGTGTGCTAGTAGGGAGAAACAAAATGGCCCAGATTGGGGTAATAATAATAATAATAATAATAATAATAATAATAATAATAATAATAATTTATCTGGGCTGTTTCATCAATATGGTTTTGTTTCAGTCATGACAAAATTAACTGGCAAATTCTCTATAGATCTGAGCACAATCTTAAAGTAACATTCCATCTGATCAAATGAGTTCCCCAGCAGCTTCAGGATTGCATATGAAGATTCTTAGAATTGCCTCTGCAGCACAGAAAGAGGCACTGAAGTTTAGATAACTCTCCATGGCTAAGTTAGCACTCAGCAAATATATCCCATTTGTCAACTAAAAATCTGTCACACATGTTTGGAATTATAACTTCTTCTTTTTAATGACGACTGTGAAATTACTGTTTGGTTACGATGCCAGTTTAATATTTCATGTAATATTAATAACTTCTCTTTGTATAAAATTAGTACTAAGCTGGGAAGTCGGCAAAAGGCTCTATAATGCTGAATTATTATTATTAACAGTCCATAGCCATTCATTTTACATCAGATTCACTTCCAGAGCACATTAGCTGCAATCATGTGCTTTCTCGTTTGCCAATATTGCCAAAATGAGTGCCATTAATTGTTAAGGGATGCACAGATTTCCTTTGTGGAGCTAGGCTTTCTGGCCACTTCCTGCCCCATAATTTCAAGGGAACGAGGACAGCAATTCTAGCATATTAGTGGGAAGGCACATATGCATTCCAGGTTGTTGTATTGAAACCAGCTTATTCTTTTAAATTTAGTTCCCACTCTTCTCCAAGAAGCATATTTAACATATGATAAAGGTTTAATCTGGGTTTCTCATACTTATCCAGAACATTAGTTGAGGAACAGTCTGTGTCGTCCTGTATCTTGTTTCCCATGGTAGCCAAGCAGATGCCCCTGGGAAGTCCATAAGCAGGACAGGGGTGGTAGCGGCTAGCATTCAGAGGCATACTGCCTCTTATTCTGGACTATCATGACTACTACCTATTGATAGCCTTCATTCATTTGTCTCATCCTCTTGGCCACCAGCACATCTTGAGCAGCAGATTTGAAAAGTGATGTGACATGGAGCAGTTGTTTTCCTCTCCTAAATCTACTGTCAAACCAGGTCAGTCGATGACTCTGGGTTCTAGTATTATGGCAGAGGGGGAGTAACTCACTTCCATCTACAGTGGTACCTCGGGTTACATACACTTCAGGTTACATACGCTTCAGGTTACAGACTCTGCTAACCCAGAAATAGTGCTTCAGGTTAAGAACTTTGCTTCAGGATGAGAACAGAAACCGGGCTCCAGCGGTGTGGCAGCAGCTGGAGGCCCCATTAGCTGAAGCGGTGCTTCAGGTTAAGAACAGTTTCAGGTTAAGTATGGACCTCCGGAACGAATTAAGTACTTAACCTGAGGTACCACTGTATATAACACCATGTATCCCTTTGTAGAGCAAAGGGCCCAGATTCAATTTCCAAAGTCTCTGATTCAAAGGATCTTGAAGAGCAAGGCTAAGAAAACCACAATCCCAACCCTGGACAGGGATAGCCTAACTTCTGTTATCTATGCTCTTGTAGCCTCTAGGCTAGATTACAACAGCACTTTATGCATAGGTCTGCCTCTGAGTATGGTTCAGAAACTTCAGCTCGTACAGAATCCCATAGCCAGGTTGCTCATTGTGGCAAGATGGTTTAAGCATATAATGCCAATATAGGCCCGACTGCACTGGCTGCCAATTTGTTTCCGGGCCCAATTCAAAGTGCTGAAAATAAAGCCTTAAACAGCCCAGGACCACTAAACCTCAAGGACCATTTCTCCCCATATGAACTGACCTGGACCCTGCCATCAACACCTGAGGCCCTTATTTGTTTGCCTCCTCTGCGAGAACGAGAGGGTGGCAACATGAGAACGGGCCTTTTTCTGTAGTGGCTCCCTATTTGTGTAATGCTCTCTCCAGGGAGGCTTGCCTGGCGCCTTCATTACATATCTTTAGGCGCCAGGCAAAAACATTCCTCTTCTCCCAGGCCTTTGGCTAATTACACAATCTATGGCCTTTGATGGCACAAAGTGAGGAGCAATTAAAGAACCTTTTAATGAGGGTGAAAGAGGAGAGCGCAAAATATGGTCTGAAGCTCAACATCAAAAAAATGAAGATCATGGCCACTGGTCCCATCACCTCCTGGCAAATAGAAGGGGAAGAAATGGAGGCAGTGAGAGATTTTACTTTCTTGGGCTCCATGATCACTGCAGATGGTGACAGCAGCCACAAAATTAAAAGACGCCTGCTTCTTGGGAGAAAAGCAATGACAAACCTAGACAGCATCTTAAAAAGCAGAGACATCACCTTGCCAACAAAGGTCCGTATAGTTAAAGCCATGGTTTTCTCAGTAGTGATGTATGGAAGTGAGAGCTGGACCATAAAGAAGGCTGATCGCTGAAGAATTCATGATTTTGAATTATGGTGCTGGAGGAGACTCTTGAGAGTCCCATGGACTGCAAGAAGATCAAACCTATCCATTCTGAAGGAAATCAGCCCTGAGTGCTCACTGGAAGGACAGATAGTGAAGCTGAGGCTCCAATACTTTTGCCACCTCGTGAGAAGAGAAGACTCCCTGGAAAAGACCCTGATGTTGGGAAAGATGGAGGGCACAAGGAGAAGGGGACGACAGAGGATGAGATGGCTGGATAGTGTTCTCAAGGCTGCCAGCATTGGTTTGACCAGGCTGCAGGGGGCAGTGCCTGGCGTGCTCTGGTCCATGGGGTCACGAAGAGTCGGACACGACTAAACAACAACAACAATGGCCTTTTAAACTGTATGGGGGCAGGGGTTCTTATTATTTGTTATCATGGTATGTGTTTTCATATTGTAAACTGCCCTGAGATCTGCAGATGAATGGCAGTATAGAAATTGGATAAATGATGATGATGATGATAGTGGGGAGAGAAATGGCAGAGGGAATGACCCAATGGTGTCCACGAATCCAAAAAGGTTGATGAAATTCTCGATTAGAACATTTAAATAAAATGCCATTTTGTAGTCGTCTTCTTAAGCTCTTCAGAAACCTGACATATTTAATAAGATTGCCCCAGGATGCGTGTAATTCAGCAAGCACTTAAGCAACAAGCAATTGCCAGTGACTCAGGTGTCTGTCTCAAACCTTCAGAAAGGCTGATGAGACAGTAGGCGTTGCTTAGTCACGCTACACCTCACAGACAGGATTCAGAAACTTCACACTATTGTTCCCCTGTCTGTTTTCGCTACACCTCTCTGCAGAGTTTAGTACAAGAAGGCCCTCCAGCATGTTTTCTTGGGATGGGAATCATATTCCCTCCTACAAGTTGTCTTCCAGATTTATTTATTTTTTAATTAGCAATTTACTTGGCAATTTTCCTCTGTAGCATTTTTTTTACAGGTTTTCTAAATGAAAAGAGCGTGAATTAAACATTTTGCTTTAGGTTTACAAACAGCATAATAGAAGCTCAAGGAAGTTAGAAAAGTCACTTCATGTGATGGCAAGAGAAGAAGTAATTGGTCCCTTTCCCCATCTTCTCAATAAATTTCAATTACCTATGTTTTGCCAGTGTTCTCTGTAAAGTGAGTGTCTTTTCACTGCCCCAAATCTATTAGCAATGAATCCATAGGAGAGAGATGGGGAACGTGTGAGCCTCTGGGTGTTACTAGGAATCATTAGGACATCAGGTGGCAACTTCCAAGGGGCTCGATGTTTGGTCCTGACAGCAAGCCCAGCTTTGTCTCTTTGCTTGAATATAAATTGCACCTGCAAACATACATTATTTTTCTGCATAGCAGTCTACAAAGCCAATCTGCAGAGGAAAAAATCTCAAAGTGAGCCTGCAAACAGACAACTTGAAAGGGGCTCACTGTCAGTGCTGATGAGCTGATTCGTGCTGTCAGCAACCTCTGACTGCCAAGGAATATTTGGGAGCACAAATTATGCTCTCATTTCCTTCCTTTGCTGCCACATCTTTACCTGACCCATACCTGGCATCACATCTGACACCAGGTGTGGGGTAGCAGGGGATTGTTTGGAAATAAACAACCTCATGGGCTAAATCAGGACCTCAAGTGGCAGAGGCCCCAAATTGCACAGAAGATTGGATGGGCCAATGACATGTGTGTGATGTCAAGATGTCGGGAGTAGCCAGAGGGCAGAGTCAAATGTGGTGGCAGCACAGCTTCAGTGGCTGATGCCTACTCCTCTCTCTGGCTCAGCCCCGTCCTCCTCCTCCTCCTGATGCCCCCACTGGCAGGGGGCTGTTTTCTCCATCTTTCCAGGAGAAGGAAAGCAGGAGCAGGAGCAGGAGGAGCCACTGGCCACTGAAACTGCAGTGTTGCATGCTCAGCTCCATGATTGACCACCTCTTCCTTCTTCTGCCACTGCCACTGGCTGCCTCCTTCTCCTCTGTAGCAGGAGGAGGAAGAGCCAGTCACTGAAGCTGCCCCACGCTAGGCTCCATGTTTGACCTTCTCTGCCCCTGATCATTCTGAACATTATTAAAGGTAAAGGGACCCCTGACCATTAGGTCCAGCCGTGGCCTACTCTGGGGTTGCGGCGCTCATCTCGCTTTATTGGCCGAGGGAGCCGGCGTACAGCTTCCGAGTCATGTGGCCAGCATGACTAGGCCGCTTCTGGCGAACCAGAGCAGCGCACGGAAACGCAGTTTACCTTCCCGCCGGAGTGGTACCTATTTATCTAGTTGCACTGTGGCGTGCTTTTGAACTGCTAGGTTGGCAGGAACAGGGACCGAGCAACGGGAGCTCACCCCGTTGCGGGGATTCGAACCGCCGACCTTCTGATCGGCAAGTCCTAGGCTCTGTGGTTTAACCCACAGCGCCACCCACGTCCACTATTATTGGGCACTCCCAAAAGAGCTGGGACCCTAGGAGTTGGCACCTGCTGGTGTGGCAGAAAAGAGCTGATGGAGAATGGGCTGATTCTGCAACACCCACTAAGAATGCCAGTGGGGCTGAGCAATTCTTGGGATTGTCCTTTAAGTAAATGACATTAAGAAGTTCACAGGAGAAGTCCTTGCCAGACCAATCAAAAAGCATAGTAATGGCAATCCAACAGACATTATGAAGTAATTGGCCTGAACGCAATCAGACAAGCCTGCTCGTCAGTAAAATTCAAATAAAATCTAATGCCATAAGAGTTTTAAGACCATCATATCTCCAGCACCAGTTTAGCACATTCCTGATCGGATTAAAGTGTCGAGTGAGTCAGAAAGCACAGATAAATCCCTCCTAGCTGCTCCAATTGCAAGAGACAGAAAAATTATATATATGCTATAGGTCAATGGAAGTGGGGGTTGGGTGGAAGAGTCCCGAGGAAAGGAAGTAACCACGAAGCACAAAACGAACGTATTACAAATAACTAGGAGACATTTAAATCCTAAAGCAGGAGTTGCTTTAAAGTGAGTCAAATGGAAATCAGTGAATGTGCATCGCTGTCTAGTGAATACAGGGCATTTGTAACAGTCTGCAGAACAGACCAGGAGACTGGCTGTGGTCTGTTAAATCCCCGTTACCTACCGTAAACTTGACAGAGGAAATCCAGCCTCTGTCAGCAATGGCTGGCCATCCGTTATATGTGACAGCTAGTAAGTCGACAGTTCTAGCTCTGTTCTGAAGTTCCCTTCTTGGTGGTGGCACCTGGACTCTTAAACTCCCCCCTGCCCCAAGAAGGGCATCTGTTGATGAATAAGTCTGGATAGCTCAACTGGTTATAGTATGGTGCTAATAATGCCAAGGTTGTAAGTTTGATCCCCTTAAGGTACAGCTGCATTGCATTCCTGCATTGCAGGGGGTTAGACTAAATAATCCTCAGGTTCCCTTCCAATTCTATGATTCTATGATTTATAGGTGACAGTAAAAGATGCCTTTGTTCATTTAGGTTTTTAGGATATAGGCTAGATCTGAAGTCCAATTTTGGAGATATAGATATACAGTGGTGCCCCGCAAGACGAATGCCTTGCAAGACGAAAAACTCGCTAGACGAAAGGGTTTTTCGGTTTTGCGTTGCTTCGCTAGACGAATTTCCCTATGGGCTTGCTTCGCAAGACGAAAACGTCTTGCGCTTTTTTCTTAAAGCCGCTTGAAGAGGCACAGTTGCGACGGACCATGCTTCACAAGACGAAAAACATCGCAAGACGAAAAGACTCGCGGAACGAATTATTTTCGTCTTGCGAGGCACCACTGTATGTTCAATAGAACGTCAGTTTTTGACGTTCTACTGAACCTACGTACAAAAGAGGCAGGGCCAATATGAGGGGACCTCAGGAGGGCCCCATTTAGCTGGAACCTCAGGCTCAAAGGAGGCCTTAGATTTGGACACTTTTTAATTTTGGGGCACTTGATTTGGTAAAAGCCATATTTTTTGTTAGCTGATCCACATTTAGTCACTATGAAGCATTAAACACCTTCATAAACATTAAAAAGAAAATATATTCGTTTGAGGACACAAAATTAGATTGTGGTGGGCATGCCCTCCCAGATCAGCTATAAACTAAGGGTTGAGATTTATTTTTTCTTGCCAGTAGTAGTCCATATTCTTAACTTCTCTCCAACCCCCGGTGGGTCAGATTTGACAGCTGGGCACTGCATTCAAAAGCTGGAGGTGATCTGGGCATCTCTAGACCTCTGAGTTGGCCTGAAAGCCAGTGCTCTATCACTAAACTACAGCCCTTCCAGCTAAAGGCCCTATTTTGAGCTCTCTGAGTGCCTCTGTGCTGTATAAAATCATAATAGCACCATGATCCTTTATACCTACATAGAAAAAGGAAGCAGATGTGATTATTTAAATGTGTACATACCTTTATATATGGTGCTATCTTTCATTATCTACATTTCCAACTCCCAGCTTGCTCTTCTTTACCCTTCTGGAATATCTCATTTTTATGACTATAAAGCTTCAATCTTAGGCGATATAATACTTTGCATCTATATTATGCCATTTATCCAACACTGCTGAAGTACCTTTCTTGTTGTGACAAAGATGTTTTAGCGCTACCATTGCTTGAAAGTGGAACACAATGGCTGCTTAGGGGGAGAGGGGAAAAGCACAATAGGCATTTCACCTTCTCAGCCCTTGTCCCTATCACAGGGCAGCCTTCCCCAACCTGGTGCCCTTCATATACCTTGGACCACAGCTTCCATCATTCATGGCCATGCTGGCACAGGGTGGTTTTCTCAAGGTTGCTGCTGAAAACTTAATCATCATCATCCCTGTTGTTGCCGCTGTACGTGGTATTGCATTATTGTGTGAGAAGTGTAAATACAGGAAATTTTAGCCATGACACCAAGAGTTCAATACATTTTTTTGGGGGGGGGATTCCTTTATTTAATGAGATATCTAAAATGAATTGTGTGTCAAATGTGTGGATCTGTTTGCCGTGCTGGCTGAAGAGCTACATTTGACCCCCTGACCTAAGGTTCTCCAGCCCTAGTATAGACAATACTGCACCCAATGGCCTGGTGGTCTGACCCAGTATAAAGCCACTTTGTGTGCTCAGTGGAATCAGTCCAGCACTATGGCCCTTATCCAGTGCCATTTTTCTAGAAAAAGAGGTTCCGGAACTCAGAGAGAGCCAGTGTGGTGTAGTGGTTAAGAGCGGTAGACTCGTAATCTGGGGAACCGGGTTCACGTCTCTGCTCCTCCACATGCAGCTGCTGGGTGACCTTGGGCTAGTCACACTTCTCTGAGGTCTCTCAGCCCCATTCACCTCACAGGGTGTTTGTTGTGGGGGAGGAAGGGAAAGGAGAATGTTAGCAGCTTTGAGACTCCTTCGGGTAGTGATAAAGCGGGATATCAAATCCAAACTCTTCTTCTCACCATGAACGTCTCCCTTGTTCTCTTTGAATGGCAATGGCACCCACCTGAGAGGTGCTGGAACTGAGATCTGGTGAGTTCTGGCTGGGGAAAAAATCCCTGCCCTTATCATCAATAGTCCCATGGTAGTTCTTATAGATAACCACGAGATATCTGGCAGAACAAGAAGCACTATAGGAATGGAAAAGGCTGTAGTTACGGGAAAGGCCATAGCTCAGTGGTAGAGCATCTGTTTGCATGCAGAAGGCCCCAGGTTCAAGCCTTGGCAGAGACCCCTGTCTAAAACCTTGGGGAGTTGCTGCAGTTCAGTGTAAGCAATGCTGAGCTAGTCTTGGTGTAAGGCAGGTTCCTATGTTCCCATGTCTCCCACTCTCATAAGCATCCATGAGCCAGGGTAGTATTGCCTTGAATAGAACATGGCCACAAGAAATGGAAAAAGAGCTTAAATTGAATAGGTGGTCTGAACAGGAGCCAATTTCATTTTGAAAACAGCAAGCCTTTCCTCCTGTCTGGATATACTCTTCAGAGGATCCCATTTTAACCAAGGGTTGAGGGAATCTAATTGTGTAAGTTTCAGTAAAAGGACAAAATTTGGGTCTTGGGAGGGATAAAGGAAAGAATTCAATTCTTTCAGAAGGAACATGAAGAGGTCACACCTGCACAGCTTATATTAAATGGGCCATTTCATAGAAAGTGTCTCAACGCTACAGATTGGAAAACAAAAGAGCCACAGAAATCACATTAAAAAGCCAACATTCTACATCGTTTAGCTTTGCAAAGCAAGCAAATGGTCTTTTTGTGGATTGTTTTTTTCTAAAGCAAGACAAAATTATTTGACTGCCTCCTGAAAAGGAAAACAAATTTTAAAGGTGTTTTGTGAATATTATTTGACCAGTGCTTATTCAGGCCTTGACAGCCACCGACTGTGCAAAGTGTGCCTGACCAATGGGGAGAGGTTTGTTAAAGGACCTTGAAAGCTGTACCGCAGAGAAGCCAATCTGAAAAAGAGATGATTATTTAACTCTCTCTCACGCACACTGCTTAATAACTCAATGCAAACCATTTGGTGACTCTGGGCAAGGGATCTTTGTAAACAAAGATGTGTTCCAGAGATTTTTGCACGTCAGCAGGGTCTGCAAATTTGTTTGTCGTTTCCATATTAAGTTGAATAGTATTTTCCACAGCGTGTGTGCAAATGTCCAGGTGTGGCTGAGATCACATTCCAGAAATAATAGCGAGTTAAAATTCACTCACAGTCATCTTGAAACAACTTAGGGGAGAGTTGAATCAAGCTGGCAAAAAGAAGCAGGGGATTTTGTCTTTTGCCCTCCACCCTGAGGGGGTGAACTAGGCCCTGGTGTTTGTGGGGGGGGGGCTGATCTGAGTCAGTTTTCATCACTCATTTAAGGGCACTGTGATTTCAAAAGCCACCAATAAATCATTCCAACACGGGAGAGGAACAATCATTAAAAAAAAAATGGTGTAAGAGCTGCTGCTGCTGCTGTTGTTTGTTGCTCGTGCTGTGCACATTCATTTCTTTTATCCCTCCATCAACTTCCACTTTTGTCTCAAGTTCACATCTTGTTCCACTGTCATTTCTCTGAACAAGAGATTTCACAGGGTTCTGAAGTGCAACAAAACTCTCCAATGCCTGTTTTGCTTTCCCCCATGTGCAGTGTAATACAAAAGAAATTACGGCATACACAGTCAACAACTGTGCCCCTTTTCAGCATTTGGGGTGGGTGCGGGTGGGGATGTTACCTCCAGGCTTGGTTTAAGTGGGAGCTGCAACAAATGTGGTATGGAGTGTTCTTGTTCAAGGTTCCAGCCAGCCAGCCATACCCTTTCCCAGATCACTCTGTTCCCTTACCTTCCTGCCATTTGTTGTTTTTGTTATCAGACTACTGAGCATGCTTATTCCAAATTGGGTTTTTTAATCTTCCCTCTTAGTTTTATTTTTCTAAAATCCTGCTTCTGCAAAGCTTGAAGTTTTCTCAAGCTGTACAAGGATTCACACAGGGACAATGGGTTTTCTTTGTATATGGGATATCGGATACCTTCAGGCCTATTGGTATCTAGATCTGAAACAGTTGTATCTGTGTTCCTGCCTTGGTATACACTTCAGTGACAATGTGGCATTATGTTTTGTGGCACTACGCTGTGTTAATTGTTGGTACACCCTGGACTTAGAATTTGTTTTCTGCCACAGTGAGTTGAAAGATCATGGAGGAAAACAACAGCATTGAAGCCATTAAAAAATAATAAAATAAAACGCACAACCTTCATTACAATGTCATATCATTTTCAGATTTTCAGAGCTGGAATCTCATTTCATTTTTTCATACAACTTCTACCAGATCAGGGGTAGTGTGTGTGTGTGTGTGTGTGTGTGTGTGTGTGTGTGTGTGTACACCCACCCACCCACCCACCCACCCACCCACACACACACACACCATAAGTGTATAGGTGAGGACAGATTAATTCTGTCTGGGTAGAGAGAGAAATGTATTGTGCTTTGTTTTGTTTTGAAATTAATTGAAGCAATTGAGTTGTTTTCCCTTTGGTCCTATATCCACATTACCAGGTTACTCTTTTCTTTTGACACTCATGGGGCCTTGGTGAGAGAACTATGGCTTGGAATGCCTGGAGTTACATTCTCAGGGGAACTAATATATGAACACCGGACAATCATATTTTGGAGAAAGGGGTGTGTGGCAAGTCCTTTAGCTCATATCGTGCTGGGCTAAATGCAGTGCCAGCCCAAGACATTTTGCTGAGGCAAAGGACAAGATGGTGCCCTTCTCCAATTATAAGTTCAGAAGCCAACTACTGTGAAGTGTGCTGCATGGCAGGCTCAGGAAGAATGACTGGGAATTGGCCAGGGCCTCCACACATTGAAGCCATCCCCTCACTCTGCCCCATGAGATGGTTGGCTGTATGGAAGCAAAGGCTGGCCTAGCCTGAATGAATTTTGCGGGCTTTTAATAACTGTGTGGCAGAATTAGGATGTGCAACATCAGTTTTGTGCCACAGTGACTGCATTTGCCCATAATGCTCAACCATATGGCTTTTTTAAAAACCATGGTTTGCTCAACAAACCACAAGTCATGCTATAGATGAGCAAAAAAGCCATAACATGAAGGAAGGCAATGGAGACACTGGAAAAGGTCTCCCCATCGGGTTTCCCTCCCTTTGCCAGTCAAAAGCCAACTAGGGGGGGGGGAAAGGTAATTTTGGTTACACACAATTTTTGTGTATATGTGCTGAACCCCAAGATGTATGATAAAAAAGGTAAAGGGACCCCTGACCATTAGGTCCAGTCGTGACCGACTCTGGGGTTGCGGCACTCATCTCGCTTTATTGGCCGAGGGAGCCGGCGTACAGCTTCCGGGTCATGTGGCCAGCATGACTAAGCCACTTCTGGTGAACCAGAGCAGCGCATGGAAACGCCATTTACCTTCCCGCCGGAGTGGTACCTATTTATCTACTTGCACTTTGACATGCTTTCGAACTGCTAGGTTGGCAGGAACAGGGACCGAGCAATGGGAGCTCACCCTGTTGCAGGGATTCGAACCGCCGACCTTCTGATCGGCAAGTCCTAGGCTCTGTGGTTTAACCCACAGCGCCACTTGCGTCCCTAGTACCACCCGCGTGCCTATATAGTCGTGCCTATATATTTCCTGAGACTCTTCAAGTGCTAAGCACCATGAAGCCCCGATGAAGTGCCACTAAATGAACCTGTTCCATAGCAAATTATTTTTCCAGCCTCTAACAGTGTTCCTTATACTCCACTTTGATCACTGAGATCCTCAGATGGGGCACTTCTGGTGGCTCCCCATGTCCCTGGGGTTTGGTTGGCCATCACAAAGAACCAAACATTTGGTGTGACAGGATATTCCTTGTTGAACTCCCTATCATGAGCGATTCAGTGGTAACCGTCCCTCCCTTCATTCAGATTCCCCCCCCCAATACTTTCCCCCTTTGGACAGCCCTGGACAAGATGAATATTCTATTCATCCAAGCAGTATTTTACTGATGTTTTTAATTACATTTTTTATGAATATTTTTGTTGATTTTTAAAAATATTTTGTGCTCTGCTTAATATGTAACAGAAGTGTGGCTTATAAATCTGTAAATAAAGCAATTATTAAGAAGAAATTCGCTGATGCATACCTCTGTCCTGATCTGTGCGGAATAAGATAATTGGAGGTGTCTGGCCCAGCTGTGATGAACTCTCAAGTGATCCCTAATCCATGATTCAAAACAAAAACTGCCAAGACAATAAAGCCAAACTCTTCTATGGCTGCACTTGAGATTGTGGGAGAGATATATACAGTTTTCACCCCCAAACATCCATTTCCTCCTCATTTCTTCCATCTTTCCTATTGCCAGCTGAACTGTCAGCTTGTCTCTTTTGAGTTCTATACCTTTTTCCTGGATGTGTGGTTCTCCCCATCACCTTATCCACCCGTATCTGTTCAGAGCCATCAGTCACAGTGCAGATTTGTAATGAACTTTCTCTCTGTGCCAAGGCAAAAAAAAAAAAAAAGTGACATCATTTTCAAAGAGAAGATCAGTACTTTAATCTCCATGCGATAGGGAACAGAACAAAAGGGCCTCATCTGGCAGAGAAGAAGCGGGGGAAGAGGAGGAGGAATGGGGAAGGAAAGGCAAAATGGGAAGGGATTTTGTTACCTTTTGATGCACCAGATAGTCCGCTCGAGGAGTTTGGAACACATTCGCTCCATTTAATTGAACATACCTGGTCTTTGAGAGCGATTGCCTGGAGGTAATTTTGGAGGCACCATTGCAAGATACCCTTTGTGGAGCAGTGAGGAGGCTATGCAGAAGCAATGCCTGGAAAAGTTCTGGATTCCTTGACATCTGTTCAGTATTAACGATGAAGGTGGGGGAGGAGTCCTCCTAACCATTTGTACAGATTGAGGCAGGATTATCCATGATGGTAAGTACTCTGTAGAATTAATTCATAGCCAAGGAATTCCTCTTATTTGAGGTGATGATTCACTGGGGGGGGGGGGAGAGAATGTGCCCATCCTTCCCAACTCTCTCTGGCTTTCGCGGGATGGAAATGGGAGCTGTTTCCTTCCTGTATCATGTGATACAGAAGCAGTAGCCTTTAAAACCAAAGGTAATAACACTTCCTAAATTAACATATTAGGCAAAGTAAGGAAAGTGCCTCCGGCAGCAGTTGCCAAGAGGCAGCAATGGCAGCTCCCTTGCCCTTCCCTTCTGTTGGAGATGCATATGCTATAATTCTCAGAGTGGCTTAACTGTTGTAGCCCGGAGAACAATGAAGATCTGGGCAGCATATTTTCACGGTACCAATGTCAATGGATGCACACAATTTTCTGATGCATGAATACGGATTCTAACATTTTCTTACTGAATGTTTTCAGATAACACAAAATCGACCACTTGTGCTGAACAGGCGTTGCATATCCATCCCACGCTGGTCCAAATGACGAAAAGCAATCCTGAATTGTGTTTCCTTCCGAAATGTAACTAAATGCCCTACTTTAGCATCACTTGATGAAAAATGGCTGCACTACACCTCTTATCGCTTTCAGTTACGTCTGATCCTGAAGGGCTTCCTTTGAAACATGACATTGTAATACCTGCATATTTTAAACATGGCTCGTTTAATAATGCATGAGCAGAGGAACAGAATAATATATTTGTGAAAGACGTTAAAAGGAGAGAATCAGAATGTTAAAAAGACACTTTAAATATTAATTAGATTAAAATGGAGGCTTTCACGACACACATTTTCCAATTTAACTCGTGAAAAGTGCTGCCAATTAGCCAAAAATAAAATAAAATGCCCTGCTGTGATTCATACATACAGATTGTGTGCGTGTTTTTCAGCACTAGGGAGAAAAGTATGGTGAGAATCATCACAACCATCACCTTCAAAAGGAGGAAGTCAGATATGTGGTCGTGATGTTTAATCTTTGGCAACAGCTGGATAAAAAAAGGTGGACGTTATGAATGAATTATGCCAATCCCTTCTTCTATATTGTACTCAGTTAAATTTTATCAGGTATTTATTTATTCCATTAAAAATTATATACCCACTTGATTGTAAAACAAACTAAAAGCGGTTTACAAAAAGACAAAACCATACAATCAGGACAAATTTACAATACATTAAAACATACAAGAAGTCAATACACTAAAATAGATTAAAATTCTCACCAGCTTTTTGAAGCATATGGGCCAGCTTGTCTTAACAGGAATGTTCTGAAAATAATACAGTGAAGACACCTGCTTGATATCAATAGACTGGCCAGCCCCAGGCCTTGACTTACTACCCAGATGTCATTATATTTTCCTATATACATTGTGCTCCTGATAGCCAACCATGCTCTGGTCCTAGTTGCAATGTTTCCTTAAGTCTCTGTTGTTCTTGCTCTTGTGTGTCTTCTGGAGAAAATTCAGGTGTTCTGCCTTTGTGTCCTCATCATCTTTCAGCTGCTGCTGTAGGCTCCTCTGCCTTCGAAGTTCTGCTTTACTCTTCCAGCTTCTGTGCCCCTCTTTATCTCTTGTTGTTGAGGATGTGGCAAGGAACAACACTATAACTTTGGACTACAACCTGGGAGACCAGCGTTTGAATCCCCACTCAGCCATGAAGCTCACTGGGTAACCTTGGGCCAGCCACCTTCTCTCAGCATAACATTTGGAAGAGAAATTTTTAGGTTTCTAAGCTTATGGAAAATGCCAGGATTGGGGGGGGGGGGAGAGAGAGCCAGTTAGTGAATACAGCATTGAGCTAGATGGACCAATAGTCTGGCATGGCAGTGTCCTAAGTTCCTATGGTTATGTCACCCTCGCTCAATTTGCAAAATTAGGCAACTGCCTTTTGCTTTGGAGTGGCTCCCTTCAAAGGAGGACATTTTCCCCTCCAGCTTTAGCTATAATGAAGAAAACGTCGTCCCAGCTTGACTTTGGGCCATGTAAATTTCAGCATTATGGTTTGCCTCCCTTTCTCTGAATGTCCTTGCAAATCCCCCTCATTTTCTAGGAATTGGGAGGCTTAATACATAAGTAGGGATGTTGAAAAGGTGAGTCGTTTGCAAGCAGCGGTTTCTTCCCTCTACGCGGTCCACCCATTTCCCCAAAGCTTGCGGTTTTTCCTTCTTCTCCTCCTAATTATGAAACATTCATTGTTCATCACTCCAGATGCCACTTAAGATAAGAGGGAAGTGAAATCCAGGCTCATTAAAGATGCCGTTGCAATGTGATTCCTCTTCCACTGCAGGCAAATGTTACCATGTACAAGACACAATGAAAAGGGCATAAAACCATTTTCCAAACCACAGTCATGGAAAGGATTTCACGCTATTTGAACAATCGTATGCTAATCCTATATTTAATCCTCTAATGCTTCTATAGACACAGACTAGCCTATTTTAGACATGGTTAACCAAACAGGATAATCTCCCCTTCTCTCCATAAATGCTTGTAAAATAATGTTCATCATTATCATGCATATAATCAAAAGCTACCTCTCTTCACCCTTAGCCTCATATACCCTCCCTGACATGGTGTTGGGTGAGATATGAGGGAAGACTCTCTCCCCCCCAATGCCAGCTGAAACAGGAGAAATGTGGATATTAAAAACTAAGGCAATGCCCATCGTTATGATTGATAGGTGATGTGTGGAGGGAGGGCTTATAAATTCCAAGGATCCCTGAGGGTTATAGTGCTGCTCTGTGTGCTGAGAAACATCACACATAGAATCAGGGTCCTTGTCATTCAGTATCGGTATAAAGAATCAAGAAAGTATAAAGAATCAAGAAAGAACCAAGAAGAAGGGCACAAGAAGAAGGGGATGACAGAGGACAAGATGGTTGGACAGTGTTCTCGAAGCTACAAACATGAGTCTGACCAAACTGCGGGAGGCAGTGGAAGACAGAAGTGCCTGGCGTGCTGTGGTCCATGGGGTCACGAAGAGTCGGACACGACTAAACAACTAAACAACAACAATAAAGAATCATAGACCCATAGAACTAGAGCTTGAAGGGACCCCTACGGTCATCTAGTCCACCCCCTGCAATACAGGAATCTCAGCTAAAGCATCCATGTCCACCCAACCTCTTCTTAAAAACCTCCAAGGAAAGAGAGACCACAACCTCCCAAAGGAGACTGTTTTGCTGTCAAACAGCTCTTACTGTTGCAGTAAGCAGGGGTTGCCAACTTAGCACTTGAGGGCACCAAATTCCCCCGATCTATAGCTCTTCAAATCCAGATAAATGAACAGTTATAAATGAGTTCAAGACAGGGGAAAAATCAATCAGCGGTACAGCACAACATGAATACCTTTCTGAAGGTATGCTATGGAGCCCCTAAAATGGAAACGGCTGGTGCCTGGTGATATTTTACATTGGCTTAAGCTTCCCTATCCAACCTGCCTTGGAGGCAGGATCCTGGGCAACGAGGGATTTTGTTATGTCATATTTGAGCCTCTCTGCTCTCAGTACTTCAGTGAGCAACTGGAATTCTGGCAATCGCCCTGGGCTATATATGTGTCAGGAGGAGAATCCCAGGGCACACATATCAGCACCAGAAAGCCAATGGGCTTTCCACAGGCATCTGATTGGTCAGATGGGCCATTGGCCTGATCCAGCGGGGCTCTTTGTTTCTTATGAAAGCAAATAGAAGGGACCACAGAACCGCCATCTGAAGCAATATCCCTGAGCATCCCCCTCAATAATTACCATGTAAACATGCCCAGGCGGCATTTGAGAGAGATGCGAGAGGGCAGGCGGCCAGACTGACAATCTGTATTCCAGGAGGGCATGGTTTACACCTCATCAGATGAGGCAAAGGAACTATCATTAGGCATATCTCCCAAACTTGGAGGCTGAACAAAGGTGCAGTTTACACTGTCTTTGACAGCAGTCGACTCAAACATGATATCTGGCTTTGGAACACGGTCTGATTGATCAGATAAAGCATGTGTGTTGTTGCCAAAAAAGTGCAGACTACCACATGTGCACTCATGTGTTGCCTCTTTGGAAGCACTTTGGGTTATTGTGATGGCTTTTTTATTTTTTTAGGGGTGGCTCATCCCGAGAGAAAGAAAAAAAGGCTTCACATGTTTTCACTGCGTGAGACCAGTTAAAAGGCATGTATGGCAGCATCTGGTCAAGAAATAGCCAAGGAGACGGGGCACTTTTTATCTCTTCCCTGGCTGTTTGGGAAGAACAAATTCAGCTCCAAGGAGTAAAGGTCATAAAGAATATGACATCCCGGTAAGTCCAAAATTATGCACCATACGGGTTATAAACGATGTGGCAATAAAGAAAGGCAGAAGGGGGGAAATGGCAAGCTGTCAGCTTAACGGCAGCCATATATAGTGTGGTTAAAAGAGAAGAAAGAAGCATTACCCTTTCCACATGTGTGAATGTCTAGCACTTCTTCCTCTAAGCACTCTGCAGATCACAGAAAAGGTTTGTCTAGAGCTTTAAATGCTATCTTTATAAGTCTGAAAGCACATCAGCGATAACAGATCTGTTTTGGAAAAGATCAAATGCCTTCCCCATCTAAAAGAGCTGGGGGGGGGGCACAGTATAGTCGACATGGGCAGGGGGTGGGGGAGGCAGTCGGATGCTTCCCTGCCTTGAACTGGGTGCTGTTTTCATTTTAGCTGAGCTGATTCCATCATCATCCATTTGCGCTGACGGTTTATAGGAAATATTTGTCAGAGAAAGCAATTTTCTGAAGCAAGTTTCTGGAGTTTTATGGTTACAGTTGCCAGGGAAGGGGAGTGGGGGAAACAATTCAAGAGGCAAAAGAAGAAGGGGCACTGCTCGACTCTTCTGTCCTGCAAGATCCACCATGACTGCCTCTTTGTGAAAAGGTCCCATATAAGGAGCTAATTTTGATTTTTCAATCAATTGGGGCCTGCTTACTCCAGGGTTCACCTCCCATGAGATCATCATCTAAGTTGGACAAGGCAAGACCTGTTGTATGTGCTACTTCCTTCAGCTTAGGACAGGGGTGAGGTACCTGTGGTCCTGCAGATGTTGCTGAACTACAATCCTCATCATTCCTGACCATGCTGGCTGGGGCTGATGGGAGTTAGAATCTATCACTTCTAGAGATTCCCTGTCAGTGGTGTGGTCAGTGGCTCCACAATGTAGAGCTTTTCCCTTGAAAGACCTATTTCCAGCGCCTTTTAAAAAAAATGTTTAGGGGTACTCTCATTTTGACTCATCATTTTATAGCTCAAATCAGGAAAAATAAATACAGTAAATGGACAAAAGGACTAAGATTCACAAAATGTTTAGGGGTATGCATACCCCTGCATCCCTCCAGACAAAAAGCAGTGCATATTTCAGTCAAGTTCTGAGCATTCCTAGGAGAAATAAAGAAACATTACTCTTACAGGAAGCATTTGGAGTTGTGTCATTAACTCTTTTTATGGTTGACAGTTGTAGGCCAACAGATCTTCAATCTGGCTTCCAATAAAGTGCAGCTATAATTGATAAGCAATACAAAATAGAGGACATGGGTGACACTGTGATTTAAACCACAGAGCCTCTTGAGCTTGCTGATCAGAAGGTCAGCAGTTCCAATTGGTGCGACGGGGTGAGCTCCCATTATTCTGTCCCAGCTTCTGCCAACCTAGCATTTCAAAAGCACACCAGTGCAAGTAGATAAATAGGTACCGCTGTGGCGGGAAGGTAAATGGTGTTTCTGTGTGTTCTGGCTTACATCACAGTGTTCTGTTGTGCCAGACGTTGTTTAGTCATGCTGGCCACAGGACCTGGAATGCCGTCTGTGAGCAAATGCTGCCACAACCCCGTAGTTGCCTTTGACTGGACTTAACCGTCCAGGGGTCCTTTACCTTTACCTTTTACAATAGAAAGTTAAAGCAGTTTATCCTCTGGAGCCTTTGATGCTCAGGCAGCAATGAAACCCATTTCACAGTGCACCCTGATTCGGAGAGAAATGCTCCTTCCTTACATGCTAAAATGAGCCCAGCCTATATCTGGTGGCTTTTCTCAGGGCTTATCTACACTTACCTTTCCTCTGCACTGAGGCTCTAAAGCTCTGTGTCTGAGCACTCTTTTTGCTCTAGAGCTTTCCCTGTGAAAACTCTCTATTTAAATCTTGGCCGGGGGGGGGGGAGTTCTCAGACACAGAGCTTTAAAGTGTGGACTTGTGACTGGAAAGTGTGGATAAGTTCTCAGTTTCAGTGGGGCACCATCCTGTGGCCAAAAGCAGCCTTTGTTCCAGCAAAACTGTTCCATGTCCTTTTGTTCTTATGGTAAGATGTGGGGAACATGTTCTATACTGAGGCAGCCTCCAGGTTCTCTCCTTTTGAACTTCCCAGAAACATTGCCATGGTTGCAAAAAGGAAGTTGCCATTGGTCTGATGCAGCAGGTTTTATGATCTTATGCGCAAGCTGCACTACTCTGTAGACTTTGGTTCTTGGGCATTCATATAAGTGTGGAAACCGATGGACCCTGTTTTGAAATAACTACAGAGAACTTAATTGGCACATGTCTGCTCTCCTCCTTGACACTTTCCCATATTCCCTCTCCTTGATTATGTCTTTGCCAGAAGCAGAACAGGCAGGAGTGATAAAATAATGTAATTTTGTGGGCGACGGTTACCCCCGTCAAATGGAGAAGGCTATAAATATTATATTAGCGAGAGTGAACCGCAGGACCAAAATGGAAATGGAAAAGAAAGAATAAGGGAGAAGAGTTGGCTGTTCACTGCCGCAAACCCAGGAAACAAGAGAAAAAGTAATTCCTCCTGTTGATACTTTCAAAATGACTTTGTGATGTGCAAAGTATGGGTACGCTGCCTAGATTCACCTTGACAGTAAATCCTGACGTTACTGAGCAATATCTTCCCTGTTGCTGTGTGTGTGTTGGCATTGCCCCAATGTAAAGTAGGCACCGTAGCATCAGACCAGTTTTACTTGCAAGGTCATGTATAGTTTACTACTTAACTAAACAGCTTAGGCTGGAGGGCACAGAACTGGGAATGTGAGGCTGGATGTCTTGCTCAATTGCTATGTCTGTTCAATGATTGCTTTTCAAATCTCTCAGTTGCCCTGATGCAGGAAATGGAGGGGCAGGAAAAACATTCCCCCCCTTGCTCCCCCCTCTAAATGGAGAGACACTGCTCACCTCCCAAAGGATGGGTCAACATCACTGGTCTTCTTTTTTGGTCTACTACTGCTGCCTGTCTGAAGGAAAGGGGAAAGGCTGTAGCTCAGTGGTAATGTATCTGCTTGCATGAAGAAGATCACAGGTTCAATTCCTGGCATCTCCAGGTCTCACTGACTAAGAGAGATCCTTACCTGAAACCCAAGAGACCTGCTCCCAGTCAAAGTAGACAGTACTGAACTCGATGGACCAATGCAGAAGGCAGCTTCCTATGCTCCTGTGTGAGATTGATGGATTGCTGTGGAACCAAAAGAAAGAACAGCGTGTAAGGAACTGCATCATACTAAGGGGCAAAACTAGATGTATGTTTAAATTAGTGCCGTGCTGTTAGTTTCTCCTGCATTCCCGCGTTCATCAATTAATGAGAAGACAAATTACATTTGAAGATGATCAAAGGGTGAGAAAACTTTTGAGGGAAATTCTCAGAGGGGAGGGGCAAGGTTATGCTGTGATTACCTTAATTTTAAGGTAGCCGAGAGGTGCTTGTGAGTGTGATTTTATTTATTCTACAAACCAACACTCTCTCGTTTTGTGCATCCTGTAGCCTTGCTTCCTTGACTGGGCTTTCATGTAAGCAGAGGAAGGGGGAGAGGACTGATGCTTTGTGCCTGGTAACTGTTCATTTTTTTAAGGGTTGTATTTTTTATGTAATCAGTGCAGAAAGGTATTTTTAAAGGTAAGCCATGAGACAGCAATTTTATAAGTTTATAACATTATACATGGCATGGATGAAGTGGATAGAAAAAGTTTTTTCTCCCTCTCTCGTAACACCAGAATTCATGGGCATCCGATGAAGCTGAACCTTAGAAGATTCAGGGTGGACAACCAAACTTCTCACCCCACATATTGAATTTGTTCCCACAAGAAGCAGTTGTGGCCATCAATTTAGGCAAATTCATGGAGGAGAAGGCTGTCTGCAGCTACTAGCCACAGTGTCTATGCTCTGCCGCCACTGTTGGAGGCAGTAAGCCTCTGAATGCTGGTTGTTAGGAATCACAAGTGGGGGAAACGCTGTTGCACTTAGGTCCTGCTTGTGGGTTTTCCACAGGCATCTGCTTGGCCAGTGTGAGACCAGGTTGCTGGACTTGTTGGACCTCCTCTTATGTTCTTCCATTCTTAACTTACAAACAAAATCCAGTGGGAGCATGCATCTCATGAGTTTGGTGGCTGGTCTCCTCAGCTTCCCATGCTTCAATTAAAGCTCAGGGGTGGATGGGCTTGGGTAACCTATAGGGCTTTTTGCAGATTATGGCCTGTGGACAGATGGAGAGACTGCATCAGGCTGAAGAAATATTTACTGGAAAGAAGTACACACAATGATTCAGTAAGCTCAGCCTTACACCTACCAAAATTCTGAAGAATAAATTTGGAAGATTTCTGAGAACGAAAGAGGAAAAACAGAAGCCTCTTTCTCAGGAGAAGAACTCTTTTCAGATATTGGAGGGCAGGTTGTGGCACAGCACTAATTTAAAGATGTAGCAGGTAGCTAAGTATCTTGTTTTTCCTGAACTAATCACAGGAAAGCTCAGTTCTCATTGTAAAGGCATCACATGAAGAGAGGCATATCTATTCATTTCCTGGTCATATTGCAAGCAATGGTAGTTCCCCACCCTCCAGGCTCTTAGCCTGGGGTGTGGGTGGGTGATCTCCACTGCAATCTTGGTTTCAGGATTTTCCAGGAGTCAGGATGTTCCAAAATCTCCATTGTGACAGGAAGCTTCCCCACTACAGACATTTGCTCTTGAGAACATTGCACATGGAATAAAAGCCACATCCTGAATAGGGTGGTGGTTGCTTGGAGCTGTCCAAGGTTCTGACTAATACACCCTTGGGCATCTATAATGCCCCATGCTGCTGTGGTCAAGACAATGGCTTATTCTTGAGCTGCTTTCTTTCTTTCTTGGCCTGCCCTGCCAAGTATGTCTTCACTGGGCTTTATCTCCACACGCCTCCTCTATAATAGTTTGAGATGCATCATCACAAGTTGCTTAAAGGAAACCCTATACTGAGAATTGCTTACACCCAAAGCTTGCATGAGCTCTCCTTCATGCTATGTCAGTCTTTTGAAAGAGACTGCATAATGCTCATGAGAAAGGCATGGGAACCCTATTCATTTCAAACAAGTAGTTTCTATGGGGAGAAAAATAGTTTCCTTTGTTGCTATTTGTATCTGTAGCATTTTTCTATCTCCTAAGAAAGCCCCTCAGACCCAGTAGAAAAGAGATTATTATATGGAGCAGGATTTTGAGTACTGGCAATAATTAATAGCCACAAAAGGCACCAGCTGTCAGAAAGCCCATTTCAAAGTTTCACACAATAGGCAAAATGATTCTTCTGTCAAGTTAGTGATGACATTTAAGCATTCAGTGGAATTCTTGTATATATAAAAATGAATTCTGTGGTCTTCTATAGAAATAGACCATGAATATAACTTTTATCTCTCTCCTTTGTATTTTCCTGTTGTGCCTTCACTCATATTTTAATATCATGCATGTTTGCATGAGTGTTGTTAAGGCCTATTAATTGCACACACCCCATGATCATCTGAGAATTAGTCATCATTCCCTGACTGACAAATTGGTGGTGGGTGTTGTATTCTCACTCCCTGCAACGTTTTCACTCCAAAGGCTCCCCAGATTGTCATATGCAATACAGAGACACCTAGCTGTTTTCTAATAACAGAAGCGGAGCATCACTTTACACCATAGATAATCCAAGTATAAAGTCCATAGTACCAATCAAGTAAGCAGTAGGTGTGGTCCTATTATATTTTTTTACCCTGCTTTGCATCATTTAATAGATGACATAGAACCTTGTGGCAACACAGAAACTTCAAGCCATGCCTCAAGGATCTGGGTATGTTTAGCTTGGAAAAAGGTAGACTGAGATATGATAGCCATCTTCAAATATCTCAAGGGTTGTCACACGGAAGAGGAAACAAACTTGTTTTCTCCTGCTGTGGAGGGAGGGTAGGACTCAAACCAATGGCTTGAAGTTACAAGAAAGGAGATTCCGACTAAACGTCAGGGATAACTTTCTGACCATAAAAGCTGTTCAGCAGTGGAATGGTCTCCCATGGGAGGTAATGGACTCTCCTTCACTGAATGCTTTTAAGCAGAGGTTGGATTGCCTTCTGTCATAGATGCTTTAGTTGAGATTTAATTGTATTGCAGGGGGCTGGACAAGATGACCCTTGCAGTCCCTTCCAATTCTGCAATTCTATGTGCACCAGAGAGAGGGAGGGAGGGAGAAGAAAACAAACCAACAAGGTTTAACTAAGCTGGCAGAACCTATGAATTGAAACAATAGCCAGTACAAGCGGGAGTTGAAAAGGCATCCTACGTTAGGCACAAGTCCATTCTTCGCATCCCTTTGAAAAGATAAGCAACATTTGCAGAGAACCAGTCTGGGCATCTCCAATAAAAATGTTTACTTCTGGGAATTGTTGTTGGATTTACACAAGCGGAGGCTCTTGTTTAAACAGCACAACGTGCTATTGTCCTATTTACTTGCATCATTTGTTATTTAAGTAGGGGGAGAGATATAAAAGTGCAAACACTGCAGCCATCTGGGTTAGTGCAGTCTGCTCCAGTTAACTTACAAGCTAGGGGAAAAGGAAATGCTGCACCTGATCACCCACAAAAAATAATAGAGCCTTTTCTCTTTGAAGGGAGCATTATAGTCCAGAGCGATAAGAGCCAGCCGCACCTTCTGAAATTATGGCAAGGGGACTGGGTACAATGGCACACACCTCCCAGGACTCAGCTTCTGTCTTTCATCCCACCCACCCCCAACGTCGTATTGAATGATCACTAAAATATTGCCAAAACAGAAACTGAAAGTCTATTTGTATGGTCCTTTTCAGCCAATGCACAGCAGATGTGTAATCAAAGCAACATTCAAAGCAAATTTAGAGATTCCTCTGTTTGAAGCAGCCTGAGACATTTGGCTTCCTTCAACATTTTTCAGCCGTCAAATCCTTTTTGTGGGAAGTCACATGAATAAGACAGGCAACATTTCCCAGGAGGATCTTTATGCCCCCCCCCCTACATACAGGAGACTATTGCCTGAGGCATTCTTGGGACTAAGGTATGCATGAGGTAGAATCAAGTTGGGAACTTCTTAGATGCTGCTTCTTCAAGCTGCTGCCTCTTTGTATGTTGAAAGCTAGCTTCTCAGGGGGAAGACTTTAATTCCCTGCCTTTCCCCTTCAAGGCAGCATAACTGGAGTTTCCAGGTAGTCTTGGGGTTGCTAAGTCAGGAGCATCCCAGGCCCTGATATTCCAGGGTCCAAACCTGAGACCTAGGGGTGGACCCAGTGATTTCACAGTGGGCAGGCCCTGGTGATGTCATTAAGCATTTCTTAAACATTGTTCCTTGCCTGTCATCAGTTCATTTTTTCTACATTCAAAGCCATTTCTTATACCAATTCCTAGGGTTTCCAATTGGATTATTTCAGGTGGGAGAGGCTGCTCTGAAGGCGAGGAATGATGGGAACTTTCCAATCTAGCATTTTATTTTATATTTCCTCCACAGCAGCCTCCACCAAACTAACTTCCCCATGAAATGATCCATCTAGCCTCCACTCGACTCAAATGACTGCTGGGCAGAAGCTAGCATACTGCTCACTTAGGGATTGTTCACACTTCCATTGCATTTCCAGAAGCTGTTTGGTCTGGCTGTTGCGGTGCAGGATTTACGTATAAGCTAAACAAGCTATAGCTTAGGGCCCCACTCTCTTGGGGCCCCCAAAAAACCCCCGGGATGTACATTTCCAAAATATAAGATAACAAAAAGGCTTTAGATACCTATTAGGTCCATAAATTACCATATAGCTTATATTCAACACCAAAAAAACAGCGACAATTTGATGTTGACAAAGGACAGTTGGACATTTAAAGGGCTCCATTACCTTCAGTAGCCCTGGGCTGTTGTATGCTCTTTAAGCACTGGTGATGGGACAATGTTCTGCTGAGGCCAGCAGGCTAGCTTGGAGGTTCACAGGGCAAACAATATGGCCTACACAGCTCTGTCCTCCAGCACTTCACCACCATTCCTTAACTTCCAGTATCTTTTGCCTAGGTGGGTGACTGCCTAATGGTAGGGCTAGTTATGCCCATACCAGTCTCTGCTAATCTGCATGGCTGATAAAGACAGGAATAGTATTGCAATTGGCAATGAAGTCTGAACCCTAAGCTTCTCCCATCTGCTTTGGGGAAGCATCTGTGTTGTTGTGTGTCTACACGGAAGGAGAAGCATCAAAACCACAATTACATGTGCTCGCTTCGGCAGCACATATACTAAAACCACAACTACATGAGCCAAAGCCTAACACAGGGATCCCAGCAGTTCTGGGGATTGGGGCCTGTCTCAGCCCCTGTAGTCATCACGCTTTAACTGAACTGTGAACCACACTGAGCGATATTGAAACATACAGTGCCATAAATGCCTTCATTGTAACACAGACATAAATATTGTATATAAATGCTGAGCTTCTGAATAACACACGCTCTTAAGAAGGTTCAAAGGCTTAACTGCACTTTAAACGCTGGTAACGCTGATGTTGCCCGGCTTGTGGACATCTGTTCTGAACATTTCTTTAGTCAGCACTACCCCTTTTACAAGGAAATGTCTGAAGAAAATGTCAAGCTGTTACCATTACATCATGTTACAGATTTTTCACACCTCCATAAGGTCCGCTTTTATACAGGCTTAACGAATCCAATAAACCTGAAATGAAAGCTGCCCCCATTTTGTGTTCTGAACATTCCTGCAGTGGCAGGCAAAGGAGTTCTTGGCTGGGGACCGGCCCCAAATTGGAATTGTAAATCTCCAAAAATCTAGCTGTGAAGTCTTCTGGTGCTTGGCTTCCATCTTGGTGACAAGGCAGCTGCATGCATGGCAACAGGAGACAAGTGGCTATGTGCTTTTGGACACTAGGATTTGTAGAAATTTGTAATAGGAAACTGTGCATGTTTCTTGCCCCTAAGTGTGTGGGAGATATAGGTTTGGAGTATGCTTTAGAACAGGGCTGAGGAACATGGGTCCTTCAGATTTTTTTGTACTCTAACTCCCATCATCCCTGATCACTGGTCATGCTGGCAGTGGCTGATGGGAGTTGCAGCTGGACAACATCTGGAGGACCACAGGTGCCCACTCTTGCTTTACAACAAATAAATTTGTTGCCATCTCCCTGTGTTATGGTGAGGCGGAGAAAAGAGTGGCTTGTCTAGGCCAGCTGTTGTGCTCTTGAAAATATTTTGATAATTTCAGTGGAAACAGCAGTATGCATGGATTTGCTTCTTCCATTAAAATGAATTCAGAAGATGACCTAAAGCTTTAGAATGGTGTCTGCAAGAGAAGGCAAATTTTCAGGTATCCTGATCCTAAGCTGTTAGGGACTCTAAAGGAGTAAGCCCCATAGGACATACTTCTGAGTAAACATGCATGATCTGCAATCCAGAACACACTTAGTAGAGAGTCAGCATGCACAGGACTGCTCGACACATCTGTTTTTCACAACTGTGTGTCACCTTGAATATTTGTTAGGAAAGCAATTCATAAATCCATCCAGCTAGCCTTTGAAATAATTTCATTACCATACTGGAAGGATAGAACTATATATCAGTGTAGAACCTTGATATTAAGGATGTTCTGCTTGAACTCCAGCATGATTTCCTTTCCGAATTTGAACCATATAAAAGCTTTCGCAGGTTTTCAGGAGCACACTTTTGTGCCGTTTTTGAATGGAGGTTTCTTTCTTTCATCATGTTCATGTTTAGCTTGCTGCTTATTTATTTATGGCATTTATATCTAACCTTTTCCCCCATGGAGCTCAAGGTGGTCCATATGGTGCACCCCCTCCTCATTTAATCCCCCAACATTTCTGTGAGGAAGGTTAGGCAGACAGTGAGAGTCGACTTCAAGGCTGAACAGGAATTTGAATCCCCTTCTCCCAGGCCCTAGTCCAACACTCTAACCACTACATCACGCTGGCCCAACAGTTTTCTTCTCCATCTTGTCCAGACATTTGCTATAAGAATGAAGAAGCTGAGGAAGGAAAACAAGAACCAACCCAGGACATACAAACACATAATACTATATTTAATAATATTTATTACTGGTAGTTTTCTCTCTTGGTTGCTGATTTTTTGATATGAACACAGTGAGCTGTAGTTTCTGTCAATGTGTTCACATTTCAAAGAATCCAAGCTGCAATCCAGTAACACAAGTGAGGAGAGGGCTCTTGCTCTTAAGTCCTACTTGTGTGTTTTGCAAAGGCATCTGATTAGCCACTAGGATAACAGGATGTTGGACTAAATGGACCTTTAGCTTCATCCCGCAGAGCTCCTCTTGTGTTCTTAAAGTTCTACATCAGGTAACTTTAATTAGGTACTTCCACCTTGCAGCTTCTTCCTCTAATCACTTCGTCTGGATTGTAACCAGAAGGTTGGTGGTTTGAGCCCACCTAGGAATGGCTGTGGGTAGGAATCCTGCATTGCAGGGTCTGGACTAAATGACTGTAGGGATCCCTTCCAACTCTACAATTCTATGATTCTGTAATTTCTGATCAGGATGATATAAGATTACTGATAAATGGATTATTAATTTCCTTTACCATTGGGAGAGGTTTTATTACACTTCCTTCCCTCACCCTGCAAAAATTCGTGAAATAGCACTATTTAATAATATCTCTCTCTCTCTCTCTCTCTCTCTCTCACACACACACACACACACACACACACACAAAAAAAAAACAAACCTGATAGATAGTCAGTACTTAAAATCTTCTTTTGTTGTTAAGCAAGAACTGACTAATTAAGCAGCAATTAACAGAAAGTACTTAATGAATGCTGCATCATGCTAAACAGGAGGCAATTTGAGACAGAAGCTGGATGGGGAAGCTGCTAATTAAAGGCACAGTAGCCCCAGAAATACTCAATTGTGCTTTGCTTGGCAAGCTGGTTTTCCAAAATCATTTTAAGTTGGTGACGGGGAGGAATTGCAGCAAATCAGGTGTGAGAAAAGACACAAAGACATCCATGAAAAAGCAGGACTCTGGTGGGTTGGCAACAAATTCATGTGCATTCTCTGCAAAAATGGAATGACTAAAAGATCACAAGTCCAGTCTAAACAGCTGTGATGGATGGTTCCCCCCAAAATCCTTTGTTAATACTATGTATATTGATGGCACTGTATAAAAAATACTAAATAACTCTATTCCAAGTTCAAACTTATACGCACAGAGCATCTACCGGCATTACCCTCCCAAATCCCTCTTGGATAATGCTGTCTTTCATTTGCAGCTTCTCAGTTGGAAATGCAGCTATTAGGATATTTTTAATTTGCACGGTTTTAGTGTAGAATAAATGTGCCTGCTTTTAAATAAGAGAGAGACAGAGAGGCCCATCACTTGCATTTAATCACACCAAACAAGCTCTTTAAACAATTTGTTCTGAAATTCCTCTAATTAGAGAATGCCCTCCAGGTAATGCTCTGATCTGATTTACCAGTGGGTATAAATTAGGGACATTATGTAATTAGCCCAAAGACCACAAATGGAAGAAACAGCTGGGTGGCTTGGAGGGGAAGCAAATAAACAGCTCCCATGTGGCTCCTTAATGGAGAACGGACCCCCCTTTTATGTGTAATAGGAGGTGACTGCTATTCTTACCATTGTAACAAATATAAGAGGGCAATGCTTTCAATTGTTCGACAAGCCACACATTTTAATCCCCCCCCACATTATCTTCAACCATTGCCAATCTGCTGGTGTTCATTCTCTATTAATGTTATCCATATAAATTATCTCCCCTAAACTAATATGGGATGTCCTTGACTGAGCTAAAGGATACCTGCAAGACACTCCTTCCTATGGGGTTCCATCTTTGTTTACTGCCCTTGTTTCTTGCACATGCTTTGCTTCTGAGCATGGCTGTCATAAATTTAGCAACGTAATATTTTCCTGGTGTTCAAGATAGTTGAGGGGTTTTTTTAAGCTTCAAGGGCTCATTTCTCTGTGCCATGATGCTGCTATTAAAGGAAAGCAGGAGGAAACATGGGATAAAATTCCTGCATTGTGTTGAAATAAATTGGCTGCAGGGGTGGGTGAATAGGTTAATTTTGGTTTCTCTCCATTTATCATTTCCCCAAAATTAAGTCTGGATCTCCACATTGTGCTATATTTTTTTTAAAAAAAGTCTGCATGGAAACTAACCCACATTTTAGGGCAAATTTATCCTAATATACACATTCTGCTATGTATTTCTGCCTAATATACACAATTCTGCAGAACACTTCCCCCTAATATAAAGCACGTTCATACATTATGTTCACTAATACAGGCATCTTTATGCATAATTTACTTTAGTACATGCATTCCTGTACATATTACTTGGCTGCAGAATTCAGAAAAAAATAACTTCTGAAGGATTTGGCTGTGTTTCAGTTCATGTACAGTATTGTGATTTGGGTAGATTCGCTTTCAAATAAAATCTGAATTGTATTTCCGACATATTTCACACCCATACACATGCATAGCTCATTTGAATACTGTATTTTAAAACAGTTGACCTACTTGGGACCTCACAGTGAAGGGTCGGTAAGAAATCTACCACCACTACTACTAATAAATATACCACAAAGGCACACATCCCCCATGCATATAAGCTGAGGAGCGGGTGTTATTGTGGGGAGCTCAGCAAATGATTGATCTAGTTGCTGGGGAGATGGCAATTTGCATTGCCATCATGGAGCTGAACTGGGCAGAGAGGTTAGCCATTGTCTAGCATCACTGAAAGCATGGACTACCTTATTTAAGATAGGATCCTTACTCTTCCTTGTGTTCTTGTGTGAACTTTTCATGGCCCATTAGGCCCTAATTATGGGCAGATGCATAGCTACTGTCAAAACTAAGTCGGTCATTTAGCAAGAAAGGAGCATCCGAGAGCATCTACTGGAAAAGGCCGCTCACCCAAACCTCTCATGTGTGCTTTAACAGGGTGCTAACCCAAGTGGTTAGGCACTGCAGCTGTGGATATCATTACAGCTTAGAGCTCAGCTTCCTTAATCAGCTGAACTTCCTCTCTGTAATGGTCCAGCAGCTTCATCCAGTGGCTTGGCTTTAATTGGCTGCAGCTAATCACCTCTCCCTCCACCCCACCCCACCAGCCATTAAAGCACCAGCCTGTTCAAAGCAAGTGGACACAGCAGAACCCGGCACATTCAAATAGCTGCCAATCACGGTCACACCAGTTTTTCAGACCTCGTGTGTGTGTGTGTGTGTGTGTGTGTGTGTGTGTGTGTGTGTGTTTATAATATATTATTATTTATATGCCACCCATCTGACTGGGTTTCCCCAGCCACTCTGGGCGGCTTCCAACAAATGAAAACACAGAAAGACATCAAATATTAAAAACTTCCCTATACAGGGCTGCCTTCAGATGTCTTCTAAAAGTCAGATAGATGTTTATTTCCTTGACATCAGATGGGAGGGTGTTCCGTAGGGTGGAAGAAGGCCCCCTGTCTGGTTCCCTTTAACATCACTTCTTATATATTATAGGTTTGAACGTAATGGTATGCCACTCCTTCCATATCCCCCTTGGCTTAATAAACTGAGATATGTTCTCTTCTCAGTGTGCCATGTTTGCAAATTAACCATGGTTTCCTATTATGTCTGAACCAGGAAACCATTCTCATCAGGATTGGAATAAGCCAGGAACAAGCCAACCTCACACCATTTGCCCCAGTGCTGTTGTTTAACTCACCAAGCAATGGGACTGGACTGTAGCTAAAGCCAATTTCACTTGCCTGGTGAATCAGTCTGAATTAGTGATGGTGACAGGAAAAAATGCTGAATTTTATAAATCTGGCCTACATCCTTCCTCTTAACTGCTCTATCAGGACATGTGAAGTTTATATCACTTTATTGGAAATTTATTTTATTTGCCGAAGCCTGAAGTGAAAGTTTTATACTTCCTTGACTCTTGGTGCCTATAAAATGGTCATAGTTTGGAGTTGGTACTCCATTAAATGAAACAAACTGGCTTCCTCTGCCGCTCTGGTAGCCAATCAATATTCTATAACATAACAAAAAATCCCTCCAAACTAGTAGTAGCACAAGACTGCGCCAATGGCTTTAGCATCTGAAGGTTTGGAAAGAAGCTGCATCTTCTCTTTGCTCTTACACAGTACTTACTCCTTAAAACATTTGCAGGCAAAGGTTTATCTACAGACACAGCTTTCCAAAGCAGCCTATCATTTAAAAAATGTTGAGTGATGCTCACTTTATTACCTGATAAGTGCAACATCAAAGCCCTCATTGGGCATTCAAAAGAACCTACAAGGGAACAAACTGGGGGGGGGTGCATGGGAGCATGTTTGCTGCTCCTGCCCCAATGTCTGTGTGCATGCCACCCTCCCTCATCTTTCAGCCTTCATGTGATATCTGCAAAGGTTCAGTGGAATGCAGTGGAATGCAGCTAGAATTCTCCCTTTATTTGAGAATCTCATTTGGAGAGTTCTCAGTTTTGAAGAAATTTTCTCACCCCGCTAGAGAAAGTACCTGTTGGAGATTTCTTCTGCCCATTGGGGAAATTCAATGAAATGGTCCACCCAGTTTCTCTGCCACATAGGGAAGAGAATACATGCTCTGCTTTTAACTACATGGAGTTAGCTTGTCTGTGGGGTCAATATTAGGGCTGTACACTGAATCCAACCAAACCTTGAACCAAATCAGGCAAATTTGGGCACTGGCCAAATTGAATTGAGTTAGCCTTGGAAGCAGGCAGCCTTGGCAGGGTCTTCTTCAGCAGTGCAAAGGGGAAGGGGATGCAATGGCTCCTTCCCCTTCCTTCCTCTAGACCACACCAATTAAACTTTAGGACTGGCTTTCAAATCCATTCCAGCCTGGATCCAGGCCAGACCAAGTCAGCCCATGATTTACCTAAGTCATGGTTGATCCGAACTGTCTCATCAAGGTCCAAATCTCTCTCTCTGTGTGTGTGTACAGTCCTAGCATATATGGATGTGGGATTCTGGTAGGGAGGGTGGTTGGGGGTAAGGGAAAGGGGCTGCATAGCTTGTCTTTCCCTTCCATTTCTTTTGTGATAAAAACCAAACTCTCTTGAGAACACTGTGCAAGGGAGAAGAGGCTACTGGAGCTTCTCTACACATTGTTAAGATGTCTTGTGTATTTCCTTGCCCGTCAGCAATGGATCACTTTGATAAAAAGCATAACTCCCACCCAAGTCCTTTTAGAACTTCAGGTCTCCCCCATCCCTCCTTTAAGCCTTCTTCACTTAGAACCTAGGATTTCAAATCATGCAGGCAAAGGCAAAACGGGTCACCTAACATCATTGTAACTTTGGATGATTGAAAGGACAGCAGCCCTGTCCACCTGTCAGCGTTGACCTGCAGCGCTTGACATTACAAGAGTGATGATCAAGGGTATTTAATATGAGAAGGCTCGAGGAAATGCTAGTTTGGAGACTCCTCTGCTGTTCCTGTTTGGCACTTCAGCCATTTGCTTCTTTCTTTATATCCTAAAGGTACTAAATTACACATTTTATTTAATATATACGAAGTATGTACATACATTACAGTTATATATGAATATTAGTAAAGCATTATGAGATTTTAATAAATTTCAACAGTATCTTTCTACTACTAGACTCTTTTACTTCTCAGTCTCAGGTTAGCCTGCCCCCCACCCAACTCATTTGAATACCCAAATAGAATAAAGCTTTTCTACTCCTCCTGGGGATCAAAATATCTCCAACTGCCCTGCTTTTAATAGCCCAGCAGCTGCATAGGAAGCTTCCTTCTACAAGGTCCCTTCCTGTAGTCCAGTGTTGCTTACCTAGACCTGCTAGCTGCTCTTCACGATACTGGGAAAAGGCCTTTCCCATCATCTTGCTGCCTAGTTCTAGCCTGCTAAAAGGCCCATATAATTCACTAGCCCGTTCTCTCGGTGGACAAACAGATGCCCATTCGCAGCCCAGTAGGGCATGTCCTGAATGACACCCCCAACCAAACACACTTTTGATTCCCATCAACTGCTATTCGGAGCCATGCTACCACTGACAGTGGACTTAGTTATCATGGCTAGCAGCATCTGATAGTCTTGTCTTCTGTGATTCCCTCCCCCCTAATTATCCTTTAAAGCCATCCAAATTTGTAGCCATCACCATACCCTGTGGGAATGAACCCCACAGCTGAACTCCGTGCTGTGTAAAGAAGAAACTCCACTTCCAAATCTTCCAACATTCAGCTTCACTAGGTAACTAGAGATGCCAAGAAGTGAATCTAGGGCCTTCTGCATGAAAACGATGTCCTCTGCTACTGAGCTAAGGTTCTCCCACACCCCTGAAAATTTGTCAAAGCTGGTTCTACTACCTGTGCTTCCGTCCTCCCCGCTGTGAGAGAAAGACGGGAGTTGTTTATACTCTGGCAGATGGAACAGGATGAAAGGAAACCAAAACCAGAGGAAGGTGTGCTCAGGAAAAGTCACCACTTCATTCTCTTTCATGGCTGCAAGGCCATTAACGAAACAGGATAGTTCTCAAGGTTGTGATCTGGCCAACCCTGCTTTCATTGCTGCTCTGGCATGGGTCCCCCTTTCCCCAGCTGTTGTGCATGCCTCTTCCACCTCTCTGGAAAGGGATCTGCCAAGGAGTGGACGGGCTGCCCATCTGCGTGGCACTCGGCACTCGCAACGATCACTGCTTGCAAATGATGTGATGCAGAAAGAGACAGAAACTTTGGAAAGTGTCAGTTTGCAAAAACAGCTATGTGCTGCGTGGTGGTTTTTTTTGGGTTTTTTAATGCCTGCAAGGAAACATCTCATTATCAGAGCACTTAACATTTTCTTTTGGCTGCATGTATGCACGGAAGCAGCAAAGCAGTAGCAAATGTTGAACGAGTTTCAAAAGTGTGGGAGTAAATCAATGGGGACACAAGAAGCGCTGACCCAAGTTCCATCCAGTACTCCAGTATGGAGAAGAGTCTGGCTTGGATTATGCAAGATTTACGATGAGACTGGTGACGACAGTTAACTCTTGTCAGTCTCATAAAGGTTTAGCTTAGCACAGTGTCTTTTTCAGAATTAGCTTTGCAGAATGGGGGGTGGGGTGGAGCTGTGGCACCCACTCCCTACATGTGGTTGCATTCAATTTAATTTCTCAGCAGATCCTCATCCTCTCCATGTGCACTCTAAATGCACTGAGGAGGACAATTAGCTGCTGGCCCATACCCCAGACATCACAAACAGAGATGGCCCTGTTTCAGTGATGTTCAGCACAATGTCTCCAAAGGAACACCTATAGCTAGACATGCAGAGGAGCTTCATATGATCGAACCTCTGATCATGTAGAGGAGCTGCATGGGTACATTGGGCGTCCCTTTGCAGACACTGTGCAGAATGCATATACATAAGGAGGTATGGCCAGCAGCATGTGTGGTATTGGCGATGGGGCTTGTGGTGAAGTTTCACTCTCACTCCCCCATGTGTTTGAGTGTGCGTGCAGAGAAGCTCTGAAGAGGGCTCCAATGTACACACAGGGCATATAGGAATATAGGAAGCTGCTCCATGCCAAGTTAGATCATTGGTCCATCTAGTTCATTATTGCCTACCATGAGTGACAGCAGCTCTCCAGGGTTTCAAGCAGGAGTCTCTCTCAGCCCTACCTAGAGAGGCAGATGATTGAACCTGGGACCTTCCACATGCAAGACAGATGCTCTACCACTGAGCTACATCTCTTTCCAGACAAGCTGTATGTGTGTATAGCTGTGTCTGCATGATTGGGGACCTTGTTTTTTTGCAGGGTACTTGATCAAGCCTATGGAGCCTTTGCATGTATAACTTGTAAGCACATAGGGCTTGTTCTCACACTCTACTGAAATAGTTAGACCCACAGCTGCAATCCTGTTCTCCTCTCATGATATCAGTAAATCTTGTTTTAATGTCTGAAAACATATTAAAGGAGCCTACGAGGTATGGTCTGAAGGCAGATGATGTAGCAGCTTTAGCTAAAGCTAAGCACGTCTGGGTCTGGTTTGTACCTGGATGGGAGACCCCCCTCCCCCACACCTCCACCTTGTGTGTCACTTTGAATTTCATCATGAAGGAAAAGTGTGATTTAAAATAATAAGTAGCAAGCTAATTGGGAGGTTTCTTCCTCAGGCAAATCAACTGTGGAATTCAGAAGAAAACACTGAAGCATTTCAGTAAAATTACTGGCATTTATCAGGAGGGTTTTACACATCCCCTGCATTATAAAAATTCATCTCCATTTGAATTATTTGCCTAGTAGCACATTTTTTACTCAACCAAGTATGTTGATTCACAAGAATATTTTGTTCTGCACACTTCTTATCCTTGACCTTCCATGTTGACACTATGTGGAATGTGCATCATATACTTTACAACTGGGACCACAGCAAAATGTTAGGGACTACACTTCCCATCAGCCCCCGTCAACATGGTCAACGGTCTGAGATGATGGGAGCTTTTGTCCAGTGGCATCTGGAATAGGCTTCATTGTTGTTGTTGTTGTTTAGTCATTTAGTCGTGTCCGACTCTTCGTGACCCCATGGACCAGAGCACGCCAGGCACTCCTGTCTTCTACTGCCTCCTGCAGTTTGGTCCAACTCATGTTAGTAGCTTTGAGAACACTGTCCAACCATCTTGTCCTCTGTCGTCCCCTTCTCCTTGTGCCCTCCATCTTTCCCAACATCAGGGTCTTTTCCAGGGAGTCTTCTCTTCTCATGAGGTGGCCAAAGTCTTGGAGCCTCAGCTTCAGGATCTGTCCTTCCAGTCAGCACTCAGGGCTGATTTCCTTAAGAATGGAGAGGTTTGATCTCCTTGCAGTCCATGGGACTCTCAAGAGTCTCCTCCAGCACCATAATTCAAAAGCATCAATTCTTCAGCTTCTTGATGGTCCAGCTCTCACTTCCATACATCACTCCTGGGAAAACCATAGCTTTAACTATACAGACCTTTGTTGGCAAGGTGATATCTCTGCTTTTTAAGATGCCGTCTAGGTTTGTCATTGCTTTTCTCCCAAGGAGCAGGCGTCTTTTAATTTTGTGGTGTTTTCACCATCTGCAGTGATCATGGAGCCCAAGAAAGTAAAATCTCTCACTGCCTAGGGTTCATTAGCCAGCCCCAAAGCAAATGAAGAGTTGGCTAACCTAGGGCTCAGCATGGCTAATGGTGAGAGGAGATTAGAGTTGTAGTTCAGCAACATTTGGAGGACTACAGTTTGCCTGTCCCTGACATAAGGCATCCTTCAGAAGGGATAACAATGAGTTCACCTTGGGCAGTGTGAGTATTGCAATATTGTAAGCAAGTCCGTATCTTCAGATGTGAAATGTTTGACTGAAGAAGGGAGTTCAGTGTGTGAAATTTGCATAGAGGTTCCCAAGCATAATAACTGCAGCATTTGAACAAAATCAATTTTCCAAACAGCCCACCAGACCCACTTTTGCCACAGACTGTTTTGCCATCTGCCCTATTAAGGTCTCCCTATTAAGTGAGCCTTGGGTCTAATCCTTTGCAATTGATTATGAATTGTGCACAACACATGACCTGAAATAGAATTAGAGAAACTGATTCTAGAAAGTAAGCTTGTGAATTTATTACCAGAGATTTGAAAGGATATATCCAAGCTTCAGAACCTTCATTAGGAAGGAGGCATATTTGGATATTTAGCGGGCATTCAGCCCAGTAGAGATGTTAACATTTGTCTTGCTAATGGTGGTGAAGTTTTTCATGTATAGAGCATGTCATTGTATCATCTCCATCTCCATATGGAGACAGGAAAGTCGTCAGATTGTATGTGATAAAATAAAGGTGCTGTACCTGAGAAAATATCCCCTTGCTCTTCTTAAATATGTGCCAGACAGATAACTGTCTGAGCATTTCTCTGCCTGCTGTTCATTTACTCTGCAATAGCTGAACCTCTGCAGCTGTTAAAGAGGTGTGTTTTAAACATAAGTACGTTTAATCTTACAATGGATCTGTTTGAATTAATTATAGATTAGTTGCAGCTCACATATTCGGGAACATTTGCTATCAAAGGTAAGTAGCTGGGGGTTAGAGGAGAAGGGACACAAGCCTTTTGTATACGTGTGTGTGTGTGTGTGTGTGTGTGTGTGTGTGTGTGTTTGTACTCGCTCACTCACACAGAGATATACATGATGTGTAAGAAATTCAATCTTTGCAATTCTGAAATGAACTTACCTGTTTTGCATCTCCTGGACTAATATGTGGGCTAGGGCTAAATTATGTAATAGCTTCTACATTTCCCAAATGTCCTGATGTACTTCCCAGCTCAGAAACAAACAAAGAAGGAAACAGATGTGTATTTTGAAAGAAAATACACTCAAATTGTGAATATAAATGCAAGTTCTCATGCAGACTTATTTTTTTTTTAAAAAAATGAAGATTAATATGGAAATGGACTTATGGGTGATCAAATGTGAAAATAACTTAGATTGGGAACAGACTAATTTGCCGTGTGCATGTGGACACAACTGACTAGGAAGATTTTCCTTTGCATTCCCCATTGAAATAAACGTGAGCAACATAAGAGTTTAGCTAACTATGAAAACGTAAGACTGAGAATGACTGTGTTAAGTTCTAAATCTTCTAAGTGAAAGTTTAGGCATCACCCAAGCACCCGTCTATCATCTCCATTAAACAAAGAGCAATTAGGAAGCCACTGTCCTTTACATGACACAGATTGACGTCACCTGTGCTGCTGAATCAAGCATAGCCTTTTCATGCTGGCCAGTTTCAAGCGATGACAAACTTTTGATCTCCATCTGAAAAACAGCAACACTAGAATGAAGAGAATGAAGGGGTTTGCTGCTGCTGCTGAAACCATTTATGGAAGGAAATGCTGATCTGAACAGGCAGGGGAAGAATTACATTGGTTTCCTTACATTTTGTTAAAGCTACCTGACTTTCAAAGTTTTGGGGGCTTGCAGGTATTTTTTTTTTTGTACAGAAAGGACCTCCCGGGGAGCTGGAATCTGCAGGAGCTACAGAGTGAAGTGATCAAGTGGGTATGTAAGGGGTGAGACTATCTTTTAGGTATCCTTATCCCAAGCTGTATAGAGCTTTGAAGTCCAGCACCAGCAAATTGAACTTATAACCGAGACCATATAACACTGGTCCTGAAAGACCTCCATTGGCTCCCAGTACCTTTCTGAGCACAATTCAAAGTGCTGACCTTTAAAGCCCTAAACAGCCTCGACCCAGTATACCTGAAGGAGCGTCTCCACCCCCATCATTCAGCCCGGACACTGAAAACCAGCTCTGAGGGTCTTCTGCTGGTTCTCTCACTGTGAGAAGTGAAAATAAAAAAATTCCTTCCAGTAGCACCTTAAAGACCAACTAAGTTAGTTCTTGGTATGAGCTTTCGTGTGCATGCACACTTCTTCAGATACACTGAAACAGAAGTTGCCAGATCCTTCTATATAGTGAGAAGGTGGGGAGGAGTATTACTCAGAAGGGTGGTGGGAATTGGAGATTGGCAGGTTGTAGTGTTAAGTCTGGTTGTAGTATTATTGTGGGTTAGGAGTTGTTTAAGATTGGGTGGCTGTCTGTAGGCAATGAAAGGTCTTCCTCCCAGAGCTTGAGAAAGAGAACTGTCATTGTCCAGGAGAGGTTGTAGATCTCTGATGATGCGTTGTACTGTTTTAGCTTGGGAGCTGTATGTGATGACTAGAGGTGTTCTGTTATTTTCTTTTTTGGGTCTGTCTTGCAGCAAGTTCTCTCTGGGTATCAGTCTGGCTCTGTTGATCTGTTGTCTAACTTCATCTGCTGGGTATTTTAGTTCTGAAAAGGTTTGCTGTAGATCTCTTAGGTGAGAGTCTCTGTCTGTAGAATTGGAACAGATGCGGCTGTAACGTAGTGCCTGGCTATATACAATGGACTGTTTGGTATGTTTGGGATGGTAGCTAGAGGCATGTAGATATGTTTGTCGGTCAGTTGGTTTACGGTATAAGGTGGTGTCTATGCGCCCATCCTGTATTTTTATAGTAGTGTCCAAAAAATGTATTTCTTGCGTAGATTGATTCATTGTAAGGTTGATTGTGGGGTGAAAATCATTAAATTTCTGGTGAAAGGTGTCCAGGGTCTGTTGACCATGTGTCCAGATGATAAAAATATCGTCAATGTATCGCGCAGGTACAAGAGAGGTTTGAGTGGGTAGGAGTTTAGGAAACGTTGTTCTAAATCTGCCATGAAGATGTTGGCATACTGTGGGGCCATGCGGGTGCCCATTGCTGTGCCGCTGATCTGAAGGAACAGGTCATCACCGAATTTGAAGTTGTTGTGGGTAAGGACAAATTGGCAGAGTTTGGTGGCAAGGTCCGCTGTGGTTTTATCTGAAATGGTGTTCCTTATAGCTTGTAAACCATCGTTGTGTGGGATGTTGGTATACAGAGATTCCACATCCAATCTTAAACAACTCCTAACCCACAATAATACTACAACCAGACTTAACACGGACACTGGCACCAGAGCCTGCAATAAACCCAGATGCCAACTTTGCTGCCACATACACACGGACAACACCATTACTGGCCCCAACAACATCACACATACCATCTCGGGACTATTTAATTGCTCATCGTCTAACATTGTGTATGCCATCAAATGCCAACAGTGTCCTTCAGCTCTCTATATTGGACAAACAGGCCAAACCTTACGCCAAAGAATAAATGGACATAAATCTGACATCAAGAATCACAAAACAGAGAAACCAGTAGGAGAACACTTCAATCTCCCAGGACATTCTATACAAGATCTCAAAGTAGCTGTTTTACTACAAAGGAATTTCAGAAATAGACTGGAAAGAGAAGCTGCTGAATTGCAACTCATTACCAAACTTAAAACCATGGAGAGACCTGGTCTTAACAAAGACACTGGATTCTTATCTCATTATACATGACTAAGCCATTTCTCACCTTCTCACCCCTTGCCTTTTCCTGTAAGACCTATTACAGTCGTTAAGAGTCGTCAACAGGCTCATCTCAGCTACCTGCCAATCTCCAATTCCCACCACCCTTCTGAGTAATACCCCTCCCCACCTTCTCACTATATAGAAGGATCTGGCAACTTCTGTTTCAGTGTATCTGAAGAAGTGTGCATGCACACGAAAGCTCATACCAAGAACTAACTTAGATGGTCTTTAAGGTGCTACTGGAAGGAATTTTTTTATTTTGACTATGGCAGACCAACACGGCTACCTATCTGCATCTGTGAGAAGTGAGATTGCAGGGTACCAGGCTGAGGGCATTCTCAGTTGTGGCACCTGCCCTGTGCAACGCCCTCCAATCAGATGTTAAGGAAATAAACAACCATCTGACTTTTAGAAACCCTAACTATTGGATTCTTTTGCCCCATCTTTTTGTGCCCACCAAACAGCCATGTCATGCTTATGATAATATTTTATTCTCTTGTTTTAAATGTGCATTTTATATTTGACTTCACTTAGATTTTTTTTTGAAATGTTTAATATTTTTTGTTAACTTTGTTTTGCTAAATATGTATTCTGTAATGTTTTATTTTGAAAGATTTTGAAATCTTTAAGATAATATGTTTTCTGTTAATTATGTTGCTTTCACTCTATACTCTATATTTGACTTTCTTCAGATTGTTTTATTAATGCTTTAATATTCTGTAAACCGCTTTGAGATTTTTCTTAAAAATATAAAGTGGTATAGAAATGAAAATTATTATTATTATTATTATTATTATTATTATTATTATTATTATTATTATTATTATTAACATCTAAGGCAGCCCTGTTTAGGAAAGTTTTTAACGTTTGATGTTTTATAGTGTTTTTAATATTATGTTGGGAGCTGCCCAGAATGGCTGGGGAAACCCAGACAGATGGGCTGGGTATAAATAATAATAATAATAACAATAACAATAACAATAACAATAATAATATCTTAGTAGCTAATTGGCAGCCAATGCAATTCTTTCAGTGGCCCTGTAACGTTATGGCAAGAATCTGCCACTGTTGAGCCATTGACAGAACAGGATGCTGGACTAAATGGGCTTTTGCATGATGCAGCAAGATCTTCTTAAGTCTTTATGCATATCTCCTGTTGTGAATAATCCAACAGAATTTATGAATTTCCCAGTTGGATTTGACTTGCTATTGTTTACACACACACACACACACAGAGAGAGAGAGAGAGAGAGAGAGAGAGAGAGAGAGAGAGAGAGAGAGAGAGAGATGGACTAGAAAGGCCTTTGGTCTCCTTCAGCAGAAGTCTCATTATATCTTCTTCACCAGAAGAACCAATTTACACCCAGTACTCCACGGTTCAACAGGAACTTGATAAATGGTGCAGAAAGCAGCAAACTGACTAGTAGCAACATGCTCCAGCATCTAGCACACAGTTGACTTTAATATGAAATGCTGCAAACCTTAAATTGCTTCAGCGAAAGCTTTAGGTTAGTGTGTGGGACAAATGATTTTCACCAGCTTGACTTCAAACAATAATATGTCTATTTGTCCTACTGAACACTGTCCTGGATTTCCAATCCTTTTGTGCATGACAGAGCACTTGCCCTGAGTTTTTCATTTAGCTCATGCCAGAAATAGGCTCTGCTGGATCCCTACCACCACCACCCCCCCAATCCTAATTGGTATCTGGAAATTGAACTTTCTCAAAAAGAGATTCTTGTCTGGACTCATCTCAAAGAACAATGAACAGTAGGAGTCAGAGACAAAGAGGAAGGGAGGAGACAGAGGCAGGAGAGATGATGAAAGATGATCAGATAAAGGATAGGGGATGTCTAGCTGAGATGCGGTCACAGACTATTTCATATTTTGAGCTATGTCATCACACATTTTGCTTGCTGAGGCAGACACATGGGACGTTGTTTTTGGAAGCAAGCACCATGGAGCCAAGGCAGTGTCTTCAAGGTAAAAACATCTAGTTCAGGTTCAAAAGTTTAGTTGGCATTATTTATATGGGGTTTCTAGGCCTCAGATGGAGGTCTAGAACATGACTTCTGCTGACAAAGCACTAAGTAGGCGTATGGGTCAAGGAAGTGGACATTAGAGTTCCAGGCCACAAACGTCAAGGTTTCTCCTGATCTTAAGAAGCTCTGAAAAATAAAATGCAGTGATGTGCAAACACTGGCCCTCCAGATGTTTCTGGACCACAACTCCTATGAGTCCCAGCCACCATGGTCCAGATGTTTCTGGACCACAACACCTATAAGTTCCAGCCACCACGGGCAATGATCAGGGATGATGGGAGTTGCCCCAGTGTAATGGGGGAATAAACCTTTATGTCTGTCTCCAGGCTAGTTTTGACAAGGGTACTTGAGCTTCCTCTGGTACAATAGTTCTTCTTATACTGTGATATTGGTACCACAGCATACTAATATATGAGTTTCTTCTGCCTTCATGAATTTTAACATTAAGCTTCCAAAGTGCCCCCTCCCAAACAAAGCAGGTATGATGTGGGGCAGGACTATTCCATTTAAGCACCACAAATTTCACATCTTGAAATGGGCAGGCAGCTCAGCCCATAATTGCCCCATTGTGCAGGCACCAAACAGGTCCCTAGGGGTGTGAGATTTGAAGACTGGATAACCGGATTTCAAAAGAAAGCCCCAGAAACATAAAACCCAAACCTGCAAGAGAGAGAATAATTACTTAGCAACATATGAGTTGGTGGCCTGCATCACACCTTGTGGAAACAAATTCCATAGGTTATTGCCTAAGGAGGGTTATCATATGACATTGCAAGATGCATTATGGACAGTAGTTTGCAAACCCCATACTCTCCTGCCTGTGCATTTGCAGTGTATCTACCTCCCCACTGCCTTGCCCCCTCTTCCTCCTGGTAAGTGCGGAGACACCAGTGGCAGGACAGGTAAGCATCATCACCCATCTGCACTGACCACAGGTGTCCCATACCGACCCCTGCAAGAACAGGATGAAAGGGTGATACTGATAAGGTACACATGATGCACAAAGGCACACCAGAGTCCCACCACCCATATGGATGAATGTGGATGAATCCATCATCCACTTGGCATACCCTAGAGAATGGCTCCAAATGAACACTTCACCTATGCCTGATGACTTTGGAATTTACGCAGCCAAGGGATACAAGTGCAAAAGCCAGCACAAAGCTCCCTCAGCAAAAAGGAAGTGACTCAGTGGGGGAAATTAAACAACATCTAATGCTGCGGAAGCAGATGGATTGCTTCAGAGACATTAGGTGTGGCAGTTTGTGGTGCTGTCTGTCTGATCTTGCAGCCAAGAAATGACGGGTAATATTACCAAATAAGGAAGTGCATGTAAATAAACAGCCGTGTTGTTCCACCTTCTTTCTCTCAATGGGGCCCAAATTCCAGGAAGAGAGAGAATTTGTACAACAGCAAACACTCTCCTTCCTATCAAGCAGAAAAGGAAAGTGACTCGTTACCATGGCTGTGGGTGCGATGCACATGATTTAGGCAAGAGTCCTTCCCAACCCTAACTGGAGATGCTTGGGATTTATTTATTTTCCTTTATTTAACAAAATTATAATTTCCGCCTGATTGCAATACAGCCTCTAAATGTTTTCCAAGAACTATTAAAATTATCAACAAAAACGTGTCATTTAAAACATTTAAAAGGTAATTAGAATAAACAGTAGACTAAAAAGAATAATAGAATCTTAGAGCTGGAAGGGACCGCAAGAATCATCTAGTCCACCCCTCTGCATGTTTCAATGGAATTGAAAGGTCAACATCTGTGTGCCTGGATAGACTTGCTGGAAAAAAAAATTAAGCAGGTGCTGAAAAGAGTACACTGCAGACTCCTGCCTGATACCAACAAGCAGGGAGATTCAAAGTGTAAGAGCTCTCACACTAAAAAGTCCATTTCTTACAAGTGTTACGTAGCACCTGTAACAGTGCCAGCTCTGCAGATTGAGGTCGTTGAGCGGGAACATGTGGAGAAAGACGATCCTGCAAGTAAGTAAACATGAGACCTTCTGCTTGCAAGGCAGATGCTCTGCCAGTTATGGACCTTCTCCAACATCTGGAGGTTACCAGATTAGTTGCCCCGGGTGTAATTCTTGCTGAACATAGTGAGAATTGTCTCTGGCCCAATATTCCCAGGACTGCACTTCCCAGCAGGTAGTGTGTCTTTAATTGATTGCAGGCTGGATGGCAGACCAAGGTGTTCTTGGCCCTAGCTGTCCAGATTGACAGGAAATATAAAGTGTGGATGGTGCTTTGAAATCTGTATGATTAATGAGCTTCCATTGCGACATGAAGGGGTGAAGCTGAAAGCTGCAGTGTATTTGTGCAGGGAAATTTCAGCATGCCTGCATTGTCACACTATCCTGAAGTAATTGGGCATTTTGTTGGAGAAAGAGGATTTGTGCAAAGATTTGTTCCAAGTACAAAAGGAACAAGTAGTTAGTTAGTCCCGAAAGTGTTAATTCATGTTGACTAGAATCCTACAGAAAACTCTGAGTGATGAATTCAGTGCTGCTGCTGTGCTATAAGAAAAGGCCTGCACTTCTAGAACAAACTTTACACTGCCTGGGCTTGCAGAAGGATGGCACTTTTATACACTCAATATGATGGAGATTTTAGAAACAGCAGCATAATAAGCTGCCCCTGCCCAAACTTCATTTGAAGTCTGCTATTGATGTTCCCAATCTCCATAATAATTCAGTTTGGGCAATGGACTGTCACCTCTGTGCATGACCTGGATAATGAGGAGAACAAGGATGATTTGAGTCATGACCTCATGTTCCTGAGTTGGATCACTCCATTAACAAGGCATCTTGAGGAGGATCAGGGAACCTGTAAGCTTCCAAGTCACTCTGCGGCCTAGGTTTATCTAGCTAAAAGCACAGCTTTCCTCACCACCCTGCCTGAGAAATGAAGCTAAACTTAAGTCAGGAAATGCCCAGAGCTGAGAAGGGATGGGGTAGGGAGGAGGTAGAGGGGGGGGGGTATATTTTGTTTTGATGAACAGGTCTATCTTTTAATCACAGTGAATTATTTTCCAAGGCCACTCCAATCACAGTGATTTGGGGACAGGAAAAAGATGAAATAAATAAACAGAGCTGCTCTTCATGTGGTTTTCGTTGTGAGAATAGGGCATAAGTAATGGAGCTAGATTATCACAATGGTCTGCTTCTTTCCCAATTGTTCTTTTTACTAACAAAGAATTAAAAAAATAACTTCTTTCTCTTTTCCTTTATAGTGGGTATTTCCTGGAAAGGTAGGGTGCTGAGAAATAAATTGTGATTTTCCCAAGTTTTTTTCCTACATTGAATTAAATGGCAGCCCTTGGACCTGTTTTTCTTACCTTTGGCAGGTTGCTTACTGAGGGGGCATCTCCCTTATGTCCCCTTTTTGATACTGATTGCCGCCACCCCCTGCCCCAACAAAACAAAAAGAAACCTAGGAGAAGGAACATAATTTCTATCTTCCCATTGCAAAATGATAAAGTCTATCCTTCCAGGAGAATTGCTGCATCTGCCTTTCTGAAATGTAAAATCTGCTTTGTAAAAGGCTCCTGAGGGGAACCTCGGAAGAATCATAGAATCATAGAATCATAGAATCATAGAGTTGGAAGAGACCACAAGGGCCATCGAGTCCAACCCCCTGCCAAGCAGGAAACACCATCAGAGCACTCCTGACATATGGTTGTCAAGCCTCTGCTTAAAGACCTCCAAAGTAGGAGACTCCACCACACTCCTTGGCAGCAAATTCCACTGTCGAACAGCTCTTACTGTCAGGAAGTTCTTCCTAATGTTTAGGTGGAATCTTCTTTCTTGTAGTTTGGATCCATTGCTCCGTGTCCGCTTCTCTGGAGCAGCAGAAAACAACCTTTCTCCCTCCTCTATGTGACATCCTTTTATATATTTGAACATGGCTATCATATCACCCCTTAACCTCCTCTTCTCCAGGCTAAACATGCCCAGCTCCCTTAGCCGTTCCTCATAAGGCATCGTTTCCAGGCCTTTGACCATTTTGGTTGCCCTCCTCTGGACACGTTCCAGTTTGTCAGTGTCCTTCTTGAATTGTGGTGCCCAGAACTGGACACAGTACTCCAGGTGTGGTCTGACCAGAGCAGAATACAGTGGCACTATTACTTCCCTTGATCTAGATGCTATACTCCTATTGATGCAGCCCAGAATTGCATTGGCTTTTTTAGCTGCCGCGTCACACTGTTGGCTCATGTCAAGTTTGTGGTCAACCAAGACTCCTAGATCCTTTTCACATGTACTGCTCTCAAGCCAGGTGTCACCCATCTTGTATTTGTGCCTCTCATTTTTTTTGCCCAAGTGCAATACTTTACATTTCTCCCTGTTAAAATTCATTTTGTTTGATTTGCCCAGTTCTCTAATCTGTCAAGGTCGTTTTGAAGTGTGATCCTGTCCTCTGGGGTGTTAGCCACCCCTCCCAGTTTGGTGTCATCTGCAAATTTGATCAGGATGCCCTTGAGTCCATCATCCAAGTCGTTGATAAAGATGTTAAATAAGACCGGGCCCAAGACAGAACCCTGTGGCACCCCACTAGTCACTCTTCTCCAGGATGAAGAGGAACCATTGATGAGCACCCTTTGGGTTCGGTCTGTCAGCCAGTTACAAATCCACTGAGTGGTAGCAGAGTCAAGACCGCATTTTACCAGCTTCTTTACAAGAATATCATGGGGCACCTTGTCAAATGCCTTACTGAAATCAAGGTAGGCTATATCCACTGTGTTCCCTTCATCTACCAGGCTTGTAATTCTGTCAAAAAATGAGATCAGGTTAGTCTGACATGACTTATTTTTCAGAAATCCATGCTGACTATTGGTGATCACAGCATTCCTTTCTAGGTGCTCACAGACTGTTTGCTTAATGATCTGCTCCAGAATCTTCCCTGCTATTGATGTCAGACTGACTGGGCGGTAATTATTTGGGTCCTCTCTTTTCCCCTTTTTGAAAATAGGGACAACATTTGCCCTCCTCCAGTCTGCCGGGACTTCGCCTGTTCTCCAGGATTTCTCGAAGATGACTGCCAGTGGTTCTGAGATCACATCTGCCAGTTCTTTTAATACTCTTGGATGCAGTTCATCTGGCCCTGGAGACTTGAATACATCTAAACTAGCCAAATATTCTTGTACTGTCTCCTTAGTTATTCTGGGCTGTGTTTCCTTTGCTGAATCATTTGCTCCAAATTCTTCAGGTCGGGCATTGTTTTCTTTATCGGAGAAGACTGAGGCAAAGAAGGCATTGAGGAGTTCAGCCCTTTCTGTGTCCCCTGTTTGCATTTCACCATCTTCTCCTCTGAGTGACCCCACTGTTTCTTTGTTCTTCCTTTTGCTACGAACATACCCATAAAAGCCTTTTTTGTTGCTTTTAACCTCTCTAGCAAGCCTGAGTTCATTCTGTGCTTTAGCTTTTCTGACTTTGTGTCTACACGTGCTGGCTATTTGTTTGAATTCCTCTTTGGTGGTTTCCCCCCTTTTCCATTTTTTGTACACATCCTTTTTTAATCTTAATTCAGTTAAAAGTTCTTTAGATAGCCACCCTGGCTTCTTTAGGCACCTTCCATATTTCCGTCTCATTGGTATTGCCTGACGTTGTGCTTTTACTATCTCCCTCTTAACAAACTCCCAGCCATCATGAACTCCCTTTCCTTTTAGTATTGCTGTCCATGGGATCTCACCCAGCACTTCCCTAAGTTTTATGAAGTCGGCTTTCTTAAAGTCAAGAAATTGAGTCCTAGTATGCTTGGCTGCTCCTTTCCGCTGTATAGTAAACTTCAGAAGAGCATGATCACTCGCGCCTAATGATCCTTCCACTTCTACCCCACTAACCAGGTCATCAACATTGGTTAGGACCAGATCTAAAATGGCTGTTCCTCTTGTTGCTTCTCCCACTTTCTGGACAATGAAGTTGTCTGCAAGGCCAGTGAGGAATCTGTTTGACCTAATGCTCTTGGCTGAGTTTGACGTCCAACAAATATCCGGGTAATTGAAGTCCCCCATTACTACTATCTCCCTTCCTTTTCCATGCTTGGCCATCTGTTCCAGGAAGCCATCATCTATGTCCTCCGTTTGGCTTGGGGATCTATAGTAAACTCCCACAATGAGGTCTCTGTTATTCTTCTCTCCCTTAATTTTGACCCAAATGCTCTCACATTGGCTTTGAGGTTCTAAATCTTGGATCTCTTCACAGGTATACACATCCCTGACATATAACGCCACTCCTCCTCCTTTCTTGTCTGGTCTGTTTCTCTGAAATAGATTGTATCCCCCCATTATTACATTCCAATCGTGGGACTTATCCCACCAGGTTTCAGTGATGCCTATTATGTCATATTTAGTTTGCTGTACCAAGAGCTCAAGCTCATCTTGTTTATTTCCCATGCTTTGTGCATTAGTGTACAGACATTGAAGTCCATTAATCATTCCCCCGTGTCTCTTATTTAAGGATTTTTTCCTCCCACCACTAGGTCCGCGTGCTGTTTGCTCCATTTGGTCTATGACATTTGGATGATCATCTTCATTAATTGATAGACTCCTACCTTCAGGAGCACTGTCTCCCTCCCCCACATTAGTCAGTTTAAAGCCCTCCTGATGAGGTTTCTGAGATTTTTGGCAAAAACATTCCTCCCAACCGTTGTGAGGTGCAGCCCATCACTTGCCAGAAGTCCATCTTCAAGAAACTGCAGTCCGTGATCTAAGAATCCAAACCGTTCCTGTTTACACCATTTGCGAAGCCAGCTGTTCACTTCCACTATTTTCCCCTCTCTCCCTGGGCCACGTCGTTCAACTGGGAGGACAGACGAGATGACAATTTGTGCATTTAGTTGCTTCAATTTCCTGCCGAGAGCCTCGTAGTCTCTTTTGATCTTCTGGAGGCTATTGCTTGCAGTGTCATTGGTTCCCACATGAACCAAGAGGAAGGGGTATTTGTCAGTGGGTTTTATGATTCCTTGCAGTCGTTCAGTTACATCTTGGATCTTAGCCCCGGGGAGACAGCACACTTCCCGAGACATCTTGTCAGGCCCACAGATCACTGCTTCTGTTCCCCTCAGTAGGGAATCCCCTATCACCACTACACGCCTCCTCTTGGGTTTGGTCCATACCTGCAATTTGCATCGAATTCTGGCGTATAGTAGGGGGAAAAAATGGTCAGAACTTTTATTTAACAACTTTTAAAATTTCTTCATTTCTTTCTTAGATCCTGTGCATGAAAACTACCTGATGCATCTGCCTGAAAATTGCTAGGCTTAATCCACTCTGTGCTGGCTTCTTTGCCTGCAAATTTCATCCACTTGTGTGAAAAGAGGGAAACTGTTTCTAAATTCCCTTTATAGTCAGTGTGGTTGAAGAGGAGCAGATTTAACAGTTCAGAATTGTACCCAAATAACAGACTTAATCAGAATGACACAGAGCAGATCTGAAAGTCCCTGGTTTTATCCCCAACATCTCTGGGCAGAGGTGGGAGAACCACTGTCAGTCAGATGGTCCAGTGACACATGGTTCCTATGTTCCTGTAATACAAGACAAGTCTAATGAGGTTGCAAGACAGCAACTAATGATGTTTATGGCTATATCATACCCTTGTAACCATAATTCATTGATAAAATGTTAGAGTGGTGCTGTGGAGGCAAAGCAACATGAGCACAAACATTCAAATGTGGATGTAACTCAATTTGAACTCATTCCCTCACCTCACCAAAAGCTAGATTTATTGCCTAAATATACTGCAAGTAAACGTCTCTGAAGTGCTTTCACATCCATGGGTGATACTGTGTTAATGCTGTCAGCTGGGCTGTGTTACTCCTCTAAAGCAGTGTCACAAAGTCCCAGTGCACTGGTTCTTGGGGTATTGAGCTGGATTGTATGTTTTTCTGAATGCAAAATTTTGCCAGGTCTATCAAGTTGCTAGCAAGCCATGTCTGTTTCTGTGTAACAGTAGTCTGGAAGTTTCAGGCTTGGTTGTTAAATGAACCACAACATGAAAACACAGACAAGCCTGTGCAGCCAAAACAATTACATCTGTGACTCATTCGCAGAATCACATCCAATCGCCCAATTAGACATCATCCCTGGAACTGCTGACATCAATAGGCTTCTTTAGTCTGATATGTATTTTGCCAGAATTTCGATATAAAATAATGATAAAATAAAAGAATGCCTAAAACCCCTTGTAGAGTAAGCCTGTTAAACATCACTGTAGCTATCTGGGCACCTCTTTTCTTCATTTTCCTTTTGGCAAGAAACACTTGAGAAAACAGTGTGAATGCTGTGTCCCTTAACTCGAACAGGTCTTATCTTATGAAACTTCCTGAAGTTTAAGCTTCCTTGGCTGTTTGTGACAACACAACGACCACTGTCATCTTCAAATCTTCTAGAGTAGCCTGAGAGCTTGGCAGCCTAGTTATTCTGCTCCTCAGTCCATCATCTCAGCCTTATCCTTCCTTGGATGGATAGCCACCACAAACTTGTTTACATATTAGACTTTATAAAGCCTGGAGGGATACAGTTTGGAATTGAGTCATATAAGCTCCCTGGAAAGCTGTGTATGGAAGAGAGTTGATACACTGTTTTGTTTTTTCCTTTGGCTGCTGTAAAAAAGGAGGGCAGCTGGGGAGTTACAGCAGGGGAGTTACGCACATCAATATATGAATCCCAATTTGTTCTGAACTGTGTAAATACCCCTCCCTCAAAAGAATAAGCACATATCCTGTTAACAATCTATCTTTTTTGCTTGTATGATGAATGCAGTAGACTGAATGAATGCGAATACTAGCAACCATCTGTAGTCATTGCACAAGTTGACCCATTCCTGCAGTTCACCATGTTCCTACCAATGTCAACCTCAACTAACTTTCAGCAGACAAGGACTGGCTTTTGCTGGTTTTACAGTTTAATGGGAAACAAACAGCACCCTAAAACCATCAACCTGGAAGATGTCCCTGCCCCATGCAAGGAAAAACCATTAGAGCTCTGACTGGTCTCACCCTTCCCCTCACTTCAGACCCACCAAGTTCTTCCCCATAACCTTGGAAAGACAGACGGTGGTGTGTTTAAATTGAAGTGTCTCTGGCTGTGTAAAGCCAGAAATCCCTAAGTGCTACTCATGAGGAGGAAGCCATATTCCTTGCTTTGGATCAAGACCCTAATGAAGAAGAAGAAGAAGAGTTTGGATTTGATATCCCGCCTTTCACTCCCCTTCAGGAGTCTCAAAGCGGCTAACATTCTCCTTTCCCTTCCTCCCCCACAACAAACACTCTGTGAGGTGAGTGGGGCTGAGAGACTTCAAAGAAGTGTGACTGGCCCAAGGTCACCCAGCAGCTGCATGTGGAGGAGCGGAGACGCGAACCCGGTTCCCCAGATTACGAGACTACCGCTCTTAACCACTACACCACACTGGCTCTCCAGGAATGACAGGCCAGGAAGCACCAGTGCTAGCAATAAAGCTGCTCAGTTGCGGCCTAGTTAGTGCTGAAGCAACATCTAATCTGACTGTGGCCTCTGGTGGGCAGCACCCCTTCAGCACACCGATATCAGCTTGTGTAATGGGACTGCCCCATTGTGTGCGCCCTGTGCCCTTCTCAAATCTTCTCCAGAGGGTTGAGGGCACACCTAAAACAAATTTAGGGTACATAAGATGTACATAAGAGGGAGGATGCGTGAGGATGTTCGATTGCAGAAGCAGAAATCATTGAGCTGATGGTAAATTCACCTTAGCATGACATTGGATTCCACTCAGATTCACTGGATGGCTTGTGGTGAAGGTGGGTTTTCAGCAATGTGGCAGGAATGGGGTGCCCACTAGTTGCTGAAAAAACAGTACATGAGATGCTTGATATAGTTATACATAAGCCACATAAGGAAAGCCCTGCTGGATCAGATTAATGATCCATCGAATCCAGAATTTTGTTCCCATATTAGCCAACCAGAGAAGAGATGGGAAGCCCACAAGCAAGACATGAGGGCAATAGTACTGTGTTGCTTGTGCTCCCCAACCACTGGAGTTATCCTTAGAAATCATGGGAAAGGCATGTTAAACATGAAGTCACCTACACTGGGGAGTGCTTGGGGTTTTATGGAGGATGCAAAGGTAGGCAGAGATGCTAAAATTTGTGAACTGTTATTTCTGTGTGTGATCTTGTTAAATGTTCTCTCACATGAAAAGCTTCCTGAATTTAGTTAACTCGCACATGAAAGGATTATGCTAATTTTCTTTCACTTATACTTTGGTTTATTAAACATCTTTTCTTTTCTTTTCTTTTCTTTTCTTTTCAACATAGCAGTTTCCCCCCTGAAGTGCTGCACCCATTTTAACTTTACCATTCTCCATCAATTGGTGAAAACAGAACTTGCATTTTCAAATTATTAAAGGGTAGAGAAAATTTTGGTGAAATTCTTATGCCTGGAGAGCAGGGTTTGAAGTATTTTGTTTTTTCCATACTTACCATACTTTTCAGGTGGCTGAAAGTTGTCTGTGAGCGCCCTTTCATTTTACCACCACTATTCTATACTCTGCAGCCTTCCTGGATTCTTGCACTACAACTAAAGAACAAGGGAAGACATGTTGAGGTAACTTCTTCCATTGTCTTCTTTCTGTCAGCCATGAAGCCTGGGCAGCCAGGGGGGGTTGGAGTGTGCTGAATAACTGTTTCTTGGAAAGTAAAAGACATACACAGAGAGAGACATGTTACAGATAGGTAGCCGTGTTGGTCTGCCATAGTCAAAATAAAAAAATTCCTTCCAGTAGCACCTTAAAGACCAACTAAGAGAGAGACATGGTACCTTCAGTCCCATCACAACAATATAGGAAGCTCAAAACTTCACAACCATTGAATTATAAAGAAAATATAAAGTGCCCCAATAATGAGGTAGGAAAATGGGAACTTCTCTCACAAAGGAATAACTTTTTGAGAATTTGGAGGAGCAATTTTGGATCAGCACTAGGTACAATCTAGAGTTCTTACAAGTAGACTGACCTGGTATTAGCTAGGTTCTTGTGCAATTAGAAGAAAAACTTCAGTGGTCACTTCTATGGAAGTACTCCCATTGACGTTAACTGGCATTTCAACAATGATAATCTGTCACTGAAGTTTTTTTTTTTTAAAAAAAAAATGCACAGTCAAATATTATATCTCACTTCCTGTACAAGGAAATAGCTGGGAACTGAAACAGTGGAATCCCCACTCACATGGGCCGTTCAATGAGTTCAAAGGACTGCAACTTTAATTCCTTATTTTTATATGAATCATAAACCAACTCACTGACCTCAGTAAGCTCAAGTGCATCAGGTTTCTGGATCACAGTCTTAACTGCTGAACCTCGGTCACTGACAATATTAGTAGTTTTAACTAGCAGCTCTGTTCTGTAGGTTATGCCAAATGGCTCCAACATAACAACATCCAACAGAATTGCCTAAGAGTCTATGCTCTGAAAGCTTGAGATTTCATCAAAGAATATGACAGTACAAGGATATTCAGGTCTACTCTGAAGTAAGCCTGGCGAGTGTAACAGTGCTTACTTCTACTTAAATGGGAATAGCATTGCAGCTTGACTTAGGACCCTTGCTCCATCCTGAATGGTCTTCTGCCAAAGAGTTAAGATCTCTCCTTCTAGGAAGGCTCCTGGTTTCTCTGAAGAATCCTAAGCACTTGAAAGTAAGGCCCTGTGATTTCAATGGGACTCACTGTCATGCAAGTGTGTTTAGGAGTTCAGCCTAAACCCTTTCTCCTGACACAACTAAAACATTTATTATTATTATTATTATTATTATTATTATTATTATTATTATTTACTGCTGAAACTGTTCTGTGTGGAATTTTAAAATATCTGGTTCCTGCAGCACTTTTGTTCTTAGGTTGCATGTCATTAAATTGTCATTTGCTCTTAGGTTCCCTTTTATATTTTCGTTGTTATCACTGCTTGCATTAACAGATTTTAACGTTGAAATTATTTTATGGAAAGTATATGGGGTATTGATGTGTTAACTCAAACATTCACATAGAAAGCTCGACTAACAGCACAGACTTATGAGTGTCTTCTCCAATATGATAAGATGTATTGTATTCCTATTTAAATTATAGCAATTATTTTTACACAGTATATATACCCATATAGCACCTTATGCAAATTTTATGAAAATCAGCATGCTGCTTTTTTGTGATGCATAAGTAGACTCCCTACTTCTGATGCTAAAACCTTTGTAAATAGCATTCAGTTTTACTAAGCTATCTTAGTATCTAAATTATTTTTCTCCAACCTGGTGCTCTCCAGATGTTAGGGACTACAACTACGATCATCCATGAGCATCACCCATGTTTGCTGAATTTCTCATCCATCCCAACATAACACGTTCTCTTACATTTTCTGTTCTATAAAACTCGACTTCCCTTTGGTCTTTCAGCTGCAGTTGTTTTCTGGTGGCTGAATTGGTAACAGTTTCCTTCTGCACTTTGATCTTGTTTTCAGTCCCTTGTTTACTTCTCCAGAGAAGTAATAATGGGTATTACATAATGGTTATGTGTAAAGCTCTAACAATGTTTAGGGACCGCAGAGTGAACATTTAAAAATTAAGGGAAAGTGTTCTTTTCAATATTACATTTTCTGTGGTATTCTGCTGGCAAGGATATTTTGAAACTGTGGGTCCTAAAATAATATGGTTTTTTAAAAATAAATAACAATGACATCTCCCTAAAGTGGGCAAAATGTTATATATATTCCAAAATGAAAATAATCTCTAGGGAAAATTATGCAAATCAAAAATGCTCTGCTGGTACAAGACTATCAGAAACCACACCTCTATTTATATGTTACTTTCTGCTAAGGCCGTAAGTCTATGGATATTTCTTTTCTATTGAGGAGAATATTTGGGCCTACATTTACATCCCAATGAAATCAACAGCAATAAAGACATGATGGATTAGCAACAGTTTGCTGCATGAATCTTATAAAAGCATTAGTGTTATAATGAGGAAAAACAAATATATTTATCAAATGAATTCATCCATCTTCAAAATGCCAGCTTGATTCCATAGCCAAGGCTATTTCAATAATACAGTTGGCTAAAAATAAATAGCAATATGTTGCAGATCTCATGCTTCCCTTTTGTACTTCTGTGGGTACCTTTCAGCATCTATTTTGCTTTAGGCTCAGAGCCCATTTTGATAAGCAGATTAAATGTGATAAGTAGACTGAAAGTTTTCTTGAAATTCTTAAAAAAATTGGCCTATGGGTAAAGTTCCAAATTTGCCTCCAATTCTGCTTAAAGTGAAAATCTCATCACTGTCATGGGTGGGTAGGTTTATACAGAACTACCATGTTCCTAATAAAATCAACTAGTAGTACTGAAACACTGGTCTTCAAAATTCCTCTGACATTTGACATGAGCCGGAATTCCCAAAATACTTTGAAATTTCACATATTACATGCAATATTTCTTAACCAAATAGATCATGATTTGCTTGGTCAGATTTATTAGGGTTCCTCTTGAATAAGTTCCTCCTGAATAAGTTTCAGGGAAGGAATGGAAGTATCACTAAATGTGGATTTTGGCAGCCATACACGAAAAAAATGGAATTACTTTGCATTAAGTTGAAGCTATTTGTCATTCTCCTATCTTCACTTAGTCCCTTTATGAATCTGTGATCTCCCAGAGTTTATTGTTCTATTAACTAAACCTTTGCCATTTGCTTTCCAATCTTTAAACAAGTAGCAACTGCTTACATACATTAAAAATCTGTACACTTATCTACCCTCGAAGAAAAATGATCACTTGAGTATATAAAATAAACAAGTAGGTACTTGTTTGACATAACCACCCCGGAGTCTCGCTGGAAACCAATATGTGATATCATGAGCAGTTTATTTTTTCATACCTCTTTCTTCTCACTATTGTATATTCCAGTTATGGCACTTGATATTAAATTGCACAAAGTATTAAAAACAGTGCTCTGCAAACCACAGGCCTCTGCCACTAGCCGGCCTTATGGGCTGGCATAAACACCGTACATGTGGTACTCATTTCGAGTATATTTCAGTTGCTGATCCGTGGTTACTGTCATCCATTCAAGATAACAAACACAAAATTATGGGGAGGAATGTGGTGCAGGAAAGTAGCTTGGGAGTTATGTGCAGAGCACGTCTTTTCTATCTGGGACTGTAATTCAGCTCACAAAAATGCCTTTCATGTATGAAGGAGACGGGGCGGGGGGGGGAGAGAAAGGTTATTATCCTATCAGTATAAGATCTGCTAATAGCAAACATCAGGACTGAGCAATTCATTTGCCCTGACAGCTTTGTTCAGCGAGCTTAGAAGCTCTTTTGAGCAGTGAAATACATTCTGGGACAAAAAGAGGGAGAGAAAAGGATGTTATTTACAATGAGAATGACAAGAGGCCTTTCCCGTACAGAGAAGGCATAATCTTGAAGATAAAGATCGACCGCGGTTATTAAAAAGAGTCAAAGATAGATTGATGGAATGATGTATATGTGTGTAAAAGCTTCTGCTTTTATAGTGTCTGATGCCAATGACACTGAAACCCTGTTCACACAGTCTGCTTCCCCTTTCCTTGCACAGATGATGATGGCCATTGTGAGAGCAAGGATGAGCCTGTTAGCACTGCGGCTTCCCTGTCTCTCAGTCATTATTCCTCCAGCCACTCGTGTGCTGGGGTTTGGATGCCTGGCGTGTGAGGCCTGCTCTATTCAGATAGGCTCCATGCATGATTAAAAGCCCTGGAAGATCAGACTTCAGCACCATGCAGTGGAGCCTCCTTGATTAGAGGAGGCATCTTGCTGTAGACATTGAGCACCCAACATGTGGACTGGCTCCAGCAATAATGAGGGAGGTGTCCCCTCCCATAATGAATCACTTACCCTTTATTGGACCCCGCCACCACAAACAAACACTCACTCCAACTCCAACTTTGCTGCCGACCAGAACAGAAGCTACAAAAATCTGCACAGTTTACCTGGGACCAAGCCCCACTGAATTCAGTCGAGCTTCAGTAGGATCATGCAAGAAGATGTGTGGCTGCATTGCCTGACATTTAGGACTGTCCAGACTACTGCCCCATCTGCACTATAAGTTTAAAGCAGTATGGCACCATTTTAAAGAGTCTTCAGTTTGCCAAATCTTCACATTAGTTACAAAATTAACCAGTATTTTAGTGCCCCTTTTCCCCAAGATGCACTTTTGCGCATATACATGTTTGTAAGCATTTTCCTCTAGTTAAAGGTATTTTTGTATATTGTCACAACTTTTTGCTAAAGGGAAAAATGGGGTGGTGACACACATACATAGATAGAAGTTATACATGTGTCGGCACAATTTGCTGTGATGAGCAGCCGGTTTTCCATACTGGTGAGTACTGTCACTGAAAAAGCCCTGGATTTTTTTTTGAACATATGCGTTTTTATGCTCCCCTTTTTATACACTATTTTTGGCATTTGCATTGCAAAATTCAAAGAATTGTGAATTTCAAAGGCTAGATGGGCTTTGTTTTGCGTATTCTCTCAGGAGTGCAAATTAGGAAGATTCACATTAAAATGTGGACCAGATTTCTCCCCCAGTCCTAATTTCAGAAAAGGAGAGCAGGAAAGTCTTCCAGCAGTTCAAGAGCTGGTCTTGCCTGCTTCTTCTTCTTTCTTTTTGGGCGATCACTCATAGCCGAGTATGATTGTCTTCCATAAACATGGTCTTAACACTGAGTCCGTAAGTAACTGTGGAGGCCAATTCTGGACCCATACGTCCTTCCACAGTGGGAACATTTGTTCCTGGGCTGGAGTTGATCACGGTATGGATTTGCCAAACGTGCCTTGCTCTTAGCACGTTTCTCCCTTGCGTTCTGAGTTTGAGTGTCTTCAAAGTCCATGACACCTTTGTTGAAGGTTGTTCTCCAACTGGAGCATTCGCAGGCCAGTGTTTCCCAGTTGTCGGTGTTTATACTACATTTTTTTAGATTTGCCTTGAGACAGTCTTTAAACCTCTTTTGTTGACCACCAGCATTACGCTTTCCATTTTTAAATTCGGAATAGAGTAGTTGCTTTGGAAGATGTTGTGGCTGATCTGTCATCTTTTGGATGAGGACCTCGTTGCTGTTGCTCCTCGTCTTCTATTCCTGTTTCCAGGCCAGGAGCTCAAGAATGAGATGAGCTGCCTCCATCACTGTCTCTTCTGTGGAATCAGATGGAATGTTGTTGGCACGGGGCTCCTTTATCCCTTCACCTTCTGTTTCTGCTACCCGCAGGCAGAGTGTGGGAGGGAAAAGCAAAAGGCTCCCTCAGCAAGTTCTGTTGTGACTAGGCAGTGGGCAAGTTTGAGTGGTTGAACAATGCTCCAAGTTCAAGGAGTGGTTTCCTGGCATCGCTAATAAATATTTCATTTCAGAGTTGCACAAACACATTTTCAAAAGCCTCAAATGGTTTGACTTGAGAAACTGGCCGGTTTCCTGAGTTCCACATATCCAACTCTTATCCGTATGCCAATGCCATGAATATAAATTCCGTTCCCTGTTATTCCAAGTGCTAAATTCAATTCTCGCAGTGAGGCTTGTGTGCTCTCCAACTGAGCCTGTTTATTAATTGGTACATCACCTATTTTCTCATGATATATTACGGTTGCTGCTCTGCACTTCAGAGAGATATCATCCTGAAGCATATCCTGCACTATAGGAGGTTTCTTGCTTTGGTTATCTTTAGGGTACACCATGGTCTGATTTACATGTTACTTTTGTTTGGAAAAATGCTGGCACAACCAATTCTCCATGTTGCACTGGTAATGTGAATAATAATAAAAAATGATACTGTGGGCTACTTTATGAAGGTACATCCCACAGGAATGTCAAGGATGACCTTGATAGAAAAGTTCAGAGCTGTTGAAATATCTATGTGATATGGGAGACAATGGGCATGTTTACATGTCACTAATATAATGTGGCATCTGTCTGCAGGGAACTGAGGTTTAAAACAGCAGCCTTGCTGCAGAATGGATCATAAATTGGACCAGGATAGTGTTAGGATATTTCCGTTCCACCTTAAAAGGGAGCAGGCTTTGGGGAGTCACAGAGTCTGCGCATGTCCTATTCACAGGATGTTTTTGTTCTGCTGTTGTTTCCTTTCGATTTCAGTCGGCTCAGAGACGCTGACAGAATGGACGTGTTTTCTTTTGTTCTGTTCATGTTCTAATAAAGTCTGTAAATATGCTCTTTTGCTCTTCTGCGGTGCAAGCTTTTGGCTGTGCTTTTATCTGCTGATAAACAGTGTACACCAGCCTAGGAATGTGGCTAGGAATTTCCAGAGGCTTCGTGTCGCTAACTGTTGGATCTGCGTGACTACGGGAGGCCGATGGACGCCAGAACTCCGGCTTGGGGGCTCATGATGGGCACTATCTCCCTGGCAGATTCCCAACAACAAGGTTATGGGCCCAGATTCACGGCACCTACAGGAGAGTAATGCTGCAACAGACTGCGTTTGAGGTACGTGGGGAAAGCGAAAGGAAGGGACGCTTCCCTCGGCAAGGAGTCTTTGATCTCCGGCAAGGCTTAATTGGCCTGGGAGCCGAGCCAAAGAGTTCGTGATTAATGAGCTGCCAAGATAAGGAGTCTTTGAAGGCATAGGGCTCACGGCTCAAGTAAAAAGCTGAGATGGATCTCTTACAGACCTCAGAAACTGCTCAGTGTCCTAAGTTGGATGGGCAGAATTATGAAACCTGGGCAAAATGGTGTGAATCTTTGCTGCGTCAGTTTGGGGTGTGGCATGTTGTTTCTGAAGCCCCCCCAGTTCCTCTGACAGAGAGATGGAAATCGCATGATTCGAGAGCGATGGACGTAATAGTCCTATCTGTATCTCTTGAGGAAATTAAGACGCTGGCTGGCAACACCACTGCACGTGGAATGTGGACTGCTTTGTTGAAAGCTCACAAACCAATAATCCCAGCCCAGAGTTTGACTGCATCGGAGGTCCTAGCTGTTTCCCAGAATGTGGGTGATTGCAGGGATGCTGAGGGCACCGGTTGCAAGCTGCAGGGGGAGCTGACCGTCACGTCATCCCAGGCAGCATACCAGCCTCCAGGGGGAGCCAAGGAGTCGGCAGCTGAGAGCTCTGTTTCTCGTGAGAACCAAGGCCATCGCCTTTGCAGAGGCCGGAAAGGCAAAGGTAAACAGAGCCACAGGCAGACACCTGCAGATGGCCAGGAGCAGAGGGAGGGTGAAGAGCCCGCGCCAAACAAAGCGATGTTTGCTGGCACTGCTTCACCAAAGGCTACAGGCACGTCTGCTGACCAGAAGCAGGGGGGCAAGCTGCAAAAGCCCACGCCAGTGGAAAGCAAGGTTTTGCTTGCTGGCACAGCTTCACCAAAGGCTAAAGGCACGTCAGCTGGCCAGGAGCAGCAGGGGGGCAAGCTGCAAAAGCCCACACCAGTGCAAAACAAGGGTTTGCTTGCTGTAAAGACTGCTCCAACAGCCAAAGGCAGGTTTATTGTGGATTCAGGTGCCACCCGCCACGTTTCCAAGGACAGGCATCTCTTTATCTCCTTCAAGCCTCAGGAAGGTGAGATCCCCCTGGCTGATGGAAGGACGTTGCAAATTGCAGGAGAAGGGACTGTGAAACTTGCAAGTCTGCACACTACCATCAGTAATGTACTTTATGTTCCAGGAGCGGCGAGCAACTTGCTGAGCGTCCCACAGCTTACTGGGCGTGGTTTTCAGATTTCCTTCAAGAGGAGCGTCTGTGTCATCAGTAAAGGCAAAGGGGACTATTTGCATGCAAAGTTTATGGATGGTTTGTTCCATATAACTTATGATGACACTGCAGTTGTATCTAATGCTGATTCTTGTTGTGTTGCACAAACTAACAAAGTTCTTCATGCAGGTTGCATTCATGATGCGCATCGAAGAATGCAGGTTGCATTCATGATGCGCATCGAAGAGTCACCTCTCTTGGAAGGCACTGGCCAAGATGCCAGAGGTGGTTGAAGGTTTGAACATCAAACCTTGTAAATTTCACATGAAATGTGTATCTTGTGCAGAGAACAAGGTGAAGGTTGCTCCAAAAGGCAAGGAGTCTAGCAGGCAGGCTTCCAAGCCCTACCAGCTAGTGCATGCGGACCTGGTTGGTCCACTTGCGCCCTCTATAGGAGGAGCAAGGTACTTCATGATTCTGATTGATTCTTTTTCCAGGTACATTCATGTGTATTTGCTCGAACAGAAATCGCAAGTGTTTCCAAAGTTTAAGGCATTCTGTGCTTGGTTGGAGAATGTGCACGGTAAATGCATTTCTTCTTTATTTACTGATCGGGGCGGGGAGTTTACTTCTCAGCAGTTTGAAGCTTTCCTGACTGAGAAGGGAGTCCAGCATGACATGTCAACGCCCAGATCGCCATGGATGAATGGTCTTGCGGAGAGAGCAAATCAAACATTGCTGCAAGGAATCAAGACCTTGTTGCATGATGCCAATCTCCCTGATAAGTTTTGGGGGGAGGCTCTGGGGAATTTGGTTTACACCGTTAATCGCAGATTGTCATCACCAATTGGCTGTACCCCCTATGAGAAGATGTTTGGCAAGAAACCCAACACCAAACACATGAGAATTTTTGGTTCGGACATGTGGGTACGCACACAACAAACCAACAAGCTTGGGAAGCGTGGGGCACATGGTTTGTTCATGGGGTACGAAAAAGGTGCATACAGGGTATGGATGACTGACTCTAAGTCCATTAAGTTCACAAGGAGTGTTGAGTACAATCCTAAGTGGGGGGAAAATGTGGGAATTTTCCAGAGTTACCCAGAGGAGGATGAAGGTGATGTCAAGCAAGCAGCTAAAGATGAGAAAGCTGCTGCTGCTGCTGATGAGGATGCTGATGATGATGATGAGGATGATGATGATGATGATGATCAGAGTTCGGATTCCAGTTCAGTGGGCGGCGCTGCTGCTGATGTCAGTGACAGTGACGACACAGCAGACTACCAGAGCGCAAAAGCCTCAGTCAGACCATCTGATGCGTCTGACAATGAACTGGAAGAACCACTGTTCACCATTGGTCATTTTTCTCCTAAGAAAGAGATGAGTCCAGAAGACTTGCGTCTAGTACGTAGGTCTGAAAGGGCGACCAAGGGCAGACCTCCAAAGAGGTATGCTGATGAGTTTGCTAAGACAGCAACTGCTGTTCTTAGTAGCTCAGAGAAGGTGTGGGAACCTTCAAGCTTCAAAGAGGTTCAGGAGTTAACCTCTAAAGATGCTGAGCCTTGGCTTAATGCCATGAAGGCTGAAGTTGAGTCCTTGAACAGGAACCAAACTTGGGAACTGGTACCGGTAGTCCCAGGAATGAGACTGGTTGGCAGCAAATGGGTCTTCAAGGCCAAGACAGACCAGAATGGCAAGGTAGTCAGACACAAAGCTAGACTGGATGCCAGAGGTTTTTCACAGGTACCAGGACAGGATTACCACGAGACCTACTCTCCCACAGTCAAATATGAGAGCATTCGGCTGATGCTCAAGGTCGCTGCGGAGGAGAAACTGCATGTTTCCCACCATGACATTAATACAGCTTTTTTGTACGGGGTTTTGGGGGAGGAGCTGTACATGCTTCCACCTGATGGGATGGAGATACAGAAGGGAATGGTCTGTAAACTGCGGAAATCCTTATATGGTCTCAAGCAGAGTGCCAGGTGTTGGAACACAAAACTCACTGAGACATTGCTTTCTCTAGGTTTTCACCAGGGCAAAGCTGATCCATGTGTGTTTGTCAAGGAGGAGGGGCAAAACAAACTGTATTGTTTATGTTTTGTTGATGATCTTCTGATGTTTTGGAAGAATCAGGCTTTTTACCAAAGCACCCTAGCTCAACTGAAGGAGCACTTTGACATGAAGGATCTTGGTGAGGTATCCAACTATCTTTCTCTGCAGGTGGAGAAGGACCAAGCAGGTAATTTTCTGGTACACCAAACACAGAAAATTGCTGATGTGTTAACCAGGTTGAATTTGGTTGATGCAAACCCAGCAGACACACCGATGGTGACAGGTTACCAGGTAGACAGTACTGCTGAAGCGTTTTCTGACACAACGCTATACAGATGCATTCTAGGCAAGCTGAATTTCATTGCCAGATGTTCAAGACCTGACATAGCTGTAAGCTGTAATCTGCTTAGCAGACATGCCAACAATCCTACGGTTCAGGATTGGAAAGCTCTGAAGCGCATAGCTCGCTATTTGAAAGGGACTATGCACTACAGGCTGAGGTTCACCAGTCAGAAGACTGGAGGTCTTGAAATCTTTGCAGATGCAAGTTTTGGAAGTGACACCACGGATGGTACAAGCACTTCTGGAGTATGCTACATGTACAACCACTGCCTGTTTGACTGGTTGTGCAAGAAGCAGACAACAGTGAGCCTAAGTTCCTGTGAAGCAGAACTCAATGCTCTGTCATTTTCACTCATGGATTGTGAATGGTTGATGCAACTGTTTAAGGACATCAGGGTGTCTGTGAAATGTCCTATACAAGTGTATCAAGACAATAGATCTTGTTTGGCTTTGCTGAACTCGGAGAGTTGCAAGCAGAGAACCAAGTACTTGCAGATTAAGCTACATCGTGCAAGAGAGTGTATTCAGAAAGGACTTATTCAGGTGTCCTACATGCCAGGAAATGAAATTCCTGCTGATCTGTTGTCTAAGGTTGTTAACAAAGAACAACTTAAGGTTTATGTACAAAGGTTGCAATTGGGTGAACCACAGGTACAACAGGTTACACGGAAAGGGGGAGGATGTTAGGATATTTCCGTTCCACCTTAAAAGGGAGCAGGCTTTGGGGAGTCACAGAGTCTGCGCATGTCCTATTCACAGGATGTTTTTGTTCTGCTGTTGTTTCCTTTCGATTTCAGTCGGCTCAGAGACGCTGACAGAATGGACGTGTTTTCTTTTGTTCTGTTCATGTTCTAATAAAGTCTGTAAATATGCTCTTTTGCTCTTCTGCGGTGCAAGCTTTTGGCTGTGCTTTTATCTGCTGATAAACAGTGTACACCAGCCTAGGAATGTGGCTAGGAATTTCCAGAGGCTTCGTGTCGCTAACTGTTGGATCTGCGTGACTACGGGAGGCCGATGGACGCCAGAACTCCGGCTTGGGGGCTCATGATGGGCACTATCTCCCTGGCAGATTCCCAACAGATAGCTGTGAAAAACAAGCAAGCTGTTCTTCTTCCAGACAAATTGTTAAATTCCAGTGACATGCTCCAGGATTAAATGTAGGTTGAACCAGTCAGTATATTATATTATATTATATTATATATATATATGGCATATTTACTATCAACTTATCACTGTTGTTGCAGTGAATTGGAAGGTAGAGGGTTTCTGTTGACCCAAAGGATGATGTGATGTACCTGAAACTGGGGTATCATAAGAATTATCCATCTATCCATAATCACTAAGATCAACACCAGGCATCTTTCTCCACAACCCTCTGCAGATGGTAGGAATACAAGACATAGACGTTTTGATCACCGTCCCACAGTTGTGGAATGCCCTCATGAGAGAGACCTGCCTGGCCTCATCCCTTCTGCCCTTCCATGGAGTTGCGAAGAAACAGCTCTTCAGTAGAGAATTTGTCAGGGTGGAGGAATGACAGGACAGCGTTTTGTTCATCTTGACTGATCGCTGTGCTTTGAGAATTGTTTGGTCTATATTTTGCACACTTTTTAATGGGAACATAGGAATCTGCCTTCTGCCAGGTCAGACTATTTGATCCATCTAGTTCTGTATTGTCTTCACTGACTCTCAAATGGCAATACAGCGTTTCCAAAACAGATTCCAGAGATTGAAGCTGGGGCTTTCTGCATGCAAAGCATTGTTGTTGTTGTTGTTGTTGTTGTTGTTGTTATTTGTTAGTCACTTTCTCTTGCCCAGTGGCATGGACCTTCCCCTGTTTTATTAATGTTTGTTTGCCACCTTGAGCAGTTAGAATGGAACAATATAAATATCTTATAAATAAAATAAATGAATAAAAATTGATGCATTCATAGAGCCTTTAGCACTATAGCACTGGGCTCATTTTACCTTATTTTATTCTCTACTGTTGCTCAATACATAACAGAGAGAGAGAGAGAGAGAGAGAGATTTTCTCTCAAACAGCTACTATTATTTATGTCTACTTTGTTTGCTTATTCATATTTGCTTATGCAATCATATGCCATAATAAACTAGGTAGCACACATACATATTCAGTATGTAAATGGCTTGGTTTTCTGGAATTTCCACAATTTGCCAATGGCCTGAGCTACTGAGGAATAGGAGACTGCACGCCACTAAATGCATGGAACCTTCTACCCTTTATTATTGGAGTGTTTCAGTGCTAAATGAGAAGCAATCTGTTTTTAATTTATGCTCCCCACCATTCAATCACCTCTTGGGGTGAGGACTTCCAGGAACAGAAAGTGAACCAGAGCAATAACAGATTCATGTTTCGTACTTCTGATAAACTGGAGTGGAGTGAAGATGTCCTTATTCTCCAGTATACACTAAACTTAAGAAGTCTGAGTACTAAACAATTGGAGAGTAGAGTTGGGGGTGGGACTGGATACACTTCACTTTTAAAGGTGAACATGCCTACCAAAGACCTACTTTATGGGATAATATCATAACCAAAACCAAGCCATCCTTTGAAATCTGCTCTTTTTCCAGATTATCAGGGCAGTTCTCCAATTGTAAAGTGGGGTAAAGTGTGCAGAAACTCCACATATTCAGGGAAAAGAATGTTAGAAAGTTACAATAGATATGGGAAAATTGCTTTGCAAAAATGTGAATTTTAGGCAAAAATTGCATGCAAACTTGTGTATGTTATGATTAATTTGCACTAATTTGCGCCAATGAATATTCATGAGGATATTTCTTTTTTAAAAAGTATCAGTGTGATGTGGACATGTGGATAAATGAATTTAAGATTGGAGAAAAATGAGAAACCGAGAGAAACTGAAATTGCCCATCCCTGTTGGAAAATTAGATTTGAATATTTCACAAAACATTTTCAGATGCATAAGACAAATTGCTGTAAGCCCCTTTTTGTGTATCTCCCACTGAAATCAATGGTGCTTAGAAGTGATTTGGTAGATCAGAGTCTGGCATTTCATTTATTTATTCACTGTGCAGAGCAAAATGATTTCATTAGTCTCTGTCTTAATTTTGTACTTGAAGTCATACTTTTGTTTCACAGGAGGAAAAAATACGGGCAAGGATAAAACAGTTCTTCTCTTCCTTTGTGGCATGCTATCTTAGTATCCTGAAGCGACAAAAGAAATGGAAACACAATTAAAGCACTATTGATCTCCTGCAGTCATTATGTTGTAAGCAAATTGACTACGGGTTATTTCCGTTATGGTTCGTTTTATATTGGGAGGCAGAAGTGGAGATGGAGGAGGATCTTGGTTTGGTTTGCATTTTTATGTGAATATACTTAATTCACACTTCCGCAAAAAACAGCTACCCTCTCAAATTTACACGTCTGACAAACAAAATGTGTACAACGTGTTAACATGTAATCGAAAACTGTACGTAACAATGCATGTAGTGAAAATAACATTAAAAAATACACTGTATTTGGGGAAGCTGCCTTGGCAAAGCAAAGTATTAGGTAACAATGCATTAAAAATTGTCTAAAAAGTGCAACCTAAGGGAGAAATCATACAATAAGATCTGCCAGGGTGAGCAGAGTTAGGATGCAGCAGATCTCTGGCTGAGCAGGGAGGTCCCTGGCACAATTGGTCTATGCTAGCATAACTCCCCATCCTCAGATCAGCTGGAGATACACTGGTGTCTCTCTCCAATTCCAGCTCTGCTTTGTTCTGTAATTCAACTCTTGAGCTACTCTGTATCAAATGAAGTTTTGTGTTTGTTCTCTATAATGGGAAATCTAAAACGAGAAATACGTTTCCCCCCTATTCTTGGCCTAAGTCGATGAAATTTACAGGCACAAGAGTCCCTCCAGAGTGGATTAAGGCTGCCAAATTGTATGGAAAATGGTTGGAAAAATTAAAGGTATTCACTTTCTTCCAAAAAGTCATTTTTCTGGGAGGCAGGGCGGGGGATAGGCGGAAGAATAAGTGTTAAAATAATTAAGATGAGGATGAAAGGAGAGTATTCTTGCTTGTGTTTTATTTTTATTTTTATTTTAAACTGTGCTGCTTCAGACTGACTTTAGTTTCTGGTTCCCTTAGATAGGCCTCCCAGGCTTCGCCTGTCTCCTATGATAGTCCACAGGCTTCTGATACAGACCTCCCAATGTAACATTGTCTAGAACACTGCCTGTGGAGTTCTGAAGAGCTCTGGGTTATTTTTGTTAAAGCAGAGCAAAGTATGCTTAGAAATCAACAACAAGAACTGAGATGAAGCTTTTAAGCTTTTTGTATTATTTTTTGTTAATCCTCTGTTGCTATGTTTAAAAACAACAACAACCCAGAGCTCTTTGGTACTCTGCAGGCAACATTTTGCACAGCACTACTTCTTGCAAAACCCACGGACCTAAGGAAACACAGTTATGTAAAAACAGACAACTATTATGTGTAGAGATAGATAGATGATAGATGATAGATAGATAGATGATAGATGATAGATGACAGATGACAGATGACAGATGACAGATGATAGATGATAGATGATAGATGATAGATGATAGATGATAGATGATAGATAGATAGATAGATAGATAGATGATAGATAGATGATAGATAGATAGATAGATAGATAGATAGATAGATAGATAGATAGATAGATGATAGATAGATAGATGATAGAAAAAGAGTTACAATGTGTTCTCTGGCTTTGTGGAGGCCCTGGTCCATCGTTGGGGGGATTCATGCTTGGATTCAACAAACATAGATTCATAGAATCCAAACTACAAGAAAGAAGATTCCACCTAAACATTAGGAAGAACTTCCTGACAGTAAGAGCTGTTCGACAGTGGAATTTGCTGCCAAGGAGTGTGGTGGAGTCTCCTACTTTGGAGGTCTTTAAGCAGAGGCTTGACAACCATATGTCAGGAGTGCTCTGATGGTGTTTCCTGCTTGGCAGGGGGTTGGACTCGATGGCCCTTGTGGTCTCTTCCAACTCTAGGATTCTATGATTCTATGATTCTATGATTCTATGATTCTATGATTCTATGATTCTAGAATTGTACAATTGGAAGGGTCATCTAGTCCAAACTGCTGCAATGCAGGAATCTCAGCTAAAGTATCAATTACAGGTGGCCCTCCAAACTCTGCTTAAAAACACCCAATGAAGAAGAGTCCACCACCTTCCAAGTGAGTCCATTTCATTGTCAAACACCTCTTACCATCAGCAAGTTTTTCCTGATGTTTAGTCAGAATCTCATTTCTTGTAACTTGAAGCCATTAGTTCAGGTTCTACTCTCCGGAGCAGAAGAAAACAAGTGTGGTGTAGTGGTTAAGATCAGTGGACTCGTAATCTGGTGAACCGGGTTCGGGTCTCCGCTCCTTCTCATGCAACTGCTGGGTGACCTTGGGCTAGTCACACTTCTCTGAAGTCTCTCAGCCTCACTTCACAGAGTGTTTGTTGTGGGGGAGGAAGGGAAAGGAGAATATTAGCCGCTTTGAGACTCCTTCGGGTAGTGATAAAGCGGGATATCAAATCCAAACTCTTCTTCTTCATGATCTTCCATGTGACAGCCCTTGAGATATTTCAAGAAGGCTATCATATTTCCTCTCAGTCTCCTCTTTTCCAGGATAAACATATCCAACTCCCTCAACTGTTCCTCATAAGGCTTGTTTTCCAGACCCTTGTTCGTCTTAGTCACCTTCTTCTGCACACGTTCCAGCTTGTCAACATCCTTCTTAAATTGTGGCACCCAGATCTGGACACAGTATTCTGGGTGTGGTTTGACCAAGGCAAAGCAGAGTGGGACTACTTCCCTTGATCAGGGCACTATACTTTACTCACTATCTTGAATAGGATTGAAGAGTACTTTTTCCTTTGGCAGAATGCTTTGAGAACTGGGGAAACCCTGGACACAATTCACCAACAGCTTTCATTTTAGTGTATCTGTGAGATTAGTGGAACAGAGCTTCTTCCCTTGAAACTGATGGGCTCTAGATCTGCTTAATTTTATCTAGTTTGTGCCCAGTATAAATACTCAATATTATTTTGTGGGCTTCTGTACAGATGATCAAAGACCCACAGGGAAGACACTTACCCATGTAGGTCTTTGATGGTGCAAACCCTCTCTGTGTTTCCCTATAAATATGATGCCTTTGGAAACTCTCGTTTGTAGTTTATTAAGGAATTTTTTAGGCAGACTTCCTGCAGCCCTCCAGTAGAGTGCTGGAGTGGGAGTTTATTGGTTATTGACTCAAAATCAACACAAAGAAAAGAACAAAAGATTTTTCTTACAAGTTCACACAGAGGCAGCTGGGTGGGGTTCAGCTGAAATCCCACATTAGCACAAAATCAAATGGCTTTTAAGAGGCCTACTCCCTTTCCTATCCAGCCCACAGTGATTATACTCTTGGTTTTATGTTGGATTCGATCCCAGGCCTCACTTGCTGAGACATCTGCAATTGGCATCCCTCCTGCTCCCTGGCATGTTAGCACTATGGAGAACTGCCACATCACACACCCAAGCTTGCAGAGGTTTTTTCTTCTTCAATCCTTTCTTTAACTTTGGGCACTGACAGAACTTTGAGGAGAAAATATTATAGAGGTGGGAATGGATAATTTAGAAAATCATTCCGAGGTATCAAAAAGACTCGTATCAGACTGGCACCATAATCCAAGGGAAGGAAAACTAAAGACTGTGATTAGAAATAATCAGATATTTTTAACCACCCTGAGCCATTTTGTTTGCTTTTTTCCTGCAAAACTGAGCAGTCAGATCCTTTGTGGAGGTTTGAAACAGCACCAAATGCAGACCCTTTTTTTCAGGGACGTCCCTGATTTAGAGAAGCCATCACGGTTTCTGATTTGATCCCAGAATGTCCCACTTCTCCTCAGAATGTCCCTATTTTCATTGGATAATTTTTGGAGGGTATGGAGTTATCCAACCCCTGAGCTGTCTGAAGGCAATCCTGTATCGGGAAGGTTTTTTTTTTAATGTTTAATGTTTTATTTTGTTTTTATCTATCTTGGAAGCTACCCAGAGTGGATGGGGCAACCCATTAAGATGTGTGGGGTACAAATAGTAAAATTATCATTATGGAATGGGACGTCCCTATTTTCATCAGAGAAATGTTGGAGGGTATGCAAATGGAGAAGCTGGCTCTGTCTCAGGCATGGACTGAGGGGCAAATATAGCTGGACCAATTAGTTGCATCTGGTTCTTCTGCCTAAGTGCAGGAAGAAGTGCTGGAAGATCCTGTGCAACTGTGCAGGACACAAGGCAAAGGGGACTGTGGTAGTTTTACAAGTTGCTCATTGGATCTCAGCCAACGCCATTTTGTTTTAACAACACAGACTTGCAAATGTGCTCCTTGTAGTAGGCATATGCACAGAGAAGCACATAGTCTTACTTTCTTATTTTACTATTTTGAAAAGCCTAACTATGCTTATGCAGCCTTTGCTCAGAAATCAGCTGAAATGAGGCCTAGGAAGGCACAGAATTGTGTGAATAATGCACATTTGTGCTGATGTCTCCAGTCTTTACTGTGCATATAAACAAATCATTGTTCTCAGCTATGCATGACTAAAGAGATGGAGAACTGCATATATAGAGAGATAGATAGAGATAGATAGATATATTGCCTTCTTCCTAAATTGAAAAATGTCAGTGAAGCCACCTTGGGAATATTGCATTGTTCATCCGGTCATCTGGAAAAGGCACAGAAAGAAAAGTGCCATCGTGGGAGCCATCTGACAGGTGTTGCTTCATTGCAAGGCACATTAAAATAAATGGACTTTGCACTCTGCCTTATATGACATTGGCCACTAACCATATAGCATGACTGGTAAGCAAAAGTGAATATAAGCTACATATATTTCCGTTTGGTTAATTTTTGTGGACAGGTTAAATACAGTTCTTCGCATTTGGGCAGCAATATGCCATTTATTTATTTATTTATTTATTTATTTATTTATTTATTTATTTATTTATTAAAAATTCTCATGGAAATTCAGCATTTTAGTGCACATTTCTCCTAACATGCACATTTATGCTTGCAATGTCTAAAAGGTACATTTCTGCCAAGTAATTTTCCCTAATACAATGCATGTTTATGTTATTTTAACTAATATATTCATAGATTACACACTTTTGTATACATTGCTTCACTAGAGAACAGCAGTGCAAAATCATGAGACGTGAATATTTTGAAGGATGTTTTGGTTTGCCAATTGTTTTGGAAAGTTTGAATTTTGTTGTTGTTGTTTAGTCGTTTAGTCGTGTCCAACTCTTTGTGACCCCATGGACCAGAGCACGCCAGGCACCCCTGTCTTCCACTGCCTCCCGCAGCTTGGTCAGACTCATGTTTGTCGCTTCAAGAACACTGTCCAGCCATCTCATCCTCTGTCGTCCCCTTCACCTTGTGCCCTCCATCTTTCCCAGCATCAGGGTCTTTTCCAGGGAGTCTTCTCTTCTCATGAGGTGGCCAAAGTATTGGAGCCTCAGCTCCAGGATCTGTCCTTCCAATGAGCACTCAGGGCTGATTTCCTTCAGAATGGATAGGTTTGATCTTCTTGCAGTCCATGGGACTCTCAAGAGTCTCCTCCAGCACCATAATTCAAAAGCATCAATTTTTCGGCGATCAGCCTTCTTTAAGGTCCAGCTCTCACTTCCATACATCACTACTGGGAAAACCATGGCTTTAACTATACAGACCTTTGTTGGCAATTTGGTAGGTTCACCTTAAAATGCATGTGAAACAGGACTGTATTCTTGCTCCAACTCTCTTTGGCATCTTCTTCTCCTTGTTGCTCTCCTATGCCTTAAGCTTGACTGAAGACAGTATGTACTTCCAGTCAAGGAACAGCAAGGACCTGTTTAATCTGGCACACATCCATTCCAAGACAAAAGTGTGGTGGGTTCTTATCTGAGAGAGATTGTTTGTGGATGATGCAGCCCTCCAAGGAAGCTCCACCATTTTGCAGAGCCTGCATGGAATTCGACCTCACCATGAGCCCGACAAAGACCAACATCCTGGGTCAGGACATCGCCAGCACTCCATGCATCAGCATTGGTGACCACACACTTGAGGTGGTAGACAGTTTTGTCTACCTGGGCTCCACCATAACCAGCAACCTTTCCATCAATGCTGAGCTATACAAGCCTATTGGCAAGGCAGCTACACTAATGGCTCGCCTCTCCAAAACAGTATGGGAGAATGTGATGCTAACGACCAGCACCAAGATGAGGGTCTAACAGACTTGCATGTTCAGCACACTGCTTTATGAAAGTGAATTGTGGGCAGCTTACCCTGGTCAGGAATGATGCCTCAATGCCTACAATATGTACTGCGTCAGGAAGATTTTGGGCATCACATGACAGGACAGAATCTCAAACAAAGATGTCCTCTCCGAAGCCCACGTTCCCAGCGTGTTTGCACTTCTGTCTCAGTGACATTTACGTTGGCTAGGTTATGTCCATAGAATCGAAGATGAGAGGATCCCCCAAGGATATTCTCTATGGGGAGCTGGCTTCAGGCACTAGGCCTGTTGGCAGACCAACACTGCATTACAAAGATGTCTGCAAAAGTTAAATGAAGGCTGGCAACATTAATTCCGTCAGATGGGAATCCCTTGCAGACAATCGGAGTGCCTCTGGACAGACAATCAGGTCATGTATTCACAGCAGTGGCCAGAGGAGGAATGACCACTGGGAGGAATGCAGAGAGAAGAAACATCTGTATCTGCAGGAGCACAACTGGATGCCATCACCTGGCCCAGCTGCAACAAAACATGTTTCTCCTGTATCGGTCTCTGCAGCCACAGCAGGCACTATAACTCTCCAACGGATTGACTTCTTTTGTCTCCTGAGACATATGGATACCAACAACAACCAGGCTTTAAAATGCAAAGTTAATCAGACTTCTCTCCCACCCCTGTTGACAACTCTGCAAGGCCGTATTTTCTGGCAAAATGATGATATCCTCTGTTGTGCTGATGTGTCAATGAGCAAAGCCTCACCCTAGGTGCTCTGGGAATAGAAAGCTGACGGGTGTGATCAGGCAGCAAAAACAATTGGTTACGAAAGCCAGGATGTTGTTGTTTTCTTTAAAAAAGAGACAGTTTTATAAACATCTGTCAGGAGTGGTTTATATCTGGTCATTTCTGGCACGGCAGAGAGCGCTGGGCCCACTGATCACAGTGGGAACTCCTCCATTAATTGCAAATGATAGCAGGCCAAACTCTTCTTCAAATAATTACATGTGGTGCTCAGATCTGAAGCTTGCCCACTCTTTCCTCACCGATCTCCAATTCATCCATTTTAATGGCAGAGGCCACTGAGCATCAGAGCAATGGGGATTTTTTTTTTTTTTTTTTGCAGCCCCACCAATGCCTTGTCCTTGCCGAGACCACAGGGACTGCAATGTTATCATTTGCATACCACCAGCAGGGGGCTGGGGGTTGATGTGCTTTGACCTTTGCACCATCTTGTTAGCTCCAAAAGACTTTTTAATTTAACCATCGTGTTTCTTTTGATATCTCGGCCGACATCCTTCTTTCATCTTTCAAAGACGCTTTGCTGGCGCACAGTATGCAGCACTGTTCCTTTCAACAAAGTAGGGCATTTCGAAAATTTCCTCTGTGTTGACATTTCCTTTTCCTTGGGCACGCGCACAATGGGCAGCTACATTCGGGTGGCAAGGGTGAGCAGCCTTTTGAATCCATTCCCATTATCTAATCTCAATAGCTGATGCTTGCGGCATCTTAAAAGCATTCTAGCCACCACAGAATTAGCACATCGACAAACATCTTCTGTGCCTAATCTAGGGTGATATCTCTCCAAATATAGGAAGCCTTGTTTAAGCATTTCAAGTTTGAAAAAGTCTAGCCTGGAAACTTCGCTCTGTTAAGGATGCTGAGGCCACCACATATTGTGGATCTGATGCAATGCCTAGGATCAGGAGCTGTTGGTATCAAGGAGTGCATCTGACCTGCCCAGCAACAGCATCATTGCTGCTTACCGGGAGGGTGTGGGGTCAGAGGTCAGATAGTGGCATGGTCAGGGTGGTGCATCTACACCTATGGGAGAGCTAGATTGGACCTGCTAGTACACACACACACACACACACACACACACACCTTTATCCCTACCCTACCTCAGTGAGAGGCAATCACACAGGTGTTGGGAGACCAAGTGGTAGTGCTGCTCCTGTGCCCCACAGGCCACTTCTGTTAAGAATATGAACTGGGATGCCCCTGGTTCTGATTCTACCATCCCTGTGAGCACTCAGATTCAGACCAGGAGTAGGAGGTCCTTGGGGATGAGGTCTCGGAATGGAAGAAGGAAGTTAGTCTGCAGCAAAGCCCCCTTGGCAGGCCAAGGTCCCTTTGCCTCTCCCCCCAATAATATATTTGAGGGTGCTTCTCCACCCTAAGCTGATGGCCATTGCCATTCAAATGGTGTGTGTGCCTCATCTTCTGATCAATTATGTGGGGCAGGGCTTACCTGCCCCCCATATTTTATGCAAGTTCGCACCCCTGGTCACAATTAAATTCGCTTCTTTACTTGTTATTGGTTTGCGCTTGTTATTGGTTTGGGGCATGAGTCAGGACACCACTGGATAGTAATATTCAATCTGGTATCTCTATGCTTCAGTTCCTCATCTTCAGTAAGAGGATACTAGCCGTTCAAAAGGGTATCAGCATGAGTAGTTAATAGGTACCACTATGGGGGGAAGGTAAATGGCGTTTCTGTGTGCTCTGGCACTCATCACAGTGTTCCCTGGGTCAGAAGAGAGATAGTCATGCAGGCCAAATGGCCCAGAAAGCTGTCTGTGGACACATACCAGCTCCCTTGGCCTGAAAGTGGAAATGAGTGCCACACCAAAGAGTCGAATTCGACTGGACTTAACCATTCAGGGGTCCTTTACTTTTATCTTTTTTACTAATACTGGCGTACATTACAGTGTTGCTGTAAGAATTGTTGAGTTACTGTATGTGAATTGCTTTGAAGTGTAAAAATCTATATACAGTGGTACCTCAGGTTAAGAACTTAATTCATTCTGGAGGTCCGTTCTTAACCTGACACTGTTCTTAACCTGAGGTACCACTTTAGCTAATGTGGCCTCCCGCTGCCGGAGCACAATTTCTGTTCTCATCCTGAAGCAAAGTTCTTAACCCGAGGTACTATTTCTGGGTTAGCGGAGTCTGTAACCTGAAGCATCTGTAACCCGAGGTACCATTGTATATGCAATATATCATTAGCATTATCAAGGAAGAAAAAAACATTTTAAGAATATATGCTGACAATAACAATATTTATAAAACATTAAAATGAAGTAGATGTGATATCCTAACTTTTTTTTACATAATATATACCTGCAATTTCAATAAATTGTATTTGACAATAAGATTTTTCCCTATTATGTTAAAAGATATTGATTTTTCCCCCCAGCATTCAGCATATCCTTTTAAAACTAAGCTCCCTCTTAAGAAATATATTTTAGCTTAATGGAAATAGCCTATACAGTAACTGATGTGTCCAATAAATATTTTCTAGTAACAAAATTTACACAGAGTGTGTGCTGACTCAGTATCTGTAACTGTAAAATATGAAACTATGCAACAATTTACATCAAGTAACCAATCAGAAAAGTTGTAAAGTAAGATGGTTTTTGTTTGTTTGTTTGTTTCTTTAAGCTAACCTATAAACGAACAATTTCACTGTCAAAAATTCTGCTTACACTGTGAGGTACATTTATGTCCAGAAAAAAATAGCTGTGATCAAGGTTGAGATTATTACTTGTTAATTCAAAGAACATATGAAGACAAAGGAATCTTCCTCTTTCATTTCTTTAGAAAAGTAGAAGGGCTACAAATTTAGCTGTTGATCCCTGAAATGATTCATATGAACGATGTCCATTTTGAAAAAGTTGTGGACGCTTGGCCGAGGGGCATTACTTGGTTCTTACATACATCACTGTGCCAGTTTATGGTAGGAAACAATAACAAAGACTCCATCTGCACTATACATCTAAAGCATGTTCATGCCACTTTAAGCAGCCATGGCTTTCAGCAAGGAATCTGGGAAATATAATTTGTTAAGTCTGCCGAGAATTGTTAGGAGACCCCTATTTCCCTCACAGAAATACAGTTCTCAGGCAGTTTAACAGCCAATTTCTTTCCCCAGGAATTCTGTGATGTGTTTTTCATCTGCTCTCAACTGTTTGTGACTGTTGGTGTTCCTCTTGTCTTTACTGTGTTATAACATTCCCTGGGATCATTTGGTGAAGGGCAGGGTGAGATATATGTAGAATCATAGAATCATAGAGTTGGAAGAGACCACAAGGGCCATCGAGTCCAACCCCCTGCCAAGCAGGAAACACCATCAGAGCACTCCTGACATATGGTTGTCAAGCCTCTGCTTAAAGACCTCCAAAGTAGGAGACTCCACCACACTCCTTGGCAGCAAATTCCACTGTCGAACAGCTCTTACTGTCAGGAAGTTCTTCCTAATGTTTAGGTGGAATCTTCTTTCTTGTAGTTTGGATCCATTGCTCCGTGTCCGCTTCTCTGGAGCAGCAGAAAACAACCTTTCTCCCTCCTCTATGTGACATCCTTTTATATATTTGAACATGGCTATCATATCACCCCTTAACCTCCTCTTCTCCAGGCTAAACATGCCCAGCTCCCTTAGCCGTTCCTCATAAGGCATCGTTTCCAGGCCTTTGACCATTTTGGTTGCCCTCCTCTGGACACGTTCCAGTTTGTCAGTGTCCTTCTTGAACTGTGGTGCCCAGAACTGGACACAGTACTCCAGGTGAGGTCTGACCAGAGCAGAATACAGTGGCACTATTACTTCCCTTGATCTAGATGCTATACTCCTATTGATGAGGCCCAGAATTGCATTGGCTTTTTTAGCTGCCGCGTCACACTGTTGGCTCATGTTAAGTTTGTGATCAACCAAGACTCCTAGATCCTTTTCACATGTACTGCTCTCAAGCCAGGTGTCACCCATCTTGTATTTGTGCCTCTCACTTTTTTTTTTGCCCAAGTGCAATACTTTACATTTCTCCCTGTTAAAATTCATCTTGTTTGTTTTGGCCCAGTTTTCTAATCTGTCAAGGTCGTTTTGAAGTGTGATCCTGTCCTCTGGGGTGTTAGCCACCCATCCCAGTTTGGTGTCATCTGCAAATTTGATCAGGATGCCCTTGAGTCCATCATCCAAGTTGTTGATAAAGATCATAGAATCATAGAATCATAGAATCATAGAATCATAGAATCATAGAGTTGGAAGAGACCACAAGGGCCATCGAGTCCAACCCCCTGCCAAGCAGGAAACACCATCAGAGCACTCCTGACATATGGTTGTCAAGCCTCTGCTTAAAGACCTCCAAAGTAGGAGACTCCACCACACTCCTTGGCAGCAAATTCCACTGTCGAACAGCTCTTACTGTCAGGAAGTTCTTCCTAATGTTTAGGTGGAATCTTCTTTCTTGTAGTTTGGATCCATTGCTCCGTGTCCGCTTCTCTGGAGCAGCAGAAAACAACCTTTCTCCCTCCTCTATGTGACATCCTTTTATATATTTGAACATGGCTATCATATCACCCCTTAACCTCCTCTTCTCCAGGCTAAACATGCCCAGCTCCCTTAGCCGTTCCTCATAAGGCATCGTTTCCAGGCCTTTGACTATTTTGGTTGCCCTCCTCTGGACACGTTCCAGTTTGTCAGTGTCCTTCTTGAATTGTGGTGCCCAGAATGTTGAATAAGATGTTGAATAAGACCGGGCCCAAGACAGAACCCTGTGGCACCCCACTAGTCACTCTTCTCCAGGATGAAGAGGAACCATTGATGAGCACCCTTTGGGTTCGGTCAGTCAGCCAGTTACAAATCCACTGAGTGGTAGCATAGTCAAGACCGCATTTTACCAGCTTCTTTACAAGAATATCATGGGGCACCTTGTCACCTGGTCATATATTAAATAAATAGATTAGTAGATCAAACTAAACTTGCTTTTGCTCTTTTGCTCCCTCAAAAATCTGTGCTGTTTTATTATTATTATTATTATTATTATTATTATTATTATTATTAATTAAATTTCTATTCCACCCTTTATCTGAAGTATCACAGGGCAGTATACAATATAAAAACACAAAAATATACACCATAATAAGAAGCAACAACAATAGCCTCCCCCCTTTAAAAGGCTACAGATTGTTTAATTAGCCAGAGGCCTGGGAGAAGAGGAAAGTTTTTGCCTGGCATCAGAAGATATGTAAAGCAGATACCAGGCAAACCTCCCTTGGGAGTGCGTTCCATAAACAGGGAGCCACCACAGAAAAGGCCACCCTCCAAATCTCGGTGGGGGAAGCCACATAAAGATAAACCTCAGATGATGATCACAGAGTCCAGGTCGGTTCATAAGAGGAGAGGTGGTCTTTGAAGTTTTGCAGCCCTGAGCCATTGAAGGCTTCAAAGTTCAAAACCATCACTTTGAATTGGGCCCAAAGCCTAATTGACAGCCAGTGCAGTTGGGCTAAAATTAGCACTATATGCTCAAATTGCCTTGCCCAGGTGAGCAACCTGGCTGCTCAATTCTGTGCCGGCTGAATTTTCCAAACCATCTTCAGAGGCAGCCCAACATGCAATGTGTTGCAGTAATCTAACCTTGTAAAGGCAAAAAAGTTCACGTAAATTGTTGTTTAGAAATCTGAATAAGACACGATGTATAAATTTAATCCAATTATGCACAATTATTATTATTATTGTTATTGTTATTATTATTATTATTAGCATTTATCCATTATATTTTACTGAAATATACATAGCTTATATCAACATGACTTACAACTCCATAAAATATAAAAACAGCAAAAACCAATTTAGAAACAAGAAAACAAAATTCCCTACAGTACTCATCTGACAATAGTATAAAAACGATATATCAATTTTTTATGCCCCATCTGACTGATAGATGAGTACAACGATAGAGGCCAAAATTATACTGAAGCAGAATGCCAAATTAATAATCATAAACCTAGGCAAACAGGAATGCCCTAGCCTTGAGCCTGAAAGCTGTGCCAAGCATGTTTCCCTGCAGAGACCATTCCACAGATGGGGAACTACCACAGGAAAGGCCCTTTCTCATGCTGCAACTCTCCACACCTCCCTTGGTGGAAGTAAAGAGAGATGACCGATGTTGACTGCAGTGTCCAGATTGGTTCATGCAGTCAGAAGCAGTCCTTCAGGTACTGGGGTCCTATGTCTCATATGGGTTTGTAGGTCCAAAGCAGCCCTTTGAGCCTGTGGAATCTGGTAGAAACCTGAATTCACCCCAAGGAAGAATTCTGTGTAACTTGAAAGCTTGCACATCAAATAGTCAATGAATGTTGTGTGATTCTAACAAATATATCATTTTACCATCTGACTTAGAGGTCACTAGGGGCAATTTTGTGGTAGTAAATGCCTTCCTTTGCCTTTCTTTTTTTGATAGACTTACAACCTTGGTGGATCAGGGGAATGCCATGGACATAGTCTATCTTGATTTTAGTAAGGCTTTTGACAAAATCCCCCATGATATTCTTGAAAGGAAGCTGGTAAAATGTAGGCTGGACAAGGTAACTGTAGGTGGATTTGTAGCTCAGTAATGAGTAATGAGTGCTTTGTCATCCTGGAAAAAAGTGACAAATAGTGTTCTGTCCTGGATCCTATGTTGTTAAATGTATTTATATAGAACTTGGATGAAGGAATTGAGGTGATGCATGGGGGTTGGACTAGATGACCCTCAGTGTGCCTTCCAACTCTACAATTCTCTGATTCTATTATTTGCCTTGTGCAAGATATACCACCAAGTCATCATCATACGGTTATTCATTTGATATTTTCATCAGAATTTCCATATCCATTGATGAATCTTCATGATCGCCAGACTGTATTTCAGGATAACTTGTTATGAAAAATTAAGCCATCTTCAATGGGACACCCTGATTCTGTTTTCGATACTGAAATAGCATGTACAAGTGGGGGAAATCAATAAAATTCAATAAAAACAATTAGTTAATCTATCACTATTTGCCACCTTTGACTGATGTAGCTGAATTTACATGCGGGGTAGGGGATCAAACCCATTTTGATTGGCAGGAAAGAAAACACCACTTCTAATTTTGAGAGTCAATAGTTCTGACCCACGTAATGAGTCACAAATCAATTCCTTCTTTGTAAGTAATTGTAGCAAAGACATATTTATTAGTTCGACAGAAGTAATAAGCAGAAAGTTATGAAAGCGAGAAAGGGGAGATTTCGCCACCATCCGTTTCTCTCTCCAGCCCGTGCTTGTGATCAGAGCCGAAGCAAACCTCTAAGCTAACAGTTTTGTTTCACTGACAGACCTGAATAGCTGGAGAAAGGAGGGCTGGAGGGAGAGATTTCCACCTCTCGACCCCCGAAGAGAGGAGGCTGCCGTTTCTGCCAAGAGAGCTCGCTTGCTGTCTGGAGGGCATATGAGTAAACAAAGCCGCAGTCACACAACTCGTGGGAAAGAAAACACGAAATGTTTGAAAACCTGGCACTAGGCGCGGGGAGATCCATCTCCTCCAACCGGAGGTTGAGGATGCAGAGGTTGGGAAGTTAGAAGCTCGGGTCTCCCACATGTAAAGCAGAAGCATGACATCAGGGTGAAGGCAAATAAATTCAAAGTAACGAGGCAACTGCTTCACTTCCTCAGTCCATCCACTCCCCCCCCCCTTCCTTCCTTTCTATCTTTCTTTCTCCAGTTCAGCAGAAAACTAAAATTTATCTTTGAAAAGTCTTGCACCACTTACATAATTATATTACAGCTTTATGTCTTAAAAATTTATGCGATAATTACTTTTGTGAGGCTTTTTAAACACTGCTGTCATAATTACTACCATAAAGCAGCTAGTTTCATGGCAGTAATGAATTATGCCACCATTAAATATTCCGCTTTAACTCTTCTTGCTTCTAACTTGGAATCGACAAATATGTTGATTTTGACTTCCTCAGTTTTCCAGTTTTAATTTTAGTTGGCCTTGTTTTTGCAATAGTTTGCTTTAAAAAAAACACAGCTCAGCACAAAAATGTGTCTTTCCCCTAATATACACATTGTTGTCATCAATTTTGGCTAATGTACACATTTTTATAAGCAATTGCAAAATATTTTGTAATTAATAATATGCATATTTTGCACCCCCTACCAATTTTTCTGTGTACTTTCCCCCAATATACTAACTCCATTACAAAATTTGGGGGAATCAGTCCAGAAATTTGAATTAGGTGTTTGCATTAAAATGCATACTGAACAATTTTCTCCCCTGTTGCTTACTTCAAATAAGTACTTCACCAGAATCTACTTTGTTTTCCAAAGTGAGCTGGAAGGATTGACCGAGGTCTCCATCATAAAATGATGTGCCAAAAAAAGAGCATTATCCCTTCTAGGGGCAGGGAGTTAGGATTGCTTGAAATAGAGGGCTAAAGGTCAGGGAACTTCTGGGTCAAATGGAGGACCAAAAGGTGAATCCATATCCTCAAAACCAGCAAACATTGCTAGTAGGCTTTTTGAGTTAAATGTTTGAGAACTACTTAACTAAAATAATAACTTGACTTTTGTTCACAGTGTTAAGTGGAATGAGCCAAATAAGATGCTCAGAGCAAAATCCAAGCAATAACATAATATGATGCTGATATACTTTATTGCAAGCTAAGGGACAATAAATCACATGGAAACTTGTGTCCTTCTCGAAGGATTCTCATTACTTATCCCACCTTGATAAGAGTGGGATAAATGTTTGTTTTACAGGACTTCAACCGATCCTTGAAATTTACTAGAGTAAAGTCCCTTCCTTTGTTTAGACATTTTCCTGAATGGATAACGCGGCTGTCAGTGCCATGTAAAATTGTCCACACACATATCTGCAATAAAAAAATAAATGAAAGCCAGTATAGTAATATTTTAACAATATAAGCTGTCTATCATGGAAACAAGCTTCTCTGTGTAATGGTCATTGTTAGGTTTGACATTTGTACTCTGATATGAAAAGACACATTTTGGCTACTGTTTGGCTTCATTGCTCTGCCATTAAGGCTGTGCATTTCCAGACTTTGAGGCACTAGTGACAAGGTGGCTGTGGTGATCTGAAATTTGAATAAACAACAGCATTCATTCAGCGTTAATGCAGTAGAGTTTTACAGGAAGTCACCAATGGGTGGATGTCTCTCTAGCTGGTGTCTGCTTCCTTGGGGACCTTTGCGAGGAAAGATTGGACAAAGATGGGTGTAAGTTTTTCTCTCTTCTCCAAAGTGGTCTAAGGTTGCCAAATGGTGGTCATATACAGAAAGGGTGAAGCCCTTCAGGATTAGTTGTAGTTTCTGAGTCACCTTCAAGGGCAGTCCCTTGTACAGCACCTTGCAGTAATCCAAGCCTGAGATAAGAAGAGCTGGATGTCGGAGGCTGACATAGGCTGTTTAAATCCCCTGGAAGCGGACCTGAGGGAAGCCTGATTTTCCCCTTAGGCCCACCCTCAAAGAGCCCTGCCCTCCACGCCAACCTGCCATTGGCCAATTCAGCAGGCTGGCATGGAGCCGGATTTCAAGCTGGGAGCATGAGCCAAAGCTCACTTTCTGGCAATACAAGCCCTGGGCATCCCAGCTCTACATGGTATGGGGTGGGGGGAAGACACTGGCCTTCCCACAAAGGGGTAGGGAGACTTCTGGTGAGACAGTGCACATGCAGGCATGGATGTTAACATCTGCCACAACCTGAAGCACCACAGGCAGGGAATCCTTGGTGCAGCTAGGAAGGCAGTACACCAATAGGAATCCTGTACTGCCACAATTGCCCAACTTCCAGAACATGCACTCAGAAAACTGGGTCTCCCTTATAGCATACCTGTTGAAAACTAAGGACTTCCTAATAAACACTGCAACACACACACAATCCACATGACCTGGGTTGCTGTGCATAAGAAAAGCATGGTGGACAAGAAGCAGCAACCAAGTCTCTGTTTACACATGCCAGGTCAATTCATCCATCCATGATCAAATTATGGATGGCAGTGCTCCCATGAACCATTCACCTGGCAGTGCCAATCACCACTTAAGGTCATGTGGGACACCCTTCTTGATACCTGTATCTTTTTGGTCAAGATCAGACCCAGAGTCAGGGCTACTCTTCAAACAAGAACTAAACATGCCTCCTCAGTAATGCCATGATTTAGCCCTCAAGCAACAGTAAATGATGCCTTCTTATATCCCTAATGCACACACATACAGTCATAGAATCATAGAATCATAGAGTTGGAAGAGACCACAAGGGCCATCAAGTCCAACCCCCTGCCAAGCAGGAAACACCATCAGAGCACTAATGACATATGGTTGTCAAGCCTCTGCTTAAAGACCTCCAAAGTAGGAGACTCCACCACACTCCTTGGCAGCAAATTCCACTGTCGAACAGCTCTTACTGTCAGGAAGTTCTTCCTAATGTTTAGGTGGAATCTTCTTTCTTGTAGTTTGGATCCATTGCTCCGTGTCCGCTTCTCTGGAGCAGCAGAAAACAACCTTTCTCCCTCCTCTATGTGACATCCTTTTATATATTTGAACATGGCTATCATATCACCCCTTAACCTCCTCTTCTCCAGTCTAAACATGCCCAGCTCCCTTAGCCGTTCCTCATAAGGCATCGTTTCCAGGCCTTTGACCATTTTGGTTGCCCTCCTCTGGACACGTTCCAGTTTGTCAGTGTCCTTCTTGAACTGTGGTGCCCAGTCATATGCATAAAGGGTAAAGGGACCCCTGACCATTCGGTCCAGTTATGACTGACTCTGGGGTTGTGGCGCTCATCTCACTTTATTGGCCGAGGGAGCCGGCATACAGCTTCCGGGACATGTGGCCAGCATGACTAAGCTCCTTCTGGTGATCTAGAGCAGCACACAGAAACGCCGTCTACCTGCCCGCCGGAGCGGTACCTACTTATCTACTTGCACTTTGACGTGCTTTCAAACTGCTAGGTTGGCAGGAGCAGGGACTGAGCAACAGGAGCTCACCCCATTGTGGGGATTCGAACCGCCGGCCTTCTGATCGGCAAGTCCTAGGCTCTGTGGTTTAACCCACAGCACCATCCGCGTCCCTATTCATATGTATACATGCATATAATTTACAACTGCAGAAAGAATGTGGCATTATGCAGTAAACAGAAATATTGACTACTGCTAGATAATTCATATGCAATGTTTGAAGGGTGTAGAAAGGGAGGATAGGAGGTCAGTGTTCTCCAGAAAGTACTAATTTGTTTCTAATTAGCAGATAATGTATCGTTACTGAGTTAATAGCCCAATGTGGTCACAGGAATATGGTCTCTGCTTCCAATTGTGCCACAGAGATTTAGTTGAACCTTATCATGGAAATATGCCTCTTGTCAGCTGTCTTTCCACATTGCATACTCTGTCATTTTTAAAATTTATTTCTTTTTAAGGAAAGGAACGCTGGATATAATTTTCAAGGACACACTTTCCGCCACAGCAGACAATGCTACAGAAGGCAGCACAGGCAGTTCATTCTGGAAGAAAGAAGAATGTATTGAAATCAACGAATGAATTGAAATCAACAAATGGAATCTGTTAGATAACAGGAATTAAACAATAGGCTGAGATTCATGAATGATTATTCTTAATCAATGTGTAAACATTGCTCATTCCCCTCCCACCTCCACCTGAAAAGCAATTGTTAATGACCTAAGAAGAAACTGTTTGCTGGCGCTTTTGTTGAAGTGGGTAATTGTTTCCTTATGACTCTGATCTTTCTGATGCTTGCGCAGTGTGGTACAATTCACAATTGGCGATGCAGAGAAAAGGGAAGCTGAGAGAAGGAAAGTGCAGACTCCAAGCAGCAATAATGGCCATTTGCCTCCATCCTGTGACTCCCCCCTCCTACCCTTCCTCCTAAGTAAAAGTTGAGACATTCTTTTAAGTCCTTTTCCTTTCTTGCTAAGCTGCAGTTAAAAGGTCAGGAAATCAAAGAACTGCGGGTGTGTCTGAAAAAAATAAAGGAAGCTGCCTCAAGAAATGTTTAATTCTCAGGGGAAAGGTCTTGCCTCTTCAGTGCGGGTGTGACTCCCATCAGTTCACTGGTCAAACACATCTCAGTCTCACAGAAGCTGAAATATATCACAATCTGGCTGTGGATTGCTTAGTATATGTTGAGTTGCTGGGTGTGCTTGGGTTACGTTTTGTTTTAGTAGCATTTTGTACACAATTTTTAAGATTGATTGCATATATGGTATTTTGCTATTTTATATTTTGTTACTTTTAATATCTCTTTCTTAAGAATCTTTCTCAAGATTTTATCTGTCTGTCTGTCTGTCTGTCTGTCTGTCTGTCTGTCTGTCTGTCTTAGTGGTGATATCTTCTTCTTCTTTGGCGATCACTCATAGCAAAGTAAGGTTGTCTTCCATAAACACGATTTTAACAATGAGTCTGTAAGTGAGGATTCACAGGTACTTCCACAGTGGGGACATTGGTTTCCAGGCAGGAGTTGATCATGGTGTGGATTTGCCAAATGTGCTTTCCTAGCACGTTTCTCCTTTGTGTCATGAGTTTGAGTGTCTTCAAAGCCCATGATCATAGCTGTCAACTTTTCCCTTTTTTGTGAGGAATCTTATTCGGAATAAGGAATTTCCCTTTTAAAAAGGGAAAAGTTGACAGCTATGCCCATGACACCCTTGGTAAAGGCTGTTCTCCAAATGGAACACTCACACACAAGTGTTTCCCAATTGTTGGTGTTTATACTACTTTTTTATATAAGATTTGCCTTGAACCTCTTTTGTTGACCACCAGCATTACACTTTCCATTTTTAAGTTCAGAATAGAGTACAGTGGTACCTCAGGTTAAGTACTTAATTTGTTCTAGAGGTCAGTTCTTAACCTGAAACTGTTCTTAACCTGAAGCACCACTTTAGCTAATGGGGCCTCCTGCTGCCGCCATGCCGCCAGAGCACGATTTCTGTTCTCATCCTGAAGCAAAGTTCTTAACCCGAGGTACTATTTCTGGGTTAGTGGAGTCTGTAACCTGAAGCGTATGTAACCTGAAGCGTATGTAACCCGAGGTACCACTGTAGTTGCTTTGGAAGACGATAATCAAGCATCTGCACAACATGACCAGTCCAACGAAGAATAATAATCAAAACAACAACAACATTGTTAGTTTCTTTTAGTAGAATGGTTTGGGGTTCTGCAACCCTATGGCTCATCAAAGGACATTCCAGGCACCATTGGATCTCCATCTCTGAGAAGTGGGGGGAAAGCTTGTACCTCAGAGAGGAAAATCTGATGTTGGATGCCCTCTCCTTGCAGTCACAGAAATGTTTTGGCCCTAATATCACAGGTGCTCTAATATCGCAGGTGAAAAGGGGACATCACGGCTGCTGAACAGGAGAAGGCTGGGATTTGAAGGGTTCAGTGCCTTCCTGCTCTCCCAATATGCCCCCAAACAGGAGGGGAGACTACACTAGCTCAAGAGCTGGACTAGTTCCTTCTCCTCCCATTGTTTCCAAAATACCCCCAAAAGAGCAGAGGAGGGTTAAAGGGCTGGTCCACTCTTACTTTCACCCTGATGGCGAGAGTCTGTTCAAACACTGGATGAGGTGTTCCAGCCACCTCCAGTTCTACTCCAGTTCTACTCACCGTCATTCTGTTGGCCCAACAAACTCCTGCTTGTGGAATGGAACATTGTCCTCCTCTCTCATCCCCTGTGTCCCTCTGGCACCCTCAAAATCTTCTGCAGAGGGTTGGGAGACCCTCTGTGGTGCAGATGGTGGGTGTACGGTTAGAGGAGAGGAAGGAGAAGTCTCATTGCATGAACAGAACATCACTTATATGGAGTTGGACACAATCCACCAGGAGCCATTTTGGTTATTTTAAAAAGTAATGCCCCGCTTTTATGTACAAAATACACTCCAAGCATCTTACAAAGTTAACAAAAGCATATTAATTTGCAGTATAAAACAGTGCATATTATCATTAAAAGAAAGTGCATACCAGAAAATCAAGAACGTGTTGAATTTTTTTGTGTGTTTTTTTTTAAATAAAAACCAGGAAGACATAACTTCTGCCGCCTAGCAGGACTGCTGGCAGTCCGGTAGTCCCAGATTATTTGTGTTCACTATGACTCATCACCATACTTTGGATAGTCCTGAATACCCACATTCAGTAGCCAAGCCCAAAATTCAAAGTCTCATTTGGATGCATTTTGGCTTGCCTGCTGCTGAAAGTGACCATGAGGTGCTTTATAATATCATCATTTATTAGATTTAGACCCTTAAGTAGTAGCAGTTGCCAGGACGTGGTCCTGTTCACCTTTGCGTAGTTCCTTCCTTACTTCAGATATTGTGATATATTGATATATTCTGATGTTTAGCTGGTGATATGTCACAATATTGAAAACCAGTTATTGCCCAGACCTCCTCTGCCTAGGTCTGAGAAAACTTAGACACTGCTGGTCAGCCCAAGCAGTGCTGATAAAGATGAACCAGTGGTCTGAGTCATGGTGTGGGCAGATGGGGCAACATATTTTGGAAGGGGAGGCAGTAACTATGTGGACACATTCTCAAGGCCACACAAAAGAGACCAAACAAGAAAATGTGAACTCATCCTCCCTTGCATTCTCATCCTGAGAATACCATGTAAATGGATAACAATAAACATCTCTGAACCCTTGGCTTGGATTGAACATTGCCTTGTGCAAGAAGAAAAAAAAAGCATTTCCACTCATTCAAAACACCCCCTTGCCCTGAATTCTGTTGATTCAATGGGAACATCTCCCAATTTCAGTTTTTCGCAAACTTTATGATGAGGACCTGAACCCAAATTTAGAGGCATATGGGCCCAGTTCAAAACTGGGTTTTCAACGTCTGTGTATCTGTATTTCAAGTTTGCTTAATTTCAAAGTTGCCACTTTCAGTACTTAACTTGGTGCAGATAAATTAATGAACCACCCTCCCAGTTGTTGCTACTGAGCTTATAAAGAAAAGGTATACAGAGGATTTTGCTCCAAGGCATTTAAGTGTTTCTGCCACTCACATTTTCAGTCGTACACACTGTTCCCAGCTGACTGTAAGCCTTAAACAGCCTTCATTATCCTTGTGCTTGATCAACATCAATGTGAATGAGACCAATTATGTACCTTGTAAGGAAAGAAATCTTGACACAATTTCATAGGACAACCTGTAATTAACCTAATGGGTTTTGAATCAGAATAATCAAATCCATCAAAAAAAGCAAGTGTGGTTTTGCTTTTTATGTAGATCAAACAAGAATACAACATATTTTGGGGGGGAAGCACAACCACAAAATGTGTGTGTGTGTATACACACACACACACACACACACACACACACCAATTTAAAACCAATTGTGCAGTATACTAAAGTCATATAGTGATGAGTTTCAATTACATCAAAATCCAAAGGGTCAGTGAAATGATATTTTTATTATCAAAATAATGTCACTTCTGTTTCCCCCTGAACATCTCTTTTTATTGACTTTTTATTTTTATTATGAATAATGGTGACACTAAAATATGCTGCTGTAAGCCAATGAGCCTGACCAAACTGCAGGATGCAGTGGAAGACAGGAGTGCCTGGCGTGCACTGGTCCATGGGGTCACGGAGAGTCGGACACGACTAAACGACTAAACAACAACAAGCCAATGGTCTTAGACATTGAGCCCATGATGGGTTGGACTCGATGGCCCTTGTGGTCTCTTCCAACTCTATGATTCTATGATTCTATGTCTTTAGCATCTCCATCTCTGTTGTAAAATGCTATCTCCACAGTGAAGCAGCAGATGAAGGATCTTTGTACAGCACACTTGTCTCATATTAAACTCTCAGAGAAAAATTGCTAAATTGTTTTACCACCCTCAGATTGTATATGTAGCATTAACTTCACTACAGATCACATGGAGCTGGAATATAATGCAAAATATTGATCTTGAATTTTTTCCAGGTTGTTTCTTAGCTTCTAGCCTTGATCTTATAAGTTAAGATGGATGTTAGGTATTATTATCTAGCAAAAAGGGTAGAAAATCAATTTTATCTCTTGGTGCTTCATCCCCTCATCTCTCTCAAGCACAGCCGGAGAAGGCTCTAACAACTGGTTGCATAAGATCATTTATAAACGAGTGTTATGACAATGTTTGGCAAGGGAATACATTACTAAATGTACCTTGGTGCTCAGAAGCTCAAGTTTCTGATTAAAGGTTTGAGCAGAGTAAGGTGACCAATTGCCTCTTATGGGAGGGTAATGACTTCATAAACCATCACTCTCTCGATGGGTGGCTGCAGTGTTGAGCTGCAAGGAATTATCTGTGAAGTACATATATTTTCTCTAAGATTCTCTAAGGCAAAAGGTGATGGTAATTTGCACTGGTCTTTCGTTAATATTGTAAAAGGAAGCTGCTGAGATCAGACAGATCATTGCACTAGGAGACCGTATGATCTTGGTCTGCGTTCTGTTTTCACACGAGTCCATCCTCTCCCAGTTGTATGTCTGTGCATGACTTGAATATGAATGACTTTGGTTACTGAATGGCATGGAAATGCACTTAAATAAATTAATTCAGAGAGAGTGAGAGCGAGAGAGAGCGCAGTTCTTCTGAAAATAAAAAATGCCATGAGGTGCCATAACAGATCCCACATGTGTGGTGCAGCTTGAAACTTTTTCTTCCATACCCAGTTGTACAAAGAGAGGGAAAACACTGAATTGTGGCTTGCAGTGGATACCAGACCATGATCCGACTTGCAATTTATTGCAGCCACTGTTTAATGAATACCAGAGATTAAAGGTTACTATTTTATTGGCTAATAGCCAGTGCTGGATTTACGTATAAGCTAAACAAGCTATAGCTTAGGGCCCCACTCTCTTGGGGGCCCCAAAAATTTTTTAAGGAAAAAACAACTGGATGTACATTTCCAAAATATAAGATAAAAAACAAATAATTGTCTACATACAGCAACAGTGTTTCACTATTGATATACTTCTTAATTGTGTTTCAGTTCAACAATTACTACATACAGCAATAATGTTTCACTATTAATATACTTCTTAATTGTGTTTCAGTTCAACAATTACTTTGATAAAATACATATTTTGTTATGTGCAAATGGCTTTAGATATCTATTAGGTCCATAAATTACCATATAGCATATATTCAACACAAAAAAACAGTGACAATTTGTTGTTGACAAAGAACAGCTGGAAATAATAATAATAATAATAATAATAATAATAATAATAATAATAATAATAATAATAATAATAATTATTTATACCCCGCCCTCCCCAGCCAAGGCCGGGCTCAGAGCGGCTTACAAGCAATAATAAAAACAAGTTGAATGATTACAACTTGACAACAAGATTAAAATACAACATTAAAATATTGAAACATTAAAATATTAAAATGTAGCCTCATCGCAGGAGGAGAAGGAAAAGGAAAAAGGAAGAGAGGGTGGGTGGGAATCAAATTGGCTCCAAGCCAAAGGCCAGGCGGAACAACTCTGTCTTACAGGCCCTGCGGAAAGAAATCAGATCCTGCAGGGCCCTGGTCTCATGAGGCAGAGCGTTCCACCAGGCCGGAGCCAGAGTTGAAAAGGCCCTGGCTCTGGTTGAAGCTAATCTAACCTCCTTAGGGCCTGGGACCACTAGGGTGTTGCTGTTTATGGACCTTGAGGCTCTCCGTGGGGCATACTGGGAGAGGCGGTCCCGTAGGTACGAGGGTCCTAGGCCGTGAAGGGCTTTAAAGGTCAAAAGCAGCACCTTAAATCTGACCCTGTACTCTACCGGGAGCCAGTGCAGCTTGAAAAGCACTGGATGAATATGCTCCCATGGCAGAGACCCTGTGAGGAGCCTTGCTGCAGCATTCTGCACCCGCTGGAGTTTCTGGGACAGCTTCAAGGGCAGCCCTGCGTAGAGCGAATTACAGTAGTCAAGCCTGGAGATGACCGTCGCATGGATCACTGTTGCCAGCTTGGGGCGGGAAAGGTAAGGGACCAACTGCTTGATGCGGCGAAGGTGGAAAAATGTCGCCTTGGCTGTTGCTGTAACTTGCGCCTCCATGGAAAGGGAGGCGTCAAGGATTACACCCAAACTCTTAACGGAAGGCAATGGCACTAATTGGGCCCCCGCAAGAGAAGGGAGTTGGTCCCTCATCCCCATGCCATCCCGACCCAGCCATAGGACCTCTGTCTTCGAAGGATTTAGTTTCAATCGGCTCCCACGAAACCATCCAGCCACAGCTTCCAAGCATCTGGTCAGTGTGTTCGGGGCTGAGTTGGTGTGGCCATCCATCAGCAGATGGATAAAGGGCCCCATTACCTTCAGCAGCTTAGGGCCTTAGCAAACTTAAATCCAGCCCTGCTTATAGCGGGTATACAACAGCCCTCACAAACTTGAAAGTCACAGACTTTAATCGTACTTCAGTCCTAAATTCTATTTTCACATTCTCTGCCATGCTGTATAAGGCATCACTTGTCTATTCAGGATCACATTTCACCACAGACACTAGCCATTAGAGTTGCCATATGTGCGGAATTTCCAAGACATAGTTGGGATCCAGCCACCGGAAACAGTGTCCAGGCAGAAATTGCTAAAAATGTATGGCAAAATCTGGACGTACGGCAACCCATGTCGGCAGTGTCGTTTTTGTCTATTTTCCTTAAAAATAGCTCAGCAACCTTTGTGTCCAGATTTTCACTTTTTGAAATATGGAAACCCTACTAGTAATCCAAGGCTGTTGTGCTGAACGTAATCAAGCTAAAAGTCTGGAGAGATGGTGATTCCTTTACTAGATACAACACAAGAACATTATTCCTACGTTTTAAAAAATGAAACTTTTTTTTTTTTTTGCAAGGAAAGATGAGGGAATGAGCAAAAATACCACATCAGTTTTAAAAGGGTAACCCAACACATTTTTTTAAATGATATGTTGTTTTTTAAAAAACATGTGAACTTGGTAGTGTTTCTATTATGTATAGAATTACAATGGGTGTTTGCAGAATTCTTAGTTCTTATATGTACATTCGGCCATTTTTTTAAATGCACAAACTATGGCGTTTTGTTTAGCAAGGTACCAGAAATATTTGTGAACTGTTCACTATATATAAGGAAATGAATGTGTATTTAATGCCCCCGCTCCGCAGTGGATCATACAGAAGGGCTCTTCTGTTTTCCTTGCTGAATTTTACAGTGAATTCTTGCTGTTCTCTGAATTATCCAGCCATCGTGTAGAATTCAAAAACTTATCATTATACACCATAAATAAACATAATAAAACCCACTTATTTGAATGATGTTTACCAATATGACAACACATCTATGAAAATTATTCAAATGGATGTTGCAAACCCAGGACCGGCATTGAAGCAATTTTGAGGGGGTAATCTAATGCAATCACACACCTGGGAAAATAGTAATTTAGTTGTGAAGCTGAAGTGCAACACTTTAGAGTCCTCATTGTAAAATAAAAATAAAAATAGCACTACCTTGATATTTAATAGAGGATGAAAATCCAAGTTCATGTCTTAGAGTCAAATAACAAGAAAAATAAAGTGAATGTGGGTGAAATTCCTTCCCAGTTTAATAATAATAATAATAATAATAATAATAATAATAATAATAATAATAATAATTTATTCCCTGCCCATCTGGGAAACCAAGCCACTCTGGGCAGCTCCCAACAGAATATTAAAAACATGATAAAACATCAAACATTAAAAACTTCCCTAAACAGGGCTGCCTTCAGATGTCTTCTAAAAGTCAGATAGTTGTTTCTTTCCTTGACATTTGATGGGAGGGCTTTCCACAGGGCAGGCGTCACTACCGAGAAGGCCCTCTGCCTGGTTCCCTGTAACCTCACTTCTCACAGTGAGGGAACCACCAAAAGGCCCTCAGAGGTGGACCTCAGTGTCTAGGCAGAATGGTGGGGGTGGAGAGCTCCTTCAGATATACTGGGCCAAAGCTGTTTAGGGCTTTAAAGGTCAGCACCAACACTTTGAACTATGCTCGGAAATGTACTGGGAGCCAATGTAGGTCTTCCAGGACCGGTGTTATATGGTCTTGGCAGCCACTTCCAGTCACCAGTCTAGCTGCCGCATTCCAGATTAGTTGCAGTTTCCAGATCACCTTGAAAGGTAGAGCGCGTAGAGCGCGTTGCAGTAGTTTAAGCGGGAAATAACCAGAGCATGCACCACTCTGCTGAGACAGTCTATGGGCAGGTAGGGTCTCAGCCTGTGTACCAGAGGGAGCTGGTAGATAGCTGCCCTGGACACAGAATTGACCTGCACCTCCATGGACAGCTTTGAGTCTGAAATGACTCCCAGGCTGTGCACCTGGTCCTTCAGGGGCACAGTTGTCCCATTCAGGACCACGGAGTCTCCCACACCCACCCGCCCCCTGTCCCCCTAAAACAGTACTTCTGTCTTGTCAGGATTCAACCTCAATCTGTTAGCCACCAGTGAGGTAGGTAGGTTAGGCTGAGAGGCAGTGACTGACCCAAGGTCACCCAACGGGCCAAGTAAAGATTTGAACCCCGCTCTCCCAGGTCCTCTTCTGACACTCTAACCACTGTGCTTCACTGATTGTCTTTGCATGACAAAGAAATACTCTGTTTCCTTGCTGCCTGCCCTCCCACACAAGTAGCAAAAAACAAGGTTCCAGGCTTGTGGGCTACAGCCCAGTATGTCAACTGGGGAAACAATTTGGCCTCATCATTCTCACAGAACTATGTGGGAAATGATTTTGGAAACTGAGGGGGCTTTCAAAGAAGTGTGTGAGATGGCATGGAGGATGGCCTCTCAGGTGAGCATCATTGCCATTACAGTGGTACCTTGGGTTACAGACGCTTCAGGTTACAGACTGCGCTAACCCAGAAATAGTACCTCAGGTTAAGAACTTTGCTTCAGGATGAGAACAGAAATTGTGCTCTGGCAGCACAGTGGCAGCGGGAGGCCCCATTAGCTAAAGTGGTGCTTCAGGTTAAGAACAGTTTCAGGTTAAGAACAGACCTCCAGAACGAATTAAGTACTTAACCCGAGGTACCACTGTATAAGAGAAAAAGAGAGACGTTCATGGTGAGTTCTGGCACCTCTTTTTTTAGAAAAATAGCACTGGGTGTGCCATTCACACAAGTCCCACTGGACATGACTTATAGCTCAAGCCTATTCATAAGCATCTAACCCTTCACCTCGTTTTTCAGTGGTCCCATCCTGATTACATGCCTGACAGCACTCACCACCTGAGTCAGATAATAGAAGGGCCAATGATTAGGATCATTTGGGTTCCAGACAACCAAAAATCCAAATTTTCTCAACCATCAGCCCTCCATACCACAGGGCAAATGAACCTGAACAGTGTTTTGTTTTATTATTATTTAAATGTCATGTTGGGAAATGTCATGGAGTTCAGCTGTTCAAAGGGATGGGGAGAGTCAACATTTCCACTTGGCTACCTAGCACCTTGCATGACTCTAAGCAGCACTTTGGATCTTGGCTATTCATTAAGCAGTTAGTTAATTCGGTTTCAGTTGTATCTCTCCCCACATCTGCTGCAGTGATTCATTCTTAAGCAGTTATTTCCCCAAAGACCATAAAAGTCCATTTTCAGGTGCTCTAACAAATATGTGTCTCTAAGTGAGACATTCTGCTGTCTTGCCCCACCCTAGGAGTCTTTCCCAGAAACATGACTTTAGGAACCGCAGAAGCAGCTGAGAAGAGAGGGAAAGAGTTCAGGAATATATTTTTTAAAATAATTTTAAAAGTTTTGTGCCTTTGTTTCTCAATTTGTATTGTGTTTTTTTACGCACTGTGAGTTGCTGTTATTTTTACTTTTATTGATTATAGTTCATTGTAATTGTTCAGAGCGAATTTCTGTTTAATTATTATTTGCTGATATTTAATTTTATTGTGTACGATTATATTCTAATGGATTGTTGAATATTGTTTTATTTGATATAAGTTGCTTATTTTAAAGCTATGTCTTTATTATGACATTTTTGTATTGGATCAGATTGTTATAAGGTGTACGATCTTTGTTGTTTCTTCAGCTTGTAAAATTCCTTGTGTATAGTAATATAGAAATTAAAAGTAAATGAAATGAAAATGAAAGTGGGCATTCGGGGTTATGACAGTGGGCCGTGACTCTGATCTGTACACATTCATTGTGCTCCCTTCAGGGTGAGATCTCACACATACACTACCTCGCTCCACAGTCGACACAGTGATTCTTCTGAAGACTGGAAACCACAGGAGTGGTGAAAGCTTTTGTGCTTGGGTTTCTAGAAAAAGAGGTGCCGGAACTCTCCAGGAATACCTTCCTTGTTCTCTTAGATGGCAATGGAGAGGTTCTGGAACCTACCCAAGAGGTGCCAGAACAGAGTTCCTGTGCTCCTGCTTGCTGGTTTCCCATAGACATTTTAGTGGCTACCATGAGAACAAGATGTTGGACTAGACAGGACATTGGGCTTAATCCAGTAGGCTCTCTTCTTATGCAGATGTGGAAGGCTCACACCGCATGATCGGGAGCTCTTCAAAAGCAAGGGGTCCTCATTTCTATGCAGAGAGAACAAGACATTATAATAAATGCATGTTGATAGTGGAATCTGCTACCACAATTACACACACACACCCCACCCTCCTGTACACAGACAAACTCATTACAACGTCTTTAGGTATGTGGCCTCAAATAAATTGCAAATTACCAAATAGCACTTAATGTGTCCCAGTTGGCCAATAACAATTAAAAGAAGCATCTGTGAATCTAGAGGAATTAATTACAAATCCTAGGAAATTAACCTTGGATCTCTTCACTATGTGGATTCTATGTGAGTGCAGGTTACAGCCGCCACAACAGAAACCGGTGTGTGATTTATATGACAGCATCGCTGTCACGGAGGAGAAAGGGAATGCAATATTGGAAAAAGCCACCTGTTTAGATTTCTAAATCAGGGTGTGTGTGTGTGTGTGTGTGTGTGTGGGTGTGTGTGTGTGTGTGTGAGAGAGAGAGAGAGAGAGAGAGAGAGAGCTGTCCACAGCTCTCACTTTTGTGAGAGTCTTTCTCGGAATGTATTTTCTTTTCCTATATATATATATACACATACACACACATACCTTTTCTTTTGACCATGAAATCAAGGGTATTTTCATACATTTTCACATGATAGCCAAATCTCAAGGCACAGACTGGTTCCTATTTTATCAGGGAGGTATCTAACATTGCGTTGTTGTGTACTTTGACTACATTTTACTTTAATTCTTTGTGTTTACCTTAATTCTTTGTGTTAGAATTTTACCTTAATTCTTTGTGTTAGAATTTTACCTTAATTCTTTGTGTTAGAATTTTGCCTTAATTCTTTGTGTTAGAATTTTACCTTAATTCTTTGTGTTAGAATTTTGGGAAGCCAACCCAGCAGCAACTTGAAATTTCCTCTCCTTTCAAGAGGCTGAGGCAATCCCCCCCCCCCTGTTTAGTCTAACAACAGTCTTGTGAGGTGGGATAGGCTAAGAGATCTTGACTTGACTAAGGCTAGCCTGTGAGCTTTATAACTAAAAGGGGATTTCAACCCCTTTTTCTCTAGCAAAAAGTCAAACATTTTGCCCACTACATCATAATGGCTCTCAACTCGGGTACGTTTGTTTGTTTTTTATATTACTTATGCCACATATTTCTGAAACAGGCAAGTGCACCTGAGGCAGCAAATAACAGCATAAAAATGTAAAAAAATATAACTTAAAATCTCAGCAATACATTAAGCGTACCAAAAGTAAAGAATCAACACCCCTCTTGAGAGACTTGAGAAGGTTTGCTCGGGGTTTTAGTTCACTCTACAAAAACCACAAGGCATTATTTATTTATCTGCCTTTTATTTATTTGACTCATTAGTCGTTTGCTACAAAAACAAGTTTTTGGCTTACAAAAAGGCATAGCAAAAACAACACATGTTTACATCTAATAACCCACAAACGAATCCAGTAGGAAAACAACAACTTCAGAAACAAAAGCAACAACTTTTAAGTAGCATACCTTTAGCATACCAGGGCTTCTATTTCCATATTATACCTCATTAAATGGCAGAAACAAAAGATCAACATGGATGATGTACTCTGCTCTATAACAGGATGTGCAATGCAACAAAATCCCTTTTTCTGGTTCTTCTTGCCTTGTGTCAGACTGGATGTTATGGACCATTTCATCTGTATTTCTGCTGTGTGGTTGCTTCTTCCATGTGGTTGGGATCCAGCTCTGCAACAAAAATTTGAATTAGGAACCACATTAAGTACATGGTACTATGGCTTTCCATGTTACAGGGTGATTTCCCTTTTTTCCTAGACCTCATCTGGTGAGGCCTTACCAATGCATCTATCGTATTGGGTCACAGAAGTACTAATAATGTGTGAGGCATCACTACACTGGACTTTGGATTCTTAGATCTCATTGCAGCAAGGGCCAGCCCTTTCCAGCTCTGTGGTGGGTTCCAACAATCCCACTCCAGGAGTTATCCCAAAATCGTCAGCAGAGGGTTGCAGAAGTGATCACTGGACCCTTTGTGTTTCTGGAATTAGGAGACAACTCTATTCAGAATCTTATTTTCAAATTCTTAAATTCTGGAAGAGCGAGCCATTGCTCATGTTACATTCCACAGAGGACAAACATGGGCAAGGATCACATGTCCTCTCCAAACATATATTTCTAGGGATCTGTATGAAGAATGGACCCTTGAGGAGGTGTGTGAATTTGTAGTGGCAAAATGCACAAAATGTTGTAATATCTCAGAGTCTCAGTAACAGTTGATCATGTGAAGCTATCTTATACTGAGGCATCTATGGTCCATCAAGTCCAGTATTATCTACTTTGGATCTTTGGGATCTTTTCAGATACTGCTATTTTGGGATCCATTTAAGTGGAGACAGGATGGAGTTTGCGACCTTCTTAGTGCAATTGAGCTTACTCCACGGTGACATAAACTGCTCCATCTGATACAAATGAACAGGTTTCACCCTTTATGTTTCCATGTTGTGGAAATGATCAAGTGACAAAAAGCCCTACGTGTGAATAGGCCCATATACCAATATGCCAAACACTTTTTCTTTCTTATGTTAATGAAAGGGCAACATGTTTGAAGTCCTTAGAAGCTTCCATCTAAATCAGGGGTGGCGAACCTGTGGTTCTCCAAATGTCACTGTGCTACAGCTCCCAGTTCTCCCTGCCCATTGATCATGCTGGCTGGGGCTGATAGGAGTTGGAGTCCAACATGTGGGAGGTCACCAGTTATACAGCTCTGATCTAAATTCAAGCTTTTGTCAAACCACACCTTCTGGCTTCTCTTTGTTTCCTTGCACATCTCTTCCAAGGGTGTTTGAGGAATATTGTGTGCACGTTTTCTTCCTCACAATGTAAGCCTTCACTATTCAGGTTGGCCAGGAAAACAAGGCATTTTCCAGCAATTGGACCCCTGAGGACAATTAGTGGGGTGCCTTAAACTCAGTGCAGGTGGGTTCCCCACCACATTAAACAACAAAATGGCTCACAGAAGTTTCTCTGTATCACAGGTCACTGCAGATGGGTTCCACTTTAGTCCAATTCAGAGATTGGTTAGCAGATGTCTTTGGACAATTAGGACATTTTTAAGCTTCCTTGATTTTGACAGAATGTTTGGTGCACTGCCTTCAAAGTCTTTTTCTATTTTCTTTTCTATGAAGAGAGAACACACTGAAAAAAGAGCAGCCAGTACCTTCAAATCTCAGGCATCTATTCTTCAGGTATCTCATTAGGTAATTCATAACTCATTATGATCCCCTTCCTCATTCCCAGTGAAAATCCAGCTTGCTGATTTCAGGCTGCAATCCTATTCCCATTTACTTGGAAGAAAGCCCCACTGAATCCAGTGGGACTTAATGGGGCTTACTGCCATGTAAGTGGGTACAATTGTTGAAATTGTTTGCTTGGGTGAATGTATCCAGTAGCCAATGAAGTGGAAAAAAGAGACAGGGCGGTGAATGGGCACTGAGGCATCTGAGTGATTCTGTGTCTTTCTGCTAAGAAATGGGATGGTGAAGACAGCTCTCCATCACCACACTCTTCTCTTCAGTGCAGTTAAGGAAAAGAAAGTCCCCATCGCACATTTCCTTTCTTATTCTTCAAACGGAGGGCTGTTTACCTCATGTCAGCAAATGATTAGCTTCTGCTGTTGTTGTTGAGCTACCTGCTGGAAAGGGTGAAGAGGTTATGTTTTGATATCTCCCAAAGATGTTGAGTAAAGGATGAAGGAGGGGGGAACAGCTTCTTAGCACCCCTAACAAACAAGGAGGGGAGTATCAAAATAATATAATCTCAGATACAGAAAAAGGGCCTGTTATTGAACAGCAGGAGAAAGAGAAAGGAGTATTGTAAGGCACAAAATGTGTGAAACACAAAATGCTGAGAAATATTTGATTTCAGATTTGTTTTTGTTTAAACTGAGAGGCCTCCATTTCCGCTGATGTACATCTGGTATCGTCATTGCATAGTTTCATCACCTGCTAAAGACGGACATCTTGCAGGGGGGGTGGACTTGGGTCCCTTCCAGCTCTATGATTCTATGATCTTACCCTGGCCTTTTTCATGTGAGATATTTGGGACCCACCCTATTCTCCTGATTTGCTTCAACTGATATAAATATTGTAGTTTTATGTGGATTTTATTGTTCTATATTTTTGTAAAGCACTTTGATGTGGGTTTTCTCTCTCTTTACAGTCAAGCGGTGTATACAGTTCATTTTATGAAACAAACGAACAAAGAAAGAAAGAAATAATTGTTGTAACCTGTCCTGAGACTTTATGATAATGATAATAATATAATCAAATCCTACCTTGCAGGGTGCTTGTGCAGATGGAATGAGAAGGGGGAGAAGCGTATAGTTGCATGGAGAGGGGAAGAGGAAATACACTCACTCAGTAGCAGTGAGTAGGGTTGCATGGATCCACACATCCTTCCACAGTGGGTTGATCACGGTGTGGATTTGCCAAGTGTGCCTTCCTCTTAGCATGTTTCTCCCTTTCGTCCTGAGTTCAAGTGTCTTCAAAGCCCATGACTCATTTGGTGAAGGCTATTCTCCAACTGGAGTGCTCGCAGGCCAGTGTTTCCCAGTTGTCAGTGTTTATACTACATTTGGTATGCTTGGCAAATCCACACCGTGATCAACTCCCGCCCGGAAACCAGTGTCCCCACTGTGGAAGGACGTGTGGATCCACAATTGGCCTCCACAGTCACTTACAGACTCATTGTTAAAACCGTGTTTATGGAAGACAATCTTACTCAGCTACGAGTGATCACTGAAGAAGAAAGAAGAAGAAGAAGAAGAGGAGGAGGAGGAGGAGGAGGAAGAAGAAGAAGAAGAAGAAGAAGAAGAAGAAGAAGAAGAAGAAGAAGAAATTGCTCTCCTCTCTTCCCATCATCACATGTCGCTGCCAGAGTGGGAGGGGAAAGGCAGCCAAAAGTACTGTGGCAGGGCCAATCCAACACTCTTGATACTGCTGCCACACTGAGATCTCAGCTGCCTTGCCCCTTCCCTTCTTGGCATTCAGCAGCAACATGAAGTGTTGGGAAGAGAACAATCCAACCCCCACCTCCACCCCACTGTACATCCCTGCTGACTGCTACTGCACCCAGGAGCCCCACTTCACGGCCAGCCATGCTTTGTGGAGAATGTCTTTAAAGGGAAGCTTCCTCTATATGTGAAAGTTCTCTCTCAGATTTAGAACCCTGTGTGCTGTGGAATTGGGTGAAAAATAAAGCCCCAAAATGGTTGAAGGGAATTCAAAATCTGTCACCACCAGTGTGAAATTTTATTCAAATCACATAGCAGGATCCTGAGTCTTCAACAGATGTTCTTGTTGTTTCAAAACTGCATTGGCTGCTCTGAGAAGTGTGTTGCTATTATTTAACTTAAAGAAAAAACCCCACCAGTTCCTGTTGTTTGGGTGGTGACCCAGAATGGACAGCAGGCTTCGGATTGTCCCTTCGACCCCTTAACTCATAGAATCATAGAATCATAGAGTTGGAAGAGACCACAAGGGCTATCGAGTCCAACCCCCTGCCAAGCAGGAAAGAGTGCTTGAGGGTGGAATCTTCTTTCTTGTAGTTTGGATCCATTGCTCCGTGTCCGCTTCTCTGGAGCAGCAGAAAACAGCCTTTCTCCCTCCTCTATGTGACATCCTTTTATATATTTGAACATGGCTATCATATCACCCCTTAACCTCCTCTTCTCCAGGCTAAACATGCCCAGCTCCCTTAGCCGTTCCTCATAAGGCATCGTTTCCAGGCCTTTGACCATTTTGGTTGCCCTCCTCTGGACACGTTCCAGTTTGTTAGTGTCCTTCTTGAACTGTGGTGCCCAGAACTGGACACAGTACTCCAGGTGAGGTCTGACCAGAGCAGAATACAGTGGCACTATTACTTCCCTTGATCTAGATGCTATACTCCTATTGATGCAGCCCAGAATTGCATTGGCTTTTTTAGCTGCCGTGTCACACTGTTGGCTCATGTCAAGTTTGTGGTCAACCAAGACTCCTAGATCCTTTTCACATGTACTGCTCTCAAGCCAGGTGTCACCCATCTTGTATTTGTGCCTCTCATATTTTTTTTGCCCAAGTGCAATACTTTACATTTCTCACTGTTAAAGTTCATCTTGTTTGTTTTGGCCCAGTTCTCTAATCTGTCAAGGTCGTTTTGAAGTCTGATCCTGTCCTCTGGGTTGTTAGCCACCCCTCCCAGTTTGGTGTCATCTGCAAATTTGATCAGGATGCCCTTGAGTCCATCATCCAAGTCGTTGATAAAGATGTTGAATAAGACCGGGCCCAAGACAGAACTCAGCCATCATGATCTTGCCAACAGGAGCTTGGTAGGTACTTGGTCTGAACTTACACTCTCAAGCCAGAGCTATTATGAATTTGGTTGGTCAGGGAAAAGGCTCAATGAATCTGTAACCGCCCTTCTTTTCAAATTCTGTTTTTGCCCACACAGAATACAAGTAGGCAGTTATATCACCATCCCCTGCCACTCCAACTATCTGTTTATGTATGTTTGTTCAGCACATCTCACTTTCCTTACAGACCAGGCTACTCCACTTTATAGTGCGGAAAGGGTTAAATCGTATTGAGAACATTCAGCTGATTAGAGCAGGGAGTGATGGCTTTATCTCAGCTTGATTTAAATGAATAAATTTGGATCAACAGAAATCAACTGCCCATTCTGTGAATTAGCCTGAAGATTTGAGCTAGTACACGTACCTCTGGGGGGGGGGGATGTTCCTGGGAATGTTTAATCATGACAGGTAGTGAGTGTGTGGCTATTGAGAATCATCAGAAAGGATACGCTTGGATGACATTTCACAAAATAGTTTATTTTATTATTGAGTTGTCTGCCTCTGAGATGTCTTTCATCTTGCATCTGATTTCATTGCTTCATGCATGCATTTCATTATTTGATGTAAGGGATTTTACCAAACATCATGTGAGGAATGCAAACCTCAGAAATACCCACAGTGTTTTGATCAAACATGATTGCAGACACCATAATATTGAGCTAAATAGATATGCTGAACATGAAACTGGTTGCGTTTACAGTGTAATCCTAACTCATGTTAGCCGCAAAGCCCTTAAATAACCTTAAATTGCCTACAGACTGGCAGGCTTTTCATTAATAAAGACCTATGTTATTTGGCTTCTTTTTTGGGGGGGGGTTGCCGGTGTTTATAAGATTTTCATTTTGTGGAAATTGTCTAAAAGATTGTTCTGTTTCTCTTTCGAAATCTCAGGTGCGCATTAACTCTCAAGTAATGCTGGGACTTTTGCTGCATAGGAACTTGCAAGGTTTTATTGCAAAAGGCTTAGGTAATTCACACCGCAGACTGCCGACACTCCGTATGGGCAGTGTAAAATGAACACATGATTAACTTTAACAAAGTTGCAGACATTGACAATAAAAAGAAAATGGCAATTTGTGCTGTATAAGTTTGGATAGTTAAAGAAGTCCCTGTTAAAAATGCAGTTGTCCTGATTCTCTTGGATATTTATTAAAAGACTGATGGAAAGTACTTAAAGTATATGATGCACATGCATGTTGCATATGTGGATATATGGTGTGTGTGTGTGTGTGTGTGTGTGTGTGTGTGTGTGTAGGTGGCTGAGTTTCAAAGAACTATTGTACAATTTTAAAATTCAGCTACATCAGGAGGGAAATACTTAGATGCCAAATGACCTCTTAATGAGTGTACAAAACACTTCCACATCTGGAACTGGTATATCATCTGAATTAAGCACAGAGTTTGATAGTTTTGGATTCCTGACAATTTTTCTCTTGATATACAAGCAGAAATCTCACCCCCTCAAAGCTGCTGGGCTAAATGACAGTTGAGGGGTTTTTATTTCCTTGAACACTGCCAGAAGAAAATGTTTCAGGAGAGAGAGAGAGAGAGAGTTCCTAACCTAGCACTGGCAGATATGAGTTAATTCAGTTGAATGATCACAGTGGGTCTCCCACCTCAGCTATGTAAATTTGCCTTTAAAGTCACTTGCTTGCTGAATCCCAATCAATAATGGCTTTGACTATCATAAGTCTGTGGCTTTTTCTCAGTGGGGCTGTATGTTTGAAAATGATAAATAATTCTTGCAAAGCAGCAGTACCACTGAAAATTTAAAGCAGCCTATATTTTGTATGGATGCGTAACAAATTCTGTTCAGCTGAATGTGGACCTCCCTAATTTACGCTTGCTGGAACAATACACAAACTGAAATGAAGCTATCTTTCCATCAGAAATTGCCCTCTTCCAAAATTTGCAAGGCAGTTCTCCAGCCTCCATACAAAATATTGGTGAAAATACCATACAAAATTGCATTATTGGAAAACTGCTTGCAAACATTTATTTCAGGGACAGTGCACATAAAACACTGACAAACTTTCACAAAGGAGGAAAAAAACACTTATGAGGAAATGTTATATGAGAACCTTTAACTTGAGAATGGTGAACCTTAACTACAAAAAGCATATGTTCTACCACGGTGCAATAACTCCTACCCTTTAAAATGCACTAAGGGAATGAATTCACATGAGTCTGTATGAAGTTCTTCATACAGCAGTTGCTAGACACCACAGGAGGTGAGAGTCCTCTTGTGCTTGCAAGGTTCCCATAGGTTTCTGGTTGGCCACTGTGAGAAAGGATGATGGACTAGATGGGACACTGACCTGAGCCATCAGCAGGACCAGATTTAGGTTTGATGAGGTCTTAAGCTACTGAAGGTAATGGGGCCCTTTATATGTCCAGCTATCCTTTGTCAACAAGAAATTGTCGCTGGTTTTTTTGTTGAATATATGCTATATGGTAATTTATGGACCTAATAGATATCTAAAGCCATTTGCACATGCAAAATATAGGCACCCTATATATAGAAATGAGCAAACCAGTGATATTTTAGGGAGCAAGCTAGCAGGCGGGGTCCATTACTTACATCATAGGAGCCTACGCAATACACAACCCTGTTGCTGTATGTAGGTTTTATTTTATTTGTTTTTGATCTTATATTTTGGAAATGTGCATTCAGTTTTCTTTCCCTTTAAATTTTTTGGGGCCCCCCAAGAGAGTAGGGCCCTAAGCTATAGCTTGTTTAGCTTATACGTAAATCCGGCACTGGCCACCAGGCTTCCATTATGTTCTTTGCAGACTTTGAAAATACAGTGTTTTTTATTGGTTGCAAGTTGCCCCCTGCCCTGTTTGTCATATTTTAGATGGACAATTAAAACTGACTTGGAAGCAATCTATACAGATAGAAAGTGGCACTCCCCACTTTTTTCTTTTTTTTGGGGGGGGAGACTTTGAAGAAGAGGCAACACTCTGTGTGGCACGAACAGGAGGTTGATTTGGACAGCTGGGACACAGAAGCTAGGTAAACATAGATGCGATAATATTGTTAACAGCCCAGCATGGATGGTGGCTTGGAAAACAGTAGAGTGTTTAGGTAGAAGTATTGGGATGCATTGGAAAAACTGGTGTAAAGCTTTAGCAATGGGGGGCACTCAAGAAGCACTTTGATGGATGGGGTGGTGAGACACAGGGATGAAATAACAGTTCTTGGGTGATAATGCTATGGAGTTAGGGCTAGCACAATGTAGTGGCTAAAAATGCACTTAAAAGGTGTACCTACCTAAGCCGCATTCTTCGAAACACAGTCATAATTAGAAATTTACACTCCTCCAAATTTTGCAATGTAGGTCTCCAGCCAAGTAATGGGAACAATAATCCATGTACTGAGATGCATATAAATGCACATAGTAGCAAAAATACCCCCCCCACACACACAAATGCATTGTATTAGGCAAAATTGTTTGCAAAAATGTGTATGTTAGTCAAAATTGCATTTGAAAATATATATTAGGAGAAAATGTATATTAGGAGGAATTAGCACTAAAATGCTGTTCAATAGTCTTTCTATGATCTGTAAACAGGAACTTTGATTCTGAGTTGAAAGTTGTATCAGACATTAGTGGATCATCTGAATCAATTGCAGGTTCAAGTTTGAGCCATCTAGGGAGTGACGCACAACCTCTTTCCCCTTTATTACAATAGTCTTACACAAGGTCTCTAATACCCCAAGCCTAAACATGTCTACTCAGAGCACAATGGGGCTTGGTCCCAGGTAAGTGTGTATAGTAGCTTTTCCCAAACTTGGTGTCTTCCATATGTTTTGGGCTGCAACTTCCAGCTTCCATGACCATTTGTCAAGCTGCGTGTGGACTGATAGAATATTTACAAGCTTCTTATATAAAAGGGTTTGGAGGGGAAAGGTTACTAACTGGTGTTAACCACACTGAGTACTTCACTGATTCAAAGGAATACCTGTTTTACTCTCCCTGATGCTTCCAGGCAGATAGAAGAGAGACTCTTGCACTGTGCTGCTTAAAGCAGCCATTCTTCCATGCAGCAAATGCATTTACTCTCCTTCATGGATTAATTTCCCTACATAGAAAAATATCACGATAATTCCTTATGCAAGGAGCAGTTTCATTCGCACTTCACTGTTATATGATCTCACTGAAAACAAATGAATTAACCTTCAGCCAATGGGTCCATTAATATACACCCATCTGCAAAATAAGTGGAGAAACCACATTGGAAGAGGGGCAGTTTTGGTTAGAGAAATGGCAAGCTAGGAAAGGGTCAAACATCCACTTCTCCTATTTTCCAGTTGCATTCATCAGCAACCCCTAATACTTTTTCATGATTAAGAAACAGTGATGGCCTACTGGTAATTATTTGCATGCAATATATTTGTCTCTGCCAATGAAATCCTCACCATGTCTATTCAGAAGCAAGCCCTGTAAGTGGGGTTAGGATTTCAGCAACAAATGGATTCCTTTCCAAGTTGTAGTTGTTGCTGTCCCACCCATCTGGATGGTTTCTCCAGCCACTCTGGGTGGCTTTCAGCAAAATATAAAAAATAATAAAATGACAAACATTAAAAAACTGCCTTCAGATGTCTTCTAAAAATTGTGTAGCTCTTTATCTCCTCGACATCTGATAGGAGGGCAGAAAATGTCTTGGGCCAGATTATATCAGGACCTGACCCCAATATATATTCATCTGGTCATAGGATATGGCCTTTAGACAAGCCAGAGTTCTAATATTTCTCTCTTTTAGAAATAAACCAGTGGTGGGAAATGTTTTCATACATATTTATTCCAAGGAAGCGCTGAAGGCAAACAGCAAATTATCTGCTCAGATCTAGTTCTCATTAAAGCATCCCCACCCCTCCTCTTTTGCCGTCTGGTAATTATTTTGCCAGCTGTTGAAAAGCACTGAGGATGCCTCCTGATCAAACTCTTTGTATGTGACTGTGAATATGAAATGACAGGTAGATTTTTATTTCATTTGTCGGTCTTCTCCCAAACCTGCTATATTTGGGATGCCAAAGCTGTTTGCACAACACTGATAGTCTCCCCCAGGATAGTTACACAGGGAACACCTTCAGTGTGAAGTGTGATATTCAGTGTTTATGTTAACAAGAGCCCTATTATAATAAGCAGATCCCTCTGATCTAAAAGGTGATTCTGAAGAGGCAATTTCAGAATATTTCTATTGAGCCAATATTTCTATTCAGGCTTTTAAGCAACTGAGTGCCTGCCACAGAACAGCTGCTCAAATAACTTTGTGTCTAAAAGAAAAAAGAGATAGGAGGGAATGATGTTTACAATAACTGGACCGTACTTTACACACATAATGCACCTTTTAGTACCAGCATGAGCTCTTATAGAGTTTTCCTTTTAAAACTGTGTACTGCTGATGGAAGTAACTTGGAAAGATTACGAGTCAGGGTTTTATTTCCTCTTTTTTGGTTTGAAAGTTTAATCTACTGTAGCTGCTATTTGATTTTTTGCCTGTTCTTTGCATTTTGTAGACATAGCATGAAAGGAATGGAGAATCTTGACCCTTTGTGGAACACAGGCAATACAAGAGCATATTATTTTTGAAGGTAGAGTGGGCATTTCGTTACACTGACTAGGTAACATTTATTGTGTTAAGTGTTTCTGGGCCAGTGCTAAGGAACTTGGTTTACCTGCTGCCTTGCAAAAGTTTCTAATATCCTCATAAATTGGGAAGTTTTGCATGCTTGGAAAGTGGAAAGTTCTGCCGTTTTGGAGACAGTGATCAAATGAACTCAGGAGGGCTAGATGCAGATACTTCAAAGCAGTGGCTGGAGACAGTCAGTGGTTTTAATCTGAAGGTGGTATGCTGATCAAAGCATTAGTTCCTTGCTAGGGATGGAGGATAAATTCAGTGCACTTCACATTTAAAGCTACCTACCTAATCCCACACTTTTCAATACAATACAGGTGGCGCTGTGGTCTAAACCACAGAGCCTAGGGCTTGCTGATCAGAAGGTCGGCGGTTCAAATCCCCGCGACAGGGTGAGCTCCCGTTGTTTCGGTCCCTGCTCCTGCCCACCTAGCAGTTTGAAAGCACATCAAAGTGCAAGTAGATAAATAGGTACCAGAAGGAAGGTAAACGGTGTTTCTGTGCGCTGCTCTGGTTCACCAGAAGCGGCTTAGTCATGCTGGCCACATGACCCGGAAGCTGTCTGCAGCCAAACGCCAGCTCCCTTGGCCAGTAAAGCGAGATGAGTGCCACAACGACAGAGTCGTCTGCGGCTGGACTTAACAGTCAGGGGTCCCTTTACCTACCTACCTAACCCCACACTTTTCAATACAATACAGGAACTGAAACTCACCCATCCTTTGAAATCCACACTTTTCTGAAATTTGCAGTGCATTTCTTCAGCCAATATGCACAATAGTTATATGCTTGCATAAAGAGCGCATGGAAATGCATATATTAGTGAAAATAACGTACAAAAAAGTGCTATGGTAGGGAAAATTGCCTGGGCAAAACCTGTTTATTAAGCCAAATTGTATACAAATGTGTACATTAGGGAAAAATCTCACTAAAATTCTTATGAATTTTCATGAGATATATATATATATATATATTTAAAAATTGCAAACACATGTGGAAAAGTGGAAAAATGAAGTTAAGATTGGAAAAGTGGGAAAGTAAAAGAAACTAAAAGTGACAGATTTACCCATCCCAAGTACAGTGGTACCTCGGTTTCTGATGAATGTTTCGGTTTTCAAACACCGTCAACCCGGAAGCAACTGCTTTGTTTTTCGAACACTTTTCGTAAGTCAACATGCCACGTGGCTTTTGTATTGAGTTTTCTGTATTGTATTGAGGCTCCCATATTCAGTTTTTGGTTTTCGAACGTTTCGGAACTCGAACAGTCTTCTGGAACGGATTACATTCGAAAACCGAGATACCACTGTACTACGTGCCAATTATTTTGTTTCACTATTGCTGAGGATCAAAGAGATATTGCAGGCTTTTATTATTAACATTTCATTCACACATACACACCCCTATATATACACATACACACACATATAGCAGAATTATGGTGGTTTGCTAGACTTCAGGGTTTATTGAAGCCTTAGAGGCCTTCTTTCTCTAATTTGCCTTTTGATTGGCTAGAATTGATCTGGACATATTTTAATGGCCTTTTGATTTCAGTTGAATTGGATGGATTTTATTATTTTTGTTTTGATGATGGCTTTTTATACTTTTTTTTACTTTATACCATATTTTCTACTGTTTTAAGTTAGCATGAATTGATATTTCCAGGAAAAGAGGTCTAAAAATATTTTTAAATAAAACATAATTATAATGATGATGATGATGATGATGATGATGATGATGATGATAATAATAATAATAATAATAATAATAATAATAATAATAATAATAATAATAATGCTGCATTCGTGCAGGCCAGGAGTGAGGAACTGGATTTGACCAATTGGTCAGAACTGCAGCTGCAGCTGGAGAGGGAATCCATTCTGCAAATGGTGTCTGCAGTTGAACAGATACCATTGTATTCTAATAGTATGTGCTCCACTGAAATGCAGGGCAGGTGATTTGAGGAAAATCCATTTTCCAAGTTTGGATAAAGTTATTTTAAAAATCTGATTTTTCAAAGTTGTGTAGTAATCAGAGTCTCCTGGGTATATGCTTTATCAAATTGGAACTTTGTCTCTTCTACCTTTCCATTTTAATACCCAAGCCCCCCAAAACATTTCTAGCTTATGTTGTTATTTACTCTGTCTTCTAATTGAGTCATGAACCTCTTGGGAACACAGAACAATCTCTCTGTATAAAATTACTGCAGCTCTCTCCTATGCCCATAGACCTGGACATGCCTTGCAATTTAGCTGCTGTTTATAAAATTACAGAAACGTTATGCAACACTTTAAGAGAAAACTTCAGACATAAGAGTACAGTAGAAGGAGACCAACATTGGACCAAAGACCCATCTAGTGCAGCAATCTGCTTCTACAGAGGCCAACCAGATGCCTATGGGAAGCTCACAAGCAGAACAGGAATGTAGCAGCTCATGCTCTCTAGTAACTGATATTCTGAGGCATATTGCCTTTGACACTAGAGGTAATAAATCACCATTCCTGTTGTTATTTTCATCTTACATTTCTCACCTGCGCTTCACAGTGAGTCCCAGGGCAGGTTTCAACAATTCAAAAATACAATATTAAAATCAGTTAAAATAAATTATGTTGAAGAGTATACTAAAATATCATCTATCTATATCTATCTATCTATCTATCATCATCTATCCGGAATTTGCTGCCAAGGAGTGTGGTGGAGTCTCCTTTTTTGGAGGTCTTTAAGCAGAGGATTGACATCCATATGTCAGGAGTGCTCTGATGGTGTTTCCTGCTTGGCAGGGGGTTGGACTCAATGGCCCTTGTGGTCTCTTCCAACTCTATGAGTCTATGATTCTATGATCTATCTATCTATCTATCATCTATCTATCTATCTATCATCTATCTATCATCTATCTATATCTATCTATCTATCTATCTATCTATCTATCTATCTATCTATCTATCTATCTATCATCTATCTATCATCTATCTATCTATCTATCTATCTATATCTATCTATCTATCTATCTATCTATCTATCTATCTATCTATCTATCATCTATCTATCTATCTATCTATCTCTATCTATCATCTATCTATATCAATTGCCATCATGACCTATGGCCATAAGTAGCTATTGAAATCTGACTAGAAGGGCTGAACTATCTTCAGCTTCACCTTTTAAGTGAAATGGGCAGAGATGCCTTCACATGATCATCTGGATGGCTCAGTTAGTGAGAGCATGGTGCTGATAATGCCAAGGTTGCAGGTTCGATCTCTGTATGGGACAGCTGCATATTCCTGCACTGCAAGTGGCTGGACTAGATGATCCACAGGGTCCCTTCTACAATTCAATGATTCTATGAAATATGGAGTGGGACCACAGAGGTGTGCTGAAAGTTTTCAGACTAATTCTGGTGTGTGGCGTCTACCACTACCAGCTTTATCCCTCCCTGCTTGTTTTAAAAAACAACTCTGAGGGGAATTAGGCAGGTGGGCAGCCCTCCGCTCTCGCCATTAAAAAGTGAGACCTGCACAACCAGCGCCAAAACTCTGCTTAAGATATGGTAGCTTAATGTGAGGTAGGGCCCAAAATGAAGAACTTCATCAGCAAAAAAAAAAAAAAAAAAAAAAGAGAGAGAGAGAGAGAGAGAGAGAGAGAGAGAGGAGACCAAATGATCCATAACGAAACCACCTGCTTTGGAAAGAAGAAGAGAGAGCAGGAGGCAAAGAGAACATCAAGGCCTGATTCAGTTTTTGACAGTCTCTTCTCCACAGAGCCAACTTTACATCTTATATTGTTTATTTGTTTTTGCATCTTTTCAACTGTAACTTGCCTTTGGTGCCTCAACTTATAAATGAAATAAATAGCAGGGCTTCTGGAGCTGTTGCCATTTTTGCCACCCTCCCCTGCCCACCTGTCCCCTTTTCAGAAAATTTGAAGAATCCATTGCCATCCACCAACATGGTGAGGCATCTGAGAATGGAGTTGGCTTGAGGGAAAGTGGGGGGCCTGAAGCGAAATGGGTGGACTGCATATGGCCAGGGTTTGACTGCAGTATGGTGTAGGCTCCAGGAAGGCCATCCAGCCTGCCCTGGTGTTAGAGGCCTTTGAAGAGGGAGGGAGGGATGGGAGCTAGAAGAGCCCCCAGGGAGGGCAAAGGTGAGGCCATAAGAGATCATTAGAATATCTATCTATCTATCTATCTATCTATCTATCTATCTATCTATGTATGTAAACAAAGTAACAGCAATGCCACACAATTCTTCTGGTGGTAAATACTTTTGAACTGTTTTTAACACTATGCTTTATATTGTTTTGACCCACCCTGGGCCCTATGGTGATGGGTGGGTTTATATTATTATTATTATTATTATTATTATTATTATTATTATTATTATTATTATTATTATTATTACTACTACTTTATAAGTATGGATGTGAATGAAAGAATAATACATATAATTTAAATTGAAATACAATGCATCCACATCATAGTGTGAAAGACTGTGACCAGGTGCTTTTTCTGTTTGTGCTTTTTCCACCTGCTGTTCAGGCACTCACCATCCATTGGCATCTTCAAGGTCCCTGCTGCAGTCCCTCCTTATGGTTCTTTATCTTTCAAATGGATGTGGACTGGACAGCCCTTCAAAGAAAAGCCTGTCATCTGACCGCCTGGTCTAAAGCTATGTTTCCCCTTCCACCTTGAATGTGTCCTTAGAATGATGCTGTATTGGTGTGGAAACCATGTGGGCTTCGCTTTTAATAGGAGAAGAGAAAGGAAAGGTGCCAAGCAGCCTACTAACTCCTGCCTTCACAGGCTGTCTTTTCTCTGAAAGGAACAAGGAGAGAGTGTGAAGTCACTACAGGTAAGTTCAAATCTAGTAAGTTCAAATGAAGCTGTCTCTGAACAGTTTTATTGCTTTTGGTCCATACTTCAAAAATAATCAAAACTCCTGCCTAGTTCATGTCCTGTTATTGAGGATATTTTGTATTTGGGGGGAACATTTTGGTTCACCCTTTTTTGACACATGGTAGAATTTAAACAGGGCACTGCAGTTCCCACCTCCACACTTATAAGAAAAGGAGTCGCATGATCTGTAATGATTACAAATAACAGAACAATCAGTTTGACATTTTATCCGAGAGACAGAGATGTCCAGCTATGCAGGGTTCCACTTAAATGTGGAGAACTGAGCTGGGCAATGCTGGTTTATGCTACCTTAGGAATTTGACACCAGTCCACAGGAACTATAAGAGAAATATCCAGCCGACTGGGTAACCTTGCCTTATTTATTACGTGGAGGTAACACACATGTGAGATCCATTCCCAGCTCATTCATTTGGCATTTCCAGAGCAAGGTAGAAATCGTTCCAAAATGCTGCAAATCACATGTGTTTTGAGCCCAGAGACCTTGAAGCAAATTCATTCGCAAGCATATAAAATTTTCTGTAACCTGAACTAAGATTGTTCAGGGGAAGATCCTGGGCTCCTTTCTCGAAGCTATGTAGCTTCCCTGATGTTATGTTAACTCTGACTCTATTTGTTGAAGCTGTCCTCTGCGACATAGGTTTTGACCATATCGAATCAGAGCCGCAATCCCAAAGCAAATATGCCAGTGTTTGGGTTTCTGAAATTTCAGAAGACTCCATGGCTTGCTTTGTATTGGAAATGAATTAAGCCAGAAAACCATCACATTCCATAAAACACAAAGACAAAATGTGGTACGCTAATGCATTTTATCGGGATAACCTGATACTTTGACAAACTACCCTAACTTGACATGATGGAAGATGTATTGAAACTTGGGAAGGGCTAACACAATTTTATATACCATGGGTGAGGAAAGCTTTTTCTCGCTTTAGGGCTGCAGTCTGTCCGGCCTAATTTGTAGGGGGACAAATGCCAATGGTGGATGAGGCCAAAGTCTGAGGTGGGCAAGGAAAGAGGCAAGGGGACAGTGTAATAATAATAATAATAATAATAATAATAATAATAATAATAATAAAATTTATTTATATCCTGCCCTCCCCAGCTGAAGCCGAGCTCAGGGCGGCTAACAACAATAAAATAGTACAACATTCTAAAATCATTCATTATAAAATTAATTGAAATCAAACCGATGGCAACCATTAGAGATTCTGTGAAGATTGCCAGAGGAGGGGGTCAGGCTGTGCCCTGGCCAAAGGACTGGTGGAACAGCTCTGTCTTGCAGGCCCTGCGGAAAGGTGTCAAGTCACGCAGGGCCCTAGTCTCTTGTGACAGAGCGTTCCACCAGATCAGAGCCACAGCTGAAAAAGCCCTGGCTCTAGTTGAGGCCAGCCTAACCTCTCTGTGGCCTGGGACCTTCGAGATGTTTTTATTTGAAGACCTTAAGTTCCTCTGTGGGACATACCAGGAGAGACGGTCCCGTAGGTACGAGGGTCCAAGGCCGTATAGGGCTTTAAAGGTTAAAACCAGCACCTTAAACCTGATCCTGTACTCCACCGGGAGCCAGTGCAGCTGGTATAGCACCGGGTGAATGTGATCTCGCAGCGAGGACCCTGTAAGGAGTCTCGCCATGGCATTCTGCACCTGCTGGAGTTTCTGGGTCAGTCTCAAGGGCAGCCCCACGTAGAGTGAGTTACAATAATCCAGTCTGGAGGTGACCGTCGCATGGATCACAGTGGCTAGGTCAGGGCGAGAGAGGTAAGGAGCCAACTGCTTAGCTTGGCAGAGGTGAAAAAATGCCGCCTTTGTTATAGCTGCAATCTGCGCCTCCATGGAAAGGGAGGTGTCGAAGTTTATACCCAAACTCTTAACGGATGGTGCTGGCACTAATTGCACCCCTGCAAGAGATGGGAGTTGCCCCCCCCCAATCCCATATTGTCCTGTCCCAGCCAAAGGACCTCTGTCTTCGAAAGATTTAACTTCAACCAGCTCCCATGTAACCATCCAGTCACAGCTTCCAAACATCGGATCAGTGTGTCTGGGGCCGAGTCAGGATGGCCATCCATCAACAGATAGAGTTGGGTGTCATCAGCATACTGATGGCAACCCAGCCCAAAATTCCAGACAAGCTGGGCGAGGGGGCGCATAAAGATGTTGAAAAGCATCGGGGAGAGTATTGCACCCTGAGGCACTCCACACACCAAGGAGTGACGCGACAATTCCCCCCCAAGCGCCACCCTCTGTCCCCGACCAGAGAGAGACGAGCGCAGCCACTGAAGGACTGTGCCCTGGATCCCTACGTCGGCAAGGCAGTGGCCCAGGAGTTCGTGATCCACCATGTCGAAGGCCGCTGACAGGTCTAGAAGAATCAGCAGCCGTGACATTCTATTTCCCCTTTCTCTATTTCTGTTTCTCTCTGCCACCCCTTCCTGCCTTTTTCTCTTTCCTTGCCACCACATGAAATTACATTGAGGTGGACACAGGTTGCCCAAACCATTGCATATACTGTATGCTTAACCAGCGAGTAAGTCCTATTGAAGTTACTGGAACCTATTTCTGAGTAGACATACATGCTCAGCATCAATCAAACTGTGGTGATCTAATATGTGGATCACTGCCTTTTAGCATCACACAACTAAAGTTGTCTGTTGCCATATTTGCTTTATCTGTGATGAATTATTGCACGGTGACTGAAAGCTGAGTAATGAAGTCAGTCCAAGTTGACTTGTACAGCGAAGTCTGGTGCAGTGGAAGGGTCTTGTGAATGCTTGGACACGGGTTCAGGTCGAGACTCACCATCTCTTGAATCATTCCAGTTACAGTAGTTTTTCACTAGGCGTTATTTGAGATAGTCACAAGACCATTCCAATACACCAAAATCCATAGGAAAACAATCAAGGCATTCACTTCTTCACATGTAAAATAATAATAATAATAATAATAATAATAATAATAATAATAATAATAATAATAATAATTTATTTGTTTCCCCAGACACTCTGGGCAGCTTCCAACAAAAATTAAAAAATACATTAAAATGTCACACATTAAAAACTTCCCTAAACAGGGCTGCCTTCAGATGACTTCTAAACATCAGGTAGTTGTTTATCTCTTTGACATCTGATGGGAGGGCGTTCCACAGGCGGGCACCACTACCAAGAAGGCCCTCTGCCTGGTTCCCTGTAGCTTTGCTTCTTGCAGTCCGTAGGTAGAGGTACCACTGTAAAACTGTTCAGAGACAGCTTCATTTGAACTTACTAGATTTGAACTTTAGCCTCCATGTTCACATCTTATGGCATTTGGGGCATTGAAAAATAGCTAACATTATCACACAATTATTATGAACTAAACTTTGCTGCTCCACCCCCCCCCCCCCACCGCAAGATGGGAACCTTAAAAGAAAAGGGGGAAGGTTTTTACTTACTCCAGGTTGTACCAAAAAACATGCTATCGGCTATCATAAGATGTCTAAATATTCTAGTTCTGCATATTTTTGAAAGTGTTATTCCTATCATTAGTAGTAGTAGCTCATGACATGTCTTTTGACTTGAAACAAGTATGCAGAGGCTGGAAGGGAAAGAGGGATGTGAGAGGACTGGAAAATTGGCAAGGGGGAATCTGTGGAAAATATTTAATCAGCATTACTAACACCAAACTGGAAATTAAGAGTTATGATTTGGGGAAGAGATGGAGGCTTTTCAAAGTTCATTTAATTCTAGAGTATTTGGCATAGCTTATTATCAATGTTTGGGATGCGGGTGGCGCTGTGGGTAAAAGCCTCAGCGCCTAGGGCTTGCCGATCGAAAGGTCGGCGGTTCGAATCCCCGCGGCGGGGTGTGCTCCCGCTGCTCGGTCCCAGCGCCTGCCAACCTAGCAGTTCGAAAGCACCCCTGGGTGCAAGTAGATAAATAGGTACCGCTTACCAGCGGGAAGGTAAACGGCGTTCCGTGTGCTGCGCTGGCTCGCCAGATGCAGCTTTGTCACGCTGGCCACGTGACCCGGAAGTGTCTCCGGACAGCGCTGGCCCACGGCCGATAGAGTGAGATGGGCGCACAAACCCCAGAGTCTGTCAAGACTGGCCCGTTCGGGCAGGGGTACCTTTACCTTTACCTTATTATCAATGTTTACATTTAATTCACAAACATTGAGTAGATTATTTTACACATGAAACAACAGCTGTCATCTACTCTGGATATCAACCCAGTGAGTAATTTGTTTCTCTTTTCCATAAGGTAGTGTTCAGTTTTATGAAAAACTTTTACTGTACTATTGTCCCATTTTCTGTGGATTTTTTTTAGGTACATGGCTTAGAAATGTGTTTAATTAAGTGGTATAAAATGTCTTAAATAAATAAAAATAAGGCTACATTCGTTATTACTTTCAGGTAGACTCCCATGGAAACAATTAAAAGGTATTTCAGATTGTAGCCCTATGGTTCCCATTAAAATGAAGGAGGATGGAGTTTGGAGCTCTGTTCATTTTCTCAAGCAGGTGGCTGAACTCATACAGTTGTCGATCGTTAGATAACGATTCCCCCAGACTTTTAGTTATTGCAACAATTCATTAAATGGGTAAGGTGAAAAATATGAAGGCTATGATGGCTTGGGGAATTGGTAATGGCATATGGAGTCTTTCAACCTCTACATTGCTGGTGTAAATCCAGAGTGGGTTAACAGTCATCAACTGTTAGTTGTTCTCCACCTAATGACTCTCCCGTGACTCATGCTGATAGGACTTGGTGGTTTCAGGCCAAACCTCGGGAGTCTGGATCACAAAATCTACTGCAACATACAGCACCTGTGTTGGCAGTCTATGCATAGCAGTGGTGTCATGAAAGAACATACTGACAATGCACTCCCTAGCTGCCCCCTCCACCAAGAAAGCAGCAGGATATCAGCCTCCATTTTTGCAGGGAGAGAATATTTTCAGGAAACTTAACTGGTCGATGGGGGGTGGAGAGAGATTGTAGCCTAGCCTTTGTTTGTGTGCACAGGCAGGCTGTTTTATTCAAAAAGCGGATCAACGTAAGCCCCCTGGCAAAACAGGCAAAAGATGTGGCATATATATATATACATATAAAAGAAACCACATCTTAGATTGTGCAGACACCACAGCCCATGCTGATCTCATTGTTTTCACTTTTCGCCTGACAGCTGAAGATTCAGCTGAAGTGTGAGCATGTGGAATCAGATGCATTGCATGTGCTCAGGGGATCCCCGAAGGTTATTACTGCAAACCCGCTCCATATTTAAGTCCACTATTAATCCACAGTAGGAGAAACATGAAAGAAAATATGTTAATATGAAGAAAGAAAACACATGCAAGCAGGGGAGGGTTTGGAAGCACCCTTATCATCTGAAATGAAGCTTTTTCCAAATATAAATGAATTGTAACCAAAGAAGTGCAAACGATTTGCAAGTCCCCTGTAGAAATCTGAAGATTATTTGGAAACATTTGTGATATATATATATATATATATATATATATATATATATATATATCTGCTATTCTAAATTCACTGGCAAGTCTTGCCTCTTCAAGTCCTGCTGTCATTCAACTGGGATTGGGCCTTCAAGCCTTTTAGATGTAAAATAGCTTCTATGTAGCAGGTGGTCCTTCCTGCTGTTTATGATGTAGCCTTGGGAAGCCAGTCAGATGGAGCAGCTCTTCTTTATCTGCATGGAATCTGGATAAATCACAGCCAAACAGATGGGAAGACAGTCAACATATCATATGAGTCCACTAGACTAGCAGCAGTTCATAAAACACTGGTGGGGGATGGGAATTAAAAATGAGAGAGTGAAAGAGAGATGGAAAGATGGAGAGGGGGAGACTGGGGTGATTTATTCACCCAACTGCTAGAGGAACGATCACTTTGTTTAAAAGTAATTTTTAAATATGGGAATTAGGAAAAGAAAACCAATCCAGCAAATAGTTTCAATGATCACAGCTGCCCAGCATATAAGTCTGGAAGTGCAGCTCACACTATAGCAGGTATACACTAGGAAATTGGGAATTAGTTCCCAGTCTACTATGTCAGATCAAAGAGGATTGGTGAAACTGGTACCTGTCATGAAGTTGCATCAGCAATATTTTTACAGCAGGCTTCCCCCATCATGCTGTTGATGCTTCAGTGACAGTATTTGCATTTGATCTCTTGGGCAGGAGGGATTCTGGTCACTAATAAGAGGGTGTCTATGTCTGCTGCTAATGTTTCTGAAAAAAATATATTTTAACATCTTTTTCTCCTTGGAAATTCTCTCCAGATTTTGGAGTTTACGTTTGCATGATTAGATATGGGATTTTCTGACAATCATAATGTTTAGGATAGCCACATGCATTATTTGTCTAATTTGCACCTGGTTGTTTAATTTTGAAGAAAAGCACACACACACAAACACACAAACACATTTGAATTGTTATACTTGTACTATTATATACATATACTGTGGTGCTTACATAAGGTGGGCCTTACATATACACTCCAGTAACAAGTAGGGCTGTGCAGGAGCTACACTATCTGTTCTGTGGCCGAGGCTGATTTGACTTAGGGGCTACCTACCCAACTCTGGATCTGCCCTTGAACCAATTCAGGGTTTGTGGCTAAGGATTTTGGAAGAGATTTTGAACTCTGTTTTAAGATAAAACAAAAATAGTGTTGAAAAATGGTCAGGATGCATGGAACTACACAAGATCTAATGCTGGAGGATCTGATCAATGCATATTACCGTACAAAATACTTTCATACTAATACTTATAAATCTATGCTGCAGAAATGCATGGGAATTGGAAGCATAAGCAGACATTCAATTCAAGAGATAGGCTGATGTAGACAGTGGTGGCTCGTGCCTATTCTGACTGTTGGGTTGGAACACAGGGAGCCCAAACAGTAATTTGAGCCACATCCAACTAGTTGAGTCTAAGGAGACTAAAGAGGGGGAAGCTGAGAGGCAGGATCACCATTGAACTGGTGGCAAGAAAGAAGGCAAGCAGGTGGGGGAGGCTGGTTGAGGACACACCAAGGTTGGCACGGTAGTACCATATTTGCCTGCAACCAGCCACCACTAGATGCAGGCAAAACTTGACAGAATGCTGACAGAATGAACAAATTTCCATCTCTTTACTTTGTCTTATTTGTGAATGCTGTATTAAGAATTATCCGTTGTTCTGTTTGTTTGCTTCATTTCATAGAAGATGTACACCAATAAAACATTATATATCACACACACACACACACACACACACATATATGGGTGTGACTGCATGATTCTATCAAGATTTGTTGTTGTTTTTTGGATGCAGTATTTTACAGAAATCCATGCACACTGCAAGAAAGCAAACTTCCTGTGGTTCTTCCCACTGTAGTATCAAAATCTACCCTTCACAGAGTTTTACCAATGTGCAGGAGCACATTTGTGCATTACTTCATTACTGCACAAATGGAATTATATGTATAATCACATCAAGGTTGCTTCATTCATTCATTCATTCATTCATTCTTTCTTTCTTTCTAAAGGATTAAATGCTTCAATTTATGTAAATTTCTGATTTTCCCCCTAGCTAAACTACACTCATGAGCTGTGGTGCATAGAAGAGAGAAAGTATGAGAAATAATAAAGAACTGAAAAAATTCTCTGATTGTTGCAAAAAATATAGTCTGGGGGTGTGCCCCCACACTCCCTCCTTCTACTGGATGGGGAAATATCACTGGCACAAATAGTTGTCAGCACAGAAGGTTGCTAGCACAGAAGGTTGCCAACTTTTAATTTCAAAAATTCTGGCCCCTGAGCAGAGCTCAGGGGCAGAGCCTAATGAGTCAAAATCAGGGAGGAGGGGGGAGAAATTCAATTCAGTTTCCATTTAAAGGTAATTGACCTAATTCAGACTTTCTGAAACAGTATGGGAACTGAAACACAACAGTCTTTCAAGATTCACCCTACTCCAAATTTTTCAATGCAGCTCTCCAACCAGGTAATGTGTACAAATATACATATCCTGAGGAAAGTGTGCGTTAAAATGCATATGCAGTATTTGTGGCAATAACATGCAAAAAAGTATTATATTATGGCGAAATTACTATTAGCTAAAGTGGTGCTTCAGGTTAAGAACAGTTTCAGGTTAAGAACAGACCTCCAGAACAAATTAAGTTCTTAACCCAAGGTACCACTGTATGTAGATCTGGAGAAATTCTTCTCCAACTCCAAGTTCTGCTCCAACTTCTATGTGATAGTTCTTGAGATATCTGAAGATCACTACCAAGTCTCTTAGGGTGCTATCCAGTGTTCCTGTTTCACTGCAACAGACCACATGCAGAACAGAACTTCCTCCTCTCCTCTCCTCTCCTCTCCTCTCCTCTCCTCTCCTCTCCTCTCCCTTGCAGTCCTCTGTGCAACTTCAAAATCAGCTCCAGAGGGTTGTGGGACCCTCTGGAATGGATCTGGGGTGGGGGAGTGCCGGTGGAGAAGTGAGGATCATCACTCGCTGGATCATCCCCTTGTTGTGGTGAGTGGGCTTGCACATTCCTGTGACCCTTGTGAGCGAAGCCGTCAGGAGTCTCATACTCCCAGCAGAGTCACCCAAGGCAGTAAGGTCAAAGGGGAGGAGATAGACAAAGAATGATCCAAGAAGTCCTCAATGGCGGAACAGGAGGAAGACAACAAGCAGTGTGTTACAATGGCTGTGAAGGCAGATGAAGGCTGCAGCAAGTAAGAATCTACCAGTCATTGTGATACTCATGCCATCAAACTAGAGCCTTACTGCGAAGACTGTGCGTTGGTCAGCATGCACAGATCTACACACATAAAACAAATTCACGCATAGGCGTCTTCCAAAAACTCATCCCAAGCCTAACCCTACAAACGTCAGCAAATGATAAAAGGGGCAGGCCAGGACCATGAAATCTGGAAGCCCTTAGTCAAGAACCGGCACATGGGTGGTGGATACATATTTAGTAATTCTGACTCAAGGAAAGAGGCAGTTATATCCATGACTGAACAGTTCTATTCAGCAGCTGTATCCATGACTGAGAAGTCCTATTTAAGATCCACTTTGCTCACCCCGACTTTAGGCCAGGCCACCCATTCCCTCCCCCACAAAAAAACTATCACTGCTCTATGTTTGGCTAGCATTTAAAGGTAAGAAAGATTCTGGGTGGCATTCACCAATGTCTTATTCAGAGTAGACCTACTGAAATTAATGTACCTAACTTAGTCATGTTCATTGATTTCAATATGTGTGCTCTCAGTAAAACTTATTTCAATAGCATTCACTGTACTTGGCAACCTTGACATTATTAGCTTGAGGCTACGTGACTATTTACATGTTTTTAGACATTCCAGATGTTTTTGTTTCAAAATGCTTAAAGTATGTACTCTTTTTAATATAAATACAAACCAATCAATTAACTAACTAACAAAAAAATATTTTAAAAAATCTTTTATTTTTACCACTTTGGTGTTAACTCCTTTGGGAAGAAGGATGGGATAGAAAATATAATAATAATAATAATAATAATAATAATAATAATAATAATAATAATAATAATAATAATATTCTCTATGCCAATTGGAAAGGGCCATAGCCCACTGGCAGAGCACCTGCTTTGCATGCAGAATGTCCTAAATTCAATCCCAAGAATCTCCAGGTAGGGTTGGGAGAGAAGATGTTTGAAACAGTCATTGTTGACGCTATGGCACTAGATCAGGCATAGGTAAACTCCGGCCCTCCAGATGTTTGGGACTACAATTCCCATCATCCCTGACCACTGGTCCTGTTAGCTAGGGATGATGGGAATTGTAGTCCCAAACATCTGGAGAGCCAGAGTTTGCCTATGCCTGCACTAGATGTATCAATGGTCTGACATAGTATAAGGTGGGTTTTCTACTACTACTACTACTACTACTACTACTACTACTACTACTACTACTGCAACACTTAGACAGGAAACACTGATTGAATGTTAATGGGCTCTCAATCCATCATCCCAAAAGTTTTCAGACTAGGTGCCTGAGAGGCCTATGAGTTACCTAGTTCCTTTCCATTTCCATTTCTTTCTGAGTGAACTTCCTCTTTGTTTCCAACATCTTGCCAATCAGGAGCTGTATTTGAATCATCAGCACTCCAGAGTGTTTCGAGATGAAGTGAAGAGCTTTAACACTATCACAGTAATAGCCCTGAGAACTTTGGATTAGTAATAGGAGCTGGTAATGCTTAACTCCTTAACATGTTGACAATGCTGCAGTGTGCCTGAGGAAAGATGGACCAAGTGGATGTGCTGATTAAGGAACACATTTTGAATAGAAACGAAGTATGTTTTACAAAAGGCTCCGATCTAACCTAGGCAGTGCTTCTGAAGGATAATATGGCAGAACCATGATACAAATGGAAGGAAAGACTCCTTCCCTATCTCTCTATAAGGAAAGTCCCATTTTCTCTGGCATTGTTTGCCACCCAAATAGCCACCAAGCAGAAAGTGCCACAAGGTCTAAATTTTTGCTCATAGTTTCTTCTTCCACTGATTATTATTGTGATATTATTTTTTTATGCTCTTTTTAGAGGTTTTCTACTTATAAATAGGTACCACTGCAGCAGGAAGGTAAACGGCATTTCCATGCGCTCTGGCATGCATCATGGCATCCCATTGCACCAGAAGTGGTTTAGTCATGCTGGCCACATGACCCAGAAAGCTGTCTGCTCCGCTTTCAGGCTCCCTCGGTCTGAAAGAGGCGATGAGCGCTGCTCCCCATAGTCAAATTCGACTGGATTTAACCATCCAGGGGTCCTTTCCCTTTACCTACAGCTTAAGAACACAAGAAGAGTCTGCTGGATTAAGCCAATGGGCCAACTAAATCCACCATCCTGATTCCATGCTTGCACAACCACCGCTTCTGTAGTGAAATTTCCCCCTCCTCTCTTCTCCACTGAGGTTGAATCTTGACAAGACAGAAGTACTGTTTTTGGGGGACAGGAGGCGGGCAGGTGTGGAGGATTCCCTGGTCCTGAATGGGGTAACTGTGCCCCTGAAGGACCAGGTGCGCAGCCTGGGAGTCATTTTGGACTCACAGCTGTCCATGGAGGCACAGGTCAAATCTGTGTCCAGGGCAGCTGTTTACCAGCTCCATCTGGTACGTAGGCTGAGATCCTATCTGCCTGCGGACTGTCTCACCAGAGTGGTGCATGCTCTGGTTATCTCCCGCTTGGACTACTGCAATGCACTCTATGTGGGGCTACCTTTGAAGGTGACTCGGAAACTACAACTAATCCAGAATGCGGCAGCTAGACTGGTGACTGGGGGCGGCCGCCGAGACCATATAACACCGGTCTTGAAAGACCTACATTGGCTCCCAGTACGTTTCCGAGCACAATTCAAAGTGTTGGTGCTGACCTTTAAAGCCCTAAACGGCCTCGGTCCAGTATACCTGAAGGAGCGTCTCCACCCCCATCATTCTGCCCGGACACTGAGGTCCAGCGCCGAGGGCCTTCTGGCGGTTCCCTCATTGCGAGAAGCAACGCTACAGGGAACCAGGCAGAGGGCCTTCTCGGTAGTGGCGCCCGCCCTGTGGAACGCCCTTCCAGCAGATGTCAAAGCGATAAACAACTACCTGACATTCAGAAGACATCTTAAGGCAGCCCTGTTCAGGGAAGTTTTTAACGTGTGATATTTTATTGTATTTTTGGCTTTTATGGAAGCCGCCCAGAGTGGCTGGGGAGGCCCAGCCAGATGGGCGGGGTATAAATAATAAATTATTATTATTATTATTATTATTATTATTATTATTATTATTATTATTATTATTATTATTATAGTATGCCAGCCTCTGGATCAGATAGTGGGGGTATGTGAAACCCTATTGTAAATCTTCTTCTTCTTCTTTGGCAATCACTTGTAGCAGAGTAAGATTGTCTTCCATAAACGTGGTTTTAACAGTGAGTCCGTAAGTGACTGTGGAGGCCAATTCTAGATCCACATGTCCTTCCACAGTGGGGACATAGGTTTCCGGGTGAGAGCTGATCATGGTGTGGATTTGCCAAGAGTGCCTTCCTCCTAGCACTTTTCTCCCTTGCATCCTGAGTTTGAGTGTCTTCAAAGCCCACGACACCTTTAGTAAAGGGTGTTCTCCAACTGCAGCGCTCACATGCCAGTGTTTCCCAGTTGCCAGTGTTTATACTACATTTTTTTAGATTTGCCTTGAGACAGTCTTTAAACCTCTTTTGTTGACCACCAGCATTGCACTTTCCATTTTTAAATTCGGAATAGGGTAGTTGCTTTGGAAAACGATCATCAGGCATCCGCACAACATGACCAGTCCAACAAAGATGATGTTGAAGAATCTTTGCTTCAATATTGCTTCAACACTGGTGATCTTTGCTTCTGAACTAGCTGGACCAGGGGCCAGTATATTTGTGGCTTGTTTTGCCATTTTGTTTTGCCATTTTTTTTCTGGCTGCATGTGGCCAAATGGGTTGAGTAAAGTTCTTGGTCCTTACTGCAGGGAGGGGGCTTTTCTCATAGTAGAGATATTCATGATTGATAGAGACAGTAGGGAGAGTAATGATGAACAGGATCGAGTGCTATTTTATTTAAAAAAATTGAAGAGTTACATGTTGTACATACCAAGCTCCTTTTTATTCCCCCACATGTAATCAGCACAATGGACTTAAGGCATACTTCGTTTGCCTTGTTCCTGGGGAAGGGATTCCTTTGTCAGCTATTTGTGATGCTAAGCCCTAACTTCCAACTCAAATCTTCCCCTTAGGTATCCTTTTCCCTCCATGGGCCTGTTGCCATTAATTAAAGGTAACACAGCAAAGAGTTATCTTTTAGCTGGGGGAAAAGAGCAAAAATGGAAATGGTGGGGGAGCTGGAAGAACTGCAGCTGCTTTTAGCTCACCTTTGGAGGGCTACTTCCTGTGTTCATCAGATTTCCCCAATCTGGTGCCCTTCAAGTGTTTTGGTCTTAGGGATGGACAGATTCTGATTCTCTCAGTTTCTTGCTGTTCCAGTCTTAAATGCAGTTCTCCACATTTCAATAGCACTTCCTTAAATTTTATTTTTTAAAAAATAAAAAATTCACATGACAATTCTTCACAATTTTAGTGCAAATTTCTCCCAACACAGGGCTTTTTTGCATGCAGTTTTGATGAATCTAGGCCTTTTTGCAAGCAATCTCCCCCTAACATACTTGCATGCTATTTTCACCAACAGACACATGTTTATGAACACTTTTACCTGACATATGCATTTTTTGGACACAGTTTCAAAGATAGCTTTCAGTTCACATACTGGTTTGACAAATGCTGGCTAGGCAGTTTCTCATTAAAATTAAAACAAAACCAAATTTATCCGCTGCCCCTATTTCGACTACAACAGTTGATGGGTGTTTGATTTGTCCGTCCCTAACACCTGAAGGGCACCAAAGTTGGGGAAGCCAGATTTACATTATATATTTCGACTCAGGGAATATGAAGAAAGAAAGAAAAGGGAATCAAGGGGATCACATTCTCAGTCTTGAAGAATGTTGGGAACGCGCCCACAAGCTTCAAAGAAGACTGAATCCTTTGGCACTTTTGGACTTCACTCTCTGAGATCTTCCAGTACAACTTTGAAAAAACAGAGCTGTGGAGAGAAGTTGCAGCCTCTGCGCCTGCCATGCAATGTTTAATTAAACAGCCTATGAATTATTTAAGATTACTATGTGATGCTCTGGAGGGTAAATAACACCTTCCGCAAGCACTTAATATTTTAATTTAGGGACACCAATCTGGACTGTCATTCCCCTGGACTGATTATTTGCCCTCCCCTCTGCAGCACATTCTGGGGCGGGGGAGGGGGGGACGCTATCAGGAAGATAAGAGGGAGACTGTTGAGTCTAGCACTTAGAAGAGGGTCAAAATAATTGGATTCACTTTAGGTTGCACACACGCTGTTTTCCATAACAGCAGGAGATTGAGAACTAAGGAATAAAGCTCTGCATACAGATGCAGATAAGATGCGAAGAGGCTCAGATCACTTCAGCTTTGGAGGTATTCCTCCAAATCTCAGGTTTAAAAATGGAAAAGAGGAGTTCTCTCTGGACAAACTATTGTTGGGGTAACTGGTAAAAAACTCGGGAAGTTTAGAAGTCATGGTGGACTTTCACGGCCTGTGGAAATTCTAGGTTTCCTCTAACAGCTACCAGCTGCGTCCAGTGTTTCTGTGTGTCCTACCTGTGCCACGAAGCAGACAAAAGATCATAGAATCATAGAATCATAGAATCATAGAGTTGGAATAGACCACAAGGGCCATCGAGTCCAACCCCCTGCCAAGCAGGAAACACCATCAGAGCACTCCTGACATATGGTTGTCAAGCCTCTGCTTAAAGACCTCCAAGGAAGGAGACTCCACCACACTCCTTGGCAGCAAATTCCACTGTTGAATAGCTCTTACTGTCAGGAAGTTCTTCCTAATGTTTAGGTGGAATCTTCCTTCTTGTAGTTTGGATCCATTGCTCCGTGTCCACTTCTCTGGAGCAGCAGAAAACAACCTTTCTCCCTCCTCTATATGACATCCTTTTATATATTTGAACATGGCTATCATATCACCCCTTAACCTCCTCTTCTCCAGGCTAAACATGCTCAGCTCCCTTAGCCGTTCCTCATAAGGCATCGTTTCCAGGCCTTTGACCATTTTGGTTGCCCTCCTCTGGACACGTTCCAGTTTGTCAGTGTCCTTCTTGAACTGTGGTGCCCAGAACTGGACACAGTACTCCAGGTGAGGTCTGACCAGACCAGAATACAGTGGCACTATTACTTCCCTTTATCTAGATGCTATACTCCTATTGATGCAGCCCAGAATTGCATTGGCTTTTTTAGCTGCCACGTCACACTGTTGGCTCATGTCAAGTTTGTGGTCAACCAAGACTCCTAGATCCTTTTCACATGTACTGCTCTCAAGCCAGGTGTCACCCATCTTGTATTTGTGCCTCTCATTTTTTTTGCCCAAGTGCAATACTTTACATTGCTCACTGTTAAAGTTCATCTTGTTTGTTTTGGCCCAGTTCTCTAATTTTTTCAAGGTCGTTTTGAAGTGTGATCCTGTCCTCTGGGGTGTTAGCCACCCCTCCCAGTTTGGTGTCATCTGCAAATTTGATCAGGATGCCCTTGAGTCCATCACCCAAGTCTTTATCTTTATCATGTTGAATAAGATCGGGTCCAAGACAGAACCCTGTGGCACCCCACTAGTCACTCTTCTCCAGGATGAAGAGGAACCATTGATGAGCACCCTTTGGGTTCGGTCAGTCAGCCAGTTACAAATCCACTGAGTGGTAGCATAGTCAAGACCGCATTTTACCAGCTTCTTTACAAGAATATCATGGGGCACCTTGTCAAATGCCTTGCTGAAATCAAGGTAGGCTACATCCACTGCGTTCCCTTCATCTACCAGGCTTGTAATTCTGTCAAAAAACGAGATCAGGTTAGTCTGACATGACTTATTTTTCAGAAATCCATGCTGACTATTGGTGATCACAGCATTCCTTTCTAGGTGCTCACAGACTGTTTGCTTAATGATCTGCTCCAGAATCTTCCCTTCTATTGATGTCAGACTGACTGGGCGGTAATTATTTGGGTCCTCTCTTTTCCCCTTTTTGAAAATAGGGACAACATTTGCCCTCCTCCAGTCTGCCGGGACTTCGCCTGTTCTCCAGGAATTCTCAAAGATGACTGCCAGTGGTTCTGAGATCACATCTGCCAGTTCTTTTAATACTCTTGGATGCAGTTCATCTGGCCCTGGAGACTTGAATACATCTAGACTAGCCAAATATTCTTGTACTATCTCCTTAGTTATTCTGGGCTGTGTTTGCTTTGCTGAATCATTTGCTCCAAATTCTTCAGGTCGGGCATTGTTTTCTTTATCGGAGAAGACTGAGGCAAAGAAGGCATTGAGGAGTTCAGCCCTTTCTGTGTCCCCTGTTTGCATTTCACCATCTTCTCCTCTGAGTGACCCCACTGTTTCTTTGTTCTTCCTTTTGCTACGGACATACCCATAAAAGCCTTTTTTGTTGCTTTTAACCTCTCTAGCAAGCCTGAGTTCATTCTGTGCTTTAGCTTTTCTGACTTTGTGTCTACACGTGCTGGCTATTTGTTTGAATTCCTCTTTGGTGGTATCCCCCCTTTTCCATTTTTTGTACACATCCTTTTTTAATCTTAATTCAGTTAAAAGTTCTTTAGATAGCCACCCTGGCTTCTTTAGGCACCTTCCATGTTTCCGTCTCATTGGTATTGCCTGATGTTGTGCTTTTACTATCTCCCTCTTGACAAACTCCCAGCCATCATGAACTCCCTTTCCTTTTAGTATTGCTGTCCATGGGATCTCACCCAGCACTTCCCTAAGTTTTATGAAGTTGGCTTTCTTAAAGTCAAGAAATTGAGTCCTAGTATGCTTGGCTGCTCCTTTCCGCTGTATAGTAAACTTCAGAAGAGCATGATCACTCGCACCTAATGATCCTTCCACATCTACCCCACTAACCAGGTCATCAACATTGGTTAGGACCAGATCTAAAATGGCTGTTCCTCTTGTTGCTTCTCCCACTTTCTGGACAATGAAGTTGTCTGCAAGGCCAGTGAGGAATCTGTTTGACCTTTTGCTCTTGGCTGAGTTTGACGTCCAACAAATATCTGGGTAATTGAAGTCCCCCATTACTACTATCTCCCTTCCTTTTGCATGCTTGGCCATCTGTTCCAGGAAGGCATCATCTATGTCCTCCGTTTGGCTTGGGGATCTATAGTAAACTCCCACAATGAGGTCTCTGTTATTCTTCTCTCCCTTAATTTTGACCCAAATGCTCTCACTTTGGCTTTGATGTTCTAAATCTTGGATCTCTTCACAGGTATACACATCCCTGACATATAACGCCACTCCTCCTCCTTTCTTGTCTGGTCTGTTTCTCTGAAATAAATTGTATCCCCCCATTATTACATTCCAATCGTGGGACTTATCCCACCAGGTTTCAGTGATGCCTATTATGTCATATTTAGTTTGCTGTACCAAGAGCTCAAGCTCATCTTGTTTATTTCCCATGCTTTGAGCATTAGTGTACAGACATTGAAGTCCATTAATCATTCCCCCGTGTCTCTTATTTAAGGATTTTTTCCTCCCACCACTAGGTCCGCGTGCTGTTTGCTCCATTTGGTCTATGACATTTGGATGATCATCTTCATTAATTGATAGACTCCTACCTTCAGGAGCACTGTCTCCCTCCCCCCCATTAGTCAGTTTAAAGCCCTCCTGATGAGGTTTCTGAGATTTTTGGCAAAAACATTTCTCCCAATCGTTGTGAGGTGCAGCCCATCACTTGCCAGAAGTCCATCTTCAAGAAACTGCAGTCCGTGATCTAAGAATCCAAACCGTTCCTGTTTACACCATTTGCGAAGCCAGCTGTTCACTTCCACAATTTTCCCCTCTCTCCCTGGGCCACATTGTTCAACTGGGAGGACAGACGAGATGACAATTTGTGCATTTAGTTGCTTCAATTTCCTGCCGAGAGCCTCGTAGTCTCTTTTGATCTTCTGGAGGCTATTGCTTGCAGTGTCATTGGTTCCCACATGAACCAAGAGGAAGGGGTATTTGTCAGTGGGTTTTATGATTCCTTGCAGTCGTTCAGTTACATCTTGGATCTTAGCCCCGGGGAGACAGCACACTTCCCGAGACATCTTGTCAGGCCCACAGATCACTGCTTCTGTTCCCCTCAGTAGGGAATCCCCTATCACCACTACACGCCTCCTCTTGGGTTTGGTCGGGGTTCTTCCGTGAGCTGTCGGTTCCAAGGTCGCCTGCACATTCCCTGAGGACTGACTTTGCTGCTCGTCTTCATATACCTGATCGACTGTAATGAGGGAGAGATCCTCAAATGGAGTCTGTTCTTCGTCTTCCATGCTAGGGGAGAGGACTTCAAAGTGATTGTGTATTTCTAAACAATCAGAGCGAACCCTGGGCCTCCTACTTCTTTGAGTCACGTTTCTCCATATAGCTGGCACCTGTGTTGGTGAACTAGCCTCCTTCTCAGGGGTGTCCCCGTCTCCTCCTTGGTGGAGACGGTGTTCTCTGTTGCTTCCAAGAAGAGCTCCAGCTCTCTAATTCTTTGGAGCGTAGCTACGCGTTCCTCCAGTTGCTGGACTTTGTCTTCTAAGAGGGCAATCAACATACAATTGCTGCAGGTAAAGCTGCCTGCAACCTTTGGCAAGATGGCAAACATTGCGCAGGAACCACAGGCGACTGCAGCTGTTCCCTCACCCTCCATCTTGAAAACGTGTCGTTGGGGGTGGCTACAGTGGTCCTCCATCTTAAAAAGTGTGAAGACAGGACAAATACCCCCCCCCCAAAAAAAACTAGTTCTCCCCCAACAAACGTTTGAGACTAGCTCCCCTAAATCTAAAAGATGGATCAAAAGTGCTTCTCCCACAGCTAATCACCTGACTCAACAGAAACCCTGCCCCCTCTGACCTTTGTACAGGGAGAGCAGCTAATCAGCTACAAGAAACACACACACACACAAGAAAACTCTTTTGCTCCTCCTTCAGCTGCTGCCCTGCAAGCTCTGATGGAGCTGCCAAGATGCTATTTTGGCCTAGCCTGCTGCCCTTACTAAGCATATCAGCCACTGTCTTGGAAACAAGCTTACCGTAATTGTTTCATATACACTAAAGAGCTGCATGAGTTACAAACATTAATGTAACATAATAGATTACAGTTATTTTATAATAATTACAACACTCAGAGCAGGTTTCCCTGTTGAGTCCTGTTGTTATGTTGTACATTGCATTGTTGTATTTATTGAAAGTATAATTTCTGGATATTTAAATAAAATAATCATTGTAGCTGCGGCACTGATGATGATGCAATGACAGCATTAACATCATTTGTTGCATGCTAGATCCAGGAAAACAATAGAAGCAAGAGAGTTACCATGAGATGTATGGATGCTGGAATGAGAACCAGGATAGAAGAGGTGAGAGAGACAGCAAGCTCTTCTCCCATTTTATGTATCTGGGATTTCTGTTCTCTAAAGATGCCCCCAGATATTTCCTTTGCCGGTCCTCATATACAATATTCCCATTATCAGACATGATCATGATCAAATACAATCATATGTGTATTGAAGACCGCATCCTGAGTATTACCGTATTTTTCGCTGGATAACACGCACCCGACCATAACACGCATGTAGTTTTTAGAGGAGGAAAACAAGAAAAAAAAATATTCTAAACGAAACAGTGGATGTATGATTTTTGTGGTTCATGCTGTGGCCACAGACATGTGATCTGACGGTGAGTTTGGGGTAGCCCAATGCAAAAATCCTGAGGATCCATGTGGATCCATGTTTGTAACCATGTTTTTGCATCACTGCAGCCCCATGCAACAGTGGGTGTGTGATTTTTTTGGTGCAAACTGTAGCCATGGACATCCTATGTGATCTGATGGTGAATTTGGGGTGGCCCAGTGCAAAAATCCTGAGGATCCATGTGGATCTGTTCTTTTTAACCATGTTTTAAGTGGGGAGGGAAGGAAAAGCACTCAAGGGACAAGGAGCACGCGTGGAGCAGGCTCTGCTTCTCTCCCTCCTCCCCGCCCCACCCCTCGCCCTTAGCGAGCTGAAAAGCAAAGCGGGAGGAGAGAGATACAGAGAGCCTGCTTGCTTTTTGCTTTAAAGGAGCCAACCGGACAGGAGCCGCTTACACTCGTGTAAGCGGCTCCTCTCCCACTTTGCTCCTTTAAAGCAAGCAGGCTCTGCTTCTCTCCCTCCCCCCCCCCCCTTAGCGAGCTGAAAATCTTTCCTGCTATTTCTAGCAAAGCGGGAGAAGAGTCGCTGAGTGGGGACGAGAGAGATACAGAGAGCCTGCTTGCTTTAAAGGAGCCAACCGTACAGGAGCTGCTTACACTTGTGTAAGCGGCTCCTCTCCCCTCCCGCTTTGCTCCTTTAAAGAAACAGGCACTCTGTCCCTCTCTACTCCCCATTCAGCGGCTCTTCTCCCGCTGGAAACCACGGAGGAGGGAAGCATTCGCTCCCTAACACGCACAGACATTTCCCCTTACTTTCTAGGAGGAAAGAAACGCGTGTTATGGAACGAAAACTACGGTAATTCAAAGCTGTAACACAGGGTAGCTAATATGGTTTCCTCTAGAGGTTTTCCCGAGGGAGGCGGGTGGCACTGTGGGTTAAACCACAGAGCCTAGGACTTGCCAATCAGAAGGTTGGCAGTTCGAATCCCTGCAATGGGCTGAGCTCCCGTTGCTCGGTCCCTGCTCCTGCCCACCTAACAGTTCAAAAGCACATCAAAGTGCAAGTAGATAAATAGGTACCGTTCTGGCGGGAAGGTAAACGGCGTTTCCGTGCACTGCTCTGGTTCGCCAGAAGTGACTTAGTCATGCTGGTCACATGACCCGGAAGCTGTACGCCGGCTCCCTTGGCCAATAAAGCAAGATGAGCGCCGCAACCCCAGAGTCGGCCACGACTCAGGGGTCCCTTTACCTTTTTTAGAGGTTTTACCACTAAAGCTTCCAACATCCCTATAGAATTATAGAGTTGGAAGGGACCACAAGGATCATCTAGTCCAACCCCCTGCAATACAGGACTATTTTGTCCAACGTGGGCCCTGACCATTGGCTGTGCTAGATAGGGCTCATGTGAGTTTTAGTCCAACAAAATCTTGGATCGGGGGGTGGCAGGACACCATGTTGGCTTTAGCACGTAGTGGCTGGGAAGCTTATCTTATCTTATCTTATCATCTTATTTATTTATTTATTTTACTTATTCCTTTTGAAAAGCTTGAGGTGGTCTCCATGGTTTCGCCTTCCCCAGTTATCCTCACAAGACCCTGGTGAGGTAGTCTCAACTGAGAGACAGGGACTGGCCCAAAATAATCCAGTGAGCTTCAAAACTGAGTAAGAATTTGAACCTTGGCTTTCCAGTTATTTGTCCAACAACACACTGGCCATTACACTACATTAGCTCTTATCTCCAAATCCGGTCTCTTCTCACAATTCAGGCAATGAGGTTTGACATGTGTTAAAATAATGATATTGAAAAGCGAAGACTTTGTTATTTCAGTTATCTGTTTTATAATCCTCCAAACCTTTTAAAGGGTCTATTCACAAAGGAATGGTTAGAATTGCCTTTCAAAAAGTGTTTTGAAATCTTTGCATGGAAGATTCTGCCTGAGGGCAGAATTTTGTGAAATGACCAAGCACTTCCATAATTACACCACAAGAAGAAAACTTTACAAATTGTTGAGGCCTCCTTTCAGAAAGATGAATGATCATCCACATAATGCACTTGTTGTAACAATAGCTGTGAAGTAGTAGGTTCCATCATTGAGACACACACTCAATATCAATTAACATGGACCAGCTGTCCATTAATCTGCCCTTTAATCTGGAGGTGTGCAAAAAGGTGTATCCCTTGAGTGGGAAAACAAGGAAGAGAGTCAGGCATGGGCATCTGGGAAATCCTGAGTGCTCACAGAAGACTTGCAGAATCAGGCAGAATCAGCACTGCCATGTTGCATAAGAACATAAGAAGACCAAAGGCCCATCAACTCCAGCATCATGTTCTCAAGCAAATGCCTGTAGGCAGCCCATAAGTAGGACCTGTGCAAAACAGGTCCTTACTTATGATTCCCAGAAAATGTATTCAGATGCATGAAGCCTCTGACATTGGAGCAGGAGCGTATGAAGTGGGGGGTGGAGGGGGTGGGCCGCCCCAGGTGCCACTTGGGGGGGTGACAAGATGGCCCCTGCCTGCCCCCAGCTGTAGAGTGGCTGAGGGCGCGTGGCGTCCGTACAGGCTGCCACTCTTGTGCGCCGTCCATACAGGCGTCCGTACGGGTTGCCTCTCGAATGGCGACCATACGGACTGCCGAATGTGCGCACTCCGTACAGGCTGCCACACATACGCAGTCTGTATGGGATGTCGCACATGCACACTCCGTATGGGCTGCCCCGCCCCAGGTGCTGGAAAAGGTTCCTCCGCCACAGCAATGGAGGTAGAACCTAGTCATTCTGGCTAGCAACGACTGATAGCCTTATCTTCCATAAATGTGTCTAATCCTCATTTAAAGTCAACAAATGTGGTAGCCACCACTACCTTTTATGGAAGCAAATTGCATAGTTCAACTATGTGCTGAGTGAAGAAGTACTTTCTTCCGTCTGTCTTGAGTCTTCTAATATCAGGGCCGGCCTGAGACATTTTGCTGCTTGAGGCAGAGCAGAAAATAGTGAAGCCCCCTGCCACCTGAGATGACCAGAAGTGGTCTGGGGAAACCTCAGCAGGCTGATGGTGGTGGAGACAGGAGTGTAGAGAGCAGCAGCCAGTGGACAAGGGCGACAAGCCCAGAGCTGCCAACCCTCCCAATTGTCCCCAGTCTGCCACCTGAGGTGACTGCCTTATCACAGCTAATGGGTGGGCCGGCCCTGTCTGACATTCAGCTTCCTTGGATGACCCTGAGTTAGAAGGCCAGTTTTCCCTGCAAACACCATATAGGCTGAAACATCCTTGCATGGCTTCTGTCACCGGGTATTTGCATTCATTGCCTAAACAAGAGAGAATGAGATAACCCTTAATGATGAAGCAGATACTTCATCTTCCTTGGGTTTCATAGGCTTTGTCTTATTAAGCATTCACTCTTGTCAGGCAAAACAAAGTCCATGCAAAAAAATGTTTTATTGCCTCTGTGTTATGTTATGGTACTTTTATTAGAGGGTGACATTCCTGAGACAGCACCTGCTGTGTGCATTTGGGCACTGAGCCAGGAATGGAATATACAAGAAACGTGTGATTTAAATCAAAATGGGTTTGTGTTACTGTGTAATGAATATCTCTAGGTCTGGGGAGCAGGAGCAATCAGAACTGTATCCTTTAGAAGCATTTGAAATTTATACATCTATATCTCTGTAACTACTGTCCTTTGCACAAGCCACACAGCTGTTTGCAACAGGCAAATAGATGCAAAAAATGTGCAAAACCCACAAAATAACACAATTCTTAAAAACTAAATAATAATCACCGACAGCATCAGCCAGGTCTTTTCTCCAAATGCCTTCAAAAAACAACAACAACCAACTATAAAGAGATGGGGTCAGACACACATCAATAGAGAGGGAGTTCCACATATGCAGCCAACTCTTCATTCCAGGCATTTTAAGAACATATGTCTTAGAAGCATTTGTGCATGTGAATGAGAAAGAGAGAGAATGCAACAGAACTCGAATCCCTTATGTCTTCGCCGAGCCAGCCACCACTTTACCTCCCATCAGCTTCCCAGCTTTCATCAGCTTTTTCACAGTGGTGACATTGTAGCCTTCAAACCACATGGCTCTTTGAGTTCAGGGGTGTTGACTTTATAGGATTTGACCACGTGACCCCAAACTGCTGGGAGGTAAGTATATAACTCTCTGGTGCCTAGGCAGGAGAACCAGCTGTGAAGGAAGGCCATCGATTGCCTGCTGCTAGCACAGAAGACTTCACGTGGAAACAAGAAAAGCCTTATTGATCAGAATTTGTTTAATACTTTCTACTGAACTTCAAGGAAGACTAATTCTACTAATAGCCCCATTTATTATCCTAGTTCCAATACCATATTATAACCAGACCAAACTATGTATAATTGAAATGACCACATATTCTTCTGCTGTTTGTCCCCATCTCCATTTTTTCTCTCCCTGTCCCCAACTCAATTGTTTCTTATCAAGCGTCCATTTTGGATTCTAGAATCCTTGCGCCAAGGACCTGTCAAGTCTGTTCTTTGAAGTGTCATGCATATAAATGGTACAAATAATAATTTTGATTGGCTAAACTTAGACGTCATGAAGTCAGAAAGGATGGTTTCACATATTAGCTTTGCCCATTGATCGTTGTTCTTGTGTGATTGACAGGCACAGTGAATCAACCTGCCTGACTCCCGCAATCCACACCAGGACAGTGCCAACTCTCAGACCAATTGTTGCTAATTCAAATAGGCTAACAACACAACATCCATCATACAAAGCCAACCACAATAGCAGCAAGTCCACATGGCATCTGAAAGCGCCCTAAAGAATTAGTTTAAATGAAGATTAAATCATCAACACATGTAAATGCACAGACCACCAGGACTTTTAATGGAGTGCAAATTCTTAGTAAGAGTCAGTGCATCCAAGATCAGTAAAAGGCTAATTATTCATGCATCAAAGTGATACAATAATCATGAGAATATATTAATCACAATCTTATTGTTGACTTCTTGCATTCACATAGGCAGTGTTAACCCCCAGACTGAGCTTAAGACCTATTGGGTCTCAGGCTGTGTACCCATCATACATTTAAATCACATGAATTCCCCCAATGAATCCTGTACTGGGAATTGTAGCTCCATGGGGGATAAACTACACTTCCCAGGATTCTTTAGAAGAAGCTATATGCACAGACTGGGATGAGATCAGGGGGACACTCTTCCATTGTCTCTTGAGACAGATGGATGACAACAATAATTTTAGTTTTAATCCACCTTGAGTCATGTCAGGGAAAAGGTGGTTTATATATACAACAACAACAACAACAGACTGCAGCTTCCTCCCAGCAGCTAGTCCCATTCCTGAAGAGTGGAATCTCTAACTTTTTCAAAGGGCCCCTGCCTGTTTTGGAAGTCATTGACTTTGGTGTCCTTGAAAATCACTGCATCTTCAGGCCAAAGAGATGCTGACATCACAAGGTGTGAGGGTGCTGAACTTCTGATGAGGCAGAGACATCAAAGCCTGATTTTGAGGGTATATTGTCCTCTTGGCCCAATACATCCCCCTGGCTTCTCCTAATACAGAGTCAGAGTCATCTGCAAATTATATATATTTGATGAGTGTCAGGGCTGCCACTCAGTCCCAGCTCACATAGGACCACGTTAGCCAGCGTTCAGGTTAAAAGAGTCTTTATTGGATTACAGGTTCCATTTCCAAACTGCAACGTGCAGCCCTACTTCTTCTAGGTCAGATCGGCGAAGACCCGTCTGAGTCTCCGCCTCTAGCACACCAGCTTAATACCCTAGCCTTGCTCCACCTCCTGCGCCTTTCCTTCCGTCTCTGGGTCCTTCTGCCCCCCGGGGTCTCTTCTTTCCTACTCTCTTCTGACGCGGACCCCCCTGACCCTTCCGCCTCCTTGCGGCGGGCTTTGGGACCTGGCTCACTCTCTGGGCTGCTTACTGCGCCAGCTTCCGCTACATTTGAACTTGGCGCGCGCGCCCAACTCTCAACCTTCCTCTTGATCGTTTCGTCGCTCCCCGAGGTGGGCGTGACTACTCCTGACTCATGCCCTCCCTCCTTCTGAAAGCCTCCGGAACCCGATATCTGGTCCCCTTTCTCCCCGCTGCTCCCGGCTGGGTACGTGGGTCCCGATCTCCAACTGCTGCTCTCTGATTCCTGTCTGGACCCTTCTTCCTGGGGTGTCCCCCTGCTTTCCCCCCTTGCTCTGACCGCTGGCGCTCCCTTCTGGGAATCCTCGGACTCACTGGATAAGCTCGGCGATCTCGGTTCGTCATCCCCACTCATCTTTCCTTCGTATTCCTCCCCCTCGCTCTCTGTCTCCTCCCTTCTCTGCGTCTCTGCTCCTGAACCCCTGACAATGAGTAACCTATATTCAGGGAGGAAACCAAAGTTTTATAGGAAATCAAAGCTTTCTGGCCCCAATTATCCCCAAATAAATTTCTGGATAAAGCTTTCATAAATGTATCCCAACTGCATTGAGATGCTAATGAGCCACTTGGCTCCCAGGCACAATGCAAGCAGAACATTCCAGAATGTTATACCTCCACCAAGCATTGTTGCCTTCCATGCAATTCATAACCTTTTATATGCAAGCTCGCTGGATGGAGCTCTATGGACGTTTTTGGCCTTATTCCAGAATCCAACAAGAAAGGACAGGAACACAAATGGAGTTGGGATGATTGATCTATGAGGCATAACTCAATCCAATGGGGTTGTTTCTGGAACTGGATCAGATGCTGAGAATATTAAAAGGCCACAAGTACATTTATGAATCACAAAGTGCACACAACTGAGCCTTGGAATTGAGTCCATTGATTCATTAATTGAACTCAACCGAACTCTAATAGCATTTAATGTTCATTAGCCCCTCATTAGCATAATATAGTGGGGCCTTGCATGTCTCTGTGGGAGTCTTCATGGTTAGTTGCTAAACTAAAAGCTTCCTCTTTCCTGTTTCTATAGGGTAGCTGTTATAGGAATTAAAAGATATGCCTCTCAGACCACTTGCCTCAGCTGTCTCAGAAGCTTTTTTCTCTGGCTTTGGAATTTGTATCCAAGCCTCTTTCATTTACTTCCAAGGATGGCATTGTTCTGAAGGGACAACAGTAGAAACTATGAGGCAGCCATCTTGTATATCTGATGTTGGTAATGTGTTTAATGGACATCCACATTGTGATGCACAAGCAAATCACTCACATTTCTTAATAAGTCAAAGACATAAAACTTCGTTGTGTTTGAAACATTTGGGTGGTTAGGCCCACAACACCAGTCTTTATAGGATGGAGCTGCCAGCTTCCTGTTTTCAACCAGATATTTCCACCCCACAATGAGCTACTATCAGAACAAGAAATACAAGTCTGTGTCCTTGGGCAGGTAGGTGGATAGGCAACCTCATTCCATGTAAAGTTGCTGAGAGAGAATCTGGATCTTTGTGGCCCAACACAGGTCGACCATTTAGAATCACATTATTTCAAGACCACGGGGATTCAGATCTGTAGGGGTTGTGTCCCAACTTAACCTGCCTTCAATTTTAACCCATAGCACTGGTGGAGCAGGGAACCAAGGTCTGACTCATAGGATTCCTGGTTCCAGCTTTACAGTGTTGGAACCCTATTCAGTTGTACTCAAAGCATATAACATATGTGTGAAGAATAGAGGACTGCACTTCTGCCTGAGTTGCAATTGTCATATGCCTTGCTGACCACACCAGTGGCATAGTGTGGGTTGCCAGCACCCGGGGCCATACAGTGGGCATTCAATTGCCTGACAGCATCCGCATCACCCAGGAGATTGCAGCCACAGAGATAAGAAAGAATCATTCCTTTGTCTGGAGAAATTCACTTCCTGGTTCACATGGAGAAGCCATTTTCAATGGAGCCCTGCAATGGAAGCACAGAGCTGTACTGAGGCAGCACTGGGTGTTGAAATGTTGTACCCCTAATAATTCTGCATCTGGGGCAACCACCCCCATGGCCCCCCACACTACACCACTGGACCACACCACTGGATCTGGCAGGTAGAATCTAAAAGCCTGAAAAGGGGGGCAGGTATGCACATGAAAACGTAGATATGAAAGCATCCCATTCCAGACCTTCTGGACCCACATGCAAGGGGCAGGGGCAGAACAGTGCTTGCAATTCACAGCAGGGATATTGGTGTGTTCCTGCTTCCCTCTCCCCTACACATCTCCCATGCACACAGACATCTGAAAAAGGCTTGGGTTTCTTCCTTCCCAAAAGTGACAGTTCCCTAACACAACAGGTAAGGAACATTAGAAACTGGGAGAGAATCACTAGCATTATACCCAGGAAAATTAATGCAACAAACCCCGTGTCTGAATGCACCCTACATAGCCACTGGTTTTTCCAGTTTCCACCAAGGCTGAATTAAATCAATTTGGCTAAGGCCCACAGAAAAATTGAAATAGATTTTGTCTGAGTGTTACAAGCAAAAGCCAGGAAAGAGTCAAAACTTTTGGGAACCAGGTCACACCTTTTTCTTGATCATTATTGTTCTCTTGTCTGACCACACAGTTGCAGGAGAATGTCAATGTGCAAAGCCTTGCCTTCTTTTTCTGCTGCTTCCCAGTGACAGCTCTAAACTCTCTATGAGAGAAATTAATTTACTCTTCCTTTGTTTACTTTCAGACTGGGCAGTTCGTTATGCACCCAGGCGTTCCAATTGCTATTGGCCACCTAACCTGAAGGTCTTACCCTCCTTCACCTCATTCTTGCCTCTGCCAGAATTCACAATCATCATTGCTATTCCTAATTGGACAAAAGGGACCAGACTATTTACTTCCTCACAGGTAGGTATGCACCTCATAACAAGGCTGAACACTCTTTCTGACACCGAGTTGCCTCAGTTTCGGAACAAAATCTCCTGTTCTCCAACTGTTTAAAAGTGTTAGAAGCAAAAACAGTAGAAGTTGACACCAGAGCTGTGGAAAGGCTGTGTCGTGTCCTTGAGGCTAGAGCTGTGCTTTTGCCCCCCTCCTTTTTGAACCCTTGTTACTCTATGACACATATTTTTTAAAAAATGTACCAGGAATTATTACCTTTTAAATGAGGTATCTGGTTTGTCTAAAGCAGGCATAGAAGGCAAAATAGATTATAAGAACTTAACCTAAGAAGAGTCTTGTTAGATCCAGTCAAAAACCCATTTAGTCCAGCATCCTGTTCTCACAGCGACAACCAAATGCCCACGGGAAGTCTGCAAGTAGGATCTGAGTGTGACCACATCATCCCCACTTTTAATTCAACAAATTGTATTCAGAGGCGTATGATGTCAGGCAGTGGAGGTAGAACCTCGCCATTGTAGTGTTTATTGGATTGGCTTTGCTGAGTGGTGAGGCACATTGTCAAGCACCTCACCCCTCTCTCTCTGGGTAAGTGCCAGTGACCCACTCTGTTGGGAAGCTGGGAGAACAATGGTGCCCCACCCACACTGACTCACCGGTCACTACCACCAGTAGCCAACTGAGAGCCTTATAACCCATCCCCTCCAGCAATATGGTCTAGGATTTGGATTGCCTTGTAATTCATCTGCTTTAATTTAAAATAAAAAATGTTGAGCTATAGGTTCTGAACTTATTTGGTGCGTCTGTTTTTTGTTTTTGTTTTAGTAGTAGTAGTAGTAGAATTTATATACTGCCCTATACCCAGGGGTCTCAGGGTGGTTCACATAATAAAATCAAGATATAAAACTACAAAATAACTAATAAAAATAGGTACAACAACCCAATAGCCCCCCCCCCCGGCGAACACATTTTAAAGGGTCATAGGATGTAAATTGGATCAACCAAAGACCTGGTTTAAAAGGAACATTTTTGCCTGGCACCTAAAGGTATATAATGAAGGCGCCAGGCAAACTTCCCTGGGGAGAGCATTCCACAGATGGGGAGCCACTACAAAGATGGCCCATTCGCGTGTTGCCACCGTCCGGACCTCTCAAGGAGGAGGCACACGAAGGAGTACCCACAAGTTACAACAATGAGAGCCAAAATGGTTTCATTTTAAATTCCATTGTATCCCCAGATCTCACTCTCTATGCAGCATCGTCACAAGGCCAAGTCAGAGTGGAGACAGAACCATGACGATGGACAGGTGCATAACAATTTGCTGTTGTTGCCACCACAGTGAAGACTCTTCTAGCTGGTGTTCTGTCAGAGTTGTCCCAAGTCTTTCTGTAGCTGCTGCCTCACAATTTCATCTCCTCATCATACCAAGAAGCAGTGTAGGCTCCAACTTAGGAATAATTGAGTAAATCCCCTGAGTGATCATGGCCATGTTGGCTGTGGCTGGTGGGATTCTTAGTCCAAAACATCTGGAGTTGGGAAGGCTGCCTCAGATCCACCACGGTGGTGATAGGGCCATCTTAATCAAAGAATCTCTGAGGACATTTTGGATATCAACTGGGATCACACTGAATAGGTCCCCCTACCTTGTAGGACTTTGTAGGACAATGGAATCTTGAAGGACAACTGTAAATGCTCATGGCGTGACTTTGGAGTAATTGGACTATAAATCCCAAATGTTTGATGACAGTTGTTGTTAGAAATACAAATAAATAGAGATGGAATCATTATATTTTCGGATGGCTTTCTATTAGTTGCATTGAACAAAGGAAAGAAAATGAGGAATGTAGGTTTCTATTTAGTGGTTGAGTGTGTTGCTTAAAAAAGTGTGTGAGGTTTCCTGTCCTTTCCTTTATGAAAAGACCATTGGTTCAGGGGATGGAAAGCACATGTTCTCATTATCCTTTCCTGTTCATCAGTGCTGATCTGTCACATGTCACATTTTCTCTCCTCGGAGGCATATGGTGAGTGTTAGTGATAATAGCTGCAGCATGTCGATCCAAGCCTGACAAGTCCTATCTGACACACAAGATGGGTGAGTGACATTTACCTTGACAGATGGAAAGGGGTGTGTGTGTGTGTGTGTGGATAGCTTGACACCCCTTCTCTCTACTTCCAGGATGCTTGGACCAAATACAGATCATTGTCCTTGGAATTCATTTTTCCTGCCACCTCTTCAGTATTTTATTGTATTTTTATTTTATAGTATTTTATATTTTGTTGGAAGCCACCCAGAGTGGCTAGGGAAACCCAACCGGATGGGCGGGGTATAAATAATGTGTTGGTGGTGGTGGTGGGGATGGTGGTGTTGTTATCTAAAGCTGCAGTCCTAATGTCACTTGCCTAGAGGTACACCCCTTATATTCAATAGAGCTTACTTCTGGTGGTAAGGATTGCACTGGGTAAACCATCCTTATCATCATCATCATCATCATTTTATAGATTTTTCAACATTAAGGCCCTGGCTGCATTGTCTCTCCATTCCATGAATCTTGATGCTTTTCTCCTTTGCTTGTTTGCTTGCTTTTTTGCCTTTAAAATAGTGTTTCATTTTTATATATATAAAAAAACACACCTCTTAAACTCTTGGAGACACTGCTGTTCCACTCCTTGGTGCTGTAGCACTTGTCTCCCCTGGAAAGCACTTAAAAGCTTCAAAGAGGCTATCCCTCTGGCAGTACGACTGCTTCTCCTCCATGCATAAATATAGCACAAAAAGTGCTGTATCAGAACTAGCTTTAAGATAAAATACTTTTTAAAAATCAAAAGTGTTGCTAACCTTGAATGGCTTTTTTCTCTTATTTGGTTCAGCAGTCGATCTTGAAAATGGTTTTGGGGTGGAAGATACATTAGGGTGTCTTGGTTAAAGATGTATTGGTGGAAGGCACATTATAGTGTACTGGCAAGCAAGAACTATCGTTGGAGTTCAGTGACACCTTCCAGCCAGGGGAAAACACTCCAGGAGGGAGCTAGTGAGCAGTGTGGCTCAGAAGGTCCTTGGTCTGGAGAGAATGCCATGGGTTATTCAGGGACAGGGTGTCAGGATAGGAAGGAGAGTCAATCAGCACTGGTGTCTTACTTTCTCCTGGGATGAGGCAGCCAGGAGTCAGATAGGTCTTGGCCTTTCCACAGTGTTTTCCCACCGGATGCCTGCCTCTCTTTCCTGCTTGATGCCCCACCACCTGACACTCCCAGGTCACTCTGGGCTGTCCAACCCAACCTGTAGTGATCTATGGCTATCTCAGTCAGACTTGGCGGATGGCCAAGTCCCTCAAAATAGAACTGATTTGGCTTGGGGCTTGGCTGAGTCCAGTGCACGGCCTAAATAATAACCTGATCCAGTGTTTGGTAGCTTTGCAATAGTGTGACAAACGTCATTCACCTCTGAATTCATTCTATTTTTAGGCGGGGGGGGATAGTAATAATAATAATAATAATAATAATAATAATAATAATAATAATAATAATAATAATAATAATAATAATTTATTATTTATACCCCGCCCATCTGGCTGGGCTTCCCCAGCCACTCTGGGCGGCTTCCAAAAGAATATTAAAAGACTATAATACATCAAACATTAAAAGCTTCCCGAAACAGGGCTGCCTTCAGATGTCTTCTAAAAACCTGGTATTTGTTGTTCTCTTTGACATCTGGTGGGAGGGCATTCCACAGGGCGGGCGCCACTACCGAGAAGGCCCTCTGCCTGGTTCCCTGTAACTTGGCTTCTCGCAGTGAGGGAACCACCAGAAGGCCCTCGGTGCTGGACCTCAGTGTCCGGGTAGAACGATAGGGGTGGAGACGCTCCTTCAGGTATACTGGGCTGAGGTTGTTTAGGAAAGGAAGAGCATTTTGCTGAAATTTCTCCAAGTGGTGGAGAAACTCTGAAACTCCCCACCTCCGAAATGCTGGGGACCAATTTTGTTCCCTGCAGAAATAGAACATAAAAAGGCACTGCTTGTGTGCTCATCACTGGCATCTGGCTGACCAATGTGAGAACAAGATGCTGGACTGGATGGACCATTGGCCTGATCCAGTGGCCTCTCCTTTTGTTCTTACACCTATGCATATGGTGAAGAATCTCTTTCTGATTTCAGTAGGATTCAAGCTGGCATTTTGGGGGGTTGCAATGTTAACATCTCATACAAACATTCTGCAGGTACTTAGTTGTCCTGGCTGCTTATTACACCTCTTTGTTTCCCCCACAGGCATGGGCTCCTGCCTTTTCTATGGGGTTCAGCAGTGGGGGTGGGTTCTAGAAAAAGAGGCTCCTCACCTCCTTTGTTCTCTTAGAATGGCAATGGCGGCCACCTGAGGGATGCAGGAATTGAGTTCCTGTGAGTTCCCCCTTTTTAAAAAAGCCCCAGGGTTCAGCCTGCCATTGATGTGAAGGAATACAACACTTTAAAAATATATATCTGCACTGCCTCACTTTTGCCTGCAGAGCCAATCTATGAAACCAAACGTTCCAATGTTTTAAGGAAACCTTATGATCACTCACTACTAAGGAGGAAATGAGCTAGCTATGCAGGGGACTAATATCTGTTTGTCTGATGTGTCATATTATCATTGCCTGGCAAGCTTGAAAGAAAGGGCCCTTCTAAAATATAAGGACACATAAATTGGAGCTTAATAGGCTACCATATTAGGCCCAGCTTGTTCTAACCACTGACATTTTCCCTCTGTAATGGATTTCCTTCATTTTACCAGCAAATTTCACATTTAAGACACGTACACCCCCCTTTTCCTGTAGAGGGGAGGCTTCATCTTGATCTCCAAATTGCAGCATTTATTTCTGCTAGTTTCCAAATACTGGGATAATTCCCATTTATTACCTTTCATGTGTCTGTAAATTGCATTTTTTTTAAAAAAAAAAGTGACATATGTCAGTTTCTTTTAATTTCATTTTCACCAAACAGCCATCTTACCCAAGTTGTCCAATAGTTTTCCAGGAAAGACTCTTTTTCTAAGTTGAGGAAAGCAGCGGGTTTTTAAATCTCCAAGACAAACTGTACACGTTAACATGAAATGAAATTCATTTTCTCTAGCTCCACGACCCTTTGCGAGGTATGGACATGAAATAAGCTGATCAGGCCAAGCGATGGCTTCTAATCCAGCCGCATCCCTACAGAGGGATGATTGTATTGAAGAGCAAAGTCTGATATCTAAGCTTAGCTGTCCCCCCAGTAAACACCAAGCAAGAAAGGATAGGGCGTATGATTGGATCCAAAGCTTTCGAAACCAAATGCCTACTTCTGAAATGACTTTCAGCCTTTTGAATCCATACTTCCCAAGACAGATTTAATATCTTTCACAAAGAGCAGCCTTCCGAGGTTTCTCAAGCGATTTTACAGTGCCTGTCAAGAGAGGTAAATTAAATGCAAAAACAAACTTCTTTCTTTAACCATTGCATCCCCAGTTATTCCCTCTACCACTTAAAACACACACACAAATACACACAAACACAGAGAAAATAGAAAAAGTGTGTGTGTGTTTTAAGCGACAACAGAAAAAAACTCGCAGTGCAGTCTTATGAGGCACTGCTTTCATGTCATAGCTCAGGGGTTGTGAACCTCAGGTCAAGGAGTCAAATGTGGCCCACAAGGCTTTTCTATGAACCCCTTGGGACTTTCCTCTAGGCCACACTTCCTTCCCAGGTCACTCTCTTTTCCCCAATCTACATTCTGAACCAGCCAGGTTGTGTCCTTGAACTGATAACCCAAATGGAGGATGCTAATTGGTATATGTGTCTGTGGAAACCTCAGACAGGTCACTCCATCCACTTTTTGCCCTGGTTCCACCCACCATTGACAGACAGCCCTCAGAATGTCACCCACAAGGAAATGTGGTCCTCACGCTGAAGATGGTTTGAATGGGAGACTGATGTAGAATTCTGTGCCCTCAGCAGTGGGCTGCACCATCTCCAGTAGAGCTCTTTCAGACTGCTAATTGCTTTCAAGTGTTTGGCCCAGCAGCCAACTTGTGAGATGGCCCTATATTATCACCATTTCGAAGATGTGGAACTGAGACTGGCAATGGAATCTTGTGCATGTTTCCTGAAAAGGAGGGAGAAAAAGAACACCTATTATGTTATATACCTCCAGCTTATATGGTATTCTAATATTTTCATGTTTCTATGTGCTCCTTCATTGTCTTCATTTTAAAAGCAATTAAAAGAAGTGATTTCCACTGTGTTCAGTTGGGCTTACTCTCAAGTAAGTGTGCATAGGATTGCAGCCTAAGAGCACGACTTTCCACACTGTGACTACATGAAACAGATCAGAACTGTAATAATCCTTATTTAAGTTGGACACATGGCATCAGTGCACCATTTGAATGTTACTGGGTATAATTCTCAAGATTCCATAACTGATGTGTTTATATCCTGAAGGCTGAGATCTTTTCTTTCCCCCAGCAGACAATTTGGCTGACAACGCTTTTGTGGGCTGCCTAGAAATTGATCTATTTCTGGTTGCTTTTTTTGACATTAGTTCCTTCTGCACTAAAAGGCATGTTTCTACCTGCAAATGAGTAGCAATCATAAGACTGCCACCTATTAGTTTCTCTTCCAATCGCCATGCAACACAGAAACGGGCAGATGGACAATGACAGTTCTCCGTTTCATGTGGCAGATCCGATTACTCTGGAAAACACACTAGTACAAACCCCAAATGTTAGGAAAAACAGATGGTGTGAATTCGTGCAGCATATACCAAGGGGGTATCCTCAGGCACTGAACAGTTGTCTCAACTCTTTTGCTCAAAGCAAGAAACTGAGACTTTGTGCTTCTCTCTGCCCTCCCCAATATTCTTTGTTGAGCAATTGTAAGCCTAGGATGTGTGTGGAAATGCAGGCGGAATTGTTGGCCTTTGGTTTAACTACTGGCCAGTCAACCTTCCGTTTGTAAGTCTGGTTGAAGGTTTCAGGTTCAACCCCACTTGGAAGGATCAAGTAAGAGGTGGTGCAGAACAGACCCTGGAGAGTAACTGCTAAGTGAGAGAAGACAACATTGGGCTGGATCAGGGGGTGGGGAATCTGTGGCCCTCCAAATGTTGCTAGACTGAAACTCTCATCCCCCCGACTACTGGCTATGCTGGCTGGAGCTGATGGGAGATGGAGTTCAGCAACTTGAAAGGGCACAGTTTCTCCACTACTGTGCCAGGTAGGGAAATGGCATGCTCTGTTGTACAACAGCACCCTATGTGTTAAGTTGTGGCTGAACATATCAGACGACACAGCGATTCTTCAAACAACTCTTGTTTATTCACAGGCCAGAACAGATCTGAACTGAAGGGTTCAGTCAGCCTGCTTATATAGAGCTCCAGTACAACATAACTGTAACAATTTTCTAAAACTATCCAATCATTGAACGTCACTTTCGATCCCTTATTTGCATAACTATCTACAGTATCCCCCTGCTGGCCCAGGGTGAGAACCTCAGTACATAACACTATGAGTTGACTCTAAAAATGGAACAGAGGGATATAACTGAGGCTGGACTGAGACAACTTCCCTGCACCTGCTTCCAACCTCAGTTATGTTATACTTCAAGTTCCTGTAACAGCAATGGGCATTTGCCCTTTGACTCCTCACCCCCATCCTGTTCCCAGCTCAGCAACTTAACTATCTCAGGCTGCCTATTTTGAAAGGGGCATCTTCAAGGGAGCCTTTGAGGGAATCCCTTGTCAGTTCCTGTAATGGATTTTTGATGTGAAGATGAGTCACTGGCCATATGCTTTAAATGTTTATTACTAATTGCACCGGTAGCATTTTTTAATGTACAAAGTGCTGTGAAAATGGGACCCAAATGACCTAGTGAGGGTAAATGCTGATTTACAATTTGAAATCAGTTGCCATTTCAGTTCCATCTTTACAGACTGAAGAATCTGAGGCTGGGAGATCAATGTGGTAAACTACTTCGATTCTGCATGCAATATGGAGCAGAAATCCATTTGGTCCACATTTTAGAGTGAACTGACTGAATCTGTGAGCCCCAGGTTTATATATAGATCAAAATGATGTGATCAGTTGGGTTGCACACTTTTCAAGATGTAGCTTTGTTTTGTTTTAAAGAAGTGCATGCATACAAAAATGCATATTTTAGGGAGAAATGCATTGGAATGCATACAAAAAAGTGTATTTAAGGGAAATGATACATTCAAAAATTATGGTTCAGGGAGAAGCACATCCAGTTTAAATACAAATTCTTTTATTTTCTTAAATCCACAAAATATGAGAATTGACCTATTCTTGAGTACAACCTCAATAATATTATTATTAAGCACATGTAAAACTGTCATGGAACAAAAATAGGCTGAGCTGTCCATCCCTAATAAACCTAATAAACCTTCCCTTCGACTGCAGTGTGGATGTCCATTAAAAATAAAATAAAATTACATTGTGGAGCCTCCATGAATGGCATTTTACTGCCTTCCTGAAGTCAGTGGAAATTATACAACCTTCCAACACATTCCCATCACCAGCAGTTACAATGAATTGCTCTTATGGCTGTATGTGGTTGTTGTTTTTAAGTCACTGTGGATTAAGAGAGAGAGAGAAATGTGCTGTTTAGCAAGCGGATGAAGGCAAATGTGTGAGAGAGAGACACACTGTATATTTATTTACTTATGATGATCCCAGCCATGAGCCATCAGCCTACAGCTTCGTTTTACAATTGCCTTCATTGGCTATTCACAAGCAAGCCATGAATAGCGGGATTATATCCAAATTCATTCTGTTTTTGCTTCCCAAATAGGATCTATTAAATAGTTACTTCTCAGGATGGCGGGTGTTATTAACTGTTTGCGAGTGCTACGTTTTACAAGTGACACTTTCCTTATATATGCATGAAGAACTGGGAGTGCTTTGAGAAGTGGAAAGGAGATCAGTTACACAGACTTGGAGGAGAAACAGAGAATCCATGTTAGCATGTGTAACTAGCCCCAAATGATTTCAAACCATCCTCCTCCAGGGACCAGGAAGTTAATTAGAAAAACCTGGATCTCCAGGATTTTTAGATTCCTGAAGTCCTAGGCACCATCTACTTTCCTTCCTTAGTGTTCTTTGTTTTTGAAAGTTTCTGCAAGTATTGTTGTATGATGGCATGAGACAAGATTAAATATTATGTTTAGTCATTCATTCATTTTATTTTTATTCTGCCTTTCTCCAAGTAGAGGACCCACTCACAACATGAATTTAAAAACAGATACAGCTAAAAGGCACACTAATATTTCATAAATACTTTAAAAAAACAATTAAAAATTTAAATAGTCTAAATATGTACATGCCAAGTAAAACTGAAATATGTATATGCTAAACTGAAATATGTATATGCTAACTTTGTGCCTGAAATATGTATGTGCTAACAATTCTGTTCCAGAACCGTGCAAAGGTCAACATTTTCAAAGCTAGCCTAGCCTAACACCAATCAGAAAATACTTTTAAAAAGGGCCTCAATCCTGGCCAAAAATATACTCCCTTAACTCAATGGGCGCAAGCACACCTCAGTTGAATGGTCTGCAGAACTAAAGCTAAAGAGGTAAGACAGGTTTCTTTAGCTCTTAATAAACAAGCGTTTATATATAAGTGTTAACTTATATAAACACCATCTCCACCTCCTTGAAAGATTCCAGTGTCTCCAAAAAATTTTTTACACATCACTTGGGAACACAGGTGAACTAATGCCAATGTACTGGAAGAAGCAAAGATCACCAGGTCAAAGCAATGATTCTTCAACATCAACTTTGTTGGATTGGTTATGTTGTTTGGATGCCTGATTATCATCTTCCAAAGCAACTATTGCATTTCGAACTTAAAAATGGAAAGCATGATGCTGGTGGTCAACAAAAGAGGTTTAAAGACTCTCTCAAGGCAAATCTAAAAAAAGGTAATATAAACACTGACAACTGGGAAACACTGGCCTGAGAGTGCTCCAATTGGAGAACAGCCTTTACCAAAGGTGTCATAGGCTTTGAAGATGCTCAAACTCAGGACGAAAGGGAGAAACGAGCTAAGAGGAAGGCACATTTGGCAAACCCTCACCATGATCAACTCCCACCCGGAAACCTATGTCCCCACTATGGAAGGATATGTGGATCTAGAATTGGCCTCCATGGTCACTTATGGACTCACTGTTAAAACTATGTTTATGGAAGGCAATCTTACTCGGCTACAAGTGATCACCAAATAAGAAGAATAAACAAGCAGAGGTTCAGTATTCCATGAAATAACCGGCTAGTTTTGATCTCTTGTTCTGAATGTATGCCTTGGTAGGATGTTGAGTCTAAAAAGGATAACCAGAGAGCCATTCCCCATGCTCCATTGGTCACTCTTGTGTATAATGGAGAGTGCATCATGTGTCCTATGTAAAGGCAGATTCCCTTTCCACAGGAACTCCCCAATGCCCACCATGGGAAGCCAGGCCTGTGGCCTGAATAGCCTGTGGGCTATCTGGACCATGGGGTTTTCAAAGTCGTCGTGTGATATTTTGTGAAAACAAAACACTTGCTGACCAAATTTAAGCCATCTGGTTCTGCTCTAAGAGGTCTTACCTCTCTTTATACAAGTAGATAAAGAGAGCTCAAACAAAGTGTCTTGTTTGAGCTATGTTTGTTCAGTTGCACCGTGAATGAAGACATAACTCTCTTTTCCATGGCAATGGGATCATTCTTACAGTCCTCATGTGAGATAAAACAGGTTGCTGGTGGGAGAAACATGACCTCTCCTTTGCATGCTCTTATAACCACCCTAGGGTTTCAGAGTCTCCAGAAATAGGTCAGTGGGTGCAGAATTGTATTCAAACAAGACAGCAACACTTGTCTGCTGCCATGGGGTGAACTGGGATTGCACTTGTATTGCGCATGTGCAAGGATCCAGATTCTGCTCCCCCCATCTCTATCACACAACACACACTCCTCCAGTGTGTACAAAACAGGTGATCAGCAGGGCGAACTACAGTCCAGTTGCCATGGTGACAGAGATGCAACAGGAAGTCCAAGGAAGGAGGCACCATGAACTCTCTCACACTTTATTAAAAAGCTCTCACCATATTGTGCTGCTTGCTGCAGGGTGTATGGCAGATGAGAGGAGATTTTCCCTGCTGCGCAGCTGAGCAGGATGAAGAGGAAATGGGTGCTTGTGAATACCTTTCTTCCACTTGGCCAACAATTGAGCCAACATAGAGGCAGCGTTTTAGCTTCTTTGCCATGACTGGAGGAGCCCTATGGAACCACTCTTAGGAATCACACAGTTATTACCAGACACAGTTATACAGACACTTTGGAACCCCCCCCCCCCCGCCCCCAGAAGTTAGACCGGCCTGTTGTCCTTTCACTGGCAAGTGAAGACCTTCTTATTCCAACAGGTTTTGGGGAACTGACTGCTTTTAATTAAAGGGTTGGTGCCATGCTGTTTTTATTGTAATTACAGTATCTGTATGTTTTTAACATAATATCACACACACATCGCTTCTCGGCCTTTTGGCTAAGATCAAGTGTAGTATCTGTTCTTATAAGTTTTATATCTGATATGTCCTCTATTTGAGGACTATATATTAAATGGATTTAAATTTTGACGCTGGTCTGTGACCGTATTAATAAAATTCATTCATTCAATATCACACACACACACACACACACACACACACACACACACACACACACCTAATTCTATTAATGTTTAATTGTTTTTCTAATCTATATTTTTAGCTATTCTTATTTTATCTGGAAGCTCCCTTGAGTTCCTGTCAGGGAAAAAGGAAGGGTATAAATAAATAAATGAAGATGATGTGTGAGCTCCATGGTCCTGGTGGTCCATAGAGAGGGCTGATCTAGTCACATTGTTTCAATCTTCGTTTATTTATTTCATTTATATCCCACCTTTTTCTCCAGGGAGCTCAAGGGGTCAAACATGTTTCTCACTCCTCCTCAATTAATCCCCCCAGCAACCCTGTGAGGTAGGCTGGGCTGAGAGGCAGCGACTGGCCCCAGGCCACCCAGTGAGCTTCATGACCAAGTGGGGATTTGAACCCTGGTCTCCCAGGTCCTAGTCCAACATTCTAACCTCTACTCCACACTGACATTCAAACACCAAGTACTCCTATCTCTCCCTTACAGAGTAAGGAACATTTCTGTCATTGTGAACTGAGAGAGTTCTTGAGAACTGGAGAAGCAAATGACATAGCCTCCAAGAGAACTTTGCTTTCTTTGGAATTTCTCCCTAGATCTCTATTACCTCAATGCTCTTTGAGTAGAAGCTTCAGACTCCCCCCTTTTTTGAAATATTGCTTAATATGCTCCGGCAACAGGCTGTATTGTGTGCAAGGCACACAGCTGTGTCAGTCAGGCTTGCTCATAAAATTGGAAGAGCTCTGTGTCAACTCCATATGCTGTGTGCAGCACAGCAGAAGGGGGTCTTTGGGGAGCGGAATTAGCGGGTTTATAGATGAGCTCAGGAAGTTCAGTAGACCATGCATAGGAGAGAAGGCACTTTGATAACGGTGCCAGAACTCAATGATCCTAAAAGCCCAGCGGGCCTTAGAAACAACATTCTAGATACGCAAGTAATCCAGAAGGAGGACACAGGTGATATGAAGACCTATAAGGATGAAGAGAGAAAGGAGGCAGAATTCTGCAGAACTCTGAAAGTAGGAAATTGGGTGCATTTATTTAATTCAAAGAACTAATGCTGAATTTACAGACTCTAGAGCAGTTGTATCCATTTTTTTTAAAACCTACCAAATAAATAGTATAGCTTCTAATTGATTTTATTTGTAGGCTTCTTTTCCTCCAAAAAGCTCAGAACAACATTTGCTGTTGTTTTTTGCTTTGCGCTGTCCTTGTAAGGTAGGCTGACAGATAGAGATTTGGTCATGTTGAGCTCTCTAGGTCAGCAGGGTCAAATTCTAATTTCTGTACTGAAGTAGGAGATTTTGGGTCCCATGATTGGTTTATCATGATGGGTATGAGCCACAGAGAGTCATACAATCATAAGCTGTAATAGTCGCCTTAGTTTGCCCTCAGTGGCGTAATGATACCAAGTTAGATGAGCTACATAATGTTGTGACATTATCATTCTGGCTGCATGTTCCCTGATTGGCTAGGACCATCTCATGAATGGGAATGAAGTTGCTTGCAATTGCGGGGTAGGGGCTGGCAGCAGAGCAGTGGCAAACTGGGCTGTGAGCAGGCATGAGAACGAAAATTAAGAGAGGTAAGACATCTTCTGAGAAGATCCCCCTCCTCTGAAACTGAAAATATGAATGCACAAACATTGTCTGCAGCCTTAGTAGGGACCTACTAAAGAAGTGGGCCATCAAAAGTTGTGGCTCTACCTCTCTATCCACATGAAGCTCTGTTCCTGACACTTGTGTTCTTTTCATACATCTAAAGCATTCCCCCCTTTCCCCCTTTCTCTTTTGAAGAATAGTTTTTTAAAAGGAACACAGGTTGTCAGGTCCTACTCCCTAACTGTGCCACGGCAAGCAAGCGAAAACAGCTTGACAGCGCATTGCGCCGGTGTCTGATCAGATGATCTATTAGGGGAGCAAAACAGCACTCTGCAGGAGTGAGACAGAAACATCCCCTTAGGAATGAAGCTGGGCATTCATGCTCTGCAAGCAGCCTGACTAGAGAGAGAGCAGGGGGAAGGTTTAGATAACAAAGCTGCTCCCCCCCCCCAACGTCAGGAGGTTGAGCAAGACTGCAGACAGGATGATTTGCACAGCGTGATTGATAAAGGGATGACACACTAGGCCAGGAATTTCTGAAACGACATAGTTCAAAAGGCAGCAGTTTCTCTTCAATGTGGTGATGAGAAGGATAAAGATTTGTGGAGGATTTCATCCCTCCCCCCCTCCCACCTTCTCCATTCCCAAAGGCATTTTGGCTGGAAGTTGGCATTATAAAATCACAGGGGTAAATATATATGGAGAGAGAGGAGGGAGGCATTTTCTCTGCTTCTGTTATTTGAAGGCACCAGGGTTTTGTTTTGTTTTACCTGCTAATGTTCCTGCTTCTCCAGGCATGGGGAGGAAGACAGAGAGGACATTAACCATTTGCATATGGCAAGCCTTTCGAAAGAGAACCAAATGGAAGTTTGGCTCGGATTACATAACCAACTGTGAGATGATGAAATGACCAACTGCAAGGCTGGCTGTGATTAAATAAACAGGAAACTAACAAGGGGCGTGTGACTTCCTGCCTCCAGCCCTCTCCCCAAAAAATTAATTGTCCAGTAATTCAGGCTAAAGTAGCTCATAGCAGAGACAAGAGAAGAGGAAAGGGTGTAGATCGTCAAAATAAATTACAAGAACTCAACATAAGAAGAGCCCAGCTGGATCAGGTGAAAAGCCCATTTAGACCAGCATTCTGCTCTCACAGTGGCTAAGCACATAGCTGTCAAGTGTCCCTTATTTGAAGGGACAGTCCCTTATTCCAGAGCCATGTCCCACTGCTGTCCCTTATTGATGGATGTCCCTTAAATGTCCCTTAAATGATGTCCCTTAAATTTCAAAGGAAGCAGCTCCTCTCCCTCCCTCCCTGCTGGCCAGGGAGGAGGGAGGCTCCAACTGTGTTGCTTGGCTGTGTTGCTCACCCAATAAGAAGTCTAAGAACGACTGGGGGGTGGAGCTTGCATGCCTTGTTTGTGGCTAGTTAATGCAAGCTGAGGGGTTTTTTGAATGCTGGACGCCATTTTGTTGCACGTGCTGCTGCAAACTTTGCAGTGCAAAGCCAGGCCGAGGAGCCATCTTAAGTTGAGGCTGCATAGGCCTTGTGGTGCATGTGATCCAGATTCTATTCAGTTGAACCTCTGGTTACAAAGTTGGTTGGACAGTGTTCTCGAAGCTACCAGCATGAGTTTGACCAGATTGCAGGAGGACAGGAGTGCCTGGAACAGGTGAGGCTGCAGGTCCCTTATTTTGGCTGCTGGTCCCTTATTTTCAATGCTGCTGGTCCCTTATTTTCAAATCTGTAAATTGACAGCTATGGCTAACCAGTTGCCTCTGGGAAGCCCAAAAGCAGGATCTGACAGCATTCCACCTGTGATTGCCTGCCATTGGTATTAAGAACCAGCCCTGATACCAGCCATAATGACCATGGCTAGTAGCTACTGATAGTCTTATTCTTCATTAATTTGTCTAATTAGCTATTAAAGCTTATTAAGTTGATGGTTATAATGTATGTAGGGTACACCAGTAAGATGAAACAATAAAGGTAAAGGTAAAGGGACCCCTGACCGTTAAGTCCAGTCGCAGACGACTCTGGGGTTGCGGCGCTCATCTTGCTTTACTGGCTGAGGGAGCCGATGTTTGTCCGCAGACAGCTTCCAGGTCATGTGGCCAGCATGACGAAGCTGTTTCTGGTGAACCAAAGCAGCACACGGAAATACCGTTTACCTTCCCACCAAAGTGGTACCTATTTATTTACTTGCACTTTGATGTGTTTTCGAATTGCTAGGTTGGCAGGACCAAGTAACGGGAGCTCACCCCGTCACGGGGATCCGAACCACCGACCTTCTGATCGGAAAGCCCTAGGTTCTCAATCTGGCAGCTATCTTGGAAACTCCCCCTTAAAGTACAGGCATAGAGCATGCTCGGTTTCAACTTTTCCAAAGAAACACTTTTGCCTTTGGGCCACTAGGTGGAAAAGAGAATTATACCTTACAGTGTTCAATAATATAATATATCTTGTGGGAGTAAACTCCAGGGTCCCCAATTGTGCAGAAAAGCCTACAACATAATTTTGTAAGGCATAGAGAGTCTGTAGACACAATCTAGTGGATAAATAATTATTATTATTATTATTATTATTATTATTATTATTATTATTATTATTATTATTATTAACTGAATTTATATACTGTCTTATATCCGGAGGTGAGGGATAATGATGTTGAGGGACAGGACCTGCAGCAATGATTCAACTTCCACTCTACCACATTCACAGTGCGTAGGGTGAGACATTTATAGCATCAATTCAGTAGTTGGAATTATGTTTTTGTTACCACAGGGTGTTATTTGTAATGACTCAGGGTGCACCATGATACTGCTCAAAGTCAAACTCTGTTATCCATTGTTAGGAGCCTACATCTTTCCTAGCTTTCTAATTTGGGGTATTTTGACTGAAGATGCTAGAGCAGTGATCGCCAACATAGTGCCCTCTGGATGCCATGGACTTCAGATCCCATTATCCCTGAACGATGGCCACTGGCTGAGGTTGATGGGGCACCATATTGTCTACCTCTGTGTTGTAGAATGAAGTCATTCATACAATATATATATATACATAAGCTTCTAAGAACTGCACTTGCAAACAAAAAAATCTTTCCTATTGATTTGCAGAGAAGGGGAAGTCCCATGCAATGACCTTCCGCTATTGCAGTAGAACATTCTCTCCCTCTCCTCTCTCTGCAGGTCCCCTCCCCAGATTGGCAGGGGGAGCATCTGGAGAACCCATGATATTTTTCTGAGCACAATTCAGAGTGTTGTTGCTGACCCTTAAAGCCCTAAACAGCTTTGGCCCTGCATGCCTGAAGGAGCATCTCCACCCCCATCATTCAGCCCAGACAGTGAGATCCAGCTCTGAGGGCCTTCTGGCAGTTCCCTCACTGTGAGAAGTAAGGTTACAGGGAACCAGGCAGAGGACCTTCTTGATAGTTGTGCCCACCCTGTGGAATTCCCTTCCATCAGAAGTCAGTGAAATATTTGACTTTTAGAAGACTTCTGAAGGCAGCCTTGTGCTGCATATCACTGGGTCCTGAAATAGGGGATGAGGCTGACCATTAGAAGTAAAAGAGGTATGTGCCATTGCACCTAATTTCTGCCTCATCTCCATGGAATCTCTCTGCTTATCCATCTGAGAGCTACTACAATTTGGCCATTGTGGGATGCTTCTATATTCCCCCACCCCACCCTCCTTATTTAATGAATAATCTCATTGTTGAACATTTCGTGGTTAAGCTATTACATCTTGGCTGTCTCCAGAGTTGTAGAAACATGTTGGCAACGTCCGAAAGGAAGGTTCTTTTCATGCGTTGTGGCAAGACAAACAATCTCTCTGTATTTTTGTTCTGCTGCCAGCTCCATCACAGATCATACCCATCCCAGTCATGTTTCCTGTGGTTTAACTTCTGTCGGCTGGGTGCCTGCCCCAGGGAGACTGATTACAAGAGATCACAACATGGGTTGCACATCCTTTTCAAATCAGAAAGTGGGATGAGTTATTTGAATGAGCTGGCATCTGACTGGACTGGAGGGGATTTCTTCACACTCAAAGGTTAATTGCTTATTAGAAAAGGAGGTATGAGAATTCAGAGCACCTGAACGAAAAGCATTTAGTACCTAGATTTCTGGAACAGAAACTCTGCGCTGCCTTTTTATAAAATAGCAAAGAGAAAAAGAAGATTTTTTTTTAAGAAAATGAAAGCTGCAAGAGTTTGGCTCTTGACCAATTAATAATCCTTTCTTTATTTTTAATATTCCCTAGGTTAAGAGTAGTTTGGAATGTCTAAACTTAAGACTGTGCAGGAAAAAAAGCTCCATTTTAGGAAGTGTTTTGAGTGCATACTATTTCAATAGGGAGCAAACTCCTTTTGGCTGCACTAGAGAATTCCCAGTGGGGAGCTCACTGCCGCTGCACAATTTCTGTTTTCATCCTGAAGCAATGGTATTAACCCAAGGTACTATTTCTGGGTTAGTGGAGCCTGTAACCTGAAGCGTCTGTAACCTGAAGCATCTGTAACCCGAGGTACCACTGTAATCCTAAAAACTTTTTTAAATATGGTAATACACCCCTGCCCCAAACTAACTCTTACCCTCCTTCTTATAACATGCACTGGTATTTATAGTTTATATATTCTGTGTTTCTCTCTTGCACAATACTAGAACTCAAGGCCATCCAATGAAGCTGAATCCTGGAAGATTCAGAGTAGACAAAAAAAAGTACTTCTTCACAAAGCACCTAGTTAAACTGAAGGATTGACTCCCCCTAGAGATAGTGATGGCCACATACCCTCCAAGTGCCCCAATTTTCCCTGCAGCTAGAGAGGCCTCCTCACTCTGAGTATTTTCTTCCAACACAGAGAGATCCACATCTATCTCCTGTTATTTAACTTGTATCAGCTAGCCATTTGGGGGGAGCTATTAATTACCAATCTGCCTATCAAAGGACTGATATTCTATTACAGAATATCTGCATTAATGTGCATGGAACCATCTGCTTTATATGGTGGAACTGCATCTTATGTATCTTATTGCACCAGTGAAAAGTAAAAGTCAATGCAATGCAAATATAAGTGGAACTGATCTTATGCTGAGTAAATGGGAAAAGTTCTTCAAGGAATCATAAATGTTGCTTCAATGGACATAATGGGCAATCGGTTATACTTGGGGAGTGGAGCAATGGGCTGTGAATTGAAGCCTTTTAAGCAAAGGGGAGGGGTGAGAAACACCTGCACACCCATCACTTTACCAAAATAATAATCACATATCATTATGTCCATGATATCTTTTGGATTGCTACCAGCATAGAGCCATTCGTGGGGGAAGGTGAGCATGAGCTAAAATTCCAGGGAAACAAATAACCCTGATGAAAGTATTAATTGATTCATTGATGTGGTCGTTGACTATGGGCTTCATCCCAGAACACAAATAGAGCAGCTTGCCTGGGCTTTCTGCTGCCCACCAAGTGGCTCTTTCACTGCCCGTTCCAGCTTCGTCTGCTCTCTTTCATCCTTCTCCACCACTAAGTAATTGACCAATTAATTGGTCAGAGCGCAACAATGAACTCTCTTAAAATCTCTACCCAGCTTGATCACATGGCAAGTTGTGATAAGTTCCCAATTTGGTTCTTTGGGGAGATATTGCAAGGTTATGATGATCTCTCTCTCTTTTTCTTCCATTGCACAATGAGCTGGAAAAAGGCCTAGGCCAAATCTCTTCTACCTGCTGGCTCTGTGAAATCTGATTCACCGGGTTTGACATTCTGCTTGCTAGCAAACTGCTGCTTTGAATCTTCTGAAGCTGGCACTGCCTGCAACTTTCTAGTTTGATAACAGCTCCACATGTTCCAGGTTGAGACTAATGATGTTAACCACTGCACAAGTAGTAGGTTGTTTGGTGAACTCTGCTTCGTACAGTAACCAATCTATGCCTACAATTAGTGTTAAGTATAATTACACCATATCCCTAAGATCAAGATTATAATTAACTTCTTTCTCCCATGCCCCAACATATTCCTCCTATGTTTGATTTTTCAGAAACATCATTTCCTTTACCCTGCCACCATTTATCCCTCCCACCCCGAATCCATAGTAACCATACCTTTTTTTCATTTGATGGATAGTGTTTCTATCGGCTAATGGTGAATAATATAAGAGCCAGTATTTTAAAATTAGCTCCGATGAATACATCTGTCTACAGCTGTTAATCCTTCTTAAGAGATTAATGCAGCCCTCATTGAAAATCTCTAGGCACGGACAGAGTTGATTCTTAAATACATTATAATGAAATCCAAATGGAATTAAGCAAATACTCTGAGATTAGCACTATAGAAAATGGCTGCTGTGATGACCCCAAGGAGATGTTTTATGGCTTTGGATTGGCAGAAGGCATTAGGCAAAGTCAGAAAGGAGACAGTGTGACCCAGAGCACAAGTGGGGAAAGTGCTGTTGTGCTCATGTCCTGCTTAGGGGTTCCCCATAGGTATGTGGCTGGACTCTGTGAGAACAGACTGGCACCTTCTGCCATGATTCTGGAGATCAGAGGACAGAGAACTTGCAACGTTTCACATGTTTGTATTGCACAACTATAAAGTGGCTTTAAGGCAGCTGTGCACTCAACAGAGAGATGCAGCTAATCTCAGTTTACCTGTATAACACACATCATTTCAAATACCAGTTTGCTGCATTCACATTTCACATGTAAAGCTGTACTCTTAAAACAGTGATGGAGAACCCGACTATTTTGTGTTGGTCAGAGGATGGCGTTCTGGCAGGCACAACTTGTTCAGCATCCAGGGGTAGGAAAAGCTTCAACACCCCAAGTTATGCACAGCTAACAGTAGAATGTAACAGATGCTGTGGACCCTAGATGTGTCCAGTCCAAGCAACCACGCTTGGAAGCTCAGCCATATTCTAGAAATCTGTGAATACAGAACAGTGTCATGAGAATGTGGGGCATGGGATGATCAAACCCATGCTCTTTACACCAGTCCAAGGGCCATGTTTTCCCCATGAGCAACTTTTGAGGGGATGCATGCAAGTGGCTGATAGGTCCAGAGGTGAAAAGTGGGTGGACCAGCAGATGCAACATTTACCTTTGTACAGTAGGTTACATTCCACCTGAGCAAAAGTCAGAGGATTCTGGACACACATGTCTCTGTCCTCCAGCTATGCAAGCAAGAGGCATTATCTGTAATGGGCTGTTTGGAGCTGAAGAACCACCAGGGGAAGAAGATTCAGAGCCCAGGAAGTGGTAGTGGGACAATGATGAGTGGCCACAGGGAGAAGAGGGAGAAGATTGGGAAGAGGAGGTGTCAGCAGCTGAAGGGGAAACAGGGCTTAGTGAGCTGGGAGAGTCTGTGGCAGTGGGAAGTGCAGACTCAGAGGCAGAAGCCAAAGGGGGAAAGTGGGAGGAGGGAGACTAAGAGGCAGAGATGCAACAAGCTCTTCCCCAATCTCCTAGTACCAGAAGTGGGCTGGAATGGGCAGAGCAGTGGCAGGCTGCACGTAGTCACACTCCAATTCCTTGGGGAAAGTCCTGGAGAGGAAGGAACTTAGATGGCTGTGGGGAGGTGGGGACTTTTAGTCTCTGCAACTGATTCCTGGGGCAAGACTTACCAAGGATGAGCTGTTGTTCTAATTAGATCCGACACTGAGGCAAGGCTGTGTAGATTGTGTTCTTGCTAATAAAGAGTTAAATCCAATTTTGAATGGTACACTTTACTGCCGTTTTTTGACATTATCACAATGCGAGGACACATTTCCACCCAGCACAAGCACTTGAGGAGGCTGCAGAGCAGTTCCATTGAGGCACACAGCTTGGAAAGAGTCATGAAGGCCAGACAGAGATAACTGGAGGGCTGCCTTTTGTCCCTCCCTGAAATTTTCCACGATTTACATCATCGCCATTGCGGGTGAGTAGGTGTCTCTTTGTGTGCCTTCAAACTCTGTGGTTATATGATTCTACCGGTAATTATTGCTACTCCTGTGGTGATATCCTTGCCCATTCACCACCAGAACACACTTGCAGATGCAAAGAAATGTCTGAGAGGGACTAGAGGATTTTCAAGAGGTGTGCTGAGCAGAGATGTACAGCCCAGGCCAGCTGGTCTCATCCAGGATGCCAGTACACCTACAGCATTCTAACCCCTGCTTGCCTGCTGGAGTAGCTACAGGAGGGGATGACAGGATGGTGTTGCCAGTTCTCATAGGCTTTTAAGTGACACCGACTCAGTACCACTCTCCGTGCAAAAGCTCAGCAGAAGGGGAATCTCAAAGATTCAACTTTGACTCAGATCAGGTCGGGAACATATAATGAATGGTTAGTGACCCACTTTCCTACTCTTTAGAGGTTGCTGCCCTAACTCTCAACGATCTACTACTTGTTCTCTTAAGGGATGTAAAAATATATATACTGAGCTGGAATAAGGGCAAGACTGTGGTGAATGTCAAAAGGGGAAAAAACATCTATATTACCCTGTATAAAATTCTGGTATAATAGTAATTCTTTCTCCCCTCTTTCAAATGGAAGCAGTAGGGGGAAAATACCCACGACTGCAAAACGAAACCAGCACGGGGCACTGACTGTTCAAATGTCAGATGGAGAGGGGTTTTTTTTTAAAAAAAAAAATCCCACTAGGTATTGCTCCAAATTCTCTTTCTTTGTGCTTTGAAAGTTATTTCAAGTGGAATGGCGGCCTTTCAGCCCTGAGAATTGTAGTTCCATCGCACAAAAAGTGACCCAGTTTCAGCAGGGCGCTCCATGTCATAGAGCTGGGAGTAAGTGTAACAAAAAAAAAAAAAATGGGTCTCCAGGCAGAGACGCAGCACACTGGAGTGGAACGTGCCAAGATCTGATGGAATGAGGCAGGTCTCAACTTTTCTTTTCTTTTTACAAGGCATTCAGAAAAACATCTAGAGTCCACCGACCTTTTGAAAATCTTCTCATTAAAGATAACAGCCTGCTGGAGGACTGGAAATGTGGTGAAATATTAGTGGTCAGTATCAGCTTGGATCAGTTCAAGTTCTTAGCAACACACATCCAGTTAGGAAGACAAAGTATGAGTTGTTTTTTCTGAGCATGGTCACGTTTTTCCACTGTTTTAAAAGCAAGTCTTTTGTGAATGATTAATATTATGCATTTTTATAAACCTCTTTCTTGATAAATATTGTATGAGCCATTCCAGAAGGACATAGCCCAGTGGCAGGCTATTTATGTTGCCTCTTAAAGATTCCAGGTTCAATTCCCAGTATGTCTACATAGGGCTGGGGACAGGGCCTGTCTAAAACCCTGAAGAACTGTTGCTGTGTGTGTAGACTAGGGGTAATCAATGTGGAACGTACCCTCCAAGTGTCCCTATTTTCCAGAGACAGTCCTGGAATTACAAAAGCCCTATGCGGCCTAGGACACACGTACCTACAGGACCCCCTGTCCTGGTATGCCCTGTGGAGGACCTTAAGCTCCACAAATAACAACACTTTGGAGGTCCCAAGTCACAAGGTGGTTAGATTGGTCTCAGCTAGGGCCAGGGCCTTTTCAGTATTCGCCCTGACTTGGTGGAACGCTCTGTCACAAGAGACTAGGGCCCTGCGGGACTTGACATCTTTCTGCAGGGCCTGCAAGACAGAGCTGTTCAACCTGGCCTTTGGTTTGGACTCAGTCTGATCCTTATGTTTTCCCTCCCCTTACAGTTTTGATCCATGGGCTACTATTAAAATGAGGTTGCATTTTAAATTGCATTTTAACCTGTATTTTAAATTGCCCCCCCATTATGTTTTTATTGTAATTTTACTGGTGTTAGCTGCCCTGAGCCTGGCTCTGGCTGGGTAGGGCGGGGTATAAATAAAAGTTATTATTATTAAAAGCCACCACAGCTTCCAATTCAATCCCAGGATGTCCCTATTTCCCCCACTAGTGCCACCACCACTAAGGAGGAGGAGGAGCCAGCACTTGTCCCGAGCAGCAGTGGTGGCTGCGAGGAAGCATGCTGTTGCCTCTCCATAGCCACCACCAGCCTCCTTTCTTGGGCAGCTCAAAGTGGGTGCTGGAGAGCAGGTAAGGAAGAAGAGAGGCTGCTGCCACCAACCACCAACCCCATGTGACGGAACAGCTCTGAGGACTAGGGCCACCCTAGACGGGAAGAATGGAGGAGTGGAGTGGAGTTCAAGCAGTCTTGATTTTTTTAAAAATGCTTTGCTCATCAGCATCCAAACTTGTGTGGGATGTAAACACAGGAGCAGTCAATGACAACATTCCTAGTGTGTACATGTTAGAACATGGGGAGGGATGTCTGTCCAGCAAGCAGGTAAACTTCCTGGGGACGGACTTCCTCCGCATGTGACCAGAGGTGGGTGTGGCCTCACATGTGCAGGTAATGACAAAAGCACAGGGCAGGCAGCCATCTCTCTCTCTCTCTCTCTGCCATTTTCTTTCGATGAGGAAACATCTAAAGATGCTCTCTTGGCTCTCAGCCAAGAGAGGAGATAAGGTCTATCTTGCAACAAGATAGATTCTAAATATATGTAACCTTTTTAAGCCTGCCTACCTTCTGGGATGATGTTGTGAACAGAACGTGAGTAAACTCTTTTATACTTTTATAAAGACTGTGTTGTGTCTTGTATTTTAAGAGGGAACAAAGGGGAAATTACCAGAGTAATTATTATAGAGGTTCTAGCGAACCTGTGCACACGTTGCCGTTGCGAACTTAAAGGGGAATGTCTATAAACTCTGCTGATATTTTGGGAACTTGTTAGCACAAGTTGGATAAGGATATAATTAGTCAATATATCCTCTCCTGCACCCCAGAACATTCCCACAACTTGCCCCTTTCTAAAATTTATTTATCGGTGTGTCTTCTTTTTGTAAATCTAACAAAACAGAAAATAAAATTGTAATTAAAGAGGTTTCTCAAAACGGTGGAGGGTGTTGTGTGCTATGCCCTGTTGATGCAAATGTTCGGGGGAGGGGACACAAAAATGGGGGGTTGAGAAGGGTCAGTTGCGGGAGGAGTGCGAAATGTTCCATTTTTTATCTGAGGAATATTGGAGGGTATGGTGGTGCCCTCTGGGTGTTGTTGGTTAAGTCTCCCATCAATCCCAACCAGCATGGCCAATGGTGAGTGGTGAGGGGACATCTTTTCCAACAGCTGACAAGTTGGCTACCCCTGGGGTAGACAGTACTGTGCTAGAAGAACCAATGGTCCAGCTCAGTAGAACACAATTATTCCTGTACATTATGTTGAATGGTTATGATGGTGCAGTCATATGTTTGTTCATTTATGTATTTATTTAAAGCAATTATATCCCACTCTTTTGCTGGAAAAGCTCTGAGAGCAGCTTAAATACCAATAAAAAATAACACTGTCCCGGCCCTTAGACTTGAAACCTAATCAGAAAAAGAAAAGGCAGTGAGGAGGGAAGAATAAAACAAGCAAACTCTGAATTATTGCTGTTATGAGGGGTTTTTTATATATAATAATACCTACTTGGATGTAAATAGGCTACACCTGGTTCAGAAAAGCCATTAGACCCTTGAGAAATAATCTGGCAACTTGACCTTCCTGAAAGTTGCTGTAAATCAGTCAGAGGTTGTTAACCATAGGGTTTGGTCCATTAACTTTCTGTGGCCTACTTAGAACTTGTTGGCTTCTTGTCACTTCTGCCACCCCAGAGTCCCTATGAGTCACTCCTGGCACACATGAGGGCACCATCACCTTCGTGTTCTTCCTCAGAGAGCCACTGTTTCACTGTGTGAAGCAGGAGGAGGGGCCCAATCCAGCAGGTAAGAGCAGCAGTGAGTGGCGGTACCAGTTCCACGCTAACCAAGGTGAGGCCTGCAAATTTTGCTAATATTAAAATATAGAAGAATTTAAGTGTCTCAAAAGAGGAAGGGGGAGAAAACCCAAACAGCCTATTTTACATGAAGCACAGCTAATCTAGAAATCTGAGGGCTGGATTCAGCACTACCCTAGTACAATCTCAACATAGCTCAGGTTTTCCATGAGCTAATGCTTAACACAGAGACCAATGAAATTTCCCTACACTTACACAGATTCAAAACAACGGAGAGCTGCTAGTTAATGGCTCATTAGAACAGGTTCTGTGCATTTTATGTTCCCTTTAATGATTTGGTGCTGGTAAAATGTATTAGATTGACAGCTCTGGAAACATGGAATCGCCTGCTTACTTTCAGGTGAGACACAGTCTGGTCACCCAGGGATGTAGAGCCAGTGGGGTGGGCTGGGCTCCACCACCCCAGCTGGAGCACAGATTTGTCTCACCTAAAGTCCACCACCCCCCACACAAAAAATCCCAGGCCTTGTTATTAATTTATGACATTTCCAATTAAAGAATTCCATTCAACGTTTTCCTTTTCGAGCAAGAAAAAAAAGTTTTAAAAATTCATTGTAGGTTGTCGGCTGCAGCTGCTTCTCCCCACCAAAAACTCTACATTTCTGACATGCCCAGTTTAGGGGTAGAGAGATCAGTCTATTCTATGTTAGCATTACATGTCCACAATAATAGGCCTGTCTCAAATGCTGGTCCTACTTAGAGTAGACCTGTTACAACTAGTGGATCTAATGTCATTTCTCTCAGTTTTTCAGTTTTTCCTAGTCTCAAGTTTCATTCTCAACATTTCTTCATTGATTTTTTTAAGTCCTCACAAAATATTTTGCAAGCAATTTCCCATAATATATTTTTGCACACTATTTTCATTAATATACACATCTTGATCCATAACCCCCTAATATATTCATTTTTTTGTTCTATTGCTTGGCTGGAGAAGTGCATTGCAAAATTCAGAGTACAAATTTCGAAGAATGGCTGCTTTTCTGTTTACTTATTGTTTCTTCTCCATTACTGCCTACAATGAACATGACCTTGTAAATAAGAAACCATATTTAAAACCCACATTAAATGACTGCAGGCCATGGGTATGTTTATTGCTTTCTACAAAAAAAATTATTTAAGCACACATTTAAATTGGCGCACATTTACACAACCAGACAACCTTTACTATCCTGTTGTCTACACTTTTTGACTGTGCATTCCTAGCAAGTTTAGCTGCTATAAACTCAGCTCATTGATCTGTGATGTCATAATAATCACTGATGGTAATTCATAGGCATACTTATTAATTGCTCAGTGTTTTCTATTGAGTTAATTACGCATATGACCTACCTACAACCAAAGAATATTATGACCACACAGATCAACAAGCTTATCCACATTGAACTTCCTAGGAATGCGTAGTTCAAGACAATAAGAAGGATTGTTAGATGCCCATATGACCCTCACATATGAACGTTTGATCCTTGCACCAAGTTCAGTACCCTCCCAACGCAAGCCATCCGATCAGGTAGGAGTTATTAATTTTTGCTTAGTGCTCTTGTTATCTGGTTGGTGGCCTAGCATCGACCTTAATAGAGGGAGGCCCAGAACTGCTGTGCCTCATTCTTAACAGGATTACTGGAGCTGCCTGTACTTGAAGCTTAAATGGGACTGAAGGCAATGCTAGGTCTGATGCTGGCCAATGATGCATTTTCATCAGTTCATAACAAAATTGAATCATTTGGACAGCTTGTAGAAATGCATTTAATGCCGTTTGGAAAAGGAATATACTTGGTTTTGGCAGCTGAATTATATGCATACTCAGGATTGAAGTTAATATGGCAGCAATTTGATGTGTCATGAGATTCCTAAATCCACAGCCTTTCTCCTCTTCGCTTTGGCTCCCCCTCATCAGCTCTCCTTCCCTCCTATGTCATTTTGCTCCTTAATCCCTCTTTGCTCCGCAAAATAGTTGCAAGCTGTGTCTTTTTTAACATTTACACTAGAAAAGAGGATGCTTGGTAAATTCAGGAATATGCTGCACACTGCTAATTTAAGAATACATTCTGCTTATACTCCATAGAACCGAAAAAACCACCCTGTAACACGAGTCTGATTTGACATGATTAGGAGCATTGTAAAAGGGAGCAATACAAGGAAAGCTGATTTTAGCATGTTGAAAGAAGAACATGTCTCTGCGCCCAGGCTTTGAAAAGTGAATTTTACCAGGGAGATGGTAATTCATCCAAATTATTCCCTAACCCTGCACTGTAATATGTCGTAGCGATGATTGGAGGTTGCTACTTGGTGTGAGAGTTTCTATGCCAGTATCAATTCAGTTGCCAGAAAGACATCAATCCAAGGCAGAAGAACCATGCAATGGGGGAAGCATGAATTAAGCAACCTGCAAAGCACAATCTGAAGAGGACTTTCATATGATGGCAGCCTTGTAGCTTCTCTTGTGTCCAAAGTTTGACTGTGCTTCAAGCAGCTAATGAATTGACTAAGTGTATTGCGGATAGTGGCAATTAAGAAAAAGCAAATCTATAATATATCAGTACTGCATCCCTGCATTGGAAAGGACCACATTTATATTATTATAGGATTGTGCTACCAGTGCCAGTCCTACCATTAGGCAGACTGACAGCACTGCCTCAAGCAGCAGCAGCTCCCCGGATGCTTTCACCAAATGCCCTGGATTCCCCCTTCTGTTGGAGGACAATGCTGTGCATGCTATGTAGTGTGTCCTGCATTGCCATAACTAGTTTGCTGCCCTCAGGTGCACTTGAGGATACTCCTCTGTTCCCAGTACTGAAATAAAATAGAAGTACCAGTCCAGTCAGCTTCTATGCATGGGAAAGCGAGGATGTTGTCTTGTCTTTTGCATCAGGCAGCAACATTACTCTAAGAACGTTTTTGTGGAATAGAAACAAATTGAGGGATTGGTATGAAAATCAAATTTCATACAGTTGACTGTTGACTGTTCAGCACACTGGCAGCATGTTCCTCGCTGGCGCCTGGGTTGCACCATGAAGTTGGGGTGCTATAGGGGTGGAACACACCTACTGGGGCTAAGTGGGGGGTACACTGCACTGCCAGCCCAACCATGCAGTAGGGAGCCCAGCTGGCCAACAGCTTTGAGGGGTGCATTCACAGTGCCCTGTGAGCCCAGTGCTGCTTTGAGAGACTCGCAAAAGTGATGTGGTGCTGGCAGGGCATCTTGAGGAATGTGCCACCCCAAAAAACCTGCACCCGAGGCAATGGCCCCCCAGCCCTGCCCACGTTATGCCTCTGGTTAAGCATACTTCAAATGTAGTTGTTATAGGAATATAGGAAGCTGCCTATATTGAGCCAGGCCATTGGTCCATCTTGCTCAACATTGTATCTTGCTCAACATTTGCATGCAAGGCAGATGCTCTACTTCTGAGCTACGGCTCCTTCCCTGTCACAGTCAGTAGAGGGCATCTCTCTCCAGTAGTGCTGCAGCCGGCTCAGACAAAATCACTCCTATCAATTTGCTTGTGCAGCCAGAGATACACCATTGCCTTATGAATGCTCAGAGAAGTGATCCACTGGCCAGGTGAAAGAGTGCTCTTCTGAGCCTACAAATACTTTCCTTTCCAAAACTCGGAGATAGAGCACCTGCCTTGCATACAGAAGGTCCTCGTTCAATCTCCTGCATCTCCTGGAACAGCTGGGAAAGATGCCATTCTAAAATCCTGTTGAGGTTGGACTATACTGAGCTGCATGGACCAGTGATCCTATTCTGTCTAAGGTGGCTTCCTATGTTACCTATTCTGCACATGCATGGATCTCTCATGGAGAGAATATGAATGAGTAGATTATCATCCTGACCTCAGCAACATCCCTGACAGCATCCCTATTCCTTCTATAAATCAAAGTGAAGCTTTAACACAACAGCCATATCTATCATGCTCTTTCTTTTTCTAGCCAAAGAATAAATGCTAATGCATCGTCTGTAGTAAAATAAAGAGCTACTTATAATGAGTTTTATGGTGCAGAGTAAAGATGTTAGAACTGCTTTATTGCAATGCTGCACTTCCTAATGTTTACACTGTTAATTACATAATGCCTTTAAAAGCAATATGATATTAGAATGCTACCCCAATTGATAGATTCCCCCACCATGTGCCGTTAACTACCATGTTTTTATTTGCTTTCATAGCAGCAACATGTATATCAGAGTAATACAGTGGGATGGCATCAAGTAATGCCTGTCTGATTCATTTCCCCATGGCATTATAAAATGACTGATCTCATGCTAGAAGCCATTAAATACTCTCATCCCATCACAGACCACAAACCCCAGATTTCATTTTGCAGATACTCTCTGGTTGTTACTTAAGAAAAATTGGGTTTTGTGTTGTTTCACGTCACATCAAACAATGCCTAATAATCACTTCAAGGGCACTTCATTTCATTTGTATTGGTTATCTTGGGAGACAGTAATTAAGGATTTTCCAGAGCTGTGGACATATGTCACACATCTACACATTAAATTTGGAAAATGACATTGTTTCTTTTTCAATCATGAAAAAATGCCAAAACTTCAGTTTTCAGAGAGGGTGCCTTTTCTGTGCCCCTTTCAACATGTTTGTTAATTTGCCTATTTATCTGATGTCAGATTCTGCTTGCTCCAAAGGATTCTGGAAGTAGAGAAAGTGTCAGGATGAGACAAGGCATTCGATACTAAGTGCACAAACTACCAAGTAATACAATCTTGAACAAATAATTGGTAGTGAAATCAGCCAACCAGGAGCAAAGTGACTTTTGAAGTTGTTGGCTGCATTTGGGTGCGAGGATGAGAAACAGGAGTGTTTTTCTCCGTCGCATGATTTGAACTGCAGCAAGGCCATAGCAATTGTGGCTGCTCTCTTAGAAATTAGCAAGTTTATTTTCTTTGCTTGTCTTGTTATAGTCTGTTGTGTTAATTAACAGAAGATTAATATCTTACTGTGTAAATTTAGCTATTACTCATTTACTTACTCACTTGCAAGAGGAACTCAAACTTTTCCCAATTAACTGCTTCTTTCAAGTACTTAATGACAGTAAGGAGGGGGGAAATCTGTTTGGGATCAGGCCACTCAGAATTTGCCACTTGGGGTGCTCAGAAAATCTTGCTGCCGTGTTTCCCTTGCTCTAACATCTTCAGCTTTAGTCTTCCTGTAGCACTAAATTTCAAATATATGACCAAAGGTGAGGGATCTATTTCCCCTCACTAAAAGAGTCAGTCTCATAGTGACAGCTTTCACTTTGGGATTTGCCTTCCAGCAACCACTTCCACTCAGCCTTCAAGAAAAAAGGCAAAAGAAAAGACATTTAGAAACATCCTGCACTAGATTGGTGAGCAAACACCATTCAGCTTCAAGCCTCAGAGGGTATTAGTCTAAAGTGTGAATTTAATATCCTTTATTAAATAAAACACCTTTCTCAGTTCACACAATGCCGGGCCTCAATCATGGCTTGTCATAATTTCTCATTTTTTCAATAACTTTGCCTTTAGCCGAGAGATTGGGAATCTGGCGCCTCAGATGTTCTTGGATTCCAACTCCCTTCAATCTCAGCCAGAAGGGCCAACAGTTGTAGTCGAAAACATCTGGAAGGAACTAGGTTGGAAGAGGCTGCCAGAGCCATAACCTCTTCACCTCCAAAAGTGTGATCAGCTGGAGAATGGCTGAAGATTTCAGTGCTTCCACAGGCTCATATGGAAGTAGATGGTGTAAAAATACACCTTTCTAATTAGCAAAACGCTAATGTTGATTTCAGAAAACATATAGTATAGTTGATTTCAGAAAACATATAGCCTTGGTGCTGTGGCTGTCGCTCATTTCAAAACAGCCACAGCCTTTGTTGTACATTGCAAGCTGACAAAGGTTCCTACTGGCTGGTTGCACTGTGATGACAGTAACGTGGCCTCTTTGTTTATTTTAACTTATTTAAGTCATTCATCATTAAGGAACATCTCCACTGGAACCAATAAGCATTCCTCTTGATGAAAGACCACAGTGTTTTGGCCACAGTTAATTGTGGCAAAGATGAGCTTAGGACTTCCAACATATTTATAGCACTCACAGCTGAAATGATGCTTCTGTGTGCTGGTTGAACAGACAGGGCTAGATTGTTAGTGAATCAAAGAACTTTTTTATTTAAAAAAAACACCCTAAAAAGATATGTTGAGATATGAAACTGGAATACTGGCTGGCTGGCTCCATATCTTATTGGCAATCCCAGACCTAAAGTCTCCTGCACAAATTGGCTCTGAGGACGTTTCAGTGACACATTTCATTGCTGTCTTAAAGCCTGGCAAGAATTTAGAGGAAATGAAAGGGAAATGGAACAATGCCAAGAGTAGACCTCCATTATTCTTGATTTCTTCCATTGTTGCTTCTGCTTCCCCAGCAGTGAACACAGGTGGAGATGTCATGAATACACAGTCTAAATAGTGCCCCTGTTTGGCTGCAAAGTGTGCAACTAGAGTTCTGTGCACATGGAAAAAACATGGTCTAGAATTGGAAGCAGCAGCCAGCAGTTGTGGACATTTGCATCCATTAACTTTATTGAGGCTCTTTGAGAGGGAAGGGCTGTGGCTCAGTGGTAAAGCACATGCTTTGCATGTGAGGGGTCCCAGTTTTGATCCCTGGCATCTCCAGATTGGACTGGGAGAGACCCTTGCCAGCTACTTCCAGTCGGTCTAGGCAGTGCCGAGCAAGATGGATCACTAGCCTGACTCAGTATACGCTCCTCTGATGATAATATGGGAAATAACACAGAAAAGCTGTGGCAGCCACAGGTAAGGGATGTGTGTCTTTACAGCATATTTGTCAGGAATTGGCTGGGCTCTGATGAGTGTGTGGTGGAAGCAGTCAGGTTGGAGGCCATCCTGGAGAGGGGGCCATCAATTTATGGGATTTTGTGCCACCAGCGAAGCAGGAGCCAGGGCGGGAGGAAGGGGAAGAGTCCAAGCAGTCAGAGGAGGGGGAAGGGTGCAGGATGGGTCAGAAGTAAACGAGGAAGTGCTCAGGCAAGGGTCCGGTCGATCAAATCCCTGCCCTCTCCTAGAGCCAAGAGGGGGTTGAAGAGGCAAGTGCAGCAGCAACTTCTGGGTACGAGGTTATTGGTTGTTTGCATGAACTCTGTCCATCAATGGCACATAACTCCAGGGGTGGGAGTAGTCCCACTGTTACTTCAATGGTTCCAGTTACAGATAGGTAGCCGTGTTGGTCTGCCATAGTCAAAATAAAAAAAATCCTTCCAGTAGCACCTTAAGTTGGTCTTTAAGGTGCTACTGGAAGGATTTTTTTTATTGTTACTTCAATGGTTCAGCTGGGGCACAAGCCTTGGAAAGTTAATGCCAGCTATGTAATTTCTAGAAGCATGTGTGTCTGTATTTGGTGCACAGCAGGAACTGCTGTAAATGTGTGCTTTTGTCAATAAATAATTAAACTACTGGCTGTTTGTCCTCCTTGGCTGGGTGTGCTCAGGATAATATATTGCAACAGCCATTGCAGTGAGAATGTTAGGAAGTTAGGCTTAGAGCTCAGTTCAGATTGTTGCCCATCTAGAAACTTCCCTGGGGCCTGGAGCAATGCCACAAGCCTTGCTAGTGGAGTGGGATTTCAAAAGCATAGTTTTCTTCCCTCCCAACATCAGTGAATCCATCACTTCAGATGCACGGTTGTTTATGCATCTACCTCAGGCTCTTCCACTGTGATCCTGTCTCCAACTCCATACATTTGTTCCATCCAGCCTAGGCCTGTGATACACAAGGAAAATTCCTGATGTGTTCTGGTTTTCAGGTGTAAAAATGGCATCAGGATGTATGGCAACATGATGGGAAAACCAGCAGAAACAGCTCCAAAAGCTTGAAATCATTATTCTTGGGGGAGGTTTCCCCCCAACAACTTTGTGGGTATCAGGAATATGGCAACCCTAATCCAGCCTATTTTACCGTGCTGTTGCGGATGAGGAAAACAGATCGCTTTTATGCCTTTTCTACATTGAAGGATGGGAGATAATGGAGCAGTAACATAACAAACGTGCAAAGTAAGATTGTCTTTTGTTTTATATGTGCAAGGAGTTGCAATATTTAGGGATGAGTATCCTCGGTGCAGATCGCTTCTCTATTTGCCCCTCAGGACTCTCTCCTGGCTCCCTCCTCAAGTGCTTTTGCTATCCTGGAATGTTTCCTTGAACTATGATAATACTTCTTCCTTTTCTAAATGTGGGGTGAAGGAGAGAAGTATGTGTGGGAGTGTAAATGCAGTAACATGTGATTTTTGCATGGCAGAGTCTATTGTACAAAGCTCAGATTCACATTTATTATTCCACACACTTTTTGCCACCACCAGCGTGTGACCATGGAAGGTTGTCCATGAGGGAATGCAACCTTGGGTTTGAGGGAGGCTCTGCCAGTGTTGAAATGTGCTGTGTGCCATGAATAGCATTCAGGCCTATGGAGATAAACCTGGTGCTCTGATCACTACCAGATATCAGATCTGATGATGTAGTCTTCTTTTATTTACCTGTAAACCAACTGATGTCAAGAGTGATATATCTATTGTTAGCCATACTAAAGCCCTGGCTTTAATTAAGAAAGCCCTAGGCTGGATCTAGACACTTTTTTTATGTTTCAGGAAAACACGTTGTAAACCTCATAATGGGAAAACACATTGACGAAAGACGGGACTCTACAGCGCCATCTGGTGTCACAGTGTTATAACACATTCAAAACGCTTGTTCTTTACTAATGTAGCTCAGCGCCAGTTATGACAACAGTGGATCTTGGTTGTGCAATTATATTGCATACCTTAAGACTGAGCTGCCTCCTCACTGGCTGTTAAAAGTACAATTCCAACACAAACAGAACTGCTCTCTCTCTTTATCTCACCACTTAACATGAGTTAATTCAAAACAATATTACTTAATGTGTCTAGCTACCCAGAGACGATACAAAACGATGACAGATTTATTTGGCAATCTTTTTTTTAAAAAAATCACTCTACTTAATGAATACCCCCCACCTCTGCATCCTTTTGATTTCCTCATGATATTCAGTAAACAGAGAGGAATGCAACTCAACTTTCCATGTGAGGGAGTACAGCGCTCCGTGAAAACGCCGACTTTGTAAGTTGAGGTTAGAAGACTGGAGAGTTAAACTAGCTCATCACAAATGCATTTCACTGCGTTCCAGGGAATATTTCTTGAAATGCCAAAGCAGGTGTCTTAAAACGTGTCATACCTTTTCGCAGTAACCCTTGGCCATAAAACTACTGCTGTGCATGTTAAAATGTAATAGCTGGAGTATATCATATTAACACACCAAGAGCTATGTTAAAGTAACATTATGGGCATGACCTACAGCCCACCGTAAGCTGGGGAATTTGCAGTTAGTGCTTCCACCCTAACCATAACTTTCCCTACAGCATTCATTGGCAGAAGTGTGAATTCATTGAGTAAGCCTGGTGCCGTAATAGAAAGGGTGATCCCTGAGGGTGAGTGAATCCTTTACAGTCTAGTAAACAATATGAACGGGTACACATGGAAAGAATATATAAGATCTCACGAGGCAGGAGGTGATGTGCATGACAATATTACTCTACTGTGTGGGGACTCCTTTAAATGCATTAAGATAATAATCATAAATCTGCAGCCCAGTGTCAAAATACACATGAGGCTGGTGGGGATGGGGGACGGGCAGAGAGGAGGATATATGCTATGTGTGTTTTCTGATCTGGGCATCTAGTGACTAGTAATGGAGAAATCAGAGCAAGAGAAGGAATGCATAGTTGCAGTCAGATACAGAAAAACAATAATATCGAATTTATAAAAGAATGTATGGGTTAGGGTACTTTTGTATATATTCATATAATGGTTCCCCCCACACACACACTTTACACACTTGTGTGTTTTGTTCTTGTGTTCTTTTTTCTTTTTGTAGCACTTTATTGCTTTATATTTTAAAATATTTCAATTAAAAGATCAATTAAAAACAAAAATAAAACATCCATATTAAGTCAGGGGGTGATTCCACACATCACATGGAGACCTGTAGCTAAGTAAAGGTAAAAGGTAAAGGACCCCTGGATGGTTAAGTCCAGTCAAAGGTGACTATGGGGTTGCGGCGCTCATCTTGCTTCAGGCCAAAGGAGCAGATGTTTGTCCACAGACAGCTTTCCAGGTCATGTGGCCAGAATGTCTAAACTGCTTCTGGAGCCACAGAACACTGTGATGGAAACCAGAGCGCACAGAAATATTTTTTCCCTTCCCGCCACAGCAGTACCTATTTATCTACTTGTACTGGCATGCTTTCAAATTGCTAGGTTGGCAGGATCTGGGACAGAGCAATGGGAGCTCATCCCATTATGGGGATTCAAATTGCCAACCTTCTGATCAGCAAGCCCAAGATGCTCAGTGGTTTAGACCACAGCGCCACCCATGTCCCTGCAGCTAAGTACAGATTTGCCAGAGGGAATCCTGAGTGATAATGCTTGTGGAACAGAGTACCTTAGAGCTGGGATGGGGAATCTCATGCCCAGGGGGTGGCTATGTCTCTCCAGTCCTCTCTATGTGACCCTTGGGATTCTGCAAGGTCATGACCCCTCCATAGGACATGGACTGCAAAGCCTGCTCAAACCCTTTTGCCTAGTTTGAAAGTAGTTTTAAGCTTTGATCATGCCTGTTACTCATTTGGAAGGAAGATGGAGCGTTGAAATAGGGCAACTGCCCATGTGCCCCCCCCACTGTACCCTAGGCATATGCCTAGTAAGTCTAATGATAGCACCAGCCCTGACTGTACATCAAAATGGAGGACAAACAAGCTGCCCTAGGTCTTAGAAACCAGACCTGAATAATGAGATAGTGACCTTCAAAAAGTTACATCATAAAGGGACAAAAAGTCAAGTGCTAATTTGACTTCCGGTCGGCGCCAGCGTTAATGGCGGTCCTCTTTCCGAGCTCCGGAGGAGGACTGCTCTGCGAGTTCGGGTCTGACCCGCTACGGCAAGCGGGGGACCCCTAAAATCACAGGCGCGGAAGCCTGTGAACAAGGAGACTCGGTGGGCACCAGAAGCGCCCCCCCTTACTGCAGAAAGAGCCTTTTTAAAGGCTCTGGAACGGCATCGGGAGAGCGCGGTGCTGAGAGTCGCTACCCAGCCCGCAGAGTGAAGCCGCGTCGCCATTGACGGAGAGCGTCAATTCCTTCCTGTAAATCTGGAACTGAAAACCTGTGAGTAAGATTGAACGTTAATTTGGACTTTTTAAAAGAAAATTCGGCTCAAAACGGGGAAGGTAAAAATTAAGGAAGTCTGCCTTCCCCCGACTGCATGACAGCTAAAGCAACGGAACTTAAAGCTGCATTCGTATGAGACTTTTTCTGACTATTTAAACCTGACATTGGATTTAGATCTCCCCTCTAGCAAGCAGGGCAGAGGGGAGGAAAAAGGGACATTAAGAACTGCACGATTTAGCTAAAAGGGAAAAAAGCCTTCTGCTGCCTGCTCCCTGAAACGATCTGCCGAACAAGACATTAGGGCACTGAACTGTCTTTAAACTTCTGGGAAAGTTACATGGTTGAAGTTTCGCTTGATACAAAGTTTTTTGACCTTGTTGTTACAGTATATTGGAGCATGTGGAAATAGTATCTATCGGAAAAAGTGCTGTAACATATATTTACAAGCCTCCTGATATACTTGTCTTTAACTTTTCTGTCTCCGTACTCGGACATCTTGGTTTGCTCCCCCTAGAGGGCTAAAGTAACGGCTGTAACAGTCTAGGACAGTGGAGTTTTCCATCAGAGGACTATTCCTGTGGGAACGACCTTGGGATATGAGTGGCCCAGCAGAAGAGATAACCACAAGAGCCAAAGCTAAGCAACAACAACACCAGCAACAGCAACAAAAGAAAAGAGGTTCAATTACAGGCGTAACTCCTATAGGAACAACAGGACAAGAAAAAGTGACAGCTGCCTCCATGGAGTCAGTAACACAAGTGTTACTCAAGATAAATCAATCTTTGGAGACCTTGACAAAGCAGAGTACAGAAAATACACAGAAATTAACAGAATTAACAGCAAGATTGGACTTGAATACAGAATCTATAAACAGGCTGGTTCAAGAAAATTCTGCAACACGTAAAATTGCAGAGGAAGTTAGAACTATTGCCGGAGAGACTCAAGAGAACTTAGAACCGATTGCTAAAAAGGTTCATGAACATGATGTAACTCTGGCTTTGTGGGAATTACAGAGAAAGGAAAGAAATCTGAAATTGAGACTGATTCCCGAGAGCGAAGGAGAAAATCTTGCGGAGTTTTTAACACAGGAGTTTGCTGATTTCTGGGAAGACTTAGAGGAGGAAGGATTTAAGATAACAACAGCATTTAGACTGGGCAAAAGACTGAACAGAAAGACACCGAGGGACTGCTTGATTACCCTTAGATCTAAGGAAGAAAGAGACAAAATATTAAAATTACACTATCAAAAGGCCTTGCAAATTGAAAATTCATCTATACAGATTTTTAAAGACATTCCTAAACATATCTTGGACTTGAGAACCTTCTATAAGGATTTGGTTTACCTGCTGAAGAAGAACATCATTCCTTTCAGGTGGGAGTTCCCACAAGGACTGTCTTTTGACTACAAGGGAAAGAAGGTGAAAATAAAGACAATACAAGACAAAGAGAGATTCCTGGAAAGAAACCAAGAGGACCTACAAAAGGGTACTGTGGATCCAATTGCAGAACAAAGGAGAGCACTAGACATTCTGAACCTATCGTTTGGACTCAAACCACCACCATCAGAGGAAGAGCAACAACTTGGAGCGGTAGGAGGAGTAACGGAGAAACAATAAGATGGCCCTGCAATTTCTTAGTTGGAATTGCAATGGGCTGAACATGCCTTTGAAGAGACGCCAAGTGTTTCATATTTTGAAAAAAGAACAATTGGACTTGATATGCCTACAAGAAACACATGTAACCAGGGTACACAGGAAACTACTTATAAATAAAAGACTGGGACAAGAATTCATTTCATCGGATAAAGTTAAGAAAAGAGGAGTTGTGATTTATGTAAAAGAGAAATGGGTTCCAAAAATGATGTTTAAAGATGAACAAGGAAGATATCTGGCAGTGGAAATATAAGTACAAGGAGAAAAATTCTTAATAGTTGGAATTTATGCACCAAACGAAGGCAAGGCGGAATTCTTCAAGAAACTCCATGAAACTCTGATGGACTATTTGGATTACAATATGATAATTATGGGAGATATGAACGGTGTGGTTTCTACAAATATGGACAAGGCACAAAGACTGACAACTTCCAAGGAAGGGAGACTTCCGAAGACCTTCTTTGAAATGATGGAAAATATGGACCTAATTGACATATGGAGAACAAGGAACCCCCTTGAGAGAGAGGGAACCTTTTTCTCTCAAGCAATGATGACCTGGACCAGAATTGATCAAATTTGGATCACTAGTGGGATGGCTCCAAAGATTAAGAAGGTAGAAATCTGCCCAAAAACTTGCTCCGACCATAACGCCGTGAAGATGGAAATGAAACTTACAACAACTGGTCAATTTAGATGGAGGATGAATGACACCCTGTTTCGAGATAAAGAGATCCACATGAAGGCCCAAAAAACTTTAAAGGACTATTTTGAAATAAATCTAAAGGCCGATGTGGAAAAAAGAGTGATCTGGGACGCAAGTAAAGCTGTGATGCGAGGATTTTTGATTCAACAAAATTCAATAAAAAAGAAAGCAGAATGAGAAGAAGGAAAAGATTTTGGAAAAGATAAAAGAAGGAGAGAAAAAATTAAGATCAAAACCAAAGTCCCAGGAGATTTTGAGAGAGATTAAGTTATACCAAACACAATATATGGAATTGATGAATCAAGAGATTGAATGGAAGATAAAGCAAATGAAACAAAGGACATTCGAATCGGCAGATAAATGTGGTAAACTTCTGGCATGGCAATTGAAGAAAAGGCAGAAACTAAATACAGTTACAAGCCTAGAAGTGGATGGAAAGAAAATATCTAAACCCAATGAGATTAGAAACTGCTTTTTGAGTTATTTTAAAAAACTTTATTCTCAAGGACCACAAAATGAAGATGACATAGATAAATTCCTTAATAAATATGGATTACAAAAAATCTCTCATCAAAGCAAGGTGGATTTAAACCAGAGAATAACAGAACAAGAGATAGAGGGTGCTATTCAATATATGCAATTGGGCAAATCTCCAGGGCCAGATGGACTGACTTCCAGATACTATAAATCTTTGAAGGAGTGGTTGGTTCATCCATTAAAGGAAGTCTGTAACGAGATTTTAGAGGGGAAAAAGGCACCAGAATCGTGGAAAGAAGCGTATATTTCACTCATACCAAAGACAGAGACTGAAAAGAATCAACTTAAGAACTACCGCCCAATATCACTACTTAATGTGGATTACAAAATTTTTGCAGACATTTTGGCAAAAAGATTTAAAAGAGTGTTGATGGAGAAGATTCATAAGGACCAAGCAGGCTTTCTCCCAAAAAGGCACCTATCAGACAATGTAAGGAACATAATAGATATTCTGGAATTGCTAGAGGTGAAAATAAACACTAAAGCAGTGCTGATTTTTGTAGACGCGGAGAAAGCCTTTGACAACATTTCTTGGAGTTTTATGAAAAAGAATCTTCATGGGATGGGGGTAGGCCAAGGGTTTGAGAATGGTATGGGTGCGATATACTCTGAACAAAAAGCTAAGCTGATTGTAAATAATGTGATAACTGAGGAACTCAAGATAGAAAAAGGAACACGACAGGGGGTGCCCAATTTCCCCATTGCTTTTTATTTCTGTTCTGGAGGTGTTGCTGAATATGATTAGAAATGACCAGCAGGTTAAAGGTGTACAGGTCGGAGCTAAACATTATAAGTTAAGGGCATTTGCAGATGACTTAGTATTGACCCTACAAGAGCCAAACACTAGTACGAAAAGGGTGTTGGAGATAATTCAACAATTTGGCCAGGTAGCCGGATTCAAACTGAACAAACAAAAAACTAAAGTCTTAGAAAAAAACTTAACAGTCACGGAGAAGGAGAAATTTCAAGAAGAGACAGGTTTGACAGTGGTTAAGAAGGTGAAATACCTAGGGGTTTATTTGACATCTAAAAATTTGAACCTGTATAAGGACAACTATGAAAAATGTTGGTTAGAAATTAAAAAAGATCTAGAAATATGGTCAAATTTGAAATTGTCAATGTTAGGCCGAATTGCAGTTATCAAGATGAATGTATTGCCTAGAATGTTATTTTTGTTTCAAACCTTACAGATTCTTGACAAGATGGAATGTTTCAAGAGGTGGCAGAAAGACATTTCGAAATTTGTCTGGCAGGGCAAAAAGCCCAGAATTAAATTTAAGATTTTGACAGATGCTAAAGAAAGAGGGGGATTTGCCCTGCTGGACTTAAAATTGTATTATGAAGCAGCAGCGTTTTGCTGGCTGAAAGAGTGGATGCTCCTCGAGAACACAGACATTTTGGACTTGGAAGGATTTAATAATGCATTTGGTTGGCATGCATATCTATGGTATGATAAAATCAAGGTGCATAGGGCCTTTAAAAACCATATTGTCAGAAAAGCATTGTTTAATGTCTAGATAAGATATAAAGACTTGCTGGAAAATAAAACCCCTAGATGGTTGTCACCTTTGGAGGCTAAAGCGTTGAAAAAACTCAATATGGAAGCCGAATGGCCAAAGTATTGGGAAATTTTGGAACAAGATGGAGATAAATTGAAATTACAGAGTCATGAGAAATTGAAAACCAAAGTACGAGATTGGCTCCATTATTATCAAATAATGGAGGTCTAAAAACAAGATAAAAAAATTGGCTTCCAGGTGGAGAAATCAAAATTAGAGACTGAACTGTTAGAACCCAATATTAAGAACTTGTCAAGAATGTATAATTTGCTGCTGAAATGGAACACACAAGACGAAACAGTTAAATCGGCCATGATTAAGTGGGCACAGAACATTGGTCATAACATTATGTTTGCTGACTGGGAATGGTTGTGGAACACTGGTATTAAATTCACGGCATGTAATGCCTTAAAGGAAAATATTATGAAAATGATTTACAGGTGGTACATGACCCCAGTCAAGCTAGCAAAAATTTACCATTTGCCTGACAATAAGTGTTGGAAATGTAAAGAAACCGAAGGTACTTTCTATCACCTTTGGTGGACATGCCCGAAGATTAAGGCTTTCTGGGAAATGATATATAATGAAATGAAAAAGGTACTTAAATGTACTTTCCCTAAGAAACCAGAGGCCTTTCTCTTGGGCATTGTCGGCCAATTGGTGTCAAAAAAAGACAGAACTTTCTTTATGTATGCTACAACAGCAGCAAGAATACTTATCGCGAAGTATTGGAAGACACAAGATCTACCCACCTTGGAAGAATGGCAGATGAAAGTGATGGACTATATGACATTGGCTGAGATGACCGGCAGAATCCGTGATCAGGGAAAGGAGACGGCAGAAGAAGAATGGAAGAAATTTAAAATCTATCTTAAGGACTATTATAAACTTGTTGAATGTTAGAATGTCGAGGTTTTGAGAAAGAAAGGGTTACAGCGATACAAGGCTAGACTGAAGGAAAGATTAAAAGGACAGAGACTTGACAGAAACATTTAGAAGTTGCTAAGAAATTTTGGACATTGGGATGCAGAAAGGGGAGGTATGGGGGAGAATGAGAAACAAGGTTTATGAAAAGAAGGTTATGAAACTATACGTGTTTGTATGTCTTTTTATATGTTTGTATTGTTTTAAAAATCTTTTGTAAAATCAATAAAAAATATTATAAAAAAAAAGTCAAGTGCTAATTTGGGGGTCCGATAAAGGAAGAAGTCTTTTTGATGTCTGAGAAGAGGTACTTAACATATCCATCAAATAGCCTGAGGATTTACTGCAAGCAAAAGTTCTGTTTTGTATGGACTTAACATTTTATGGAATAACTTGACCATTCTCAATTTAAAAATTGAGCTCGGTTAAAATCATTAAGGCCATCTACCTGGAGTGTGCAGCTGGGAGTGATCCACGTTTCAGCAGTGTGTGAACTTTTATGGCCACATTATAACCCCCTTGAAAATACTGCAGGGGGTTTATAATGGAAAGAATGACAGACAGACCCTTAACTATTGTAATGCTAGTCGTGCGGCTGTTCCAGCACGGCACAATTATGACAGAGCTCTGGAGAATTGTGAATACTTTTCAAGGTACATAATATTATTCTGTGAGGAGGAGGAGGAGAAGAAAAAAGAAAACTTTTGCTCCCATCTCAGTCAGAAAAAAACAACATTTCTTTCTCCCAGCATGGAAAATGAGTATCCTGAAGTGGCGAAAAGGTCCAACCCTGGAAATATATATCTGTGGAGTTCTCCTAAGCTATAGATGTGGATAAATCGGTCTTCTTCTAAGTCCAGGCCAATTTCACATGTGTTCGTACATAACCCCATTACATCATATTACAACAGCAGCAACAACAACAAATCTGTACAAAATTCATACCCAAAATTTGTGTTTTCATAAATACTATGAGTGTGCAGCAGTATTCTTTGTGCACTAAATTACAAGGCTAATTGGGATTATTTGGGAAAGTTTCTCATATATCTGAGTTAGATTGAACTCAGTCTGAGTTAGATTGAACTAAGTGGCTCTGTAACCTTGGGTGTCGGTCCCCCGCCCCCCCCAAAAAATGCAGTGGTGCCTCGCAAGACGAAAAGAATTCATTCCGCGAGTCTTTTTGTCTTGCGATGTTTTTCGTCTTGCAAAGCACGGTCCGTCGCAACTGCGCCTCTTCAAGCGGCTTTTTAAAAAAAGCGCAAGACGTTTTCGTCTTGCGAAGCAAGCCCATAGGGAAATTCGTCTAGCGAAGCAACGCAAAAACGGAAAACCCTTTCGTCTAGCGAGTTTTTCGTCTTGTGAGGCATTCATCTTGCGGGGCACCACTGTGCTTACAAAAAAAAGAAAAAATGAAACCAAGCTGACTGGCCAAATGCCCAGATCATGAGAGGTAATGGAGTGGGGGGAACCTTTCCTTTTGATGGACATGTTTTAATCATAGTGAATTGTTTCCCTAGGGCACTCCAATCACAGTGATTTGGAGAAGGGACTAAAAACTGTGCTTGTTCTTTCACATAGATCTATGTCTTTCCTGACATCTCTCCACTGTATCTCCAAAAATCCATGGAGTTACAGAGTCCTTGCTGGTGGGGTGAAATTTCTTCTACCTCAATCTTCCCTAGGCTACTTCTCCTCTCAAGTGTCTTTCACCCAGAGAGAAAAAGTTGTACAGTGGTACCTCGGTTTTCGAACGTCTCGGTTGACGAACATTTCAGAACTCGAACAAAGTAAACCCAGAAGTATATGTTTCAGTTTTCAAACACTTTTCGGAAGTCGAACATGCCACGTGGCTTCTGTTTTGAGTGTCCCTATTGTATCGAGGCTTCTGTATTGAGTTTTTGGTTTTTGAACGTTTCAGAACTCGAACGGTCTTCCGGAGCGGATTACATTCGAAAACCATAGTAATCTAAGTAAGATTAGATTACTCCCACACCTCCCTGCTAGATATGTACAAGTTATTTGTATTTTATGGGAGTTATTTTTCTTTTCTCTTCATATTATTATCATGAATAATGGACATCTGAATTGCAGTTGGAACTCAATACTTATTTTCTTTTCAACAATGCAGAGATTCAGGAGGAGCCATGGTTTAATTGCAGGTCAAAGAGATTCTAAGGACACTTGAACTTCAGAGTTCAGAAGTCAAATAGCTTTAGACTGCCATCTGGATTCCAGAAAACCAAGAATAGATTGAGACATACGGACATAAGGAGGTTATTATCCTCCTTCTCATCATGAAAGTGTGCTGTCTTCTTTAAAAAAGGAATTCAAATAATGTCCATAATATCTATACTTATTTCTTTAACTTTAGCTTTCATCCACTTATATTATCCATATGATCAGGACTGTATTTAAAGGAAATTCTAACATTTTAGAGTTAGCCTTATTTCATCAAAGTTTAGGCTGCAATCCTGCACACACTTACTTAGATTACTTCTGAGGGGATTGCACTAACTGCCCATTGGAAGAAAACACTAGGTTTTGATGGATGTGAACAATTCTGATTGATGTGGAAGAATGTGATGATGATCTAATAAACCTCCCTCCCCACTCAGCCTTCCACAGCCTAAACACATTTAAAAGGGGTATAATATGTTAATCACCCAAAGGCCTGGTTGAAGAGGAACATTTTTGCCTGGTACCTAAAGGTGTATAATGAAGGTAGCAGCCAAACTTCCCTAAGGAGAGCATTTCCTGTAGAAAAGGCCTGTTCTCGTGTTGCCACCCTCCATATCTCTTGTTGAGGAGGCACACAAAGAACGGTCTCAGATGAGGACCTCAGCGTCTGGGTAGGTTCATATGGGGAGAGGCAGTCCTTGAGGTATTGCTGTCCTGAGCTGTTTAAGGCTTTAGAGGTAAAAACCAGCACTTTGAATTGGGTCCGGAAATTAATCGTCAGTCAGTTCAGGATCAGTGTAATATGCTCAAACCAACCTGCCCTGGTGAGCAATTGTGGTTCGAGGACCCGATCCCCGCTTTGAGGAATAAAAACATGTGGACACAGTGTATAAGGTTAATGGGCAAAAAAAGGCCACAACTTTATAGATTACAGCAAGTGAGTAGGTATTGGCTTAGGCATTGGGCCACGGAAAATTGACTCCACCCACTCAGAGAGAGATGAGCCTAAAGAGGGGTTATTCACCAGTAGGGGGAGCCTGTTGATGCTAATACAACTATAAGCTCTCCCCTGATGCCATGGCCCCCCGCCACACTGGTATCGGACAGGATCCATGACCCCCCGGATTCCTTTAACAGAATACCCAAATTTGAAGGGGTAGGCGATGGCCACACCTTGCCCTTCCACACACCAACAACACATTCCAATGCCTAACTGCCACCCGAGCCCAAGAGGCTCGCCGCCAATACCCTCACAGCTGTAATCAATCCCTAATACTGATGATGATGCTATCTAACCAAATGTCATTCCCCCGATCTGAAAGATGAATCCCGTCATCCCGGAACAAGGCCTGGTCACCATCATGAGAGATAACTAGGCCACGCAGAAATCGCGTCCCGCCCACAACACCTCCCCTCCGGGAGGAGGAGAGGCCTTCTGCACCTGCTGAAGTTTCCAAACCATCATTAGAGGCAGCCCTACATATAACTTAATGCAGTAATCTAACCTAGAGTTTACCAAAGCATAGACAACAGAAGTTAGGCTATACCTTGTCAAATAGAGGCACACCAGAATTCCTTGAAATGTCCAGAGGATATGTCTGGGGCACAACTCTTGGTCAAATGCAGTTACATGCACTCATCACAGCATGAGTGGCACTGAAAGGAATTCTAGGCGCACAACTCAAAGTGCTGTGTTTTCGTTTCTGTTCTTTTAAGGCAGAGGGGAAAGTATAGATCATGCCTTCCTTTGAAGGGTCTGTCTAGCTTCCATAGACAAGTCTCATAGGCCTGTGTTCTTCAACCTTTTGTCTCCAGGTGCTGCTGAACAACAACTCCTGACACTCTCCCAGTCAACATAGCTAATGATTAGGGATGATGGGAGTTGGTCCAACCACCTCTGGGGACCCAAGGTCATAGACCCTTCATCTCCATTACTGTGCCAGCCTCTGGGACCAGGCCATGGTCTTCCATGTGAATATCCACAGGATTAAGAGCTTGGACATTATGCTATGAATGTGCATAGCACTTAACACCTTATTTGTATAGTGATCGCTCAATTATAATTGACTGTTACCTAGGGAAATTTCCATATGTAAATGAGAGTAGGAAGAATATGTGATATTAGTGGAGGTTGCTGCTTTCATTGATAATTATTCAGTGTTAACAGCACTATCCACATAAAAAATGCCCATGTAATCTTCTGTTTGGCACTTATTTAAATGAGGTTTGTTTCTTTAATAACCAGTCACTATAATTTCTTGCAGGATTCAGAGTGATAGAGTTTGGCCAGCTCCCATGACTCATCAGGCGCCCTCATTTCAATGCAAAGTAGAGTTTATATTCAATATATTAGAGGAGAAAATTAAATGTCAATCTGGTTACTGGCTGGTTGCAATGGATTATATGGATGGGTCATATAATGCAGAAAATGTTTATAGAAGCTGAGAACTGAAATTAGAGTAATTGAAATTAGTGCGGTTTTTTAAAAGTATTTCAAATACTGGTTTGATTGCATTATAAGCCAATTACCTAGTATTATCAAGCAGCTAATGTCTTTATTAGCAAATGCATACATAAATCTGTAGGGTAAATGTTTATAATAATAATTATTAGTAGCAGCAGTAATATTTATCATCAAAAGTGGAATGTGCCAAACTAAAACCAGTTTACCGCTCTGTTCCACTGAATTTAATGAAAGTTGCTTTTTAAAGATGTGTTTCATAGGTCAGATTTTCCCCAGTTATAAATGGAACACTCCTCTGCATCCACTTCTTCCCCTTCCCCATTTCACAAATATAAAGTGTTTGGGGTGGGAGGGAGAAAGAAGCCCTGCCTTGCCAGCAAAGGAGATGTGCCTTCTTATAATGGCTTAAAGATGCAGCTCACACTTTCCTCTGTGAATCCCATTACACCTTTGCTTGCAGCATTCCATTAAGACTCTCCAGATCCTTTGAAATCTAATACTACCTTTGTGTTGTTGTTGAGTGATTTTCTTTTCTTTTCCTAGGATGGGTTGCACAGGCTCTCTTATACACAACCAGGGAATATTGGTTTCAGTGGGACCTTTTCCCCAGTAGAAATGCCACTGAGATCTAAAATTATTGGGTTTGCTCCATCCTCCGTGTGGCAGCCCTTGAGATATTTGAAGATGGCTATCACATCTCCTCTCACTCTCCTCTTTTCCAGGCTAAACATACTCTGCTCCCTCAACTACTCCTTCTAAGGCTTGTTTTCTAGATCCTTTATCATCTGGGTTGCCCTCCTCTGCACATGTTCCAGCTTGTCAACAGCCTTCTTAAATTGCGGTGCCCAGAACTGGACACAGTATTCCAGTTATGATCTGACCAAGGCAGAATAGAGTGGTTCTATTACTTCCCTTGATCACATTATACTTCTGTTGATGCAGCCTAGATGCACATTTAGAAATAATTACTCTAATTTGAAATAGAAATACAATACACCCCAGCACGGCAGGAAGAACTATGTAAGGATATAAAAATAGCCTTGCCGGTTCAGGTCAGTGACCTGTTTAGTCCAACATCCTCTTCTCACAGTGACCAGGCAGATGCCAACCAGATGGACATGACTTGGCCAAATTGGTCTTGTGGGTCAAATGGGGAGAGTGTGCCCAGTAGTACTGCAGGTCAGGCGTTCCCTAGTGTAAGCATTATGTTTCCTACAACAACAACAGCAACAACAACAGTGTAACATATGTGTAACATTAAAGAGCATTCTTATAAGACATTTCACAGGACGTGGTCAATTCAATGAATAAATAAAAGCTCAAAAAGTGCAATATTATGCCTACCTGCTCAGAAATAAGCCCTATCGCTTACTCCAAGGTAAATGTGCATTGGATTTTGTTCACCAAATCATTTTTTTTTTTTACCCATAGGAGTGTCCTATTTAAATAAAATGAAACAAAATTCTGGGCTCAGCACCATCCTCTATCAACAAATTTTGCATTTAATTGACATGTTGTGGGGAAAGGGGGCTCTTTTCTCCCCGTTTTGAAGTTGACACCTTTCAGATTCCCTGAATGCCCCTTTGTCTCTTAAGTCGTGATGAAACTTGGCAACATTAGCTTGCTGTCACTAAATGTTATTTAATGTCAGTTACACCATCCATACCAGTCACTGGCACGTTGTTGCTGTGGTGTGTTTTTTTTTTTAAAAAAAAATGTAAGGAAAAATCCTGACAGGAATAATTGATGCTTTAAAAAAGAGAAAATAATTCAAGCTAATGTATTTGCTCTTCTTTTAAAAGCAGAATGAACAGGGCTGGCAGGGGTCAACCAGTCACATTTTTACTGGATAAGTGTGCTGTATATTGTTGACCTGTAGTGCCGAGAAATTTGTGGCTTAATAATTTGTAGTGATTGAAATGCAGGCTTCATGTTTTAAATCCCATCAGTTGTTATTAAACTATAATCAGATTCTCTAACCTTTAGTACCTGCAATATTTAAAATCAATTAAATGTGAGGAAAAAGGGGAAATAACACCATACATAATTACTCGCAGATGTGAGTGTTTAATTAGACAAATGAAGAGGGGGGGGGGAGTTAGCTGCAATGCATGTATACATCCAGCATTTAGTCTTTATGACATGGTTCTAAATGTCTTAGAAAACATTACATTGGCTTCTCCTTGCTTATGGAGGAGCAGAACAGTTTTATCCCTGCTCCAGGTTCCATGCAGTCAGGCTTAGATATGCTTATATGCTCAAACAGAAAGGCAATAAATGCCTTGGCCATTAATGTCCTGATGCATGGAGCCCTAATCAGATGTGCAACTAAGACATAGTGAATTCAGCAGAATGGAAGGTGAGAGGCAGGAGTGCCAAATTTTGGCCTTGCACAGACGCCACTGAAATCTGAAAGACCAAAGTCCACCCCTGCTCTAATCTACATGTTGGGATGTTTTGGACCTTTGAAACTTGTGAGATTTAGAGAGATGCTAAAAGAAGAGGAAATGGCTCCAGCAGAAGAGGGATTTGCAGCAGGTATACCTTGAATGACAGCAGGTAGAGCTTGTTTGCTTATTTATTTTATATCCCCACACCCTCCGCACAGCAAGCAACAAGTAATATAACAATTAAAATGTCTTTAAAATAGTTTTTAGAAAGCTTGGCCAGACCTTCCCTCATTCACAGCTTGGGTTCTAAAAATGAACTAAGCACCAAAAATAGCAAGAAATAAACCTGGAGTAAAGGATGACTTTGGTCACATGCACACCATACATTAAAGTGCTATAATTTATACCATCACGGCTTTCCCCAGGGAATTCTGGGAGCTTTAGTTTGTTAAGAGTGTTGGGAGTTGTTAAGGAGACTCATGTTTCCCTCACAAAGCTACAGTAAATAGAGGTCCTGTGATTGTTAAACCACACTGGAAATTGTGGTTCTGTGAGGGGAATAGGGGGTTTCCTAACAATTGCCAGTACCCTTAACCAACTGCAGCTCCCAGAATTCTTTGGGAGAAGCCATGACTATGCAAAGTGGTATCAGAATGCTTTAAAATGTACCATGTGAATATGGCCTGTCTGATTCTTGATCCACAGTAAACACTTAAACAAGTGATCCCTGTGCTAGAAATGGGCAAATTTGTCAGTTTTGATTTCTCTTAGTTGTTTTCATGTTTCCATTCTGAAATTCAGTTGTCCATATATATCCCATCCTTACACATTGCCTTTGGATATATATCCCATCCTTACACATCTCCTTTCCCTCTCAAATCATGACTGTTATGGTGCTTACAGTGGTATCCCTTAAACGATTGTTTGAATGGAAGGTCACATGTTTCTTATTTCATAGCTCTCTTGCCTAACAGTAAACAGAATCCATCACATCTGTTTTGATTTGGTAGCATTTCTGAGTTGCTTGAAACTACCCCAAAACACAGGCATACCGAAACTCGGCCCTGCAGATGTTTTGGGACTACAATTCCCATCATCTCTGACCACTGGTCCTGTTAGCTAGGGGTGATGGGAGCTGTAGTCCCAAAACATCTGAAGGGCCAAGTTTGAGGATGCCTGCCCAAACATTTGGATAGCCATTGCTAAACATGATGCATTTGAGAATAGTTTTCTATATTGTAAACCACTCTATGATCCTCGGATGAAGGGCGGTGTAGAAGTTTAATAATTAATAACAACATCATTTCCTTTATAAGTCTATTCTGCTGTCTTCCCCCTTCACTTTGAAAGATTAGCTTTTGTTCCAGTAGCATACTGTCAATCCAAATTACGAACAGCAGAAAGAACAGCTTTAGATATTCCTTCACAATTAATCTCTGCTGAACAGGATCAAAACTGATCCAAAATAAATGATGGGAATGTTTTAACTCTGTTTAAAGAAGCTTAATGTACCATACTGTATCAACAGCTTTGCAGTCTATATTGTGGACGCGATAGTTCAGAGCAGAACTCTGATGTTTTTGTTCCTGCTGTTGCTCTGTGGTTCCCTGTATGGCCACTGCTGCAGAATATTAACCATGTTTAAATAGAGATAATGATAATAAACAGAGCAAGAACAGCTCCTCAGCTCTCACAGTCACAGTGTTGTCATTCCTTTAGCGGCTGTACAAGGAAATCACCAGTCACAAAGCAACAATCCTACATCTCCATCAAAGCTTGTCCTTCTTCCAAACCAAAGCCTCCCTTCTGTGACTGCTGCACAGGTCTCATATTAATAGCCAGTTAAGCATGAATGTTGCAATGGGAATCAAGAGGTACAAGTTCAACATTTTGCTTTCACTCAATAGTACAAGAGAATCAACTACCAGATCAGGCCAAAGACTCTGATCTAGTTCAGCATCCTTTGCTCATGGAAGAAGAAGAAGAAGAGTTTGGATTTGATATCCCGTCTTATCACTACCCTAAGGAGTCTCAAAGTGGCTAACAATCTCCTTTACCCTCCTCTCCCACAACAAACACTCTGTGAGGTGAGTGAAGCTGAGAGACTTCAGAGAAGTGTGACTAAGCCCAGGGTCACCCAGCAGCTGCGAAGACCCAAACCTGGTTCATCAGATTACAAGTCTACCGCTCTTAACCACTACACCATGCTGGCTCTCTGATGGAGGCTAATCAGATGCCTATGAGAAGTCCACAAGCAGAACATGACCAACTCTTCCCACTTGGGATTCCCAGCAGCTAGCATTCAGAACCATGCTTCCTCCAGGTAGAGCATAGCCCTCATGGTGAGCGTGCTTTCCTCTTTTCTCAAAGTTTTATAGTGTTTCGATTCATTGGTGTATACTGCTTTGATGGGGTTTTTTTTAATGTTAAACAGGGTAGAAATTTATCTAATGAAGAATAACCTTGCTCCATTTGTATTTAACATGGGCATAGCTGTCTATGGTCCCATGATGTTGAGAAAGGGGTTGCATGACTTGAGACCAGAGGAGAAAAGGTGATAAACAGGAATGCAGTTGTAGGGTGTTAGGCATGTTGTTGTTCAGAATAATTTTTTATTTTAAAGGTAAAGGTAAAGGGACCCCTGACCATTAGGTCCAGTCGTGACCGACTCTGGGGTTGCGGCGCTCATCTCGCTTTATTGGCCGAGGGAGCCAGCGTACAGCTTCCGGGTCATGTGGCCAGCATGACTAAGCCACTTCTGGCAAACCAGAGCAGCGCACGGAAACGCCGTTTACCTTCCTGCCAGAGTGGTACCTATTTATCTACTTGCACTTTGACGTGCTTTCGAACTGCTACGTTGGCAGGAGCTGGGACTGAGCAACGGGAGCTCACCCCGTTGTGGGGATTCGAACCACCAACCTTCTGATCGGTAAGCCCTGGGCTCTGTGGTTTAACCCACATTATCACCTGCGTTTTATCCAATTTGTCTACTAAGAGTAACTAGAATGGCAGAATGCATCATCGTCATCATCATAACAGGACTATATAATAAAATAATGCCACTAAACATGCAAGTATAATAAACAATTTCAAAGCAAAAGCAATGATCATTAATAGCAATGGTCACCTTTCTTCTTAGTTTTCATTCACTGTCATTCTCTATCATTGATTCCTGTTCTCTCTTTTCCCCCTCTTGTGCTCTTGCTAATAGTCTCCTAGCTGTTGGGAAGGCTGATGCCACCATATGTCTCAAGAAGCACCAGTACTGGTTTGTGCTACTTGGAAGCTTTGTGTCAGGAAATTTTGGATCAGGTTTCCCCTTCTTCCAAATCTTTTGGACTCGAACTCCCATCAGCCCTAGCCAGCAAATCCAATGTTCACAGATGGTGGGAGTTGTAATCCTTGCCCCCCCACCCCCCCAAAAAAAACCACACAACCTGGGTTTTACATCATATTTAGAAGAGAGGCAAAATGGATATACTGATGTTCATTTTAATATGCCGCTCTTGAAGAAAGAAAACCTGATTGTCCTTTAATAAGGAAGCAGTGCACTGTGAGCGAATACAGGGCCTTATGCAAGAAGACACCAACAAATGTAAAAAGATTGGATCCTTTTAAGAGTCTCATTGCTGATTTCTTCTAATATATAAAGTTGATCTGTTGATTCACACCTGTAGGAAGCTTGATGGTTTCCGTATCTAAGAATAGCTTGTTTCTTTTCAAACATGATAATTTAAAGCTAAACTCGCTAGGCTGGTGGGATAAATGAAGTAACTCAGCAACAGCATGGCATATATTTATATATATGGAAACAGTATATGATTTATGGGGAAATTCTTCTCTGCTCCCTGTTCTGTTAAATACATTTGTATCCCACCTTTCATCCAAAACCTTAGAAGCATTTGCATACAATGATCCCATTTCATCTTCACAACAACAACCTTCTGGGGTGAAGGAGCTGTGACTTCCCGAGTCACACCTCTTCCCTAAAGAGCTTCATAGCTGAGTTTAGAATCTGGACCCAGGTCCAAATCCAGTACTGGCTCTGGAGTTCTAGGATGCCCACACGTGCTGGCTTAATGAACCTGTTTGACATGTCCTTCAGACCTGATATGGCTGAATAAATCCTGAAGCTAAAGTCCACTGATCTGAAAGATCAGGAAGAAACATAAGAGAAGAAATGCTTATGCCAGAGCATTGATGGCCACCAGCACTGCTCAGCAGCTGTGTATTATGGCTTGCTGAATGCTTAAGAGCACATGATTTTAGCCAAACTGGGCAGACAGCAATGACTAGAGTTCTACTGAGTGCCAATGGGTGGTAAGCCATATTTGGCTTGTGGGGGGCAGGGGGAGGCAACATCTCAGATTGTGCAGGTCCGCTCTATCACATAGACTTTAATATGCTGTTTAGGCATAGACTTTAATATGCTGTTTAGGCACCTTGGTCAAAGCAAGCAAACAATACTCTTAAAAACCAAATACAGTGGTACCTTGGGTTAAGAACTTAATTCGTTCTGGAGGTCCATTCTTAACCTGAAACTGTTCTTAACCTGAAACACCACTTTAGCTAATGGGGCCTCCCACTGCCGCCTCACCGCCACCGCACGATTTCTGTTCTCATCCTGAAGCAAAGTTCTTAACCCGAGGTACTATTTCTGGGTTAGCGGAGTCTGTAACCTGAAGTGAATGTAACCCGAGTTACCACTGTATAGAAAAGTTTGAAATGCCTTTGTTGGTATAGTATTTCTCCCTCACTCCCTTCTCTGCCTTCTCTTCCTTCTCTCTCTCTATCTCTCTCTCTCTCTCTCTCACACACACACACACACATATTCTTGGTTGCATGTACATGCATGTGCACACACACACAGAGGCTGCATACACAGTATATATATTTCACCCAAAAGGATCCTGGGAAATATAGTTTGCTCTTCACAGAGCTACTCTTACTCTTACTTGCTCTGTTCCTGTCAAGTGAATTCCATATTTATATATAAAAAGGTAATTCATTAATCGTCAAGAATGCTGTGCACATTCCACAGTTTACTGTATTGTGACTCTATATAGGAATGTTGTCTACATTTATATTCTATTATTTCCCTCTTAGTCAGTACCCTATTAAAAGTTCCCAGTGTTTTGATCCTCGGTGTGAATTTTAGCTGTTTCTTTTGTCAGCCTCCACCATATTCCGAAGCGTGTTCCTTAGAAGACCCCATCTATTTAAAAGAAGAACAACCAGACAAACAAACGCTGAACTCCTGAAGACTCATAAAAGGGGAAAATAAAAAGCAGGCCAGTATCAGAGGATGGGTGAACAGAGGAGCAATGATCTCACTAATGAGCTTTTAAACCCTCTTTGGAGATAACAAAATGTCATAACAACAATGGATGAACAGTTTCAGGATATGAAACATGGTCAAAAAGCTTTAGCTTTGGAAGATAAAAAGGGCAGTTGCACAAGTTGCTTGAGATAATTTCTCCTCGTGTAATAATAGCAATCCCTCCTAATGCCTCAACCTTGAGGCAAATGCTGATAAGATTTGGAATGGAATATTTCCCTGGTTGAAGGCCTTCTCTCTCTTTCGCTCATACTCCTTCAACTCACTTCAAAGGCCACCGTCTTATCTCCTCGTCAAGTGGGAGACAAACCGAGGTCCTCTCAACTGACGTTATCACTTTTTTCCTTTCAAAGAAGATAAGTGTGTGTGCTGTGTACACACAAACACATATACACACCCCTCTGGAATTTCAGGCTTATGATTTAGAGGTTGGCTTGAACTATTATCATCTGCAGTCAGTAATATTGGGAATTCCAAAAACTTCCTCTTCAAATGATATTTCCAAAATGAGAAAATTGAGATGTTACCAACACAACACTCACGGATCAGCACTAATCAATTTTTCCCCTTCATCTTTTAACAACGTTAAGCCGGGGACAAAGCCTTGTGATGTTACAGTCGAACAAGACTAGAATTCACTTACACACACCCCCCCCAGAAACATCTGGAAGCTTTGCTAACATTGCAATTAGCATGTCAAGCAGAAATAAGAATTGTCTTTAACAGGAAAGGAGTGAGGGTGGGGCAAGGACCAAAGTTCTCTCTCTTATGTAGGATTAGATTGAAATGATAATAAAAAACTGCCAAAGAAATCTGGATGCTCCTGCCCCAAGGGTGATGCCCTTCCTGCGTGACTGGTTTTCTACTAGGTGCCTGTCATAAGTTATGAAGCATAATCCACAGAGCAATCAGAACAAAGAGACATCCGACATGACAATGTTGATAGAGTAACTCGGGGAGACCTTTGCTAAGCATGAGTATGTCACGGGTCGTTCAAGACTGGTGAGTTTGAAATGAATGGCAAATGCTGGTTATAGTATGAGAGTCTTCACCCTCCCCAAATGCTGACTATGCCCCAACGTTGAAGCTTATTTTGATTTTATTTTGATTTTTTTGCAGGTGCTCTTGGGTCTTATGAACCAAATTCTAGCTACTGTATTGATTGGCAATTTGAAAGGGTTAAGGATCCAGAACTCAAGGTAATATTTATTTTACTGTCTTCTGCCAAAATCCTGTCTTCAAAAGGATTCACTGAGATTCACTGCCCTAGCTGGTATTTGGGAAATGCTGGAATCAGCCAAAGGTATAGATAGAGAAAGATAGATGGCAGGCAGAATAAAGAATGTCTTCGCTGGTCCTATCTAGGAGCAGGTGGAATAAGGGTGTATGTGTACAAACATTTGGGGTGGGGGGGAGGAAGGGGGAGAAAGCATTTTTTTCAGTGAAGTCACTCAGCAGCTGACTCTCCATGCTGCAAAAATAAAAGACTCTCTTTTACATAAACTTTCTTCATCTGCATCTACACCCACGGTTATTTTATTTTTTTCATTTTTTTAAACAGAAGCAAGAGCTTAAAATAACTACGCTGGCAAAGTCCTTTTTACGGGAAAACTTGATCGCATTAATGATTCATGCATGTGCTTAAGTGGGTAGATAAGATACTGTAGGCAAAACCCCCAAAATTACTTTTCCTAAAAATTGCCATGTGCTCTGAGATGGCAGAATTTGTAAAACACAATATTATGTTCCCAATCTATCAGATAAAAAGCACTGGAATATCTGTCACACAGTCCAATTAAATTTCCAGAATCCATGTTATTGAGTATGAAAGCTGTTCTGTATTTTGAAATTTCTACATCTCCTATATAGATAGATGTTGTTTTTGTGTGTGCTTTTCCCAACCTTTAGTTTTTACTTTGGCACAGCTAGTGTAAAAATTCTAGTGCAGACCCTCAAAGTGCTGAGGGAAAACTCACCGAGGTTGTATAGAGACCAGAGCAGGACATGCTCTGAGACTAGATGAAGTAGCCACCTTGTTGAAGCAAAACAGGCCTAGGTTTGGTAAGTGACTGGATGGGAGACTGCCTAGGAACTTTTCTAACCCCAGAAAATATGAGCTGTCAATATGTTAACAGAGTGGTCCCACGTAACCACTCCGCTTTACCACAGTGGAAAAGAATAGTTGCGTGTGGAGGTCCCCAAGCCACCCCTCAAAATAATTCACAAATCACACATAATTTTTGTTTAAGGTTTTTGGCACTATTTTGGCCACAACTTTATTAAAATGCATAATCTGTGAGTAGTTGCTTAGGCATTGGTTATGACAATCTGTCCCCCCACCTGGGACAGAACTGACATTCCGAACTCCCTCAGAAGCCAGTGAAGGGAAAACAATGTTGGGAATCATTTGAGCTGAGCGACAGTCCCTCACCGCTCACCCAACCAGCTCCCGGCCCTGACCCCATTTCAGGGATTGGATGAAATCGTGGCAAGCCCCAGGATTCCTTTAACGGAATTCCCCTCCAGCACCATTGGAAGGGCAGGCACAGCCTATCCTGACCCCTCCTCCACCAATTTTTATAACCAATGCCTAACCGCAACCTTACAAGTTGTGACGAATTGCTAAGTAGCAGGCAAAAACCAAATGGCACCAGCCAATCAGCCAAATGGACAAAATTCCTACTAGGCCCCTGCCCCAATGGCAGACGACCCCATGACAGGCATAGCAAGGTCAGCCGGAACACAGGGCGGGTGGGCGGGCAGGTGATCCGATGCACTCTGCGAAAGAGAAAGCAAAAACAGAGTTCCCCCAATATTTAAAGCCTTTGGTCCCACCCACCCAATTTGCAACTTGCAATCTGCCGCAGCAACCCGGTCAGCCAATCGTTGCTTCAGGCAATAGCCATTAACCCACCTGGCAACAGAGGGTTGGCCTGGCAGACCCCAACGCAACACATGCTCTCATTTTCAGAGAGAACACGCTTTCTCGTTTCAGTAGTTGTACTTTAAACTGTTTTTTCTGCTGTATCCCAGTGACCCTGTACAGGGCTCTCTGAGGCCATATCACCTGTCACCCTAATGTGTCACCCAAGTGGCCAAAATATCTTGGCTCAGGCCATGGGAGTTGTAGCGCTGCTGCAGTACCCAACGATCAATCTTTGATCAAAGGAGGCTACCTTTAGAGGAATTCAGATCATTGGTCCATCTCGATCAATATTATCTCCACTTATTTGTAGCAATCTTCCAGAAGTGTTTTGCAGGACAGCTTTGAGGTTTCTGGAAACTAATCCTGGGACCTTCTGCATGCAAAGCATGGGCTCAGCCACTCAGCAACAACTCTGCTCCCATTTGTGGCCACAGTCAAATGTTTTAGAAGCTGCAGAGAGAATGGTGTGGAAAGATGCCAACATTCTTAGATATTTGGGTCAATTGTTGTTGTCTCGGAGAGTGACTAGGCTCTTGCGATTTTCCCAGCCTTCTGTGAATCTCAATTGTTTCATTGTCTGTTTCTGAGGTTCATTTTCAAAACCTTTTCCTGAGGTTTGCAGTCTTGCTAAATGGCCTTTTGTCCAGTGGGTTCACATGAGTCATGTGAGCTCCCTTTTAGATCAAGAGAAAATGGATTTGAATTGCAAGGCATTTTATTTTCTAACAGCTTTACTAACCTTTGATCAAATCTCTTAAGTACCTTCTGTTTATCTTTAAAGCCCAGACACTGGATCGTACAACTCATTTGCAACAAAATATCCTCCTAATAGGGAGGCAGTTCACACCTAAACATTGCTCAGAAATCGCAGAAACTCCAGAACAAGAAGTGGTGAGAAAGAATGTACTTCATTTTCTGAGAGGAGAAAGAGAATAAACTACACAAGGAGAGGTTTAGAATTAGATTCATTAATTACATCCAAAGCAAACAGGATTCTCGTGGTTGCAAAATTGAGACTTTTGAAAATCTCTTCTGGTAGCAAGTTACTGCTGAAGTGATTAAGGAAAGCCCCAAGTGTGATTACTTCCTACCTTCATGGGGTACTATTGTTGTGGGGGGAGGAAGATATTTGAAACACAATTGGTGTGTTTATTGAGCCACATGGGAAACAGCTTTCAATAATAAGTTTAGAGCATGTTCAAGGGTTGTCTTAATGAGGGTTACTTGATGCCATAATAATAATAATAATAATAATAATAATAATAATAATAATAATAATAATAATAATAATAATAATAATAATTTATTATTTATACCCCGCCCATCTGGCTGGGTTTCCCCAGCCACTCTGGGCGGCTTCCAACTGAATATTAAAAACAGTACAGCTTCAAACATTAAAAACTTCCCTAAAGAGGGCTGCCTTCAGATGACTTTTAAAAGTAAAATAGTTGTTTATTGCTTTGACATCTGCTGGGAGGGCGTTCCACAGGGCAGGCGCCACTACCGAGAAGGCCCTCTGCCTGGTTCCCTGTAACCTTACTTCTCGCAATGAGGGAACCGCCAGAAGGCCCTCGGTGCTGGATCTCATGGGGGTGAAGGTGACTGTGCCTTTAATAGTTTTGTAAAAGAGGAGATCTGGCAGGTGCAAATTGTGAAAAGGCAGACAGAAATCTGCATCTGCCTGAATTCTCCCTTCTACATGATCACTGGAGGTCTTGAAGCACTGTCCTCCTCTGTACTTGGTCACAATAATCTCTGTTTCAAAGTCTCAATTCCTGTTTAGGTACATTTCTCCCATGCAGATGCTACCCACAAGCTGAGCAAATAGGGATGAGCATGCTAAGCACTATTCCTCTGCATCACTGTGCACACTGACCTCCCCAGTTTGGAGGGTGAAATCCGAGTCGGGGAGCCTTCCCTGCACATCGAGGTCCCCAGTGGGCAGGGAACATCTAGAGGAGACTCTCCAATGCAGACTGTGCCTTCTAACTCATAGAAGGTGCCAGGCACAGAAACATGTTGTAGGGTGGGGAGAGCAGAGCTTAGTCTGCACCCCCTGCCCTCACTCTATTAAACTGCAGGATCTGCACACGAGCAGCATGTCTGAATAGGGATCCAGTTTCCTTCTGAAGCCAGCTTTAGCACCAAGGAATGGCCAGTCCGCTATGGACGCCCCAGATACAGGACCTTGTGGAAAGAATTCTAGAAGAGAGAATGAGGCAGGTGAAGACCACAACAGAGCCAACTTGGGCTGGCAAAAAAAGGGGTCTATATTAGGCAAAAATGCATAATATTGCTATGGAACCTCGGGTTACAAACACCACAGGTTACAAACACTTTGGGTTACAGACTCCGCTAACCCGGAAATAGTACTTTGGGTTAAGAACTTTGCCTCAGGATGAGAACAGAAATTGCGTGGCGGCGGTGCGGTGGCAGCAGGAGGCCCCATTAGCTAAAGTGGTACCTCAGGTTAAGAACGGTTTCAGGTTAAGAACAGACCTCTGGAACGAATTAAGTTCCTAACCAGAGGTCCCCCTGTATAATGCTGATGAATTATTGTGAGGGACATGTTTTAATTGCAAACTGATGTGGAAATGTGGAGAACTAATTCTGGAAAGTTGAGAAACTGAAATTGACAGATTTGCCCAACCCTACTTTGAGGAGATTTCACACGTCTCCATCCTCCTTGACAGCAACATGCCACCAAATTCTCTTCCGTTGGTGCCTCTCCATCCTGCCCAAACAAGTAGGAGTTGAAAGAGTTATTTCTATCAACATAATGCGGAGCAAGAGGGTGCCAAATTCTGTTCTATCAACAAAGCTATCACCCAAGTTCCAACTGTTGAATATTTATAGCCAGGAGTGACCAGATATCCCACTTTATGACGGCTACTGTTTTTGTAACCCGGTTGTCACAGTATCCCAGCTGATTATATTTACCATTATCACTTCTCCCCTTCCCATGCCAATAAAAATTCTAGGATTTCTCCCTGCTTCCAGCCGTCTCGTTTTTTTACCAGGGTCTATCAGTTGCCACTATTTTTCGCTTCGTGAGCCCAGGCACTTCACACAGTTGTCGTGCTTCATTCTCTCATCATTGGCATGGCTCCCTCAGCAGTTATATGTTATTCTTACAACAGCTGCTTGGAAGAGTTTAGCTGACAGGGTTTATTTTTTCAAAAAGGAAGAAATATCACAAGTTATATTTCCAATTTCCCAGCCCCCCAACTCAGAAGATAGCTGTGAGAAATTGCAATGGAGTTAAGAGTTGAAAAGAAGTCTATTTTAGGAATGGGGTTGAAATTCCATTTTGTTTGCATTTTAACAAGAAACTACCTGTTTCACACTTCCCAGTGCAATATGTGAGGTGAAACACAGCTATCCTTCACAATTCACACTTCTCAAAATTTTGTGATGCAGTTCTCCAGCCCTACAATGTGTTCAAAAATATATATATGTATATGAATATTGCTTGCAGAAGTATACATATTTATTCAGATGAATTTGTACTAAAATGCTGATGAATTTTCATATGGATTAATGATGATGTTGATGATGCAACTTGCCATAAAAATGTGGAGTACTGAATGTTTAGGGAAGTTTTTAATGTTTGATGTTTTATTGTGTTTTTAATATTCTGTTGGGAGCCATCCAGATGGGTGGGGTATAAATATAATAATAATAATAATAATAATAATAATAATAATAATAATAATAATAATAATAATAATAATATTTTTTTAAAAAAATAGAATCTGAAAGAACCAAAATTGACTGATTTGTTGATTCCCTACTCTCTCTTGATGATATATCTCATGGAAGAAGACTGGACAGAGAATATTGGCGAAGCTTTATGAAGCTTGGGCAAAGCATTTCATTCACAAATCACTAAGTGCAGAGAGCTGAAATAACATTATGAGAGTTAAAACAACAAGAAGAAAACCACTCACAATTCCTCATGAGATCTAGTGTGGTGTAGCCATTAGAGCATTGTATTAGGACCTGGGAAACCAGGTTCAAATTCTAATTCAGCCATGAAGCTCACTGGGTGAGCTTGAGCCAGTCACCATTTTTCAGCCTAACCTCCCTCAAAGGGCTGCTGGGAGGATAAAATAGGGAGGGGAAGAACCATGTACACCATCTTGAGCTCCTTGGAAGAAAAATATTATATACATGCAATAATAAATAAATGAACTCCTCTTTTTTGTTCTCTGACTTTACTGCAGCCATTGGGGTGTGTGTGTCCCAATATGATTGCGGCTGTGTTGCAGAAAGGGGCGTTTAACCATTTCCCCACAGGCCACTTTTCTTAAACAAAATTTCACTGCAACTCTGAATTTCTCCTGTTAGGAGAATGCATTTTAAGGACATGTCACTGAAATAACAGAATATTCTTCGCTGTGAGTCCTGGAAGACCTGCTCCTTGCCTTGCAGGCCTTTCCCTGCCTGGCTTGGGAGGGTGGAGCCCTGACTGACTCCAGCTACAAATGCTGAGGCTGCTGAACAGACTCTTGAGCAGTGGACGGGGTTGTTGCCCTAGTGGGTTTTTATTTATTTTATTTTATGTATCTTTAAGATCTTATTGTGATTTGTGTGGAAATTGTTTCCATTTGGATGTGTGCTTTTGGGATGTTTAATTTATTGTTTATGTTTACCGTATTTTTCACTCTATAGGATGCACCCGACCATAGGACGCACCTTGTTTTAGAGGGGGAGAACAAGAAAAAAAAATTCTCCCCCTCTTTGCTCAGCACCCCTTCAGCAAAGTGGCAGGAGAAACGGAGCCCCTTCCATTTTTCCTCCCGCTTAACTGAAGGGGCGCTGTGTAGCTCTCCCTCTCTGCTGAAGCCAGGAGAGTCTTGCTCTCCCAGCTTCAGCAAAAGGAACCCGAAGCCAGTGGCGTAGCGTGGGTTGTCAGCACCCGGGGCAAGGCAAGTAATTTGCGCCCCTTAACCCATGGATTTGCGCCCCCTAACCCATGGATTTGCGCCCCCTAACCCTAACCCCCAGATGTTGTGCCCGGTGCGGCCGGCCCCCCCTGCACCCCCCACGCTACGCCACTGCCCGAAGCCTTTGGAGCGCAGTGCGAGTTCCCGCTGCACTCCAAAGGCTTCAGGCGGCTATCCCTGAAGACTGGAGAGTGAGAGGGGTCAGTGCGCACCGACCCCTCTCGCTCTCCAGGCTTCAGCGAAAGCAACACGTAGCCTCCGGATCGCGGAGGGAGCGCTCCCTCTGCGCTTCAGAGGCTTCGCATTGCTATTGCTGAAGCCAAGGAGCCTGCATTCGCTCCATAGGATGCACACACATTTCCTCTTAATTTTTGGAGGGGAAAAAGTGTGTCCTATAGAGCGAACAATACGGTACTTTTGTTATATTTGTAATTAGATGTTTCCCCCCATGTATGTATGTATTCTTTCCCCCATTTCCACTCTGTTCATTGCACATTTCCGTTCACTGCACATTTCTGATCTTGTTTCCCTAAGGCCCTTGAGTCTGGGAGCTCTCAGCTTGTTGTTTTCAAAATGCCATGTAATACAGATGGAATGATGATGATACAGATGGAATGATGCTCATGAAATATTGTGACATCTGCCCTGGAATTCTAGACTCAAGATTTAATGCTGTGCTTTACTTGAACAAAGTTTGTATTAGACAACCCGCACATCCCTGTATTCCATTTTCAGAAATTAGGAGGCAAAATTCCAGACAACTGAAGTGTATTGATTCTTTGTTCTCCTTTGCTAAAACCCTGAGTCAGAATGGAAGAACATTCTATAATGTCAACACATGGAATTTTTCATCCCTTGTAGAGTTTGTTCATCTCACCTCGATGTCAGCAGGTGCTTTGTTCCTGCGCTAAAAATGGCTCTAAACTGCAACTACAAACTCAATAAAGCTAGTTTCCCACTCCTATAAATGTATTTATGAACACAGACTGTCTTAATGGCTCAAGTATTTAGTCAACTGGGAGATAGCTCTGTCCTCTTTTGACTTCTTGGTGTTATTCTTTTGAACAGTTAGAGGTGAACAAGCTTGTACTTTATCAGCCAGAATAAATTCTTGCTTTTACTGATGTCAAAAGGCCTGCCTCAACATCAAGTATATTTTCCCCAAAATGGGTCATCGGCTCTCCACATTTACCTGGATGGACAATATTTCGTAGGGGTGTGCAGCAATCACCAGATTTGCCTTGCATGTATTTCTGAAGGATTTGGTAGCAACCGAGTCTGTTTTGGATCTGCTCTGTGTTATTCTGACCCAGTTCGTTATGAATCTGAAACTCTGTTTTGGCCCCACTGACTAGAAAGGGAAATCTTTTTTAAAAAACTATTACTACTTCCCTACCCCTTCTCACATTAGTGAATGAAATCTGCAAGCAAATGACCCCCCTCCCTTCCCAAGTAGATTAAGACTTCCAGATTTTTAGCGGATGCATCTAGGGTGTTTTCTGCAAGGGACTTTTAATTTTAAAAAAATCTCTGTTTAATTTTATTTTTAAAATACTTTTAAATTTTCTGTCAGAACTGGTTGCAAATTGCAGGCCAGGTTGACCCTTCTGAGGGGCTGAAACCTGTCATGATAGGTGAAGAAGTTATCCAGCGAGGGGAGATATCACCATTTTGGGGGTGTATATGTGCAGAAATCACACTTCCAGGGGCTAGGCAATTTTACTTTCTTTATTTTAAGAAACCTGAAAAATAAAAAAATATATTGCCACTTTCTATTTTAAAAGTTTGTTGTTGTTGTTGTTGTTGTTTAGTTGTTTAGTCGTGTCCAACTCTTCATGACCCCATGGACCAGGGCACTCCGGCACTTCTGTCTTCCACTGCCTCCCGCAGTTTGGTCAAACTCGTGCTGGTAGCTTCGAGAACACTATCCAACCATCTCGTCCTCTGTTGTCCCCTTCTCCTTGTGCCCTTAATCTTCCCCAACATCAGGTTCTTTTCCAGGGAGTCTTCTCTTCTCATGAGGTGGCCAAAGTATTGGAGCCTCAGCTTCAGGATCTGCCCTTCCAGTGAGCACTCAGGACTGATTTCCTTAAGAATGGATAGTACCCTCCTTTAAAAAAAGAGAAAAACACAATATGATTTTAATTGTTTGTTAGAAAAAAGTGATTGGGGGACAGCTGGGCACCCCTATATTTTCTTTGCTGCTTAAGCCCTGCTGGTCTGACATCCAGAACCCAGAGAAGGTGGGCCAATGTATGCATTTTAATTTATAGTAACCTTTTCTTCAGCCTCTCTGGCTGCCCACCCTTCCTAATCTGAAAGAGCCACATGGCACCTCACAATGTATTTCCCTGAGCCACGCGTGGTGCCTTGTCTCCACAATTATGGGGGGCCAGGGCCACATGATGTCAGCACACCCCACGCCCATGATCTAGAAAGAGAGAAGGAGAAGAATAAAATGTAAGGTGGAATAAGGTGGCATGATAGAAGTTTATGAAATTATGCATGGCATGGAGAAAGTGGGTAGAGAAAAAAATTTCTTCCTCTCACACAACTCTAGAAGCTATGGGCAATCTATGAAGCTGAACACTGAAGTAGTAGTAGTAGTAGTAGTAGTAGTAGTAGTAGTAGCAGCAGCAGTAGTAGTAGTAATAAAAATATATTTATAATCTGCCCGTCTGGCTGGGTTTCCCCAGCCACTCTGGGAAGCTCCCAACAGAATATTAATAATATTAAGGTTCTGCACAAATGAAAGAAAGGACTTCTTCATACAGTGCGTGGTTAAACTATGGAACTCACATTGACAGGCAGTAGTGATGACCACCAACTTAGATGGCTTTAAAGGAGAAGTAGAAAAATGAATGGCGCAGGACATCAGTGACTACTAGCCATGGTGGCTATGCTCTGCCTCAACAGCTGGAGGCAGCAATGCTTCTGGATATCAGTTTCTGGAAACCAGAAGAGGGGAGAGTGCTCTCGTGATCAGATCCTGCTTGTGGGCTGCCCACAGGCATCTGATTGTTCAAGATGCTGGACTAGATGGGTCAATGGCTTGATCCAGCAGGCTCTTATCCAGCAGGTGATGTTTATAGAAGGAACTGGGGTTTTTTTAAGCTGCAATTCTAACCTCACTTAACAGGGGAGTAATCTGAATTTGACAGGACTGAGCAGACATAGCTAGGACTGCAAGGGTGTAGAAATCAAAATGTATGTGACATGTCTTCTTCTTTCTTTCTAAAATAATTAAAGTATAGCAAGTATTTCATTCAACAGACAAACCCTGTAGTTTGGTTAATAAACCTATTGGCTACAGGGATGTGAGAGAAATTCAGTCCAGTTCAGTGAGAACATACCTATTTTACATTTCCAGAAACAGAACAGGGCCTGAAATGCAGCTAATCTTCAAAATTCACGTTTCTCTGAATTTTGTGGTGCGTCACTAACCAAAAATCTGTTATATCTATCTATCTATCTATCTATCTATCTATCTATCTATCTATCTATCTAATCTATCTATATCCATATATCTATAGATATAAAAACATATGGTAATGTGCTCACCCAAATGTGTATGTGGCTTGAAAAATGCCTAAATTGAGCAAAAATGTGTACAATAATGTATGTATCAGAAGAAATTCATGTACAATTTTGTACAATATTTTAAACTGCCCTGTGATCCTTGAATGAAGGCTAATAAGAATAAGAATAATTTTTAAATTCAAAGACTGATGCAAAAATTGGCTGCACTAAGATTGGTCTGAAGCTCAACATCAAAAAAACGAAGATCATGGCCACTGGGCCCATCACCTCCTGGCAAATAGAAGGGGAAGAAATGGAGGCAGTGAGAGATTTTACTTTCTTGGGCTCCATGATCACTGCAGATGGTGACAGCAGTCACGAAATTAAAAGACGCCTGCTCCTTGGGAGAAAGGCGATGGCAAACCTGGACAGCGTCCTAAAAAGCAGAGACATCACCTTGCCAACAATGGTCCATATAGTTAAAGCCATGGTTTTCCCAGTAGTGATGTATGGAAGTGAGAGCTGGACCATAAAGAAGGCTGATCACTGAAGAATTGATGCTTTTGAATTATGGTGCTGGAGGAGACTCTTGAGAGTCCCATGGACTGCAATAAGTCCCATTGAGAGTCCCATGGACTGCAAGAAGATCAAACGCTTCCATTCTTAAGGAAATTAGCCCTGAGTGCTCACTGGAAGGACAGATCGTGAAGCTGAGTTTCCAATACTTTGGCCACCTCATGAGAAGAGAAGACTCCCTGGAAAAGACCCTGATGTTGGGAAAGATTGAGGAGAAGGGGACGACAGAGGACGAGATGGTTGGACAGTGTTCTCGAAGCTACAAACATGAGTCTGACCAAACTGCGGGAGGCAGTGGAAGACAGAAGTGCCCGGACACGACTAAACGACTAAACAACAACAAGAAGATTGGGGGAAAAGAAAGAAACTGAAATCTACATATTTTTCCTCCCCAAATTTGATCTAGAAATTGACATACTGACAGGCTACCACTATGCATTGTTCTAAATCTTTCCATTCACTTTTGGAAAATTTCCATTGTTTAATGGAACTGCCCTCTTAAATCTCTATTACTCCACTGTGAGAGGATCTATCAGCTATAGCAAATGAAAAATAGTAGCAGACAGTGCTTCACACATGTCTTCAGATAAGGTCAAGGTGACCCAGGTATTAACATGATTTGATAAACAATTGAGTCCTCCCACCACCCTTTAAAATGGATGTTTTGGTTCAGTGCCAGATTGCAACATAGTGCTCAATTATGTCTACATAAGGGCCTACTTGGTGGATATGTAGTATTGTACCACTCCACACCTGGAAATAGGTTGATGCATTCTACAGCAGGCCTGGGGGCCAACCGAATTTCCACTTCCTATTGGCTGCAATCCAGCATGATAGTTTTATTTATTTCAAATGCTTGTCCCAATTTTGATCTACAAAGCTGGGCATGGCCTAAGCAGAACAGGAATGAAAAGAAAGACTACCAAAAAAATCACTAAAATACAGACAATCATATAAACATTTCACTGTGTTTCTAAGAACAGTTAAGTCTAGTGTTGGTTGGCTTCACTACTGAAGAACTCCAACTTCATTTCCTGCACATTGATTGCAGTTTTTACCTTTCTGGTGAATGAACCCCATTTGCTACAACGTCATTGATGAAAACTCTAGCCACTTATATTTCATATTAAAATGTTGATATGATATTAATATTTACAAAATTATTTCATGAAAATGCAGATATAAATCTACATATTGATATACTTATAAATGATGGGAGGTGTGCAGCAAGTAGTTATACAGTATGTGTACTGCTCATTGTATATCTCCCTCCCCACAAAAAACACATTTTGTACATTTTGATTGTCAGTTTTAATCATACACTGAAAGATGAAAATGAAAATGGAAGAATAGGGGAAAGAGAATAAAAGAAACTTGATAGCCAGTTTTCCTGTTAATACGAGACTCATCCTTTGTCAGGTGTTCATATGATCAGCTATCACTCAATGTATTTCAGAAGCATGTGGTACTGTGTCCGTACACATGAACAAGTAATGCAGAGCTCAACAATTAGCAGCCCTTCAATTAAATTAGGCCCCATAAAATTGATCCTTAGCAATTGCCATCCACAGATAAACTGGATTATAGCTAGAACAGGAAGTATGGCAGTTCAGTAGTACAATGTAGTATATATTGATTTCCCATATCAACACCAACACACACACACACACACACACACACACACACACACACACACACACACTTTTTTATATAGTGCTTTTTTCTGGGGGTACGCAGGGGTATGCATACCCCTAAACATTTTGTGGGTAGCATTTCAATATGAGTAAGAAAATGAGAGTGCCCCTAAACATTCTTTTTAAGAAAAAAAAGCACTGTAATAGATAGACAGACAGATGATGATAGATAGATAGATGGTAGATAGATAGATAGATATAGATAGATAGATAGATAGATAGATAGATGATAGATAGATAGATAGATAGATAGATAGATAGATAGATAGATAGATAGATAGATGATAGATAGAGATAGATGATAGATAGATAGATAGATAGATAGATAGATAGATAGATAGATAGATGACAGATAGATAGATGATAGATAGATACATAGATGATAGATAGATAGATAGATAGATAGATAGATAGATAGATAGATAGAGATAGATAGATAGATAGATAGAGAGAGAGAGAGAGAGAGAGAGAGATAGATAGATAGATAGATAGATAGATAGATAGATAGATGAGAGGGTGGGAGAGAGAATGAATTTCTGGTGCACTGCAAAATCCAGAGGTAAATCTGATTTGCAATTGGATTTGATCCACAAACGAGCAAGTTCAGGAGCATTGAATCGGATTGGTTGTCTGCTAAAAGCCTACTGAACTAATTACTCTTCCATCCCTAGTATTGGCTCAACACTTTATGCTCTAACCAGGGAATGGAATGTTGCATTTTTCCCTTGCTGCAGTCATCTAGCTTTGGCCTAAATGAACCAGAAGAGAGAATTCCAGACCTTCCAATGGTATTGTTGCAGGGGTGATTTCGGCTTTCCTGACTCATGCATGACAATCAGGACCACACAAAAATCCTCCTTTACACAACTATTTAAGACACAGTAGCCCTCTCCGCATGGTGGGTCATCTAAAGCCCTGCCATGTACAGTGGCTAGGGTGAATGGCTAGGGGCTGGCAGATCAATGAGGCAGATGAGCCAGTGCAGCAGTCAGGCTGGGATTGGGCCCAAAGACATCATCTGATGACAGTGGGAATGGTTGAGAGCCAATGGGCCCCAGATTGACTAAACACCACCCTCATGAATGTCACAAATCTGGCAGGAAAGAGAAGGAACAGTTGTGCCAAGATAGTGGTGCTGGTGTCAATCTCCAGGCAGCCAGTAGGAAGCCAGCAGAGGCCAGCAAGACTGGGAAGAGGCACCTCCTGCCCAATTCAACCTTTCCTCCCCACCTCTAGCCCAGTGCAATAGCAGTTTCGATTGTACTAGCTTTATGTCCTGTATTGATACATCATATTTGTTGTCATGCCAATTATCCATCAGAAAATAAACTGCAAATAAACACCCCAAACCAAGCAGCAAACAATGGGAAGCTAAATGAAGAGGAAAATCCTTTTCTGACATCTCTGTCTGTAATTATTTTCTTCGGCTAACACATAGAAATTCATTAGCAGCTCTGGTGAGAGACAGTATTCCTTCCAAACTTGACAAGCCAACTCAACATGTGGTGTAACTGGCTAATTAGTAATTTATTTTTGTCTTCCGGAGTCTCATAAATGACGTTGAGTTGGTGGTTGGTGTTCAAAATCTTCCGATTCATTTCCAAAAACGACGCTGTCAGAGGCAAATCCCATCCACATCTGACTATCGTGAAGAAAAAGAAGAGTCCGTCCCCCCTCCCCAGTATCTCTGGGATGGCTAACAAAGAGTTGATTCAGACCTTCAGGATTTTCAAGTGATACAGCTTTCTTGAAATTACACCACTTCTGCCTTTGGTTTGCCTCCCACATCAAAGGCCGTGTGCATCAAGAAATGTAGTCCACTAGCATCAAGAGGGATTAGAAACTTCCTGCTTAGTGTGTTACATTTCAATCTGCAGGGGGTGCCTGCTAAAAAATGTTCTTGTTTAAACAAGCCTAGCCAGATGCTGAGAAAGTTGAGGTAATTTTAATCTGTTTTAGTCTTTTAGCTTTTATGTATGGTTGTGATTTTTGCTTGATTTTCTTGTTTTATCTTTCTGTAAACGACTTTGAGGTATGTTTTTTTAAAACAACAACAACAATCAAGCAGGGTATAAATTTTATGCAACAAACAAACAAACAAATAAATACCCTCACCCATTCCCAACAGAGCTGCCGTAAGAAATCGACAAAAAGGTGCACTCCCAGCCAATCAGAGAACACTCACAAAATTCCCTGCTTAGCCCCCAAAGAGGCCTGCTAACTCCCATGCTGTATACAATAGGGTTGCCATACATTCAGAATTTCCGGGACATAATCGGAATACTGCTTAACAACTTTTGTGTCCGGATTTTTACGGTTCGAAATATGTCCACCCTAGAGGGGTGGAGGTGCCAAGCAAGATACTAAAAGAGGCCTAAGAGGGATGGGGCTGGATAATAAAGCCAGATAAATGTACACACTTTAACATGGTAGCATTACTGTCATGATTACTGGCCCTCTTGAATGTTCACTTCGTAAGGCAGGTTGGAGAGCAAAGTAGTCCCTAACAAAGCGGTGGAGCTCAATGATCTGTGTAGAGCTTTTGGTTTACCTACAGATCTACAGTTTTTCCATTTATCTTGAACATATGATGTTCCAACATATGATGTCCAACGATTGGTCCATCTGGCCCACCATTATCTACTCAGACTTATAGTTTGCTGTCCTGGACCCCAAGCAAGGTTCTTGTGATCCTATTTTGAGATCCCATCTTGAGATGCGAGAACCTTCTGCACTCAAGCTATTATTCTTGGTTCTTCTTAGATACTGGCATTGATTGACCCTCTTCAGGCACCCTGCTCACGTTTAAACCTAGAACTAAGCAGGCAGAGTGGGGATGAGTGTGCCGTGCTCTGTCCCACACCACCATCGCCTTCCAACTCACTGAAGGGAAATCTCTGAACTGAAGAGTCTCCTCCTCTGTTTGTGAAGGTTCCTGCGCTACCTAGAACCCAAATCTGTGCATGGAATCTCCACAAGTACTGGTGGCTCCTCACTTCAGATCTTCAGCTTCTACAAGACAATAGGGGTAGTGGCCTGGGGTGCTTAGCTAGGGATGGGTAAATACAACATTTTTGGTTTTTCAAGGTTTTCTCAATTTCCCAGCCTTTATAGTCCTCGTGAAAATTCCCCAGCATTTCTGTGTGGATTCCTCCTATTTAGTTTTAGGGAAGTTTTTAATGACTGATGTTTTAATGTATTTTTAATCTTTTGTTGGAAGCCACCCAGAGTAGCTAGGGAAAGCCAGATGGGCAGGATATAAATAAATTATTATTATTATTGTTGTTGTTGTTGTTGTTGTTGTTGTTGTTGTTGTTGTTGTTGTTGTTGTTTTCTTTCTTCCATAATTCAGACCATTTTCCTATTTATTTTCACTAATATATGCAAACTTTATTCTAGTATATGCATTGGTGTATACATTGCTTGACTGGAGAACTGCATTGCATAATTCTGGGACGTGCAAATTTCAAACAATAACCAAGTTTCAGTTTGCATATTGTTTCCAAAGGTGCAAATTAGGTCAGTTCTCTTTTGAATGGAAACTCAATCAAATCTCTACCCCACCTCCAAGCTTAGTACACCCTTCTCCAGGTTATCCAATGAAGTCTAATGCCCAAACAGGGTACTGCTTGATGCTTCCAGTTTGTTCTGGCTAACACCAGCTCATTCAATACTCTGCGTCTTGAGTCGCCGGAGTCGTTCCAGTTGGCTCATGGGATAGATTTGAAGGTCATGATAATTAATTTCAGTCTTCTGCTGTTTATATCTTTGTTGCATCCAATTTGTCTGCCCGACATTCTTCCGGGGTTTTCATGGGCGTAAACTGGCAGTCTTCAAATCGGGATCCCACTGAAGCCAATTCTCCGCACTTGTAAGCATTTCTCTGAAGCAAACACCATAAGGAATGCAGCCATAATCAAATGAATAGCTGTGCATTGGAAGTTCCAAAGTGTAATTCCTGACCTTTTGGAGGAAAAAGGCCTTTGTGTGTGCCAAGCCTGTGGGGGGAATGCCAGAGAGAAGGATGAGGTGGCAAGGAGCCAGTTTGGGTTCTAAAAATGTAAATTCTCTGCTATCTCTCAGGGTCTCCCATGTTCTTTGTGGAATTCATATATTGCCTCTGGGAGGCCTATTGTCAGAGCACCTGTATGCAAATTGAACATGAACACAAGTTGATGCCAGAATCCTTTGCTGTTAAATTGCTGCGGCAAAACTGAACTAATGTAGAGGGGGGAAATTCCCTCTGACTTGCTAAAGAGAAATGATCTTAAAAACCACTATAGCAAAGTTCAAACACAAGTCACCCTTGGTTTTCTTATCATTTCCTACATCATATTTAACTCAGAACGCTTCATTTTTTAAACACCTGATTTCAAAATGCATTAGTGTGCTCCAGGCAACTGGATGCAGCAGCCACTCAGGTTTGATTAGGGCAGAGTGGTGCAGTGGTTAGTGTCAGACTAGGACCTGCGAGGCCAGGGTTCAAATCCCTGATCAGCCATGAACCTCGCTGGGCGATCTTGGGCCAGTCAGTGTCTTTTAGCCTAACTTACCTTATGGGTAGGTTGTGGGGATTAAATGAGGAGAAATATGTATGCCATTTTGATCTCCTTGGAGAAAACAGTTGGAATATAAATGCAATAAATAAATATTTGTATGCCACTTTTCCAACAATCAAGATGAGCTCAAAGCGGCTCACAGCAAAACCAAACATTTTAAAATAACCCTTTTTTAATTTTGACAATGCACAAAAAGGTTGATCGAAACATTTTTCTAACAATGTACGATAAAATGGTAAGCAAAACACAGTTGAAATCCACAACCCAAATTAAAAAGAAACCTACATAAAACCACCATATATATATTTTTTAATGAACTCAATAAAACTTTTAATACAAATACAGGTAAGTAAATTCTGTATCTGGATAGGTAGGCATTCATTTATTTAAATGAATGAAATAGAAGGGAGAGTGATTTGGGTACAGACAGGGTTCCTTATGGACAGGTGACTAGTGATTTAAAAGTCTGTGCTGGGATAGGGAGGGGATCCAAGCTGAGGAAAATGTTGCTCCGTGCATTTTTCTCGCATTGCCTCTTCTCCAGGATGATTACAGCTGCACCTTTTCAGCACCTTGGAAGTCAGCCTTGGAAAGTCATCCCATTTAAGCCTGCCAGAGGCTGTCTTGGCCATGCATCATGTCTGAAAACACACCCTCCACAATGGCCTGTTCTTAAGCTAAGTGTGTCAATTAGCTCACTTAGCTTCAGGCTTTGGAAATGTGTTTTCTGGCACGCAGGCAGGCAACATGATGGAGAAGCTGATCTAAATAAAGTGCATGTCAGCAGGTTACAGTAGGGGACTCTAAGTCAGCCTTTTCACCCTGGGCGCTTGCCAGATGCTTTGCACCACAACTCCCATCAGCAATGCCCATTCACCATGCTCTCTGGGGCTGATGGGAGTTGCAGTCCAAAACATCTGGAGAGTTGGGGATTGATGTGCCATGGGGTTCTGTGGTGGGTTATAGCAATATAATTAAAAGAAAACAGAAAAACTCGAAACAAGTGTCTAAGTAAAATCCATATGATCATAAGGCAAATCAAATGCAAATGCATGCCGTCAATAAAAATCGAGGCTCAAAATACATTACTAAAACAAAATAATGAACACTGCAATTGAAAAGAAAGATTGTCTGGAAATGCCTGAACAAAACAAGTTTTTAATAGGCATCTTAAACAAGTTAATGCACCTCAAACAGCACAGGGAATAATATTCTGGACGTTCAGTGCCACCAGTGCTTTTTTCCTAGATAAGTAGGTGTCAGTATTCACCATGAAGTTGTTATAGTAAGTGCCACACTCTTTAACAGCAACAAAGGTGCTGGCACTGCATACCCCTGAGTACCCCCTGAAAGAAAGCATTGAGTGCCACGGACTTCTACATCGCTGTTGGATGAGCAAGTACATGATTTTGTTCATCAGTGCTTTCTCAGCTAGGGTCAACTGAATTAAACTGAATTAGTTGAATTAAAACATTGTCTACAGGCAGGTTAAATCAGGATTTTGTCCCTGTTGGGTTATCTAAAAAACCCTTTATAATTTTTGAGAGGGAACTATTCAAGGAAGAAAATGATGTTCTTCAAGTCTTAATCAGAGTTTGCTATATTTTACTTTTCCCCTTTAAAAAAGCGAGATAGCATAAATTTACTTTAAAAAACTTGACACTAAATCTTAAATTATTAGTATACCTCGTTTGTGGAACATAAAGCTTGGTGACTTTGTTAACAGGATTTAAGATGCTGAATTTCCTTATTTCATTTGCATTACCATGTCCTTCTATCATGCGAGCTTTCCCCCCCTTAGTCCAGGGAAACATGCCTATCTCCTTCAAATGTCTGTGTTTTTTGGAAGCTACAAGTGGTTTGGTCTAATCGGTGTCTATGAGACAGGGAGAAAGCAAAAAAGAGAGTTTCTCGGGGGGGGGGGGAGAGATGGGGCTAATTACCATAATGTGCTGGCTCTCTGTGTGGGTAGTCAGCTCAAGAGGAGTTTTTGAAAAGAGACCAACTTGCAGATCTGGTCTCTATTCATTTCATTTCCTAAGGCCAGCGTGGAATGGACGGAGCCTTCAAAACAGTTCAGTGAATTATTAAAACAGGGTGCAGACAAACCACAGAGGCTGCCCCATCAGAAATACATTCCATTGCATAGGGCAATATATAACAGACCAAATTAAGAGGCCCTGGGTGCTTCATGTGGAAGTCTAGGAACACAACATGACCATTGATCCATTTTGTCCAGTATTGTCTACATTGTCTGGCAGCAGCTCTCCTGTGCTACAGACTGAGGACATTCTCAGCTCTATCTGGAGATGCCAGGGATTGGCTTGGGAACTTCTCATGAAAAGGAGATGCTCAGGTACAGCCCTTCTTACTGTGTCATGTTCTCCCCTCACTGCTGTTGTATAAGGTTATATTTAGTGAAACAATGAGGATTAGCTAAACAAAACTTAAGCAAGGGAAGCAGTGGCTTTGCATGACAATCACACCATCCAATGAAAGTGCTCTCATGCCACTTTAAACAGCGACGGGTTCTGCCTGAAGAATTATGGGAGCTGTAGTTTGTGGAAAGGTGCTCAGAGTTGTTAGGAAACCCATTTCCCTCTCAGAGCTACAATTCTCAAAGAGTTTCCTGTGAAGAAGTGATTGATTGCTCAGTCGGTAGAGTGTGAGACTCTCCATCTCAGGATTGTGGGTTTGAGCCCCACATTGGGCAAAAGAGTCCTGCTTTTGGGTTGGAGTAGATGATCCTCATGGTCCCTTGCTTTCTGTGACTGCTAAACCATTCTGGGAATTGTAGCCCTGGGAGAGGAAGGGGTCCTCCTGGCAAATCCTTACTGCTCCTACTGCTCCCTTAATGCTCCTACTGCTCCCAGAAATAGTTGGGGCAAGTAATGACTGTTTAAAGTTGTGTGGTACTGCTTTAACTGTATGGTGTGAATGTGGCTCTGATTAGGTGCCCACCACTACTGTTTGGCAGGGGGCCTCCATCAGGTCCCAAGAGCACCAAGCCAATTAGCGACAGAAAAAGAATGGAGATGTGTCCTTCATCCAAACACACCTTGGGGTGCTCACCAGTGTTCCAAGCTATTAATTTACCTATACTAGATGCCGAATTATAACCAACAGTGCCAGTGTGGTGTAGTGGTTAAGAGCGGTAGTCACGTAATCTGGGGAACCGGGTTCGCGTCTCCGCTCCTCCACATGCAGCTGCTGGGTGACCTTGGGCCAGTCACACTTCTTTGAAGTCTCTCAGCCCCACTCATCTCACAGAGTGTTTGTTGTGGGGGAGGAAGGGAAAAGAGAATGTTAGCCGCTTTGAGACTCCTTAAAGGGAGTGAAAGGTGGGATATCAAATCCAAACTCTTCTTCTTCTTCTTCAACAGTCAAATCAGCAAACCCCAATGCACCAATAGGGCAGTGCAGAGTAAGTGGGGGGGGGGAGGTGCACAAAAGACCAACTGGGGAACACCTATAAAATTCCTCCTCAGCCCACCAAGCAGACATGAGGTTGCTCAGAGCTGCAGCATCAATTTAAAAAGCCAACAGAACCCCCTATTCGTCGCCCCCCCCCGGAGGGAGATACTTCCTTTTCTAGAGGGTGGGGCAAATTCACTCCTATCTGAAGGACAGAAACAACATTTTCCCTTTACTCTTTTTACAATGCCATGTGCTCTAGAAGTTGTGATCAATAGACAGTTCTTACTGTCTTCAATGATTTACTTTGAACTAGCGTTTCCTAATAAAGAAATGTTTAGTTCCCATTTTCTTCTACAGTACCCATTTTGGTTGGGAAGACATAAACATGATCAGTAAAAAAAGAGCCCGTAAACATATCTGTAGCAAAGATCCTGTTTTGTAACTGCTGTCATGTCCTGGATTCCTTTGTTAAAGCAAGCAATATTCACAGCTAATTAGAAGCATCTCTCCTAATTCTATGTACATCCTTGAGAACTGCTTTCAGCTATGTCAGGTAATTGTCTCATTTGGCCTGGCTTCTCTATGTTTTTAAACAATCCCATTCTCATCATTAGTCAGCATTAGTCATTAGCAGCAAACATTTTCTTTTCCCATCCATTATATTACTGTTGTTTGCCTTGTTATGAAAATATAATTGTTCTCCTTCATTTTCATAAGATTAAGAGATGTGTTCACAATAGTTACTGGGTTTTGTTGTTGCTATTATTGTTGTTGTTGCTATTCTTCAAATGACCCATTAGGACACTGGCATATGATGAAGACAGATGATGGTTAAAGGCTTGAAAATTAGCAATCCTTTTTACAAATGTCTTCAGTTTCTAAGGGGAGGGGATTGGATCTTGACGAACAAACATTTTAGGGGCGTCTTTGGTTTTAACTGCCTGACCTTGTTTCGTTAGAAGGCTATAATAGTGCTGTTAGCATTTCAAAATGAATTTGAACTTTCCAAATGAAGAATTTGAAAGTTCCAGAGGTAGCCAGTCCTTTATTGGTTTTCTTCTTTAAAAATAAGCAACAACACATAGAATCAATAATTGTAAAGTTGGAAGAGACCACAAGAGTCATCTAGTCCAACCCCACCCCCTGCAATGCAGGAATCGTTTGCTCATTGTGGGGCTTGAACCCACAATCCTGAGATTAAGTATCTCATATACAACAAAAGAACAGCTGTCTCCAGTAGCAGTGTGTATCCAGAATCCACACTCTTTGTATGTGTGGTAAAATTCCAGTATAAATTGTGCTTTCAGAGAGTGCTTATTCTAATGATGTTTCAATAATAACAATAAAATACATAAATAAACCATCAGGTGTGTTAACTTTATTCAGAAAATGCTGAACGCACTAGTAATAAATACAGTAAAATACTAGTAATTTCTACAGTAAAAAATATACAAAGGGTACAGCTGGGTTTGAAATTAATGGAGAGATTATCAGTCTTCTCCATTTATGTATCTTTGGCTTTCACTCACAGCCGAGTAAGATTGTCTTCCTTGAACACGGTCTTAATGGAGTGTCTGTAAATGACTGTGGAGGCCAATTCTGGATACACACGCCCTTCCACAGCGGGGACATAGATTTCCAGGTGAGAATTGATCGTGGTGAGGATTTGCCAAATGTGCATTCCTCTTTGCATGTTTCTCCCTTTCGTCCTGGGTTCATGCATCTTCAAAGTCCATGACACCTTTGGTAAAGGCTGTTCTCCAATTGGAGTGCTCACAGGCCAGTGTTTCCCAATTTTCCGTGCTTATACTGCATTTTTAAAGATTTGCCTTGTGAGTGTATTTAAACCTCTTTTGTTGTCCACCAGTATTTCACTTTCCATTCTTAAATTCAGAATAGAGTAGTTGCTTTGGAAGACGATAATCAGGCATACGAACCACATGACCAGTCCAACAAAGTTGTTGTTGAAGAATCATTGCTTCAACACTGGTGACCTTTGCTTCTTCCAGTACATTGACATTAGTTTGCCTGTCTTCCCAAGTGATTTATAATTTTTTTTGGAGACACTGGTGATGATAGAGTTGGAGATGGCATTTATAAGTGGTCCATGTTTCACAAGCATACAGTAGTACAATAGCTTTGTAAGCAAGCATTTGGGTTTCTCTGTGAATGTCCTAGTCCTCAGACACTCTGTGCTTCAGTCAGGAGAAAGCTGCACTCGCAGAACTCAGATGAAACTGGATTTGGGTATTGACGCTGGGCCTTGTGGAAAGATAACTGCCCAGGTAGGAAAAGTGATCAACATTTTCAAATGTTACACCATTAAGTTGGATTTGTGGCACTGCAGAGGGGTGGATTTGTGCTTGCTGGTACAGCACTTTGGTTTTTTAGATATTGAGCGATAGGCCAATCTTTCTGTTAGTGTCTCTGAATATATTTCAGATGGTTTGGAGGTCATCCTCTGAGTCTGCACACACTACATTGTCATCAGTATATTGAAACTCTATGATGAAAGTTATGGTAACTTTGCTTTCAGCCTTCTAAGGTTAAATAGCTGTAAGTCAGTGGTGGGAAATCTCTCACCCATGGGTCATATAAGGCCCAGCAAGTTTCCTAATTTGTCTCATGAAGCCATATTCCCAAATCTGGCCCACCTAGGAAGGTAAAATTACGGGAACAATGGAATGATTGGGAGCCTTAAAGCAAGGCTTGATATAAGCACCAGCTAGCTGACTGGTACCTGCAACAAATCCCACTGGATTAGATTTTCAGGGAACTCTGCAGTGCAACCAATCCCTGCCCAGATCAGCAGTTGCTCTCAGTGCCTATCAGCTGATTGGTGCTTGCAGAAAGCCCCAAGGAGAAGCACATACTTTGAAATCAAACCACACAGGCAAGAGAAACAGGGATTGCAACAGCTGCCAGTCAGCTGAATCAAAAGATAATGCTTCACCTAATGTCATGGTGAATGAGATTTTGCAAACCCTGCTGTTCTCATGATATACGTATGGGGGGAGATTCCTTTCCTCGTGTTGGGTAAAAATAGGAACAGTAGCTGGTGTTGTCTAGGACCAAATGGGTTAACAACTCAACAGATGCATGAAAAATATAACAGATGGACTTGCATTTCCATAGGTGGGGTTGCCCATATTTCTTTCCTCAAGTGAGAGGAATGTGAGCAAGGGAAAGGTGAAAAGAGCAAGAAGTACATTCCCGTACCAAATGGTAATAGCAACCTGCTATGAAAGGCTCAGATATAATTAAGCATTAAAATGGAAATCTGCTTGACAGCCCACGTTTTGGCACATTTTAAAGAACCTCCTTAGGGTGCATTCGGTTAAATCAGAGGTTGTGGGTTTTTTGTGTGTTTTTTAAGGATCCTTTAATTTTTTCTGGATACACCCAAGTGATATATGCCAGGGCAAGTTAAAAGAATGTAGGAGTAGCTGCTAAATAGATTAATCTCTTAATGTTAACCTCATCTGCTGAAAAGGGCAGACTGGCTGTCTCAGGTTGCCCTCTTAAATTCCAGTCTCCAACTAACACCTGAGGAAAATGAAGTGATGCTGTCCAGGTGGCAAGCTGCTCTTTCCATTTTCAAAATAAAGGATGCTAGGATGGTTTTAATAAGGGTATACTCTCTGTCCTCTTGACCTCCTTGGGGTCCCCCCACTTCCTGAAATGGTGTGAGAACATCTGACCATAGTGGAAGGAAGGCTAATTTGCATCTACTAATACTGGGTTTTAAAAGTCAGCTACCTTTAGCAGGAAAACGCTGAAGAGGGAAGGCCTATACAGTGGTACCTCGAGTTACATACGCTTCAGGTTACAGATTCCACTAACCCAGAAATATTACCTCAGGTTAAGAACTTTGCTTCAGGATGAGAACAGAAATTGTGCTCCCGTGGCATGGCAGCAGCAGGAGTCCCCATTAGCTAAAGTGGTGCTTCAGGTTAAGAACGGACCTCCGGAATGAATTAAGTACTTAACCTGAGGTACCACTGTAGTAGCATAGTTTTTAACCTGTTTCTGCATGAGTAAGACGATGCAAGGATTCGTTTCCTGACCTACGTAGGAGAACTGGTGTGACCATTAGCACACTAGTAAATGCAAATATATCCCAGGCTGCTGTATTAATTGAGGAGAGGGGATATGTTACTTCTGGCAGAAAGCATGAGAAATATCATGCAATATGTTATGTATTGTGGGTACTCCTGCCACTGTATTATTATCATCATCACCATCATTTCATGGATGCCTGTTTCTGAAAAATTCTGGGTAGAAGTACTCAAAGAAGTGATCTCACTTTGTGTCTTTGCATGTTTATAAATTGAGCAGGGATAACTCCCTTTTTGTTTGAAGGCAGGAGAAAGCACTATATAGTGGTACCTCGGATTACAGATGCTTCAGGTTACAGACGCTTCAGGATACAGACTCCACTAACCCAGAAATATTACCTCGGGTTAAGAACTTTGCTTCAAGATGAGAACAGAAATTGTGCTCCCGCGGCACGGCAGCAGCACGAGTCCCCATTAGCTAAAGTGGTGCTTCAGGTTAGGAACAGTTTCGGGTTAAGAACGGGCCTCCGGAACGAATTAAGTTCTTAACCCGAGGTACCACTGTACTCTGGTTCCCACTGGGGCATTTTTATTTTGTTTTAATATTTGCAAATTAAAACAAAAACAAAAAACATTTCCACTCCCAAGGAACTTTAATTGCCTCATTGCCCAAGTTTATGGGCCCTTTAGCACTAAGCCACAACTTCATTTTAAATGTAAAGAAAAGAGGAGCAGGGTATTGCCCCCCCCCCCCGCTATTCTTATTATTATATTAGTTATTTTGTGTTGTGTTTTGTAAACCAGCCTGTGGTCTCTTGGCGAAGGGTGTTTATAAATTTAATAATGATGATAATAAAAAATAGCTAGTAAGTCATGGATAGTCACAATCACCCAATCACCCAATAACTGCCACAACCCAGAATGTTCCAGAATTTCTTCACCCACCTTCATTTTTCTTCAAAGGTCTGATCACAGTATGTATACTTAGGTTTTATACAGACAATACCTTTAAAGCACATATGAAGCATATCCCCGCCGATCCCAATAATTCTGGGCACTGAAGTTTCAGGGTTGTTGGGAATTATAACTACAGTGTCCAGAATACTTTGAGGGGAAACTGTGCTTCAAATGTACTTTAAATATATAGTGTGTTTGCAGCCTTAGTATTGACCTGGTACATAAAAATGTAACACTGGAATTACCCTTAAACTAACTAGGGTTTGCATCATTGCACCTCAATGAACTTTAGTAGCAGACTGTAATACAGACCCCTAATTATCCTATGATGCTGTTAAGGTGCTACACTCAATATGCCAGCAAATTTGGAAAACTCAGCAGTGGCCAGAGGATTGGAGAAGATCAGTCTACATCCCAATCCCAAAGAAGGGCAGTGCCAAAGAATGCTCCAACTACCACACAATTGCACTCATTTCACACGCTAGCAAGGTTATGCTTAAAATTCTACAAGGCAGGCTTAAGCAGTATGCGGACCGAGAACTCCCAGAAGTGGAAGCTGGATTTCGAAGGGGTAGAGGAACCAGAGACCAAATTGCAAACATGCGCTGGATTATGGAGAAAGCTAGAGTGTTCCAGAAAGACATCTACTTCTGCTTCATTGACTACACAAAAGCATTTGACTATGTCGACCACAGCAAACTATGGCAAGTTCTTAAAGAAATGGGAGTGCCTGATCACCTCATCTGTCTCCTGAGAAATCTCTATGTGGGACAAGAAGCTACAGTTAGAACTGGATATGGAACAACTAATTGGTTCAAAATTGGGAAAGGAGTACGGCAAGGCTGTATATTGTCTCCCTGCTTATTTAACTTATATGCAGAATTCATCATGCGAAAGGCTGGGCTGGATGAATCCCAAGCCGGAATTAAGATCGCCGGAAGAAATGTCAACAACCTCAGATATGCAGATGACACAACCTTGATGGCAGAAAGTGAGGAGGAATTAAATAACCTTTTAATGAGGGTGAAAGAGGAGAGCACAAAATATGGTCTGAAGCTCAACATCAAAAAAATGAAGATCATGGCCACTGGGCCCATCACCTCCTGGCAAATAGAAGGGGGGGAAATGGAGGCAGTGAGAGATTTTACTTTCTTGGGCTCCATGATCACTGCAGATGGTGACAGCAGTCACGAAATTAAAAGACGCCTGATCCTTGGGAGAAAGGCGATGGCAAACCTAGACAGCATCTTAAAAAGCAGAGACATCACCTTACCAACAAAGGTCCGTATAGTTAAAGCCATGGTTTTCCCAGTAGTGATGTATGGGAGTGAGAGCTGGACCATAAAGAAGGCTGATCGCCAAAGAATTGATGCTTTTGAATTATGGTGCTGGAGGAGACTCTTGAGAGTCCCATGGACTGCAAGAAGATCAAACGTATCCATTCTTAAGGAAATCAGCCCTGAGTGCTCACTGGAAGGACAGATCGTGAAGCTGAGGCTCCAATACTTTGGCCACCTCATGAGAAGAGAAGACTCCCTGGAAATGACCCTGATGTTGGGAAAGATTGAGGGCACAAGGAGAAGGGGACGACAGAGGACAAGATGGTTGGACAGTGTTCTCGAAGCTACAAACATGAATCTGACCAAACTGTGGGAGGCAGTGGAAGACAGGAGTGCCTGGCGTGCTCTGGTCCATGGGGTCACGAAGAGTCGGACACGACTAAACAACAACAATAACAATTATCCTATAAAGCACCTGTGGGTCTGCAAATTTATTTGTCATATTTAAACTCAACATCTCCCCCCATCCCCCACTTAATTTCATCCTTTTGCTTCATCCACTGCGCCAATATATAGTTGCCATTCTTCCTTACATGCTTAGAATATTTGTAGACTGCATCACATCTCATTATGCAATTAGCAATTCATGACTCCACACATATTTGATATTCCAAGTCAATTCCTACAGTGCCATCATAATTTTTGATGCCATCATCTAGATGCCCTCCAGTTTTGTCAATATTTCCTTAGAATTCTAATATGGCATTATTTTTTATCTGTTACAATAATTATCATCCATTTGCATCACCTACTGGGGAATTTCAATTGGTATTATGGAGTCTAAGAAGTCCCATTTTAAAAAAAATTCCAAGACTTGAAAAGAATAATATTAATAAATGCTTTAATAATCTCTGGACACATTAGAAACCCCAGCTTGTTTACATAATATAAAACTAAATACATTCCTCTATTAAGAATACTAAATAAATACTATTCATTCTAAGAAGCCTTTCAAGTTCTTTAAATGGTCTGTCTTATGATTTATTTAAGCATCAAGAGACATTGTAATGTTGGCATAGCCAGATGTGTGATAAGAATGTAAGGCTTACTGATCACAAGAAATTAAGATATATCCAGTTTAAGCTTCTACATTAGCGTTAAGGCTCAATAGAAACATCTTCTTCTTGAGCTATGGTTTTATTTTAAACCAGTTTCATTGTGTACTCTCTCTCTCCCTCCAGAAGTGGGCTTTTGCAATTTGACTCTTACCACCCTTTTGTTTATCCTGAGTCTCTCTTAATATATTTTCCCAGCCAACAAGCTCAGCATCCAACCATGGTCCTCCCCCAATTATATACTGCACCAGATGTGGGGAACTTTTGGTCATCCAGATGTTGCTGAACTACTCCCATCATCCTTGGCCATTGGCCGTACTTGCTGGGGGTTGTAGTTCAGAAACACCTGGAAGTCCAAATGTTCCCTACATCTATCATAGAACCTGACAGCCCTGTAGTCCAATCCACTGCAATGCAGGAATCTCAGCAAAAGGAGCCATGGGCATCTAACCTCTGCTTTAAAACTTCCAAGGAAAGAGTCCACCATCTTCTGAGGCAGTCTGTTCCACTGGCCACAACCAGAAAGTTCCCCCTGATGTGTATTTGGAATCTCCTTACTTGTAACGTGAAGCCATTGGTTCAAGTCAGGTCCTACCCTCTGAATCAGGAGAAAACAAGCTTGCTACACCTTCCATCCCTTAGAGATTTGAAAATAGCTATCATATTGTCTCCCAGTCTCCTCTTTTCCAGGCTAAACATACTTTCTCAACTGTTTCTCATAAAGCTTGGTTTCACTTGATCATTTTGGTTGCCTTCCTTTACACATGTTCCAGCTTGTCAATATGCTTCTTCAATTTTGGCACCCAGAACTGACCAAGGCGAAATAGAATGATATTATGACTTCCCTCGATCTGGACACTATACTTCTGTTGATGCAGCCTAGAATAGTGTTAGCTGCATCACATTGCATCACACTGTTGACTCGTGTTAAACTTGTCATCTATTAAGACCCCTAGATCCTTTTCACATGTACTACTGTCATAGAATCATAGAATCATAGAGTTGGAAAAGACCACAAGGGCAATCGAGTCCAACCCCCTGCCAAGCAGGAAACACCATCAGAGCACTCCTGACATATGGTTGTCAAGCCTCTGCTTAAAGACCTCCAAAGTAGGAGACTCCACCACACTCCTTGGCAGCAAATTCCACTGTCAAACAGCTCTTACTGTCAGGAAGTTCTTCCTAATGTTTAGGTGGAATCTTCTTTCTTGTAGTTTGGATCCATTGCTCCGTGTCCGCTTCTCTGGAGCAGCAGAAAACAACCTTTCCCCCTTCTCTATATGACATCCTTTTATATATTTGAACATGGCTATCATATCACCCCTTAACCTCCTCTTCTCCAGGCTAAACATGCCCAGCTCCCTTAGCCGTTCCACATAAGGCATCGTTTCCAGGCCTTTGACTATTTTGGTTGCCCTCCTCTGGACATGTTCCAGTTTGTCAGTGTTCTTCTTGAACTGTGGTGCCCAGAACTGGACACAGTACTCCAGGTGAGGTCTGACCAGAGCAGAATACAGTGGCACTATTACTTCCCTTGATCTAGATGCTATACTCCTATTGATGCAGCCCAGAATTGCATTGGCTTTTTCAGCTGCCGCGTCAAACTGTTGGCTCATGTCAAGTTTGTGGTCAACCAAGACTTCTAGATCCTTTTCAGATGTACTGCTCTCAAGCCAGGTGTCACCCATCTTGTATTTGTGCCTCTCATTTTTTTTTGCCCAAGTGCAATACTTCCTGTTAAAATTCATCTTGTTTGTTTTGGCCCAGTTCTCTAATCTGTCAAGGTCATTTTGAAGTGTGATCCTGTCCTCTGGGGACAGCCACCCCTCCCAGTTTGGTGTCATCTGCAAATTTGATCAGGATGCCCTTGAGTCCATCATCCAAGTCGTTGATAAAGATGTTGAATAAGACCGGGCCCAAGACAGAACCCTGTGGCACCCCACTAGTCACTCTTCTCCAGGATGAAGAGGAACCATTGATGAGCACCCTTTGGGTTCGGTCAGTCAGCCAGTTACAAATCCACTGAGTGGTAGCATAGTCAAGTCCGCATTTTACCAGCTTCTTTACAAGAATATCATGGGGCACCTTGTCGAATGCCTTGCTGAAATCAAGGTAGGCTACATCCACTGTGTTCCCTTCATCTACCAGGCTTGTAATTCTGTCAAAAAATGAGATCAGGTTAGTCTGACATGACTTATTTTTCAGAAATCCATGCTGACTATTGGTGATCACAGCATTCCTTTCTAGGTGCTCACAGACTGTTTGCTTAATGATCTGCTCCAGAATCTTCCCTGGTATTGATGTCAGACTGACTGGGCGGTAATTATTTGGGTCCTCTCTTTTCCCCGTTTTGAAAATAGGGACAACATTTGCCCTCCTCCAGTCTGCCGGGACTTCGCCTGTTCTCCAGGAATTCTCAAAGATGACTGCCAGTGGTTCTGAGATCACATCTGCCAGTTCTTTTAATACTCTTGGATGCAGTTCATCTGGCCCTGGAGACTTGAATACATCTAAACTAGCCAAGTATTCTTGTACTATCTCCTTAGTTATTCTGGGCTGTGTTTCCTCTGCTGAATCATTTGCTCCAAATTCTTCAGGTCGGGCATTGTTTTCTTTATCGGAGAAGACTAAGGCAAAGAAGGCATTGAGGAGTTCAGCCCTTTCTGTGTCCCCTGTTTGCATTTCACCATCTTCTCCTCTGAGTGACCCCACTGTTACTTTGTTCTGTCAAGTCAGGTGTCCCCCATCTTATATTTTTGCAGCTGGTTACTCATGCCTAAGTGTAGAACCATACATCTGTCCCCACTGAAAGAAGACCAGGAACTGCTTTTGGCATGTATAATCCCCTGCTGTGTGTGTGTGTCAAAAAAGGTTTCATTATTCACATTCCTTTGGGTTCAAACAACAGAGAAGCAAAGGTTTTACCTCAGGACCCCTTCCTGTCCTTTGAATAATGCCCAAAAACCCTACCTGTAAATGTAGATATCCTTCTGGGTATACAGAGATAGAGGGGCTTTAGTTTACATTAAACCCAGTTGGAGTTCAGTGGATTTCACCCAAGAGTGAAAGCTATTTGCAAATCCTTGGCGTTGCTTCCCTTTTCACCAGCCTATCAAAGAAACACAAAAGAGGGACTCAGAGGAGCTAAATACTGAATTACATTTCACCAAAAGGCTAGCAGGATTTCCACCGCCTCCCCTTCATATTATTCGTGCTTTGACAATGACAGAGCTCTTGTATCTGAATTGTTGTGTCCCCTCTGGTTGTTGAACTAATCCACTGACTTGAATTGCGCTCTCCCAGAAGACAAGTTTCTTGAAATTTTCCCTGAAAGGTTGAGCCTCCAAGTCTTCCCCTGACTCTGGCCACAATTGCTACAGTCTCAACCAGATGCCTGCCACGTGCTTGAGTTTGAAATGCCCAACCTAATCCTGTGATCCTCTATGCACCAACCCCTTGGTGGATTGATCAATCTATCTCCAACGCTTACAATTTCCTTGTGTGTTCATTCATAAACCTCTCATGCCCATGGAGGATAAGGCAGTTGCTGTCCAGTAGCTCATGATGGCTATGTTCTACCTACAGTGTCAGAGAAGTATACTTCTTAATACCAGACATTAGGAATCATAGAATTGTAGCAATGGAAGGGACCTCAAGAGTCACTTAGTCCAACCCCCCTGCAATGCAGGAATCTCAGCTAAAGCATCCATAACATATGGCCATCCAACCTCAGCTTAAAAACCACCAAGGAAGGAGAGTATAATTATATCAACTCATCCAAGATGTTTTGCTTTTGCTGCAGCTCTTGCCATTTCCATTTGGAGTTTTGGATAGTGTTTCACACATATTTGAATAGAACTAATGCTAGTGTTATGTCTAAAATGTAACTCAAGTGAATTCCGATACTTTTTGTCAGGTGAAATATCCGAGGAATGTGACAAGCAGTCAAAAAGAAGTAGGACTAGAGGATGGGGAGGGGCAATATCGAGGTGCCCTCGTACGGTTCTTCTTCCTCGCAATTTCCTCGGATTTCACATAATGTGCAATTCCAAATTAACATATAGGATCTCCCTCAAACAAAACATGCATAGGGTTCTAAAAGGAAACAGAAGAGTTTTGATAAGAAGAATGAACTTTCTTGTGGGCTTCACCAAACCCTAGTTTTGAAAGATAAAGCTGGTAGTCTCCTCAGTCTCCATGTGTTTGATTGCTGTAGAAAGACACAGAGCATGTGTAGACCTGTTTTCCACACTGTGCCCCTGGACTTAAATAGGGTCCGTGTCCCTTACAAAAATAATGGAATAAATAGAAATAATTTTTGCTGTTTAGTGAACCAAATAACAAAATTTATAGGATCTGTTAGTGAATCTATTAATGTTCTGGTATGCTTGTGTGTTTTGAGAGGAGGGAATCTGACTGTTTTAATAGTTACTTCTTCATTTTTTATAAATCCAAAGCCAGAATATGTACATTTCAAACCCTCCCATATACACAGACTGTCAGAAGCACGTCAGCTCACAAATACGTTCCAAAAGAGTTCCTCCTCTCCAGTTTAGCTATCCAGATTTTCACTAAGGTTAAGCAGACACAACATTTGACTTTTGACATTTAAGACTGAATGAAAACAAGCCATTTTAAATTGCATGGTTATTACTCAATATATATTTTCATGTTTGGAGATGCAAAGTTCATTTTGATCATGTGGGTGTGGGAAAGGGTGGCAAATAAGATCGCCTCGTTTTTAATGTCAACTCTATCTTGCAATGAGGGATTAACATTCTTTGTCCTTCTCCCTAAGAGGAGACCTGCTTGTAATCTCCAAGACCTTTTTTTTAAGGTGTACTCTTATAATGGCAAAGCTCAAAGAAAGATGAATGGAGCTGCCATCTTGGGGAGCAAGGCTCCGTTTTCTCGTCGGGAATTGTATAAAACAGTTGGAAAACGTCAATCCCTCTTTATGATTGCAGATATGGGAGGTTAAACCTTTAATGGAAGAAACAGGAACTGACAAAAGCTACCAACTAAACTGAAGTCAGTATCAATGTGTGTTATGGACAGTAAGGCAGAATGAAAAATTGGGGTAATTATTTTTCCATTTTTAATGGCATTTTATTTGTGGCTTTTTGTGCTGATGTTTGTTAACTGTAATTGCCTTTCTCTGCACTGTTTATTTTTAATGAGTCCCGTTAAAGTGCAGCATAAATACTGTGAGAGTGCAACAGTTGCTATGCCGGATCTACTCTCAGAATGAATAACACAGCACAGAAATAGAGCAGAGTTGAGTTGTACATGCGAAAAGTGTTTGCTTTTCTGGTTGAAAAATGTGGTTTTTGTCTCAGGTTAACCTCACCGCATGACTGCTGATTTAGCCTTTGCAATCAGCTAAATTTTTAGATTAGTATATCATGGCAAACAACAAACCCTAAGCTTTTTATGCACACATACAAATACACATTAAAGTGTAAGTGTTACCTAGCATTGTGTTCGTTAAGCCATAAATGCCAGAGAGGGGATTACTTACAGCATAACAATGATTCAATGTATATAAGGCCACATTCACATCCTACATTTAAAGCATCTTTAACAGTCATGACTTCCCCCCCAAAAAATCAGAAGTTTATTAAGGGTGATGTAAGGAGACCCCTGGTCTCCTCACAGAGCTACAATTCCCAGAGTTCCCTTTCCCCAGTGGACTCTGGGACTTGTAGCTCGGTGAGAGGAACAGGAGTCTCCTAACAATTCTCAGCCGCCTTAAGAAACTGCATTTGCCAGGATTAATTGGAAGAAGAAGAAGAATCGTTTGGATTTGATATCCCGCTTTATCACTATTCAAAGGAGTCTCAAAGTGGCTAACATTCTCCTTTCCCTTCCTCCCCCACAACAAACACTCTGTGAGATGAGTGAGGCTGAGAGACTTCAGAGAAGTGTGACTGGCCCAAGGTCACCCAGCAGCTGCATGTGGAGGAGTAGAGACGTGAACCCAGTTCCCCAGATTACGAATCTACCACTCTTAACCACTACACCACACTGGCTCTCTAATTGGAGAAAGTCATGGCTGTTTAAAGTGGTATTGTAGTGCTTTAAATGTATGGGGAGGATGTGGCCTAACCTCAGTATCCAGGTTGAGGCAAATGGGTGTGCCATCAACATAGCTAGGGGGGTGAGGAGAGGGCAGAGTGCCTGTAAAAGCAGCACAGGGTTGCCACATGCCCCCTGCCACCGCATGCCCCTCAGCCACCCTCGAACTGGAGGGCACCCAAGAAGAAGGTAGTCACTCTGGCGGTGCCCCCTGCCCCCATGGTGTTGCATGTGCATCCTGGGCACTGGGGGGGGGGCAAAATCCACCAGTGGGCTGTGCCCCCCAACTGTGCTTTGCCCTACCCCAGGAACTGGTTCTCTGTTTCAGTCACTTAGCCATGTCCTCCCAAATGATGCTCCATTCATAGAATCATAGAATCATAGAATCATAGAATCATAGAGTTGGAAGAGACCACAAGGGCCATCGAGTCCAACCCCCTGCCAAGCAGGAAACACCATCAGAGCACTCCTGACATATGGTTGTCAAGCCTCTGCTTAAAGACCTCCAAAGTAGGAGACTCCACCACACTCCTTGGCAGCAAATTCCACTGTCGAACAGCTCTTACTGTCAGGAAGTTCTTCCTAATGTTTAGGTGGAATCTTCTTTCTTGTAGTTTGGATCCATTGCTCCGTGTCCGCTTCTCTGGAGCAGCAGAAAACAACCTTTCTCCCTCCTCTATGTGACATCCTTTTATATATTTGAACATGGCTATCATATCAGCCCTTAACCTCCTCTTCTCCAGGCTAAACATGCCCAGCTCCCTTAGCCATTCCTCATAAGGCATCCATCCCATCCTTTTCCCTCTCTCCATTTTTTATTTGCATCCTCCTGAGCACTCAGTCAGCATTCTCTTGCCACTGAGCATGACTGGTCTCCACTGGGCAGTTTGCAGCATTTCCATCCCCTTAAGTCCTCCACAAAGAGAGGCTTTTTAAAAAAAAAAAAAAAAACCTTCTTCAAACCTTTGAGCTCCCCACAAGCTTCCTGACTTTTCCCTTTGGGCATGAATCTCACCATGTTAGCTACAAAAGCGATGGCACTCATACAGGGTGAGTCTTTTAAAAGAGGCCCCGAGGAACATGTGTACTCTGTATCCATGGGGCCTCTTTTAAAGGACTCACCCTGTAGCTTGAATATGGGGAATAGATAGGGCTGCCATACGTCCTGATTTTCCAGGACATGTCCTGGAATTCACTTACAGAAATGGCACCCTGGATTATTTTTCGAAAATTAGGCAAATGTCCTAGAAAACCGGCAACAGGGGTTAAATCATGCCAAAAATGCCTTTAAAAGATCCAAAACTCAAAAATTCTTCTGGCTTTTACTGAGAAAAGCTCAACAACTTTTGCGGTGTCCTGGTTTTTAGTTTTTGAAATATGGCAACCCTAGGAATACAGAGAAGTATTTTATTATACAAAGGGCAGGGATGTGACGCTAATCCAGAATGTGGCTGCCAGACTAGTGACTGGAGCAACTGCTGGGACCATATAACACCAGTCCTAAAGGATCTACATTGGTTCCCAGTACATTTCCAAGCACAATACAAAGTGTTGGTGCTGACCTTTAAAGCCCTAATCGGCTTTGGCCCTGTACACCTGAAGGAGCATCTCTACCCCAATCATTCAGCCCAGACCCTAAGATCCAGCTCTGAGGGTTTAGCTCAGAGAGCTTACAGGGAACCAGACAGAGGGCCTTCCCTGTAGTCATGCCCACCCTGTGGAATGCCCTCTCATCAGATGTCAAGGACATAAGCAACTATCTGACTTTTAGAAGGCATCTGAAGGCAGCTCTGTTCAGGGAAGTTTTTAATGTTTGATGTCATATTGTGTAGGAAGCTTACCAGAGTGGCTGGGGGAACCCAGTCAGATGGGCAACATATACCATATTCTTCACCTTATAGGATGCACTTTTTTCCCTCCAAAAATGAAGGGGAAATGTGTGTGTGTTCTATGGGGCGAATGCAGGCTTTCGCTGAAGCCTGGAGAGCGAGAGGGGTCAGTGCGCACCGACCCCTCTCGCTCTCCAGGCTTCAGGAAGCTATCCGCAAGCCTGGGGAGCCCGCGGGAGTTCCCGCAGGGCTCCCTAGGCTTGCGGATAGCAGCCTGCATCTCGAAGCCTGGGGCGTGCAGCGGAGCGCACCCTGAGCTTGGGGCAGCTCTCCGCAAGCCTCAGGAGACCGTCGCAACGGGCTCCCTAGGCTTGCGGATAGCAGCCTGTTCTGGGGGCTGGGGTCGGGGGAAGCTCGGGCTTCCCCTGCCCCAGCCCCGCGCCTGGGGGGGGAATAATTTATTTTCTTTATTTCCCCCCCCCAAAAAACCTAGGTGCACCCTATGGGCCGGTGCGCCCTATGGGGTGAAAAATACGGTACATATATTATTATTATTATTATTATTATTATTATTATTATTATTATTATTATTATTATTATTATTATTGTTATTGTTATCATCATCATCATCATCATATCCCATCAGTGCAAGGATTTCAGCTTTAGGAATGGGACTTCCTCCCTCTCCTTTCCCCATGTCCCCCCTCAAAAAAGGGGGGGAAAGAATCTGTCCCCCTAACCCTCCAGTGCAGATTTAAGGAGGGAGGGAGATACACAGGGAGGATGATTGGGTGGGGGAAAAGAAGCCTGCTACACAAGCAGAAATCCTTGCAGTGACAGGACATTTTAGTTGAATACTGCCCTCTGTCCAGTTCTGGTCATCCAGAGCGAGGCTCTAATAAATCTGAACAATGGTTAGAACAAAAAAAAAGCAGGAAGGAATTATTATTTTCATTTCATTGTATTGGTATGTTTGTATCCTGCCTTTCTTTCATCATTGAACTCCAGGCATAAAAGAAGTTGATTTGAATTGGCTAGCTTGAAGGGGAAGCAACATGGTTTTGTTCTTTAAACAGTGCTAACAAGGCAGAAAAGGAAGAGCGCTCTTTCGGTTAAAAGAATATCAGAATGCACTCGCTCCACAAGCCTTGGCCTTCTGCGTGTAATCTAATCTCGAGTTGTTTTACAGAGCTGCAAACTGGTAACAACTTTGATATTTTCCAGTAGTGCACTTTTTATCTCCAGCTTACAATGTGACAGAAATAACAGCTCCTTAAATTGTTGGGTGACGGATGAGGGGGAGTGAGACATGCATGCATGTTTCAGATATTGCTTCATTAATGCAGAGGAAGAATAAAAAAGCAGAATCCATTGTGCTATGATAAGGAGGAGATGCGGGGAAGCTCTGGCTGCTCTGATTAGGACTGTGGTGGCAAGCCCATCGTTACATCTCCATGTGCGAGAGAGAAATTAGCAACTGCATTTAGTTTTCCCTGCTTTATATGGTTTGAGCTGCAACCTCATGCACACTGAATACAACAGATTTACTTCTGAGTAAACAAGTGTAAGACAATGCTCTTAGACTTCCATAGCCAGAATATATGTTTTTGCCAGCCACCAATGGTCACATTATTTCTATCCTGCCTTTGCTCCAAAGAGCTCAAGACAGTGTGTGCACACCTCTGCTCCCCAACCCATTTTATCTTCACAGCAACCCTCTGAGGTAGGTTGGACTGGGAGATGTTTTGGACTACAACTCCCATCAGCCGCATCCTGTGTGGTGAGTTTTCAGAGCTGATGGGAGCTGTAGTCAAAAACATTGGGCAGACACCAGGTTAGAGAAGACTGTACACCAGTGTGGTGTAGTGGTTAAGAGCGGTAGTCTCGTAATCTGGTGAGCCGGGTTTGTGTCTCCGCTCCTCCACATGCAGCTGCTGGGTGACCTTGGGCTAGTCACACTTCTCTGAAGTCTCTCAGCCCCACTCACCTCACAGGGTGTTTGTTGTGGGGGAGGAAGGGAAAGGAGAATGTTAGCCGCTTTGAGACTCCTTCGGGTAGTGATAAAGCCGGATATCAAATCCAAACTCTTCTTCTTCTGTAACAATAGAATTGCAGTAGTAGATAGTAGTAGTAGATAGAATTGCAGAAGAAATGAATCTATAGGTTTTACATACAGCATATTACATACAGAACTGGACCTACATTGTTGATTATTAGTATTAGCTATTAGTATTGCACTGGAAAGGCTTTCCATAACCAGAATACATTTTTTGTTGTTGTTTAAATTGCAGTTTACCTTAGGACCAGCTTCTCTTACAAGTTTCTACTTCTTCAAAATGGAGATGGTTATTTTTTCAGAAACCATTTCTCATAAAATAATATTCGCTTTCGTTGTCCTGCACTGTTGCCTTTGATACTTATTGATCTCAGGAAAACGTTGCTATATAGAAAAGCATGGCCCACAGTAATCTGGTCTGAGGTCTCTCAGATTGTTGGTAAAGGTCAGTCATGGCATTTTACTGCCTCGGTCTTATTACTGTGTGGTGTGTGCTTCATTTTATATGGTATCAAATGATGAGGCCAAAATTCACTGATTTTCAAGATTGGATTATATGGGGTCACATCATGTTAGGCCATCTGAGTGATCTTTTATACAAGGCCAAAGCATTTTGCTGCATGAGGCAAAAGGGCAAGATAGCAAACACACACACTCACACACCACAATTCCGTGTACAGAAGTCAACCATACTGGCACTTCACCAACAATGGAAATCTTCCTCCACCATACCTGGGGGCAGATTTCATGGTGCACGGATCATGCCGCTTAGCCTCTGCTGCCTGAAAGTAGCTTTCTCACTCCGTCGAATAGTAGAGCTGGTTATGCTGCAAAGGAAATAATGTATTTCTTTCCACTCACCTCACAAGTACTTTCAAGGTACCTAAATGGCCACCCATGGTATGTATTATTTATTTAGTTAAAATAGTTGCATTGCTTCCATATTATATTGGTAAACAATTGAAATCTTGATGGGTGGTGTTCGCAAAGTTTCTGAGATCATCAACTACTGCCAGAAGACATTTTCTTAATTGCTTGTATAGGCACATATCAATTGTTGAACTCTGCACTAACTTGGGGAAATGCAAACTTGGCAGGGGCATTTGGCAGAAGCAGGATGACCTGGGCACCCATGAAGCTACTCTGAGAGACTTTGAAGGCCCCATACAATGCATGGTTTGTGGGTTACCCATATGTATGCTAGAATATGGTGAAATGTTAGGAGAGCTTCAGAGCACAGCAAGAGAGACATCTGTTTGGCTGCTTTGAGGACAAAATGCTGACGTAGATAGGTCTTTGGCTTGTTTTTAGGAGGAGGATGTTGGGAAATGATTAATACTGACTTCAAAGCTTGGTAATAGCACTACAAGGGCCAGCTGGATGCTGCTTCTAATGTCAAAATTCAGGAATACCGTTCTTCCCTGGTATAATTTCCTGGTCCAAAGGAGTGTTAAACTAAAGGTCACTTGATTACTGGGCAGCTGAATAGAGATCACAGTCAGTCATTTCATACAGAGTATTGAACAGTCATTTTACAACATTGACCTGAAGGTGAAAGGGATCTGTAAGCCTCTGCTAATCTCCTGGTGTCCTTTAGTTTTCTGATTAAGAAAGAAAAGTAGCCCCCTTATCTGCCTTCCGAAGAGCATGCATTTATAGCCATTATGAGACAGATGTTTGGGGTTTAATAACTATGACATAACATAAAAGAAACACTGTCTTCAAACAATAGCACCCTTTATCTCACCTTGTCAAGTTATTTTCTGCCAGCTAGCAATGAAAGATTAGGAGAGATATTTAAAAGCATAGATGTGGATCTTTAGACTTGGGGAGGGTAAGGAATGGGGTCCCCACTTCTTTTTATGTGTCTTAAATTGTCCAAGAGTGGCAAAGAGTGTAGAGATGAGTAATCTTCCCTCTGAAGAAAGATGCCCAAAGCGTTGGGGTTCTTCAAGCAAGACTGCCTGTTGTATGCTTAAATACTGACTTGAGAATACTGCAAGTGAGTATAGATCAATTGGTCCCTCACTCTCTGCTTTCCCACCATCCTGTAGCTCCCACACTATTCTTGAGATTGGAGTTCTTGAGACTGAAGTTTTGGCTGGGAGCAGGGAGCACATCTTGGCTGAAAAAAAGAGAAATTCTTAATCTCAGTCCTGACACAGCTAGATACTCTACCATACTTCCTTACCAATTCCACTTCCAGAAGGGCATCTTCTCCCTTCTCTGGTTGCATCTCATCTTGACATTGGAGGCCTCCTTTATGGTCTCACTTGCCACATCCTGTACAGTGGTACCTCTAGTTGCAAACGGGATCCGTTCTGGAGGCCCGTTCGCAACATGAAAAGAGTGCAACCCGCAGCGGAACGTCTGTGCACGCACGGGTTGTGATTTGTCGCTTCTGCGCATGTGCATGATGTCATTTTGTGCTTCTGCACATGCCCGAGCGGCGAAACCCAGAGGTAAACCTTTCCGGTACTTCCGGTTCGCCGCTGGACGTAACCTGAAAAAAACGTAACATGAAGTGGACATAACATGAGGTATGACTGTACAGCGTACCAACCCTCTCCGCTCCAGTCCATAACCACCCCCAGTTGATTTTTTAATAACACAGTGCTGAAGCTCAGCTCCAGCCCCCCAATGCCACCTCCATCTCAATTGCAGTGGAACTATAGGTGTGGTCAGGTGGTGTTCATGAAACTTGTGGATTGGGGCAGGGGCACATGTGCAAGACCCACCCTGTGCACATAGGCCTCACCTACTCAGTTCCTACTCTTCCCATATTGAGTGTGTGAAACATACAAAAGGGCTTTACTGACATTTGCTTGAATGCAAGGAGAACCCCCTGCATAATACATTATCTATAAATTCAATAAATGATAATGGTGACCAACACCTTTTTCTGGGGGTACTCAAGACTACACAATACCGGCCTTTTTTTTTTTTCTCTAGAAGAGAAACACTGGTTAAAAATGTGGCACTTACTGTAAGAAATCCATTGTGAGTACCAACACCCTTTTTTTCCTAGAAGAAAAGCACTGATGATGACAATGTTTATCAGGGATGCTCCTTTATCAGATTGTGCAGTGCAGAAGGTTCTGCTCATAGAATCATAGAATCATAGAATCATAGAGTTGGAAGAGACCACAAGGGCCATCGAGTCCAACCCCCTGCCAAGCAGGAAACACCATCAGAGCACTCCTGACATATGGTTGTCAAGCCTCTGCTTAAAGACCTCCAAAGTAGGAGACTCCACCACACTCCTTGGCAGCAAATTCCACTGTCGAACAGCTCTTACTGTCAGGAAGTTCTTCCTAATGTTTAGATGGAATCTTCTTTCTTGTAGTTTGGATCCATTGCTCCGTGTCCGCTTCTCTGGAGCAGCAGAAAACAACCTTTCTCCCTCCTCTATGTGACATCCTTTTATATATTTGAACATGGCTATCATATCACCCCTTAACCTCCTCTTCTCCAGGCTAAACATGCCCAGCTCCCTTAGCCGTTCCTCATAAGGCATCGTTTCCAGGCCTTTGACCATTTTGGTTGCCCTCCTCTGGACACGTTCCAGTTTGTCAGTGTCCTTCTTGAATTGTGGTGCCCAGAACTGAACACAGTACTCCAGGTGTGGTCTGACCAGAGCAGAATACAGTGGCACTATTACTTCCCTTGATCTAGATGCTATACTCCTATTGATGCAGCCCAGGATTGCATTGGCTTTTTTAGCTGCCGCGTCACACTGTTGGCTCATGTCAAGTTTGTGGTCAACCAAGACTCCTAGATCCTTTTCACATGTACTGCTCTCAAGCCAGGTGTCACCCATCTTGTATTTGTGCCTCTCATTTTTATTGCCCAAGTGAAATACTTTACATTTCTCCCTGTTAAAATTCATTTTGTTTGTTTTTGCCCAGTTCTCTAATCTGTCAAGGTCGTTTTGAACTGTGATCCTGTCCTCTGGGGTGTTAGCCACCCCTCCCAGTTTGGTGTCATCTGCAAATTTGATCAGGATGCCCTTGAGTCCATCATCCAAGTCGTTGATAAAGATGTTAAATAAGACCGGGCCCAAGACAGAACCCTGTGGCACCCCACTAGTCACTCTTCTCCAGGATGAAGAGGAACCATTGATGAGCACCCTTTGGGTTCGGTCAGTCAGCCAGTTACAAATCCACTGAGTGGTAGCAGAGTCAAGACCGCATTTTACCAGCTTCTTTACAAGAATATCATGGGGCACCTTGTCAAATGCCTTGCTGAAATCAAGATAGGCTATATCCACTGAGTTCCCTTCATCTACCAGGCTTGTAATTCTGTCAAAAAATGAGATCAGGTTAGTCTGACATGACTTATTTTTCAGAAATCCATGCTGACTATTGGTGATCACAGCATTCCTTTCTAGGTGCTCACAGACTGTTTGCTTAATGATCTGCTCCAGAATCTTCCCTGCTATTGATGTCAGACTGACTGGGCGGTAATTATTTGGGTCCTCTCTTTTCCCCTTTTTGAAAATAGGGACAACATTTGCCCTCCTCCAGTCTGCCGGGACTTCGCCTGTTCTCCAGGATTTCTCGAAGATGACTGCCAGTGGTTCTGAGATCACATCTGCCAGTTCTTTTAATACTCTTGGATGCAGTTCATCTGGCCCTGGAGACTTGAATACATCTAGACTAGCCAAGTATTCTTGTACTATCTCCTTAGTTATTCTGGGCTGTGTTTCCTTTGCTGAATCATTTGCTCCAAATTCTTCAGGGCGGGCATTGTTTCCTTTATTGGAGAAGACTGAGGCAAAGAAGGCATTGAGGAGTTCAGCCCTTTCTGTGTTCCCTGTTTGCATTTCACCATCTTCTCCTCTGAGTGACCCTACTGTTTCTTTGTTCTTCCTTTTGCTACGAACATACCCATAAAAGCCTTTTTTGTTGCTTTTAACCTCTCTAGCAAGCCTGAGTTCATTCTGTGCTTTAGCTTTTCTGACTTTGTGTCTACACGTTCTGGCTATTTGTTTGAATTCCTCTTTGGTGGTTTCCCCCCTTTTCCATTTTTTGTACACATCCTTTTTTAATCTTAATTCAGTTAAAAGTTCTTTAGATAGCCACCCTGGCTTCTTTAGGCACCTTCCATGTTTCCGTCTCATTGGTATTGCCTGACGTTGTGCTTTTACTATCTCCCTCTTAACAAACTCCCAGCCATCATGAACTCCCTTTCCTTTTAGTATTGCTGTCCATGGGATCTCACCCAGCACTTCCCTAAGTTTTATGAAGTCGGCTTTCTTAAAGTCAAGAAATTGAGTCCTAGTATGCTTGGCTGCTCCTTTCCGCTGTATAGTAAACTTCAGAAGAGCATGATCACTCGCGCCTAATGATCCTTCCACTTCTACCCCACTAACCAGGTCATCAACATTGGTTAGGACCAGATCTAAAATGGCTGTTCCTCTTGTTGCTTCTCCCACTTTCTGGACAATGAAGTTGTCTGCAAGGCCAGTGAGGAATCTGTTTGACCTTATGCTCTTGGCTGAGTTTGACGTCCAACAAATATCCGGGTAATTGAAGTCCCCCATTACTACTATCTCCCTTCCTTTTGCATGCTTGGCCATCTGTTCCAGGAAGGCATCATCTATGTCCTCCGTTTGGCTTGGGAAATGAAGTGCATGCCCCCTGCAGACTTTGCCCACTCAACACTGGGAGTTTGGGCTGGTGTGCATGAGAGACCCGGGGAATGTGGTCCTTCGTCCACAGTTTGAGCTGCCGTGTGTCCAGGTGAATGCCTGAGCACAGGTTTAGACTCTGGCTAAACTTCAGACTTCCACACTGCACCCAGATGACAGTGAGTAGAGGACCAAGCATCCCACATCAGATGTCATACTGCATTACTGTTTGTAGGTTACCTGCAAAGGAATAGCACTCATGGGTTGGCAGAATATTTGGAGGTTACCATGATGACATCTACAACCTACTGGTCAGATGGTGTGCCTGCACCTGCTAAAATTTGTCCTGTTGGCTAGCTGGTTTGAGAGACCATCGCTCAGTGGTGGAGAATATGCTTTACATGCAAAAGGTCTCAAGTTCAGTTTGCAGCTTTTCCAGGTAGAGTTGGGAAAGGCCTCTTTCTGAAAACCTGGAAAGACATCACCCATCACTGTAGACAATACAGAGTTGGATGGGCCAGAGTTGGATTAGAGGACAGCTTCTAATGTTCCTAGAGCTAATGTAGTGCAATAGCTAGTAAGAGCATTGGGTTTGGATGTGGGAATCTTGGCTGCAAATCCCTGCTCAGCCACCAAACATATGGGGATGGGCTGTGCAACTAATTGTCTTTCAGCCTAACAGCTGTGAGTTGCTGCGAGGATCAGGAGATAAATGTAGCTAACCATACAATGCTCCAAGCACTTGTCAGTAAAGTGGGACACATAAATTGAAGATGTTAACGAATATCTTCAGGTGGACTTAGCTGTTTGGACAGACACTATGATTTCTTAGAATGGAATGATACGTGCTAACAGTAACTAGAAATTATTTAGTTCTTTGGTATTCAGGAGCAGCAGTTATCTGCTAATAATTGTTGGTTTGTTTTTGTTTTCAGTACTCCAGTTGGGGTTTCTTTGATTCAGTTTTTTCCAGTGTTTTTTTCTCTCTGGTCTTTTTATTCCTTAGTGAGGCAAAGAAAAGCTATGAGCAGTTATAAGCATGCCCATCACTGTGCTTCCCAGATAATTCAACTGAAAACAAATTATATACATTTGAATGGATGGGGGTCTGGATCACAGTCCTCATTTGGGGACACACCTCTTGCAGAAAATTATGGATTGCGTCCGACGTTATGTGGGCAGAAGATAATTCATGCAATAAAACTTTCCCTTCCCTTATTTCCTCCCCCAGACCCCTGTATCCCAAATAACCCTGGCCAGGGGGCTGAGGGAGATCAACCAAACATTGTGGGCTGAGTCATTTGGTGCTATATTTAGCAACTGAAATCGGTTGGAGGAATCTTGCAGAAGCAGAGCACAAGATTCCTTTACTCCATTTTGTTGGGTACAATCCTGTGTTTCATCAGTTATGTACTTTTACATTTTCTGCTGAAAGAGAACTAGGTTGTAGTGGTGATGTCTCAACTGACTGTGTGTGTCTGAGCAGAGCAAGCTTTCGGTCAATATGCAGATATGCAACTGTTATTTGTGCATTTTAATTGAAGAACATTGCATTATAGCTAATCCTATCAAAACAGCAGATATATCAACTTAAATGATTCATTAACAGCAATAGCTAGCTTTGCATTTTTAACTCTACCCCATAAAGACAAATTTATATTTCACAGAGGGAAATTATACCTAGAGAATTTATAGGTCCCACCTGGTTTACTTGACGGGGTCACCTTACAAGATTTCACAAATTCCTCTTCTTTAAAAGAATGTAAAGCCATATACTGAAATCTCATGTGTGAAAAGGGCCTAATTCATTTCAAGGGAGGGACCTATGCTCTCTCATGTCAATTTGCACATGCAAACTGCTCTCCTCCATTGAAATGACTAGATATGCTCTATGTATTTAGCTATGCTTTGCTATCTGGAATAGATTGCTAGGTTAGAACAGCTCTCAAATTCAGATTCCCAGTGCCTTTTATTTACAATAACATGGGCAACTTCACACAATAACATGGGCAACTTCACACTGTAAATATTTCAAATTATAGTTCCTTCCAGTCCAAAGTATACCATCTACCTGGATGCTATTTCTGTACTGACTTCTTTTTTTGTATGTTGAGCTTTAACTGCTGAGCACGCTAATCTATGGGCCTTGATACTTTGTTTATCACAAAGATCAAAGCAGATATATTCTCCAGAGTCACAAATGTTGGCAATTATATCTAGCTGCTTAGACATTCATCTTGCACAATATACAATTAATGTATAAACTGAAGAATTACCACAGGATTTCCATTTTTTTTTTAAGCTTATGTAGGTTATACACTTACCCGGAGAATAGGTTCCTGTAACTGAAGAATGCATGGCAGAATGATTGACATTTGGGGAGTGTGACAGAATGGTGGAGGAGAGAATTGGTTGAAAGGGCTTGTCGCAGACTTAAGATGGGGAGGAGAGGCAAAATAATATGACATAGGATAGTTGCTTGTTTATTTGTTCAGAAAATGTATAAACCACTTCCTTAATATAAAAAAAAAATCTCCAAGTGGTAGATATTAAACATTACTAAAATAAATGAACCAATAGTAATAATGAAACAAACACACATAAAACCATCATTTAAAATGAATTTGATTTCTGCATTCTCCTACCCCTACCCCTTCCATGCCCCCTAAATCTGTTCTGAAGGATTGGGAGGGAAACACCAAAACAGGTTTAGGGGGTGCATGGGGGGGGGGAGTGTGAAAAGCCTTGTTGCACCTCATTCCTCCCATGTACATTCCTCATTCCTCCAACTTAGTACAACACTGAATTCCACTCAAAGCTAAAATAGGGAAGGCACCTGCTTAATGCGTTCTCCCAAATCTTTCTCTTGAAGTTGGGTAAACTGACACCATGCTGCCATAAGGTGATTGGCAGGTGGGTGGCACCAGCCACCTGTGAAAGTATCCCACAGGAGATGAGGAAGCTCAGGACTGGGTCCATCTGATCCCCACCCCTTCCCCAAAGCAACACGACTACATATGGGGCATGGCAGGTAATCAAAATGGCAGCTGGACCCAACTAGTGAAAATGCTGCCGCCTTCCACTGTCACTACCAGGTAAGCTGACCAAGAGCTTCCAGTAGAGGAGGTTGAACACAAGAGGTCTCAGCTTTGCCCAGGAAACCTAGAACCAGCACTGCCTGCTCACTGCCTTCCAGGCACACAGCATCCTTGGTACAGAGGTTCATGGACACCATAGTTCCAGCTGTGGCCCCAAACTGTGTGTCAGTGGCAAAATCCTAGACTTGAATTTGGGGGGAAATGACTGAGACATCAAGTGGTCCAACACAGTATAATGGTCAGCCTGAATAGCTCTGTTGATTAAAGTGTGGTGTTGATAATACCGAGATTCCAGGTTCGATCCCTGTATGGGACAGCTGCATTTAGGAATTTAGATTAGATGATCCTCAGGGTTCCCTACAACTCTACAATTCTATGTAGAGTTCTATTTCTATTCTGTGTATCTGAAGAAGTGTGCATGCACACGAAAGCTCATACCAAGAACTAACTTAGTTGGTCTTTAAGGTGCTACTGGAAGGAATTTTTTTATTTTGACTATGGCAGACCAACACGGCTACCTATCTACTACAATTCTATGAAACAAGGATGTTCTCACCTCTTCCAACCCACCATGTTTATAGCCCTCCCCCCCCAAATACCCCCAAAGAAAAACACTTGTTTTCCATTTGCTTAAGATTTCTGCTTTCCACCCTCCTCTCCACCCAGAGGCATTTTCAACTTTTCATCTGGTATATGCTAAGTGAATGTATTTGCATAACAGTGTCTCAAAAGCAATTTCAATTGGCATTGATTACATGCTTAGGGTGGGATAGGAGGGAAAGTGAATTGCAGCCCTGGATTTGCCTTTCAGTGGATGGAAAGTGAACTTTTATCCTGTTTGATGCCAGGAAAAAAATTCTTAGCATTTTGAAACTATTTTGTGTTTGTTTGTTTTTTGAACAAAGCACGTCATTTTGGATATTAAAGTATGCAGCATGTTGGATAGTACATTTTAAAATACTGTTCACTATGAAAACGTATAAAACCCCTTTCCTTTTTGCTACTTGCAAGATGAGCATTTGATACACGAAGAAAATATTTGCAAACAACAGAGGTGCAAATGATGAGGATTAGAGGGGGGAAGAACCATGTTTAAAACATGAATATACTCATTATAATAAAATAATTATCATGTCTGTTACCATGAATACCAAACACATTTCAAAACAAAGGTCTTCATCAGCGGCATGTATCGCTGTGCCAAAAGTTTGTCCTGCATTTTTTTGCAATAAATTGCAGTAAAAAAAAAAAAAATCAAAGGGGAGAGAACATTTCAGTGAGATTCAGTGGTAAAGGAGGCAGTATGCCTCTCAATGGGACACAGGTGGCACTGTGGTTAAACCACAGAGCCTAGGACTTGCCGATCAGAAGGTCGGCGGTTCGAATCCCTGTGACGGGGTGAGCTCCCGTTGCTCGGTCCCTGCTCCTGCCAACCTAGCAATTCAAAAGCACGTCAAAGTGCAAGTAGATAAATAGGTACTGCTCCAGTGGGAAGGTAAATGGCATTTCTGTGTGCTGCTCTGGTTCGCCAGAAGCGGCTTAGTCATGCTGGCCACATGACCCAGAATCTGTATGCTGGCTCTCTCCGCCAATAAAGCGAGATGAGCACCGCAACCCCAGAGTCGTCTGCAACTGGACCTAATGGTCAGGGGTCCCTTTACCTTTTACTTTATGCCTCTCAATGCCATCTGGTTGGCCACTGTTGGAACAGGGTGCTGGACTAGATGGGACTTTGGCCTGATCCGATAGGGCTCTTCTTATATTCTTACAATCATTCCTTATGGTATCTTCTATATGCAGCATCCAAGCCATAAAGGCATCTTGGGAGTTACAGTATTCTCATTGGCTGCCAATGATTGTAAAATTCCCTGTCACCAGGGGAGCCGACTTGGGCCCCAGGTTATGGGTGCCCAGTGTGCATGATGTCATGACATCACCTTGGCAAAGCTGTCATGGACACCCCCAGGCCTCAGAACCTGACTTCCGGGGCCACCGGAGATGCTGTCTGAGGCCTTGTGAGACCTCAGAAGTTGTGTCGGGGGCCCTGTGGTGTGGGTGTTGAGCACCCACAACAAAATATTTGTGGGTGCTTGGGGACCCAGAGACCCTTATAGTTGGTGCCCCTGCTTGTCACCCAATCTATTTTCAATGCTGAAGCTTGAATGTTTTCCAGAATAATTCCACATGCAACTTTCTTCTTTGATTAGCTTTTAATGGCTGGAGCTGAGTAAAATAAAAAAAAATAAAAAATCTGTTTGCATAACATCCTATATTTTCATTTCATGTATCTAGCGTGCTAGTTACTGATTGGGTTTTCCTTACAACATTATCTGCTTCAAGCAGTTTCTAGTTCTGACAGCTGCTACAGGCAGGTAGAGAGCAGCATTTCAAGTCTTCTCAACAATGTTTGGCTGGCTCCTGCCACCATGTGCCTACTTTTCCCACCTGAAAGCTCCTGGTTTCTTTGGCGAGCAAAAAGGTGGGACACAAATCACCAAAAAGGTGGGACAAACTTTAAAGTGACAGTCATGCCTAGGTTATCTGTTTCCACCTTCTGTTCAGATAAACCGAAAACTTTGAAGCTGTTAAAACAAATAAGTTTCCATCCTCACTCTGGATTGGCTTTTGGCATCTAACTCTTCAGTCCCACACATTGCTCTCCCGGTAGTTATCTCAAACCTATGAACTCTGTCTTCCTCTCTGTCACAGTTGGATGGTTCCCCTCGTCACAAGGCATCCATGAAGAAACAAAATAATATTCTGCTGAAGGCTCTGCCAATCCAGCAGTCTGCAACCCTATGTGCACTAAACTTGCAGTGAGTCCCACTGAATTCATTGGTATCTACTTCTAAGTAGAAGTGGGTAGAATGGTAGACATATCTAGAATTGTGCTGCTAATATCCGAAACAACCTCTAGTGATGAAACAGATGACCCTTCATGCTCAATTGCATCCCCTTTCATCAAGTGGACTGGAAGAAAACAGCCTGCGGCATTTCCTGTACTTTAGCAAGTTCCTACAAACCATCCAAGGCATTCCTCTGATTGGCTATGAATAAAATACACAATTCTTTTAAGTGGCTGAAAACAGATAAACAAGTGTAAAATGAAGTGAGGCAATGAATAATGAAGAAAAAGGAAAGCCAAAGTGTTGCATTGCTGATGAGGCAATGGACTGAATTCTGAATTATTGAAGCAATCAAAATTTGTAAAGTACTAATTCAATTAAGGATTAAATGGGGGGGGGGACACCAGGTATATTCAATGTCTTACTTAAAGATGAAGGAAGACCTCTCTCATTTAGATTTTTGTTTGGAAAATTCTAATCCCCCCCCCATGCTGCTGCTGTCACATTTCTTCCTGATTCACAATTACATTAAATTAATGGACATACTACAATGATAAATCCATCACACCACATGGGTACAACATTATGCCAACCTGAATAGCTCAGTTGGTTAGAGCATGGTGCAGATAATGCCAAGGTTGCAAGTTCAAGCCCTATATGGGACAGCTGCATATTCCTGTATTGCAGGGAGTTGGACAGTATGTTTGGGCTGCTTACAATGGCATTTTTTTCTCTACACAAATAAGAGAATCTAGCCCTCTTCAGGCATTCTACTCATCACAGATAAAAGCAACATATGGGTGAAGTTAGTGGAGCCAAACATGTTAGTGGAGCCAAAGTTCCACCTTCCTCTTCTTGTTGGATGGACAGTTTCTGAAGGTGGAAGTATTTTCTACTGAGGCTCCCTGTGTAAGTTAGAGCCCTGATCTCCCCATGTGTGTTCTAATTCGTGCAGGAAGCCTCCATGAGTCCAGGAGTCGCTGATACTCATTGGCACTGATAGGCGAGAAGGCAAAGAGGCCAACTGTGTGTGGAGCCAAAGTCAATGATGGCTGAGCCAACTAATTCTAGTTTTGTCCGCATCCACTTTCTGCAAAGACAACACTTGGACTAAGGATGGGGAAGCAAGAAGGCAGAAGGGTGGGGATTGGTGGCAGTTAACTTGAAGATGTGGTGCTTCATTTTCCCAAATTGAACAGCCTTCACTGAACTCTTTGGAAGTTAAGCCTCCAACTCACAGAGCATGACTAGGGTAAATCTTATGCAGTCTCATCCCTTCTCTTCCTGCCTGCATTTGGTTTTGCACACAACTAGAATGCCTGGATTTATGAAGTGGAAACCTATTGCCCAAGTGTGGGGAAGAATAGGCCAGATTTAAAGATGTGCTTGGGCAACAGGGCTTCCACCTCTTCCACCTCAACCATACACACACCCCACAATCAGTCCTGGGGGGCAGGGTGGGGGGAGAGAATCCCCAGAACACTGGGCAGAGGGAGGAGAGGAGATATCTTCTGCCCAGAAAGCAGAAATGCTACTAACAGAACCATCAAATTAACATGATGTTGAATTCCTCCCAATATTTACAAGAATCAGTATATAGCCACTTAACACCAAAGCAATGGCCAATCTTATAAAGTGATTGTGTAGTTCTACAAAATGGCTACTAAAGACCAGAATTATGGTGATATCTTTCCTATCATGAAAACTGTTCAGCTTGAGAAAGAACCATTTAGAGGCAATATTGAAGTAAATAGCTTAACAGTCACCTAGATTGAGATCCATGCATGACCTTTCTGCCTGAAAATCAGAAGGAAATGCTCCAAATGATGACAGACAGGGTTGCCAACTGACCAGGATGAATGGCCATGCCTCTTCATGTGCCTTAATGATAGGTCAATCTGTAGATATCAGCAGACAAAGCTTCACACAGCATTGGAATGAGCAATATAAACTGAGAGAGTCACATCAAGCTAGCTTGTTTCAAAATCTGGCAGTCCTATCCTGTTCCCCCACCCCTTTCACTGTTTTAGCATTCCTTCTGTACATTTTAAAAGAAAACAATTTAAAAGAAAAGAATTTCACATTCACATTTTGAAACTGATGCACGACCGTAAGAACCTTATTCACGGCTTGCAGCCATAATTGATGTTTAGTTACCCTGATTTCAAGAGCACTTCTTGCCAACGACAAAAAAAGAGACAGAGGCAAATTTCGCAACAGGAGTACCAATTGTTGAGATGGCTGAAGTATGGAATTGGGGGAAAGGAAGTAAGATCATGAATACAGGGATCTGGTTCAGGGGGCATGGCTGACAGGATTGATGGAAATATACCCAAAGCTAATACAGGAGTATTGATAGCTTGGACAGTAGTGTCATGATTTACATAGGTCCAAAGAAGTGGCATTGACAGAATTTTATGAGATAAAAGGAACAAAGGTAGGATGCAGAATTGGTCTTCAGTCCCAAAACTACCTCTTCTGAAGTTAAAGCTGCAGCATCAAACAGAGGATGATGCTATCGCTGCTTTTAAACTTTAGCCTCTGTTGGGGAAAATCTTTCTTACAAATACAGTGCTATATTAGTAATCCATTTCTGGTGTCTTCTGGTCTAGTCTGAATAGCTGCCACACCCCAGACACCCTAAACTGTGTGATAACTGAAGAATCACCAACAGTTAGATGTTACAATTTAAGGTCACACCCTCAGAGAAATTAACTAAAAATAAAACTCTTTCACCGATACTCCTATTAGCAAGGGGTTTTATGGTTGGTTGTTTGGTTGGTTGCTTATAAAATAAAAGATATTTGCTCCAAAGGTACCTAAAGCTATATAATGCAAATATCCTTTTGAGCTTCCAGGGATTTAAAAGGATTCATTGTAGTAGATTTCATATTAACTTGGTTATTTCTTTCAAAAAGGGAGGGAGGGGAGTGAAACAAACACCAAAGTTATATACAAGCATCAAATGGCCCCTTGAGTCAAGAGAAAGTCAGCTGTTCTGTGCAGCATTGAACAAAATCTTCGACAGCTGCTGGTCAATTACGGCTGCTGAAAACTTCAAGTACTAATAAAGATCAGGATTTGTTATTATCTTCTATGGGTTTCAAAGCAAACAAAGCAGTTGAATCCATCTGCATGAGCAGGAGTTCGCTGCATGCAAAGCCTAGGGAATTTAATTACTGTTTCCAAATGAAGGCAACATTTTCTATGATCCCCCAAGGATTTTTTTTAAAAAAAGAAAAAGATTGAAGCATATTTTGTACCTTAAATTTATGATGTACTTTCATTCCGCACACCCAACTCTGCAGAAACTTTCATCATTCTCAGGTCTACCCAGTGGAGCCTACCTCCTCCTTTCAAATTCCTACGTGAAATTGTATCTTATTCCCAGCACTTGTCCAGAATGCTTAAAATGATGGAGGAAACGTTTCTCTATGATCTAACCTGAAGAGTTTATGACTGCAAATGTTTGCAATGAGCTTCATTTAAAACTTGGATTAACCAGCTGCCACGCTTGGCTCCAACCATCTATCGGAGGAGGGCGAGATCTGGGAGTGTGTATATGTAAACACTGAAGGCTGCAAAGGCCTGGGAACTCTAAATCAAATTTATTTTTTAAAGGGAAAAGGGGGGTCTTAATTCAGGGCATATGGAACACGGTTCGATGCAAAGAAACAGCTTTTGGTTTCTGAAAGGGAAATTTAAAAAAGCGGCCAAGATGTAGTGTGGAAGCTTCTGTCTTTTGTAGTTCTTGATCGTTTCAGTGCATACAAGCCCGGGAACTATTTCTTCCTATATGAGTATACTTCTGTGTTTTCCATTTATGCAGGAGCTGAGAGCATTTCTCCGTAGAATTTATTTGACTGTGAAGCATCAAATCACTGTAAGATGGTTAAAAGCAAACAAAAACTGGAACTGGGGAGTTGACACTCTTTAAAATAAACATGAAATGTTTGTGCCATAAAGTATGCGCAAATATCTAAAAACAGAACGAAATGTGTGGTACAAGGATGCCAGACCCTCCAAGTGTCCCTATTTTCCAGGGACATCCCTGATTTAGAGAAGCCGTATCCGTTTCTGAATTGATCCCAGAATGTCCCACTTTTCCTTGGGATGTCCCTATTTTCATTGGAGGGTATGGAATTATCCCACCCCTGAGCCATCTAAAGGCAATCCTGTGCAGGGAAGTTTTGTTTTTTTTTTTTTAAAAAAAAAGCTTAATGCTTTATTATGTCTTTTATATGCTTTTATACATGTTTAATTAAATTATTAAATTTATATACCGCCCTACAACCGCAGGTCTAAGAGCAGTTCAAAACATTTGGCACGATCAGTGAGAACCATGCAACTCTCCATCACATGTATTAGTGCACAGATGGGGAACCTGTGGCCCTTTGGCCAATGGTCAGGGATGATGGAAGCTGGAGTCCAGAAACATCTGTGACTTCATGGTCCAACTCCTGGGACCCTGCATTATGCCACTCTGCCTTCTTGCACAAAGGCAGGGTGGAGGCTGGTTTTTCCAGTCAATCCTAAAAGCTGCTGCCAGAGCTGTTCACAAGAACTTTCTTAAACATAATCCAACACAAGCTTGTATTTCATTTTAATGGCAGCGCTGGGAAGCACAAATGGAGATGTAGGGCTAGAAATATATGAGGTGCAACTGAACAGAGGGGTGTTTTGATCCTCAAAATAGATTATTGCCAAAAAGAAGGGGGGGGGACACCTGAAAAAAGTACTTACCTGAAACTGTTTCCGTATGTTCTCTGCCGTTCATCTTTCAATGTACGAGGCACAGCGGAATGACGATTAATGCCCTCATAAGTATATGATGAATGGGATATTCCGTCCTCTCTGCCTTCCTGCCACCTGAGATCAAATCTAACATATTTCATTTTGTTCAGAATGTGTATTGTGGCCACGGTATCCTTTTGGCCAGCTGCAGAACACAATATTAAAGCTAGAGAAAGCTTTGAGCTTTCCCAAAAGACTTGACAGCAATTCATGACAGTAACGGTGGATTTCTGACACTGTCATTCTCAGTATCACAGCCATCTCCCAAAGTTTGCGGATAATTCTGGAGGCAATCTGAGAAAGGAGTTGAGATACATCAGGCACCAAACACATAAAGGCTCCAAAGTATGTGCAGGAGTGGAAGATAGATTTAAAAACAGCAACAAAATGAAGTGGTTTTTTAAAAAAACTATGTCATTTTCAAAAACCATTTGTAGGCTTCAACCAGAATTGTAATGATTTTTGAAAACAATTTCCCACCAGACTGTATTTATTTTAAACTGAATTCTGTTTGGTTTTTAAAATTCAGAAGCGTTCGAACATTTACTCACTCATCCCCCCCCCCATGGGTTCCTTTTCACAGAGATTTCAGCTTAATCTGCTTGTTTTGGCCCCCTTAACAATGGCTTTACGACATGTCAATGTTGTCAACATATGAACAGACAGCTTATAGACAAAGGCTTTCTTTGGATAAATCCAATAATATTTGGAATGAGTTTACACATAATATATTAGGTTATTGAAAAGTATATGTGTATTGGGATAATAAGAATATACATATCTACATATATAGGTATTGTAACAGTATTGTTTATTTTTTTAATTCTCATTCACATTTTCCTTTTTCACACACACTATCTTCTTATAAATGCAACTTTCTTAATAAAATAGTAATAATCTGCTTGTTTTGGAGCTATTTCTTGCAGCTGTACATTTACGGCAAATAATATGATTAGCTTCTGCTAGCCCATTTTAAATGGCTTGTTAATGTTTTTTGTGTTGGAACAACTTCCAAACAATGATAAATACCAGATTTTAAAATATATATACTTTTGAAATACATTGTGGCATTTCATGCTTCAGGAAGTTCCCACTGCCTCTGAATATCCATTGCTGGGAATCACAGGTGACAAGAGTTAGGGTACATTCAGGTTCTGCTTCCGGGCTTCTTGTGGGCACCTGGTTGGTTACCATGAAAACCTAGGCCACTGGCCAAATCCAGCAGAATTGTATTTTCTTATGTCTTACTTCCCCTGAACTGCTAAGGAAATGACAGGTCCAGCTTAGTGATCCCTGCCAAAATCCATCTCTACAACCAATCATTCTACCCAGAGGTTGACTTTTTTGCATGTGACTTAATCTTCTGAGTGTTGATTTCCAACCCATTTTAGCTTCACTAAGCTTTTCCTAGATCAGCCAGTTTGTGGAATATCTGTTTAAATATTTCATGCCTTCTTTAATGTGGTTTCAGTTCTACTGTTGGGTATCTTGCAGAACAGGGCAGGGGATTATTATTTTTTGTCTGAGAGCCACATGCCCTTGTGGGCAGCCTTGCAGGAGCCACCTGCAAGTGGAGGGTGGGGTCATAGGAAAAGTGGGCAAGACAAAATATGTGGCTATAAGCTTTGGGCAATAGACTACATTAGAGCCACATAAAAGTGTCAGAGGTTTCCTCCTTGAGAGAGTCAAGGAGTTGCAGTGGATAGCTCAGTGAAGATGCCAGCCCTGTGAATATTCACAGTAGCTGTGAATAAGGCAAATTCCATGCTAGGGATAATTAAAAATGGAATTGAAAACCAAACTGCCCATATCATAATACAGTGTGACTGTATTTGGAATACTGCTTACAGTTCTGGCTGCCTCACCTCAGAAAGGATATCATAGAGTTGGAAAGTCCACAAAACATGGCTGCTATCCTGTTCCACTGACAGATGGCTCCGGTGTCTTCCATAAGCATTTAAATCACCACTGGATAAAAACCATTTCCTGAAAATTTATTTTTCACTGCATAGAGTATGTTCACCAGCTGATACATTCCCTGGATATTACATAGTTGTACTCCACCCGAGTTATTCTCGCACCTCCAGTGGTTCTTTTTAAGCTTTTGCTGTTGAATCATTTAAAGTGATATCTCTTTCCTAGCTCAGGAGCACAGCACATTTCAAAGGTGTGAAAAGATTGTTTCATCTCTGCAAAAAGTAACCAAAAAACAGAATGTGCCTTGTACTCTGTTTGGCTTTTGTGTTCATGCTACCTCTGGCAGATACAAAATCTAAATTTGCAATAATATATTTTTCATAAAGAGGTTAACAGCTACCAGAGGAAAACACAGCAATGTCTTGACCTGCTTTTCAGAAAAGAAAAGCTCTTTGGAACAGGTGATCCGAAATGAAGAAACTGTTACTTCAGTTTTAGCACTTTCGGTATGCATATTATGGGTGGGATCTAATGTATTTACCCTATTAGGTAAAGGTAAAGGGACCCCTTACCATTAGGTCCAGTCGTGACCGACTCTGGGGTTGCGGTGCTCATCTCGCTTTATTGGTTGAGGGAGCCAGCGTACAGCTTCTGGGTCATGTGACCAGCATGACTAAGCCGCTTCTGGCGAACCAGAGCAGCACACAGAAATGCCATTTACCTTCCCGCGGGAGGGGTACCTATTTATCTACTTGCACTTTGACGTGCTTTCGAACTGCTAGGTTGGCAGGAGCAGGGAACGAGCAACGGGAGCTCACCCCCTTGCGGGGATTCAAACCGCCGACTTTCTGATCGGCAAGACCTAGGCTCTGTGGTTTAACCCATAGCGCCACCCGCGTCCCTATTTACCCCATTGGTGTGGGGTAATAGATTCACACATGCAAGCTCTGCTCCATGCTTATGGAGTTGCTTGTAGAGAATTCCATGTACACATGCTCAATCATGCATAGTTTTTCTATGTGGGACCATGCAACTGCATTCTGCACTAGGCATTGCAGAGAAATTCAGGAAAAAAAAATATTTTCAGTTCAGAGTTATAGGTGAATTTACCTAATTCGTGCTTTCTGAGACAATACTCATATCAAAACACATAGTTCCTTTGAAATTTGCACTTCTCTGAATTTTGCAAAGAATTTATCCAGCCACATAATGTGTATCAAAATGTATGTAGTAGGGAAAGTGTGCATATAAATGCATATATTGGGGAAAATAACATGCCCAAATGCATTATATTAGGGGAAACTGCTTTGTATGCTGCAATTCATAAAAAATGACAGTAAATCAGTTTATAGCAACCATACTTATAAAAACCACGTAAGGTTTAGGCAAGAAGGAGAGGGCAGAAAAGTCTCAATATGAAAGCAGACCTCGTTTCCTGCACACAGACCCCACTAATTTCCACCCTTTTGTTTAAGTTGGCCGTGGGAGTATGCATGCTTTAGTACCCGAACAGCTGTTTGTTTTTTCATGGATCCGACTATAATTCACAAACCTTCTGTCTCTTTGGGAAATTGCCTGCAACAAATACAACAAGGGTTCTTGTGGCTAACAGTTATATTATAGAATTGACTTGGTGGGGTGGGACAAGCCCACTTGGTCAGATGTGGAATAATCTTAGGTTCTGCAAGTGGGCTTTCCATGGTATACTGTAAACCTCCCTGCAATCCTCGGTCGAAGAGCCTTATATAAATGTAATGAATTAAGAATTTTATTATTTATACGCCACCCATCTGACTGGGTTGCCCCAAGCCACTCTGGACAGCTAATAGACATCTGCTTGACCATTGTGAGAACAAATTGTAGTATTTGTGTCTGTTGGCACAATCCAGTAGGGCTCTTTTAATGTTATTTTCAAGTAGGGTGGGGCAATGAGGCATACGTCATGCCCAGGGTGAGTCCCAGCCCAGACTGCAAACACATTATTGGGGTGTGAAAGAGATTAAGCTGTAGTTTACATGTGAATTCTCACCCATTAACACTGCATCTTGCTTGGATCAAGGAAGAACAGTACGTTCCATTCCTCTTGCTAATTCAGATGACCGCATTGCTTTTTATCTACCATACTTAGGTTTCTAAAAGATGACTCAAGTGTTAAAGAGCAACACATGAGAAAGCCTTTTTTTTCTTTCTTTCATTCTTTCTCTCTCATTTTCAGGCTTCATCTAGCACTGTTAAAATTTCATGATTGCATTGACTCCCTCCATTGACCTGTGCAAAGTTGTTTGTGCTTGGACATTGCTTCAGCAGTCACCCCTGAAAGGCAGAGGGGAGCCATGTGGCAGCATGTTACAGATCACAGATCACTCATCTGGGAGGCACAATGCAGCTTGCGCTTGAGCAAAATGGTCATTCCACAGGGGAGGGGGGACAGATATGCCAGGAGCATGATTTGTAGCAGAAAAGCTAGGCTATGATGTGAATGTGAGTCCTTTTTCATGTTTAAATGGACAAACTACCTATGACAGTTTCCTCTGGTAAAAAAATAAAAATCTTCAAGCCAGAGAGCACTTATTCACAGGGGGGAAATAATTAAAGCTGTTCGGAGAGAACCACAGCTTACGATTCTAGCATTTTTGTCACTGCATGAAAACACAACAAGAAGCTCCTCTTGGACATGCCCATCATACTCTAGGGGATGTCCTGGTTTTCTGGTTACAGAAGATACAGTTCTCCATCAAAGTACACTGCATTGAGGCTGCAGATGCAGCACAGTCCAAACAAACCAAAGTCCAACACAGAGAATCAGCCGAGGTCCAATGGTTATCTAGAAGCAAGGTCAGTATAACAGGGAGGTCAGACAAGTTACAAAACAGCAAGACTACGAACGAGGAACGAGAGGCCTGTGCAGTTTGAAGGAGTGGGAAGGCTGAGGATGTCCTCCATTTCATATCAATCATCATTGTCTTAAACGTTTGTAGCCAAAGGCAGGCATGCTCTTATTACCTAATTCCAAATGCAGGTACAAGTTTAATGATGACGACGATGATGATGATGATAATTTATATTCCAGCCTTCCCGACCAGAACCGGGCTCAGGGCAGCTAACATCAAAATATATAATACATTAAGACATAAAATTCAGCAATCAACTGAAATACAACTTAAAATCGGATTAAAACAACCACCAGAAGAAAATAATAATAATAATAATAATAATTTATTATTTATACCCCGCCCATCTGGCTGGGCCTCCCCAGCCACTCTGGGCGGCTTCCATAAAAACCAAAAATACAGTAAAATATCACACGTTAAAAACTTCCCTGAACAGGGCTGCCTTAAGATGTCTTCTGAATGTCAGGTAGTTGTTTATCGCTTTGACATCTGCTGGAAGGGCGTTCCACAGGGGGGGCGCCACTACTGAGAAGGCCCTCTGCCTGGTTCCCTGTAGCTTTGCTTCTCGCAATGAGGGAACCACCAGAAGGCCCTCGGCGCTGGACCTCAGCGTCCGGGCAGAATGATGGGGATGGAGACGCTCCTTCAGGTATACTGGACCGAGGCCGTTTAGGGCTTTAAAGGTCAGCACCAACACTTTGAATTGTGCTTGGAAACGTACTGGGAGCCAATGTAGGTCTTTCAAGACCGGTGTTATATGGTCTCGGCGGCCGCCCCCAGTCACCAGTCTAGCTGCCGCATTCTGGATTAGTTGTAGTTTCCGAGTCACCTTCAAAGGTAGCCCCACGTAGAGTGCATTGCAGTAGTCCAAGCAGGAGATAACCAGAGCATGCACCACTCTGGCGAGACAGTCCGCAGGCAGATAGGGTCTCAGCCTACATACCAGATGGAGCTGGTAAACAGCTGCCCTGGATACAGATTTGACCTGTGCCTCCATGGACAGCTATGAGTCCAAAATGACTCCCAGGCTGCGCCCCTGGTCCTTCAGGGGCACAGTTACCCCATTCAGGACCAGGGAATCCTCCACACCTGCCCGCCTCCTGTCCCCCAAAAACAGTACTTCTGTCTTGTCAGGATTCAACCTCAATCTGTTAGCCGCCATCCATCCTCCAACCGCCTCCAGACACTCACGCAGGACCTTCACCGCCTTCACTGGTTCTGATTTAAAAGAGAGGTAGAGCGCCAAAAACAATTTTATTTATGCAAATGAAACATTTTCCAAGTAACCCTGAGAAAACACAAGGGTTACAAGCAGAAGGTAACACTCTGGGCAAGAAAAGGCTGGCTACCCAGGTGTTTCCAGCATTTGACTAGTCTCATGGTTTCATAGATGTGTTGCCATTGTTGTTAGATAGAAGTGCAGTTAGGAGACTTGAATCCAACCTACATACCTAAAAACATTTGGAACAATAATAAAGACAAAAACCTCTTGTATTACTATTAAATAAATAACATTCAATAGAGCATTTGTTTGCCCCTGCCATATAAGTGTTAGGTAATGTGGCCTAATGGTTGGCTCACATGACAAAACCCCCAGGTGTTACAAGACAAATGAACTACAAAAACAATGTTTAGAAAGAGGCAAAGTCTGAATGTGGCCAATTGTACCCCTTACAATGAGTTTTTTTATAAAAGCTCCTGCACAGAAGCTATTAATTCTATAGTTCAAGATTCATGTTTGAATTTGTACTTCAATATTCAGTGTGTTGCAGAAACAGTCCTCCATTCCTGGCTGACAGTCAGTTACTGTTCTCCACTGAATGCTGAATTCAAAACTGAATTCAAAAAAAAAAAAAATATTTACACCCACCCACCCAAAGCCTCTAAACCAAAGTTGAGTTTAAGTGAGAATTTAAACTGAGTTTGCTTCTTCAAGTCTGACTAAACCATAGGGCTGATTAACATAAAGGTAAAGGACCCCTGACAGTTAAGTCCAGTCGTGAATGACTCTCGGGTTGCGGCGCTCATCTCACTTTACTGGCCAAGGGAGCCGATGTTTATCCGCAGACAGTTTTTCTGGGTCATGTGGCCAGCATGACTAAGCCGCTTCTGGAAAAAACAGAGCAGCGCATGGAAACTCCGTTTACCTTCCTGCCGGAGCGGTACCTATACATCTACTTGCACTTTGACGTGCTTTCGAACTGCAAGTTGGCAGGAGCAGGGACAGAGCAATGGGAGCTCACCCCGTCACGGGGATTCGAACTGCGACCTTCCAATCGGCAAGCCCTAGGCTCAGGGATTTAGACCACAGCGCCACGCGCGCCCCATAGAGCTGATTACCATATTCCAAATGTTGTTTTCAAGGGTCAAAAACACTACCAAGCTGGAGTTCCCACGAGTGAAAGGAAAATATGTCCCGCGGAAGGGACATGGAAGAGATTTGAAGGCCTCTGATATAAGATCACCAGGTTAATGTGCTAGACTAATGGGATAAAAAGGACTGACAATCCCGGGGCCAGGGGGAGGGGACGCTGGAAGAAGATTGGATTGTTTTTATTTCTTTTTTTCTATCATTAGGAATGTTTTATAAAATTGATGAACGTTGGAAAAATGTTGAAATGAAATTATTTGGCTCTTGTAAAAATGTTTAAAGAATTAGGTAAAAAGGTAATGGTTATGAGAAGCTGGTAAAAAAAAGTTTTAAGTTTTAAGTTTTAAGGTTTTTTATAAGATAAGATGAAAATAGAGCAAGGTAATGTAATGACAGAATACTATGAATTATGGAAAGGATTTGCTGTGACATTTATTAATCAAGATACAAGGGATGGGAGGAGGAGGAGGTCATGGAAAGAAGGTAATGAAAGTGGAGAATTTGAAAATGATGGCTTTACTTTTTCTTTTTTTCTGTTTTGTCTTTTTTCTGTAATTTTGTTTTTTTTCCTTTGTAATTTTAAAAATTCTTTTCTCAATAAATATCATTAAAAAAAACAAATGTTGTTTTCAGCACTGTATTTGTATATTTATGTCTAACATAGCAGTGATGACTTGCTGTTCATAGTTTGATATTGCAGCAAACTTTCAGCCTGTTGTAAGGTGATTAGATGCAAAGGAGGGCAGTTCCATGTGAATGCAGGCTGGTTGTTAAACCACTATGGGAACTGTAGCTCTGTGAATCAGAAATTCACTAAAATTTGTAATCTTCCAAATGAGGTAGTGGCCATTGTTATGGACAAGAATAAGGTGACACATTGTTTCTATATAGTTTTGTGCTACATAGCTGTGCCTCCTGCACAACTTTTTATATGAGCTTTTAGAATCAAGTTTTTTAAAACAAAAAAGTGACTTTCTAGTCCTCAATCCTGGAATTTAATCTTGTAAAAATTGGGAGAGAGCACTGGGAAAAGTTGGAAACAGAAACAAGATTATTAATAACCTATAATATGGCTGAGTTTGGTTTTATTTATTTTTTCTTAAAAAACACACCAAAAACCCAAAAATAAACACTCTCTATGTGCGTGTGCACACACGTGTGTGTATTTCTATCTTTATGACAGCAGGTAGTTATATTTTGTTACAAAATATATAAAAGTAATAATAATAATAAACAATATAATGATGATGATGATAATTAGAGTTCTAGCCACATGCAGAAAAAAATAACACTACATTACAAAAACCTACAGGGTACAGGTTGATGATTGACATGACCAGTTAATTGAGATGATCCAGTGTTAAATAATTCAAGAATTATCCGAATATTCATCAGTTTTGACATTTGATTCAAAAATGGGGATTTCAATGTTGTCATGTTTCTATCTTTGAAAGAGCACCCGGTGGTTCTGTAATTTCGGGGAGTGGGTGACCTTTTTTCATAAACGGGAACATTTTTGGCAGCTTGGCTGATAGACATTCAACAACAAGAAAGAATCCCTCTAGGCTTCTCCAAACTGCTGAGTGCCAACGACATGTGTAAGTCAAGGATTTAACCCTGTCACTCTCTGTCAGGCACACTGAAAAGGGCAGGCCCTACCTTCCACTGCAAGACTGGCATGAGAGAGAATGGCCTTGGGCACTGAGGGGCAACTCTTTCATACTCTTAATATGCCTGTTATTTCCCACTTACAACAGTCAGGATGGTCTCATTACCATTTTATTTTGCCAAATAATTAAGAGCTTGAGAATTCCCAAAGAGCTTGGCAGCCTAGTCAAAGAGTGATACGGAAAGACCTTTCAGGATGTTAATTTCTCCAGTCCCTGACATCTAAGCTAATGATTTTCCTCTTTCCTCTTCCTTTTCTAAGGTTGTAAGTAGAACAGAAGTCACATCCACACATTACATTTTTTTAGCACTCTTATACTACTTTTAATGGTTTTGGCTTTCCCCAGAGAACCCTGAGAACTTTAGTTTGTTAAGGGTGCTGGGAACTGAAGCTCTGTGAGGGGTCTCCTAATGACTCTCAGCACCAGGACTTTTTTCAGCAGGAACTCACCAGAACTCAGTTCTGGCACCTCTGAGGTGGGTGCCATTGCCATTCTAAGAGAATGAGGGGCGTGTCCATGGTGAGTTCTGACACCTCTTTTTTTCTAGAAAAATAACACTGCTCAGCACCTTTAACATACCACAGTTCTCGGGATTCTTTGTGAGAAGGCATGACAGTTAAAGTCGCGCAAGAGTACTTTAAATGTATGGTGTTTATGCATCCATAAGCTCACTGAGCAAGATGTCTGCAAATAATTTAAAGTCAAATCTATCATACCAATGAAGCTATCCACATATCAGTGCCAGTTTGTCTGATCTGAAAGAGAATTCCGCTCCAACCTTTTGACTTCTTTTAATGGAACCTGCAGTAGCAGAGAGGGCAAGGTGTGCCCACAGAGGCCTTCCCCGGCACCCACAGGATCCCATTTTCCCATTGACCAGGCCCTCCAGTTTGCAATTGTGGCTGCAGTGTCATGGCCTAAAAATGGCCTAGAATGTTTCTTAGATGCAAAATGTGCTGTAGTGACACAGCAGTCCTTTCTCATTAGTATTCATTGTTTACTGGAAAGTTCCAGGCTATTTGTGCCCTCCTTATATAGCAGCATGCAGGTGTGAGAATCAGTCAGTCTTTCTTTTGTTTTCAAGCTATGCAGTTCAATGTTGTTGCTCTGCAATTGCTTCTTGAGCTATGCATCCAGTCAGGGATCTGGCTGAGGACTTGCAACGGCTAAGCTTATTGAAATGCTTCAGTAAAGCATATTTGCTGGTGGAGTGAGCTGTTTGTGTGATTAATTTGCTGCCAACACCCAGCTGAGTTACTCTGCTGAACTCTTTACATGCCCTGGGGCTTGATAGACCAGGCATGCATATCAGGAAAGTCCTGGGAGCGTCAGGACCCTAATCTTGACATGCAGATCCAAAAAGATTGGCTACTTCTATTCTAGAACATGGTTCAATGCTGCTGAGAAGCTGAAACTTCTAAAAGCATTTGCTTGTTTCCAAATGCCTCAGCACACACCCTCATCAGAATGTGGAGATTCAATCATGCACAGATCCTTAGAGAAGGAACACTATAGTAAAGGAAAACTTTGATTTTTTTAATACAGACAATTTGGGGAGAGAGGAGAGAGAGAGAGAGAGAATGAATAACAAAAAGGAATAATGAAAAAATAATGCCAAGACACTGCACATCTGATGTAATGTTTTCTTGGGCTCAGTCAGATATACATATGAATAATAAACCCATTAAGCAAACTTCCTGTTAGCTGGAATGCATTGTCACTCACTGCATATTTATCCTGATAATATATGCGCTCAGTTACACTCTACTTCCTGACAGTCTTGCAAAGCCATCAGGTTTTAATTAAGTGGAACTATAAAAGCTTCCATTGAAATTTGCTCTTTCCCTCTTTTCAAATGAGATGAAGGCACAACAATTTGCTGAATCCTTGAGTGGCATTGCAAGGGTCTTTGTGGAGTCATCATTTTGCAGTTTTCATAAGCCAGCCCTTTTCTGGGTCTCTGGGTCTTGGGGGGGGGGGGTGGCTCCTGGATTTGCATTTGACTGAATTGCAGCTATTTTGCCAGCATTGATTGGCTTGATCTAGGCTATCTCTTCCAGAGATTGTAATGAATGTTTGGCACAATGTGCTAGCTTTCCACATGGACAAAGGTCTACGGATGAGACAGGCTCCCATTCTAAACCTGATGCATCCCTTGCCAGCTGCTCAATTATCCACCTAGCCCCAATAACAGTGCTCCTGTGATCCGAGAATGTGATACATCCAAGCAGAACATGCCATCTGTGCTCTGAAATATGCCAGGCAAATTCTCGAGGTGAGGAATATAGATGATAGCAAATTTTCAGGTGCTGTAGACTCAGGTTGTATTCATCACCTGTGAAGTCCCATTTCAACTAGCAGAACTGGAGTAAAGAACACAGTTAATGTATTAAACTGAATGTCGGCTACAGGTGGCGGGTGGCGCTGTGTGTTAAACCACAGAGCCTAGGGCTTGCCGATCAGAAGGTCGGCGGTTCGAATCCCCACAAGCTCCCATTGCTCGGTCCCTGCTCCTGCCAACCAAGCAGTTCAAAAGCACGTCAAAGTGCAAGTAGATAAATAGGTACCGCTCTGGCAGAAAGGTAAACGGTGTTTCCATGCACTGCTCTGGTTCACCAGAAGCGGCTTAGTCATACTGGCCACATGACCCAGAAGCTGTACGCCAGCTCCCTCGGCCAATAAAGCAAGATAAGCGCCACAACCCCAGACACTGCCATAACTGGACCTAATGGTCCGGGGTCCCTTTACTTTTACCTTTACAGGCTACAGAAGGTGGGGTCCTGAGGCCTATTTCTGATGGTTTCTCAGCCATCCACCAGACAAGGTGTTTTACAGAATGGTGCACTATAGAGTTAAAATGAGTATGCTAGCTATTGAAGCCGGGAGTTGCTCATCAGGACATTTCCATGCTTAGGGGCATTGAAAACTCCTATAGCACCAACAATGCAATTGCAACAGTCCCCAGGAGATGCTCCTGCTCCCAGGCTTTGCACGCTGACATGGTTTCATCCCGCATACCAGGGCAATAGTGTGTGTGGTGGGGACAAAAGCTTATCCTTTGACAGCTCCACTGCTGATCCCATCTTGTTGGTAAGGAGATGGGAGGACCAGGGCTGGCAATGAAGACAAGCAGCAGATTTCAAAGTGGGTGGTCTTTTGCAACATATAACATGTTGCATGAGAAGACGATCCCACTGGTTTATCAGAAAACACACACACACACACACACACACACACACACGGAGCAGATCATTAAGCAAACAGTCTGTGAGCACCTAGAAAGGAATGCTGTGATCACCAATAGTCAGCATGGATTTCTGAAAAATAAGTCATGTCAGACTAACCCGATCTCGTTTTTTGACAGAATTACAAGCCTGGTAGATGAAGGGAACGCAGTGGATGTAGCCTACCTTGATTTCAGCAAGGCATTTGACAAGGTGCCCCATGATATTCTTGTAAAGAAGCTGGTAAAATGTGGTCTTGACTATGCTACCACTCAGTGGATTTATAACTGGCTGACTGACCGAACCCAAAGGGTGCTCATCAATGGTTCCTCTTCATCCTGGAGAAGAGTGACTAGTGGGGTGCCACAGGGTTCTGTCTTTATATTTATCAACGACTTTATCAACGACTTGGATGATGGACTCAAGGGCATCCTGATCAAATTTGCAGATGACACCAAACTGGGAGGGGTGGCTAACACCCCAGAGGACAGGATCACACTTCAAAACGACCTTGACAGATTAGAGAACTGGGCCAAAACAAACAAGATGAACTTTAACAGGGAGAAATGTAAAGTATTGCACTTGGGCAAAAAAAATGAGAGGCACAAATACAAGATGGGTGACACCTGGCTTGAGAGCAGTACATGTGAAAAGGATCTAGGAGTCTTGGTTGACCACAAACTTGACATGAGCCAACAGTGTGATGCGGCAGCTAAAAAAGCCAATGCAATTCTGGGCTGCATCAATAGGAGTATAGCATCTAGATCAAGGGAAGTAATAGTGCCACTGTATTCTGCTCTGGTCAGACCTCACCTGGAGTACTGTGTCCAGTTCTGGGCACCACAGTTCAAGAAGGACACAGACAAACTGGAACGGGTCCAGAGGAGGGCAACCAAAATGGTCAAAGGCCTGGAAACGATGCCTTATGAGGAACGGCTAAGGGAGCTGGGCATGTTTAGCCTGGAGAAGAGGAGGTTAAGGGGTGATATGATAGCCATGTTCAAATATATAAAAGGATGTCACATAGAGGAGGGAGAAAGGTTGTTTTCTGCTGTTCCAGAGAAGCGGACACGGAGCAATGGATTCAAACTACAAGAAAGAAGATTCCACCTAAACATTAGGAAGAACTTCCTGACAGTAAGAGCTGTTTGACAGTGGAATTTGCTGCCAAGGAGTGTGGTGAAGTCTCCTTTTTTGGAGGTCTTTAAGCAGATGCTTGACAACCATATGTCAGGAGTGCTCTGATGGTGTTTCCTGCTTGGCAGGGGGTTGGACTCGATGGCCCTTGTGGTCTCTTCCAACTCTATGATTCTATGATTCTATGATATATTTGTAAAGGTGTGAGGGTAAACAAGTACCTATGTGCCTCACCACAAGAGACCTTAGGCTTCCTGGCTCAGAGCAATACATATTTCTATTATTATTATTTACTGGACTATGGAACAAACCTGATATACTTGAAAACTTGCATTTCCAAAAATAAAATAAAAAGGTGTCCATGTACAGTTAAACAAGTACTTGCCTACATGGCTGCAAAGTGAGGAAGTACTAATTGAGGGGAGGAGCAACAACACATAATCCATTCAAGCCATATACCCATTCAAGCAGCAGCCACTAGTGTGAATGGGAAATATCATGGTAGATTTCAAAGGCATAAAATTTAGAGCATTCATGTGTGGACTAAGCTGCACAAATGTGCACATGGAAACAACATCCCGTTTGCATATGAATGCCCTGGTGTGTACACAACCCAAGTCTTTGGTTTGTTCCAGCAAAGGTCTTTTATTTTTTATGTTCATAGGACTGAAATTGCTTGAGGAAAGGCTAATGAAGCATACTGTCCACAATTGCACCCACTAGCAATGCTTCTTAGACAACAGTATGTCAGCTGTTGTGATCATAGGAATCACTGCAGTCGTATCCATGTCCAAACCTCTTCGTATTACCATTTCTCATGTGAAACTAGCCCCAATAATGCAGAAGAGATGGCAATATATATATATGTATATAATTTAAATGCAGGAATTTTCATTAAGCCAAAGATTTTCATTTCTTCAAATTTTAGTGAAGGCCTTAAAGGAAATGGAAATTATTATTATTATTATTTCAAAGGTATGGTATTTTAAGGAATGGACAAAAATTCAAGAAGATTCAGCATTGCAGTGGTTTATGATGTTGGCTTTAAGTCTTTATTTTGAGAAGAAAATCGTTCGGCATGGTAAAGACATTGCTCCAAATTCTCAGTTTCTCCTCTTTCTCTGTTTTGTGGAAATTGGCAGTGTTCCACCTCAGGTGGATCATTGCTCCTTGCCTTCACACTGTTTGCTTTTGAAAAGAAGAATTTAATTTTGCATACTTTAATAACTCTCCAGTGCTCGAAATTATAATCTATGTTCCATTGAAGCTCTTCTCATGTGTTCTTCTCTGTTATAGCAATATGTCTTTGTTAGGAAAGTGGGGGCAACCATTCTTGCTCTACCCCCTTCCCCATTGTCCCCATTTCCCTCTGTGTGAGTAGTTGTTCCATTTGTTTAGGCACACCGGGCGATGTGGATCCTTGAAAAATCAGGATTCTACATTGTGGAAAATCATAGAATCTTAGAGTTGGAAGGGACCTAAGGGATCAGGCAGGAGTAGAAAAGTCTCTCCATTGCAGAACGCCATTGTCCATTTCATGGAGGTTGACAAGAATGCATCATGCCCAATGCCACTAGCTAGCATGGTCATCCCCACTCATCCATCTCATGTGTTTATTTTACACAGGATGAATGCCTGGATAGGGATTTATAGAATCATTGAATTAGAAAGGGACCTCATGGGTCATCTAGTCAACCCCCAATCCAGTAATATCAACTAAAGCATCCATGTCATGACATGGCCATCCAACCTCTGCTTAAAAACCTCCATGGAAGGAGAGCCCACCACCAAAGTGGTGTGTGCTGCTCAAAGTCAGGCTACACAATAACATGATGTTGTGTTCCAGTCCACTCTAATCTCCTCTATGAAGGCACCCTGAGTGGCCTGTGCCTTTTTTTAAAACCATGTGGCAAGCACAAGGCAGCAGCGAATATGAAGTGGAGTCTAGCAGCCATTCTTGATTCTGTTGTGAAGCCTGAAACCACCATGCTAGGATACACCAGATTATTCAGAATGAAACCCAAAAGTTATAGGTTTGCTGCTGCAAAAGGTTCAGTGCATCTCCAAACCTGAGTACTCTTCTTCTTTTAATTTTTTTATTATTATTAATTTTCTTTTTTTCTCATTACAAATATACTTATAACATACAATTTACATAATGTCTCCCACTCCCTCCCTTTGGGCTTCCCTCAACCTCCATTTCTGATTTATTATTGTCATTATTATATTCTGCTATTTTTTACAAATATCATATTTTTCCTTTTATTACATTATTTGTTCCCTATCCATAAATCGTGTCCTCCCTAAAAGAGGGCACATGTTGCGGTGAGACCTGAAGACTGACACCCTATGTTGTGGGTGGGTACGATTGGTCAGCCACAACACCCAATTCGTAGGTCCCTCGAAGCTGGGTGCAATTTGGCCAATGGGACACAGTCCAAATGGTTCAATGGACCTATTTATACCCATGCACGTGACCCAGAGCTTCCTCTTTCGGCGTGTGCATTAGGAACACCTGCCCACCTCTCCCTACTTTTAGGGCTTTGCACTTGACCTTGCTATGCCGTCATGTGGCGTCAGTGGCGTAGCGTGGGTTGTCAGCACCCGGGGCAAGGCAAGTAATTTGTGCCCCCTAACCCGTGGATTTGCGCCCCCTAACCCTAACTCACAGATGTTGCGCCCGGTGCGCCCGGCCCCCCCCTGCACCCCCACGCTACGCCACTGTGTGGCGTCTGTCGTTGGGACAGGGGCACGGCAGGAATTTCCCCACTTGGCTGATTGGTTGTTGCCCTTTGAGTTTCGCCTGCTGCGTAGCAAATCGTCACAACTTGTAAGGTTGTGGATAGGCTCTGGTTCAGGTGATGGGGATGGGAGAACGCTCTTGCCATCCCTATGTGAAGGGTATTCTGTTAAAGGAATCCAGTGACTCGATGGCTTGGTCAACCCCTGAGAGGGGGTTGTGCCTGTGCCTGAGTCCAGGGGGACATTTGGGTGGTAGAGTTAGCCCATTCCCAGCTTTCCGCTTATCCAGGTGTTCACCCTTGTCTGACCTATGCTGGAACCCTGGGTCAGCGCTACCTGCATAGCAGGGAGCTAGTCGAACCAGAGCCTATGCAACCACTCACTTTCTGTAATCAATAAAGTTGTGGCCTAAATTCTGCCAAAAACTAAAACCAAAATTTGAGTGAAGTGTGAATTTATTTAGGGGGGAGGTTCTCTGGGTCTGAACACGCAAAGTTGTGAATGTTTTTTAGTACTCTTTCTTCTTGTTCCACCTAGCCATGCTGGCCTGTTGGTGAAAGGGAATGAATGTAAGAGAGGTTGCCTTAGCATTGGTTGATTCAGCTTTGTGAACTTTGCACTCTACTCCCTAAAGCAGGAATGGAGAACAGTGGCGTAGCGTGGGTTGTCAGCACCCGGGGCAAGGCAAGTAATTTGCGCCCCCTAACCCGTGGATTTGCGCCCCCTAACCCGTGGATTTGCCCTAACCCCAGATGTTGCGCCCGGTGCGGCCGGCCCCCCCTGCACCCCCCATGCTACGCCACTGATGGAGAACCTTTTTCAGATCGAAGGTTGCATTCCCTTCTGGGCTACCATCGGGTGATAGACAGTACCAAGGCAAAACTGGGCTCTCCACCCCAGTCATCTAGTGCATCTGATGAAATGAGCTCTCCTCTAGACCATGAACACTTATGGGATTATAAATATACTACAGTGGTACCTTGGGTTAAGTACTTAATTCGTTCCAGAGGTCCGTACTTAACCTGAAACTGTTCTTAACCTGAAGCACCACTTTAGCTAATGGGGCCTCCCGCTGCCACCACGCCGCCAGAGCACAATTTCTGTTCTCATCCTGAAGCAAAGTTCTTAACCCGAGGTAATATTTCTGGGTTAGTGGAGTCTGTAACCTGAAGCGTCTGTAACCTGAAGCGTCTGTAACCTGAAGCGTATGTAACCACTGTACTCCTTAAGATGCCACAATCACTGATTACAACAGGATGCATTTGGTAAGCAGACGCTGGCCTGCTTCTCCTAAACGTGTTTTAGGAGAAAAATAAAAGCTATTTTACACTTACATTAAAATATTATTTTTTAAAGAAAAGAATGTTACTGTGGCAACCCTCACCTGCAAAGTCAGGTGCGTGCAAAGACCCCTGAGGGAGAAGAAAATTATAGCTCATGACATTTTTGAAACCTTTCAATGAGCTAAAACAGTATTTCCATGCATAATAAACTTGCGGTTTTAAAGCCAAAGTGAAGGGAAGCCTTTCGAGCTCGTCACTCAGCTGTGTTATATCTGGTTGGGGGAAAGGGTCTATTTTTGAAATTTCCAGCACTGCAGTGCTCTTTTTCCTTAGCTCTCCTGTCACAAGGTGGCAAGCAGGACATGGGCAGTCATGTATAATTAGGTATAATCTGAACCTTTTAGTACAGTTCAGAGAAGGAGACAATATTTGGCCACTCAAATCAAGCTATCAGCAGTGACAAAGCAAGGTCAGGTGGTACCTGGTGCGAAAAAAAGCTTGTCACCCCCCCCCCCCAATTTATTTATTTAATTATTTATTTATTTATTTTGCTTGCAAAAATGGTTTGACTTTATTTCATATTTTCATATTTTTTTTTGGGGGGGGGGAGCCAGAGTTGTTGAGCTTTTTTGCAGAGACCATGTACCTTGCAATGAGGACCGTATCGACAGTGGGAAGCCTGCGTGCGCCAAACCAACATAATCTCTCACAGACATTTAGCAGCACACAGCGTCACCTGGGGCAGACCGCACCCACCTTGCTCCACCCCGGCCATCAGTTGATCCATGAGGAGTTAGAGCCTGCTTTCTGCATGGAGATCTGGTGCATTTAGCCAAACCAAGCAGAATTGAATCCCCATCAATCTGCTGGTGTCACCTGCCCATCTTGTGGCGTCACCTGATTGGCATAGTATCAGGTAGGCATAGCTTTAGAAAATATAGCTTTGCAGGCCAATTTAGAATTATTGGTGAACCAAGGTTGGTCCCCAGGCTGTAGTTTCTCCACCCCCATTGTAGAACCTGAATTGATCCGTAAGGTTATGTCCAGCTCTATGATTCTTTGTCGCTAGGTTAGATCCTCCAGCTATTTAAAAATTATCACCAAAGTTTCTGCTCATGGTTAAGTCTGGATGGATTCTACTTAAGTACCAGTTATAGAAGGGTATATGGAAAGTGGACATCATTCTGTATACATGCAAGTAGGTCTAAATCTGTGTTTATCAACTTTGGGGGTCCAGATGTTTTTTTAACCTAAGGCCCCCATCATCTACAACCAATTTAGTCAATTGTCAGGAAAAATAACAGTTGTAGTCCAACAATATCTGATGGCCCAAAGTGGAAAAGCACTGGTATAAATTGATGGGGATGAACTGATCAACCAGGAGCTATAAGCACAATAAGATCACAGAGACTAGAATAAATTATTCTAATTAAATTATGCCTTTAAAAAAATCACGCAGTATTTTAGGTTATCAACTGGTTTGTCTCATGGTTGATTTCATTTTCCTTTCCAAGAGAGGAGTAGTAAAAGTAAGGGACACATGGGGGTATTTCAGGGGCTTGAGCAAAGACATGGAGAGCAATCAACTCCTGGGATGTTTCTAATTGTGAAATGGGCATACATAAAGAGCAATGGTGTATATCAGATTTGACTAATAGCAACCAGAATATTTCTCTTGGAATTAAGTTTGCTAGCAGCTGCTAAAGCTTATAAAAATGTGAGGAAACTCCTTGCTGAGGTGTGGAAATATATACGGTAATAAGCTAACCATACACTCTGATGGTTTGTTCATCTGTTCAATTATGTGTGTATGTTTGTGTGTTGTAACCTGAGGGAACAGGTTCTAAAGAATGGACATATCTTTAGTGTTGAAAGTTGCTTGGGGGTGATAGATGCAAAGGCAGTCAGAGGATGCATGTGTCGGTCACATAGCTGTTTAATAGCCAAGAGCTCCCAGGTCAGGCTGATTACCTATTTGACCTATGCTGGGCACTGTTGGCCATTCAACAGCCACATGCTCCATGGGGGTGTTGTGTTTCCTCTCCCTTCCCCCCAGTGATCAAAAGCAGGGTGGTTCAATTCTGCAGGATGCTTCTTCACAAGTGGCTACTCTCTGGGGAAGCTCCTTGTAGGTGACCAACTTGCACCCTTCAGGATTTCTGTCTCCACTCAGCAGCTGTTGAGCAGAGGCATCACTCCCACAGAGTGCTGCCTTGCAAAGGGCTTTCTTGCAGGAAAGAAAGCAGTACCTCTATGTCTGCAGGATTTGCAGGATCTCTAAGTCTGCTCAACAGCTATTGAATGGAGACAGTCATCTTGTGGGACAGGGCATCAGGCAGGAAGGAGAGTCAGGCAGTACCAGGCTCCTACCTTCTCCTGGGAAGACACAGCTGACGGTCAGGTAGGTCTTGGCCTTTTCACAGGTTTTCTTGCCTGATGCCTACCTCTTCTTGCTGCCTGATGCCTTGACTACTGATATGTCCGGATCACTTCGAGCCATCAAACCCAGACTCAACCAATGCCCAAATCCCTCCAAATAAGCTTGGAACTCAAAAGAACATAAGAAGAGGCAATGGCCATTTTGGTCCAGCATCCGGTTCTCACAATGGCCAGTCAGATGCTTGTGGGAAACTCACAAGTGGGATTTGAGCACAACAGCTCTCTCCCCTCCTGTGGTCTCCAGCAACTGGTATTGAGAAGCATTACTGCCTCCAGCTAGTAATGCTAGTAGCCATCAATAGCCCTATTCCCCACAAATTTGTCCAGGTTTTGTGTTCATCACTGCCTCCTGTGGGACTCAGTCAAATCCAATGCACACCTCTCATATATGCTACATATCTAGGACTTTGACTCATACTTATGGCACATGACCCAAAGTTCTGTAACATAGCATGAATCTGATGGCTTTTGATTTCAACCTAAAATATTACTGCCTCTGAAGATAATTCAGAAACTTCAGCTAGTGCAGAATTCAACAGTCAGGTTGCTCACTGGAGCAAGGCGGCTTCAGCATATTACCCTGATCCTGATCCGACTGCACTGGCTACCAATTAGTTTCTGGGCTCAGTTCAGAGTGCTGGTTTTGACTTATAAAGCCTTAAATGGCTCAGGGCTGCACTACCTCAAGGACCACCTTGCTAATCATAATCATCATCATCATCATCTTATTTATACCCCACCCATCTGGCTGGGTTTCCCCATCCACTCCGGGCTGCTTATAGCATATATAAGACATAGTAAAATATCAAACATTAAAAACTCCCTGATACAGCACTGCCTTCTGATGTCTTCTAAATGTTATGTAATTACAAGCCTACCAGAACCCTAAGATCATCATCTGATGTGCCTCCTCCAGGAGAGATACAAAGGGTGACAACACAAGAACGAGCCCCTTTTCTTCAGTGGTTCACCATTTGTGGAATGTTCTCCCCATGGTGGCTCACCTGGCACCTTCATTGTAACCTTTAAGTGCCAGGCAAAAACATTCCTCTTTAACCAGGCCTTTGGCTGATTGACATCCAATGCCCTTTTGAAATGTATATTGGAAAGGGGAATTAATGGATTATTTTGTTTTTATTATGTATTTTCTGGGGTTTTTATATTGTGATTTTATATTGTGAACTGCCCTGAGATCTACGGGCATAGGGTGGCATACAAATTTAATAAATGAACAAACAAACAAATGAATGGATGACCAAAATAAAACTTAACATGTTATACCAGATTAAATTTGAAGTTCATGCATGGGGGTGGGTGGGGGGGAAGTATATTGTTTTTCTTTGCAATAAAAATGCATGAAATGTCAAAGTGTTTTTATGGGGCAGAGGGCAGAGCCACAGTACAGACCTGCACTTACTTTTAATATATTTTATATAGGATCTCTCCCGCCCCCCCCCCCGCCATCTCTCTTTCCCCAGGGAAGATAAGAGGGAGGAGGTAGGAATGGAGGAGAAATGTGCATGCTATGGAAAAGCGATTATAATGCACCACGTAGGAGGAAGAAAATTATGGGGAAATTATCTATAGAAATTTGCTGATAATTACTTTGCATAGATTATGAGAGAGTAACGAAAAGGATAAATGTAAATTTCTCTCTGATTTTAGCACAGTTCTGGAGATGTTCGACATTGCCTGAAATTTGTGGATTAAGGAGACAGATTAAGACAAGTCAATTTAGTTCATTTGATGTGCCTCGTGATGCATATCAGATGCAGGGATGATTGGTTTGCATATGTACGATCCTTGAAATATGTACATGTAGATGACTTAATGAACTGATGAAAGGAAACACAACAGGGAACAGTCTCCAATTTGGAATAGATGAAGATAAAGCCTAATAATTGCATCTGGATTTTTCACTTTTATTTTCCTAAGAGCTTCCCCTATTAAGCCTTTAAAATTATTTTTACAGAAGTGGAGTGATAATTAGGGTATTCATCTGCTTACGCACTACAGATGGGAAAATGTGCGATTTCGCCATATTTAGCATACACATATATTCATCTCCACTGTGTCTGCTTACACACCGGGGCCTTGAGAGGTTCTATTTATTTAAGCTGCTGTTGAAGACAAATAGACATAAAAACCCTATTAGGAGAGTTGGATGAATGCATATCCTCTTGGCTTTCTGCTCTGCTTTGATCACTTGGAGCTGATTCTGTGATTAGGAAGTGAGTGGACTAAAATAGATGGGGCACACAAGTAAGGATGGATGAATCTGTCAATTTCATTTTCTCTTTTTTTCCTGGCTTTTCCCATTTTAAAATAGGTTTGCTTCATTTCCACAAACATAGGTGAATGTTAAAAACAAAGGTCCACATGATAATTCATCCACATTGCCTTGCATGTTTATCCTAATATACATATTTCTGTATGCAATTAAGCAAAGGTTGGATGGCCATCTGTCATGTTTGATATGGTTGAGTTTCCTGCATCGCAGGGGGTTGGACTAGGTGACCCTTGAGGTCCCTTCCAGCTTTACAGTTCTATGATTCTGTGCTTCATGAAATTGTAATTGCTCCAAGGTAATGCTCCCTGATCACTGTAAGCTACATCTTTGTGTAGGCTACGCTCCATCACAATTCTTTTAGAGTAGGGGTGGGGAACATGTGGCCCTCCAGATGTTGTTGAACTTTAAGTCCCATCAGCTGCAACCAGCATGGCCAGTGGTCAGGGATGATGGGAGTTGAAGCCCAGAGACATCTGGAAGGCCACGAGTTCCCCATCCCTGATTTAGAGGAAGTCATGCAATGGATGCAATCAATCGCAGAGCTGAAAACCTGAAATGACTCTTGACCAACCTTCTTGAAATATAAATTTATGGTGAGATCTTCATATTCTAAGGCTGCAATCCTACACACATTTGCTTGGGAGTAAGTCTGACTAAACGCAGTGGGAATTGCTTTTGATTATATAAATATAATCCTATGTTCTTTATTACAACTTGCTTTCTAAAGACAGACGGGCCACATAAGAATAAATGTGAGAAGAGAGTTTTGCCATAGCTATTCATCAATCACACTGCTGCCTGAATTTGTATACACTATTTAAAAAGGTAAAAAGGTCCAGTTGTGACCGACTCTGGGGATGCGGTGCTCATCTTGCTTTATTGGCCGAGGGAGCCGGCGTACAGCTTCCGGATCATGTGGCCAGCATGACTAAGCCATCATGGCGAACCAGAGCAGCACACGGAAACGCCGTTCACCTTCCCGCCGGAGCGGTACCTATTTATCTACTTGTACTTTGACGTGCTTTCGAACTGCTAGGTTGGCAGGAGCAGGGACCGAGCAACGGGAACTCACCCCGTCGTGGGGATTCAAACTGCCGACCTTCTGATTGGCAAGTCTTAGGCTCTGTGGTTTAACCCACAGTGCCACCCGTGTCCCATACACTATTCCCATAGTCCCATACACATACATAGTCCCATACACTATTTAGGAACATAGAAAACTACTTTACACTGAGCCAGACCACTGTTTCATTGAGTTCAGTATAGTCTACGCTGACTGGATGCATCTCTTCAAGGTTTCAGACAGGACATTCCCAGCTCTACCAGGAGATGCTGGAAGTTGAAACTGGGACCTTCTGAATACAAGACAGATGCTCCCCCAGTGAGAGCAATTCAGTTGCTTAAGGTCAGGGTAAAGACACAATGTGAAGGGGATTTAATTTTGTGCAAATGATATGGTGGTGGCTAGAGAAAGAGAAGATTTGTGAGAACCGTCTGATAAAATTTAGAGGTGCAACTTTGAAAGTGGTTGAGATCTGGAATACCGTATCTGGAGAACTAATTAGAGGAGGGCTTTGGGAGGAAGGAAACAATCCGTAACCGGATAAAGAAGCCCTTTCGCAGGGATAGGTAACTTCACAGTTCCCTTCCTACTACTCTTAAGACACCTGAGAGGGCCATTTCCTCCACCACCCATTGGCAACCAGCATGCTTCCACTTCTTATATTGAGCCACAAATTACTGAAACAAATCCTGATGCGGTCCTATGAAAACAGCTGGCTTTGTGGTGTTGGGAGCTGAGTGCAAGCTAAAAGCCATAAAGCTGTAACTCGGGAAAGTTCAATAGGCAAATGGAAAGCTTGGAAAGCGCACACCAATCAACACCTAGTGCTACAATGTAATGCAATGATCTTATTCATACCAGATAATAAATGTAACAAAGAAATGCTTTCAAAACCGCCGGTTGACTAACATTGACCTAATCAGCTCAGAACTGTTTAGGCATAAGAGGTCATCTATCCAAGAATTAAAAAGGCTTTTAATGCAAACCACAGACCACCTACTTCACTTGCATTCGGAAGGAGGGGGGAAAAGAGAAGTGCAAAAGTTTGAAAAATGAACACTACAGAATTCCTGCAGTCTGTGGAAGGTTAGTTCTGTTGATTGTGGTTCCCTGGAAAACCATTCTTAAAAAGAAACCCAAGTGGATTCAATTGTTTCTCTTCCTCTTGTGACTTCTATGTGACTATGCACAGCTATGGCAACGTAAGAGTATCATTTGTAATCATTATCATGTATAAAACTATAAACACATGGACAATTTGTCCCATTAGCTGTTAACTTATTGATTCCTGCAATCACAATAATTCATGATTTCTTGACAATACAGATCTCTGACACTCTTCACACAAACCCTACTTATCAATCACAGTCGTATTTTTCTATTCTCAAAACAAGGCAAATAAGTTGCAATCTGTGTAACATTAACCAACATACCAAGAAAAGTTTGACCTTTCAAAAGAATATAGGAAGCTATCTTATAATGAGTCAGACCACTGGTCCAACTAATACAGCATAGTCGTACCTTGGATCCCGAATGCCTTGGTACTCGGATGTTTTGGCTCCCTCACGCCACAAACCCAGAAGTGAGTGTTCCGGTTTGTGAACGTTCTTTGGAACCCAAACATCTGATGGGGTTTCTGAGGCTTCAGATTGGCTGCAGGAGCTTCCTGCAGCCAATCAGAAGTCATGCTTTGGTTTACAAACGTTTCGGAGTCAAACAGACTTCCAGAACAGATTCTATTCGACCTCCAAGGTACGACTGTATTGTCTACATTGAGCCACACTGGCTTTCCATGGGTTCAGACTCTGAGTCTTCTCAGTCAGATGCTGAGACTGAACATGGAATGGTTTGGCCTACTACAGTTTAGACCTTCCTGTACTGTGCAGCTCTGTTTTAACATCCTTTTACAGGCCTTTTTTTTTTTTTTACTAACACCCTTCTCACACAATCAGTCCGTGTGTTGTGACCATGAATTGGGAGAGGTCAGCTAGCTGGCAGGTCCCTATTGCTTTCTAGGATCCTGATCATCCATACAGTTTATATGAGAGCTGTGCTAAATTTATTTTATTTTTATTTTTATTTATTGGGTGAGTGGAGGCAAATTTAATCCCACTTGAAGAAATGGGGTAGGAAGAAATTTCTCCAAATGTTTGGGGTGGGCTGCCGTTTACCTTACTTAATCAATATCAGCTAATGCTTTTATTCCTTTGGTTTCAAAACACAACAAAACCAAAACATCTGAATGTAAATGCCAGTGATTCCCTTCTGGCTTTGATTTGGTTACTAGTCTTTAGAAATGTCCAGAAATGCCAGGTTTAGCTTCAGGTCCTTAAATTCTTCTCCACTTTTTTTTTTTAATGGGGGTAGGTTTGCTAAATGTGGTGCATATTTTGTCACATTGTAATAACAAAACTTGCAGCTGAATTGTTATTAAGATCAGGTTAAAAAAAATCACTGAACTCAGTTGAAAGGGATTCAGAGTGGATCCAAAACAAGCCCCCTTTGGTTCTGCAACACAGCAATGCAATATTTAGAAGTTGCTGACCTTCTAATGTCTGGTCTTGCTAGGTGGCCTTTTCCATTAACCAAGCAGCCATATATCCCTCCCCCACCCCCACCCTTCCTTGACTACTTACCATTATCAATTAGATATTTATTTTCTGAAATTAGAATATGTGTACATATCTATATATTTATTGTCTTTAGGTGGAGGAATTTAGCTCCGAGAAGCTGCTTTTTGACAATTGATACCAAACCTCAGTAGAGACCACCCACAGCCAGGGAAAACATTGGATCTGATTGCCAAACAGAATGGAACGAATTAATGATAGCTTACTGGATATTTTTTATGCCTACCGTCTTTTATCACGTTGAGTGGGGGGGGGGGGTTGAGTTAGTGTTTATATCAAGTAAGTAAATACAGGAGGGGGGGGCTGCCAAAAAGAATGCTGATCATTCCAAGGATTATTTGAAAATCTGTTTCAGATGACAAAGTACTGTGCCTTTATTGATAGTGTGTGCCTTCCTTTTCACACAAAAGCCTGGAAAACCAAAATCAGCCCCAAGCTCAATGTGTTAAGTGCTGAATTAAAGGCATGCACAATCTGTGTCAAATTATATTCTGGGGTTTATATCTCAGTGACCCAGATGCCTTAGCATCTCCCTTGCAGGAATTGCAGTTAATGTGTTTTACCCTGCTTAATTTTATTATAATTTGTAGTTTATCTCATTCCAAAGGGATAGTAGCAGCAGATTCAAAGGCAAATCTAAAATAAACAGATAAGCTCTCATTTAAGCTGATAAAACATAGAAGCTAAATCCTCAAACCCCTCTCTTTTAAACATATCCCAAAGGTGGCATCTGCCTCCCTTGTTGAACAGCGGTTATAGTCAGTGGTATAGCATAGGGAGGGCATGGGGCAGCCACCCTGGGCACAAAATTGTTAGGAGGTGCAAAATCACAACACCTGGTGTTGTCTCAATATAGCTGTGCACTTCCATCACTGAAAATGGCTTCTCCATGCAAACCAGGAAATGACCTCTCCGGACAACAGAACAACTCTTCTTTTCTTATCTCTGTGGCTGCAATCTTTTGGGTGACACAGACACAATTAAGCAACTGAATGTACATGTGTATTCCACTTGTTTCCCTCCCTCCCACCACCCCGGGCACTGGCAACCCATGCTACACCACTGCTTGTAGCTACCACAGGCCTATCATTGCTGGTGGTGAGCAGAGGCCATCTCCACCTACTGTCTATATCTGTAAGACTGGTAAGGAGAGGAAGAGTCACTGGCAGGAGGGCCCACTGGAAGACATAATCCCTCCTCCCCTCCCACCAAAAACAAACAAAAACAAAACAGGATTTGGAGTTAGAATGCAGTAATTGGTTGATTATGTATGGGGGTGAGGAGACCTTTTTAGGAATCCTGGTCCCAAGTTTTATAGGGCTTTGTACATCAATACTAGCACCTTGAAACTTGCCCAATTCACAGCAATTCATTCAGCAGCAGCGTAATATGATGGTGACAATCTGCCCCAGCGAACAGTTCAGCTACCACATAACCTCCAATCTGGAGGTTAACAAAGAATAGAGAACAAAGGTTAGTCTGTTCCAGGGTTTCCCAAACTTTCGGCTGTTTGGGTCTCTGGCTGCTTTTGGACTACAGTTCTCATGAACCCCGACCACTGGTGCTGCTAGCTATGGGAGCTGTAGTCAAACAACAGCTGGAGACCCAAGTTTGGGAAACTCTGGTCTATTCCAATGCAAAAAGTAAAGGACCTGAATGGTTAAGTCCAGTCAAAGGTGACTATGGGGTGTGGCACTCATCTCACTTCAGGTTGAGGGAGCCGGCTTTTGTCTACAGACAGCTTTCTGAGTCATGTGGCCAGCATGACTAAACAGAAATGCCATTTACCTTTCTGCTGCAGCAGTACCTATTTATGTACTTGCACTGGTATGCTTTCAAACTGCTAGGTTGGCAGATACTGGGACAGAGCAATGGGAGCTCACCACCATCGAATGGATTTTAACCACTGCCCTTCTGACTGGCAAGCCCAAGAGGCAGTGGTATTGTAATAGTAGTAGTAGTAGTAGTAGTAGTAGTAGTAGTAATAATAATAATAATAATAATAATAATAATAATAATAATAATAATAATAATACATTTATACCCTGCCCATATGGTTGGGTTGCCCAAGCCACTCTGGGCAGCTTCCAAGACATAAAAACATAATAAAATATCAAACATTAATAGTAGCAATCTGATCCAATATAAAAGTCACAATAACTTTAAAATAAACAACTTAGATCTCTCACCTAAGAGATCTACAGCAAACCTTTTCAGAACTAAAATACCCAGCAGATGAAGTTAGACAACAGATCAACAGAGCCAGACTGATACCCAGAGAGAACTTGCTGCAAGACAGACCCAAAAAAGAAAATAACAGAACACCTCTAGTCATCACATACAGCTCCCAAGTTAAAACAGTACAACGCATCATCAGAGATCTACAACCTCTCCTGGACAATGACAGTTCTCTTTCTCAAGCTCTGGGAGGAAGACCTTTCATTGCCTACAGACAGCCACCCAATCTTAAACAACTCCTAACCCACAATAATACTACAACCAGACTTAACACAGACACTGGCACCAGAGCCTGCAATAAACCCAGATGCCAACTTTGCTGCCACATACACCCGGACAACACCATTACTGGCCCCAACAACATCATACATACCATCTCGGGACTATTTAATTGCTCATCGTCTAACATTGTGTATGCCATCAAATGCCAACAGTGTCCTTCAGCTCTCTATATTGGACAAACAGGCCAAACCTTACGCCAAAGAATAAACGGACATAAATCTGACATCAAGAATCACAAAACAGAGAAACCAGTAGGAGAACACTTCAATCTCCCAGGACATTCTATACAAGATCTCAAAGTAGCTGTTTTACTACAAAGGAATTTCAGAAATAGACTGGAAAGAGAAGCTGCTGAATTGCAACTCATTACCAAACTTAAAACCATGGAGAGACCTGGTCTGAACAGAGACATTGGATTCTTATCTCATTATACATGACTAAGCCATTTCTCACCTTCTCACCCCTTGCCTTTTCCTGTAAGACCTATTACAGTCGTTAAGAGTCGTCAACAGGCTCATCTCAGCTATCTGCCAATCTCCCATTCCCACCACCCTTCTGAGTAATACCCCTCCCCACCTTCTCACTATATAGAAGGATCTGGCAACTTCTGTTTCAGTGTATCTGAAGAAGTGTGCATGCACACGAAAGCTCATACCAAGAACTAACTTAGTTGGTCTTTAAGGTGCTACTGGAAGGAATTTTTTTATTTTGACTATGGCAGACCAACACGGCTACCTATCTGTAACCATAAACAACTTATATCAAACAAAGCAATATTCCATAATCTATCAGAATCTAATAGTAAACAGTAAAATTAAACATCAGCAAATACTAATTGAACAGTTCAACCACAATAAATAATTTCCAATCTATAATCAATAAAATTAAGAGCACCACCTGATTCCAATGCAGAAACAGCTATAATTGTAGTACAAGCTGAAGTTGGTAAAAGGCCCTCCTAAATATCAAGGTCCCCTGGGCAACTGGCAACATAGATGAGTTCAGCAGGCAGTTGACCAATTATCTGGATTTGAGAATCGCTATCCCACAGTCTCAGAGTCAATTCATTGGCCATCATCCAGCCCACCACTAAGTCCAGGCAAAAATATTTAAATATGCATTTAGTGGTAATTTACATATTTAAATATTAATGTCTGTTTTTTGTTGGGTTTTTTTAAGTTTTAAAAAAGCCAGGCAGAGTCTGCGGGTCTCAAACTGCTGGAAGCGATTAGGCGATCTAAGCAATGCTTTGGTCGATGGAACCGCTGGGCTGAGCTGGCTCATGTCTGTATGTTTTTTAAACACACACACACACACACACACACACACACACACACACATCTGGAAAAGGGACCAGAACAGCCTTATGAATGGATGCATGCCACATTGACACAGATCAGAACTAGACTGTTCCATCCGTCCCTAATATTGCCCTCTACCACTTCATAGATGTTCCGCTGCCTCGAGATAAATGCAGTTGTTATCTCATGCTTGCTACAGTAAGTAAGAAAATGTCACATTTTCAGCAATTCTTTGGGTGAGAAGTCTGAATTCAGTCTAAAAACAGATTAGATATTATACAAATGGCATTTCAGATGTAAACATATGGAAGACAGTAATGACATTCATGTAACTGGATTTAGAAAAGAAATGTGTGCAGTGTAATATTTTATTCTGCACTCCGTAAGCATAACTCTAATTATAGTGGAGGCTATAATTAGAGACACAAACACAACCAACAGCATTTACCCAATGTTATCCACCTAGGATGGGGGTATTCTTGCTTGCACTACAGTGGCCATTCAGCTTTGAACAAACAAGTTTTATTCAAACAAAGTGCAGTGATAGGAACAAAGTACAAGGAGCATGAACAATGCCAAAGGAATTTTATGCGTAACAATAAATGCAGCTTGAATTCTGCAAGCATAAAACACTCCTGGCTACATGCCTCTTCCTCACTCTGAGTATTTGTAAAAAATGTAAAGCAAAATATCCCATGCAAATGTGGCTTGTTCCATCTTTAGAGCTGTATTTTGGGATTCCATTGAAAATCCAGTCACTTCTGGAGTGAGGCTTTTTCGGAATTCCTGAAGATTAGCATTCGATACAGCCTGGAGCTTGGGTTGCCATTATTATTACTATTTGTTTTAATAAATAAATGGCTAACAGATTAAACCTCTATTTTTGAATGCAGTCTGCTTCTGTATGTAGATGCTAGGACCAATGGGTGGGCAGCAAAGGCAAGGCAGGGCCAGTCCTTTTGGACAGAGTAAGGCAGCTGCCTCAGGCAATAGATGCCAGGAGGGTGGCAAGTGGTGGCAAGTTGTTGTGTCACATGACCCAGAAGGTGCTCCTTAACATCCTGCCACCTGTGTTGAACTGTGAAATGGAAGGTGCTATCCTGTCCCAAATGACTTCCAATTGTTTTAGCAAAGCATTATCTGCTCCCCAAAGAACACATGCCATCTTCCTGCCAGGCTATTGCACACCTAGGCATGGATGAACAAGCCAGTGCTAACACCTTTCAATGAAACATTTACCTTGTGAACACAGAGTATTTAAAAGGTTATTGATTTGCACCCGCAGCAGGGAACAAGCCAAAGAGGAGAAAGAAAGGATAAAAGGAGACACCCAATTGGGCTAAAGAGGCTGTAATTTTCTTAATAGTAACCTGAAGTACATTTTGGTGTAAAAATGGCAGGGAGCCCTGAGTCTAACAAGCTGAGGGCTGATAGTAGCATCCCCAGGCAGAGAACTGGGAAGGGAGGCTGGATTAGGGGTGTCAACAACGTATGTTCCACCTCCCCATCCCACAGCCACTGACCAGAAAGTAGGGGTAGGTTTCCTGGCTTAAAATTGGTTTGGCCCCTTGAACCGTTCATTAACCATTTGCTGGCAGGGAAAAAAGAAAAAGAAAACACTTGGTGAACCAACCTGCCCAGCAAAACCAAACTTTTCAGTCACAAGTCCCACCCCTGGAAATCATTACGTAGATAAGGTTGCATATACCAGCCTCGATGCAGCAATGGGCAGAAATTTAAAAATAAATAAATTGGGGGGTTCCTGTTTCAATACGCAAATATACTTTATAATACATTTAAACCACATTTAAATTTGCATTTCAAACAACTATATCTCAATCAAATAAACATATATACTGCTTGATTGTCCCTGTACTTATCTAAAGAGTTTGTGACAAGGCATCTACAATTACATTATCCCTCCTGTTTTGCCCCATTCATAATAGGGTTTAAGTATGTTTACATGGAAAACTTTACAATGCCCACCTTCTGAATTTAAACCAACCAAATAGTCTACATTGGTGATTCTACCAACGACATGGAAAGGACCTTCCCAGGAAACCTCCAGCCTTCTCATCCGTCTGGGACACAGCACCAGCACCCGATTTTCTGGCCTGAACTCTCGGTTCCTGTCTCTTCCACATGCTGTGTTGCCTTCTTTTGGCTGGAAGAATCAGTGTCTCTATTTACCCCACCCCCTCCTTTGCAGGGTAACATCATCATCATCATCATCTTGCCCAACCATCACCATGAGGTCCCACGGTGGTCACAACAATGTACAATTTTAAAAATGGTTTAAAACAAATCAGTCAGAAGAATAGGTAAGGTAAAGGTAAAGGACTCCTGGACAGTTAAGTCCAGTTGAATTTGACTATGGGTGCAGTGCTCATCTGCACTTCCAGCTTATAATGTCTTGGCAAGGGGGCACATTTGGGAAGAGTTGCTCTTTGTGGTATCTGAGATACAGGCCACTTAAACTTTTAAAATTCAAAATCAGCATGCTGAACTGAGCCTGGAATCTAATGGGTAACTAATGCAGCTCCTTAAGGATCATGTGCTATGTGGTCTTTTAGGCTCAATTAGAATCAATTAACTGAATATCAGCTGGCAATAAATTCTATAATAAGAGGGAAAGCATGGAAATTCAAACCAGAAGTGGGAGGGGGGGGAAATACTGGACTTAACAGAAAACCAGCAAAGCGCAAAAGACCAAGAAGCAGAATATACAGAGATCAGAGATGAAAGATAAGCATGAGCTGAATGGATACATTTAAAAGTAAATAATGTAATTTTAGTTTGGATGCAAACTGGGGAAAGGAACCAGTGCAAAGAAGACCAAGAAACAGAGTAATATGATCATATCATATTTGTTTGCAGAAAAACTAAAACAGGCGGTTGAATGAAAGATAGAAGTAAGAGGCTTAAGATAGGAATAGGGAAGACTGACTGAAGAAAGCATTACACTAATCCAAATGAAACAACATAAAAAATGAACCAATGTGGCTGGAGTCAACAGAAAGGAAAGTTTTAATTTCAGGGATTTTAGCAACTGCACATGATAGGACTTGCATTATATTTGATGCTTCTGTGTTTTTCCTCTTAAAATTATGTCAAAGTTCTAGCACCAGCTACAGTTTATGGAATTAAGGCCAAACAGGAAATGCCCCCTCCATTTACTGGGCCGTTCATCCCCCCCATTAAATTCAAAGTGTTGGTGTTGACCTTTAAAGCCCTAACTGGCCTTGGCCCAGTATACCTGAAGGAGCGTCTCCACTGAGGTCCAGCTCTGAGGGCCTTCTGGTAGTTCCCTCACTGCGAGAGGGTCTTCTCCATAGTGACACCCACCCTGTCGAACGCCCTCCCATCAGATGTCAAGGAAATAAACAACTATCTGACTTTTAGATGACATCTGAAGGCAGCTCTGTTTAGGGACGTTTTTAATGTTTGATGTTTTATTCTGTTTTTATTCTGTTGGAAGCTGCCTAACAACAACAACAACAACAACAACAACAACAACAACAACAACAACAACAACAACAACAATTAATGTGTGTCTGTTTGTGTGGCATTTTCAGAGACTTTCAGAAGTTTGGGGGAAGTTTCTTAAATTTGGATGGGAAGTAACAGAGGGGGTTTCAGTTAGTCTCAACCATTTCTCCAGCCCAGAAACATTTCTCACTGAGTATGGTCAAATAGGAATGGCACCATTGCCCCCCCCCCCAAAAAACCCCTGTCTGTCCCCATTGGCCTGTAGTATTGCTGCCTTTGGTATCAAACTTGATCTGGAATATTGAGTAGAAAATACAGATCTGGACCTTTTCACTGGCTCAATTCCTGATAGTTCAGATCAGTAGAACCCTTTCCAGTTTGCAAAGGATGCCTCTAGCAATGTAGATAATGCGATTTTAGCTGAGATAGCAGTGGTACCCATAAACATTACACTTTTTAGTACATTATTTTAGGATAGGCACCATGGTATTTAGGAACGTGTAAGTGAAAGCAGGTGTTGTGCATTATATCTTGCTCTGTCTCTGTAAAAACTGCAACTTTGCTTTTATGGACTACCTTTTGTACAAGGAAAAAAGTATACACCATGACATAAAAGGTAATTCTTTGGATACCCGAGACTTCATATTCTGTAAATCTTATCTATAGCAGTTTCATCCCAGTCTCATATAACTAAAAACTCTGTGTTAAATGAATCCTGCAGGTTTTGTGATACAGCGTTTATTAGGAGTTACAGATAACGGCACAAATCATGACTTGCTGAGATTCATCCCCCCCCCCTTTTAACACTGTGGTCTGATACCTGGTTTGTTTATCCTAGACTAGTAAATCTTGTTTTCATGGGAAGGGAATGATGGAGAGTTTTTGACTTTACTTTACCTTGCATTGAATTTGCACTGTATTGTGAGTTCTGCTCATCTGCATACTCAGGATAATAACAGTGCAAGCTGGTTGAATTATGCTTTATTTTCCCACCACTCTTTCAATTTACTTCAGCTCTTAACATTCGTTCAAAATCTGCCAGAACTACCAAAGTAGATCAAATCTGGATGCAGTGAGATACATGTAGTAGCTACTATTAATCTTTACTGCATCAACCCAATGTGCAGGATCACTGGCAAATACAGCACAGCACAGTTTTCCCACTGTAATATTTAGCCAGAGTCAATTCTATTCAATTTTTAAAAAAATCTGGTGTAGGTCTTTTCATTTGATGCCCATATTTTAATGGATACACTAGTTGGACACCCAGATGAGAGCTGCAAAGAGCAGCTCTGAGAACAATCATAATGGTAGCTGAGTAGTTTCCTACACCATTGACGTTGTTGGGTGAATCATAAGAACACAAGCAATGCCATGCTGGATCAAGCCAAAGTCTCATCTAGTTGACAGACCCCATTTTGTGTCCCTATTTTCCAGGGACAGTTCTGGATTTACAGAAGCCTTCTGTTAGGGACTGGGCAGAGGAGGAATGGTAGAGACCGCCTCCCTAGCCTGACCCTTCCAGAGAAGAAGAAGACCATTCAGAATTACAACAGGGGTTTGAGGGAGGTCACAGGTCAGAGGCAGATGGGTGGGAAAGCTGGGAAATAATGGGAGAGGAGGAAGAAGAAGCACCAGAGGGGGGACAGTTGATGAACACAGTGTCTTTAGAAAGCATTCCAGACCCCCCCCCAGAACCTGGTGAGCATTGAACAGAGAGCTCAGAGGCAGAGGGCACATCTCAGAACCCATAGTGATGACACGTGAAGGGAGAGAGGGAGGGGGTGGAGACTCACTTGGAGCAGCACCATTATTCCAAGAGGTGGCATTTCCTAGCCCCTCTCTGTGAATATTGAATAAAAAGAAGTTGGTAAGAACTTTTCATTGCCTTATCCGTTCCTGGTGACCTGCCGTGGAGGCTGTCTTGACACCATTCCGGTTTCTGATTTGATCCCAGAATATCCCGCTTTTCCTTAGGATGTCCCCATTTTCATCACAGAAATGTTGGAGATATGCAGTTATGCTACCCCCGAGCCAAGGAGATAAATAACGATACATCTTTTAGAAGACATCTGAAGGCAGTCCTATATAGGGAAGTTTTCTTAATGTTTAATATTCTATTATATTTTTCTATATTTTGAAAGCTGTTCAGAGTGGCTGGGGCAACCCAGTCAGATAGGTGTTGTATAAATAATAATAAAATTATTATTATTATTATTATTATTATTATTATTATTATTATTATTAAATAGGTCATTCCTATTTTCATCTGTGAAATGTTGGAGGGTATGCATTGGTGGAGGTGGCTTAGGGTGTCATACCCTCAACATTTTTTGGTCCTGTATCTAACCTTTTAGATATGGCAACCATTTTGTGTTATGCACACTCCCACAGCAGCCACTTTGTGTTACATCATACACTTTAAACCATTTTGTAACTGGCACTCTCATAGCTTTCTCGAAATTCCAAATTGGCCCATTAGTCCAAAAATTAGGAAACCCATGGGCTAGATTAGCATTCTTTCCAATTCTACGATTCCATGAAAGCACCCTCACTTTCACAACTCAAAACCAGATGGTTTGTTCAAGTCATTGCCAATTAAAGATGAAGTACTTTCAGGGAGGCCTCAGCATTTTTTGGTATCAGCACCTCTATCTCTGCAATATTTCAGGACTCCTTATCGCCATCTGCCAGCTGATGTAGCCAGATCGTCTCTTTTCTCAAACCAGTTGCCGTGACCAATGTGTGCTGCATATCATCAGGCAAACGACAAGAACAGAAGCGCAGCGTTCACTTGACAGATGATCTGTAATACTCTTTATTTGTCTTGACTGTATCTTTTTGTAGCAGAAGCATGACTATAAACATGCCTGTTATTTATCTGCAGATTTAAGGAGGTGGCCTATTACAACATCAGGGAGAAATCTCTCTGGGTGTATTAAACATTCCTGAAAAGACTTCATAGGAAAGTGCTGAGGAAACAACATTTTGAGTAAGAAAACTATCTGTACCCCAGAAGCTCTATTTTCTCACAAGTGGAGAAATGAATTCTTCCCTGTGTTTTAAAAGAAACAGCTGTGTTTTCTTCTTCTTCTTCTTTATACCCAACCCAGTGCTGGCACTGATCATTTCCCCACCACCACTGTTTTTTAAAGGGTATCGAATGTTAATCAACCAAAGGCCTGGTTGAAGAGAAACATTTTTATCTGGAGCCTAAAGGTGTATAATGAAGGTGCAACCTGAACCTTCCTGGGAAGAGCATTCCACAAATGGGGAGCCACCGCAGAAAAGGTCCGTTCTCATGTTGCCATCCTCAGGACCTCCCATTGAGGAAGCACACAAAGAAGGGCTTCAGTTGATTATATCATGGTCCAAGTAAGTTCATATGAGGAGAGGCGGTCCTTGAGGTATTGCAGTCCTGAGCCACTTAGCGCTTTATAAGTCAAAAACAGCACTTTGAATTGAGCCTGGAAACTAATCTGCAGCCAGTGCTGTTGGACCAGGATCAGTGTAATGTGTTCAAACTTTCTTTCATATCACTCTCTTCCTGCCCAGTTGAGAAAACAAGGTCCAGAGTGTGGCCTGCCACATGTGTTGGGCTGGTGACATGTTGAGACAGCCCCATGGCAGCCATGAAGTCCCCCAGAACTAGCAGTCTAGGAGAATTCAACACTGCCTCCAAAACCAGCTCTGTCAGATCAGACAGGGAAACTGCTGGGCAGTGAGGTGAGCAATAAACCAGCAGAATCCCTAATGTATCCTGATTACCCAGTGCCAGGAATACACACTCTATATCTCCCCACAGCTGGACAGAGAGCCAAGAGAGAGAGCATCTCTATAGACCACAGCAACTCCTCCTCCCCAACCTTCAAGTCTGCCCTCATGCTGCACTGACTACCCAGTTGGGTGTAGCTGAGTGAGACCAACACCATGCTGCTCACCCATCCTGGTCTCAGTGATACCAGGAGAAGAGGAGGTTAAGGGGTGATATGATAGCCATGTTCAAATATATAAAAGGATGTCATATAGAGGAGGGAGAAAGGTTGTTTTCTGCTGCTCCAGAGAAGCGGACACGGAGCAATGGATCCAAACTACAAGAAAGAAGATTCCACCTAAACATTAGGAAGAACTTCCTGACAGTAAGAGCTGTTCAACAGTGGAATTTGCTGCCAAGGAGTGTGGTGGAGTCTCCTTCTTTGGAGGTCTTTAAGCAGAGGCTTGACAACCATATGTCAGGAGTGCTCTGATGGTGTTTCCTGCTTGGCAGGGGGTTGGACTCGATGGCCCTTGTGGTCTAGTCCAACTCTATGATTCTATGATTCTATTCTATACAGACCAGGTCAGCTTCCTCATTCACAATCAGATCATGGATGAGGAAGGTCTTACTCCAAGCTGACCTGGAATTCAACAGTAGCAGCTGCAGACCTGAGGGATGGCTGATAGGACAATTACAATTCCCCAGGTAGGAGAAGGGGCTGGCACACAGCACAGTCACCAGTTGCCTGTATCATGTCCAAACACATGCTTAAGGAAGGATTGTCAATGAGTAGTTCAGATATATCCTAGAGAGGAGATTGAAAAACCCCCACAAACCTTAGCAGAAAACTGTTTGTGAAGATTTTTTAGTCATTGTGTCAGAAAATGTAATTATATAATAATGACTTTTTTCTAGATGTTCTGAACCTTAATTTATCCTCAGGCATTACATGAGGTAATGAGCATGGTTTTAGAGACACAAAAAATGGGGGAAATTAAAGGAAGGTATGTAACCTACAATGAAGTACTGAAGGTATTAAGAATAAAATGTCAGTTGTGTATCATGAAAGTATGAATGATATAAAACATCAGCACTTCTTGGATGAGGCTGTATACTTTAACAAGACGGGTGGTGCTCACTGCTCATTGGGTGGAACTTAAGCAGTTACGGATCTGTAAAACTCCATATGGAATGAAGACAGTTTGCTACATTTATTAATGAAACTTTACTGGTTTACATAACCATATAACAAAGTCTACTCTTGTTATTTGTACACTTGGAAAGCCTACAGCTTATTACACTACAAAAATTAAATCAAGACACCGGAGATATTAAGGAAATACATTGCCTTTATAGTCAGCAGCATACAAATGACTACAGAGTTTGTTGGCATCCATCTGTCTCGGAAGACAATGGAAGAGTGTGTCTTCCAGGATGAAGTCAAACCACTGGAGAGACCAGTTTGGGAGAGACATGTTTTGTTGCAGCTGCAGCAGATGAATGCACCTGGTTGTGCTAATGCAGAAGCACCATGGCATTTCTTTTCTCTGTGCTCCTCCCAGTAGTCATTCTTCCTCTACAGGGTTGTGTTTAAGAAAAGCTGCAGGAATTAGGATATTGCAATTATATCACGGATTTACCCAACCATATCTCATAATATTGTAAAACGTCTTTCTTTTCTTTCTTTCTTTCTTTCTTTCTTTCTTTCTTTCTTTCTTCCTTCCTTCCTTCCTTCCTTCCTTCCTTTCTTCCTTTCTTCCTTTCTTCCTTTCTTTCTCTTAAAATTCTGTTCATGTTTTGGTCAAAGGTCACCTTCAATTTTATTTTGACCTATAATGTATCCCTACTAAACTTAATTCAGTCCTGCACAGTGTAAAATAAATTTCACTTGATTAGAAAGCATAGTTACAGTTACCATTTTACTAAAATTTCAGACACAGATAATTGAAGTTGGGTTTATTTTTAACAAAAATTCACCTTCATTAACTAGCACCTGCTTATAAAATTGGTGAAAAGAGGCAGATTTATGGCTGCTGGCTAACAGAAGTAGAAAAAGAACTGAGTGTGAACTTTGTAAAGGAAACTGCATGACTATCTAGCCAAACAAATGACTACAATTCTCAACAACGTTGAGGAAAATTCTTCACCTGAGGAAAATTCTTCAGCAGGTCAGAATGGATATGCCCCAACATTAAGTCCCCTTCCCCCTTCTTTTTAATGTGCATTTTGCAAAATAAGATTTTTTAAAAAAATATATATATTTACTTTACTTTTGAAGGCTTTTCTATGAACTCACCTGAGCTCCATGGCAATATTAATTTTGAAGATTTATTTCAGCTTCCCCACACAAAACATAACCCTAATACGTCTAGGAATTTTATAGTCAAACAGTTAGTTGCCTTTCTGCATCACAGTTCTTATCTGCAACCCAGTGAAGCCAAAACAAAGCAGTCCCACTAACTTCAGATCCAAGCTCTTTGGCTGAACCAGGCTATGCCTGTCTCTTTAGACCAAGGTGTTGCATACTGGCCCAAAAGTGAAGAGCGAAAGAGAGGTTATCTGCCCCTGTCCAACTTGGATGGATTTCGGCAAGTGTGACACTGTACTTAGCCCAGTGAGGAACATTTTCAATGGTGTTCTGTGGATTAAAATAGGTTTGGTGGGGATGTGAGGCTTGGATGGGTGATTTAAGCCTGAACCATCCCTCGTTAGCTCTCTCAAGACTGATGTCAGAACCCAGCCATCCACCTTAAAGTTTCCGTGTATGATTACACTGGTCAACAACAAATTTGTTGTCTGCATTTTTTCAGTTGATTTAGGATGAATCTGATGCGCAGAATCCAAAAATCACATTGGTTTTGCTCAATCAGGTCAAGTTTTTGAGCTATGGCCACATGTCATTTTTTTACGTTTTTGTTCACATGTACGCTTGTGTGGAGCATTTTAGAAGAAGTTGGTGGGGGTAAAATGCCATGTCGAATAATTGTTTTGATTGGAAATGATTATTTTAATGACAAGAATGATTCAGGTCTGATAGTTCTGGGTGATTATGTCGAAAAGGGATCAGTTTGAAGTCATAAAACCTCGAAATCTTCCATAAATTGGTGCGGCAAAGCATAAAGTTGGGGGATCAAAACTAAGTTAATGAGGCAGCTGCCCCACAAAGTATTGTCAAAGGACTCTGCCAAACTGTTGGCATCCAGATTGAAGGGAAAAAACCTCCTCTCTGACAGTGCTCACATCAGCTTCTTCCGCAACAGGCATCAAGAGTACCTCCATTTTTTCTCGGAAGAGAAGGACTTGGTGTACTGTGCAGATACTGCGCAGCTTCTGCTCAAGCTTGGAGTGCCACAGTATGAACCCAAAGATTGAAGACTGCTCATTGACAGCAGCAAGCGATCACTGAAATGTGTTCTGCTACACAACGGCAACCAGTTTGCCTCTATACCCCTGGCTCACTCGAGTACACTGAAGGAGAACTATGAAGCGGTGAAGTATGTGCTGGAGAAAATTGGTTATGATCAGCATAAGTGGTTTATTTGTGTTGACCTGAAGATGGTGAACTTTTTGTTGGGACAACAGTCTGACTTCACCAAGTACCCATGTTTTCTGTGCATGTGGGATAGTAGGGACCGTGCTCAGCATTACACGAAGAAGGACTGGCCTGTGTGGGAGGAATTGGTGCCTTGCAGAGAAAGGAACGTCATCAATGACCCTCTGATGGACAGAGACAGAATACTCTTCCCACCGCTGCACATCAAGCTCGGCTTAATCAAGCAGTTCACCAAGGCTCTGGACAAGGATGGTGACTGCTTCACTTACTTGTGCCAGGGTTTTCCAGGATTGACCATGGAGAAGTTGAAAGCTGGCATCTTTGACGGTCCTCAGATCTGTCAGCTCATCAGAGATTCAGAGTTCAGAAACTCAATGAACAAAGTGGAACTGGCAGCGTGGAAGGCATTTGTTCTGGTAGTGAAGAACTTTCTTGGCAACAATAAGGCCAGAAACTACGCAGAACTTGTCAACAACATGCTGACTGCTTTCAGAAACCTGGGCTGCAACATGAGCGTCAAGATGTACTACCTATTTTCACATATGGACCGGTTTCCTGAGAACCTGGGTTCAATGAGTGACGAGCAGGGGGAGAGATTCCATCAGGACATGAAAGAAATGGAGACCAGGTATCAGGGTCACTGGGACGCAGTCATGATGGCTGACTACTGTTGGACTCTGAAGAGAGACCTCCCTGCCGCTGAGCATTCCAGGAGTTCCAAGAAACGGAAGTTCAAGCCCTGAAGTTTGAAAAATGGTGAAGCAACATGCAATTTACGTGTACTTACCGTTATCAATGCCCACCATTCAGTTTACAGTAATTGATGTTTCTATCAGATAATCAATATATGTTGTTGGAAAAACATTTTTTTCTCTTAAAAACATATTTAGGATGATATGTGTTGACAAAAATCAGCTGATAATGCCACAAAAATGTAATCGATTTTGTCACAAGATCTGACTTTCTTTCAAATCAACATAGCACAAAAACCTGACCTGATGGAGAGAAACGGATGCCATTTCCGGATTCAGCAGTGCAAAAATACCCTAAATCAGTTGTAGAAATCTAGACAACATTCAAAAAGTAAAAAATTGTTGCCCAGTGTTATTAGTAGCTGGTCTTGTATATTATGAGCCAAATAGGAATCTGTTTACCTGTAACCAGATTGGCATGTGGGGGTGACAGGGTTTTCATTTGCTTTTCATTTGCCAGCAATTAGAGCTGGATGTCCAACGAAGTAAGTTAATTGGTCATTAGAGCAGGGCTGTGATAGGAAAGTAACACAGATTGCTAGGCTATAGATGAGCACTCTGAAGCACTTTTAAAGTTGGTGTGGGGATGGAAGTGGAATAATAAGGAAAGCCTCCCTTAACACTTGAACAGGCATGGTCAGATCGGGACATGGTAAATAATCTTACTGCCTCCAATTCACAGCCATGTACAGTTTGCCTGACTCAAAGCTGAGATAGAGGTTCCTGCTATACGTCTTCTCTTCTTCTTTGGTGATCACTCGTAGCCGAGTAAGAATGTCTTCCATGAACATGGTCTTAACAGTGAGTCCATAAGTGACTGTGGAGGCCAATTCTGGATCCACACGTCCTTCCACAGTGGGGACATAGGTTTCCGGGCAGAATTTGATCATGGTGAGGGTTTGCCAAACATGCCTTCTTCTTAGCACGTTTCTCACTTTTGTCCTGAGTCTTCAAAGTCCATGACACCTTTGGTAAAGGCTGTTCTCCAATTGGAGCGCTCGCAGGCCAGTGTTTCCCAGTTGTCTGTTTTTATACTACATTTTTAAAGATTTGCCTTGAGAGAGTCTTTAAACCTCTTTTGTTGACCACCAGCATTAAGCTTTCCATTTTCAAGATTGGAATAGAGTAGTTGTTTTGGAAGGTGATAATCAGGCATCTGAACAAGACGACCAGTCCAATCAAGTTGATGTTGAAGAATCATTGCTTTGACACTGGTCAATCTTTGCTTTATCCAGTACACTGGCATTAGTGCACTTATCTTCCCAAGTGATATTTAGAATTTTTCGGAGACATCGTTGATGGAATCTTTCGAGTCTTTCGAGGAGAGATTCCTACTGCTTTAGTAGGATTGTTCTGCACGGTATTAGGATTGTTGCTGGTCTTGTTCTGTTAATTAAAGTTGTGATCCTAGTTAATCCAGTAACACATGTCTTGTTTTATTATTCTGGGTGTAGTCAGAAATGGAGAACCACCTTATATATTTCAGAAAGCTACCCTGATATCACGGACTGGTTGGACACAAACAAATGGTGGGAGGAACCAGTTCTTACAAATGTGGGATGGGTATTAAGTGACAATTGTAGTAGTGCCAATTCTGCTGAGTAGGCAGATGTGGGGTAAGATGATCTTGTCTAGTAGGCAATACTGATTCAGACAGACTGATGGTCTGACTCAGTGTAAAGCTCCTTTCTGGGTGACTTAGATATGGACTCAAAGACTAGATTCTAACATTTCATTTTGATGTGGTAAAGTCAGCACATAGAGTTGTTTATGTTTTAATGTGACAAATATTTCATCTGAATGTGCCCACCTATTGGGGCATCATGCAACTTCACGGTAAACCACATTTAAGACTTTATTGAATTGTCACAGATTGTACTTTTTGGATATCACTACCATTTCATCTCCCTGTATACAATTCATTCCCTATATATGTCTGACTCTAATCCTGAAACTTGTTCCTTATCAAATTTGTTAGTCTTTTACAAGACTGTGTTGTCTTCTCTGCAGCAAACACAGCTCTCTCTCTGGAAGTTGTCCCCTTTTGTCCCCAAAAGCATTCAGATGAAATATTCACCACACAACGTTCCCATTGTAAAACCACCTCACAATTGCACTGCCACATCAAAAGAAACATAACAACTGGACATGAACAAGTAGCTTTCTCTTAGAAAGAAGTGGTCCATCTTTGAACTAGAACAATTCAGCCATGTATACTTTTCACCTGTCATTTTTCACTAGAGCTCCTGAACTGAATTAATTTGAATTGCCCTTCTGAGATTACACAATCACTCAGAAACTGCACTAGGCACATGTTGTTTATTTTCACGGAGGGAAGGCAAAAGTCGGAGCAGAGCAGAACACATCATGCTCAATGGTATCATAAAACCTGCCACAGTTTTGAATCTGTCACAATAGATGCACTTAATGCTTTTAATATCAGATATTGTTCCCTCCTGGTGTTTTGACAAGTAATTTCGACAACAATGTACATTGGGCCACCTCATGCATGTCCTACATCTCATCGCCTGAATTGTGCATGGTTTGCACTATGCTAAGAATGACAACAATTACAGAACTCAAATGCATCTGCCGAGAGAACAGATGGTCTTGTACACAGAGAACAATGACAATGGGAGAGAGAGAAAATAAAACAAAATCCAACAACACAAAAGAATCAGATACCCAAAAGGAATGAAATAATGTCCATGTATAGCTGTTAGAATGTCATGATAGACATTAAATGAGTGCCATCAGTAGAACAAAAGTGTCAGGTTTAAAAATGCTGCAGTCTACTATTTCTGAGGCTGAGAGCAGGATGAAGTGGGAGAGTCCTGCACTTGGAATTGATTGTAGCACTTCAGACTGGAGGTAGAGAATGCCTTTTGTGTGTGTGTGGAAAACTCTATTATGTTTTCAATTAAAAACAAACAGACAGACAGAAAAACCTTAGCATATCAGGAAGAAAAGTTCTAGCCTTGTTTGCTGTGTTCTGTTTGCAATATTTGAAATGACCGGGTCAGGAGAAGCATACAGTGGTACCTCGATTTACGAACTTAATCCATTCCAGAAGTCCGTTCTGAAACCAAAGCCGTTCTTAAACTGAGGTGTGCTTTCCCTAATGAGGCCTCCCACCGCCAGTGCCTTTCCACTATTTGGCTTCCGTTCGCAGACCAAGGTAAAGTTCGCTAACCAGAACACTACTTCTTGTTTTGTGGAGTTCGTATACCAAATAGTTCATAAACAGGGCTGTTCTTAAACCGAGGTACCGCTGTACTTTGCTTGGCAGTGTGCTACTACCAAACTACATACAAACTGAAACTAGTCAGCTCTTCTTTGTTTCCTTCAGCAGCAGTGTACTGATCACAATTTGTCCTCAAATGACCACATGCAGTGGCTTCATGTAGATGTTAAACAGCATTGGGGACAGGATTGTACCCTATGATGCACCATAGTGCAAGGACCATGGAGCCCAAACACAATTTCCCAACGAGGCTCTACTCTTTAGTTAGGAGCAGAAACGCAGTACAACAGTGTGTTACATGGATTTTGCACTGTTTTCTAAACCTGCCCTGTTCGGTATGGGAACACCATCACTAGACTCTCCTCAGCTTGGATTTTATTTGTTTCATTTTGAAATGTTTGGAGACTCCTCATACAAAACCAGTCCACTGATAAAACCATTTTGTTATACTTACATCTATACTGGCACCCAGTGTAAGTGTTACACTTATACTGGCACCCAGAAAATATTGGGTTAATTGCTATACAAGATTTAGTTCTGCCTCCTCCAACCTAATACACACCAGATGTTTGGGACTACAATTTCCATCAGCCCCAGCCAGCACGGCCTGGAGGGCAGCAGGCTGTGGAAGGCTGAATGAATGCACTCTCCAGTGGATTGTCAAGCAGAGGCAGAATGTCGCCTTCTAGTTAGGGGTGTGTGTGTCTATGCAAGCTTTGGACCTTAGGGGGGAAACTGGGTGAGAGTCCAAAGTCCCCACCACCCTCTATTTTAAAGGTCTTTGGGCATCCTTAGAATCATAGAATCATAGAGTTGGAAGAGACCACAAGGGCCATCGAGTCCAACCCCCTGCCAATCAGGAAACACCATCAGAGCACTCCTGACATATGGTTGTCAAGCCTCTGCTTAAAGACCTCCAAAGTAGGAGACTCCACCACACTCCTTGGCAGCAAATTCCACTGTCGAACAGCTCTTACTGTCAGGAAGTTCTTCCTAATGTTTAGGTGGAATCTTCTTTCTTGTAGTTTGGATCCATTGCTCCGTGTCCGCTTCTCTGGAGCAGCAGAAAACAACCTTTCTCCCTCCTCTATGTGACATCCTTTTATATATTTGAACATGGCTATCATATCACCCCTTAACCTCCTCTTCTCCAGGCTAAACATGCCCAGCTCCCTTAGCCGTTCCTCATAAGGCATCGTTTCCAGGCCTTTGACCATTTTGGTTGCCCTCCTCTGGACACGTTCCAGTTTGTCAGTGTCCTTCTTGAATTGTCCTTAAAGTAGCTCTTTGGATACCGACCATTGATTTTAGAAGAATTATTATACTAGTGATTCTTAAGTGACTAGAACTTTATATGACCATGTTTAACCTTTCAAACAGAATGTAAAGTGAATCCCTTCGCTTCCCTGGAAAATGGAATTCAAGGCATTGCTGGATCTGTTGAATGAATCAGTCTGTTGATGGACCAAACAGGTGTGGCATGCACGAGCCACAGCAAATAAAGTTTCCCTGTGCAACATCACTAATTATTGCAAGGCTCAACTTGAAGCAAGGCAATGACCTATGCATAAAAAAGGTTGAACACATATAAATGCTTTGGTCCACCCATTCCCTCTAGGCAGGGATTATTTAAAGAAAAAAATCCAGCTGGCTTGTGTTGAGACAACGTGTCCCTATCCCTGAGTGACTAACCTCAGAAGCAGACTATATGAATACCAACCCTTGTATGTTGTCAAAGAGGAATAATAATAATAATAAAAATCACAGGATCGGTTGTGAAAGATTTCCTCCCTCTTCCCGCCACTCTTATAAGAATCAAAGCTTGCCATAGGCATACAGTTGAAAAGAGCCGCTTCTGAGCTATCTGTGAGGGATCGTGGAAGAATTCATCTTTTATGTTGGGGATAATCTAGATCAGAGTAATCAATCTGCGCAGATTCAATTCCACTTTCAATGGAGGGAAGCATTGCTTGGAAATTGCACTTAGATCAGCATTTATCGTTACAACATGTCTGAATATGTCTTACTGCATTTCGCTGGGAAGTCTTCACTGCCACACACTGTTTATCAGCTGTTATTTCTGTATTATTGATCCCGTTCCACATCAGCATCGTGATTTGCAGAGAGATACAGTGACTGCCTCAATGCCTGGGCTCATGATGGTTTACATAGCAGTCTTACCGTCCTCCTGTGCCCCCAACTGCTATGCCATGGGAAGATGGGGAGCTGGTTTATACTAAGCTGGATGGTTAGTTCAATACTGTCTACACTGTCTGGAAGTGGCTCTACCAGGTTTCAGACAGGGGTCTCTCCCTGCCGTGCCTGGAGACGCTGGGGACTGAATTCATTACCTACTGCATGTAAAGCATTTCCTCTACCACTGAGCCATGCCCCCTTCCCCTACTGTCCTGGATCCACTGGTGCCATGTTGATGGGATGTAGTCACAATCCTGTGCACCCTCAGGAGCAAAGCAGGAAAAGAAGGCTAACAACAATAATGCCAGCTGGAAGGAGAAACAATTCAGCAAAGCTTCCATTGAGAGATGTGTTGGAGTATCATTAGGAGAGGGTGAAGCCGATTGCCACAATGTTGTCACCTGCAAGATGCATGCATGGAGCTCCAGTTGTGCTTCTGCAGTGGGCTTACACTGTGTATCAAGACAAAATGCATTGAAAGAAAGAGGAATATGTGCATTCAGCATGTATACCTAGTACGTAACCATAGTTAACCCAAGAGCTTTTGCTGTGTGAGGCAAAGGACAAGGGGGCACCCTTTCACCATTCTGCACACAGAAGCCAACTAGATTGTCTGCTGAACGTCACTTCAACACTGCTGAAATGATAGCATCCTCCATCACATCTGATCAAGGAGGCTGGATTAGTGGGGGCTAGGACAGGCTATGTTGCAGTAGAAGGGAATGGCTGAGAATGGGAGTTGAAGGAACTGTTTTTAGGGTGGCTGCTGCTGCCTCTCAGTCCCAGCACCTGATGCCTGAGGCAGCTTCCTCACTCTAACTCACAGTACAGCCGGCCCTGCGCACAGCCCCTGTAAATATTTGGAAAATTAGTGCTTCAGGGTCAAGAACCAGTGAGTTGATCTTTGATGAGTTAGAACTCAAACATCAAGTGCTTGAAGACTAAAGAAATGCATGTGTGTGTCTCTGTGTGAGAGTGGTTCCCACTGCAATGATAATTGCCACTTGAAAAGTCACCCATGTGGAGTCATGCTTATTAATAAATGGGATATCGGGGAGCCTTTATTATTTTTCTCCAAGGAAACCTATGTAGCTTTGAAGGTCAAGTGTTAAATGATGGATGGTGTTGATTTATTGATAATAGTCACTTCATTTCTGCAGTGGGAACTTTGAGGATAAGCTCGGTCTCCAGTCTGTGATAAAAGACTTTGTAAGTGTGCCGTTTATTGCATGAGCCCTGATGATTAATTGATCGTTTGAAATGCTGATTACTTAATCATTTGAAATATTAATCAGCAGCCAGCTAAACAATAGTGCAATCCCAGTGTCCAGGTGGATATTTAAGGGGGGGGGGTCCTAGCAGAAATTCAATAGTGATTTCACCTCCCTTGTTAATGTTTTCACGAGCTTAAGACTCATACCTTTCTTTGTTAGTCATAACTTCCTTCCTTCCTTTCCAAAAAAATAATGTTAAGAGTACCGTACATATCTATGGGCTGGTTGCAAAGAGGAATGCTACAGTAAGTCTCTGTCACATCTAGAAACCGAGTTCTGTATTATCTGTCTAGGAGGTCCCACTTCATGTGTCATCATCTGAAGGACAGTATATAGGACCAAAGTCAGATCATTGGTCCATGTCACTCAGTAATATCTGAACTCCCAGGAGTGGCTTTTCAGGGTTTCAAACAGGCGTCTCAAATAGGGGTCTCCCCCAGCCCTACCTGGAGATGCCAGGAATTGAACCTCGGAAATCAAATCAGTATTTGGTTCTCCGACTTTTTTGTATGGTTTACTGTTAGACAGCCACAGTGTTCTTTGCTTGTTTGTAGGGGTTAAGATTTTTGTAATGACAACAAGCCAAGTGCTTTCACCTCTTTGCTGGGTCTTTATTTCTGGAATGAAACACTGCGAAAGAGTGCACAGTTCAGATTGTAAGTAGCTCACCCTATGCATAAATGGTTTCTATTGTTAACGTCTCTACCCCTTTTCTTATATTACTGTCTTACAATGAGGAAGGAGTGGGGGGTTTCCAGCTGTAACCTGATGTTGTGCTACTTTCTGCTTGAAACTGTGCACTTTCGTAATGTATTTATAACAATTCCCGGATTAAGAGTAAAATCCATAGACAATGACCTTAAGCTACCATATAATTTGGCATATTTGGCAAAATGTACTCAGAAGATGCTCAGCAGTGTAAAAGCAAGATAATTCCATAGCTGGAGCGGAGAGCCCATTGCTAGGGCGGCATGGGGGACCTGCAAGGAAAGTGCAGGGTTTAGAAGTGGAACAATAGAGTTGCACTGATACAGATGTGTGGGAGAAACATGGAGTGCATCAATCCGAACTATTCTTGGCTCAAAGTAATGCGACATTAGTCACCTACTGTCACGCACAATGTTCCCCCATGGAATATATTTAGAGCAGAAGAAAAGTCTTTTTTAAAACACAGAGTATATATTGGTGAATATATTATTCAGATAGAGCCTGGTTTCCCATTGTTATGGAACTGGACATGCCCTCTGAATAGCTCCAAAATAAGGAGCACATTTGTGAGGCTTTAAGAAAATGATGTTTGTCAGAGTGTTAGTGATGCTTTATTAGAATATGTGGTGCATGTAATATATTAAATTAATGGGGGGAGGGGAGAGTTATAGTGCATCTCTTGTTTTCCATGACAGTTGTCATGATAGGCAGCCTGTCTACCCTCTTCATAAGTTTTACTCAGAGTGGACACTTTAAATAAATGAACATGATTAAAGTATGTCAATTTCAGCAAATCTACTCTGAGTACTACCCCTGCATCTAAAGAAATGGACCATAGACCAGAGGAGTACCTGTGGCCCTCTAGATGTTATGGGCTTTGACTTTCATCCTCCCTGTCCATTGGCCATGTTGGCTGGGACTGATGGGAGCCAACCTGTTCCAGTCCATAAAAGCTTATAGAAGCCTTCCCCAATTTGGGGCCCTCCAGATGTTTTAGACTACAAATCTGTCAAGGAATGAGCTAGGTAAAACATACCATTAGAAGTTGGAATTAACTGTTCATTAGCAAAAACACAATCTTCAAAGACTTGGCTGAGTGTCAGGCCTAATGAGCATAGCAACCCATCTCCCCATGAATTAGTTGCTGAGACTGAAAGTCCCCACCTCCCCACAGCTGTTTAAGTTCCATCCTCTCCAGGGCTTTCCCCAAGCAATTGGAGACTGTGCCTGTGTGCATTCTGCCACTGCTCTGCCCATTTCAGCCCTCTTCTGGTTCTGGGAGATAAGGGGGGATGGAAGCTTGTTGCAGCAGAAGGGCGAGACACCCATTACTCTTCACCAACCTGACACATCTCTGCCTATTGGCCTCCCTCCTCCCACTTGCCTGCTTCAGCTTCAGCTTCTGAACTTTTCTCTGCCACCAACTCTCCCAGCTCACTAAGCCTTGTTACCCATTCAGCTTCTGACACCTCCTCTTCCCCATCTTTCCCCTCTTCTCCCTGTGACCACTCATTGTTGTCTCACCACCCCTCCCAAGGCTCTGACCTTTCTTCCCTTGCTGATTCCCCAGCTAGTTCCTTCCATCTGTGTCCAACCCATCCATGATAAACTCTCACCAGCCCTAGCCCATATGCCTGATGAGCAGGAATGATGGGAGATGTAATTAAAACCATCAGAAGAGTATCAAGCTGAGGGAGGCTGGCTTATGCCATAATATATTTGTTAGTCTTTAAGGTGCTACAAGACTCTGGGGTATTTGTTTCATTTGTGAAACCCTTTAGAGAGAGTGTGTCTTTCTTAGAATCAGGCTTCACAGATATGAAGCTTTTCAAAGCCTAGCCTCTCTCACACACATCCTTTGAAAGGGTGAAAGAAAAGGTTTGGTTTAAAACAACAACAACAACAACAACAACTTCGCATGGTGGGAGTTGTAATCTCCACCACAATAGTCCAATATCTATCCTCACCCATGGGGCTGAGGGTTGATCTGTAAAAACCTGCCCCCCTCTGTCACAATGTAATAATAATAATAATAATAATAATAATAATAATAATAATAATAATAATAATTTATTTATACCCTGCCCATCTGGCTGGGTTTCCCCAGCCACCCTGGGCAGCTTACAACAGATTATTAAAATACAGTAGTCCAAACATTAAAAGCTTCCCTAAGCAGGGCTGTCTTCAGATGTCTTCTAAAAGTCTGGTAGTTATTGTTCTCTTTGACATAGCGTGTTCTCCTTCATGGAGAGCACGTGTTGCGGTGGGGGCTGCCAGGACACTCCAAAGTTGGGGGGCGGGCTAATTGATTGTTGGCCACTGATACGATTGGGGCTTCCCTTGTTGTTGGGAAGAAGTTAATGTTGCCATTTTTTGATTGACAGCCAGAAATAGTAAAACTCCTTGCACGAGGCTAGAGCTTCCTCTTTTCGCCCGTGCATCAGATTGCCCGTCCCTCCCTCCCTAGAATAGGGTTGTTCGCTTTGACCTTGCTATGCCTGTCATGGGGTCGTCTGCTTTGGAGCGGGGGCCTGGTAGGAATTTTGTCCATCTGGCTGATTGGCTGGGGCCATTTGGTTTTTGCCTACTGCGTAGCAAATCGTCACAACTTGTAAGGTTCGCAGTTAGGCATTGGTTTATGGTTTGGTTGGTTGAGGGGCATGGATTGGCTGTGCCTGCCCCTCTAATGCTGCTGCTGCAAGGGATTCCGTTAAAGGAATTGGGGGCTAACTATTGCTTGTCCACTCTGTCAAGGGGGCTCGGGCCATAGCAATGAGCTCCTGGTTGCATTTGGGGTGAGGGCAGGTTCCCTGCTCCGCGTAACCCCCAAGTGTATTCCCCCATTCTGACTTTCGCATCGTGCGGAATGTCAGTCTGTCCCCCATGGTGGGGGCAGATAGTCACAACCAATGCCTACGCAACCACTCACAAATTTGTATTTTAATAAAGTTGTGGCCAAAATTATGCCAAAAATCTTAAACAAAAACTTCTGTGTGATGTGTGAGTTATTGGGGTGGACCTGGGGACCTCGACACGCAACTGGTGGGAGCGCGTTCCACAGGGCAGGTGTGAGTTGCGTACTGTAGTCAGTGGACAAATAAAGTAAGTAAAAAAGAGAAACAAACAAATGGGACAAACTGCATTCCTTATTATCAAACTGGGAACAGTTCCTTGAAATAAGGAACAAGAGGCAAGCCTATATGGAACTGTTACCATCTTCAGTTCTTGGATCTTGTTCTCTGACCCAGCCATCTCCTCCCTACCTTTAGAAGGGCGGAGTATACCATCAAGCTGCTGGAGAGACAAGGCACATAGACATTTTCCACATGCATCATCTGCCACAGTCCTGCTTGTCCACACAGTTGGGATGGAACTTGGCCAAAGTGGCAAGGACCTCCAAAGCCACCACACCAGGAATTCAGACAGGTGCAATAGGGACCCCAGAGGAACTAAAACCCCAGAGGAACTATCCCATTCCCATGGAAACCATAAGTCATAGGAAGGCTGTCTATATAATGTCTTCACAAAAACCTGTGGCTGTCACATTTGAAATGAAGTAGAATCCCTGAACTCGCCGTTGTATAAAAAGGAGTGTTTTTGGCAGAGCAGCTGCTACAGGATCATTAATGGAAAAATGAGGCTGTTAGACAATGACTTTCTTTTCCCACCGATGCATGAGAAGGGGCCCTGTTCTATATTAAATCAGGCAGTCCTTTTTCTACATGCCAAGGCATCATCTCCTAAGTGCTTATCAAACCACCCCAAAGATTCCTCTTCAAACATACTAACGTTATGGTTCCTTCCTTTTTTGGCCAGTACTTTCTTTATGAGCCATTGCTCATATCCTAACGAAGATCTGAGAGGGAACTTGCCTATGAAATCACCTAGTGTTCAGCCTTTTGCTGAAGTCATAACACTGAGCATAACCCCAGAGAAGAAGCTGTGTCGGAAAACAGCAACTATATATCATCAGGGCCATTCTAAAGTCATAAGGTTCAAAAGTTCAGTCTGGACTGGAACTTCTCGGCTGTAGCTTACAAATTAGACTTAAAATATTATGAGAAGAGGCATTCCAATTACATGCCCAGCTTTTCAGGATATGGTTTCCCTGGAAGTAGCTCAAGAACATCTCTTCTTTTGTGGTATTTTCATTTCCTGATCCAGCCACATCCCGAGCATTGGAACTCCAGCCAAAAGGGGGGGGGGTAGGAGTAAAATGAATTTTTCAAACAAAAGGAAAAGGAAAACTCAATTGTAAGTGAAATCCCTCAGGTCTGGCAGTCGCTAAGTGAGGTCAGGCCAAAGTTACAATTCTCCATTGTCCAAGCAAGGTGCATCTGTGGAATGCATTGGGCTACCGAGACAGAATTCAAAAATAAAGGACTCCTTGGTACATAGTAGCTTCTGAAGGCAGGGATATCCATTATGTTCTACAGGCTTCTGAAGTGTTATTTGAGGAGATGCCCCTTTATAAGAGGGGCATCTGGTAACCCAATTTCAAACTGAGAGTAGGATTTCTTTGTAGCCATTGTAATGTTCCACTATAGAATATAGGGCCAGGGATTGTTCCACCTTTCATAAGCAGTAGTCACTATTACATAGACTGAGAAGAAATATGTTGAGCAGGGATGAGTAACCTGTGGCCTTTCTGATGGTCTTGGACTACAGCTCCCATCAGTCTCAGACAGCATGTCCAATGGTTAGGGATGATGGGAGCTGTAGTTCAACAACGTATGGGAGGGCACTCATGCTGTAAAGCTTAATGCCCCCTTCAGAACTGTGACCACCTATTACAGAGGTTTTCCACGTGCTAACTTAATAGGAAAGTAGCCACAGTTCCATTGTCATGCTTCCATTTCATTTGTGTCAATGAAATCCAAACTAGCAGCTGTGCCTCTGAGTCCTTGGAAGAGGGAATGGTTTGCAAATTAGTTGGACAACCTGTTCTGGGGGTGCGGGATAACTTGACCACAGTTATCTGTGCTCCCACTTGGACTACTGCAAAATGCTGGATGTGGGACTGCCCTTGGAGACAGTATAGAGGCTGCAGGTAGTACAGAATGTGGCTGCTAGGTTGGTGAGTGATGCAGTTTGATGGAACCAAGTTTCACTGGTTCTGAAAGTGCTGCCCTGGCTGCCAGTGAACTACGGGGTCTAGTTTAAAGTTTAATTTTATTAAGGTCACATTCACATCACATATTTAAAGCACATTTAACAAAAATGTATTTTGGGAGCTGTAGTTTACTCCTCAAAGAGCTTCAATTCCCAGCTTCCTTACTGAACCACAGTTCCCAGGATTCCTTGGGGGAAACTATGTGATTTTAATATGTGTCAAATGTGGTTTAAGCATATGGTATGAATGTGACCTAAGTACAGTTGTACCTTGGGTTACATATGCTTCAGGTTACATACGATTCAGGTTACAGACTCCGCTAACCCAGAAATAATACCTCGGGTTAAGAAATTTGCTTCAGGATGAGAACAGAAATCGGGCGGCAACAGTGCGGCAGCAGCAGGAGGCCCCACTAGCTAAAGTGGTGCTTCAGGTTAAGAACAGTTTCAGGTTAAGAACGGACCTCTGGAACGAATTAAGTACGTAACCAGAGGTACCACTGTACATAAATGAGACAGTCGAGGCCCCAAATACAGCAGCAAGGAATGTGAGTTTACAGAACTCCTAACAGCAAAAATAACTTCACATCAGAGATCAGTGATTGATATCTTTGGAACTCTATGCTACACACTAAGGAATCTATGAAGAGAAACAGAATGATCAGATGAAGCACTGACCTTCATTTTAACTAATAAAGAAATGTGCCCCTATGTCAGATCTCTTCCAATTATTTTCAAATTAATGGACATTATTTGTACCTCTGGTGTTGGAAATGTCACTGGCTGAAATGCATACAGAGATGATATTGGTTCCAGTGAGGGCTTTAAAAGGGTTTAATGAAATCTGAACTAAAGCGAGACTTTTCTCATCATAAACCCTTTCAAATTTAGCAAAGCTAATAAGTATGTACTATAATGGTCTGGTATTATAAACGGCAACTTTTACTGGTGTACAGATGGTCTCCTGCATCAGTGTTGTTGTTTTACAGGCTATAACGTGCCCCAGTGGACATAACCAAATGGCTCTCCAACCAGAGACTCATATGTCCCCCAAGAAGTATTAACTCTTCAGGAATCTGTGTCATTTTTTCAGTCTTTCTTGGTTTCCTTAGACGAATGACAGCCAGATGTCACCAAGAGAAAAACACACATAAAATGACCCATGAAAAGCAGCATTAAAAAGTAAAACTGGACCCCACCCTCTATGAAATGTACCCCAAGCCCAGTGAGGTCAACGGGCGTAGTATGTGAATATCAAATAAATATCCAACATAAAAATTGAGCCCTAAGAGGTGTCAGTACGGCAAATGAATGTGAGTAGGAAAATGTCACTGTCCGTCAATCTGGTACAAAGATTCTGAGTGAATTAAGACCACAAGACCAGTGGCCCATCTACTCCAACATCCTTCTTTTCATTGTGGCCACAGAAGGGTTTATGATCCAACTTGAGGATTCACAATTCAAAGCAAAATATCCAAATGGATTTGGGTGTGCCAAAATCAGCTCTTTGGATCTCAGTCACCAATCATTCAGTTCTCCAAAATGGCTAGCTTTTTAGTCCCTAAGACAGGTCCCTATGACAATTGTTTACCTCATCCCACCCCAGCTGCAAGGAGCCTCTTTCATCCATCATGTTAGTCCTTGTGTATATCTGACATTTCCACACACAAGACAAAATTGCCTACATCAGTTTTCTTCTGCGTTGTCAATTTGGTGTACATCACATACACACAAGAATAAACAAGTTCTTTGAGGAAGGACTTTGAAGGAGCTCAGTAGCAGAGCCTCAGCCTTGCACAGAAAAGGTCTCAGGTTTGACTCAGGTTTTTGCTTTTCTCATGTGAACTTGAAATGTGAATGCAATTGTCTACTTGAAGTTAGTATCATTACTGAACCAATTGCAACCCTTAGCTGATTCATAGAATCATGGAATTGTAGAGTTGGAAGGGGCAACACTGGCCATATTGCCCAACTTCCTGCAATGCAGCAATCTATATTCACAGTTTACAGTGATACCTCGGGTTACAGACACTTTAGGTTACAGACTCCGCTAACCCAGAAATAGTACCTCGGGTTTAGAACTTTGTTTCAGGATGAGAACAGAAATTGCACAGCGGCGGCACAGCGACATCGCGAGGCCCCATTAGCTAAAGTGGTGCTTCAGGTTAAGAACAGTTTCAGCTTAAGAACGGACCTCCAGAATGAATTAAGTTCTTAACCCGAGGTACCACTGTATTATAAATGGGGATTGAGGCTGAGAAATGGTACCAAATCCAAGAGAAATTGTACCAAATCCTACAAAGTCCTTGGCCAGGCTAGTATTTAAACATCTTTCCTATAGGCATTGAAGTCAAGAAAAGTGCATGGATGCATTAATTGAAGAAATAGGACATTATCACAAATAGTTCCTTAAAAATATTCAAGGTGTGGTATTTGAATAAGGGTTACTGACAGTAGACCCTTTGAAATTAATGAACACAACTAAGTTAGGTCCACGAATCCCAGTTGGTCTACTCTGAGTTTAACTTAGCTGAATGCCATCCTAGTTCTTTAATTATGAATATTTGCTGCTGCTTTTTGTTTTGAAAAGAATAATCCACAAGCATTCTATTTTCTATCAGCTATACTCAGCTCCAAGATTTGATCGTAATGGGGGGGAGAGGTCATTATGGGTGGAGGCTTCTAAAATGCACAAATGCATTTTGCCCTTTCTTTCTTTCTTTCTTTCTTTCTTTCTTTCTTTCTTTCTTTCTTTCTTTCTTTCTTTCTTTTTTTACATTCTTTACAAATGCAGTGGTCATCAAGTTTGTAGGAACTGAAAAGAGGGAAACAGCAAAATGACAGAGTAACTGCACTGAACTTCCAAAGGACTCTGAATGATGAGAGCAGTTCTAGCTTCAGGCAATGAGGAGCAAGACTGTATTAATTAATGTAAAGTTCTATAGCCAAGTAGGAGAAATAAATTGCACAGACACCCAGCACTATCCTAGGCAGAGGATGCAAGGATGTAGCAGAGACCACACAATGATGTTCATCTTGTCTCCTTAACTCCCTAAGTATGCAGCAAAACAGTTGTACATAAGCTATCAGGGATTGTGAATGTGGTACCCCCCCCCATATGGTGTTGTTAGAGTACAACTGGGGGAGGAGGAGGAATCTCTTTTAAATGGATTTATACACAGAATTTTGTGGTGGCAACACAATCAAGGTTTGCTGACATTGGACCACCTCTTAGAGTCACGGAATGATATAATTGTAGAGTTGGAAGGGACCCCAGGGTAATTTAGCCCAACTTCCTGAAATGCAGGACTCTCAGCTAAATCATTCATGGCAGATGGTTATCCAACCTCTGCTTTAAAACCTCCAAGAAAGGAGAGTCTACCATCTCCTAAGGGAGTCCATTCCACTATCTAACAGCTCTTATTGTCAGAACGTCCTTCTCAATGTTTAGTTGGATTCTCCTGTCTTGTAAGTTGAAACCATTGGTATGGGTCTCATGCTCCAGAGCAGAAGAAGGCAAGCTTGCTTAATCTTCCATGTGACAGCCCTTTAGATATTTGAAGATGGCTAGCATATTTCATCTCAGTCTCAGTCCTCTTTTGCAGGCTAAACATACTCAACTCCCTCAACCATGCCTCATAAGGCTTGGTTTCCAGACCCTTCATCAACTTGGTCGCCCTCCTCTGCTCACGTTCCAGGTTGCCAACATCCTTCTTAAATTGTGGCACCTGGAACTGGACACAGCATTCCAGATGTGATTTGACCAAGGCAGAATAGAGTGGTACTGTTACTTCTGTTGGTACAGCCTAGAAGAGCATGAGCTCTTTTTTTGCTTTTGTATCATATGGTGACTCACGTTAAGCACACTAAGACTCTGGTAGATTCCTTTTACGTGTAATACTGGTAAGCCTTTTTGGATGGAATTACAAGCTTGGTGGATCAGGAGAATGCTGTGGACATAGTGCATCTTGATTTCAGTAAGTCCCCCATGACATTATTGTGAGGAAGGTGGTAAAATGTGGGCTGGACAAAGTAACTGTTAAGTGGATTTGTGGCTGGTTGACTGACTGAACCCAAGGAGTACTCTGAGTAGACATTGTTAGGATTGCTACTTTAGTCCCTAATGCAATCTGTAGGACTTGAATTAGCCATGACTAAATTGGGACTGTAATTCAACTCACATTATAGCCATCTTCGTCCTTTAGCATCACCTGTACACTGCATCAACATTCCTCAAAGATGTCCTATTCCCTCAGGTTGAAACAGTGCACATTACTCTTTCTGATTCATTTAGGAAAGTGTAGTCCGCTCAAAATAAACCAGACACATAGTAAGAAAAGCCTCTGGCAATGCATACCTTCTTGATTTTAACTGTGCGTGTGTTGAAAAGCTTCCCATGTTTCATCTGTTTAGAGAAAAGGGAATACATGTCAAGACCTCAAACTGATACTTTTCACTAGAGTTCTTCCTCTGCTCCCCAAATGAATATAAAATTAATACAATTAACAAACCACTGGCACAGCTATGACTCATGGTATGTGAGTCAGAGCCCCACAGGCACAATTTGTACAATTCAGCTTCCCTCAGGATGCCATATATTTGTTGTTAAGAAACAACTTGCAGCATATGCGAGATTTGACATCTAGTTGAAGCCATGCTCAGTATCAAGTGTCAGTTATGAAGAGTTTTGCTCTAACTGGGCACCAGCATTTTAGCTTTGCAGCATTGCTCACACATCAACTGAATAATTTCTTTTATGATCCAGAAGTTTCAAATGTGGTGCTTTTATACTATAAACCTTATGAGTTTCTTGTTACAGCTGGATTCATGTAGAATACAGTGGTGCCTCGCAAGACGAAAATAATCCGTTCCGCGAGTCTCTTCGTCTAGCGGTTTTTTCGTCTTGCGAAGCAACCCTATTAGCGGCTTAGCGGATTAACGCTATTAGCGGTTTAGTGGTTTAGCGGCTATTAAAGGCTTAGCGGCTAAAAGGCTATTAGCGGCTTAGCGGCTTAGAAAAAGGGGGGAGTGAAAAAAATCGCAAGACTCGCAAGACGTTTTCGTCTTGCGAAGCAAGCCCATAGGGAAATTCGTCTTGCGAAGCGCATCGAAAAATGGAAAATCCTTTCGTCTAGCGGGTTTTTCATCTTGCGAGGCATTCGTCTTGCGGGACACCACTGTAAAAGAGATTGCTCTTATGCACTGTTGGAAATATATGAGCAGCGAGTCATTTGATACCAAATATACTCTGTTGTTTGTTTTCTGAATTGTGAGCACTGTTATTGCTATGGTTTAATTAGTAAAATATCCAGGAGAATTTCATAGATCCCCTAAAGTTTTGTGCGACGAGATGGCTAGCTCTTGAAATGGAATTTAGTCTAGAGACTTTTCGTTGCTGTTCCTAACTTATGTGCCACTTTTAAGCATGTACTGCCCCACAGAACATAGACAGAAGTTGAATTCTTATGGGGAAAGGTGGTTTTTTGAGGAATGTCAGTCCCATTTTTGGGCCCTTGATGTTAAATACTAGATCCACAGAAGGTGTGGTTGTGTCATCAGTACTAAAAGTTCTTGACTCTCAGGGAATAAGTGCATTCCTACAAGACCAAAGTGGCTGAATGGAAGGGAATAAGCTATACACAGGGTTAAATTTGATATTTAGTTTAGCAGAACATTTATGTGCTGTGATGCTCCATTTTTCTTGCCACACTCCACCTAATTGGCTACCACAGCACAGTGATTCTTCTGCAAGTCTCCCAAGCTCATCACCAAGCTTACAACTCAATCGTACTTCCACAGGAACCTGTCTTCATGGAAGGGATACATCTATGTTGCAGTAACTCAAAAAAGGGTTCAGGTGGCAACCCAAGTCAGAGGTGAACCAGCCCATTTTCTCTGAAATCAATGCCATGTCAAATTGAGGTGACATCAATTTCTCAGAGACATCCAAATCAGCACACTTTGGACCAGGCCTCCCAAGCTGGGAAAAACCATGGCCAGCTGGGTGATGATATATTCAAACTGGTGCAGTTTGGAACTGTCATGCAAAACTCATGATATCTTCAGAAATGTCCTCATGTCCAAATCACTGCAGCTTGGACCCATCAAGCTAAACTGGGCGAAGATTAGAATAGAATAGAATAGAATAGAATAGAATAGAATAGAATAGAATAGATGTGTGTCATCTAACTAAATGTTACTCAGAGTAAACTCGTTGAGAGTAACACACATGATTATTAATCTCAGTAGGTTTACTCTGAGTAAAACTTAGTTCAATATCACCCTGTGTTTTATATACAGATGGATCGATATACATTTCAAAATACATATAAATAACACACGCAAACACACACATATAAATCTATCCCTATCTGTCAGTCTATCTAGACACAGATACTGCACAACACCAGCCTCTGGGCACAGCAACCCACAGGACTGTGTGCTTTCCTGTTCTATTTCACATGCTTTTTATGCTGACATCCACCCATATAAGCAATACTGATGTAAACAAATGCTTAGCCTGCAGCAAAGATGGGTTTTCAGATATGCTGACAAGTCTGGCTTCAGCAGAAATCAGAGGAACCTTTTTTTCTACAGCGTTGCCAGAAAGAAGTTTGCCAAAGGGTCAGTATAAAAGAGATGATTATGTTCTATTCTGCATATTCCCTCTCTCTTCCCCACCTTTCTGGTGACCAATTCCATTTCCATTATTTATTCAACACAAAGTGACTGGGGGTGAGAAACGCAACACTGCAATGGTTCATTTATTCTCTCCCCCAGTACTGACTCACTGACAAAAAAAAAAGTGGTTTGCTGAGACAGAGCTAATGCAAAGGTAAATATGATCCTCTAAAGGTCTAGCCACATTGGCAGACATCTCATGGTAGAGCACATTACCTGCTTGCAATAACCTAAGGTTTAGGGTGAAATCTAATGTTTTTGAAATCACAGCTTTTGACCCAGCAAAGTTGTTTGTTGATGTAAGAAAGGGAGAGAGGTTTTTGTTTTTTGGCTGATTTTCTCGTTCCCTGTACCCCCACAAAAGAAGTATGTTTCAGAAGGTTGAGGAGCAGTCGAGAACAATGTGAAAAGGGGTGTGGGAATCAGTGAAAATAATCTCCCCTTTCCAGCATTCTTGGAAGCCTTTGGCGTATCAACAGCCATTTCACAAGTGGGACAGAAATATGGATTTCATTTACTTTCTCCAGCATCTCCAGCCAGATATTTTTATACTTTGAATATGTATGTGTTTGTTTTGCCATATGGCTCCTCTGGGTGCTTCAGTATGAAAAGCGGGGTATAAATATTTTAATAAAGAAACATGTTATGTACATATTTTATTTATTTGTATAAACTATACTTATATACTGCAATGTCTGCCCAATCCTGTGAGACAAGTTAGACAACTGGCTGAAGATCACCCAGTGATCACTGTGTCTTAATAGAGATTTAAACCCTGGTCTCCCAGGTCCATCAAAAATCTTTCTGATTTCAATTGTTTTTATTGGGTGGGTGCATATATCAGATACCTGTAAACAGAATGTAACCACTTTATGTCAGTTGGGAATGGAAGCAAGGGATCAAATTTTTGAAATCACTGAGTTCACAGCCCCCACCCTTTTCCACTGGCATGCCTTTGCCAAAATGTATTTTTTAATGCCCACGTTTCTGTAGGCCTTTTCAGAATCCTTCTTTTATTCTTTAATCAAGGTGTGTATGTATTGCAATTTGTTACCAGCTTAGACTAACTTTGTGGTCCAAACCAGCATTTTTATTTATTCTGTCACTTCTATTTTATATAATAAGCCAAGCTTCATTTATTTCTTGGCGTGAGAGCTTATTGTGGGCATAAGGTTAAGGGTTAACACACATCCATAACAAGTGCACGTCATAGCTCAAGCAAAACCTAAACCTCTCAGCAGTGCATATATGAACATAGGTAAAGGTAAAGGACGCCTGGACAGTTAAGTCCAGTCAAAGGCGACTATAGGATTTCAGCGCTCATCTCGCTGTCAGGCCAAAGGAGCTGGCGTTTGTCCACAGCTTTCTGGGTCATGTGGCCAGCATGACTAAACCACTTCTGGCGCAATGGGACACCGTGATGGAAACCAGAGTGCACGGAAACACCATTTACCTTCCTGCCACAGCGGGACCTATTTATCTACTTGCACTGGTGTGCTTTTGAACTGCTAGGTTGGCAGGAGCTGGGACAGAGCAACGGGAGCTCAGCCCTTCGCGGGAATTTGAACCGCCAGCCTTCCAATCGGCAAGCCCAAGAGGCTCAGTGGTTAGACTACAGCGCCACCCATGTCCCTTTACCTTTACCATATGAACATATGAGAGTGCTGGTTGTGCACATGGGACTCCAGGCACACACTTGCAACACTGTGTGAATGCAGCCCAAATATGAGCGCTTGGTACTTGACTGTGAAAAATTGGAAGTGACTGTGTGGAAAAGGGGACAATTAGGACATAGCCACAAAAGAGCTTTGCAGAAACAAAGCACCAAATATTTCCATGCACATTTTGATTTAAGCACCAGGTGGGTCACTGTTGCTTATTAGGAGGGAGAAGAGAAAACAGCAAGGAGGTTGGGGCATATGGACTGCAGCAGCTTCCCTCTCTTCCTTCCTCTTCCAGGAAGCTGATATAGTGGCTCTGTCCTGCCCAGCAAGTCATTTCTAGATTTAAGTACTTTGTATCAATTCTCCATAATGTTTCAGACAACAGTTCCCAAAAGTAAAATGGATGCCTATCATGCTTATAAACCTTAGTTTTGCATTGTTTCCTAATCATCAAACTGTCTTCATATTTGGAAAATAAAATAGTTTCAAAGACAATATTCCCATGGTATGTAGAAACATTTGTCTAAAATTTGCAGATGCATTAATGGATGCATTGGCACTGGCTGAGTCCTTTCATCTAAATGATTTCCTTACTATCGCTCATGAAAGCCCTTATAACTGACCCAATATATTCCAATTCACTTTGGATATTATGGAATTTGTCCACTTTGCATCTAGCGCTGTCACTTTTCGTTTCTATGACAGACGTGGCATCTCCATTTACATTAGAGAGGTGGCGTGCAATTATCGAGATTAGAATTTGACCAAATACACTTTCAGCGCATTAGAAATGCTTTGGGATATTTCACAATAATTCCTCTGGATCTGTGAATGTGGCCTTTCTGGTTATTAAAAGCCCCAGACTTGACTACACCTCAACATTTCTCCGCAGTATTCATTATACTGCTGACTTTGAGGAACAGGAGGAATCTTTTTGCATTAGCCTCATCAGCCACCCCTGCTTCTGCCGGAGGTTTTCTGTTCACATTATTGGGCAACTTCAAAGCTATGAACATTTTGGGAATAGATGCTCAGTTTTGTGAAACACATTTAAATGCGTATGGTTTGCTTTTACAGCATCTACCTGTCCCTATGCTTGGGAGCAGAGCTCTGTGTGAATAATACCTATTGTATGCAGTTTGGTCCTCAGATCCACGTATGTTTGCATCATAAAACTGTTGCACAGAGTCATCTCATGTAGGGGAAAAAATATACAGGGAAGGTGGTGTGAGTTAAGCTGTGGGCTGTAAGAGCTGACCACTGAAACGATTGATGTAGCTAGGGTTACAGGATGTTGCATTCAGTTCATATTTAAAATTAGCCTTTGGCTAATTAAACAATCTTTTAAATTAATTAAACCATCTTTATAAACCATCTTTTTAAATGGTAGGGGTATTATTTTTGTTTGCTGCTAAGTTATGTATTTTTTGCTATTGTAAACTGCCCTGGGATTCTAGGATGAAGAGCAATATACCAAAGAAGGAAGGAAGGAAGGAAGGAAGGAAGGAAGGAAGGAAGGAAGGAAGGAAGGAAGGAAGATGGATGTTGAAATTTACATTTCTCCAAAATCTTCACTGCAGTTCTCCAGTTAAAATATATTTTCTCTCAGAATATGCATACCGAAGCATGCACCTTGTCAAAATACACATTTTTAATTTTAAGCAGAGAACTGTATGGGAACATTTGGAAAACGTAAACACCAGTACCAAATCACATACATGCATAAGTCCATGAGGATCAGTTCAATTCATATTGGAATTCACCAAGATCAAATTCCTCACACATCCCTAGGGATTTGTAATCAGATGAATTGCAGCTCTGAGAAACAAAGGCTATAAGGATACAAACAGTTTTGCTCCTACCAAAGTGAGCTAAATGTCCCCTCACAGCTTCACAGCCTAATTGCTCTGTGTCACATTCTGTTATATTTAGAAATATATTGTTGCTGCTCGGTTTAGTTTATCACATTTGTTCATTGCTCCCCATGACCATCTGAAGCCCCAAAGCAATTAACAAAACAAGAAAAAATACTGAAATTAATGGACCTAAGTTAGTTCAATGAGTCTGCATTGGGCTAAGACCCAATGTCTAAAATATTAGGCTGCAAAATAGTGATAAATCTGCTATCAACATTGTTGTTAAATTTAAATTTAATACAAAATATAGAATTAGCTTCAGCAAGAATGCTGTTTGCTTAGAAATGGAAAGCCCAAAATATTACCTCAAAGTAAGGATAGGAATATAAATGATGGGCTCTGTCATTGATATCAAAAGTAAGATGCTATATAAGATAGATAGATAGATGATAGATAGATAGATAGATAGATGATAGATGATAGATAGATAGATAGATAGATAGATAGATAGATAGATAGATAGATAGATAGATAGATAGATTAGATAGATAGATAGATAGATAGATGATAGATAGATAGATGATAGATAGATAGATAGATAGATAGATAGATAGATAGATAGATAGATAGATAGATAGATATAAGAAAACCCTAAGAACAATATGGACAAGCTAGAGAAATTTGTTCCCTGTTTAGGGCCTTTTATCATCTCCCAAAAGTTCAGGACAATTTTGAAATGTTTAAAGTTGAAAAGCACTGACCTGAGCAAGAGACCTTTTATTTGTCTTGCTTATATTGTATGTCAAAATTAATGTTGAAAGCAACATTTTGAAACATATTTATATGAAACTATTGTTATTCCAGTAGTAAAACATTTAACCATTTTGTTACTCATTTATGATATAAAACCTGAAAAGTTCAAAGTAACCAACAGTAATGCAGCAAACTTCCTCTTGTCCATAATTGGGAGGCATGAGCAGAGATGAGAGGAAGTCCCATTGTGCAATCCAAACTCCCTTTAAGCATTGCTGTGTACAACCACCTGTGGTTATCTGAATGTACTATGTAGTACTGTTTTGTTGAAAATAGTTAATGAATTGTGTTTCTCTCTCTCTCTCTCTCTCTCTCTCTCTCTCTCTCTCTCTCTCTCTCTCCCTCCCTCCCTCTCTCTCTATATATATAAATCCAGAAAGCATAGAAAATACAATGTAAAATAACAGTACTCAAAACAGTGCAATGCAGAACAAATACTACTACTACTAATTTAATAATAATAATAATAATAATAATAATAATAATAATAATAATATACGGGTGGCGCTGTGGGTAAAAGCCTCAGCGCCTAGGGCTTGCCGATCGTCAGGTCGGCGGTTCGAATCCCCGCGGCGGGGTGCGCTCCTGCTGCTCGGTCCCAGCGCCTGCCAACCTAGCAGTTCGAAAGCAACCCTGGGTGCAAGTAGATAAATAGGTACCGCTTACCAGCGGGAAGGTAAACGGCGTTCCGTGTGCTGCGCTGGCTCGCCAGATGCAGCTTTGTCACGCTGGCCACGTGACCCAGAAGTGTCTCCGGACAGCGCTGGCCCACGGCCTATAGAGTGAGATGGGCGCACAAACCCCAGAGTCTGTCAAGACTGGCCCGTAACGGGCAGGGGTACCTTTACCTTTACCTATACTCTGCCCATCTGGCTGGGTTTCCCCAGCCACTCTGGGTGGCTTACAGCATATATAAAACATAGTAAAACATGCAGGGTTCATTCAGAAAAGCTGGTGCACTGTTAAATTTTTAGAAATGCAGCTCCCTTTTATGTACACACAATGTTATGACTATTCTTTCCATTATCATGATATCTAGGAATTGGGGGATATCTAGGGAAATCAATGTATGCACAGAAAAAAGATGGGGGGGTATGGTCCAGGTGTCATTCTGTTTTCAGAGTGCTCTCATGCACTGACCACTCCACAGATATGCATTTTCTAAGAAGAAAGGGAAGAATGAAGAAGCAAGTAACCATCTGACTGAGAAATCAGTTAATCAGCCCAAGCAAACTGAATGCGTCAGATCACAACAGTAGAGACAGAAGCAAGATTTTTTAAATGTGCTTGCAGCAATTAAAGAATACCCAGCTGTTCCTGTGAGGGATGCATTCCATAACATAACACCAAATGCATCTTTCTCTCTTGTGACATATTCACTGAATTCCACCTTACCATTTGCAGTCACAAGAGGAAATCTGGCACTCGGAGCTTAAGATCCAGCAGTGATGAATATGCCACCAACATGGCTACTGATATCTCTATCCAAGCCCTCTCTAGTTCCTAGACATTCAGGCTTAAGAATTCTTCTTTGCAGTTAGAAAATTGCACTTTATTTAAAGGAAAGCTCCAAAGTACAAGAACATCGATATAGGATGCTGGATCACGTGCATAAGGCAAATAATCATATTGGGCTGCATTTTCAAGTGGGATCTGGATTGAAATTCAACTATTATCATTGTTGTTGTTGTTCTTGTTCTTGTTACTACTACTACTATTATTATCACTACTACAACTATAATTATCACCATCATCATCCTCCCATCCTTCACCCTATAAGGTCCCAAGGCAGGTTGCAACAATTGAAAGACAATATTAAAAGCAAGTTTAAAAGCAAAATACAGTCACAGAAATAAGTTGGGTCCTGAAAACACACACCCAAACACACACATTTGGGAAGCTCATGTGAGGCAGGGGAACAGATCAGCTGCTTTGTAGGAGTGTCTGTTTCTTCCCATTGGAAGCATTTTCGTTCTTTCCGGGTATTTTTAATAAGCTCCTGTATGGCTTCCTGTTATGTTGTAAAAGGTACAGAAGCCACAAATCCCCAGTCAGGTGGAGCAATGAGGGGGCGTGGCCACAAAGGAAAGAAGATGGACACTTGAACAGTGGCGTAGCGTGGGGGTGCAGGGGGGGCCGGGCGCACCGGGCGCAACATCTGGGGGGGCGCGCTCACAGTCGCAGCTCTCTGCCCCTACCTGGCTCACTCACTCTCTCTCACTGTAGTGCTGGCTGTGTGAATCCGAGCCGAGCCGCTGGGTCACCGCCCACTGTGGAGGGGGTGGGTGCCAGGCGTGCAGTGCGGAAAGAGAGCGAGGGACTATCTGGGGGAGGGACAGTGCAGCGGCCGCCCAGTGCAGCGCTGAGCGCGGGAGAGAACCACACCAGACCAGACCAGGCAGCAGCAAGAAGAAGATGGCAGCGGCGGCAGGTTAGGGGTTAGGGGGTGCAAATGACTTGCCTTGCCCCAGGTTAGGGGGCGCAAATTACTTGCCTTGCCCCGGGTTAGGGGGTGCAAATTACTTGCCTTGCCCCGGGTGCTGACAACCCACGCTACGCCGCTGCACTTGAACGCTAAGGTTCGTCCCAAGGCCCAGAAAAACAGCTTGGAGCAAAAGCCCATGTTGTCTTTTTTTTTTTTAAGGCCCAAACCTTGAAGAAAGGAAAAGGGGATGCAAAAGGATTAAGAAAAACTGAAAATAAAAGACCTCACTCAGTTCTTCCTGCCCTGCGAAAGAAGGCTTACTTCAACAAGGACACAAATGCAGGCCACAACCAAGATGGCACCGCCCTGAAAAGAGGCCTCTTCCTTATTGGAAAAAGAAAATGGTAACAATATTTTAAGAAAATAATTTACCAGATTAGGGTGCAATCCAAACCTCTCAGCACTGGGGAAGGGGAATTGGCTAGGGCAGAGGTACCCCTCAGCTCAGCCCAGAACAGTTCTGCTGAGGCATCAGGCATAAGCCTGCATTTTTATTAATGTTTGATCAGGGCTTGTATATTAAAGAGAGAGCTTAAAGATTTTCAAAAGTTTCATGCCAGGCAGAAGACAGCTGCTTAGAGAACCTTGGCAATGTTTTCCTCCTAGACAAGGGGCCCCTTGATTTATAGCAGAAAACAATTCTCAAAGTCGTAAAAGCTGGAATTACAGACTGAGAGTGAGGACACTGACCCTACATGTTACAGAAGATAAAAAAGGCAGAGATAAACATAATTAGGAATGAGTAAATAGTAAAATAATACCAATGTGCCTCCCAGTAAAATGAGCCAGATCTTCTTTCTAAGGTTAAAAGGCCAAGACCAAATGGAGAAGCATCTAGCTGGCAGAAAGAGAGCATTTTTGGGAGAGCATTTTTGGGAAGTCTTTTTAAAGCTGTTTCTTTCTTAAACTGAGAGAGTTAGAGGGCAATAAATGTTGGGAAGAGCTAATGGGAAAAGCAGCTGGCTGAAGGGGGGGGGTGTAAACTGAAGAGGCTTCTTTTGAAGCGGCTTTTTACTGAGTTCCTTTTCTACTTTACAAAGGCCTTATTCCTTTTAAAAGGCTACCTATGTTATGTATTAAATATATTTGCTTAAATGTAATTATGCAAAGGATTTAAGAAATGCTAGATTCTTATTTCATATAGTTGTAAGAGTTGTATTTATCCTGAAATTAAGTCAGCCACCAGCCTAGCCCCCCTGCCAGACAGGAAGACGCCATCCAAGCAGTCCTGATATATAGCTGTCAGGCATTTGTTTAGAAACCTTCAAATGAAGGAGATCTTTCAATGTTGATGTGAAACTCAAGATCCTTGACATATGTTTAAAATAAAAATTTAAGATTAACCATTTGTTTTAGAAGGCAATAGGGCAAGGAGGGCAAGAGGTGAGCTGGTAATTAAGATTCCTTGTTGAGACACATGTAAGATATATTACTACTTATTTGTCATTTATAGATGTAACAATATATAGCTCTTTGTGTTCCATATAAGGACAGGAGGATATGGGTGTATCTTTTAGGATTGGTTATAGCAATCAGCCAATAGGAAATCCAACCAGGCTGATTGGACAGAGGCAGCCACAGGAGGAGCAAAGGGGGCCGGATTAAGGGAATATAAGTGCTGGCCATAATGGCAGGAGGCCAGGCCAGAGCTTGGTAACCATATACCACTGTGCCTCTCATTTATTTGTCTGACAAATAAATTATTATTTTAATTTCTCTATTGCTGCGTTGAATATTTCATTCCAGCTAAGCGTTAACCACAAGCAGGGTGCTACACTGCTAGGTTCCACTCATAGAGTGCTGCTAGTATCACTCCGCTGGTGCAGACCTTCTGCTTGCACCCTCCAAAAGTCCAGGCATGTGGAAGTGGGCTTCTAGTAGTGGAGCTTATTCTGTTCCATCATGCTTTGCCACTGCCCAACCAGGATTTGCATTGCTTTGTCAGCTATAACAACTACAATTGTCCCTTGGTCGCTCTTGCATAGTTCTTTGAAAGCCCGGACAATATAGGGATTCCCCGGGTTCCAAAGCACCCAGGGACAGCATTTGCACACACACAGTCTGATTTCAAAACAAACTGGTGAAAATCGACCTCTCAAATTGCTCCACTCACCTCTCATACTATGCCTGTAGGAAGTGGGGGAGATAAGGACCCAGCCCCCTGGCCAGAGCCAGTGTGGTGTAGTGGTTAAGAGCGGTAGTCTCGTAATCTGGGGAACCGGGTTCGCGTCTCCGCTCCTCCACATGCAGCTGCTGGGTGACCTTGGGCCAGTCACACTTCTCTGAAGTCTCTCAGCCCCACTCACCTCACAGAGTGTTTGTTGTGGGGGAGGAAGGGAAAGGAGAATGTTAGCCGCTTTGAGACTCCTTAAAGGGAGTGAAAGGCGGGATATCAAATCCAAACTCTTCTTCCATCTGGGTCTATACCAAGGCAAGGCAGTCTGCCAAGTGTTCTGGTCTCAAGGTGTTTGTTTAGGGCTTTATATAGCAGTGAAGGAAGGTGAGGACAGGTGACCTCACCTAGGCCCGAAGTCACCCCCCCCCCAAGCTTCTCAAGGCTTTTCAAAATCATTTTCTCAGCAGCTAAGCATCAGAAACATTCCGCTTGCTGTAACTAAAAAGATTGCAACAAGGTAGAGAACAGAGCCCATTGTCTTCTCAGGCCTTTCTCAGAACCACATTGCAACTTGCTTTCTCTCCGGGAACCATGCCAAAGCGCAAGAATGAAGCAACGGGAACACTCTGAAAACCCCCTCACCCCCTTTCCTGCCAAGAGTCCACAATAGTTCCAAGACAGCTTTCTGTTCATGCTCAGAGGAACCTCAACATGGGGCAGGACTCCTGAGGGGGAGGGAACTAGAAAGGGGTATATATGCTTGTGCACATGATTGTGAACTTGTGCATGCTTTTTATGACTTATCACACTTGCTCCTTCTACCAGTTCATGGATGGTAGAAATAAAAGCCTTTTCTCCGAACTATTCCTTGAGTGTCTGTTGACTCCCACTTCCCTTTCCCAGGTGCAATATTTTCCCCACCCGAGGGCAAAGCCTCATAAGGCTACAGCAGCAACAATATCTTGAAAGTTTCATTCTTTCAGGGCAGATGAAAGTGGGCATACCTAGGGGGCCCACTCAGTGTAGCTGCTGAATTCTGCACAAATGTAAGTGCAGACTTTTGCTTTCAGACCAGGGCCATTAACAAATGCACCTCCCAGAAGTCAGGAAAGTTTTGCTTTAGGGGAGTTTACATTTAAATCCCTGCCCACTGAGACACAGGGCATTTATCTCAGTAAGCACATGTTCCCAAAACGTACATTTGACTCCATGCTTAAGTTTGTCTGTCAGATATGATATTGTTTCTTCATGCTGTTTTGTGGGGATGTGTTAAATTAAGCTTGAAATTGCATGAGAAAGCTGGGCACAGGAGCAGTTTACAAATATTATGACAATGAGATGGTAGAAGAATGCAATGAAATGTTTTATTTGTCTGTTTTGGGGGTGTATGTGTTTTACAATGGAGGAATGTATACATATAGTCTGAGAAACATCAGTCCATGTGAATGGATCCTAGATTGTCATATATTTTTCGGCTAGAGAAGCAATTTCTATGCTGAAATGCACTAAAATATTCACTTTCTATAATTAAACTGTTAAATTTGGAATATTGTTCAAAGAAATTCCATTCACTTTTGCAGAACCACTGTGACTATCAATTTTGAGGCTTGTGTATGGTATAATGAATGGCTACTTCAAGCCCAAAATCATTTTGGTCAGTGACAGATTGGCAAAGACGACTGAATTTTAGTTGCAAATTATTATGCTGGCTCGGCTATCTATAATTTCCTCCAATTGGTTTTATTCAAGAAAAGGAAGCTATTTTATGTAAACTCTCCCCTTGCAGCTGATCTCTAGATTAGTGCTACAGAATATGAATTCTATTATACAGCCAAAGAAAGGGTGATGCTGATCTCGCACGTCACCCAATCTCACCCAGCTGTCATGAGCCTACAAGACAACCTAGATCCTAGGATAAGCCAAGCAGATAAACGTCTGTGTCTATTATCCCTTTATTTGTCACTATTCTCTCTCTCTTCTTCAGGGATCAATAGATAGACAAGATTCTATCTCTCATTTAGGCTATATGGCAAGCTCCTTTGCAAGAGCTATTTTCACTTCACACATTTTTCCTCTTGAATTTAGGCTTCAATTGGTAATTTATTTTTTCTTTCCTTTTTAGTATGAATGGTAGTCAAGTTGCTAAAAGAAATAAATAAATCAAACCTTGTGGTTCTGTCAATTCTAAATTATATGCCAAACTTTCTATGACCAGGGCTACTTCCTGATATTTAGATTAGGCCTGCATTCCTACTTCCTAACAACTGGAAGGTCTAAAGCAGTGGTCCCCACTAGGGGCAACAGGATTACCTAGGCCTGGAGAGTGCTTAGGGGGCAGCTGTAGAGTACTGGAAGTGTAAGAATTTGAAAAGCTTATTGAGTTCTTATGTATACCTCTGTGCTGTTGGTCGGTTTGTTTGTTTATTTTTGTCTTAAAGTGGGTGGGTATATCTGTACAGTCGTACCTTGGAAGTTGAACACCTTATGACTCGAACGTTTTGGCTCCCTCACGCCGCAAACCCAGAAGTGAGTGTTCGGGTTTGCGAATGTTCTTTGGAACCCAAACATCTGACGCGGGTTCTGTGGCTTCCGATTGGCTGCAGGAGCCTCCTGCAGCCAACCAGAAGCTGCACCTTGGTTTCCGAACATTTTGGAAGTCGAACGGACTTCCGGAACAGATTCTCTGCGACTTCCAACGTACGACTGTATATCTAAACATTCAAATAAATAAGCAAGCCCTGAAATGGTCTTGACCGTTGCATCAACTTCTAGCCTGTGTCCTGTCCTCATTTCCACCCTGGCCAGGACGAGTTCCAGGGCAGCAGATGATGGCACAATGGCCCTGCTATTGTATTACACCCTGTGCTACCCAGCTGGAGATTAGGATTGCAGCAGTGGTGTGGAACCCATCAAGTAGGTGGAGCCAGAGTCAATGATGGGCAGAACCAACCAATTCTTGTTTTGCCCCCATCCTCCTTCCTTCTGTGTTTTACACAGGAAAACACAAAAACTGAGGAAAAGGAAGCTGGCAGGCAGTGCCATCCTCTGAACTGGATGCCGGTAAGATTGCAGGCAGGTTGGAGCTGGCTAAGTACAGCCTCAAGTTGGTGGGGAAGTGCCCTGCTTGCACTAATGAAGCAGAATTCACTGAACCTCACAAGCCCCAATATACACATTTTTCAGAGGGGGTGGAGCTGGTCAGTTTGAATGGGAATTTGAAAAGTCTGAATCCTTCAAGCATCTCTATTCCTTTCAACCATTCCTACACTCGAAGGAGGCTAACCTACTGATCTGGCGACTTTACCCATGCCCAGCCCATTTCCAAAATAATTGCTAGAAGGCATAGAGACATAGGAAGCTGCCTTATAGTGAGTCAGACCTTGGATCCATCTAGCTCAGTATGGTCTACGAAATGACTGGCAGCAACTCTCCAGAGTTTCAGACAAGGCTCTCCCTACTAGCCCTACCTGGAGATGCCATGGACTGAACTTGGGACCTTCTGCATGCAAATCAGATGCTCTACTACTGAGCTGCAGCCCTTTCCCCCAAGGCATGTTAGTAGGCTTCTGTGTGTGCAGGAGCTTATCATACTGATATGGGAATTTTACCCATGCCCAGCTTGAAAAGAATCAATTTGCAGCACCTTGAAGAAAATAAAACAATAACAAACCCTCCAAGTGTCCCTCTTTTCCAGGGACAGTCCTGGATTTACAGAAGCTGTCCTGGTTTCTGATTTGATTCCTTAGGACATCCCTATTTTCATCTGAGAAATGTTGGAGGGTATGAAGTTATGTGATCCCTGAGCCAAGGGGTTAAATAACCATTGCAATCTTTAGAAGACATCTGAAGGCAGCCCTGCATAGGGAAGTTTCTTAAATGTTTAATGTTTTATTAAGTTTTTATATATGTTGGATGCCGCCCAGAGGGACTGGCATATAAATAATAAGTGTCTTGTTATTATGGAATAGGATGGCCCTATTTTCACTGGAGAAACGTTGGAGGGTATGCAATAACTCACTCTACACAGTGGGGTGCCCCACACAGACAGCAAGCCACACAAAGACAGCTGTAAAGTAGGAACAATTTTAAGCAAAGTACACAAGGCAACTCATATACACTGGTATGTGCTGGCTCTTACTATATTCCCATGTAGGTATTATTTGTTTCCCTGCTGTATAAAAGCCAGGGAAATGGCCTTTCTTCATATTCAGCCCCAATAACACCATGTCCCGCTGCCTGAAGTCTTCAAGTGTGTTTCCTTTCCAATCTGCTTCAGTTCTCACATTTCCAACCGATGGAGGAATGCTTAATTGAGGTAACCAGAAGAAGCCCTAAGCTCTGCCTTAGATTTTCTCCTAGCAGCGGTGATATCTTGTTGGGTCAGCTCTGGGTTTCCTGGCTTGTTTCTTGTTGGTTTCCTCTTTCTCTCTGAAAACTGGGCACTGGGAAATGAAACTAATGATGTTTTTGTGACCTTGGAAATCCTCTTAGATTACAAGAAACATGTACCACATTGTGATGTTGAAAAGAAGATTGATGTCCAAAGGTCTCAATTTCCCATGCTCATGTTTGTCTGATAATAAAATATGAGGAGCACTGAAGTTAATGCCCCCAGGCAAGTAATTTACGTCTCACTCAACAAGTCCCTCACAAACAAGTTCTGAGACAGACCCCCAAAGAGTGTTAGCTCACATCTTTTCAGAGGATATCATTTCATTCCTTGAATTCCCTGGGAATCACGAGAAATGAATTTCAGAGGTTAATGGCCAGTACCCTAGATGTCAAGCACAAATACCGGGACTGAATAGTTGTTTTTTATGCTGATCAGTTTGGCAATGTATACATATAGCCGCACACACAATCAAACACACACATAAATGAAGGAAACATGTTTTTTTTTAGGTATTTCTCCTCTAGAAACTGATTGGGCCTTTGTAAATGAGAACATGTTTTGCATTTTTAAAATATTCTCAAAAGCATAGCTTTGGGATTTATTTATTTTTAATAAATAAATAAAGAGAATCCTGAGTGAAACAGGAGGAATTTTGCCATCATAGATAATCAAAATGCTTTCCTGCACATAGATGTTGGTCAAAAAGTGGTTGTTAATGGCTGGATGGGTTGAGGGTGATTTGCAATGTCCCCTTTGTTGGTGGAAAGAAGCAGGAGGTGTGGTGGTTGGGCTCTATTATAGGAATGGGTGCAGAAATGCCTCCAAATTGGGCATTTGAGGAACGTGCGCTGTAGCCTTGGGGTCCATTGGATCCTAAGCCCCAAGGATTCTCATAAAGGTCCAATTTTTGACCCTTTTTTGTTATGCCAGCCTTGATCTGGTGAAGCAACCTTCTACCGTACTCTGGATAATAAGAGCCAGCAGGACTTTGGATCCAAAAGTTCAAGTCTCCCTGGTCTCTCAACAGGATTTCTCTGTTAGTCATGTTTAGAATAGATCATCTGAAATAAATGAGACTAACAGCATCTCAACTTAAATGGCTTGTTGAAGAGGAAGGTGTTCAGTTGGTGTCAAATATACAACAGGGATGGGAATTTACCATGTGATCCTGTGCTTGTTTACTTGGAAGTCCAATTGAGATGAATGTTCCTCTCAAGTAGGCGCACATATCATTGCAGGTTTAGACTGTGGTAGTTCTCAACTTGTTCACATGGGTGACACTGAGACATCACAGCATAAACAAAAGATTTGCGGTCTGCACAGCCAAATTTCCACTACTGATGTGGAGATATGATATCCCAGGAGGAGGAGGTGCTTCCAATCTTGAGTCACAACAATGAGTCAAACATGAGAGCCGTTCCCCAAAAGACATGTCCAATGTCTACTGTTACCAGGAAGGGAACAAAGAGCCCTCGGTGTCATTAGCTGACTAAAGACTGGAGAAAAACTTCATAACTCAGCTTCTTAATAGCTTCAGCTGCAGCTATTATTGGCCAACCAGTACATCCCTATGTGTGCATTTTAATACCTAAGAACAATAAATTTTGAAAGGTGCCTTGTTAGTAAACTTTGGAGAATTATGAGTTGCTATCTGTGAGCCCATGTTGCTGAAATCATGTCATACACCAGGGTGGCCAATATAGTGCTAAACTACAGTTCCCATCATCTCTGATTACGGGCTATGCTAGCTGACTGAAGCTGCTGAGAATTAGAGTCATTGGGACACTATATTCACTTTGTTGCCATACACTTTCTGTCAACAATATTTCACATCACCTACCATGCTTTGGGCATCCTTATGATTTGAACTGTGGTGGGAGGAAGAGGTCACCTGGAACAGTCCATTCAGCAGAAGCACTAAGACTTTTCATTTCTCACTTCTGTCCATTCCTTGCTGGCCATATGAACAGCAAATCAAGGGAGATGCATTTCAGAGCCCTTCTGAGTCTCTGTATAGCTCATGCCTCTTCTGCTGATGCAGATTTTGCTGCTAAGCTGTTGTGGTGTGTTCTTTTTGTATGTCCGTCCATTCTGTGTGTTTACATTGGTTATTTTTGCCGTCTTCAACATAGAATAACATTTTGACATAAAACTGAACAGTCTAACCAGTGCCGGATTCCATGTATTTCTCTCCACTCTTGAACCACTTAACTCATCCACATGCCTTGGATCACAACTGATTGGAAAGCAGGACTCTAGCAGGCAGGGAGCCAGCTGAGCCAAATTCAGTAGCAAGTGCTAAGCTCTAACACATTACTCTTGAAAAAGCACGGAGACGCGAATAAAACCCCAATTAGTCTGCCGCTGCCGAATGCTTTGGGGGAGCTAATTATGACAAGTGTCTCAGAAGTGCAGGATTATCTCTGTTCCAGCCCACTGCCTTTAAATGGTAGGTTCTACAATTTATACTACTGTATTTCCTTCTGAGGGCCCAGCAGAATAAGGCCACTTTATGCCAAGAGGGTAAATGTCATGCATCAGGGAAAAGCAGGCATGATATTTACACAGGAATTCACTGTTCAGAGTCTGACTGGCACATGCCCACCTATTTTATGTGTCTGCCTCTTGCAATAGAAACAGCAACCTTGATCATATATCGAACCAGTGTGATGTAGTGAATAAAGTGTTGAACTAGGACCTGGCAGACCAGGGTTCAAATCCCCATTCAGTCATGAAGGGTGACTGGGTGACTAGGGACCACTCTCAGCCTAACCTACCTCACTGGGTTCTTTGTCAGGATGAAATGGAAGAGGGGGGGCAATGCCACCTTGAGCACCCTGGGAGAAATATGGGATGTAAAAGTAGTAAAATAAATGAATAAATGCTATCCACCTTATTGTTTCAGAGGAATAAATAGCTGCCCTGACTTTTCTTATTGTGTTGTTGCTGTTACATTTTATTATTTTATGCATTTTTAAAAAACAACAACACCTTACATACCATCCTAAAAATGAAGTGGTGAATGGAGCAATCACAATAAACTGACTGGAATAGTGTGTGTGTGTGTGTGAGAGAGAGAGAGAGAGAGCGCACACACACACACACAGTTTTAAAGAATAGCAGAAAAAAATATCGTAGACATAATCACAGCAGAAAGTTGACACCAGAAAGTAAAGTCAGATTCCTTAAACACACACTCACACTAAAATTCCTGATTTGAAAAGAGCAAGCTGCCTAAAATTAGATGTTGTTGTTGTTGTCCAGAAAGCTTTTCAGCTGGGTGAATTCCTCAACCTAAATGTGAGGGAGAGCAAAGCAGTTGTCTGCTTTCAATCTCCTCAAACGCTCATAATAATTGAAGAGATTCCTGCTGGATTCATTAAAAAAACAAAGCAAAACAAAAAAAGATCGCTTGATGATATTTTAATGTTGATTTCATTATTATTGTTATTGGCTGTTAATTTTTTTAATAAGTCAGTCACACACATACACAAGGGGGGGGGGAGAATGCTCACCCCCACCAATCTATCCTGTTATGGACAGAGGGCTCTGCCATCCACCAGCACAGGCAGACACTCTTTCCTCTTGTTGTTTGCTATAAACACTTCAAAGTTCAGCCTAGACAGCAGATTAAGGCAAAGTGTGCAGTAAAATTCAAATCAGCACACTTTCAAATGACTTGAATGGGGTTCTGCTTAGCTCCCTTCGAAGAAAATCCCTCACACTTTGAAGGAAAATCTTTAATACTTTGAAAACATTTTGTCCCTTAAGGGAGCATGCTCTTTTTATATTGCTGTTTCATCTACAGCCAAACAATACCTGATAATATACTTTTCAAGAGATAAGTCTCCCCTGAGTCACTTAATCAGACTCCACTCCCCAAAGAGAAATAACCATCTCTAGCTTTAAAAACAAATATACCTGAGCTTGTTTGAGCTGATGCGTTCTGATGCGTACATGTAAAATTACCAGGGGCTTTAATTATGACAGCTGTGTTTTAAAGGCTGTAGATCCATTTCCCTTCTTTTGTCAGGGAGTTCTTCATGAAAACTTGGCCAGTTTATTGAAGAGTGGGCAAGCTGCGTCTGTCTGTGGTCACTTTTCATTACTGGGCTGTCCTGCAGAGTCACCCTGAGCACAGGCATCTTTACATTATAAAGAACTCCAAAAAGGGATGGACTGGCTGTGATGCAGAGAATCCAAATGATCACACATTGAGAAAGATCAAAGGCAATGTCTTAATACTAACTAAAAAAACCTGACTCATCAAAGCTTTGTTTCATCTTAATGCTTACAAAACATCAGCTCATTTATTTTTTACTGGTCAAAGAAAGCTTACTGTTTTTTCCCCTCCCAACAGCACAGCAGCAAGATAACAAGACATCTTGGTTTTTTTATTATTCTTTTTTATTCAAGGGACCTGCATATTCCCAGCGGTGATTCCATTGGCTAATGAACCTGGGATCATTAACTCCTAACATGGGAGACTTTAATGGCATTATCCATTCTATTTAGGGGTATAGATTCATGAATTTAACCTTAAGACACTAACCTGCACTTTTTGACCTTAAAGAACTTCTGGGTTAATGGCAAACAGCAAGCATTGCCAAAATGAACAGAATGAAAAGTCTACGTGCAAAAAGGGCAACCTGGAATCTGAGAGTTCACCACAAAGGAAAAGGAAAGAACACAGAAAGACAGACATTTTTGTTGCAGCTTGGTAGGATAATCGAATTACCAGTCTGTCACTCTATGATGACATTCACACCATACATTCCAAAAAGGACTCTGATACCACTTTAAAAAACCATGGCGTCCCTCAAAGAATTCTGGGAGTTGTAGTTTGTAAAGGGTGCTGAGAGTTGTTAGGAGACCCATATTATCCCCTCCCAGAGCAGTATTTCCTTAGGGTGGTTTAATTGTTAATCACTCTTCACAAGGAATTGTGGGAATTATTGCTCTGTGATGGGAATAAGGGTCTCCTAACAACTCCCAGGACCCTTTACAAACTACAACTCCCAGGAGTCTGTTGGGTGTAAAAAAGGTTACGTTAAAGGACCCCTGGATAGTTAAGTCCAGTCAAAAGCAACTATGGAGTTGCGGCGCTCATCCCGCTTTCAGGCCGAGGGAACTGGAATTTGTCCACAGACAGTTCTCCGGGTCATGTGGTCAGCATGACTAAACCTCTCAGTCAAGCAGTTTAGCTCACCACAGAAAAAAGCTGTTAGCAGCATTGTCTTTACTAGATCAGCGCTAACGTGCACTATGTACAGATGTTACAAGTTGTCTTTCTCTCTGAACCCGGAGAAGGTTCTCTGTTTCAAAGCCCTTGCTGTGTTAAAGACCACAGCCAAGACTCAAGTTCAGTTGGTTGCAAAGTCCTCATAAGGCTTGTTTTCCAGACCCTTGATAATCTTGGTTACTCTCCTCTGCAAGCGTTCCAGGTCGTCAATACCCTTCTTAAATTGTGGCACTTCCCCGTTTGTTTTAGTTTTTTAACTGCTTTCAATGGGAGACCAGTCCAGTCTTCTGATGCCTGCAGCTTCCGTATTTTCCATCCAAGTGGCATGACATTTGCAGGCCTTCTATCCCACCTTGATCAAACCTGCTAAATTTTTAAGACCCCGTTTTATATCTATCAGTTCAATGCTTTGCCTCCCTGCACCCTTTCTGTAGCGTGTAGTTAATTGGCATATAAGATATGCATTGCATCCTCCCCAATAAAAGCCTTGTATAGATTTACCTTAAGTGTTCTCATTGCCACTTAGATGTACCATTATAAAAATGAAACCCAGAGCACAGAAAACATGTTGCTGGGTGCCTGATTTTTCTGACCTACATAAGATTCACAGTCTGAAAGCCAAGATTAATTGCTGCTCTCCTAAGCCACCTGGCTTTTCCACACCTAATCAATGGGAGCTCAATTAGAGCATCATTCCCTGTTTCCTCACATTGAATGAATATGGATCAGTTCATTACATCAACACAATGTCTGCTGTGAGGCCAGTCTAAGTGCAAAAGTGGGTTTCTTAGCTCAGCAAAATGGCAGGGGAAGATATCAGGAAACTCTGTCAAGTACTTTTCGGAGGGCAAGGAAGGGCACACATGAGGCCAGCAAGAATCCTGTTCGGAAGCCTCTGGTTCTGTTCTTGGCATGGGATGCAAAAAGGTGCAATCCTGTATGACTGTCAACACTGTTTTAAGTTATGTTCCATCAGGTTCAAAAGTGCAAGATGGAGCATGCTCTTCTGAGGATTGGAATTGTGTTTACTCACAGACTTCACATAAACATACCAGGAAAATTTCAGATCGGGTGGAATGTCTCTTTGTACCATGTCACCTTGCAAAACAACAGCAGCAAAACAGCCTCATGGGATGTGTGTGGGCATAAAAAAAATTCAAATATGCATGGATAGAGGCACTACTTGTGTAAAAAAATGTGGTGTTATGTATGATCAATGGACATACAAACAGACTATAAATTTTGTATTTTTGGCTCGAGAATTCCAACATTTACATTTTTTAAATGTCCATGGCGATCATATGTGGTTGTTGACATGACTTCCATCATAAAAAAAGAAAAAAATGTATTTCAGTAATGAAACAACAAGACTGCAAGCCTAGATAGGTCTATTCAGAAGTAAACGCTAATGAGTTCAATGGGACTTACTTCCAGGTAAATGAGTATAGGATTACAGCCTAAACAAGGTTATTGTAGAGCCGGTGTAGCTAAACTGTGACCCTCAAAGGCTGTCAGATGCCAACCATTGGGAATGCTGGCTGGCAATGACAAGAGGGGAGCCACTCCTGTTATAGAGGACCAGCAGAGGTATCCATGCTCAGTTGCAAAGCATTCTATTTTACATTTTCTATACAGGTGTTTACATTTCTGTTTGCAGTTTCAGTAGGGCTTTGATCTCACAGGCATTTTATTTAGATGACCTGATGTGTGTCTAGTCATATATCCATGCAGACGACTGAAACTAATGGTCACTATTTCTATTTCTAGGTAAAATTTAGTGTTGTGATAAATCTTTTAGAACGGCCCAAGTTTTAACCTGCCGCTACTTCACCATGCCTAGGAAGCATTTCTCCCCTTCCTAGCTGATCTGCTATCCCAAAATGAGCGTAAAATGCAAAGACACTAAGGAGCCAATCAGTTGTGACTATATGATAATATTGCTAAAAGCAAATTAACCTGATTTAGAGAGAGAATAATGCTTCCTGGACTAATCACATGGGTGATCACAGCCCCTCAGGGATCACATAATGAATGTGACAGTGACACTGAGAGCCAACAAAGTCTATCTTGGGCAACACTTCCCACACTGATGATTTTCACCCGCTTTTAAGCAATTCTAAAAAGAAATACTGAAAGGGGACAGTGCCTTTTGATGATAAAGCATTTGTAAGAAGCACATCCCTTTGTGGGGTGGGGGTAGCCTAATACACATATTAATATCACAGTTGTTTATGTAGCATTAGCTAATTCCACAAAATGTGTGGAAATACTGTGAAAAGCCATAAAGGTTAAATCAAGATCTGCCCTGTCCCTTGCACATCTTCTAATCTTGTTTTCAGTGGCTTCCAAGTTTATTAGGACGGTGTGAGTTTCCACTTGGCTTCTGCTATCTTCTTTTTCTGCGCTGTGTCATTATCAGCGATCACACCCACTCTAAGCTCCCTGTCATCCATTCATTCCTTTCAAGTGTTTTATCTTGCCTCTATTGTAAAGCAATTCATCTTTGTGCAGCTTTCAAGGTAGCATTCATATACATAATAATGTGGCACTTAACGGATTATGATGTGATTGTATCTGGACTGGTATGAGGCTGAAATAAACGTGCCTGGTCATGATACCTTTTTGGGTAATCGGGCTGCTACGGTATTATGAGCAATGGAATGGGAAATGTCTCCCATTTATTTCATGATGACAGAAATTTAATGACACTACCTCCGGTACATATTAGGTAATTACTTGGGAGGAGTACCAGGAAGTGAATCTTGCACCATGCATGGTAGATTCAAGGATAAGGTAGACAGATGGTAAACATCTTTCTTTAGCCAGTGAGCACCACTGTCACTGGTGTCATCAAAGTATGAAAATTCATAGCTTAAAGCTTACCTCTGAAGTGGAGCTCATGTTGTTTGGCCAGGTGACAACCAGTATGACATAGTAGACATAGTGCTGGAGTAAGACTAGTGATACCTGAGTTCAGATTGCCATCTCTCAGCCTAGCCACCATCACAGATTTGTTGTGTGAATGGAGCTCAATTGGTGCAGTAATACAGTGGTACCTCGGGTTAAGAACTTAATTCGTTCTGGAGGTCCGTTCTTAACCTGAAGCTGTTCTTAACCTGAGGTACCACTTTAGCTAATGGGGCCTCACACCGCCGTCACACAATTTCTGCTCTCATCCGGAAGCAAAGTTCTTAACCTGAGGTACTATTTCTGGGTTAGCGGAGTCTGTAACCTGAAGCGTCTGTAACCCGAGGTAGCACTGTATAAGCCTTTTCCAAAATATCAATTCAATCCCAGGAAGGAGTCATTTAACTTCTCTGATTCCTGTAATGTGATTCGGCCCTCAGATCCACCTCTGTTATCATCATGATTTTCTGCCACATAAGTATTTGTAATTTCTGGTTGAGAGCTTCCGATCATGCAGTTTATTCTTTCTGAATGCTCATCTCTGTTGAGCAAATTATTATGTTAATCACCATCTTTGACTTTCCAAGATAGCACCCAGCCCAGCTTGTGGAACATGTAAATATCACAGCCTTGCTTTCCTTTTAAATGCGAGAGGAGGTTTGCCCCACAGAATCATGGAAACCACAAAGGCATAATCAATGTCATAAAAAAGGTACACATTAACATCCAGCTATGTAATTACCTTACAATTTAGAGGCCCTCATATACATGAAGATAATATGGCTCTGTAATGTGGCTGAAATGATATTTCTGAAAACAGATGCTTTCTCCAGCCATCTGTGATAAGTCTGTTTGTGCTCTAGCCTTACTCCTTGCCTGCAAGCCAAAATAAATAAAACAACAACCTAAAAACGCCTCATGAATGGCACTGGTGAAATAACTTCCATTCATTAATGTTCATATCACGTAATTTTCCTTTTCTCTAGGCATACAGCACTGTTCCCTGTATTACACAAGATTTCTCTAGTTAAAGCTGCCCTGGTCATTCTTTAACCCCAGTGAAATTAATCAAGGTTAAACTGAATCTGACCCTAGACCAGTGGTGTTTGTTGGTGTCCCTTTTCCCTTATAAAATAAGATGGAGCCACTGTTCCAGATGCTATTAGACCTCAAATAGGCAAGGATTTTATTGTCTGTGGAATGAATGAAGCGAGAACTCATTTGTCTAAATGTCCAGGGAACATCCAAAACATTGTGATGATAAAAAAGTTTGCTTAAATGCATAGGTTGGTTAACCTGGATGGAGTAACAGGAAAGCTTCTTGCTTGGCTAACGGTCATCTTGTCAGTCCCAGAACTAAGTAATAACAAGTTGTAGGGATGTTGTTGGGCTCCAACAGCTCCAGCCAGCATGACCAATGGTCAGCAACATCTTGAAGGCTCAGGTTCCCCATCCCTGACTTAGATGGACTCTTGAAATTTGAACTGTTGAATTGTTTTTGTGACTTGCATAATAGTGTCTTTTGCCCAATGAAAAGTATTATTTTGCCCAACCAAAAGTGTTATTCATGCAATTAGTAATTTCATGATGTTACCCCCCCCCCAAGTAAATACCTGCTGTGGGGATCAGGTGCATGGTGGGTTGGACGGGGAGAAAACCTTTTACTCTGTCAGAGTCCCAATGGGGAGAAAGGATCCTATATGCTCTGGGAGGTGAGTTGATATAGGCCCTAATGGGAGTTTACCTCTTGATGCAAATAGAAATCCTGGGGCCCCCAATCTGGAATCACAGGGAGGCCAAATGGTTAAACACCCATTTTCCGACATTGTGGCCTGACTACAGATCAGGACATGGTTTGTGGCTCCTATTATTTACCTAAAAAGAAGGATTACCATGTATAGGATGACCATGTATAGGTGCCCCCATGTATAGGATGACCCCTATTTTGGGGGACTCCAAATTAAGAAAATGGAGGGAGATTGACTTGAATTGTTGATGAAAAGCGCTCACCTGCCAGACTAATGCTGACAGCCATGCACCTCTAATAAGCTGCCTATCAGCTGTTCCCTCGCAGGCAGAATCAGAAAATCACTGAGCTTTTTTGTGGGGGAGGCTCAGAGATGTTGAGCTTTTCTTCGGGGGGGTGCCGTTACCCAGGAGGGGCACAAGGTGCAAGGTTTCTATGACAGGAAAGGTGCGGAGAGGTGGTATTACTTTGATCGCGATGGACAAATGGAGCTGCAGTGATGCTCATGTGCAGCTGATCACAGACTCCATGCAACACAAATGGACCGCCTTCAGCCTCCCTCCGAACTGTAGGGCGGGCTGAGTGGGAGGAGGTAAGCAGACTATGGAGGCCCCGTGGCTCACCACTGTGAGGAGCTGCGACTGCCAGATCATGTATAGTGGCAAGTACCATATTGATTTATATATTCAATTGATATATTCCATACATAAGATGACCCACATTTTAAACTTGAAAAATTGGGGGGGGGGGGACCTTGTCTTATACATGGAAAAGTACAGTAACATGATTTCTAGTGGTATGAATGATGTCACATCTCTCGTGATGCTGAGTGAGTGAACTGAGTTGCGCTTGGTATAGACGTCACCAAGGCTTAAATCAACACTGCATCAGGGTCAAAGGAGCACACATGCATATTCTAACTGCCTCCCTGAGCTATCTTGGTGGAAGGTGTCCTAGAGAACATTCCACTTTGTTTAAGCAACAACAGCATAGTTTAGTAATGCTGTGTGAAAGGATTTCAAAAAGCAATACTGTAGGTAAACAGTGTATGAAACATATATAGCCAACCTTTCTCTTTTGAAAATCTCTGAAGTTTATTCATCAATATTCTTTGCAATTCTGTAATCAGATGTGCACAGATAGCCCCTGAATTCATCTATTGTTACTAGGGAAGTGTCATTTTAAATATGCCTTTAGCACAGCCCTCCCCAACTTGGTACCCCACCAGATGTTTCAAACTACAACTTCCATCCCTCAGATTTCCACATAACCAGAAAACTGCTGGATGAGAAAGACCATCCTCCTGGTAGGGATGGGAAAGACTAAAGTTTCTCATCTTATACAAATTAAGAGACATGCTCTGGTCTAATTCAAATGCATGGAAAGTGGATTAACAGTTATTAATACTAAAATGTGGACAAGCCCTAGACATGCTTAGAATAAACACATTTTTAGGGGAAAGACTAACTTTGATTGTTATTGTTTTTCATGGCTTGATATGGATCCTTTTGTTAACTTGAACTAACTTGAGTTTGCTTGAAATTTATTTGCTGAAATTAACAGTTTAGGCTCTCGGTCAGAAGGCACATTCAGATGAACCATGGTTTGGAAGAGTGGGAATGAATCTTGTGTTCACATTGCCACTTCTCCTGTTCCTTCACATGTGTAGCTCAATTCAGTGTTTCCTATTTTGAGCACCAGACGGGGCGAATTATGGCTTGATGGATCAATGCTCTCAGGCAAGCAGGCAGCTCTCTTTGTTAAACTGTTAGGATTTCTGTGCCACCTGATTCTTCTCTTCCTCACCAGTTGCTGTGTTCGTTATATCAAACTAATCATTAGTTCAGTGTCTTCTAACACGTCCCTTGAAGAGCCACAGACCACACTGTTACGCTACCAGCGATCTTAATGGCATTGAAATCCATTTTAAAGTTTTCTTTGCTCTGAGGGAGGGAAGTTCCTTGCTGGCACTCTTGTCTGGCTGCTTAGTGGAGAACAGAAGATGAAGACTCTAAGAATTAGAGACTTCAGCCTTTAGCCTTCCACAAGGCTCATATTTCATTGCAACAAAATGGATTTCATGTAACCTTAGTTGTGTAAATCCACAGCTTTGTGGTGAGCCTGATATCTCCCCAAAGGGCCTGGAATGTGGTGGCAGCTGTTTTGCTGCTATCCTCTATGTCTTTAATAGATCCCACAGTTTTCTCTATTATACCTCCCATGTATTTGATAGCTGCCATCTGCTCAGTTTCTTATCTGGAACTGACTAATACTGAACCAGGGAGCTCAGTGGTTGAGGCTGTTTAATGTTGGCGACCTTGTCAATAATCAGACCAGTATTTGTTCGTACTTAGCCCACCAGAGTCATCAGCAGTTGTACTCATTTCAAATATTAGCCAATGGAACAATGCCTTCAGAGTATTTGAGGCCTGACAGCAATATTGTACTCATTTAGCATAATAATTTGTCATGATACTTGCCCATCATTCAATAAATATAGATTCAGGCCACAGAAGTATCTACTCCAAAGCCCCTAAAAAACTCCATACAACACTTGCCATTTTTTTTCAACTAAAGGAAGCCACCGCCACTTTTTTATATTAAACAATATAGATCAATAGGGAAATATAAATATATAAATAAGAAGCACATACACACATAGAGAGAAAAATAATAATTATGCAGACTAACAAAACTATATTAGATGTTTTCAGGACCCACCCTATTCCTGTGATTGTAATCTGTTTTAACTGTTTTTAATTCTGAATTTGCTGTAAGCTTCTCTGGGACCTGCTGGTGAAGGGCATAAATTGACAATAATAGAACTCCTTCTCTTGGAGACAATAAAAAAACCCAGTCTGGATAATAAGAAACATGCATACTGGGGTTTGAGTAGAAAAATGTATCATGGGACAGAGGAGAGAAAACTTGTAGGAGGAATAAAAAAGAACATCTGAAGTATTTGTGGAGAAAAGGTGTTATAAAATCTACCGTAGTGAGATTAAAATTTTCAAAAGTAGAGGCTCTGTGCCTTTGATAATAAAAAATAGGGGTTCCATAGTACAGTACTTAGCTAACTGGGAACCACTGCCATAAACAGTTTAGGATCCAAAATAAATAAAGGAAGGAAGGCCACTCCTGAGAGTGGCCTGCTATGCTTCAAGATTGGCAAAATAAGCTCTTAAGCCATTCATATGAGAGCTTCGTTCAGTACAGCATACAGCATTCTCCGTAGTGGTATTCGGTTTGTGGAATGACCTCTCCTCCTAAGTCTAACAGAAACCAATATTTATGATTGGGGAAGAAATTTGATTCATATTTAAAGGTGAGCCTAGTTAATTTACACTTTCTGAAGCAATATGTGAACTGAAGCACAGCTATCCTTTGAAATTTGCACTTCTCTGATTTTTGCAATACGATTACCTAGTCAAGTAATGTGTTCATAAATTCATATATTATGCTAAAGTATAATATATATGCATAAAATGCATGTTTTAATGAAAATAGCATTATTTTAGGGGAAACTGATTTGGAAAAAAAAAGCTTTGCAAAAAATGTGTGTGCCATACTAGGCAAAATTGCATTCAAAGATATGTATATTAGAATAAATTCACCCTAAAATGCTCCTGAATTTTCATTAGGGCTTTTTTTTTTGCAACTGATGTGGAAATGTGGAGAACTGAACTTAAGATTGATTTCTCTCAATTTCTCATTTTCCCCAAATAGACAGATCAATCCATCCCTATCAACACTGCTATCATTTCACCACCAAGTTAAGACACATTTGTTTGCTTAGGCATTTTAATTGTCTATAGTGTCTTTATGTGGAGATAGTTTTTAGCTGCAGCTTGTTTTTAGCTGTCTCTCTTGGGATTTTTAATGAATTTGTTGTTTGTTCCATTGATTTGGTTATCACTTGTTTTATGTTGTTGTAAACCCCCCACCGTCAACACCTAGGAAGGGCGGGCAATAAATTATTTGTTAAAAAGAATAATAAATTGTGCAGATCAGCCAATTGTGCTTCTATGGCAACTATCCAGACAAAGAAATAAAATGGAAGTATTCTGGTTAGCAGTTCCTCTTGTTAACCTTGCTTGTGTGGAATATAATAAGCATCAAAGGGGTGATAGGTAATGAGGGAAGACATTTCTTTTTATCTTCCAAAGCCCCTTTACTTTTCCATTTTGTGCTCTTTCTCGCATCTGTTATTTGAAGTGAGGACAATGAGAGATGAAAAGTCAAAAACAGGGAAAACCACTAAGGTCAAGAAGGAGATTGGCTGTAGCCACCCGAACTTGCAAACCAGCATCAAGCACTTATTTTCTTCCGGTCCATCATGTTGTCTTGGAGGAGCTGTTGAGGCTTTCTGTTCAAGCTTCTTTTCCATTTCTTCTTTCATGGCAAGAACACAACTACTGCCCAAAATCTGTTTGATGGCCAGAAGTGCTGCTGTGTCTCTGACTTCCTTCCCTTAATTATACAGCAAAGAAATTGCTCTAAAATGAACTCAGATCAGATCAAAATAACAGCTGGGGGGGAAATAGACACAGAAGAAAACACTTGATCTTCTTTCAATGTTGCAAATGTAGATAGTGTCCTCCTAGTGATTTGGAAAATGAACGCAGTAAACAGGCTGGCCACTTTTAAGAATTCAGTTAAATGGGAACCATTCTTCCATTCTGAGTGCTCACTGGAAGGACAGATCCTGAAGCTGAGGCTCCAATACTTTGGCCACCTCATGAGAAGACTCCCTGGAAAAGACCCTGATGTCGGGAAAGATGGAGGGCACAAGGAGAAGGGGATGACAGAGGACGAGATGGTTGGATAGTGTTCTCGAAGCTACCAGCACGAGTTTGACTAAACTGTGGGAGGCAGTGGAAGACAGGAGTGCCTGGCATGCTCTGGTCCATGGGGTCACGAAGAGTCGGACATGACTAAACGACTAAACAACAACAACAACATTCTTCCATTGGATCTCACAGTATACAAAGCACTTTGCCACTGTTTAATCAAACTCAATGCATGGTGTTTGTGTGTGTGTGTGGGGGGGATCTCTTTCCCTAGTCTCTTTTCCATGACTTCAGAGATGCCCATACCGTTTTAATTACAGGTTGAAAGAGATTGCCTGGATAAAGATCAAATTCTTCACACCAAATATTAGCAGTAAACTTGATTGATTGAGTACGAAGGTCCTCCAGACCCATGAATGGTGAAGGTGCTATTGACAGAGGTACATTATAAGCATTCTAAAGTTTGTGTTGGCATGCATTTGTAAGAGTTGGCTTTCCCAGTGTAGAATTAGCTGGTTTATAGAACTTCAGCTCCTTCCTGTCCCAAATTGAGGTCACGGTAATCTTGGCTGGATGATGTTCAAAAATGGATTGTTTTTAGGTCACAGTTTACTCTAAGATAGCTATGTTTTGGTCTACTTTAGAAAGAAAGCAAAGAGGAAAACCTGTTTTCTAAAACACTGTTGGATATGTTCTTCACATGACAGCCCTATACGATTGCCAACAATGTAAAATAAGTTCAACTGAAAAGCATTTTGTTTTGGGAGATATGAAGATACATGGAAGATCTGTCAATGGTGGGGGAGGAGAAATTTGGTTCAATTCCTGTTTTGATGTGAACCTACCTATCTAATTTGCACTTCTAGAAGCCACTTGCCAACTAAAAGCACAGCTAACCTTTCAAATTCATACTTCTCTTAATTTTGTGATCCAGTTCCTCAACCCTCCAAAATGTGTGTATTAGGAGAAAGTTGGCATGAAAATGCTTAGTGAATAAAACATTAAAATGCACCTTGTGAAGGAAAGCTGCTTGCAAAAATATGCATAACAGGCAAAATGTTGTTGGTTTTTTTAAAAAAATGAGTGCACTAAGAGAAATGAACTCACACAAATGTGCAGTAAAATAGTGATGAATTTTCAACAGCAGTTTTTTTTTTTAAAAAAGCGAACTCATGTGAAAATATAGCAAATTTAATTCAAGATTAGAAGAACAGACAACAAGAGAACCCAAAAGTAACAGATGCATTCAATCTTATGGTGGTGCATCTGTGATGGCCAGGCTCAAGCATATATTGACATTGCCATCAACCAGTGATGAACATATTTGCAGCTCTCTCCAATAGCTTGAAAAGTGGAGGGGATGGGAACCTCTGGGGCCAGGACTTACGTTGACCTCTTATCTAACTGGTGGCAGAGGTTCTCTGTCCAACAACCCTCTGAAACCTATATTTCACTCATCCGCTATTTCTACCTTTGGTGCTCTGGTCCCTGGCAATAATATTATAGGAACAGACATTATGCTCCTCTGGTGTAATTCATCCAGCTCTACAAGAAGCATGTGAATAAGGTCAGGCAGCTGCCCCACAAGTAGTTGAATAAGGTCAGGCAGGTTAAATTTTCTCACTCTCAGCTGGGAAGTACTGGTGTTCCATGCTGGAAGGCAATGCTGCTGAAGCAAAAAGATAGACTTTTCATTACTGCCCGTAAAATTAATCATAGAATTGTAGAGTTGGAAGGGAACCCAAGGGTCCTCTTGTCCAACCCCCTGCAAGGCAGCAATCTCAGCTAAAGCATTCATGACAGGTGACCATCCAACCTCTGCTTAAAAACCTCCAAGGAAGGAGAGTCTACAACCTCCTGAGGGAGTCTGTTCCACTGTCGAACAGCTCATACTGTCAGAAAGTTCTTCCTGAAGTTTTGTCAGTTTCTTCTTTCTTGTAACTTGAAGCCATTGGTTTGAGTCCTGTCTTGATGGAGAGATATGCAAAAATATATAGGTCTCTGGGGGGATGTAATAAGGTAGGGGGCCTTTCTGATCCTATGTTTCCACATCTCCCATATTCTTACGGACATACCCTTCAGTTTTGTGGCTTTGATGTCTGCACTCAGATGCCGGAGTTGAGAAACAGATGCATATATTTGTTCATCCTTGATGTGTATTTATACTATAACCAAATGAGGGTGCGCTAAAAGATGAGGAAAGACTTTTAACATCCAAAGACATATAGACAGGTCTTTTTAAAAAAAAAAACAAAACCAAAAACACTGCAGTTAAAATAACCAAATTCAGTGAAAAAGAGAGCAGGGCTACAAATCTGTCTGGAGGAAACAAATAAAAAACTAAGTAAATGAAATTTAAGACAGCATCCCCCACCCCTACTACATGCTACCAGAACCAAATTAGGCCATCTCTCTCTCTCTCTCTCTCTCTCTCTCTCTCTCTCTCTCTCTCTCTCTCTCTCTGTCTCTCTCTCTCTGCATTTATCTACAAATTTATTCCCCCTTATAAGCCTGAATTAATTGGGCGGTCATTCCTTTTAACAAGAGCTATAATTTTCAACATTAGGGTCCAGCTTGCCTCTGTTTTTCTAGAGCTGAGATCATCCTACAGTACATACATTGCAGTATGAGTCTTGGCAGAGCCAAGCACGGACAGCATAAAAACGCTTATCCTTTATTTTCATTTCACCCCAATTTTGTAAAAAAAATGTGAGCTTTCACAGAATTTATATTCCAGATGCAACTTGAAAGCCCATCTGGATTAACTTGGCAGCCATAATAAGACAAATTGGGCTAAGTCCACCCAAAGTAATACACAGCAACAGTGTTATCCTAATTCTGCAATTGAAAAATAACCGCAGAAGCATCAGAATTAATCCTAATGCTCATAATGAACCAATCAGTTCATTTAGCTTAAGGCACCCTTGGTGAATAGCATTTTGCTAAGCTGAAGGTATTTAAGAAATGAAAGTCTACAAAACCAGGAAATGGAAAGTTCAGACACTCTTAAAATCAGTGTTTAGATTACGAAGGGACAGGTAAAGAACAGGCCCTTTCAGTGGTGGCTCCCTGTCTATGAAATGCTTTCCCCAGGGAGAAACACCTGGTGCCACCTCTGTCAGTTTTTAGGCACCTGGCTAAGATTTCCCATTTACTCTGCCCTTTGCTTAGTTAATCTGGTGGTGGCACTCATATTTTAGTGGAGTGGATAGATTTATTTATGTATTGTTAGATTGGCATTTAATGTATCTTACATTGTTGGTGTTTAAAATTTTTCTCTTTTAAAAATAATTAATAATTTTAAGGCTCTTTGGGCTTGGTCAAAGAGCTACAAATCCATCTAACAGCTATTCCTGCTATTCCCTGCAGGAATACCATGGGGCACAATCAAAAGCCTTACTGAAATCAAGATACACTACGTCCACAGCATTCCCCTTATCCACAAAGCTTGTAATTCTGTCAAAAAAGAAGAAAGAATTGTCTGGCATGACTTGTTTTTGAGAGAACCATGCTGGGTCTTAGTAATCAAAGCATTCTTTGTAAGCGTCAGTCATTGGATCTACTTTCCCTCACTTTTTGAAAATGAACATTTCCTTGCCTCCAGTCTGCAAGGACCTCACCTGTTCTCCATGAATTCTCAAAGATTATAGACAAAGGCTCTGAGATTACACCCACAAACTCTTTTAGTACCTTTGGGTGCAGTTCATCAGGCCTCAGAGATTTGAATTTATTTAAAGTAGCTAGGTCTTTCCTTACCACCTCTTTTCCGGTCTTGGGCTACATCTCTCTCCTTGCATCATTTATTCTATTATCACCAGTTTGGGCAGTGCTTTCCTTTTAGTGAAGACAGATGCAAAGTAGGTGTTGGGTAGTTCTACCTTCTCTCTGTCACCCAATACCATTTGTCTGTTTTCTCCATCCAGAAGACCTACTGCTTGCTGGTTCTTCCTCTTGCTTGGAACATAGCCAAAGAAACCTCTGTTATTATTTTTAACCTCTCTTGCAAGCCTGAGCTCATTCTGAGCTTCAGCTTGACTGATCTCCCTGTAGCAGTTGGCTACTCGTTTATATTCCTCTTTTATGATTTATCATTTCTTCCATTTCTTACATATATCGTTAAATCTCAGCTCATCTGTAAGCTCCTTATGTAGCTCTACCAGGTTCTTTAGATGCCGCCTGTTTTTATTTCTTGTTGGAATTGTCTGTATTTGTGCCTTCAATTATTTTGCCTTTCAGAAACTCTGATCCACCTTGGACTCTCTTAGAGTATTTCTGACCATGAAATCTCACCCAGTAGCTCCTTAAGCTTTTCGAATTTGGCCTCCTTAAAATCCAGAGTGCCTGTCTGACTCAGCTTCCCCTTGCCTCTGTATCATGAAACCCAGGAAGATATGATCACTTCCTCCCAAGTTTCTGAGTACTTCCACTTCGTTGATCAGTTCCTCTCTGTTGGTGAGGACCAGGTCCAAGATAGATGATCTCCTTGTTTCTTCTTTCACCTCTGGCAAATGAAATTGTCAGTGAGGAAATGGAGGAATTTGTTACCCATTACATTCTTGGCAGAGTTTGAGTTTGATCCCATGGAGAAAGGAATACTGATAATTGGTTATTCCTTATGATAAAGAAGTGGGGAGAGAGCTTCACATGATTGTATTCCATCTAGGCCCCTCATTCATAAAAGACGAGTATCGATCCTACACACTTAGGAGATGTAAAGGTCTGGCTGGGAGCTTGTACATTTAGTTTCCACAGTGTATAATTTTGATATTTATAGATTATATTTGAAATTATACCACAAGCTACGACAGTTCTTCTTCCAAGAAAGTTAATGAGACGACGAGTTACAGCGTTGGTTTTATGCACTTGGAACAGTGGTCCTGAAAAATCATTGATGTTATAGCATTACATTAATTTTATTTCAACTTGCTTACTCCCTTGTGGGTGCTTTTCCACATCTCTTAGAATCGGCAAAGAATTAGCAGCATCAGGGCAAGTATTTTTCAACTGAATATATGAAAGGAATTGAGATGTTTTAGCTATTTAAAAAATAACCAAAAGTGTAAGATTTCTATCTCTTCCTCTGATGTGCAAAAGATGAAGTGAGGAGGGGAGAAAGCATGTGGATCTGATGTCCATATAGACTCATTGAAGTTGTAGGCAGCTTCACATCTGATACAATTTGTTATCAGTGACGTCAGCGAGTAAAGATCTATACAAAATGAGCCACCTTATATTGATTGAGTCAGGCCATTGACTCATCCAGCCTAGTACTATGAACTCTGATTTGGAGTGGGCCTGCTACACAAACCAAGATCCCTTGTACTGAATGCTATTAATGGTGGCTGTGCTCCACCTCTAATTTTTGAGGCAAGGTATTTCTGAATATTAGTTACTGTGAATCACAAGTGAAGAAAACATGGTTTGAATCTGGTCCATCTTGTGGGCTTCCCGTCGGCAAGTGATTGGTGACTATGAGAAAAAGATGCTGGATTACATGGGATTTGGGCCTGATCCAACAGACCTCTTCTTTTGTTCTCAGCAGAAGACTTAGACTACATCTAAGTAAAACCCATATACATGCACATACTCACTTTCCTGGTGAGCTACGGCTCCCAGTGCCATATCTGCGCATGCTAACATCTTACCGTTTGCAGCTGTCAAGTAGAGGGCAAATTAAATTAATCTATATGGTGGGCATTACCATATTTTGGGTAGAAGACATTGATAGCATGACGGCGTCGATGGATTTGGCCACGTGAATCAAAGCCCAAGAAGGGCTAAAAAGCAGATACACTAACTAAACATATAGCTCCAGTGTGTGCAATGTGTTTCTGTGTGTGTGTGCACGCGCGCACGTGTGCGCTATTCTGAATGCTGTTTAATTATCAGATTAGTTTTGTCGGTTCAAGCATGCAGCCATTTTTGACATAGCTGACGTCTCTGGGAATCACTTAAATCTAATTGTCTGTGGTTGAGGTAACTGGCGCCTGCCAACGCACAGCATGAGGAAAGGCAATGACTTTCCCTCATTGTTTCCCAGGGATTGTCATCTTCCTGGAAGTGTGTGAGCTCATGGACTCCTCTAAAGAGACTTTCTTTTTTGAAGTGAAGCCATAGTTTAAGGACTCAACTGCTCTTTGTGGGGATCATTTGTATGTCGAGAGGCCTGGCTGTGGAGTTTTTCAAAAGGATGATATATATTTTCCTCCAACATAGCAATGACTTCAAAACAAAACAAAACAAAATGAAGGCAGGAAACTGCTGCAATCCCACAGGAGTGAAATCAACCAACTAATGTTTGAGGAAATGCTTTTTATCTTACTTCTTTAAATAAGGCTGCCATACATCCAGATTTTCCCGGACATCACTGGGAATTGGCATCCGGAGGGGGATATGTCCTGGATCTTAGGCAAGTCAACTGAAAAAAAGAAAAGAAACAAGCTCAACAACTTCCAGAGTGTCCTGCTTTTAGATGGTTGTTATTTTTCCACTTCATCTCAGCATCCCAGACCATGTTCTGCCTTCACGGAACAGATGTAAATTCAAGCCAACAATTATGAAATATAAGTGGGGATTGTGTGAACTGATCCTTGTGTAGCTGGGAACAGTGTCCTGTCTGCTTCTTTAAAACACACACACGAGAGAGAGAGAGAGAGAAAGAGAGAGAGAGAGAGAGAATTTTTAAATGTAATTATGAAGGCCTAAGTAAACATAAATAATACAGATTCAAAAGAGCCAATTTTAAATTAACTCTAGAATTGGAAAGGGCTTGTAACCCCCTTCAGCCAAACCCCTAGCTCAAGGCAGGAAATCCAGAGTCAATGCATCCCCAGTAGATAGTTTCTAATTTGGGATGAGGGAAAATTCTATTTCTGTTGCATTTAAAGGAATGTGAAGTACATTCACACTTTCTGAAACAATATATGAACCAAACACTGCCATCCTTCAAAATTCACATTTTTTTATGTATCTTGCAATACAGCTCTCCAGACAAGTAATGTGTACAATAATTCACTGTTGTTATTCATGATGATGATGATGATCATCATCATTCTCACCCCCCCTTCACTCTAAGGTCCCAGTGTGGGTTACAATTTAAAATATTTAATATACTAGGGTAAAGTGTGCATCAGAACATGTATATTCATAATATCAATATTAAAAATGCACAATATTAGGGGGAATTGTTTTTCAAAATAGTTTTATTATAGGCAAAGGGGTCTCCTGGAAAGAACTTGGAGACCATCTCTTGGTTTGAAGTCATAGATAAACATGATGCCTTATAAATATATGGTGGTAGCCATGTTTTTCTCTGAGCAATGTCTGTCACATGAAGCAGCCTCAGTTTCCAAAGTGCACACTTACAGATGAATTTGCTAGCTGTCCCTTGTTCATTTTTAGCCAGGTGGTCACCTCATGTGCCTTCAGAAAACACGCTGAAGGCACTAATCTTTATTCATACCGTGGTACCTCGGGTTACATACGCTTCAGGTTACAGACTCCGTTAACCCAGAAATAGTGCTTCAGGTTAAGAACGTTGCTTCAGGATAAGAACAGAAATTGGGCTCCAGCGGCACAGCAGCAGCGGGAGGCCCCATTACCTAAAGTGGTGCTTCAGGTTAAGAACAGTTTCAGGTTAAGTACGGACCTCCGGAACAAATTAAGTACTTAACCCAAGGTACCACTGTAATGGCACTCTTATGTCCTAAAGCTTAAGTAAAACAAAAACAAAAACAAAAAAATCCAGCTCTATATGCTCTGATTTTATTATTTTTTTAGAAGACAGACATTGGCAACCCTGTTCTGCCTCATTCTGTACTCTGAAGTGACTTGATCTGCATTCTTTGTGGGGCCTAGAAAATTGGTGTGGATTACCTCACAAAGCTGTGTTTATCAAATGCCAAGTGTTCCCAGAGGACAAGAACTGAAGGTGTGTGAACTGAGATGGGAAGGCCTTGTGGCCACTTGGAAATAAGATGGCAGATGACTGAAAGGGAGAAGGTTCTTCTTTCTCTAAGAGATTTAGCTTCATATTTGCAGCAGCGGTGGAGGAGATATCTGCTTCCAGGAATGCGATTATTTCAAGGGTCGCCATATGTCACTGTATTTGTTTCTTTATGAGGGTGTCATTGTTTAGCTACTTTATTAATTTCATTGCAGATAGCTCCCGTAATCAGTCATGGTTTGAAGGAGTCTCCGGTTTCCAGCTTCACAGTGCAGCTCATATTCACTTCTTCATCTCTTGAAAAAAACTCTTTCCTAAGCAACATTGTAACTGAGCAGCCTAAACACAACTTTCAGGAAGCAAATGGGGACATTTAAGTTTGATTTTTTTAAAAAAAAATGGGCTCTGTTTTTCTATTTTTTTTAAAAAAAGTATTTGGTGTCTAGCTTCTTTTGTTTGGAAAGACTTCTTCCTTTTATGACCCACGTACTGAAGCAAATACATACACAGTGGTACCTCGGGTTACAGATGCTTCAGGTTACAGACGTTTCAGGTTACAGACTCTGCTAACCCAGAAATAGTACCTCAGGTTAAGAACTTTGCTTCAGGATGAGAACAGAAATCGTGTGGCGGCAGTGGGAGGTCCCATTAGCTAAAGTGGTACCTCAGGTTAAGAACAGTTTCAGGTTAAGAACGGACCTCCAGAACGAATTAAGTTCTTAACCCGAGGTACCACTGTATCTTTATTATTCTTTCTTTTACTGCAGATTCTAGATCTGTACACCTATTGCCAAATATAACACAGAGTCTTCTGGGCCTCTGGTAAGGGCAGTGTGTTGGTGGGTGGGTGGGTGGGGGCAAGAAACCTTTGACAAAATCCTGATAATTTATCACTAGAACCCAAACATTACATTTAAACATTGTTTAAGGACACTAGAGAAAGCAACGGCTAGAAGGAAATGTTCGGAAAAGGGTGGAAACGAACCATATGTCCTCAAAGCCTATGCACAATGGGGACCCACCTTAATGGGCTTGTCAGGACACCCCATTGTGCCTAGGTAGTGAAAGACATATGGCACATTTCACCCTGAACTATAATGTTCTTTTAATGTTTGCAGATAATTACATCAATGCTGAATTCCTAATGCATTTTCCTCTCAGAGGTATGGCAAGCTCTTTCATAAAGGAAATCCATGCTCTGACTAATCACTAATGCTTCCCTCCTGATTAACTTCTCTTTTCAGCAGGGTGGGGAAAATAAGTGCATATCATTTATTACACAGGTGCACTGACTATGCTAGAGGAAGTTGCAATAACTGGTGTCTTGGGGTGGGGAGGGTGGCAATCCGCCATCCCACTTTTACTGCCCTCCCCTCAAAAAAAATCTTGAACACTACTCATGCAGAGTGCTTTCAGCATCATCATTACTCAGCTTTTGTCATACAGGGGAGATGCACCTGTTTTTACCCTGGGCTTTAACACCTGAAAAGTACTTTTTGTGATGCTCCTTAAAGCTGCGTATTAATCTGATGACTTGTCTTGTGGACCTTGTGGTGAAAAGCGGGTAAGAAATCTTAAGAACAACAGACAAACAAGTCCAGTTTATTAGGCAATCACATACAGGTTATAGTCAAAGAAAGAAGCAATTGAGGAACAACCAAGGAATACAAGGGCTATTTAACATAATCACAATCAACCACCACCAACTGGAGAAAAGGAACTCTGTTCCACTGAGCTATCTGGGGAAAGTCCATATCTATTATCATCACATTTCATTTTATTTATACAAAATGTTTATACACTACCAACTCATATAAAACACCAAAGTTTAAACAGCTGCATAGTCCTGATGGCATAAAAAGAGGAGCCTGAAGGTCAGGAGTGAGGATGCTTGCCAAATCTCTGCTGAAAGATCGGTCCGCAGCATGAAACTTGTGACACTAAATGCCCAACTTCTCATTGAAGCCAGTCAAACATCTGTAACATGGGTGAGAGGGCAAGTATGTGTAATAACCACTTACCTGTGGTGACGGCCACCAGCAGTGCTTTTTTTTCCTTTAAAAAAAATGTTTAGGGGTACTCTCATTTTCCTACTCCTATTGAAATACTGCCCCTCAATGAGGCCAAACTTAGATTCATAAAATGTTTAGGGGTATGTGTCCCCCCAGAAAAAAGCACTGGCCACCAGTATTTGGCTGGTAAGGCTGGGTAAGACTTGTGAGTCAGATTAAGTTCTCAGTGGGAGCTGTGTTCTGTACTCATAGCCAGACCTGAGGTCCCATCAATCAAGGAGCAATACTTCTTAAGTCCACCCTCTCATCATTTCATGGACTAAGCATGTCTCTTTAAAAAGTAAGAAAGCTGAGATTCTTAGGATGTTGAATTGCATGCCAGATACCATATTATCTGCTAGACTCACAAAATAATACACTTCACCACACTGACTTGACTATAATGCTTACCATTGATACCCTTTGCTCTGAAACATGAGGCCTGAAGCTATTTTTCATGTTCAGACAAACTAATAGCTAGGAAATGGCATCAAACTCCCCTTTAAATTTCCTCTTTCTCTAAAAGGCCAAGTCCCTATCTTTATGGACAGCTTTTGTCACTTGAGGAAC